>NC_080073.1:8224291-9630540 GCF_949987535.1 Balaenoptera acutorostrata | reverse complement strand
GGTTTGTGCGATTGCTGACTATTATACTCTCGGTAGAAAAATCATTATCTCACATTCTTCCCTTGTGGGTGTTGCTCTGACACTAACCTGCAACTCTGTTTACCAGAAGCAATCCAATTGCAGGCTCGATTGCTTCGAAAGCATGGGTTTTATTTTTATGCACGAAACATAGACTTCTCATTAATTTTTATTTCATTTATTCAGTTTCAATAACACTTTGCATATGCAATGACGGGTGACTATGATGCCCTATCCTCTCTTATTCTTTTTTTCTCCCTTTTGTTAACCAGAACATAAAGCATTAAAACCTGCCCATGGTTTATTTAATCATTCATGTCTCTGTCTAGAATTTGAGGATATCTGCATTCATGTCTCTTCCTTTCTTCTCGCTTATATTGAGGTCATTAAAGGTGTGATTTTATTTATTCCTTTTTTTAAAAATAAATTTATTTATTTATTTATTTCTGGCTGTGTTGGATCTTCATTGCTGTGCACGGGCTTTCTCTAGTTGTGGTGAGCAGAGGCTACTCTTCATTGCGGTTCACAGGCTTCTCATTGAGGTGGCTTCTCTTTGTTGTGGGGCATGGGCTCTAGGCATGCAGGCTTCAGTAATTGTGGCACGTAAGCTCAGTAGTTATGGCACGCGGGCTCAGTACTTGTGGCTCGTGGGCTCTAGAGTGCAGGCTCAGTAGTTGTGGTGCACAGGCTTAGTTACTCCGTGGCATGTGGGATCCTCTCGGAACAGGGCTCGAACCCGTGTCCCCTGCATTGGCAGGCGGATTCCTAACCACTGTGCCACCAGGGAAGTTCTATTCCTCTTTTGAATATACTCTGGGTTTAAGAATGAAAAATCTTTCATTTCTATTATCAAATCACAATAAAAATGAATATGTCACAAAAGGCAAGTATATTTGCAAATACACTGAAGAAAAAATGTCATCCTGGTTTAATACGAACAGCTCCTTCTTAGAACAGGACTTCAGCTTTATCTGGTGCAGCTTTGAGTAAAACTTGGGAGATGGTTGAAGGATCTGTTTCCCGATTCCTGGGTAGAAGGCTTGCACCCCATCTAAACCAGTGTGGTTGATAATATGGAAGGAGGTGAATGAGATTATTTCAGAACAATCTTGTCAATAAGCCCACATCTCATTTGCAAATGATACACTTACGTGTCTGGAGAGATTTAGAGCAGTAAATTCTTCGAGGTCTTAAGTGACCTAAGAATTCAGGAAGTATTGATTTCCCAAACTTGCTGGCCTGGTGTGTGGCTTGAGTTCTTGTGGGAATGCTCTAAAGGAAACAGAAGAAGTGTGAGCAAGATTTCTCCAAGGGCAGACCAGTAAATTGGAACATGGAGGAATCCACTTAACATGTCTTATTCTGTCCAAGACCCTTGGAAAACTCAATGAACTCTTTACTCCTTTACTGTAACAGTTCAGTCATCTCCTGGGACATGGGAAGCATTTATACAAAGCCACCCGATTTAGTCACATAGATGAAGACTGTGATGTGATCCAGCATCTTGCTTTATCTCTTGTGCTTAAAGAAGTGTTATGTGTGTATATGTTAATCCCAATAAAATAGATAACCAACAAGGACCTACTGTATAGCACAGGGAACTATTCTCAATATTTTGTAATAACCTATAAGGGAAAAGAATCTGAATCCCTTTGCCATACAATTGAAATTAACACAACATTGTAAATTAATTATACTTCAGTCAAAAAAAGAGAAGCGTCATGTGACATAAAGCCTTAAATACTACACTCTTCAGTGAGGGAGGGGAAGAATTTCCTCTGAGCGTGTGAAAAATGGTGAGGGTGACATATTTCTAAAGCCATTAAATGCAGAATTCATTTGTTTCCACTTCTTTGATTTGAGACATACACGCTGATAAATAGCAAGGTTCCTTTAACAATGATAAATGCTCACATTCTTTAAAAATGGCTTTTATCGATATGTGTACTCTTTCAAGTCTCAAGAGAACGATATTTTGCTGCAGTACTGATCTATCTTAGCAGAGACACTAAGGGGAGGTGGGGAACGAGCTGCAGAAAAAGAGGCTGAAAATAGCACAATTCTAAAAAGTCAGTGTAATTTCTCTTTTAGCATGCAGAGGTCACGATTTCAATGACAGCTGGTCATATGAGAGAAGTCTGATTTTGATATCCAGTATTGTAAACTGTTATTCAAATTGATAGTGTTAATCATATGAAAGGGATGCTTTCTTTATATTTTTTATAAAGTTGAATTCTATGTGTTTAAACGTTCCATCAACCGTGCTGAATGAGCCTTGAGATCTGAGTACAATTATCCCTTTCCCATTGACAGGATGAAGACTCAATCATTTTTATCCTCTGAGGATATACAAAGAGAGAGATGTTTGTTTTTTGAAGGGGTTGAGTTAAAAACCTCTGGCACTGATTCATTAAATGAAAAGATACTATTATAAAAGAGTTAACAAAAATGTTCACTGTTTAGAAAAGTTTGATGGCCTAGAAGGTCATAAGAGTTTTAAGCATTCCATTTATGCTGGTTTATTGATTCATTGAGAGAAATGTGATGGAGGAAAGAGTAAGGGTGGGATGTGGGGGGAACCTCATCAGAATCCTCAGAGCTGATGAGGAAACAGCTCTGGACTGAGGGTCAGTTGTTTTCAATTTGTGTCCTGGCATGTGTTGGTGTTGGACAAATCAATTTAACTTCCAAGCTTCTGTCCTCTCATCTATAAAATGAATGAGTACCTCACCTTTCGCCACGTCCTTTAGTACTTGGTGGTTTTCAAATAAGGTTACCAAAGGAGAAGGGGGAGGGATAAATTAGGAATTTGGGATTAACATATACACACTACTATATATAAAATAGGTACCCAACAAGTACCTACTGTATAGCACAGGGAACTATACCCAATATTTTGTAATAACCTATAAGGGAAAATAAGCTGAAAAAGAATATATATATACATATACATATATATATATATATATATATATATATATATATGTATGTCACTTTGCTGTACACTTGAAACTAACCCAACATTGTAAATCAACTATATTTCAATAAAAAAAAGAATGGAGGAATTAAAAAGGCTTTGGAACCAATAAAGGGAGTCCTTATGGGGGAAAGGTATTACTTTAGTGAAAGAACCAATGAAGAATGGCATAAATCATTTATTAATTTATTCAGGAAAACTAGTAGTGTAGAGATTATTTTTAAAATTACTGTAGTATAGTACTGCAAGAAATGCATACACAGATTACTAGAGAATTCACAAAGGTAAGAGCATATCTTTAGAACCACTGCCTTAGAAATGTAATGAAATATTAAAATAGTTCCTCCCTCTCTCTCTCTCTCTCTCTCTATATATATATATATATACACACACACACATATATGTATATATATTTATATATATGCCTGCCCTAAACTCCCACTGAATTTGAATTCTCTGGATGGATTCCCACACAGACATGATATCCAATTATCCCCTAATTTTCAAGAATCTAAAAATGAGTGGTGATATGTACCTGTATAACTGATTATAGCAGAAACTAACACAACATTGTAAGTCAACTATACTCCAATAAAAAATTTAAAAAAATAGATCACACAAAAAAAAAATTAAAAAAATAAAATGAATCATAAAATCAGCCTCCTCCATTTACCCCCCACACAGCCAAGTGGGAACTTGACTAAATGCAAATAGTGGTTTGGAAAAAGCAGTCATGTTTGAGATTCATGAGTTGACCTCCTTTTTACTGTCCAGGGATGCATAGTGGTCCATCCTTACAGAGTCGCTACTTGGAGACAAGTGACAATTGCTTCTGACGGCTGAGGCTGCTCAAGCCACAGGGAAAACCAGTGACTGTAAAAAATCAGCCAATTTCTTAGTTCTTCTTCAGGGAAAGGAACAGCTTGCCTTCCAAAGGCTTCTTGAATCAGGGCATATTCTTGATTAACCCGCTCACGACCTGCCAAGTTACCAGCTGTTGAGAATAACTTGATGTTTCGTACTGGGATTTTGGTTGCAAGCAAAACTCGGAGCATCTTCAGAGGCCATCACAGTTTTGAATGAGAATTAAGAAGAAAAGTTGTCTTATTGGTGTGTATCCCCTTGAGAATGAATAGGATATTTGTCTTTTGTGTTGATTTCTTTATCCCTAGCAACTAAAAGAATGCTTGAGACATGCCAGATGCTTAGTGAATTTTCTGTTTAATGAATGAATGCATGAATGCATGGATGTAAAATGGCAAAGAGGGTAACTCAGAGTGTAACATCACCAGCTGAGAGGATGAAATCAGAAATTTAAGAAGAAAAAACATGTTAATTTCAGAGCATCTGCTCTGATGCTGAGTTGGCCGTCACCTTCCCTTTGCAGACCATTGTCAGCATCTTTAAAATCGGAGGGTTGTACTAAGTGTGCTTTCATTTCTTAGGTTCTCAGATCAAGCCAGCTAGAATACGCATGGCTCTGTTCAAGATTGTTTTATATCTCATCGTCTCCCAAAGTAAGATGCAAATTCTTCTCAAGCACAATGATGCCCCTGAAATTGCTGAACATATTTAAGTGAGATTTGAAGTCTGACATTTCTTGGCTGAAAGATAACGATGGATTAACCTTTCAGTAACCTGTCCAGACAGCACATGAGTTCTGCTCTCAGTGAGAGACGTACTGCTCCCGGGCTGGGACAGAAGAGAACGTTTTTCACCCAAGCATATAGTTTCTTATGGTTTTTGTCTCATAAAGTCTCGTGCAATCCAACCCCAGCCCCATTGGTCTAACCGCTGCTTTTTATTACACGTTGCTAGAGGCAAGCTCATCTCTGCAAGCTCCCCTAAATGCCCTTTCCAGTATGGCTCCTGAGCATTTCCTCTGAGTGTTCGTCTGTCCTTGCTTCCAGCCTTCCTGCTTTCTATCCTCTTCCCTCTCAATCTAGAAAGGAATATGCGTATGTGAAAGATTATGCAGACAGTTAGTGACTAAGAAAAATCAAAAACCCTGAGCCTGTAATTCTCAGGCTTCCAACACATGTGCCTCAATCACCAAAACCTTTGCCCACCTCTCCTCTGACCCTGGGTACCGTTTCCCACGTCCATGTGGCTACTTACCCTCTTCCACTTTGTCTCCCCACCCCGACCCCCAGCTATCTTGCCCACAGATACCTGCAGGTGCCAATCGGTCGCTTTTCCCCAGCATCTCCCACCACTGCAGTTGTGATTCCTGGCCTTTCTTCTGCATTGTACATTTCTTTGAAAGTTTACACTGTCAGGAATTTTCTCTCCCTTTTATAATGGGCTGGCAATTCTTTAAAGGCAAGGATAAGTTAGGATTGTGTTCAGTTGCAAATAAGAGAAAACTGAATGCTAGTAGTCAAATAAAAGCATGGTTTGTTTTCTCACATATCAGGAAGTTCAGAGGTAAGCGGCTGCTGGCACTATTGCTTCTACTCAACGATGCATAACATCAGGGACTCTAGTTCTTTCTTTCTGGTTTCCTATTTTCAGAGTGTTGTTCTTCATCATTTTCCTTGTGGCTGGATGGTGTCAAGAGGACAGTAAGAGCTCTAGACATAACATCTAAAGGCTGGAGGAAGAGGGATGCCAGCCTCTTTCTTTCCCTCTCTCCTTTCCAAAACGAGCAAGTTTTTCCAGAACTGTCTCCAGCAACCCCTACCGGTTTCATGGATATCATGGTCATTTCTACCTTAAAAAGAGGCTGGGAGATTCGGGAGCAGAACTGCCCCCTTGATCTGTGATAAGCTGTTGCTTGGGACCGGACATCTCTCCACCCTGAGCAAAACCAGGAATCTGTTAACCAAGAAGGAAGGGAGGGCTGGGCAATCTTATCCATAGCGACTTTTCCGATTTGACTTCTGTCTTCCCTCCATTAAGTATCCTTCCACTGACCCCCTACACAGATGTGAAACATCCCATCTGAGACTAAACTTATTCCACCACGCTTTTGGTGATTCCTCTAACAAGATGTGTTATGTATGTCTTTATCTGCTTCTATGACGTCTGTCATCCTCTGCCTGTAATTTGTGAGCTATATTTTGAAAGACAAAAATCCTACTACTCTGCTGTCATTAAATTTGTGATTTGGGGTGAGTTACTTCAGAATGCATCTGTTTCCACCTGTCCGAATGTTAATGTTAGTAGCAAAGCTGCCTCATGGGGTTATATAACTAATGAATATGATATAAAGCATTTAGGATGGTATCTGACACATACACAGAACTTAGTGTGTGTCAGTCCTTCTTCTGTGATTAATATCATCACTATCAAACTCTCCAGACCTCAGTGGCCCCGTTTGTAATGGAGAATGGAACACAGTCATTTCTAAGACTCTTTATACTGCTTTTATATATTCCTTCAGAAGAAAAAAAAATTCCTAGAGAGCCTTTCACATAATAGAGTCTCAATAAATATTTGCTAAAGTGAATTGGCATATCTAAATAATGGACCAGATCATCAGAGAGAGTGTATCAGAGTGTGTAAGCTCTGACAGAACTGAGTTGCAAACTTTAAATGCTTTCCTATTGCTTCTGCTTATTAAATGGAAAAGAATCCATAATCATTTGGGAGAGAAAAGTATTTTTAATGGAAACACTCTGTGGCCTGACTCCTGAAGTTTCTCTTGCAGTTATAGATTGCTCGCTACCACAGGCAGACAGAAAACTGACCAGTTTTCAGCTCCAAATGGAAAAGCAGATTGATTTCTGGCATGCTGAAATTCTTTCCAGTGGCTTCTATGTCCTCAGGTTGCTGACAGTGGGCTTTTTCAGTCAAAGCTGACATGTTATGAACGGAGTTGTCCTGTGACACGCGTCCATTTGCAACATGTATGATGATACCGTCCAATTTTTCCTACACGTTTGTGCCCCAGAGAAATGCGACCTAATTGTCAGTTGCAATGCCAGCTGCCACTGCCAAATTCCAATTAGTCTTCACACACAAAAGAAATGCACCTCCAAAGTTAGATTCTTAAGCTCGTGGTGTTGAACCAATATTTTCTGAAATGTAGGTTGCTCATGTGCTGAGGTGACTAAATAACATCAGATATGTAACAGAGAGCGAGCTGAATCCACTCTGAGGGACTAAGCTATAACACAAACCATAGAAAGTTTGCATGCAATAGGGCAGTAGCTTGAGATGGAAAAATTGGTTACATGTTAGAGGTGAGTGCAGTGTGCTGAGTTATCACCATTACTGAGAAACAAGCTAACTGACATCTGAACACCAGGTGTGTGCGTGCAGGTGTGTGGACCACTTCATTCCTTGCTGGCAGACACACAAGACCTGGATCATTGTCTCACAGTGGCCCATTTCTGGCATGACACGCTTGGTCCGAATTGAATGCTTGGTCAAAGTCATCTGTGTGCAATATACGTACATTTATCAACCTGCCACATTCTCCTTTGGGTCTGAGGCAAATGAAATGACTGTCTTTCCAGCAGGTACCACTCAAGCCTTCCAGGAGGAAAAGATCAAAACAGCATGTTTCTCTGTCATCCTTTGTTTTTCAATCTTCTTTCCTTTTTACATTTTAGCTTTATGAACGTGACCATTCTCATTACCATGTTTATAGCCAGTTTCTTTCTTCTGTTGAGTTGTTTGATTTTGCTCACCTGCGGGCAGTTCTCTCTAAGACACGGTGAGCATCTCGATTCTGCAATCACAAAACTCCGTGCATCGGCTCCCCTAGCGCGCGCTGGCTGAGCCCGAAACCCACAAGTGCAGGCCGCCCCTCCACTAATTGTGTCGCCAGATGGAGTTTGCTCTCATTTGTTTAACCACCCAGTTGTAATTGAATCCTGATGGGAAGCTGGGTTTCCATCCAGAATTATTCCCCTTCTCCTGCCGAGAAGGTGGTAAAGTGGCCATTTCTTCCCCACAGCAGCCCTAGAACAGTTTGCAGATGGTTTCATCCCTCTATCCTCTGTGATGTTTTCCAGCCTGGGAGCGATTATGGCCTTGAGACTGTAGGCGCCATTACCAAGGGATATTTCTCCTGTTGCTCTCTCTCTGCATCACTGGAAACCTTATAACAAAACATAATGATGCATCCCTTCCTTCTTTCTCCCTATCTCACCATCCTAAGAGTGCCCTAAAAATGTTTGGCTAGAATATCCATGCCTAAGTTCTACTTTTACCTAAATTGGCTACAACCAATTTGGAGATACCCAAGTGAATATTTCTCGAAATCTGATCTCCTGGCCACCTGCATCAGCATCACCTGGAAATTTGTTAGAAATGCAGATTCACAGGCCTCACCCAAACCTACTGAATGAGAATTTCTGGAGGTGCGGACCAGAAATACGTGTTTTGAAACAACTCCTCCAGCTGAATGAAGGCATGAGAACCACTGAGTTAAAGCTCTTGTTAAAAATTCAAATTCCTGGGCCTGTTCCACTACTTGCTAAATAAGAATTCGTTACAGATAAGACCCAGAAAGGTAGGTAGGTATAGGTAGATTAGATAGATAGGTAGATGTGTGTGTGTGTGTGTGTGTGTGTGTGTGTGTGTATTTAAATTTTATCTTGAAATGATTTTAGATTTACAGAAGAGTTACAAAGATAGAATTCCTATATACCCATCTTTGATTTCCCCCAAATGTTAATACTTTAAATAACTAGTGTACATTTATGAAAATTGAGAAATTAACAATGTAAAAATACTCTTAACTACAGACTTTATTCAAATTTCACCAGTTTTTACATGAATGTCTTTTTGCTGTCCAAGGATCCAATCCAGATTTCAGTTTCTCAGTCTTTTATTTCATGATCTTGACAATTTTGAAAAGTACAAGTCAGGTATTTTGTAGAATGTCCCTCAATTTGAATTTTTTTCTGACATTTTCTCATGAGCAGATGAAGATTAAGGTTATGGGTTTGGGGAAGAATAAAATACAAATGGGGTCACCCTTATCATCACATCATATCAGGGGGCACATTAAATCAACCTGACTTAGCACTAGTGATGTTAACTTAGTGGTCCAGTTAGAGTCTGCCGAGTTTATCCACTGTTCAGTTATTCTTTTTCCTTTTCCATATTCTTAAGCTAGGCACTAAGTCCAGACTACACTTAAGGGCAAAAAAATTAATCTCTACCTCTTCAAAGGAAGAATATCAAAGAAGTTGTAGGCATATGTTTAAACCACCAGAATAATTAGTAAATATTTGGGGTGAGATTCTTTTAAGCTATATAAATGTTCAGTGTCTCCTTATAATTTCCCGCATGAATTTTAGCATTCATCAGTGGACCTTGCCTGCAGCAGTTTTTCCTCTAATGTTCTAATGGTGATATTCCATGTCCGCCATTCCTTCAAAATTTATTAGTTGGGATTGTTCTGTGAGGAGAATTCATTCCCTCTTTCCTATTTATTGATTATTTTGGTCATTTATTTTTTAATAGTATGGATTCCTGAGTATGTATTGTGTGTATTCTTTGGATAGTCATTCAGTACCATCATCATTTATTTTGTTGCTAATATTATTCTAGCTTTGTTCATTGGGAACTCTTTTATGTTGGCTCCTATGTCCTTCTGACATCCCCCCTTCCATTTTTTTTTTCTTTTGTGGACTTCTTGCTTCCTGACATGACAAGTTGATCCAGACTTGTCTTGCATGTGCTTTGCCCCAACTTCAGAATCACCCATTTCTCCAAAGAGACCTGGTTCTTTTTGTTGAAAGATGGTATTTCAAAACCAGTCTGGTCACTAGATGTGGCTATGGAGTGTCACTACTTCTAGACTCTCTCAATGGATAGTGGTAGGGTACCTATGTATGTATGTATACTAGCCCACATATGTACGTATGTATGTATAAGATAACCCACGCATGCAAGCATCTCACTCTAAGCCGTGAGTTCCTACTATGTCTGACTCCGCGTCACGCCGCATGTTCCATTCTAGCCACGTTCTCTTGTTTGCGTTTAAATTCTTTACCTAACTCTGAGAAACCTGGTTCCCATTATATACAATTTCTTTCTTGTTTTGTTTGACTCCAGTATGGGTAGCAGTTCCAGCATTGCTAACTTGTATCCCCATGGAAAATTTACAAATTAGAGTACCATTTTATGTGCTGTTCTTCTTGTCTTTATCCTTAGAGTTTCCGGTCATACACTATTTTTAAAAGTTACTTAGGACAACTCCTTTCCTATTCATCCCCTTCAGTGAAATTCTCTGATACATTTATAATGCAGTTCGTTTGTCACAGTCTGCATTCCATTTTAGGATCCCCTAATTTCTTGGTTGATTTTGCATACAGTAAAGTCCAGTTGTTGTGACGCGTTGTCCTTAGGGTTTTGGCAAGTGCCTGGAATCGTGTATCTACATCACAGTACCATACAGAACATTTCCACTGGCCCCAAGTGCCCTTGTGCAGTCCCGTTGTAGTCAACCCCTCCTCTCTCTCCTAACCACTGGCATCCACTGATCTACTTTCCACCCCTATGGTTTTGCTTTTTCCTAGAATGTCATATGAATAGAATTATATAATACGTAGTCTTTTTGGTTTAACTTTTTCACTTAGCAAAATGCATTTAAGATTCATTCACGTTCTTCCAAGAATCAGTAGTTCCCTTTTGTTGCTGAGTAGTATCCTATTGCCTGGGTAGACCACGGTTAGTTTATCCATTCACCTGTTGACAGACGTCTTAGTTGTTTCCAGTTTTAGTGATTATGAATGAAGTTTCTATAAACATTTACGAGCACATTTGTGTGAACATAACTTTTCAGTTCACTTGGATAAACAGCTAGGATTGGAACCACTGCTTGATATGTTAACTCTATATTTAACACTTTGGAAATGGCAAACTATTTTCCAAACTGGTTGAACCATTGTGCACTTCCACCAGCAGTGAATGAGCATCCTGTTGCTCTGCATCTTCTCTAGTGTTTGGTATTGCTAGTATTTTTTAAAAGCTCTTTTAATAGGTATTTAGTAATATATCATTGTGTTTTTTTCTGCTTTTTTGGAGGAGGAGTTGTTTAGCTCTTCTTTCTCTTATTTCTTAAAGTAGAAGTTTAGGTTGCTGATTTTGGATGTTTCTTCTTTCCGAACATAAGCATTTAATGATATCTATTTCCTTATAAACATCAGTTTAGCTGTAATCTATACATTTTGAGATGTTGCAGTTTCATTTTCATTTAGTTAGAAATACTTTTAAATTTCCCTTGACACTTCCTCTTTGACCTGTGGGTAGTTTAGATGTGTGTTGTTTAATTTCCAAGTGTTCAGAGATTTTCCTGTTTTCTTTCTGTTATTGATTTCCAGTTTGATTCTGTTATGGTCTGAGGGCGTAATGTTCTTTTGAATTTAAGGTTTTTTTTCTCTCTTATGACCCAGAAGATGGTCTAGCTTAATGAATGTTCCATTTTCCATTTGAAAAGAATGTGTACTCTTCTGTTGTCCTGGGGATCGCTCTGTAAATGTCAATTAGGTCAAGTTGGTTGATAGTGTTGCTGGACTTCTATACTTTATAGAAGGATCATCAGTGATTTCAAGCACATTGAAGGTTGAGAGCCACTTACAGAGAGCTGACACTGATTGGGATTAAGATGTAATGGAGGTTGACTTTTGGATTAGAGTTTATACTTTTCTATGCTTATGGAAGCCTAGTAGCTTCCACCCAGTTGTCGATGCTCTGGGTATACGTTTGTTGATTACGGGTATCTCCACATTACAAAAAGAACAAGGTTTTCCTCTTGTCTCTGCCCCTAGGTCTTCTGCCCATTGGATGACCTTTGGGGCCTTTCCTACAAATATTCTCTCTACCTCTTTTGTCTATGCCAGCCTTTCTTAAGTTGTGTTTCATAAAACAAACAAAAAACCCACTAGATCCAGGAGCTGCTACTAAGCAGGTGTTGAGTAGTGGGGAGGGTATCAGTTGCTTACTAAAATGCTGCATATTCCCCTGTCTTGAAATTCATAAGCCAGTCAATACCATAATGGTCCTGAGAAGTCTGGAGTAAACACATCTATTTTTCTATTTAATCCCCTTTTCTACTAACATGAAATGGGCAATGCTAACTACCTTATAAGGATTTTTAAGATCAGATAACATACATAGAACACACATTCGTAGGTTGGGCACATAGTATGTGGTCAAAAAGAATTATTACTCTGATTTATAATAGTTGATCTTGTTCTTGTTGTTTTATTTTTAGATTTACTCCATTGGCTGTGAGCTTGAACAGTTGGAACGGGTATAAAGGGGAAAAAATTATGAGAATGCAAACACCAGAAAAGCAATAGAAATTGGCATGAGTTTTACCTGTTCAAGTACTTTTATATTGTAGTTGACTGTGGTTTTCTTGTAGTGTATTACATTCATTTTAAAGGCCTCTCATCCAGTTTGTCTACCTAAACCTACCTCTCCAGAATCAGTATCACTGGTACTCCTGTGCATACAAGTGCATTACTAAGAGAATGAGGCTGTGCCTTACCATGGTAGGTGCACCAAGTATGAACTCAGCATATTGTCCTAAGCCTTCCTCATTCAGCAAATCACCAAGGAAGTGCTATGCACTCAGAATTTGCAAGTTCCTCCTCCCCATCTACTTTCCCTGGTTTGTTTGGTATCTCTGTGAGAACTTTATTGACACTCTGCTTTCTTTTCTTACACAGGTGGGCTCTGCATTGCCCAGTCCGTGAGAATCCCCCAAGAACGCAAAGACAGGACCATTGACTTCGATAGAATTATCAAACAGCTCCTGGACACACCCAACTCCAGGGCTGTCGTGATTTTTGCCAACGATGAGGATATCAAGTAAGACTGACTGGTGAAATTCGTTAATATGCATGTTGCAATTTAGGAGACAGACAGATCAGGATCCTGGCAGACAAAGGGGAAAAGATAGCACAGAATCAAATCGATAATTACATGGTGGCAAAGTCTGTTCGCGCTTTCTACCCAACAGAAGTAGTTAGAGCGAACCATGGAAGCAGCAGCATGTTTCTGTCATGTATTTCCCCCCATTAGGTAAAAAAACGTATTCAATGACTTGTAAAAAGAGAAAACCCCTGGACTTTCCGAAGGTTCTTTTATTAAATAATATATCCACGTGTAACAGACTTTTATCTAAAGAGTGGTTCTTCTTAATGTAAAAGAAAAATGCCTTATATTTCTGGCCATATTACTCCTGCTTTGGACTTCGTGTGTTCAAAACCAAACTTGTCATATGTCTACATTCTCCAATCCACTTGTTGTCTCTTTCTTTACCTTGATCCTCCTTGGTGTCAACAATCTGATTGTTAATTTTGACTTTCCTTTTTAGCTCATTCCTTGGCCAAGCCATGGAGGGCTAACCTTCGAAATGTTTCTAGAACACAAATAGGCCCTGTTTCCATTTCTGACCACTGCCACCTCGGTTGGTCCAGAATCCTTATCATTTTTAGAACAAACAGGAATTACACCTGATTTAAAATATCAAAAAATGTTTAAAAATCAAGATTAAAAAAAAAGCTGCATTCATCCTGTCCCATAGCTAACAACTTCTCCTTTCCAGATGCTATAGCTAATAACCAGTGTCTTGTAGATTTTTCTAGAGACAGTGTGTATATTTTTACACAAATGGTAGAACACTATGTGTTGTTCTCCCTCCCTGCTCACCTTCACTCACTCTTTTTTCATGGAAGTTTCTGAATACCTATAGATCTATTCGGTCTTTTCAATAGCCATGCAGAATTTCATTTTATATATTTCCTGTAATTTATCTAACTGCTCCCTTCCTGATTGACATTTAAGTTTGATTACAGACTTTTGCAATTATAAATTGTGTTGCGATAAACTTTCTCTTCCACAAATCTGTGTGTGCAAATATGAAATATTAATATACACATACTTTACAATGTGTGGTATATAATATTAACATACTGCAAATATATAATAATGTACAAGTGTATTACTTTATATATTTGTAAGTATTTAAAACAGAAATTCCTGGAAAAGAAGTTTCCAGGGCAAAGATGCGTTCCTTCTTAAATGGGAATATTGTTTTCCAAAGAGATGTTGCCAATTTACACCTCTGCTAATGGGAAAGAGCTGTGTGGATTTTTTTAATCTTAGTTTGTCTCACAGTTCAAAATAATATGTCATTTAATTTGAAGGTGAATATCTTTTATTAAGGGTAAAGTTGAAGGTTCCAGGCCATTGTTACCCCCACGTGGAGTATTGCATCTCCATCATTGCCAGCCTGCCGGTCCTGTGTCTCCCCCTCCATGTGTATTCTCCATCTGCTTCTGAATCCACCCATCACTTAACTGGAGTCTGTATTCTCCACTAGTCTGTACGCATCATTAAGGTGGAGGTGATGCCCCTTTTGACTTCCTTTCATAACCTTAACCCCATCACAGTTTTGAGCTCTGACATGGGTGGCAGGACGAGTAAATGAGAAGAGTATTAAACCTCAAGTCAGGATACCCGAGGATGGATTTTTTTTTTTTTTTTTGCTACTTAAATGACCACTCTCTCACCTTGGGCAAGCCTCTCCCCACACCCTACTTCCCTAACTCTTTGAGACCTCAGTTTTCCCATCAGTAAAATGAAAATCCTTTTGAGCTCTTTCTATGATGATCTGGACTTCTGCTTTTCTAGCTTTATTTCATTCCATGCTCCCTCGTGGTTTGTGTACTGCAGGCAAGGGGCCATTTGTGTTTCCTCCTTCCTGGGTCTTTGTACATTCTCTTCCAGCTACCTGGAATGCTTTGCTTCCCCACTTCATCATTTTAGTGCCATCGATAGTGTTGCTTTTGAAGGAAGATTTCTCTGAACAATGTAGCTTTGATAAGTTTGTCATAACAACTCAGTTTCATAGTTGATGTCACTGATGTAATTTTACATCCTTTGATCATTTAAGTAGTGTCTGTATTCTCCACTAGTCTGTAGGCATCACTAAGACAGAGATGATGCCCCTTTTGGCTTCCTTTCATATCTTTAGCCCTTATCACGGTGCTCAGTCCATGGCAGATGCTCAATGAATGTCATCAAATGAGAATGAATCAAATGCCTAGTCTGTTTAATAATTTAAGTAAAGGCCTCTCTCTCTGAACTTCATGATGCTTTAAAATGTGGTCCTATTTTTGCATGTAGACTCTGCCTTCACTCACTCAGTTCTCCACCTACAATGCATGACTGGTCCTCCAGTGTGTCCTCATCACTCCTCCATCAGGACTTTGGCTCATGGTGTTTCTCCCCTCCATCTCTACCTGTTGAGATTGTGTCTGTTCTTCAAGGTTTATTTCAAACGTGCCTTTCTCCATGAAACTGTTTCTGATCACCCCTTGGACGTATCATTTCTCTCCTTATAAAACGCTGATTCTCTTGCTCTTAGGGCATTTTCTTCAACACTTTGTGATTTAGTTATTTAAGGGACTTTGTTGTTGTAATATTACTCTTGCTTTTTTTTTGCTCCAGATCTTGTCAACTCATACTTTTCTTAATCATCTCATAAATTTTTTTCATACATATTTTGTACATTCTAAAATGTGTACTACATTGATAAGGTGTGGCCCCCTGTTTATATTTTTGCACATGGCACATAAAAGATTTATTTACTCATAGCTCTGGTGATTAATTGGTTGTGATATCCTTGACTTGCAGGTAGTGTGAGGTTTTAGTTTGCAATGTAAAAAGGTATAAAATCTGCTCAATAGCTATGCTCATTATTTTTCACATGGGAGTTTGTGGTTGAATACCATTGTGTAGTGTGACTCATAGAAGTGACAGCAGTAATAGTTTTTGAGCACAGTAATAAAAGTCAAGTGCATATATAAGTTTCTTCCAAAACATGAACTTAAGCCCACTGTTAACCCACAACGTTATGTTATTTCTTTTTTCAGAAGATTTACACTGTAGATGGGGAATTTTGAGATTTCTTAGAACATTAATTTCATATACTTTGTCAGAGAATAGCAGTGAGAAGACCTTAATATCTAGATTTTGGAGCTAAGTGCTTAATCAGTCATGGGTACTGATAATTTGAATGTTAGACAAGAGTGTATTGTTTTCCTGAAACAATTTTTTTTCTGATTATAAAAGTAATACAGGGCTATTGTAATCCATTGGAAAATAATGGAAACATTTTTGTCGTTGCATTTTGGTTAAAGGAATCCTTATGTTTACTCTGCCCCCTGATTATCTAGAAAAATTAAAGTTTAGAGAGAATAATCACAAATCAGGATTGCAAGTAATCCCCTATAAAACTTGCTATCCCAACACTCAGAGATAACCGCTAATAAAATTCTGGTTTAACGTTTGCAATTATTTTATTCTAAACGTAAGTAAGTTTTCCCCAACAGAATCAGGATCGCGTAGAATTTGATATTCTACTTTTTGCAATTCACATCTCATACCATAATATGTTTAAATGGTTTAATCTTATTTTTCTAAATAAATTAACCCACACTTTTATGTAAACACATTGAGGCGAATATTTACTTTTTGTATTTATATCAGTTTTGTCTTTCTTACCTTGTTATAGTTGGCTTCTCCCCATCCTTTTCATGCTCTTCAAACTTCATCAGCACTTTCTCAATGAATTGTTATTAGCAACAAATTGTGTATTATCCTTATTTTTCTGTGCTGTCATACAACTTTATACTTTCAAGTACGCATATATTCATATATGTGGGGCCAGCCTTCATTATGTAAGAACTGAATAATCTTTTGCAGTTTTTTTAATTTGACTTTTTTTTTCTTAACAATACCTTGCAGAAATCAAACTATGTATAATTTTAATTGGTCTCTAATCCATCCTTTGGATGCACTATCATTTCTTTAACCAATCCCTTATTGCTCTGCATTTAGGTTATCTCCAGTAATGAACATATGATTTTCACAGCATCAGTAATCATATCCTTTGGATAGATTAGTATCAATAGAAATGGTATCTCTATGGATAGAGTATAAATGATTGTGTTTTATTTTTGTGAAAATAATAAAGGCACATAATTTTTTAAAAAAACAAAATATGACTAAAATATTTTTGATGCAAAACATTGGTCTCCTGTCCCATCCCACCATACTCTCTGGTTTTGTTCTCCTTGAGCAATTATTTTATTTGTTTAAGCTAATTCTACTGCTCTTACCTGCATAATGTGCTTATACTGCAATTTTGGAACTATTACTTTAAAATATTATCTATCAGTTCCTCTTATGTGAGGTAGAATTTGGCTCATTTACACCTCCTTTATCTTCCCAACATTGTTCTATCAGATTTTCATTTAGTAAAAATCAGAGTTGACGTTATTGTGATAGTATAAATATTATATACTACAGCATCAAGTATTTTTTCTATGATATGATTTTGGGGGAAAAACGTTTTGTTTTTCCTGGAGTTAATATGACAGTTTTTTTACTTGCATAGTTATCTTTAATATTTTATTATTAATGTCCTAGGTCTATCACTTTTCCCATATGTTCATATATATAAAATAATCTGAGAGTTCCATTACTTTTTGGGACACTTCCCTCCTGAAAGCTCCATCTTTCTGTTTTAAACTAGACTGGTCTCTATTATTTTAAGATTTTCTTTTTCTTTCTCTCTCTCTTTCATTTTTATTCATCATTTATTTTCTTTTTTTGCTTAAGCGCACCCTCCAGTGATTTTCTAGTAAAGGAAAAACTAAAGAAAAACTTTTTTGTGTGTTTCACGACTAAAAATATTCTTATCCTGCCTCCACACTTAATTACTAGTTGGAAATGTAAGGTGTGGTCTCATATTTATTTTTAAATACATCATACCTGGTGCGTAAATGATTTATAGCAAGTAGCTATGGTGACTAATGAGTTACAAAACTTGAAACCTGCAAGGAATTTGAGATTCTAAGTTTGGATAGAAAAATCTTTAAGATCCCTCGGATATCTATCTGTCTATCTCTCTGTCTGTCCATCTATCTGTCTGTCTATCTACCTTTATAGATGCCAGTTCTATTTGTATAGAGATTCTGTGTGTGTTAAATATTAGAATTCTAGATTATGAATGTTTTTTTCTCAAAATTTGGAAGGCATTACTTTATCATCTGTCATCCTTTTTTTTTTTTCTTCTCTTGAGAGGTTGGTAATATTCTGCTTCTTATTACTCTCCAGAGATCCCAGTTTTCTCTTGAAAGCTTTATTCTCACTTTTTCTAGAATTCTTAATTCTGTGACATGCTTTATTTTCCCCCATTAAATTGATGGATGAGTCTCTTTAATTTGGAAATGCATACTTTCAATTCCTTGCAGGTTTTTTTTTCATTAAAAAATTATTTAAAACTTTAATTTCTCTTTACATTTGTTCTGGAAATGCTATTAGTTGGATGTAAGTCTTCCTGGGTTTATTCTTTAAGACACTTATCTTTTCTTGTGTATGTTATACCTTTTTGTTGTTGTTTTGCTTTCTGAAAATGTTCCTTCACTTTCTTCTTTATCTCTTCTAACTTAATTTTAGTTTCATATTTTTAATAACTAAGGGTTATTTCTTATTGTTGTCTCTATCTCATTCTTGATAATAGAGATGATAATTCTCATTTAACTGCACTTGCTTTTTTTTGTTTCTTTTTTTGTTTTTTTGGTATATTTTCTCTGTCTCACTCCACACCAGTTTCCTTTCCCTTGTTAATTTATTTGGTTTCTATTTTACCTTGGGAATTTTCCAAAATGATGGGTCATTTCCAGCAGTTTCCATTTGAGTAAGACACAGAGAGTTCTATGTACATGGGCAGAATTTGTCAACTGATAGGGCTCTGGGTGGACTGGTCAGGCATCCCAGTGGCCATTCCATGAGAGAATATCTCTGTGTCAGTATCTAGAATCTTTTTCCTGGGGTGGTTCAGATTTTTCCAGAGAAGCTGTTTTCTGCCTGGGACAACACACCCTTGGTTTCTAGAATTCTGTAAGCAGAGGTGAAAATTTCCTAGAGAGTCTTACCATTTCACTTCTTAATGGTAACTTTAACTTCTTCCCTCACTCCCACCACCGTCATGTTTAACTCACCACCTCACATCTACCACCTTCTACTGTTTGGGTGTTCACAGTATCAGAACCTATTCCTTTATTAGGACTTTATTAGAAAATTACCATTCCATATTCTGCCCAGATGAAAGAGAAGGAGACCTTTGGTTTTTGCCATTTCATTTACAGTTTTTCAACCAATCATATTGTATTGAACCATGTACATCTGTGGTACCTGGTATCTACAAGTCCTGAGAGGCAAACCAACCACCACTGCTGTTATTACCCACCAAAGTAGTTTCTGTTGCACAAATGCAGTTACCTCTTATCCATCCCCTGTTCTTCCAAAAATATTATTGTATTAATTTCATGAATAATGAGTTTCCCTTTTTTTATTTTCCCTTGTTATTTGTATACTATTTTCATTTATAAACATGAGTTGTACATGTTTCAAGCTTAATGTGAATTTCTGTTCATTTTTATAAATAATTCAAGATGCTTCATTTAGACCGATATATTGCTTTCCAGAAAAGATATGTACTACCAGCAGCGAATGGGGGTGCTCATGTCTCCAGCCTCATGCCAAAACTCACAACACAGAATAAAACCAAATGAACGTTTTGGCCAAAATTAAATAATGTGTTCTAATTCACATTTTCCACCTTTTTCAAGTATGTGAATAACCAGCTTACTGGTTATTTATATTACTCCTTTTATCTTTTGATTTTTAATACTCTGCCTATTTACCTCAAGCTACTTTGATTACTTGTCTTATTGGTTTACAAAAACTCTTTATACATTAAGGATGTAAATCCTTTTTCTTACTATTGATCACTTACTTTTTGAGAAATATTAACTTGCTTTTCTTCTGCTTGATTCCTAATATGTATGTGTTCAATAGCTGCTCTTTATCATTAAGATATATTTTTAATATTCCTCTCCACAGGCAGATCCTTGCAGCAGCCAAAAGAGCTGACCAAGTAGGCCATTTCCTTTGGGTGGGATCAGACAGCTGGGGATCCAAAATAAACCCACTGCACCAGCATGAAGATATTGCAGAAGGAGCCATCACCATTCAGCCCAAGCGAGCAACTGTGGAAGGTATGAGTTTTGTCAGTAGCATGATACTCTAAGAGAATGGTTGGTGCTGTGTAGGGTGGCTAAAGCGTGTGTCTCTTTGTGGATTTGGATTTTTACATAATTTATGCAGGATAGTTTCAAACTTGCAGCTATGAAATACAAATGAGGCCCTATATCTGGTCTGTTCTTTTAGTTGATAGTCTTCTTTTGAAAAGATCATGTTATGTTCATAATAATATCCCAATTAGCATATATCCTTTGTTTTATTATGCTATAAGAGCTTTCTGAGAGATCATTACCCTTAATAAGAAGTGAAATAATAACACAATCAAAGTGTATATAAGTGAGCTGCATTTTCTAAGAGGGTATTTTCCCTTTGTAATTTATCCATTACTTCTGTAGCAGGATAACTATAGGGATTCTTTTCCCCCGTTACCTCTTGAGGTCTCTTCTAACCCCCAAGATCATACAGCATATGATCCAGCTCAGGCACCAACATCACCTTGCCTTTCTGAGGCTCTTTTGTTCTTGCTTTCTTTTTCTCTTTCTCTTTCTCTTTCTCTTACCTTCTGAAATTGCTGCCCCTTTTCTTTTCCTTTGCTTTCCTTGCTGCTACAAAGATTCTTCGAGAGGTAGAAGGAGGAGAGGGCGTTTATTGGCATCTTTCTGATCTAACAAAAGTTGCTGATTACAATTTATGTTCTCCTTTAATTTGAATAGTTATTGCTAAAAGAAGACACTGTAAAGAAAAGCAACTCTTCCGCTGGTATCCTGCTTTGTCTTCCTTTTCGGATGGGCCAGGTCTCCAAAGATTCCATAAAACATGCTTTGCACGTTAAAAAGAACTCCACCCTCTCACTCACAAAGAATCAAATATTTGCCTTTCTTTCTATTCTGTCTCTACTCCAACCTAAGTAATTATTCTCCCCAGAATGCTGCATGTTCTATGTGGAACTTTTTAAACAAGCCAGGTTGTGGCTCTGTCACTGTTTCCTTTCTATGTTATCTCAGGGAGATAAAGATCCCATGAGTCACCCATGTGTTCATTGAGAGGCTTTGAATTAATTTAATTCCCAAATATATGTCTGGAGAAGATTGCCTATCTTCCTACCCAACCCAATACATCTGCAAATGACCTACAGGAATAAAATCCATTTTAACTCTTTCCACTCCTTTTCACTAAAAACTTAACTGTCTACTGTGTGCTTTACTTTGTGCTGAGTTGGAAAAATAAGAGGACAAAAATCCCATCCTCAAAGCATACAGAGCTCAGTAAAGGTATCAGAAGATAGTTGATGACTGTGTAACATGAGAAATACTGTAAGCACAGTGCTGAATAGATGGTGTGGGGTAGGATAAAATGCAAGCTTGTCTAGGGTGGTGATGCTGTGGTTGCGGAAAGATGCCTGTGAGGAGGTGAAACAGGAAGTGATGCACTAAAGCTCATCAGACCACGCGGAGAAACTCCTATACTCCGAACCCAGGAGGAGGGAGCAGAGGAGTGAAGGAGCAGGGCATATTGGGGTAACTTTAAATAATTCATTCTGCAGCCCAGTCCTTCATTGTAGCCAGCCTTAAATCCTTCCAGTTCTCTTTTTTTCTTTACACTTTGTTTTTAACATCTTTATTGGAATATAATTGCTTTACAATGGTGTGTTAGTTTCCGCTTTATAATAAAGTGAATCAGCTATACATATACTTATATCCCCATGTCCCCCCTCTCTTGCGTCTCCCTCCCACCCTCCCTATCTCACCCCTCTAGGTGGACACAAAGCATCGAGCTGATCTCCCTGTGCTATGCGGCTGCTTCCCACTAGCTATCTATTTTACCTTTGGTAGTGTATATATGTCCATGCCACTCCCTCACTTCATCCCAGCTTACCCTTCCCCCTCCCTGTGTCCTCAGCCCATTCTCCCTGACTGCATCTTTATTCCTGTCCTGCCCCTATATTCTTCAGAACGTTTTTTTTTTTTTTTTTACAATCCATATATATGTGTTAGCGTATGGTATTTGTTTTTCTCTTTGTGACTTACTTCACTTTGTATGACAGAGTCCATCCACCTCACTACAAATAACTCAATTTTGTTTCTTTTTATGGCTGAGTAATATTCCATTGTATATATGTGCCACATCTTCTTTATCCATTCATCTGTCGATGGACACTTAGGTTGCTTCCATGTCCTGGCTATTGTAAATAGAGCTGCAATGAACATTGTGGTACATGTCTCTTTTTGAATTATGGTATTCTCAGGGTATATGCCCAGTAGTGGGATTGCTGGGTCGTATGGTAGTTCTATTTTTAGCTTTTTAAGGAACCTCCATACTGTTCTCCATAGTGGCTGTATCAATTTACATTCCCACCAACAGTGCAAGAGGGTTCCCTTTTCTCCACACCCTCTCCAGCATTTATTGTTTGTAGATTTTTTTGATGATGGCCATTCGGACTGGAGTGAGGTGATACCTCACGGTAGTTTTGATTTGCACTTCTCTAATGATTAGTGATGTTGAGCATCCTTTCATGTGTTTATTGGCAATCTGTATATCTCCTTTGGAGAAATGTCTGTTTAGGTCTTCTGCCCATTTTTGGATTGGGTTGTTTGTTTTTTTGATATTGAGCTGCATGAGCTGCTTGTAAATTTTGGAGATTAATCCTTTGTCAGTTGCTTCATTACGAATATTTTCTCCCATACTGAGGGTTATCTTTTCATCTTGTTTATGTTTTCCTCTGCTGTGCAAAAGCTTTTAAGTTACATTAGATCCCATTTGTTTATTTTGTTTTTATTTCCATTTCTATAGGAGGTGGGTCAAAAGGGATCTTGCTGTGATTTATTTCATAGACTGTTCTGCCTATGTTTTCCTCTAAGAGTTTTATAGTGTCTGGGCTTACATTTACGTCTTTAATCCATTATGAGTTTATTTTTGTGTATGGTGTTAGGGAGTGTTCTAATTTCATTCTTTTACATGTAGCTGTCCAGTTTTCCCAGCACCACTTATTGGAGAGGTTATCTTTTCTCCATTGTACATTCTTGCCTCTTTTATCAAATATAAGGTGACCATACGTGTGTGGGTTTCTCTCTGGGCTTTCTATCCTGTTCCATTTGTCTGTAGTTCTGTTTTTGTGCCAGTACCATACTGTCTTGATTACTGTAGCTTTGTAGTATTGTCTGAAGTCCAGGAGCCTGTTTCCTCCAGCTCTGTTTTTCTTTCTCAAGATTGCTTTGGCTATTTGGGGTCTTTGGTGTTTCCATATATATTGTGAAATTTTTTATTCTAGTTCTGTGAAAAATGCCATTGGTAGTTTGATAGGAATTGCATGGAATCTGTAGATTGCTTTGGGTAGTGTAGTCATTTTCACACTGTTGACTCTTCCAATCCAAGAACATGGTATATCTCTCCATCTGTTTGTATCATCTTAAGTTTTTTTCACCACTGTCTTGTAGTTTTCTGCATACAGGTCTTTTGTCTCTATGGGTAGGTTTATTCCTAGGTATTTTATTCTTTTTTGTTGCAGGGGTAAATGGAAGTGTTTCCTTAATTTCTCTTTCAGACTTTTCATTATTAGTGTACAGGAATGCAAGAGATTGCTGTGCATTCATTTTGTATCCTGCTACTTTACCAAATTCATTGATTAGCTTTAGTAGTTTTCCGGTAGCATCTTTAAGGTTCTCTATGTATAGTATCATGTCATCTGCAAACAGTGACAACTTTACTTCTTCTTTTCTGATTTGGATTCCTTTTATTTCTTTTTCTTCTCTGATTGCTGTGGCTAAAACTTCCAAGCTATGTTGAATAATAGTGGTGAGAGTTGACAACCTTGTCATGTTCCTGATCTTAGAGGAAATGGTTTCAGTTTTTCACCATTGAGAACGATGTTGGCTGTGGTTTGTCCTATGTGGCTTTTATTATGTTGAAGTAAGTTCCCTCTGTCCCTACTTTCTAGAGAGTTTTTATCATAAATGCATGTTGAATTTTGTCAGAAACTTTTTCTGCATCTATTGAGATGATCATATGGTTTTTCTCCTTCAATTTGTTAATATGGTGTATATCACTGATTGATTTGCATATATTGAAGAATCCTTGCATTCCTGGGATAAACTCCACTTGATCATGGTATGTGATCCTTTTAATGTGCTGTTAGACTTTGTTTGCTAGTATTTTGTTGAGGATTTTTGCATCTGTGTTCATCAGTGATATCCGCCTGTAGTTTTCTATTTCGGTGACATCTTTGTCTGGTTTTGGTATCAGGGTGATAGTGGCCTCATAGAATTAGTTTGGGAGTGTTCCTCCCTCTGCTATATTTTGGAAGTGTTTGAGCAGGATAGGTGTTAGCTCTTCTCTAAATGTTTGATAGAATTCACCTGTGAAGCCATCTGGTCCTGGGCTTTTGTTTGTTGGAAGATTTTTAATCACAGTTTCAATTTCAGTGCTTGTGATTGGTCTGTTTATATTTTCTATTTCTTCCTGGTTCATTCTTGGAAGGTTGTGCTTTTCTGAGAATTTGTCCACTTCTTCCAGGTTGTCCATTTTATTGGCATATAATTGCTTGTAGTAATCTCTCATGATCTTTTGTATTTCTGGAGTGTCAGTTGTTACTTCTCCTTTTTCATTTCTAATTCTATTGATTTCAGTCTTTTCCCCTTTTTTCTTGATGAGCCTGGCTAATCGTTTATCAATTTTGTTTATCTTCTCAAAGAACCAGCTTATAGTTTTATTGATCTTTGCTATTGTTTCCTTCATTTCTTTTTCATTTATTTCTGATCTGATCTTTATGATTTCTTTCCTTCTGCTAACTTTGCAGTTTTTTTGTTCTTCTTTTTCTAATTGCTTTAGGTGTAAGGTTAGGTTTTTTATTTGAGATGTTTCTTGTTTCTTGAGGTAGGATTGTATTGATAGAAACTTCCCTCTTAAAACTGCTTTTGCTGCATCCCATAGGTTTTGGGTAGTCATGTTTTCATTGTCATTTGTTTCTAGGTATTTTTTTATTTCCTCTTGGATTTCTTCAGTGATCTCTTGGTTATTTAGTAGTGTATTGTTTAGCGTCCATGTGTTTGTATTTTTTGCACATTTTTTCCTGCAATTGATATCTAGTCTCATAGCGTTGTGGTTGGAAAAGATACTTGATACGATTTCAATTTTCTTAAATTTACCAAGGCTTGATTTGTTACCCAGGATATGATCTATCCTGGAGAATGTTCCATGAGCACTTGAGAAGAAAGTGTATTCTGTTTTTTTTGAATGGAAGTCCTATAAATATCAATAAAGTCCATCTTGTTTAATGTGTCATTTAAAGCTTGTGTTTCCTTATTTATTTTCATTTTTGTTGATCCGTCCATTGGTGAAAATGGGGTGTTAAAGTCCCCTAGTATGATTGTGTTACTGTCGATTTCCCCTTTTATGGCTGTTAGTATTTGCCTTATGTATTGAGGTGCTCCTATGTTGGGTGCATAAATATTTACAATTGTTATACCTTTCTCTTGGCTCGATCCCTTGATCATTATATAGTGTCCTTCTTTGTCTCTTGTAATAGTCTTTATTTTAAAGTCTATTTTGTCTGATATGAGAATTGCTACTCCAGCTTTCTTTTGATTTCCATTTGCATGGAATATCTTTTTCCATCCCCTCACTTTCAGTCTGTATGTGTCCCTAGGTCTGAAGTGGGTCTCTTGTAGACAGCATGTATATGGGTCTTGTTTTTGTATCCATTCAGCCAGTCTATGTCTTTTGGTTGGAGCATTTAATCCATTTACATTTAAGGTAGTTATCGATATGTATATTCCTGTTACTGTTTTCTTAATTGTTTTGAGTTTGTTATTGTAGGTCTTTTCCTTCTCTTGTGTTTCCTGCCTAGAGAAGTTCCGTTAGCATTTGTTGTAGAGCTGGTTTGGTGGTGCTGAATTCTCTTAGCTTTTGCTTGTCTGTAAAGGTTATAATTTCTCCATTGAATCTAAATGAGATCCTTGCTGGGTAGAGTCATCTTGGTTGTAGGTTTTTCCCTTTCATCACTTTAAATATGTCCTGCCACTCCCTTCTGCCTTGCAGAGTTTCTTTTGAAAGATCACCTGTTAGCCTCATGGGGATTCCCTTGTATGTTATTTGTTGTTTTTCCCTTGCTGCTTTTAATATTTTTTCTTTGTATTTAATTTTTGATAGTTTGACTAATATGTGTCTTGGAGTGTTTCTCCTTGGATTTATCCTGTATGGGACTCCCTGCTCTTCCTGGACTTGATTGACTATTTCCTTTCCCATATTAGGGAAGTTTTCAACTATAGTCTCTTCAAATATTTTCTCAGTCCCTTTCTTTTTCTCTTCTTCTTCTGGGACCCCTATAATTCAAGAGTTGGTGTGTTTAATGTTGTCCCAGAGGTCTCTGAGACTGTCCTCAATTCTTTTCATTCTTTTCTTTATTCTGCTCTGCTTTAGCTATTTCTACTATTTTAACTTCCAGATCACTTATCCATTCTTCTGCCTCATTTATTCTGCTATTGACTCCTTCTAGAGAATGTTTAATTTCATTTATTGTGTTGTTCATCATTGTTTGTTTGCTGTTTAGTTCTTCTAGGTCCTTGTTAAACGTTTTTTGTATTTTCACCATTCTATTTCCAAGATTTTGGGTCATCTTTACTATCATTACTCTGAATTCTTTTTCAGGTAGACTGCCTATGTCCTCTTCATTTGTTTGGTCTGGTGGGTTTTTACTTTGCTTCTTCATCTCCTGTGTGTTTTTCTGTCTTCTCATTTTGCTTACCTTACTGTGTTTGGGGTCTCCTTTTTACAGGCTGCAGGTTCATAGTTCCCATTGTTTTTGACGTCTGCCAAAAGGTTGGTTCAGTGGGTTGTGTAGGCTTCCTGGTGGAGGGGACTCATGCCTGTGTTCTGGTGGATGAGGCTGGATCTTGTTTACTGGTGGGCAGGACCGCGTCCATTGTTGTGTTTTGGGGTGTCTGTTACCTTATTATGATTTTAGGCAGCCTCTTTGCAAATGGGTGGGTTTGTGTTCCTGTTTTGCGAGTTGTGTGGCATAGGGTGTCCAGCAATGTAGCTTGCTTGTCGTTGAGTGGAGCTGGGTCTTAGCGTTGAGATAGAAATCTCTGGGAGATCTTTCACTGTTTGATATTATGTGGAGCCGGGAGGTCTGTCGTGGACCAATGTCCTGAACTCAGGTCTCCCACCTCAGAGGCACAGGCCTGACACCCCGCCCGAGCACCAAGACCCTTTTAGCCACATGGCCAGGTGCGTGGGGAGTTTCTTACATTTTGGGAAGTCTGAGATCTTCTGACAGCATTCAGTAGGTGTTCTGTAGGAGTTGTTTCACATGTAGATGTATTTCTGATGTATTTGTTGGGAGGAAGGTGATCTCCACGTCTTACTCCTCTGCCATCTTGAAGGTCTCTCTACATGTTATTTTTGAAAATGCTCCTGACAGAAGATAGAGATGCAGCCAAAGGTGTTGCATGTGGTGCCAACTCTCTGGTTCCACGGATTCCCCCTTCTAGTTCTTTAAAAAGTTTCCCATTCATTGGGAAAACTCTTCCCTCTCCTAGAGTAGTGGTCACTGTGCTATTTGCCTGATTAACTCCTTTATATTCTTTGGGTCTCTGCTTAGATATTAATTTTCCTTGGAAGCCGTCTGCAACCATTGCACCCCATCCAGGTCTGGTTAGGGGCTTCTTCTGTTGCTTCTATTGCACCCTACATACTCCATACCATTATAATATCTCTTTACTTGTCTCTATGTGGAAACCTATCCATTATGCATCATTGTACCACCAGCACCTTGAACTTGGCCTGGATATGGCAGGTGATCAAACATGTTTTTAAGTGGTTGGATGCCTGGATGGATGGAGGAATTACGGGCCACATAAAGGTATGGCACAAAATATGGATGATAAGTGGACCAGAGTTGGATCATGAAGGGTCTTAGAAACTACACTTAGGAATTTGTATTTCAGGCAACATCTGAGTATGAAAATGGGATGTGATAAGAGGGATTTAGAAAGCGCACTCAGATGACTCTATGAAGGGATGAAGTGCAGGATTTGGGTGGGTGTCAAAGCAAAGCAACAGATTACAGGGTCTCTTCTGAGGTCCTCTCTTCCTAAGCGGTAGGTACATCATAGGCATGTTAGTAACTCCATGGTTTCTACCTCCAGCTTCAAGATATTTTAGGAAATTACTAAGTACTTCAAAATTTTTATAAATTCTTGAAACAAAATACTTCTTCATGTATATATAGGGATACACAAAGTTATTAAATTAGACACAAAACAGCATCCTGAATCTGCCAAGAAAAATGTGGTCTCAAAAATGAAATGGAGGAGAAATGGTATTATCAATGAAAGTACTATTGAAATGTGACGGAACAGCAACTCTTCATGCAAAACTCTCCATTCCTCCCCAGATAGAACATGAGGCTTTTTATGTGACTGTTTAGAAATGGTGTGGCTTCTATCTAGCCATATTGTCTTCTGCATTGATAAAAAGAGCAGCGAAGATTAGTTCACTAATGTTTAGGATGAGACCACAGGATTGTGGCTGTGCATTTATAGTGCCACACTCCTAAGGAAGTGAAAAAGGAAATGCATTCCATCACACTGAGTTTTCTGAACAAAGCTATGAAATATCTCAAATGAAACTACAGAGTGTATTCTGTATGAGCAATTAAGTTTTCCTCTCCTGTGTTTTTTCCTTTTCTTTTCCTTTTTGGTGGTTGTTCCATACCGGATTCTACTGGGATAGACATCATCCAAATAGTCATAATACTGCTACATCCCTCTATCTTTGCCTGGGTTGTGCAATGCTGTACCTTGTAATGTAAATAAGAAAAACCCAATCAATAATCAACATGTCTTTTTTCCTTTATATCGTATTTTGAACACATTTGGCAAACACCTAAATTTTTGGCTTCTCTTCTGTGTATCTGCATGAACAATTAACAACAAATTGCCTTAGGCCAAAGGGCTAGCAAGTGCATTGCCCCTGTGAAAGTCGTGTTCATCTTCTTTTAGCTTCTATCTGTATTTATTCTCCAGTTTTAGAAAACAAGTCCTCAGTGTTTGCTAGCCCAGGGGGTCATTTTCCCCCACTTACAATTAGATGATGATAGGAACCGTGCCCGGGAAAGGTCACCCGTGGCCCTGTTGTCTGCCCAGCATTCATGGGAGATCTAGAGTGTTTCCAGACTTGGCAGCATTTCTCCAGCTCCTGAGCCAAAACCCTTCCATCATTTTTAGTTTTTCTGTATTGTCTGATGAGTCAAGGGGCCCCTGGCATTTTCCTCTCTTCTGTTGCCCCATTAACAGGGATCCCCAGTCATCGTCTCCAGCCCTGAACAAGTCCTCAAAGCAAAATGCCCAAATCGCCTTCCACTCTTTGCTCTCCAAAATGCTCCACTTCTCTGAGGGTAGGCTGTCCTGGGCATCCTCTAATTATAGCCAGCAAGGATCATGGGCTAGGTTCTTTTCATCTCTGACATAATCATTAACATTAGGGAGCGAGCATAATGAAGGGTGGATTTTCAAAGCCGACTCTAATGGTTCCGACTATTGGTGATGATTTTCAAATGGGTCTATAGCACAGCTTGGTTCCTGAATTAAATCTGTGATATGTGTAAGAAAAGACAAAAAGCGCTCTGGACCTGGCATGAAAAAATTGGTTATTTCATGCATTTTCTAACTCAAGATAGAAACAATTTCTGTTGTTTTCTTAAAACCAGAGATCAAAGCTTTGAAGAACTGAACTAAAATGTTTTTGGCTCCAATTTAGATATACCCTACTTTAGTCTTCCTTGATTACCTGGAATGTTCCACACACATCATAAAGTTTTGTTAGGGGAATGAGAGAAAATGCCAAGAAATGAAATATTGCCTTAAACCACAATATTATTTCTAAGCAATGCTATAATTAATAAAAGACCTATAACCTTGTTTAATGAAAGAGGAATGAGACTATTCCATGTTCAGTGTTATGACAGTTTTTTTCATTGAATCTGTCATAAATGTTTATAAGCTCTAGCAAGGTATCAGCCACTGATCTAAACACTGAGCTATAGCGAGTGACAATGCAGATCACACCCCTGCTCTCCTGGAGTTACCCTCCTAATATGGAGTTGACAAGTGGTAAAGAAGAGTATAAATAAGAAAATATCACATTGGGATAATTACTATCAAGTGTATTTCCCTAAGGACCAACTTGTAAATTATTGAGATACAAATGAAAAAGAAAGAAGAAGAGAGACAAGGCAACCGGTATACCATGCAGGTTAGAAAAAAATAAGAGATTTGGAGGATCTGTAGGAATGTCAGTAGCTCAAACCTATTGAACCTGTTCTGGACTCCTGGCACATATTTATATCAGATCCTTACACTGCCTAAAATACCTTGCCTTTTTTTTTTTTTTTTAGTCTATTTGTTTTATTTATTTATTTTTGGCTGCGTTGGGTCTTCGTTGCTGTGTGTGGGCTTTCTCTAGTTGTGGTGTGCGGGCTTCTCATTGTCGTGGCTTCTCGTGTTGTGGAGCATGGGCTCTAGGCACAGGCTTTAGTAGTTGTGGCACATGGGCTCAGCAGCTGTGGCTCGTAGGCTCTAGAGTGCAGGCTCAGTAGTTGAGGCGCACGGGCTTAGCTGCTCCGCGGCATGTGGGATCTTCCCAGACCAGGGCTCGAACCCACGTCCCGTGCATTCGCAGGCAGATTCTTAACCACTGCGCCACCAGGGAAGGTTTCCCATTTCACTGTTTCTGACCGATCTGGAAAATACTGGGGTTTTTGTGGTTGATCAAATCATTAATGTTTTTAAAGACTTCCTTCTTTTTCCAGAGTTAGTCTACACTGAGAAACCAAACTCAATGCTCCCGCAGTCCAAAAGGTGTCACATACCCCCTTTATGACAAACACAAATCATACTCATGGGCAGCAAGCCCAACTGGAATCTGATCCTTCAGGACAGTGCCTAAGACCCATGGCTTCCCTGGGATTATCCATCTTTTTTTTTTTTTCCTGAAACTTTGCCATTTACTAATATAGCCCTAGCACAGAGTAAGTCCTAAAACAACAAATTTATCATTTTTGTCTGTTATATCTGAATCTGTCTATAATACCTGAACATACAAAAGACTGCATATTTGTATGAATTTGAAGTTTCTTAAGATGGCAAAAATATTCATCCAAATGGCTTTTCTCTCTGACTTTGTATTCTAAGATATTTAGTCAAAAAGGTCTCCACTTCAGGATTTGACCAGAAATTTCAAAGGTGGGTTTATACACTTTTCTATTTGCTTCCCTTAAGAGTATCTCTTGCCTTCTTTGTTCATCTTGCCTTTTCTTTCAGATTTTGAGAGACTTCCCATGCAGGACTGACACAATGGCTCAATTAGGTGATTTCCTGAGATGTTACAAACAAACACGGAAAGGCTCAGCCTTGACTCCTCAGAAAGCAGAAAGTACAGCAGAGGCTGCCTCTATTTGTGTTAGACATTTCATTGGGAACTTCCTTTCCAAACTGTACTGCGTGTTTCTTTCATAGATGGTATATTTGGTGTTGTATCTAAAAGGTGTCACCATACCCAAGGTCATCTAGATTTTCTCTTATGTTATCTTCTAGGAGTTTTATAGTTTTGTGTTTTACATTTAGCTCTATGATCCATTTTCAGTTAATTTTTGTGTAGAGTGTAAGGTGTGTGTCTAAACTGAATTTTTTTCATGTGGATGTCTAGTTGTTAAAGCACCATTTGTTGAGGAGACTATCTTTGCTCCATTGTATTGCCTTTGCTCTTTTGTCAAAGATCAGCTGACTGTATTTATGGGGTCCTATTTCTGGATGCTCTCTTCTGTTCCATTGACCTATTTGTCTATTATTTCGCAGATACCACATTGTCTTGATTACTATCACTTTATAGTAAGTCTTGAAGTTGGATAGCATCAGTCCTCCACGTTCATTCTTCTCCTTCAATATTATGTTAGCTATTGTGAGTCTTTTGCCTCTTCATGTAAACTTTAGAATCAGTTTGTTAGTATCCATAAAATAATTTCCTGAGATTTTTATTGGGATTGCATTGGATCAATAGATCAATTTGGGTAGAACTGACATCTTGACAGTATTAAGCTTCCCTCTCCATGAACATGGAGTATTTCTCCATTTATTTAGTTCTTCTTTGATTTCATTCATCAGTGTTTCGTAGTTTTTCTCATATAGATCTTGTACATATTTTATTAGATTTATACCTAAGGATATAATAAGGATAGTTTTATGTCTTATTCCCAATCTATATAACTTATATTTCCTTTCTCTTGTCTTAGTACATTAGCAAAGACTTCCTTTATGAAAGTGAAAAGGTATAGTGGGAGGGGACATCCTTGCTTTGTAGTTTATCTTAGTAAGGGAAAGCTTTGAATTTCTCACCATTAAGTATGATGTTAGCTGTAGATTTTTTTGTAGATATATAATTTTTTTTAACAAACTTAGACTATAAGTTAAGTCATATTACTGTAAAATAAAAATTCAGATAGTTTCAAGAACGATTGTTGCCTTCACTATACATGCCTACAGTTATAACCATGTAATAACAGGTAATGTTATTTTGTTAAATTTTATCATGAAATGAAGCCATTTTATATACATAGGAATTCTATGTAGGAATAGGAATTAGGAATTCTATGAAAATATTTATGCAAGGATTGTCTTTGAAGAAAAATGTAAACTAGGGAATGCTTTTATAATTGTGAAATCAGCACAGCCTATGCTTCATTGATTGGCAAAAACATTATTTTAAAAAAGAGAGAGAGATGTAATATTTCAAACAAATACCCTACTGTGTTGAAATTAGAAATGTATAAATATTGATAACCTAATTTTAATTTTGATTTGAAAAGCAGAATGCCAAAATGTCTTAATAAAGCATATTTTAGGCCGAGGAATGTGACACTGATAATATTATTTTGGGATTCCATTCAGTTAGCACATTCCACACTGCATTGATTCCTTGCTTAAAATAAATCATGACTTTTTTGTGCTCTTTGCCCAATTGAGAACTGATTGTGTGTGTAATCTGTGCTCAAGGTTACATACTGTTCCTCTAATTATAGCTCCAGCAACTTTCCTCCCTGAGTCATCACATTCAGGAACTTTCACTTTATAATATACCTCCCCCTTTCTTTTACCCACTCCAAAATTGTATTCACTGTCATCACATCATCATTAATGTTTCTTTATATCACAGAATTATAGGTAATGAGCTGTTAGATGTGGAAGAGATCATTTATTGTCAATCAGTTAACAAATGTTGGCTGTCTACTCTCTGACAGGCACTGACCAGGTACTGGTAACCAGAAAACAAAAATTCTTTCCCTCATGGAGATTAAGGTATAGCAGAGGGAGAGAGATAATTATTAATAGGCTTAATAAATAAGTAAATAATAGACAGTGTTAGCTGTTGGTAAATTGTATAAATTTTATCTCTTTATGGATATTCTCATTTTGTTTATTCATCATTTTCCTCATTTTCTTTCTTTGTTCATGATTTCCTTTAAATATTTGAGCATATTTAAGACAATTGACTCAAAATCTTTTTCTAGTAAGTCCAGTGTCTGGGCATACTAATGGATGGTTTATGTCATTTTCCCCCTTTGAATGTACTATACTTACCTATTTCTTTGTATGCTTTGTGATTCTTTTGTTGAAAACCGGGCATTTGAATATTATAATGTGGTACCTCTGAAACTCAGATTCTCCATCTTTCCCAGGGTTTGATGTTCTTGCTTGTCAAAGGCAGAAGTTGTTGGTTTGTTTAGTGACTTCTCCAAACTTAAAAAGACAGTATTCCTTATCATGTGTGGTCACTGAACTGCCTGCTCTGTTAGCTTGCATTCAGCTAGCATTTTGACAGAGATTTCCTTGAATGCCAGGAGCTAAAACAAAAAAAAAAATACTTTTCACAGCTGATTAATTTATTAGGGCTGCCATAACAAAGTACTATAGAATGGGTGGCTTAAACAACAGAAATTTATTGTTTCACCGTTCTGAAGGCTAGAAGTCCAAGATTAAGGTGTTGGCAGGATTATTCCTTGTTAGGGTTATGAAAGAAAATCTGTTCCATGCCTCTTGCCTACCTTCTGATGATTTGCTGGCAATCTTGGTATTTCTTGGGTCCCTTTCATCTTCACATGATGATCTCCCTATGTGTGTATGTCTCTCTGTTCTGATTTTCCCTTTTATGAGGATGCCTTTCATATTGGAAAGGGTCCACTCTAAAGACTTCATCTTAACTTTACTAATTACATTTGTAATGACCTATTTCGAATAAGGTCACATTTGAGATGCTGGGGTCTCGGGTTTCAACATGTGAATTTTGAGGGAGACTTAATTTAGCACATAGCACTCAGTCTTTGTGGATTGGCTCTGTTCTGGGGCCTTCCTTCCACACATAACCAGGCTGTTTGCAATTCTGCCTTAGCCTTTACTTCCTGCTTGTGCTGAACCTAGAGATTAGTCAAAGATGAAAGTTTAAGGTCAGGTCTTCTCATGATTTTTCTGAGCATCCATCCTGCCCTGGCTATATGTGTGACTTTCTAAATTCCCCAGTATACACAGGAATTTCTGAATGTCCTAATTTCCCAAAGAAACTCTTTTCAGATTTTCCTCCAAGGCTTTCTGCTGTCTGTTGTTTGTTTCCACCATAGTGTTTTGTTCTAGGTGACTATTGGTTTTCCATTCACCTTATAGTGTTTATGAACAATGCCTATGTTCTTCCCTCCCTGAATGAGTCCCAAGTTAGGTAAAACAGAGATAAGTATGTTGTGTCAATCCTTCAGGTACTCCCCATAAAGGTTGGAATAGAGAAATACAATACTTTGCTAATAAAGTCTACTCTGTTCTGTCCTGAGAACCAAGTACTAGGGTCTCCCCCTATGAATGCAGGCTGTGGTCTTCAGGTCTTCAAGACTGCCATTGAGGTAGGGTGGGGTGGGAAAAAGAAAATTAAAATGCCACAAAGCTTTTCTCCTGTTTTCAAGTTGGCCTTTTTCTTGATTCAGCATTCACTTGATTACTGTAAATCTTTGACCATTGTCCAGAGTTCTGGCAAAGTTGGTTTTGACAATTTCTGCTTATTTTCAATATTTCTGTTGAGGGACAGGAGTTTGGAGCTGCCTGTTCTGCTGTTTTGCTGACGTCACACCTGGCAAGTGCTATAAAGAAAGAAAAAGTAGAGCAGGGTAAGGGACATCATCAGCAGAGGTGGTGGGTGTTGCAGTTTTAAACAGAGTGGTCAAGGTAGGCTTCATTGACAAGATGACTTTTGTTAAATGATTCAAGGAAGTCAAGGGACCATCCAAGTATATAGCTGGGGGAAGATTTTACTGAGCATAGAAAGCAGTACAAGGGTCCTAGGGCAGGAAGATCCCTGGTGTATGTGAGGAACAAGGAAGCTGATGAGGCTGGAACAGAGTGAGCAAGAAGGAGCTAAAGTCAAAAGATAATGGGAGGAATGGGAGGGTGGGATCACACAGGACCTTGAAGGCCGTTATAAAGATTTTACCATTTATTATGAGTAAAGTAGAAGATCTTTGCAGCATTTGAACACAAGAAAAACTTGATCTATCCAACATGTTAAAAAGGATAATACTAACTCTTAGGGGAACAAGGGGAACAAGGATGAAGTCTGGGAGAGTGGTTCTGATGCTGTTACAGTACACCACGTAAGAGGTGATAGTAGAATGAAACTGGGAGGAAGCAGTGAAGGTAATGAGAAGTGTATGGATTTAAAATATAATTTGAAAGTAAAGCCAATAGGATTTTGGACATAAGAAAGATAAGTCAAGAATGATTGCAAAGTTCTTTACTTGAGCAACTAGAGAGATGGAATCATCATTAGCTGATGGGAAAAACAGTAATTAGAGCAGTTTTTATGTGAACAGACAACAATGTCAAATTTGGATGTGTTGAGCTGGAAATATTTATTAGACATCCAAGTGGAGATGTGAAGTAGACAATTGGGAATGTGAGCCTGGAACTTTTAAGAGGCTTTTGGAAAGAGAATTATTTTCCTGGAATCATTGAAATAGAGATGACATTTAAAGAAGTAATATAGAAAATAATAGGGAACCAAAGAGTGATTGCTCTAACATTCTGATATTAAGAGGCTGGGAAGAGGAAAAAGTAGATTGACCAGTGAGATCGCATAAAAACAACATGAGCCTGGTTTCTTGGAACCAGGCTAAGAAAATATTTCAGAGTATAAGTATTTCATCAGCAGCATCAAAATACTATTGCTTAGTCAGGTAGAGGTAACGGAGAATTGACCATTTAACTTGGCAGTGTGGAGTTCATTGGTGATTTTTTGACCATTTGTTACATTTGAGTGGTGTTGGCAAAAGCCTGGTTGAAGTACGTTTAAGAGAGAAATGGAGGAGTGAGTCTATAGTTAAATATAGTCCCCTAGAACTACTACTACCCTCTCCCAGTTTTCATACCACAGACCTCGAGGAAGGAGGACATGGTCACCCAGATCTTTTGAGTATATTCAAAGGATATTCCACTGTAAATGGCAAAAGAGTGACAATATATAGGACAAATAATAATTCTGTCCTCCAGAATATCAAGCCAATTTTGCATATGAGGTCATGTCATGACACATAGAGCAAAAGCCTTAGAGGAAGGCAAGTATTTACTATCGTAGCACCGTGATGCAGTCTACTTCTAGGCATTTGTTTCATATATTTGTACTTGTTTGTTTTTTGGCTTACAGAAAATATGTGGGGTGTGTGTTTGTGCGTGTGCATATGTGTGTGTGTGTTATATAATCACCACCAACTGTGTTGCTAGATACAGAGAGAGTGAATTTAGGTATGAATATAACTGAGCTCACTTCTTATGTTGCACCACCATTGAGCTAGGGTGCTAAGTAGGCATGGGAAAATATTTCCACTCCAGTTTTCTCATATAGAAAATGAATGGAAAGGATTAAATGATAGTGAGAAATTTTGTAGCCCTCATGTTCTCTGATTATCTATTGCAAAAAAAAAATGTGTGTGTGTGTGTGCAATGTAGGCAAAAAGAACTAACAAGGCTTTTCACAAGAGGAATAGGTGAAAGAAGAAAGAGAAGAAATCACAAGTATAGCAAAGTTCTGAGGACAGGATTAAAATAGATGGAAAAAACCCTGAAAATACCCATTTGGGTTTTATTCGTGTATAGTACAGTTAGAAAACAATGAAATTAATAGCTGAGAAGTTGAAGAAGAAGAAAAACAAGAAAGGGAACCAGGGAGAGGTGAAGTGTAAAATCGGAAGCTGAGAGAAAGGAAGAAATATACAAATAGAGAGTAGAGGGCAAGAAAATCACAAATACCTTAACCCTTTGAAAAGCCCTATCCTTGAAACTGATGAGTCCAAACATACTGTTCTTCTGTTTTCAGAGCTATTGTTTTTATTCTTATCACAAGGAAAAGGAAAGAATTTTTTATCTGTTTTCACCATTTAGAAGAGCACTGACTTGGTCCGTGACCTGGAAGAAGGCAGTTAGATAAAGACTGAGCATAAGGCCTCCTTCTTTGTCAGCAGTGGGTCATCCCAAGAGCCCACAAACTCACCTGTGGGCTGTGAAGAACTGCGCCTACAGTAGTTAAAAAATGCCATTAGTTTAGACTGAGTGTGAATAATAAGAGAGGCCCTTGAAACGATTAAATGCAGAGCTGACTATGAAAGCAAAGCTGAAGTGAGAATTTAAAGGGCCATTAACTTAGCCAAAAGGATGGCTGGAAGAAAAATCATTTATAAAAATTGGGAGATTGAAGGGGCTTCTTTAATGTTCTTTAACAAAAATTAGATGTTTGATAATCTCTTCTTACTTCGATAAGCAGGGGAAAAAACCCTCAAAATTAGAAATCTTTTTTTTTCAGGTTCAGTATGTTCTAGATGTTAGGTGTGTGCTATTAGGTTAATTAGAATTTTAAAGTTAAAATGACCTCCTTCCAACTTTAAGTAGAAACTTTTTTCTTCTCTTAGTCCATTGTGAAAGAGGATATGTTTCATAGTATTTGTCACTTGACTTAAGAAAGTTGCTTCCCTAACCTCTTAATGCTCCATCCTCTTTAATTTTGCTAAAACTATTTTTTCTTAAAATTCACATTTTAGACAAAAAGAACAGTTTGTCTTTTGGATTCAAGGAGGTTTTGGCACAAAACAACACGTTTGATTTTCCGAAGCCCCTTACTTAACATAAATTCAATACACTTTACTTGAGTACAGCCCAGAAATCCTAATAAGTTCTAGAGATAAGGGATAGGATACCACCCCCATATTAAAGGTCCTCTTGGTGTATTGGGGGAATCAGATAAAAAAAATCAGACCATCATAATGATCTCAGAGAGACACAGTGAGCGGTCTTGAAGAGAAATCTTAGTTCCCTGCTCAGGAATTGAACCTGGGTGGAATCCTAGCTGCTACTTCACCAGAGGCTGGAGGCTAGAGGCAAAGTGGCCCTGGCTCATGCCCCCGTTTGAAAGCAAGAATGTTTCAAGGAGGCAAAACTGTAAAAACAGGTACAAAGTTCATTATTAGAGATGCAGCGCAAGTAGGAGAGCACACAGAGAAGTAGTTTGTTTATCTACGACTGAAGCAAGGCAGAAGTACACACTCAGGGAGGAAGGGTGTGGGCGTCCTCTCTAAGGAGGAGGAGCTCAGTAAAGGGGCAGTTCAGTCATTTACATAGGACAGTTCTTCCGGGTCTTTGTTTACCTTTGGCCGATTATCTCATTTCTTTTCCCACATCTGACCTGCCCTAGGGTCTGCCCCCATCTGTATGCGCATCTTTTCGCCAAGATGGATTCCAGCGCGGAGGCCTGTGGGAGGCTTGCCATCACCTGTTATGGGATAGCACCCCTCCTTTTTGACCCCCAAGGAGCCTTCCTGAGCATGTACAGTCAGGGACATTTTCCTTGACCTCAGGAGTGCTCACCTTACCTCTTCAGCAGAGCTCAGCTCTTGCCACTAACTTTGTCCTTGGAGTGTCTGGGGAAACACAGCCTCAGTTTTACTCCACTTGACAAACAAACACCAGCTGTCGGGCCCAGGGGCCCACCTAATCTCCTACCTCATTAATGTCAGAGGGTGAATTGTGAGAATAGGGGTTTGCATGAACACTAATAGAGTGCATTAGCTGACAAAAGTGGGTGACACAAGAGTTAATCCTTAAAGAACTAATAGTAGGTGACCTAGTTAAGAAGGGGTTGAGGTGTTGCCTTTAGCGAGAACAGAATTTGCAAAGAGCCAAACGTAGCAAACAGCATGTTGACATATTAGAACGAGGTGGAGGTTGTGAAGAAGTTCGGTTGAGTGGTGCAGAGATTGGCAGGAACCAAATCATAAACAACCCTGAACATGCTTTCCTGATGGCATGTGGACCAATCTGAGCCTTTGGATACCAGAATTTATCCTAAGAGAACCAGAATGCCTACGGTGGAGCAAAAGGCTCCAGAAGACTGACTTGCTACTTGGAAGAATCTAGGTCCAGCCTTCCTGAAGCTACTAGTAAGTTTTATACAAAAGCCAGTAAGCTCCCTTAACTTATCACAGCTAAAGATAAGTTAAACTCACCTATAATACAACCTTCTTGTGTTCTCACTGTTCTTCAGTTGCATTTCCTGATTTAAAAACTAATTTATTTTTGTATCCTGTTGGCTTCTTTTTTAAACCTTTTAAACATTTTTATTGGAGGGTAATGTGCATAGATGAGAATATGTAGATCTTAAATGCACCACTGAATGACTTTATACACACACACACACACACACACACACACACGAAGGTAACCACCACAAAAATCAAAACAAAAAATATTTCTGTCACGCCAGATAAATCCTCTTGGTTCCATTTCCTATCACTAATTAAGAGATTAATTTTGTCTTCTCTTTCATTTAATATAAATAGAATTATTCATCTCACAGTAGATCAATTTTGCCTATTTCTGAACTTCGTAGAATCACACATGTACATATGGAATCAGACTGCGTGTGTGTTTGCATAGTTGTGTGTCTGAATTCTTTCCCTCACTGTAATGTTTTAGAAATGGGTCTTTACTGTTGCATATAATGGCAGTTTCTTCTTTTTATTGCTGAGTAATATTCCAGTGTACTAATACACCACAAAGTGTTTATGCCTTGATACATCATAAACGTTTGTTTTATGGTACTCTGACAATGTAATTCCTGATATTTCCTATTTCAAGCTAAGAGACTGTATTAAGAAACAAATATCCCTGTTTTCTTAATTTTGAAGAATATGTCTTACTGGGTAAATCCATATTCTTGCACATTTTTCAGCTAATGTACCATTTTAACAAAGTATCCTACTGCTTTTTTCTTCATCTTATGTCTCACTGTCATTGAGCCCCCTTTATGAGCTTTTGATGCAGTCATAAAGAAAAGCCACAAAGAAAAGCAATACACATGGATGGGAAAACATGGGAAAGTCAGAGAATGCAGAGAGATATGGCAATATAATGCACGTTGTATTGGAAAAGATTATTTATGATCTAAGCCTGAGTTGTCTCACAAGTATTATAGACATCATGAGGTTCTGAGATTAATGATGAAACTAACAGGTTTTAAATTTAGATGAAATTTCTATTTGTAGTTCTACCTATAAACTCAATTGCCTCATGATCTGTGTGTTTACATAGCAGTATATGTTAAGTAGAGAGTTCAATTATTTGGTGAATTTAATGAATATAGAAACTATCCTCTGACAAATCCTTAAGGTAGAGTCATTAATCACATAATTTCCTTCTTAGGAAGCAGATTTTTTTTTTTGATATTTATGATCTCTCTGTTATATATATATATATTTTTTTTCTGTGTTAACACAACAAATCGTAGAAGAAAATTTCTCTTTTCCTGTTTTAGTACACAGTTGAACACTCTCCGGTTTGTGGCAGTTTTTTTTAAAAATCAAATACCAGTTTGCCAAAAGTCAATTACTCTGACACTGACCTTTGGAGCACTAATTTATTCTAACCTCAGGGAATTTGCTTTTTAGGGATAAATTGAGCATTAAAATTTTGTCTGATGTTTTTCAAAAGGTTTTATGGAATTTCTTATATATATACCAACTGAAACACAGCATGTTGGCACTTTTCCAATAGTTTTGGGTAGCATGCGTTTTCAAAAAACGTTGTCTTGAATTCATTGTTTTAATTATCAATATCATTCATGAAGATGCTGGTGACTTACGCTATGGTTAGGTTATATCTGACCTCCTTATGTCACTGGCAATGTGAATGGCCTCTAGCAAATTAATGCTTGATTCCAAGAAAAACTCAAGAATATTAAGATCATAGTCAATAGTGAAACAAAAACAGGATTCCCTTGAAATTAGCTGTGTAAATAATAATAATAATAATAAGGTATATAAGGAGGTTTTGTTCCATGGATAGGGTTTTAAAATAATTATCTGGAACTATTTATCATAACAGTGATGATGATGATGACGATAACAGGAATGACATTACTAGTGTACCTGTTAAACCCTTGTAACGTGCCAGGTTAAGAAACACAGTCTTGGGCTTCCCTGGTGGCGCAGTGGTTGAGAATCCGCCTGCCAATGCAGGGGACACGGGTTCGAGCCCTGGTCTGGGAGGATCCCACATGCCACGGAGCAACTAGGCCCGTGAGCCACAATTACTGAGCCTGCGCATCTGGAGCCTGTGCTCCGCAACAAGAGAGGCCACGATAGTGAGAGGCCCGCGCACCGCGATGAAGAGTGGCCCCCGCTTGCCACAACTAGGGAAAGCCCTCGCACAGAAACGAAGACCCAACACAGCCATAAATAAATAAATAAATAAATAAATAAATAAATAAATAAATAAATAAATAAATAAATAAATAAATATTTTTTTTAAAAAAAAAGGGAAGGTCATTCTTAAAAAAAAAAAAAAAAGAAACACAGTCTTGAAAGTAAGAACTGCTTTTATCCATATCTTATAGATGAAAAAAATGGATGTGTGGATGACTTGCCCAAAGCTAAAAAAATAATATCTGCGTTTCTGTAAGAATCTCCACTTATTGAGTCATTTAAATATTTGTAGCATAAAAAAAATAATATGGATACTTTTATCCTTTCAAATGATGTAGCAGTGAAAACTTTGGGGTTTCTGGGCTTTCTCCCTACTTCATTAGTTTACTTTTTTTTTTTTTTTCCTCTCTTGGACATGAAGAGATGTTTGCCTAAATAAGTTCATGGGTAAGAAACAACACAGAAACCCGGCTGGAGCATGCGTTCAATCCTCATGCATCATAGCTTAAGGGAATACAGTCGACCCTCCACATCCAACATCTAATTGAATCTGCAGATGCAGAACTTATGGATACGGAGGGCCCACTCTATCTATAGTAAAATGAAGTCCAAATTGTCTGAGGAAAATAAACAACCCCTTATGTCCTCCCAAAAGCTTGAGTACACTTGATTCTTAACAAAGTGAAAAGAGCTTTGAAATTAGATTTCAGTGGCAACCGCAGTCATTAAGGGTGCCAGCATCTGTTGAACAGTCAGGCAAAAAAATTTGTTTCACTTCTTTTGAAGGGAAAACAACAGCTTAATCATGCAGTTTCATACGAGGAGGTCTACTTAAAAGTTCAAATGATAATTATTGGATAAGAGTCTTCTTTCTTTTAATGTTGGGCTAATTTCGTCTTGAATACTTATTCAGTGTAACTGCAGGTGTATTACTGTTAGATTCTTTTTACCTGCAAATGGTGATGCATCATAGTGACTCTAGCCTTTCTTCTGTTAAAGGGCTCAACACTAAAGGTGTTTCCAGGAGATGTCTTTGTTAGTTATTGGCCGTATCATTAGATAATGAGGTTTAACTAAGGGCTCTGTGTATCACGGGAGAAAGGAAGAGACATTGAAGAGAAGTAAAGGACGTTTAGAAGGAGGGATTGGGACTGAGGTGTGGGAGACAGGGTGACTGAGAGGGGCTGAGAGAACAAGAGGAGGGGTGGGGGACTCGGAGGATGGCTACCAAGGGGGAGATGGAGAGAGAGAGAGAGAGAGAGATGCCTGGAGAAGGAAACAAGCAGACAGATGGAAAAGAAAAAGACACAGGGACAGAAAGAGCAAAGACAAGCTCCAGATTCACGAGCTTGTGCTCAAGGTCATGTGGGGTGGGGAATGGAGACACAGGGGAGAGAGGAGTGTATGTGTAAGTCTGCTTTGAAAGAAGGAGGAGATTTCTGGGTGAATATACATTATACCCCCAGTCACAGAGCGACATCATCAAGAAAGGCGAACCACTGGAGTGGAGAGAGAGTGTTTATTTTATCGTTACATGTTGAATCCAGTCCTTCCTGGTTAATGTGAAATTTGCTTGGGCAGATGGGGGGGCTGAGATCACGTGACTCTCCCTTCTCACGTCCTTGCCTTATTGTAAGAGACCCTCATTTAACTGGGTCCTGCTGCTTTGTGATGGTCTTCAGAGAGAGCAGTACTCTTGTGCTCTAGCCAAGAGGGGGCTCAGTCCCTAATTATGCAGAGAGATGGGCTCCTCCACACAACTTTGCCGAAACAATACTGCAATCAGGTCTACCTGGGGGACAGAGGGGACTTAGGAAATATTAGGTGAGTAGTTTCTCTTACCTGCCTATAGTAACAACCTGTTTGTCGTAGCTTTTTAATTTAAAATGCTTATAGTTCATACATGTAAACTGCTTGGGAAAGTGCCTAGCACACAGTAAATACAAATGTCATTTTTGTTGTTGTAATTACCACCACTATCCTGGTTGTTTCTCCACCCTTTATCTCTGCAACCTGTCACCTACACACAATGCATCCACCCATCCATCCATCAGCCTTCATCTCTCTGCATGTTTGTGTGTCTCTCTGAATAGCCTTTGTCTCTCTCTCTCCTCTGTCTCTCTGGCTGGCCTTCTAGCATGTATCCTTCTATGCACACATAACAAATAGTATTTGAAATGCACTTCACGCATTCATTATTGTGAAACCCTTGCCATTTCTTTTGCTTTCTGCAAAGGCGAACTATTTTTTCTTCATTTCTGTAATTTGTATGACATTTGATTTGGGACATGATAAGTCACTGTTAAGAGAGGTGTCAGATTTTGGCTTCTTCTCACCTAAGGCCAAAAGATTCCTTCACTATTTGACCTTGCTGGCCCAAATCCAGCCCCTCCCTCTGGATTACTGAGCTCCAAATGCACTGACCTTCCCTGGAGGTTGCAAGTTTCTTCCTCGTTCCAAGACAGCACGTCTTCATATTTACACATTTACAATTTAGCACTGGCTGATGTGTTCCCTTTGCCTTCCATGTTTCTAACAGCTCATTTGCCCACCCTTCCCGGTTAAATCTCTAAGGAACCTATACTTTTCTTCACCACAATGGTTATCATTATGTTTAAGTAACTTTGTGTAAATACTTGTTGACTGTCTCTCTGTGCTAGAGTTTAAGCTTCAGCAGAGTACATAATGATCACTCTTGTTCACTCCCAACATGATGCCTGGTACATAATAGGTGCTAAAGAAACTGTTAAAGAAATTAATTGATTAATAAATTAAAGTGCTTTTCTGTACCAGCCGATATCTCTGGGCCAAAAACTAATGCTGAACATCCTTGTGAATTCATTGTTAATTGCTTAAATTACATTTTATCAAATAAGGAAAAAATCATTGAGGGAAAAAAATTATTGAGTATTTCATATTGGGTATTCAATTGTCAGAACTTGGGTGTACATTTCCCCATTGTTATTTTACCAATCAAAAATACTGGTAACTCCCCTCTGTCTCCAGAAAAAGACAAAGAAGAAAGAATGGAAGAAAAAAAGAAAAAGAGAGAAAAGAAGAAAGGAATGGGGAGAGAGAGAAGGGAGAGGGAGGGAGGGGGAGAGAGAGAGAGAGAGGTGAAGAAAGAAATAAGGAGGGAAGAAAGGAAGGAGAGAAGGAAGAAAACATTATTGTGGGTCTCTTCCCTCAGTTGGAATATAATTCAATGATGCAAAATTCAACTGGGGTCTACATAAAAAATATTATAAACTTCAGAATAACATATTCATATTTTTATTTCTTTATATATTAAATATTTTGACCTTAATATTATCTAAGTGCAGAATTCTCTTTCTACATTTAACCTCACAACTCATCTTGCTATTCCCTTGTTCTTAGAATGAAAAGACAGTTGGACCTCTTTGATTTTTCACATCAAGCTTTGTGCTTGAATCTCTACTGAAGCTTATTATAAAATAAAGATTCCTGATCCCTATCTGATTGACTAGATCTAAAGGGATGTCATAATATTTTTATTTTTTTCTCTTTTTATTGACATATAGCTGATTTACAATGTTGTGTTAGTTTCTGGTGTACAGCAAAGTATTTCAAAGTATATTATATATATATATTTATATATGTATATTTTTTATATATATGTATATATAAAATAATCTTTTTCAGATTCTTTTCCACTATAGGTTATTGCAAAATATTGAATATAGTTCCCTGTGCTATACACTAGGACCTCGTTATTTATCTATTTTATATTTAGTAGTTTGTATCTACTAATACCAAATTCCTAATTTATCCCTCCCTCACCCTTCCCCTTTGGTAGCCATAAGTTTGTTTTCTGTGTCTCTGAGTCTGTTTCTGTTTTGTAAATAAGTTCATTTGTATCATTTTTTAAATTAGATTCCACATGTAAGTGATGTCATATGATATTTGTCTTTCTGTGTCCGAAAGACTTAATATGATCATCTCTAGCTCCATTCATATTGCTACAGATGGCATTATTGCATTCTTTTATATGGCTGAGTAATATTCCATATATATATATCCAGAAGATGTGGTAAATATTTGCATTTTGAACAAATCTATCAGGTGATCCTGATGTGTAATTCAAACTGACGTTAAACTCACATCTAATTCCAGAAGCAATCATTCATTGAACCTCTGCTTTGAGATGGACACTATTCTAAATAATATATAAGAACATTATAAGTTTTACCAGAAACCTGTGAAAGAAAAGTGATGTCTTATAGACGTGGAAAACAGGGCTTTGAGATGGTATGATTTTGGTCAGGGCTATTAGCTACCAAATGCCAGTGACAGGATTTGAACCCAGGGCTCTCAAATGCTGAAACCCCCGCTTTTCTATCGGACTCCAGCATTACCTACTAAAATTCAATCTGAACCACAGTCATTGAATTAAACTCTAAGGTTAACAAAAATTTGTGTATGAAATGACTTATACATGGTTGACTTACCGAGGATGACAGTTTAGGAAAAATTTACTAACTCCGTGTCATGATTTTGTGTCCTATGATATTTGATAAAAATACTATTGACACTGTTCATATCCTGATTACGTAGCCTAGTTGAGAAGTCTCTGAAGAAAGATTTGATGTGACAGAAACTATTGATTTGTGTGCCGCAAAGCATTTCCAATCCCTCACTGCTAGGCCACCTCTTACTTAATATTTGAGCTTCCCTGATGCGTAGAGGTGCCAGGTGACTGGGTTTTGGTCCAGGAGATGTAAGCAACACAGCCCTTTGTACCTTAAGCCACCTCCATGCCTTACAGAAGGACGTGATACCTGGAGCTGCCATCTCTCCCCTGTGAGTCATTAAGCCAACATAGTAAAGACAGCAGAGTAGAAATTTAGATAAACCTGGGTCTCTGATGACATCATTGAGCCTTAACACTGGCCCAAGAGACTTCAGCTTTCAGAATACTGGTTAGGAAAGAAAAATGCACCCTATCTATTTATGGTCCTCTTAGCCATTAATTCTGTGACTTTTAGCTAAACGCATTCCTTTCTAATGTGAATTTTACTAGATATAGAAAGCCACATGGTAAACCCCTCACAGGTCAGCTTTATGATTTATTCCTATGATGCCTAGAATTGAAGTTTTTCACATGGTAGAAACACTGGGAAGTTTTTGTGGGGACGGGTATGTGTCATGTCTGTCTGATGTTTTAGTGTGTCTACCTTGTATTGCACTGGGCCTGCTAGTCTCTTTGTAGATAGAGAACATAGATTAAAGTTCCCTGGGAGTTAGCTTTGATAAAGAACCTAAAATAAAACCAGATCCCAGGCCCCCTTATATTTATAACCTGGCCTCTGTTAAGGATGCTAGTTCCGTGACATCAGTATTAATCATATCCTGCCTTCTGCCACCAAATATATCATCAAAGTATCTGAACCAAGGCCACGAGTCACTAGAGGAACATTCTGATGACAAATTCTCCCCTAGACTTGGTTACCTTGCTGCCACTTCTGCTAGGGGAGGAGCAGCTTCCCCAGATGCTCATTGTAAGCGGAATAGCTGGATGGAAGACTGCTCCATCCATAATTCCGCGAGCGGGTCCCTTCAACCGTGCTTCCCCATAAGTTGCTTTACCCTGCCACCCACTCACGTTGGACCTTGCAGAAGCTACTTGACCCAGGATGCACAGAACAGTATCACCAGTAATTGAGAAGTTGCAGCCTGATTTATTCTTCCTGGCTGGGTGTGTGCAGCCCCTACCAGATGGCTACTCTTCTCCTTGTCCTGCTTTGAGGAATTAAGATAGGACTTTAAGAATAAAGACAGGTGAATCAATTAGACCATGGTTTCTGAAAGGGTGATGTGTGTATCATCAATCAAATGATTTTAGGTGTACATAAATGAATGTTAAAAATTTTAAACAGCATGTATTTTATGTAGTTTAAAAATACATCTAGCGTATCACATTCTTGATTTCATAGATATTCAGTACTGTAGTGTGTGCGTCTATTTGTGTGTTTATGTTTCCCTTTAACACATGTTTATATGTGTGTATGTATGCATGCATGTATACACACACATACATGTAAGTATGCATTTCCCATTCAAATATGCTTATTTGAATAAAAGGTGTTTTGTTTTAGAGAAATATATTAATTAATCAATGGTACAGATGATTCATAGGTTTAGCAAAAATTGTGAATTTGGTGCATGAATGATACTGTTTGGGAAATACAAGATAGAACCAATATTAACCCTAAGAATACCACTGGGAGGAAGAAATGTAATTATGCAACATAGAAGATAACGTTAATGTCAGAGACTGATACGTGAGTTATCTACTTCACATAGATGGAATCCTTCCTAAATGAACCCAAAAGGTCTCATACATTTCACATTACAGTCAGTTTGTCAAATATATATTAAATTTCTACTATTTTGAAGCCTTGTCTTAGTCCTGTTAGAGGCACAAAAATGTCTAAAATACCGTTGATGTTTTCAATGATTCTGTAATAATATAAGGAAGAGCTTGCATGAAACCCTCCAATGACTTCTGTTTCACTTGAAAGAAAACCCAGGTTTCTGTGTTGGTTTATGAGGATTATAAGCTGACCTCCGTCCTCATCTCCTAGCCTTCTGCAGTCTGCCCCTTCGTAGCAGTCATAGTGGCTTCCTTTCCTCCAGTGCTTCATGTTTGTTCCCACTTTAGGACCTGAGACAAGATGGTCCTTCTACCTGGATTCTTCTTTCCCTTATTTCTATAGGGCTGATTTCTCCCAGTCATTTAGCTCTTAGCTAAGTTGTCAGCTCTTCAGAGAGGGTCCTCCTGAAATCCTGTCTGAAGAGTCTCTTTCTACCCTGAGCCCCTGTAAAAGCTTACTTTCTATCTTATTTACTGTGTTGATTTTCTTCACATTTCCTAGTGCTATCAGAACATTACCTTATCTATTCACTTGCTTATTACTTGCCTCCCCCAGTAGAACAAAAACGGGACAAGATCAGGGGCCATGTCTCTCTTAGTTAACACTACCTTCCCTCTGGACTAAAATTTTAAAAATAAGGTCTGGTACACATTAGATACTCAATACATAATTTTAAATGAATGAATACATAGCAGGTATGATGTTTCATGGCCAAACTACAAAAACATTCTGTAGTGGAGTGAGCATGTCTGATGAGGCAATCGGAAAGAATTTCATGATGAAGCAGGAACTCAGCAGAATTTTGACAGGCAGAGTTGGAAGAATGGGAAATTTTCTCGAAGAGGAGAGTTATATGCTCAAAAGCCTAGGTGAAAGAATGAGACAAATTGGGGGAGATTCTGAAAATGCAGCAGAAGCAGGGACTCCAAGTGGACACACTACCAGTTACATGTTAAGAGACAAAATATCACACTCTGAAAGCATGATGCATTTTTCCTTCTGTAGACATCTAAGCAATCTCTATGAGTAGCATGGATTTTACAGCCAGAAGTCCCAGAAGCCCTGCAGCTTGAATTGTAGATGTATTGGTCTCGTTTTTGCACGTTCTCCCAGGAAATTTTGCTGTGTCCCATGACAGGGTTCCTCGTGTTGTGGTCCTGTCTTTGCCTCATAATTGTTGTATGGCGTAAGAGGAGCCTTCTGTCTCACTGAGCCTCAGTTTCCCCATGTGTAAAAGTACGGAGGTAGCTCTCAAAGGGCTCTACCAGTTCTGGCATTCAAGAATTAGGGAAGAACCAAGGAATTAAACTTCATGAATATTTTGGGAAGGTTCCCACGCAGTACAACACTGACAAGTGGACCAACCCAAAGCAATCTCATTGGGTATGTCTGGAAAAGGATGTTAAAACTTAAAGGAAGTAAGAGGTAATGGTGACTCTGACTAGGGTGGTATCAGAGGTACTGGTGGGCCGTGGTCAGATTGTAGATGTGTTTTGAAGGTATATCCAATAGAAATTTTCCTTTCGCCTAGAGTAGACTGCAAATCCTTGTGACACTGAGTAAAATAGCAACTGCGCCATGATACAATGAAAGTGAAGGTCAACTCAGCGTTTCACGAGTTACTGCTGCTCTGAGTTTGTACAGATATTTGGAGCTTACATAGCTCCTTCCCACTCACTATATAATGTGGTTCTTCCAACAACTTTGAGTGGGGAGAGGAGATGGAATGGGGAGGATATACAGTTCATCTAATTTACAGGGAAAGAAATAGAACTAAGATCACACGTGGTTAATAGTGATGGTCAGACTTGAATTGCTGCCTCCTGCTTGCATAGAGTCTCTTGGAACAGAAGGAACTATGCTATAGTCAAAGATAATCTATCTTGAGATAAGCAGTAATCTGTCTTCACTATATCAAATAGTCTTTCTAAGTAGCATACATAAGCTTTGAAATCATAGGTTTATGCCTGTCGATTCCCCTCTGGGTCATCTATGAATCTACAGCATAGTCAATAACAACAAAGTTTTGAAAGATCTTTTCCTTCAAATAAGAATACATTTCTCTCACCTGAATCATTAAATGTGGTAAGCAGCCATGGCTGGTACTTAGGGGATCTGAGCAGCATCTTATGACTACCTGAAGGACATTGGCCTTTTGTATTTCACTATCACGGATGCTTTATGAAAGCATATGTATTGCTTGGAATCACTGTCCCATGGGTATTAAAACTAGCAAACTCTGTTTGAGAACATAACTGTGGAAATAATGATTGGACATTGTCCCCTGAACAAGCCTCTAAAATTGAGTATTGAAAGCAGCAAATTGTTTCTGTTTAACTTCATGATTGCAGACATAAAATTGGGCCTAGAAGCTTGACCTTCCACCAGCTGAATGCTGAACTTGCAATAATTTCATAGAGACTCCCCTCCAGGCCAGAAAAGCTCACCATAACCAACACCCCATAATATTATCTTTTCACATCTCTATCTTTCAGAAAAACATCAGAATTTACAAAATAACATTTGAGAGATAAAAAAATCCTCAAGCCACAGAAAATTGTATTTAGCAATCATTTGAAAATACACACTGGATCATAAGAGCCATATCTCAAACATGTGCCAGGTAGAAGTATAGTTAAATATTTGGAATCTCTCTGAGAAAAAGCACTGGAGAAATCCATTTCATCTTAGAGTAACAGTGATTGTTCAAAGGTCACTTGGGTAGCATCTAGACCTCTAATAGACTAGAAAACAGTCAAAAGGACAAAGATCAAGAAAGTTAGTAGGTGCCAACTCTTATGGTCCATTTCTAATTTGCCACCCTTTCCCTTTATCAAGCAGGCTCAAGTCTTATGGGGAATGTATCTTTTCAGTAATTACAGTAATTGGCCACAAGGTATAAGCTTTCAGGTGAAATGGGCATTTCATGTAAATAGGGTGTCTTAGGTTTACTAGTCTCTGGTAGGATCTATAACACCTGCTGTTGAGTTAGGAAAATGTTAATTTCCGTAGGGCACTGTCCGAATTTTAAGATGGCCCCCTGGAGTCTCTGAGTTGCATCCTTTTAGGCTTTTAGAATTAGCTGGAACAATAGTTAGGCAGAGGGCACCTAGAAGATTAGCATACCGGCTGGGCAGGTTCCATGTTTCAAAGGAATTGACTTGAAGGAGAAGTGAGCTAGCTCATGGAAAGGAGCAAGGTCAGTCATATCTCAGTATGGATGGGAGAGGGGAATTGATGAGCTTTTCTGAGAACTTCCAAGGTGTTTGGAGAAATGAGCTGTGTGGGGCTCTCTTCCCTAAATAACTAGGCGGTCAAGTTGGCACAGATACCTCAGAGAACACATTCTATCAAGTATGTGATGCCTCCGGTGACTGCTCACTGTTTATGTCCAATTGGACAGCAAAAGAGGAAGAATACAAGCCAGAAAACAGTCTGTTTTTGGCTCTAAAGATTATTATCCAAAAGTCTAGATCCCCGTGAAGTTGAGAAATAACTTTCCTAAAGATAATTTTAAATACGTAGGACAAAGGTAATACGATTATATTTCTTCAAACATTCAAGACACATTCCTTATATGTTGAATAAGTGGTCTCACATTACAGTTACTAGGATAGTTTTTGATCTTCCTTCCTTAAAATAATAAGCTCCTTCTGCGAAAGAATGGCATCACACTCATCTTTCTTGAATGCCTCACGGTGTTCAGAGTCAGCGCCTCCATGAATATTCTACATTTTCCATAAATATCTGTTTTTGCGAATCCATATTTCCTCCTGGTTAGAAGGGAGACATCCTCAGAAGTGAGAGTCCTTGCCTTCAACCATGATATTATGCCAGTTTTAGGTCAACCACTTAGGCTATTTTATTCTGGAGAGGGGAAATGTAAACATCCATGATGACCAACAGAATCAGTAACTGCCAATCTCTGACCAAGACCTTTAAGTAAAATCAAAGTTCTGTCCTAAAAGGCAATCTGAATTGTCTCTGAAATGAGCTGGAACAGCTCAGGGATGGGAGTTGTGTGCCTGCATCAAGCCTCGCAAAGTTTTGAGGACCAGTATTTGCTGCTTCCCCTCTGTGTACCTGTCACCAGCAAGGGCAGCCTGAAGCTGCAGCAGCTTTCTGCAGCGAAGAAGAAACGTAACCAAACCCAGCTGAAGGCTGGGAGTGAAGAAAGATCACACAGACAGATGATTCCCTTTGTTCTTAAGTGTTGTTAATTTTGGAACAACTTCTGGCTTGGGAAAGAGAGCTTTAGAGAAGACTCATTAAAGTGATATGTAGTATCTCTGAACAAAAGCCAAAGGCCACAGGCAACTGATGGTATGGAAAAGAACATTTCCTCAGATTTGAGAATACGTTGGGGGTAAAAATTCAGTAGATCTAACGTCAAGCAATGATAGAATATCGTTTAAAGATTGTGTGTGCAAGGGTTGTAGAAATAATATTACAAATAATGGTAAAAGGTCATGTTTTTCTTGTTCACTTAACAAATGTTTATTCAACACTCACTGTTGTGTTAGGCGATTGCAAAAGCTCATAAAACATTGGGATTGCAAAGGCTCATCAAGCAGTGTCTTGGGGCTTCCCTGGTGGTGCAGTGGTTAAGAGTCCGCCTGTCAATGCAGGGGACACGGGTTTGAGCCCTGGTCTGGGAGGATCCCACATGCCGCGGAGCAACTAAGCCCGTGCGCCACAACTACTGAGCCTGCGCTCTAGAGCCCAGGAGCCACAACTACTGAAGCCCGCACGCCTAGAACCCGTGCTCCGCAACAAGAGAAGCCACCACAATAAGAAGCCCGTGCACCGCAAGGAAGAGTAGCCCCTGCTCACCGCAACTAGAGAAAGCCTGTGTGTAGCAACAAAGACCCAACGCAGCCCCAAAATTAATTAATTAATTAATTTTACAAAAACCAGTGTCTCTCTCTTACAAGAGCATAAAATCTAGTAAATAGAAGTAAACTTTTGGAAGCAGTATACTCTGCATACTGATTAGATCAGCAAAACTGCCTTAGCCAGAAGTTTTTGTCTTTTTGAGTCAATTCCATTCAAAGAGCACTTGGCAGGGTGCAAAAGATTCGTCTGCCCCAACAATGAACTCGTCTGATTTAGAAGGCAAATATTTATTGAGTGTTTACTATGTCGTTTTTATGTTTTTGCTTCTTGCTGAAACCTTTTGGATAGGACCCCATATTGAAGGAGCTAAAACTTGGAAGTTTAATAACTTGCTCTAGTTTTCATTGAAAGTTACAAGAAGAGCTGGGATTTGAACTGTCTGAGTTGAGAACCCATGCTCTGAACTATTAATCGTTTGCCTCTGTCATTGAGGAGACAAGACTATATGGACAGAATGTAAAGTTAAAATTACAGATCACGTGGTTAGGAGGATCATTCAGGAAAGGTAGGTGATACAAGGCACCAAGCTTTCCTAAATAATAAACATGTGTGAGTATAGGGTGTAAGAGAAACAGCAATTCCTTTATCGCACCGCATTGTCTTCAGTTTGGAGCTCCCCCAGTTCAGTTCAATTCCCTGCGAGGTCTGTGTCCTAGCACCATGAGGGGCACTGGATTCGATTCTTTGCTTTAAGTGACATTGCAATGACTCAGGGACCCAAAGATGATATTTTCCCTGACTCCCTTGAGTGATGATTTTCAAAACAAACTGTAAGTTTTGTCCCTCCTGGCTTCAGTTGCTTTTCTTATGTGAGCCCCCGATCCCCACCTCTAAACTTGCCAACAAACACCAAAAGCGTCTAGATCCTAGGTTCCTCCATGTCTCTGTAGGGTGTAAAGGATGTAGTCTGTGTCCTGCCCATCCATTCTTCCAAATCCAAGTCCATGGTAGACATCATCACTATGTTTACAATTAGCCTGAGGAGATATAATTTTATTTTCTGCCTCAAGAGTTTATTGAGGGAAGAACCTATTCTGTTCCAGTCTGTCTGCCCTCTACTAGTGATTCTCAACTGTGAGCCTACCTCAAAATTACCTGCAGAATATTGACTTCAAGCAGATTCCTGGGCTCTAGCCCAGAGTACCTGACTCTGTATGTCTGGGCTGGGGCCAAAGAATTTCTGATTCTAACAAATTCAGGTTCACAAGATTAACAAGGTTTCGCTAATGCTTCTGGGCCCGGCATCACACTTTGAGGACCATTGCTGTTTAATTAGTATTATCAGGGTTGAGAACATGGGCTCCGGAGCCAGTCTGCCTGCTCAAATGCCAGCCCCACCACTTATGAGGTCTGTGGCTTTGGACAAGTTATTAGACTTCTGGGTGCCTGAAATCCCTCACATATAAAATGTAATAATAATGTCCCCCATAGGGTTATTGTAAGAATTAAGTGAGTTCAAATATGCTAAGTGCTTTAGAGAGGACTGGGACTTAACAGGTTCATTACAATATGTTGACTAATATTATTTATTCATGGTGGTTAGTGCACATGGCATTTACTCAAATGCTCAGTTTATGGAAATTAACATCCCTATCTAGGATAATGCGTCTAACATGTGGCTTCTTTCAGCCACAGGAGGCACTAAGATATAAAAGGTTACAGTAGTTTACAGCTATTTATTTTAGGAGGCTATTTTTACTTGAAATGTTTATTCACAGACTGTGTTATCCATTGTTTGAGTTTTTTTATTATGAAATTGATTCACAAACAGAAGAAGGCTGTTGTACGGTTATTGGTGCTCAGTAAAAAGGCTAACACTTGTCATAAGAAAGACTAAGCTGCTGAAACTTCTTCAGCATCGTCTCTTGTTAAAGGTGGAGTAGGATGCTTCTTTTCAGAAACGCTGGGAGAGCTTGGAAATAATTGTGTTGTCACCAAAAAAAAAAAACATTGTGTTTTATGACTGGTGTTTCTCGTGATGATGATTTAAATCTGTCATCTGAAATACTTTGCTCTTTTCATCATTCCTTCACGTGTCCACAGTGATGCAGTTGCCATGATATTCCTTCTAAGCCGCTCAGCTACAAATGGCAAACAGCAGGTGGGGAATAAGAGAATTGGGAGTTTGGTGCCCTGATTCAGAGGCTACAGCTGAAAGGGTGACTATTCGTCTGAACCTAAAATCAGAACATGCAATCAGCAAAGGCTTCTTTCTCTGACTCGTGAGGTTTTTTATGTATATATATAAATTTAGTTGTATATTTACCAAATCATGTTTATTAAAAATAAGAAAATGCATAAAATGGGAAGTGATGAAGAATCCAGAATGTGTGATTATAGAGAGAAATTGATCTGCTATATAGGTAGTGTTTGAATTTTGCGTTATGAATATCCAAATGTGAATTTGATCTGAGCTCATATTACATGGAGTTGCCCATAAAATAATGATGATGATTTCCACTTGTGAGTGTTGGAATATGTCTCAGGGCTTCCAGATTATTCTGGCTTTCTGATGACCAGAAGAACTTGTTTGCAGCCTCTTTTAGGCACAGTGTCTAACACATAATAGATATTAGAATAAATGTCAGCTATTTGATTATTGCATATGGCTAGCCACTATGTTGGGTGAAGATCAACTCCGCTTTTAGATAATACTCATTTTTCATTCTTGTAGCCATTAAGTGAATCTGAGACTGCAGGAGGCTGAGTTAAGGTGTGCTTATGCACAGAGAGTCTCAAAAAATAAATCAAGTTGAACTTGGAAGAAGATTTTTGTTTTAATTTTTTTATTTTTCAAATTTTAAAAATTTTATACAACTTTTAATGGTAACTTTCTATTTATAGTGATTCCAAAGTATTGGCTATATTCCCCATGTTGTACAATACATTTTTGAGCCTTTCTTATACCCAGTAATTTGTACCTCCCACTCTCCCACTCCTATATTGCCCCTGCCTGGTGGTCACTATTGTTTGTTCTCTGTATCTGTGAGTCTGCTTCTTTTTTGTTATATTCACTAGTTTGTTGTATTTTTTAGATTCCACATATAAGTGATATCATACAGTACTTGCCTTTCTGTGTCTGACTTACTTCACTTACTATGATAATCTCTAGTCCATCCATGTTGCTACAAATGACAAAATTCTGTTCTTTTTTTATGGCTAAGTATTCCATTGTGTGTGTGTGTGTGTGTGTGTGTGTGTGTGTGTGTATACATACACCATATCTTCTTTATCCATTTATCTGTTCATGGACACTTAGGTTGCTTCCATATCTTGGCAATCATAAATAATGTTGCTATGAACATTGGGGTGCATGTATCTTTTCGAATTAGTGTTTTTGGTTTTTATTTTGGATATATACCCAGGAGTATAATACTTGGTTGTATGGTAGCTCTATTTTTAAAGACATCTCCATAGTGTTTTCCCTAGTGGCTGCACCAATTTACATTCCCATCAACAGTGCACTAGGGTTCTCTTTTCTCCACATCCTCGCCAACATTTGTTATTTGTGTTCTTTTTTGATGATAACCGTTCTGATAGGTATGAGGTGATACCTCATTGTGGTTTTGATTTGCATTTCCCTGATGATTAACAATGTTGAGCATCTTTTCATGTACCTGTTGGCCATCTACATTTCCTCTTTGGAGAAAATGTCTATTCAGTTCTTCTGCCCATTGCTTTAATCGGGTGCTTTGTTTTATTGATGCTGAGTTGTATGAGCTAATCATATATGTTGGATATTAATCCGTTATCCGTCATATCATTTGCAGATATTTTCTCCCATTCAGTAGGTTGTCTTTTCATTTTGTCAGTGGTTTCCCTGGCTGTGCAAAAGCTTTTAAGTTTAATTAGGTCTCATTTGTTTATTTTTGCTGTTATTTCCTTTACTTTAGGAGACAGAACCAAAAAAATATTGCTGCAATTTATGTCAAATAGTGTTGAAAGATGTTTGAAACCTTAAAAATAGTGATGTATTAATGTAAGGTACAGTTGCAGCTTTTAAATGGAACATAAAGACATTATAATTAGCAATATCAATACAGAGAAGTAATTAAAAACTATAAATCAAATCATACTCCTCTCCCACAAGCAGATTGACTACATATCGCAAAAGCTACTAATTAATAGTTAGCTACTAATCTAGCCATTTATGCACCTAGCACACATGCGGCAAAGACCATCATTATGTTTTATTTGAATTAAATGATGGTGACCATAGTTGAGGGAGAACATTCTTATAATATGGTTTTTTTATCACTGCTGGTTTCTATGCCTAGATGATTTCAATACTGTGGAAGCACTGATTTCAGATTTTAACAGTTTATTTGTCTGCAGTTAGTCTTTGCAACATCAGCTGTCACGTGTTCCAGCAGGACCTGTAGCAGTTCTAAGAACCCACCTCAGTTTTTTCAATGTGGGATTTTGTGAATTTCAAGAGTGATCAGAAGGTCTTCGTGTTTCAATCTGTGTAGAAAGTAGATGGCGTGATTCTCTTCTTTTGAACTGAGCCAAGAATTGAAACACTAGCAAAAGTCCCATGAATTTCACTGGGACAGCTTGTTTAATTTCTCCAGTGAATCATTTTCTTGTGAGAAAAATCATATTCTGTGGGGATGCAAAGAGAACAGTGATTCCCAGGAATGTCCAGATATAGCTGCAATGGTGTGGGAGAAAAAGATACAACTGTGTTTTCATTTATTTCTCCTCTGGAAATGGGTAATTATAAGATTCATATTTTTTTTCATCTCCCTATTGCTGTTCCATTATTAAGTGGGCAATAAAGGCACCCAGTGGTAAACGCATCGCCAGTGAGCTCAGGACACAGTCTATATTTCCTTTTTAGAAGTATCTTTCCCAGTTTTTGTGGTCTTATCATTGAAACCGCATCCTTTATATGTAATCTGATGCTTTCTAGTAAGATGGGAATTCTAGAGATATGCTCTGGCACCAAGAGAGACTGTCGGTCTAAAACATGAAATCTTAAACCCGTATCACAGCCCCTAACACCTACCTTGGGACTTTTGAATTTAGTTCAGATCTAGTGAGATTGCTTGCTATGCTTAGACTCTGAAAGAAACCAGGTAGATAAAATGGTCAGGCAGATAGGTTATGGAGGAAGAACACTGTGTTGAAAACAAACAGGACATCCACCAGGGAAAAACGCCCTTGAGGAACTTTTAGCATTTTAAGCTTCTCCAAGTTTTCAATCAATCCAGGTCACTTAGTGAAATCGATAAAATGTCATCACAGTTCCAAAGAAGCCTTCAACTATGTTTAGAGAGAAGGATGGCTCTGAAATTTAAATGGAATGTCGTTGCCACAGTGTGATCACCCCATGTTTAGAAATATTTCAAGGCGGCTCCTTACAGCGTCTTTGAGTTGATGACAACATGCCTAGACTTTTGTTACAACTTCCAATTTCCTGTGTAAGTGGATATTTGGAGCTTACTCTACAGCCATAGATTAACACCAAAGTAGATCCTTCCACTTTCTGAACCCTTCTTGGGTCACCTGAGACATCTGCCGGCATGCCAACAAAATGTGCTTGGAAATGAGTCATTTTAACTTGGAAGATATTCTCTCCAGTGCCACGAATGAAATTCGGAGTACATCTTTTATCATAGGTGGGCCTGTGATGATCTGATTACCATGCAGTGAGTTCTTTCAAGTAAGTTTGGCAACCATGGCCTGTGCTTGCCATAGTTGTTTGTGGATCTGTAATATACAGACATCCCAACAGCCCATTTTGTTCAAGGGCATCCATCAATCTACCTTTGACCAATGTGAACCAGAGATAAAGGAATAGAAACAGAAACAAAAAATATATATATAGCAGTTCATTGTGTTGCATCTTCCTATCTTTGTATCTTCAGCTTTTCTGTCCTTTATCCCACTCTTTGTAGGCATCCTAGCTTAGACATCTTCATCTGAGTCCTCGTCAACCCTTCTCCAGCAAATGTGATTGGTTACAAAGTCCTCACAATGCTTGTTTGATGTTGTCCCTTGGATTTATTCTTTCCTTTCCATTTCTTCCATCTGAATTCTGACCTTTTAGCTCATAACTACTGTGGGTTTACAGCGAAGCATGGTGCCGAATGCTTTTCATGCACACTTGCATTTAATCCCTGTAATAACCCTGGAAGGCCATTTTCTTACTTTACAGAAGAGGAAACTGAGGATGATTGATCAAGTGACCTTGTCACAAAGTCACCCTGCTAGTAAATCTGAATGATTCTGTGTCATGGTAATGGGCTTCTGCATGGCCTCCTGAGCTCCACATCCTCAGCCCTTTCATCTAAACTTCAGGACATCATTCCTTTAAGCAGTAACTTTTAACAGCCTTGTTAAACGATTTGCTTAGGAACTTCATTTCATTCCTTCTTTTGAGTTGAATTTTCTTTTTTTTTTTTTTTTTTAAAGTGAGTATGTATTTGTACAGTTCTTCTTTTTAAATCAATTAATTTATTTATTTTTGGCTGCGTTGGGTCTTTGTTGCTGCGTGCGGGCTTTCTCTAGTTGCAGCGAGCGGGGGCTACTCTTCACTGCAGTGCGTGGGCTTCTCATTGCAGTGGCTTATCTGTTGTTTTGGAGCACGGGCTCTAGGCTCATGGGCTTCAGTAGTTGCAGCACAAGGGCTTCAGTAGTTGTGGCACGTGGGCTCAGCAGTTGTGGCTCATGGGCTCTAGAGCTCAAGCTCAGTAGTTGTGGCGCACAGGCTTAGTTGCTCTGCGGCATGTGGGATCTTCCCGGACCAGGGATCGAACCCGTGTCCCCTGCATTGGCAGGCGGATTCTTAACCAGTTGCGCCACTAGGGAAGTCCGGGTTAAATTTTCTAGGCCACATTACCAAGGAATCCATTTTATATCTTGAGACTTAGATTCCCCTTCTTTGTTAATGTTGTTTTCTCCAACAAAATCACTCTCTTTGTTGACAGGTTCCAACCATACTAGGACGTCCATTTCCATTCTCACCTGTAAGTCACTCCCTTTTTTATTCCCTATCACTGGTCTCTTGTTTATATTTGTTCCTCCACATCACCAGAAATATCTTCTCTTCTGTATTTTCCTCAAGTCCTGGTTAAATATGAATACCATGCTCGAAAATTCCTTATTCATTTACTCTATTATTTAGGATGATGATAACTGCTTTATCAATGTATAAAGTTGCAAATATATTAGAAGCTTATGTCCAAGATCAGCAGGTGGTTTTGTTCGTGCAGTTATTCAAGGACCCAGACTCCTCTCCTCCTTACACGGCTCCTCCAGCCCGCAGGAAGTGGTCCTCATACCAGCAGCATCCGCATCACCTGGGAACTTATTAGAGATGCAAATTATAGCACTGCCTCCTAGATATACTGCCTCAGAAACTATGGAGAACGGGCCCAGAAATTTGTGTTTGCCCAACCGTCCAGGTGATTGTGATACACTCTCAAGTCTGAGAGTCACTACTCTCCAGCCTCATAGATATCTATATCCAGCCTGTGGAAATTCAGAGAATGGGGACAAGGTACACATGCTTCTCTAAAGTGTTGCCCCAGAAGAGATGCATATCATTTCCATTCATGTCTTATTGGTGAGTACTAATCAAGTGGCCCTTCATAATGCAAGGGAGATGGGAAATGCAGCCCCTGTGGTCCTCATCTCAGTCATAGGCAGGTGGACAAAAGTGAATGTGGTCCTTTAAAAAACAACACTGTCTTCCATCCCCTGATTTTCATAAAGCACCCTTTAGAATGCAGTCTGACAGGTTCTTAAAGTCTATTTCAGTGCTTCTGTCAGCTTAGTTCCTCACACTGAACATTTTTATTTCTTCTTCCTCTTTGCTGTAATTTGATTTTCTTCATCGTTTTCCTTGGTTACAGCTTGATATAAATTTCTTTCTCTATTCATTGACAGACTGGCCCTTGCAAACGCTCCATTGCAGGTTGTAGGAACATGTCAGCTTATTTTCTCTTAGCATAAAGTGATCCAGCTGATGAGTTTGTCATGCAGAACTCGGGACAAAATGGCAAGCTGTTCCTCAGACACAGTAGGAACAGTTCTGATTTTGAATTCATCTTCTCCATACCTATTTTGCGCTGATACTCATTGTCACTCAAGTCCTGAAGGTATTCATGGACAGGAGGGGATTTTTTTTTTTTTTTTTTTTTTTGGCTGTGTTGGGTCTTCGTTTCTGTGCAAGGGCTTTTTCCAGTTGCGGCGAGCGGGGGCCACTCTTCATCGCGGTGCGCGGGCCTCTCACTATCGCGGCCTCTCTTGTTGCGGAGCACAGGCTCCAGATGCGCAGGCTCAGTAGTTGTGGCTCATGGGCCCAGTTGCTCCGCGGCATGTGGGATCTTCCCGGACCAGGGCTCGAACCCGTGTCCCCTGCATTGGCAGGCAGATTCTCAACCACTGCACCACCAGGGAAGCCCAGGAGGGGATATTTTTTAACTTATGGTATCAAAGTAGATGAAGCACAGTGTTTCTGTATGCCCTGGCTCTGTGTAACTTAACAAGTCAAGTTCATTACCATGACCAGGCATGGCCTACAGGGAGCATTTGATATGTTAGGGAATGACCCAATCGTTATAAAACCAGATATATGATTTATCCCCCAAGAAGAAGTAACCTTCCATTTTCCCTATAACAAAATTCAAGAGTTTTTTTTTTTTTTTGCTATTTGTATATGTATATGTTCAAAATATAGATGAAATAATCAAATATCTATTTATCCATTTTAATCTAGTAACTTTGTTCTATATATATATTTAATCTATATATAATATGATGTATTAAACTCATTCTGTTTTTTCTTTTCATAAGATAATTATGTTCAAATGTTTCCTAAGCATATTTAAGTCCAGTTTCTTTGTCATCTCTGGAGCTACTTTATGAAACATCTTATAGTTTTCCAAAGCATATTATCTTGACTTCCACCTATATTGCTGGAAGTATTATCCTAATTCAATCTGTGTATGAGTCTATTGCTGGATCGTTGATCCTAGTACAAGTACTCAATCATAAAACATAAGGACCGTGTCATTTTGTGTTGTTCAAAGTTTACTCCAAGTGTTCATGGTGTTCCTTTACAATATAACTATGCACTGTATTGCTTTCTAAAATGACTTTGAAGAGGTTCTTTTTAAGGTGCTAATACGTATCACTTTTTAGTTCATAACACCAAGAGTAATCCATAATTGTGTACTACATTTCTTTCTCTCTTTCTTCTTTGTTTTAAATGTAACTTGACACTACCCTAAACTAGCATTGATTAATATTCTTACAGGTTAGAATCTTCCCCAATGGTGTTCTGATATTCCAAAGTAAACCAGAGAATGCCCAGGGATATGAATGATTTTATATGGATTCAATTATAAGCAAATTCCCTCTGGTTTAAAGCATAAAAGTAAAAAACAATATATGATCAAGTGATTAAGTTTAAGGGATAATCTCTAGAATTTCTGTATAATAACATTATAAGACTCTCTTATCATTTAAGTTTTTCTTCTAAAAGTAATATTAGCAAAAGCCATGGGAAATTAAAATTTCTATTTAATCAAAATAAATTTAATAGGAACTGGTCAGGTAAATTATAATGCTTGGTTATGTTATACTTTTAATGAGTTATTTTAATTGATTTCAAAATTATCTTGGAAGTACACTTTCTTACTCTTACTGTGATCTCCCTAGGGATTCTTGTAGGAGTATAATAAAATTATGTTCAAAGTGGCTTGCAGGTCATCTCTACAGTTGTGCTACTTAAGGTTTCCTAGGTTTGGTCTGCCCATTTTTACATGAGTGTACTCTTCCTCCAAGAGTGCTGACATGTTTTCTTCCGTATGCTTTCTAGAGAAGAATCATAAGATTTTGTTGAAAAAGGGTCAGGATTATAATGTATTGCTCTTTTACCCCTTCATGGCCCTCTGTTTTTTTAACTGTTTTTTCAGAATGTACATCATTGCTGTATACCCAAAGATATTGCCGTCCATAGTTTATCTTGAAAATGGATTTTGGTATGACTGGGCTCTTTTGGGGGGATATTTTTATTTGCAAGAGCAGTATTGGTCTAAAACCTGAATGCAACAAGAATCAAGTTATTTTATATTCCAGCTCCATTACTAAAATATATTGGGAATTCCTGACAAAATACTAGAAGGATGTTTTTCAGTTTTTAGTAGAATATGACTATTATTTATCTTGACTCTAACTTTCCAGCCTGTGTTTTCTTTAGACCAAGTTGAACTCCTACAGGAGAATAGGGGTGGGATTGGGAGATGGCCCTGAATAAAAATTATACCTGAATGAAGAAAAAAAAAAAAAACCTTCCAGTGTCTTCTCACAAAACTGAAGTGTATTTTCACAATGTAGTATAGAATGATTGCTCTAAAAGAGAGGAAAAACAAACCCCAAAAATAGTACTCACAGTTGAAAAAATTCTGAAGAGTGTCTGGATAGTAAAATCCCCTTATGATCTTTCTGTCAGCCATCTAGATGGGGTCCTGTGGGTAGCTGATCCAAACATTCTTTCAAAACTTCACATTCTACATTCTTCCCTTTGCCATAATTATTCCTTAAACCTGACTCTTAGTGGAAAAACAAAATCAATTCTCAAAACACAGAGAGAAACAATAAGTAGAGTAAGAATCTTAAAAAGGCTTAAGAGAGTACAAGAAATAATGTCTACTTGGAGAAAATAGAACAAGTACAAGAGACACACATCAAGTGTAAGACCATCACACTTTAAGAAAATATTTTACCTGTGTGAGCTTCTCATCTTTCTGGAGATGGGCTTACAAAGACTAAGAAGGCATTTATGGGAGTTCTGCTCCCTGGAATATAATAGTGAGTTTGTCAAGCTACAACTTATAGTTATGCCACTAATTAAAAAATGGAAGTGAATTGCAAAGCTGGAGTGATACATAATTATATTTCCTTACCACATCACAAAATGAGTTATTTTTCTTCACATAGGGTTTATTTTTTGTAAGTTTTTTTTTTTTAATTTCATTAGTTAAGTTCTTAGAGCTGTGTGTTGGCAACAGGTAAAATGGGACTCATATAATAGTTTTTCGTTGGTAGTAATGAATCATTTACATAATTCTTTTCCATTCATGTAACGCATGCCTTTGGATTGCTTCAGCATTTACTGTTTGAAAATAGGAATTACCTATTTCCTGCATTGCTTTATGGCATTCCACAGGGAGTTACATGATTTAGATGTAAAAGCATGCGCTTTAGCAGCAAACAAGCCAGATTTGGATCAAGGTATTTAAAAATCCTCTGAGACTTGTCCTCCTAATCTGTAAATGTGTGATGATAGTAAGCACCACAGTCTGGTGCTAGCAAGGATCAGATGGGCCATGCATGGGACAAAACTGCTCTTGTAGCAAAACATGTCTGGGACTATATCTATTCTTGATTCCAACTGTACTTCTAACATCAAACACAGAGCCTAGCATAGAAGATTAGTCTGGTAAAAATGTATTGGATAAAGAAAAATGAATGATAGTAGTTGATGTTTTCTATGCTCACTCTGAATCCACCATTTTTTTTTTTCCATTTTCAAAGATTCTACTAAGTACCAACCATCTTTAGTTCTCACTTATTTTGACTTATCCATCTTAGTGTTCCCCCTCTATATTATACAACACAACCGGAGAGTTCTTTCTAAAGGGCATACATAATCATGATACACACTGATCATAAGATAAAGTCCAAATGTTTTACATAGCTTCAGGATCCAATATGGCCCAGCTCCTGTCTCCTCTTTCACCATAAGTTTTTGCATGCTCTGTTATCCATTACACTAAATGTACCCAGAACCTGGGAAACGGCCGCAAGCTTTATTATATTAGTTAAGGTATATGCTAAGCTGCTGTAACAAAGAGACCCCGGAATGAGGTAGCTTAAACAAGATAAGCTTTCTTTGCTTTATGTAGCTGGATAGAGGTGAGTGAGTCGGGTCTGGTGGCATGACTCAAGTGTAGTCAACATGTGTGTTCTTGTGTTGGCCGTTCGTGTGCTTAGTCAGGCAGTCTTCACTTCTCTTCACATCCCCTTAGACATAACTTTTTCATATGGCCACGATCAATTACAGTGAAAGTTGGAAAACGTAATGTTTAGCTGGATAGCCATGTCTGTAGCTACAACATGGGAATTCTATTATTAAAAGAGGGGAGAGGATGTCGGAGTACAATTAGCAGTCATTGCCAGATGAGTTTTTATAATTCCCTCTTACATCACTGTTTTTTTCTAAATGGTAGTTGTCAATTCATTTTGTTATGTTTATTCCACTACAGTCTGGAGATTTTGAGGACAGGAAATATGCTTCCTTCATGTGTCATATCACTAATGCTGATTTTAGTCCCCAGAACATAGTAGGTGCTCAATCCCAGGATCAAGGCAGATCTTGCAGAGATCTGTGGAAAAGAGCTTTTTTTTTTTTTTTTTTTTTTTTGAAAAACACAACTATGCTCTGGTTTACAATTTCTTTTCTCCCATTTTTCTTATCTTTATTCTGAACTAATCAAGGATCCTGTAGATAAAGGAAATAGCTGAAAAAATATGAGCATCTCTCATAGGAAATTTCTCTGGGAAAAACAACAGCAAGGCAAACTTTGATTATAGCCACTCTGCCTAGCATAGTCTGCGGGGTGACTGCATAATGTATGAAATGAATTCTGTTGAAGACATCTACTTTCTTGGGTTAAAAAAAATGAAATTTCTGATTAACTCTTTCAGAGAACTAAAAGGTATTTTGATATCTGAAACCAAGGCTTAAATAGCTGATACTGAGGGATTTTTTTTCACCTCCAAATTAGTCAATTAAAAGTTCTTCAATAAGCTTAATAAGTTTCCCAGTGTCCATTCGTGCCATATGTTGATGTAACATCTTCCTAAGACCCATTCTTCATATCCACATATGCCTCAGGCTTGGATGATTTGGGTCTCAGTTGGAGGAAGGGAAAGAGTTAAAGATGTCTCCAGAGAAATTCAGCAACTGAAGGACAAACAGCAGAATGGCTGCCAATAAGGCCAGAAATAATTCCTTTTCTTCCTCTGTGACTTCATAGCCCACCTTCCCTCATGGAAGGAATGGTGCCTTTCAATATTAGGGTTGGCACTTCAGTGAATATGTTTGGTGTTACAAAAATTAAAATCAGACCTCACAGTTCCTCTTCCATACTTCAGGCAGTGGTGTGGTAGTGTGTCTTAAACGTGGTAGAAGATGTTTTAAAATTAATTTTTAAAAAGAGTTTCTGAAATTCAGGACTCAATAAATTAATCTGCACTTAAATCTCCTCAAGCCTTGAATTTGCTTTCAGAAGCTTGACTCATTGGTTATCTGTATATGCTGCTAACTTGAGCAAGAGCAGGGATTCTAAGTGAAACACTATTTTAAATAATTTTTCTTCACTCAGAACCTATTGAGTATTCAGTGACCGTCTACTGTAGGTCCGTTTGTGGGACTTACATAGTCTAGGACAGTGCAACTCACAATCTGTAGTAAAGCTCTATTAAAAAATAGTTTGATCCGTTGCAGACTAATGTTTCTGTAAAATAGAATTAAAATGTTTTAGCTTCTAAAAGCTGACTCGAGTTTTGAAGCCACCTCACTGTGGACCTCAACAGCAAGCAGTTCACAGACAGACCACACTTTGAGAGCACTGATGTAGGAGATATAAAAAGAAATTGTAATTCTCCTCTCCAGTTGCAGACAACTTGGTGAGACACAGGCATAATTAATCCATAACTAAAAGAAACAGTAATTGCAGTAAGTGGCTTATAACCCTTCACCTGAGAAAGAAAGAGGGTATCAGACTAGAGGCTGGTTAAGCTAGATGTGATTAGTAGTAATAGCTAATAATTCTTGATTGCTTATGTTGTGCTAGGGACTAAACTAAGCTCTTTTTACATGTATCGGGCCATTTAATTCTCAGCAATGCACCAGGAGCTAGCTGCTACCGGTGACCCAATATTGTAGAGGAGAGATAGACATTTCTCTGCCTCTGTCACTTCATGTCCCTCTCTGTTTCTGTCTGTCCCACCCCCAGTGCCACCCCCAGTGCGCGCACACACACACACACATACACACACGTAAATAGTAGATCTGGGATTTGCGCTCAGGTCAGTCTTTGTGACTCAAACAAACAGCTGCCCATGGGCTTAACCTATTTGCTATAATGCTTGTAAGGAAGAATGGGATTTTGGAAAGGGAAGATGTTGCTAACAGACTTAGCAAACAGAATGAGCCAAGGTATAGATCCATGAGTTAGTGGGCTTGGTGTATGTAGACCAGTGTTCTAGAATGCAAGACCCTGAAGATACAGTTGGAGATAATCCTAAAGAAATAAGAGATGCTCAGGAAGGAGAGAGAAGCCATTGGATCTGCTGGAGGATGGGTAGGTGAGATGTCCTAGTCTGAAGGAAGAGATATCCAGTCAGATACTCTGTCTCTATAGGTGAAGGTCTCACTTAATGCCATAGAAGCTTTAGACGCTGATGGGTATGATGGGCAGAAGCACGGGCACTGTAGCAGGAAGCTGCTGCTGCTGAGGAGGGTGAGGGATAACTAGGTAAAGAAGACTATTTGGGGGCAGGAGATAGTATTCACATTAGGATTTGTTGGGTTTCAAATATTAGCAAGGCAGTCATGTAGAGATGTTTACTTGGGTTTGCTCCAGCCCATAAAACATTTCAGACACCCCTTGTGCTGGAAATGTTTGCCTTGTGTCCTTAGGTTGTACACAAGCTGTTGATGTTCAGCATATGTTGGGAAATCCAGGTATGGAGTCAGGAGTGAAGTCTTACCTTTAAGGCTAACTGGTCTTTAGAACCAGAATTGTATTATTGAAAGCAGTCTGCATGCATCAAACAGGCTCCCAATTAGCTTTGGGACTGTAACTATTCAGAACACTTTGGAGCCCTTCATTGTATGCCATTCACTTTGGTCACAGTTTAGAGGCTGTAATATTTCGACAGCTAATCATCCTTGTAACACGTAGCAGAATGACTCAGAATAAGAGCTCCCAAGGAGTAGCAGTTATTTTCAAATTGAGCACTTTGGTACAAATCAGGTAAGTGTTGATACTCGGATCTTCATCAAGGACAGTGAAGACTCCATCACTGTATTGTAGGCTATGCTCTGTCTTCCTACAGCAATGTTGATCTGCATCAACTTTTATTGTACGTGTGAGAGCAGTGTGTTGAGGGAGAGGGGATAGGAGAGAAAAGAAAACAGTAGAAAGCCTTTTTTTTGGTAAATTTTCAAGGAAACGTGTCCTTGGTAGTAGAGGAGAGTTACGAGATATTTTCTCCTTTTATTTAATGTATTTTTCTTGAAAAAAGAAAAGCCTTATATATTGTATCACTAAGCCAACATAATTCAAACTGCCATGTGGAAAGCACAATTAGAGCAGCATATTTGAAATCTTTCTGGAATTTGGAATTATGATCCAGCCATTTAAGAAATCTGAAGGTACTCAAACTGTTTTATTCTCTTGCAAGGACACTTTGAATAAAGTCTCACAATTCAAAGAAAAGCTGCCACTATCTGCTTAATACCTTAATTATTTGTGGTACCTTATCTTGGTTGCCACTGATACGCTGCTTTCTGAATCCTGTTTGCCAAGTTTTCCTTTCAAAATCATAAGTAGCTTTTATTCTTGGGTCATTACTTTTTCAAGACTGCCTCATTTGGTTAGCCCAAGTTTATTTGTGATGTAATCCCAAATGATGTTAGCTTGGCCAATTTCATTTTATTTTATTTATTCACATGAGCATATAAAAAAAAATCAGATTCTGTGAATGCTTAAACTAAGCTTTAATCCCCCATATAGTGTCTGTTAGGTAGACTTTCTTCATCCATCTTCTTTAGTTAATCTCCCATTTCCCTTAAACTGCATTAATAAACATAGCACTGAGAAGCCAGTCCTTTACAAGAAAAGCCCAGAGCATCTTTGCCTAAACTCCTCTTTATTATTCACAGTCTGCTTTCCCTTGTTTTAAGGTAGAACTCATATCCACAAGTGGGTCTCTGCTACTGAGGGATGGAGAGAAAGAAAATAAAATGGCAGCCGATCCCCCTTGAATCTGGGTTTGTGACGTCAAAAGTCTGCTTTGAGTTTTCTACTTGAACAGTTTGGAATGAGGCACACCTCTTTGGGATTTCATATTCCAAAGCAACCCCCTATTTAATAGAGCTTTCTGCAAGGATGAAATGGTTTCTCTGCTGTGCAATATGGTTGCCACTAGCCATGTGCGGCTATAGAATGCCTGAAATGCTGCTCGTGTGACTGAGGAGCTGCATTTTTCAATTTTATTTATTTTAGGCAACTTAAATTGAAATAGCCACACGTGACTAGTGGCTGTCATGCCAGGGAAGTGCAGTTCTGAAGAGTGGTCATCTCAGTGGCATGCTTTTGGGCAGAGGCAGTGTTGCACAGCGGAAGCCAGCCTTTTTTGTTATTACCTCTGGATCCTTAGGCATGTTACATGTTACATATGTCTCTGAACCTCAGTTTCCTTGTAAGAAAGAGTCCAAGTAAAAACACTTCTTCGCATGAGGCATAAGTAATTTAAAACATGGGTACAACAGACTTTCCTGTGATCCAGCACATGTGGACCCTCTGGAAACATTAGTTTGAAAATATAGAAAGGAGAGCATGAGATAGAAGACTTGGATTCACCCTCAACATCTATATTTGAGATAGTGAATTAATGACTGAAGATTTCGGACTTGGTTATCTCTTATTTATTAAATGAGTTGATAACTCCTGCCCTGACTATTTGAGAGGATTTCTAAGCTCCGAAACTTTTACCTCCTAAGTGTTTCTTGAATCTGTTCCCTTTCCTCCTTTTGTCTACTACCGCCCCCTCTCTCGTGTAGCTGACACAGCAGCCTCCTACCAGGCCTCTTCGCCTCCGCTCTCAAATTCGGACTTTGTGTTGTGACTTGAGCTTTGAGATTTGACCTCTATATACTCCATAATCTAAAGGTTCAAGTCTGTACCCTTCTGAATGGCAACTAAGGACAAACCATGAGCTGGCTTTCATTTAAACATCCATTCTTTATTTATATTTTCTTCCCCGCATGTAATCTTGGGCTCCCCCTGACTTCTTGTCATTCCCCTGTCACACGCCACACGTCCTGCTGTTTTTCACCTCCATGGCTTTGCTTTCCCTGTGTCTGCAATGTCCTCTTTCTCTCCACCACCATCCCAGCCCATAGTTGGGTTGACTAACTCTTCATGTGCTCCTTCTCTTCTCACCACCCACCCCTATTTTTTATTGATTTATGTATTTTAGCACTCAACTCAAGCAAAACAACCTACAAAAACCCCTGTGACCCCATCTTCCCTTAGCCTCATCCCAAAACCAGGCTGTGTCACCATCCTCCTCCAGATGAAGAGCTCTTTCAATGAACACACACCATTGTTGTCTCTTTCTTCCCCACTAGACCATAATCTTCTTGAAAGAAAAGTTCAAGTATCACTTGCCTTTGTAACCCAAATACCTGGTAGTTATAGCTCAGAAAGGTTTACTCACCAGATGAGACTGTCCCAGGGATGCCATGAAATAATGTAGGTGAAGGCATTTTCAAAATGGCAGAGTGCTCCAAAGATATAAGGTGGTACTGTTTTAATTAAACGTTCCTGCTGACTTGGTGTCTGTATCCTGCTGACCAGCTTTATGACAAACTCACACCCCATGGCTCCAGCTGTCTGAATGTTTCTCACCAGGGGGGCAGACCACTCCATTTCAAGCAGGATGTTGCCTCTGCCCTCTGATGCTCACTTGATAGTTCATGGCCCATTGCTGCAAGTACTCTGCTGACTGTCCACTCATCAATGCTGGAATCCTCAAACCAGGTTGTCTTCCTAATAAATGCCATGTATATATTTCCCCCCTCCTATGCAAAGTGGCCTTGAGTTTCTTAAGAACATAATGGAGTATTTACGAAAAGCTGGGATTCCCTGATACCGTGCGTTGGGATGGTTACTTACCTGAAAATAGTCTTCCTGATGTGTAACAGCTTCAGAGACACTCTTGACCAGGGACTGGTAATATATGGCTCTCAGGACAAATCTGACCCATTTCCTTGTACACCTGTGTACGTGATAAAGTTTTATTGGAACATAGCCATGTCCATTTGCTTATGGATTGTCTGTGGTTGCTTTTACACTACAGTGGTTGAGTTAACTACTTGAGCCACAGACTATATGACCTGCAAGGCCTGAATGTTTACTATGAGGCTCTACACAGAAAAAAATGTTCTGACCTCTATCCTAAAGCAGTGGGTTTTTTTTTTTTTTTAGCTTATGTTTTTCCCCAGTTTTATTATTGAGACGTAATTGACAAAGAGATTTGTGTAAGTTTAAGGTATGCAGCATAATGATTTGACTTACATATATTGTGAAATGATGACCACAATAAGATTAGTTAACATCCATCATCTCATACAGATACAAAAAAAAAAGAGAAAAAGAGAGAAATATTTCCTTGTAATGAGAACTTTTACGATTTACTATCTTAACAACTTCTGTGTTAACTATAGTCATCATGTGCATTACATCCCTAATACTTATTTATCTTACAGCTGGGGGTTTGTAACTTTTGACCACCTTCACCCAGTTGCCCCTCCTCTCACTCCCATTCACTACCACACCCCCACCCGGGAACCACAAATCTGATCTCTTTTTCTTTGAGTTTGTTTGTTTGTTTGTTTGTTTGTATATTCCACATATAAATGAGATCATACAGTATTTGCCTTTCTCTCTCTTACTTATATCACTTTATGTTGTCACAAATAGCAGGATTTCCTTTTTTTATGGCTGAGCAATAGTCATATATATATGTATGTATCACAAATTTTTATCCATTTATCTTCATTGTTTCCATGGCTTGGCTATTGTAAATAATGCTGCTATGAATATGGGGGGGGGGTGCATATTTCTTCAACCTAGTGTATTTGTTTCCTTTGGATATATTCCCAGAAGTGGAATTGCTGGATCATATGGTAGTTCTATTTTTAATGTTTTGAGGAATCTCCATACTGGTTTCCTAGTGGCTATATCGCCTCCCAAACCCACCAACAGTGCACAAGAATTCCCTTTTCTCTACATCCTCTCCAGCATCTCTTACCTCTTGTCTTTTTGATGATAGCCATTCTAATAAGATTAGCATTTCCCTTATGATTAGTGATGTTGAGCATCTTTTCATATACCTGTTGGGCATTCATATATCTTCCATGGGAAAACATCTACGTAGTTTCTTTGCTCATTTCTTAATTGGTTTGTTTGTTTTTATGATTGAGTTGCATGAGTTCTTTATATATTTTAGATACTAACCCCTTATTGGATATATTATTTGCAAATATTTCTTCCCATTTCATAGGTTGTCTTTTCATTTTGTTGATCATTTCTTTTGCCATGTAGAAGCTTTTAGTTTGATGCAGTCCCTCTTAAGTATTTTCTATTTTGTTTGCTTGTGCTTTAGGTATCATATCCAGAAAATAATTACCAAGATCCATGTCAAAGAGATTTTTTTCTATGTTTTCTTTCAGTAATGTTATGGTATCTGGTCTCACATTTAAGTCTTTAATCTATTTCAAGTTAATTTTTATAAGTGGTGTAAGATGGGGGTCTAGTTTCATTCTCTTACTTGTGAGTATCCAATTTTCCTGGCACCATTTGTTAAAGGGGCAGTCTTTTCTCCACTAAGTATTCTTGGCTCCCATGTCATGTATTAATATACATGGGCTTATTTCAAGGCTCTCAATAATGTTTCATTGGTCTATGTGTCTGTTTTTATGCCAGTACCATACTGTTTTGATTAGTATAACTTCATAGTATAGGTTGAAATCAGGATGTGTGATGCTTTTCACTTTATTCATCTTTTTCAGGATTGTTTTGGCTGTTTGGGGTCTTTTGTGTTTCCATATAAATTTTAGGATTTTTTTTCTACTTCTGTAAAAACTGCCTGGAACATTGATAGGAATTGTGTTGAATCTATAGATGGCTTTGGGTACTATGGACAATTTAACAATGTTAATCTTCCTAATTTATGAACACAGGATACGTTTCGATTTCTCTGTGTCTTCTTCAATCTGTTTTGTCAACGTCTTTCAGTTTTCAATGTACAGATCTTCCTCAACTTACTGTGGAGTTAGGTCCAATAAACCCATCATAGGTTGAAAATATTGTAAGCCAAAATGCACTCATTACATCTAACCTACTGAACATCATAGCTCAGCCTAGCCTGCTTTAAAAAGGCTGAGAACACTTGCATTAGCCAACAGTTGGGCAAAATTACAAAGCCTATTTTAAAATACGGTGTTGACTATCTTATGTAATTTATTGAATACTGTACTGAAAGTGGAAAACAGAATGGTTGTATGGGTACAGAATCAATGTAAGTGTATCAGCTGTCATGATCCTATGACTAGGAGCTGTGGCTCTCTCACGCTGCCCAGCATCAGGAGAGAATATCATACCAAATATCTCTAGTCCAGGAAAAGATAAAAATTCAAAACTCAAAGTATGGTTTCTACTGGATGCATATCCCTTCTGCACCAACATCAAGTCAAAAAATCGTAAGTGGAACCATCAGTAGCCAGGGACCATCCATAGAGGTTTTTTACCTCCTTGGTTAAATTTATTCCTAAGTATTTTATTGTTTTTGATGTCACTGTAAATGGAATCATTTTCTTTATTTCCATTTCAGATAATTCATTGTTAGTGTATAGACACTAAAGCAGGGTTTCTTAATCTCAGAACTCTTGCCATTTGAGGCAAGACAATTTTTTGATGTGGAGGTGGTCTTGTGCTATGTGGTATATTTAGCAGTATCCATGGCCTCTGCTCACTAGATGGACAACCCCTCCGCATATGTGACAACTAAAAATGTCTCTAGTCATTGCCAAATGTCCCCTGGGGGTCAAAATCACTCCCATTTGAGAAACACTGCTCTAGACAAAGTAGACCCAAATACATATTAGGAGAAAGGAAGAACAAATCAACCATTTAAAAATATAAAAATATCAGATTGTATCACGTACTTTCTTTCCTTTGGCAAACTCATTACACAGATTCCACTGACCTAGGATAAGACCTTTCTATCTGCCTGGTCGGGAGGGGAAAAATATTGAGATTTTTCTAATCGAGTTCCTACTACTATCCTTCAACCAAAAGTTCAAGTTAAGTAGTGTATGTGCACTGGCAGCCTGACCATAGGGTGTGAAGCACAGACGGCGACACCTGGAAAAACTGAGTTTAAACCCGAGCCTTTTCAACACACTAGCTCTCTAAATTTGAGCAGTTTACTTTGTTTCTCTGAACCTGATTTTCCTCATTTGTAAAATGTTATTAGGATTAAATGAGATCATGTTTTTATAAAGCACTTAGGACAGTGCCTGGCACACAAGGGGTAGTAATGGTAAGAAAGGTGGGGGTGGGGAAGAAGGAGCAGGAAGAGGAGGCGGGAAGGAGGATGAGGGGGAGAGAAGGAGGAAGAAACTGGTACTTGTAAGCACCACCTGGAGCGGCAGAAAGAAATATTAAAACCAAAATGTGTTAGGGTTGAAAAACATTAAAGGGACCTCAGATGTTTGAATCCCTGCCATGCTTGTGTGTTTGTATCCCCTGCAATTTGTGAACTAGGTCTTTTGATGAAAGGCATGGTCCAATTAGTCCAGCAGCTACTCTAAAAAACCAAATAGAAAGACTTACATAACAAGAAATTATATAAGAAGAGTTAAAAATACTGAATACTAGTTATGTTCATAGAATACAAAAAGCTTGGATTTAGAGTCTCAAAGACCTCAGAAGTTGCCACTTAGTTAAACACTACTAACGTTTATTTGCAAGAAATCTCTGATCTTTCTGTATATCTGTGGAGGACAAAATGGTGGTTTTCAGTTATAGGGAACAATTTGCTTTCATTTCCCAGAATCTAGTCATACACTTTTGTCTCCTCTGGGAAGCTCCCCGTCTCCATCGCAAGCCATGTAGTTTTAGTGGAGCTGACTGTAAGCTGAATGCTAGGCAAATCACATGATGTCAAGACTAGGCATTCCACGCAGCCTCCTGACTAGGTGAGAAATGACTGCACAACCCAAGTAGAGCCAATAGGCTCTCGGATTTCTAGAGAAAGAGATTTTCCCTTATGTTGTCTGTTCCTGAAACTTGAGAGGTTGTAGAAGGTGGGGTTGTCACCACCATCTTGCTGCCATGTGAAGTCTGCATCTGAGACTCCAGAGTAAAAGGCAGAAATGGAAAACAGAGTAATTGATCCTTTATGGTATCTTGTGCCTTGCAGCCCCCAAGCCTGGAAGTAATTGAACACCCGGACATCTAAATTTACATGAAGTTAAAATTTTCTGATTGCTAAAGTCAGACAGAGGTGGATTCTCTACCTCTCGAAAGAAAGAAGAGCTAAGTATTATATCAGTCAGTGGAGCTAAGGGGTCCTCTTGCCACCCAAATAGATCTACCGCTAAGAAGAGTGTCTCACTTCCTGTACTTCTCTTTATAGATAACGTCATGTTAGAATCCACTCTATTTGAGAATCCTCTTTGTGACAAGGAGAGTTAATATTTTAGAGGCATTTAAAAGCTGATTGTATAAAATAATATTATATTAGCTAATGTTAACTAAATATTAATATGATAAAATATAATATATTGTATTATATACACTATACACCCATTCCACTGTGTGGGTTGCCCCTAACACCAGCAAGCAGTTCTCAAACATCAGCGGGGTGTCCTATAATTCAACTCAACGATGATACTATATACGAGGAGATAGCATCAGATCCCACAGGTTAAGAAGTCAGTCCCACAAGACTCCCCCCACCCCAACTGCAGATGCCAAATGCAAGCCCAGGTTGTCACCTGAGCTTCTCTGACTGATTGGAAGCTCTAGCCACCTCCCCCCCCACCCTTAGGTTTGATTAATTTGCTAGAGCAGCTCACAGAAGTCAGAGAAAGGTTTTACTTGTTAGATTACTAGTTTATTGTAAAAAGATATAACTCAGGAACAACCAGATGGAAGAGATGTATAGGGCAAGGTATGGGGGAAGGGAACAGAGCTTCTTTGCTCCCAGGGCGTCACTCTGCCGCTCTCCCCAGATCTACGTGTGTTTGCCAACGCAGGACTCCAAACCCTATCCTTTTGGGTTTTTATGGAGGTTTCATTAGTTAGGCGTGATAGATTAAATCACTGGCCATTGGCAGTCAATTAAACGTCCAGCCTCTCCCCGCTCCCGGTCACGAGGGTGGGACTGAAAATTCCAACCCTCTAATCACAGAGTCGGTTCCCCTGGCAACCAGCCCACCTCTTCAGGTGCTTTCCAGAAGTCACCTCATTAACATAACAAGACAACTGTACTGCTATCCTCACTTAGTAAATTCTAAGAGTTTTCCCATCTCTGCGGCAGAACAGGGACTAAGACCAAATGTTTATTTCTTATTATAAATCATAATATCACATCTTGCAATATAACGCAATGTAATATATTAAATACTATAAACTAGTATTATTCTGGGGTTTTTTTTTTAGATATTTTTACTTCTCTTTTTCATGTGAAATTGACCAAATGTTTTTATAAATCTGTAAAAAAATAAAAATATGTTAATTTTCGGGAGGAAATATATACCCTTGGGGGAGATTTAAAATTTAAAGCAAATCTTTTGGGGGAACATATTTTACACATGTTCCTTCTAAACCTAGGAACATGAGGTGGACCTACAGTCAGCCTAGTTCGACATCTCTTGGTTGGCCCCTTCTTGCTCTCCGCATCCTTAGCTGTACTGGGTGCAGTGTTTCCAAAGAGGCTGAAGCAGATTTTTCCCCATCCACTTCCTCAGTGCAACCTCACACACTGCTGCCTTCCCCGCTGTCATCTCCCTGGGTCTCCAACTCTCCAAACCTTCTTCTCGCCCTATTTCTTTCCCACTGACAGAAAGCAGTGCAAAGTTAGCATGTACCAAACTTTTGTTCCACTCGGGCTCTAAATGAGATTTCAAAACTAATGAAAGAAACTTGAGCAATAAGCAAGGAAGGCTGGCATGGCTTGAAATGTGAGAGTTCATATTTACTTGTAAAAAATGAATGTGGGTCGCCCTTTAAGAGAAGTATGGTATTGTTCAGAGGCCTCTTAGATGTGTCCCATGTGAATGCAGGCAATGGTTTGAATGACCTACTTTGGACACAACCTTAAGAAGTCTTTACATTCTGCTGTGGAAAATCTGTGCTCTTGAGTCTAGGAGGTCAGTTTGAAACAAGAGGTAAAGAGAAAAGTTGTACCATGCACATTATATTCTGTTCAGAACATGTTATATTCTATTCAGAAGATATTTTATATCACGTGGGCATCAACTGGAGTTGAAATACTGATGGATGAATGCCCTGATGGAGAATGAATTCATGCACCATCAGGTGGAATCTGTGCACGTTTGTTCTCTCTCGACGTCTCTATTCCTTTTTCTCTGGCTTAGGATCCATCACACATTGATAGTATAAACACCTGCTTGGTAAATCCATGAATTATTAACTGTCTGGGTCTGAGATGTTACACCAAGATGAACACAAAGAAGGTGGCAAGGACCGCTGGCCCCTTCTAGCCTACCCAGGTGGTGACATTCAGTTTTCAAAGTCTACTCAGTCTTGGCCACGCTAACTTACTTGGAGATAGCAAAGATGAATATGACTAGTGAAGTGTGTCCTCTGCACTCTTCTAGCTCATGAAGATTCAGTCCTGGGGGCCAGAATTTTACTGCATCCCATTGGAACTGCTCAACCAGATCCATTTCTGCTCCTTCTGTTTTGTTCTTCTTTCCAGTGTATAACCCTGGGGAAACTGGTATTTTTCCACTGTAACATTGAAATTTTCTGTGAAAAAAAATGTGTTAAGGTGAATAATTTGAAAGGAAGGCTGTGTGATTTGAGGTCATAAGATAAGGTGTTCAAAAATGGCAGATTATAATAGAGGAGGTATAAGGTGATGGAAAAACTCAAATTTGGAAGCAGAATTCATTTTTCTCTCTTAGCTCTGGCCAGTGGAAAGCCCAAAGCCGATTTTACTTTCCTCACACACGTTCTTGTGTTCCATCTGTCTACTTCCCTGGTTTCATTCTATTCTTTAGTATATTTCTTTTTGATGCTCAACTTTATTACTCTTAAAGTATTATATATTTTTAATTTTATATATGTTTTTTTTTTTTTAAAGGATTTTCTTATTTATTTATTTATTTATTTATTTATTTATTATTTTTGTCTGTATTGGGTCTTCGGTTCGTGCGAGGGCTTTCTCCAGTTGCGGCAAGCGGGGGCCACTCTTCATCGCGGTGCGGGGACCGCTCTTCATCGCGGTGCGCGGGCCTTTCTCTATTGCGGCCCCTCCCGTTGCGGGGCACAGGCTCCAGACGCGCAGGCTCAGCAGTTGTGGCTCACGGGCCCAGCTGCTCCGTGGCATGTGGGATCTTCCCAGACCAGGGCTCGAACCCGTGTCCCCTGCATTAGCAGGCAGATTCTCAACCACTGCGCCACCAGGGAAGCCCTATATATGTTTTATCACTTCATTTGCAGTATTGGGAGCTCAGATCGATTAGATCTGGATAGGAATCCAGGCTTTCCTACTCAAAAGCTATGCAGATTTGGACAGATTCACTCCTAATTCATTTGTTCTTTCACCTATTCATTAATTTATTCTGCCAAAATTTATTGAGTGATAACTAAGTCCTACATAGTGTGCAAACAATGAGGTTTCATTGGTGAACAAAACTAGCTAAGGTCTCTATTCTTGGAGATTGTGGTCCACTGGGGAGGCAAGCATCAGTTGATCAAATGAAGGGGCATAAATGTAAACTGAGGTAAGTTCTCTAGATAGGAGAAAAACAAATTATAAATCAGTTGGTTCTATGAGAAGATATTTCCAAAGGGCCTGACCACATTGAATTACTTGGATTACTTGATCTCGTTGGGCCCCAATTTCTCATCCATAAATGGAAATAGTAATAGTGACTACGATATATGTGTGTTGTGAGGATTCATGTGATATTGTAGAGAAAGTGCTTAGCCCAGTGCCTAGAAGAACAGGATCTCATTAATCTAAATATCAACTACTACTGTGATTTTTATTATATTCTATTCATATTGTCTTAAAACAATAATAATGAAATAACAGAATCATTTTAGAGTTGGAAGAACATTTGATATCATCCAACTAAGAATAAGTGGACCTCAGAATTCAGGCAAACAGTCAAACACCATAGTGTTTTGTGTATGTGCATTTATGTCTAGAATGATGATCCACAGGTTATATCAAAAATTTTTTTAATCTACAACTCAAACTAAGAATCACCATCAAACCATCTCTAGACAGATAAGAAAAACAAGAGCTATTCTTCAATAGTGTTTTATGAAATTCTCCAAAATTATCCTTCATCTCTCTCTCTCTCTTTTTAAAGTTTTTTTTTTTTTTCCTGGTTACTTAGGGCTTCTTTTTTTGTTGAAAATTGGATCTTTATTGAGATTTCTACATTGTTTTTACTGTTATGACACATGTTAATTTCAATGTGTTGATCTTCACCAAGCACTCTTGTGAACTTTCATTACTTCTAGACTGCTATGGATTTCTATGTATACAGGTCTGTTGGATGCAAAGTATGAGTTTGTATCTTCCTTTCTAATCTGTACGACTCTTGTTTCATTTTCTTCTTTTGTTGTGTTAGAGAAGCTCTTGATTGTGATGCAGAGGAGAGCAGTGATGGTGTGTATGTTTGCCTTATTCCTGAACTTTCCTTATCCCTCCTCCAACCTTCAGAATTTATTACAAGCAACAAAACCCATTTCTGGCTTCTTAAGAAGAATGTAAACTCCGTGGGGCAAAGATTTTCATCTGTCTTGTTCCCTAATGTTTGAGTTCACTGCAAACAATAACTGGGACATAGAAGACACGCAGTGAAAGTTTCTTGACTAAAAAGGGGAAACAAAAAGCAAGAGTAGAAGTCAATACCAAAAAATGTTAGTCTGAGAATGGGTGTTTGTCTATAGTTCTTTAGAAGTGGGCAACTTAAAATGACATTAGATGAAGGCCGGGAAGACTGCCCTCTCAATTATATTAAGGAATCAGACCTTGAAGTTGGTAGGATTTCCTAAGTCTAAGTAACCAAAGTACAATGCAGAATCTCAGTTCACTATAGGACTTTGGAGAGGTCATTTACTACTCATTTCACACACTGGATGCCCTGCCTTTACTACCCACAGACCATGTCTCAAAGAAAGGGACTCGACTGGGATTTTAACCATGCCAAGTCAGTGATGTGTTTGCACTGATTTTTCTTGTGCTACTCATGAGTGGTCTTGAATATCAGAACAATCCAGATGCACTGTCAAGGACACCCATGCCCCAAATTTCAGGGTGAAACTGTTGGTAATCAAAGCACTGATACTAAAGGAAGTATCATATCCTCTTTTTTTCATGGCTTTCCATGTTAAATGGTTTCAGATGTTTCATTTAGATATATTAAAAAGACAGATGCTTAAAACTAGTGGCGTAACTCCTGCCGTCTAAGACGTGCTCAAACTGATGAATAGGTGACTGTGTTTCTTCTTCCATCTGGCTCTTTGGTTGGTTTGCAGAACTGTGGTAGCTGAGGAGACACAGTGAAAATAGGAATGGGTAGGATGATGGTTTGTGGTGGAGTGGAAACTATAAACTTTATGATCCAAACAGATAAAAAAGAAAATGAGATTTTAGGTCATTTCCATGCTATTAAGAAGCAATACTTTGTGTACATAACTATACAAAAAATGGCACAAATTCAGTTACTGCTTATACACATACTTTCCTATTGAATTATTGCATAGTAATATTTATCTGTCAAATAAGACGCTCTGAAGACCAACAAACTTTGGTCTTTAGTAGCTAATTTTGAGATACACCATCAAGAAGCAGTTCAATGGGACTGAGTGAACTGATGAGGATGAGTATAATTTTTGTGACTTTCTGTCTGAATTAAAAAAAAAAAATCCCACAAGGACTCAGAGGAAAAGAATATACAAATCAATTTTCACTGCAAAGTAAAGGAGCTGTTACAGTGGAGGATTACTGGACTGAATGTCAATATTATGACATAGTATAAGTGTGTTTCATGTTTGGTAATTGCAATCATTGTTGCTTTTGTTGTGGTCATCCATGTACAATGCTTGGTGTCAGTCTATCTATCTCTTGTAAAAATAAAATACAGTGTGTGTGTGTGTGGAAAAAAAAAAAAAAAAAAAAGAAGCAGTTCAATGTGAAATGTCCTAGATTCCCCCAGAGACTACTTAAACTAATCTTTTGGCTTTCTCCTCTACATTGGAAGGCAAAGATATTCAAATAGAAACACATCTGCATTTAAGTCATCCAAATATTAACCCAATGAAAATATACATCAGTATACCTATACCACAGTGGGAATAGATGAAGTCTACCTCAAGATTTATTTTAATTAACCTTAATGTTTACCTTTTTAAGAGGAACTATAATTTCCCTAGCCTCTCTTTAGCTTTGTGAAGTTTATTTTTTATATCTAGATATATTAATAATTCTCTCCAGGAAAAAACTAGCCACCTAGACTTTACTGTAAGTATAAAAATGAACTTTTTATGACATTATAAGCCAAAAAATAATAATACATTTATATCCATTTGAGGACTATCATAAAATAAATACGTAAATCTGAAAAAAACGTGAGCTCTTAGAATATTTTATTTGTCTATACCAGTGCTGTCCAATAGAAATGTAATACAAACATATATGTAAGTTTGTATTTTATAGCATTAAGAAAGTAAAAAAGAAATAGGTGAAATTAACTTTAATAATATATTTTATATATTTAACCCATATATATCAAAATAGGATCATCTCAACATCTAATCAATATAAAATTATGAATGAGATATTTTACATTCTTTTTTCTTATACTAAGTCTTCAAAATCTTGGATGTATTTTTCCATTTAGAGCACACCTAAGCTGCTCTAGCTACGTTTTTACACTCAATAGCCACAGTTGTTAGGTGGCTACCAAGTTGGACAGTGTGGGTATCTGCATAGTAATGGAACAGCTAAACTCCAAGCGCCCTTTGGAGTATCAGGGAGCATTTAGGAGGGTTTCACCTTTGCCTGATCAAAACTTTTGATTGCCCTTCCCTTCTCTCTTTTTTCCAGTAAGTGTCAGAAACTTAAGGAATTTACTACAGAATTCAAATATCTTACAAATGTATTTTAACAATACATGTGACTAATAATTACTTTAAAAGACAACATTTAACCTTCCTTTGTAAATTTCCTTTAAATGGAAAATGTTTCATCTGTAAAACCTCCAAATAACATTCAGTGCTTATATTTCCCTTCAGAGGTAAAGAAAGAAATTAAAGCCTCCCTTTAAAAAATGCAAGCAATACGTTAAAAATCCTTTCTTATCAAAGTAAGGAAAAATGCATTTCCAGGAAGTTAAATTATGTTCCATTTGACCATACAGAATGTGACTTTAATTTAGTTTAATATAATTTATGGGTTTTTTTGAAAGGAATGTATTAGACATATTGATTAAAAGAGCACTTATTTATGGTCAAGGTACTTTGCTGAACCTAAATCCATATGTAATAATGTTCAGCTATTATCATTAAAGTCTTCTGAATCTTATTTCTACATATCTTTTTATATACAGAAGTCTCAAAAGAACAGATTTAACTTGCATGAATTAAGTTGTATGTGCTTGGCAATGGAAAATAGAAAAATAATTTAAATAGTAAGTTTAATATATTTTTATGAATATTCTTCCATGTGCACACAAATGTACTGCAAGACCCGAACAAAAGGGACTTCCCTGGTGGCACAGTGGTTAAGAATCTGCCTGCTAATGCAGGGGACACAGGTTTGATCCCTGGTCCGGGAAGATCCCACATGCCGCGGAGCAACTAAGCCCGCGGCATGTAACAGTGCCACAACTACTGAGCCTGCGCTCTAGAGCCCATGCCACAACTACTGAGCCCACGTGCCACAACTAATGAAGCCAACGTGCCTAGAGCGTGTGCTCCGCAACAAGAGAAGCCACTGCAATGAGAAGCCCGCGCACCGCAACAAAGAGTAGCCCCCGCTCGCCGCAACTAGAGAAAGCCCGCGCGCAGCAACGAAGACCCAACACAGCCAAAAAATACAAATTAATTAATTAATTAATTAATTTAAAAAAAGATGCTGCAGATGCCCTGATGCAGCCTCCATATGCCTAAAAAAAAAAAAAAAAAAGAAAAAGACCTGAACAAAAATATTCATAGCATTCTGTTGCCAGAAGCCACACATTGGAAGCAACTTATCTATCAGTGACAGAAAGGATAAAGAAACTGTGATATATGCATATCCTGGAAACTATACAACAATGAAAATAAGTGAGCCATAATGGAATGCATCTATAGGAATAACTGTTCAGATTGTAACAAAATGTTGACCGAAAGATGCAAAGTACAATGGGCATGCAATATAATTTCATTTATATTAAGTTTGAAATATACTTATTTCTACCTTGTACATGGTGTGTACTATATGCCAAAACTATAAAAGAAAACGTGGAATGTGATGGTAAAGGGTCAGCTCCTGGGGGCTAGCAGTGTTCTCTTCCTTGACCTGGTTGTAGGTTACATGGATGCTTGCTTTATAAGTATTCATTCTACCATGCAACTAGGTTTTATGCAGTTTTCTTCATGTGTATTATACAATTAAAATGGCTTTTTGTGTATGTATGTTTGTTCCACTAAATTTCATCTCATTCATTTCAGACTGCTGTGTGTCTCCCATCACATGGTTAGCTTTCTACATTTCAAGCTGCATAAGAATTTGGTAAATGTATCAACTAAGTCTTCATTCAATAAGCTGTTGATTAGAACCATGAAAAGATTGGGACCAGGGAGTACCTCTCATTAGATGTAGTAGTACTGGTAATACTCATATCAGTAATGACAGTTATAACAATAATCAGATGATAAATTTTCCACAGCTTAGACACTGCATGTATTTTACACATATCATTTTATACAGTGTTACAAAGCGTTACTGTTTTAAATCCTTTCTAAGTCATTATTGCTATCCTCATCTTAGAGATGAACCCAGGCTTAGAAAATTTAAATAACATTCCCAAGGTCACACACGGCTACAAGGGAATAGAAGGTGAATGTGAACCCAGATGTGCCTGATTCCCAAAACTGTGTCCTTTCTCTCTACTGCCTTGCCTTCTTGCTCTGTTTTGAACCATTATTCAACAACAATCTTTAGTTCAGTCAGCTGTAAATCCACCTACTCACATCTCTCCACATGGTAGATTTACATGGCTTTTCTTTTTTTCTTAATTTATTTTATTGAAGTATAGTTGAATTACAATGTTGTGTTAGCAAAGTGAATCAGTTATACATATATATAAATTCTTTTTCATATTCTTTTCCATTATGGTTTGTCACAGGATATTGAATATAGTTCCCTGTGCTATACAGTAGGACCTTGTTGTTTATCCATCCTATATGTAATAGTTTGCATCTACACAGCATTTCTTTTGTCTGTTCACAGGATCTGTAAAAGATGGTAATGAAATGAACATGCCCAATGAGGACACGTAAAGTGTTCTACATGTTTTGTCCGCATATCTAGCCTGGTCACTGAAAGACTAACTCTATGTCACCTTGTTTTTGTCAAGACACATTAAATTCTTTTATTGTGTTCACCTACCATTTGTTATATAAGTGTAGAAATTTTCCAGAGAATGGCATCAAAGTTTTCTACAATTCATTTTCCTTTATCATCACCTTGTTAAAACAGGGAAAATATATTTTTTTCCGTCCGAGATCTTCTGGCACCGCTCAGATTCTTACAGTTGTCATCAGTCTCTGGGAGTCTTCCCTTCAATCCTACCAGCATGCTCGTAGTATAATTGGTTTGGACTGAAATTTGAACTCATGAAAAATGACAGGATGCCCTCTTAGTCTCTCCTCAGCTGTGGAGATTTAGTTCCCATTGTATATATATTTTTTTCTTTTTCCACTTTAAGTATAATTTTCTTTGAATGAAAATATAGAGTCAAAATAGACCTTGAATAGCCTCATTTACTTTTCTGTCATCCACTTGACTTACATCATATTCACCAAATAGGGTCCACGTTTGTTCTCAAAATAAATTTAAAATAACTTTTCTTGCTTGTCTTTTTTCTCTTCCAAGTCAAGTATAGAATTTAACACCAGATAGCATCTCTTCTTCTCATTTTTCCACCCAGTTAAAAAAATTAACCCCAAAATATGGTTCCTTTTTATCCATGATCCTCACCTATGACAGGGCTCATCTTGGTCAAAATTATATAAAAGTCGGGCTTCCCTGGTGGCGCAGTGGTTGAGAATCTGCCTGCCAATGCAGGGGACGCGGGTTCGGGCCCTGGTCTGGGAGGATCCCACATGCCGCGGAGCAACTAGGCCCGTGAGCCACAATTACTGAGCCTGCGCGTCTGGAGCCTGTGCTCCGCAACAAGAGAGGCCGCGATAGTGAGAGGCCCGCGCACCGCGATGAAGAGTGGCCCCCGCTTGCCACAGCTAGAGAAAGCCCTCGCACAGAAACGAAGACCCAACACAGCCATAAAAAAAAAAAAAAAAATTATATAAAAGTCATCAGTGAGACCCAAATAAACCTGGGGGGAATTTTTGGATAAAGTGAACAATTTCCCAGTAAAAACTTTTTAAAAATCCTAATACACACTGGATTTAATATAACGTATAATTGCAAGCTGTAGTGGAATGAAGATGCAACCACATAAACTGAAAGCATGAATTTGAGGAAAAGTCTCTGAGGTAATGAGAAAACCTATCCTTTTAACTTTCTTGCTATTTTGGTTTTACTTTCTTAAAAAAAAAAAAAAAATTTACAAACTGAGAAAGATAGCTGTTAAATTCTCACTAGTTCATCTACCCTAAAATTCATTGCATTCTCATCTTCTGCATTTTAACTAATGTATTGGAGACATTCTTATTTATCTATATTTATTTATTTATTATTTTATTTATTATTATTGTATTTATTAGTTATTATATTTATTATTATTTTAGTATGAATGTTTATATGAAGCTTTGGGAAATGTATGGATAGTGTCTTTTTCTTTTGAACAAAGATTAGTGGTTAAGAAGTTAGGATTAGTAGCTTAAGAAACATGTTTTCGTGGTTGTCTAAAAGGAATTCGGTTTAGTGGCCTGTTTCATGAGAAAGGCCCAAGTCCCCTTTGTGTGTGTCATCTGATGCCAATGGCACCATTTTTCCTTTTCTTTGGGAGCAGCTGTGCTTTGGTTTGGCTGTTTCTTTGTTCTAAAGCATTCTGGCTTATTGTATCAACTTATTTTTCCTGTGTATATATAAAAAAGTTTTGGGTTATAAAGTAGAACTTCATGGACTCTAATATTATTCCCTTTCCCTATAAACAGTAGGATATAGGTTCTTAGTGAACAAAGGGGGAAACACAGAGTCCCCAGGAGTCTATCTTGTGAATCTTCCTTGAATGTATGTATCTAAACCCACAGGCTCCACTTCCTTACCATCCATGTTCGTTATTTGATTTCAAAATTAAAACACCACTTTTCTCTGATTATAAAACTTTTTTTCTAATTGTTAACAATTTAAAGAGCATGGAAAATGTTAAGAAAAAATTAACCCCCCTCCCCAAAAATGAAGCATAACGAGGAAACTAAAGCTCACCCCCCGGGGAGGTTTACCATATTGAAATTTTGGTTACTATCCTTCCAGGCGTCATAAAATTCATGCATAACTTGAGAAACATTGTGTCATACCCCACACACTATTTTTTACATCCATGATTAAAAGAAAACCCTATCTTCCTAGGACTGGCTATATGTTTTCGTGGCCCCAGTGAATAGTAAAACTGTGAAGACCCTTGTTCAAAAATTATTAAGAATTTCAAGATGGTGACATGAAAGCATTAAACGGAAGCACAGAGCCCTTCTAAACTTGAAGTCCTGTGTGAGTGTCAGGTCACACGCTCATGAAGTTGACCCTGGATCTTATGGAGCTGTGGGATTCTACAAGTATTGTATGGCCTCTCCCTGTTTCTCTGACAATTCCCTTCTATCTCCATTGGTGGCTCCTTTGTTTCTCTTTGACATTCTTAAATGTAGGCATGTCTCATGGCTCCTTTCTTCACGTGCCATTCTCCTTTGTGTATACATTTTTTTTTCTTTTTAAAAAAAAAAGCCTTAAATGTATTCTTTCTCTCAGTTCCAAGCATCATGTGCATTTGTTTGACTTTTGAATCTATAGCTTTACACTTCAGAGCATTTTCCTTCATGGTGCAACCATCACCTAAAGCACAGAGATTTGGAAATGACACCATCTTTCTAAATAATCCTCAATCAACCAATCAATAAACCAATCAATTATTCTCTCAAGCCACTCTTGAATCCAACCTCAACTTCAACCGTTTTTCCCAAACCCTAGATCCAATCACCATTGGTCTTTTTTTTCTCCCTGCAGGTTCGTGTTTTCCATCTGTACTCGTCAAACTTTCTGCTCTAGTTTTCATGCTCATTTCTTGGTCAGCTGCTGCTGTAATTGAAAGGCTCATAGCAGAACAATGAGCACAGACTCTAGAGCCAGAGAATCTAGATGAAATCTCATCTCCTCCAGAAATGATAGAATGCTTTGCCCATCTCCATGGGCAAATGAAGCAAGCTATCTCTGCTTCCCTTTTCTCATCTGAAAAGTGTGGATAAAGTAGGTCCTATGCCAGGGCTTTGGGAAGATTTAAATAGGTCATTTCATGTAAATCACATAGAACCTAGAAATAGTAAATGCTCATCAGTGTTAATTGTTATTATTTTTATTACAGGTTTCCAATATCTCTTTATTTAGTGTTTTTCACATTGAATAGTTAAGAGTATGGGTTTTCAAGTAAACAGACTAGGGCTAAAATATTGTGTCTACCTTTACCATTTGGTGACCTTGAAAGAGGCATCTTCCCTGACATCCAAGTACGGACATGGTAGTTACTATATTCCAGGATATATTAAGAACTATAGTAGACCGCGTACATGAATGTTTCTATCACATTGTCCTTCAACAAATGTGAACTCTCCTCCCAGTCTTGCTAGTGTAGTCTTCCTCAAGTCCTTCTGCTGTCAAGGTATCCACTCTTAAGAACCAACCCTCAATGACTTCACAATTCCTGTGATATAATATCCAACTTCTTTGGCCTTAAGACCCTCCCACATCTGATTCCATAGTATCTTTACAGAAGGTTCTCCTCTGAGAAAGCATCCATTGTGGTCAAATCGGTCTATTCATCATCCAGAAATACATACGATAAAACCGCCTCACCCCTTTATTATTGCTATTATCCTCTGCTCTCTTTAGTCCTTCCCGTGTATATGAAGTCTGCATCTTCAAGGCTGAGCTTAGATCACAGTTCCGCCATGGTATGAATGCACATAACTCCAGCCTGGCATTCCTCTTCCTTCCCTGAATTCCTGTAACATTAGTAGAGTACCTTCCAAATTTTTATATGGCTTTCTTCTCTTATTTCTTCTTGCATTGTCCTTAGGAATTTACCCTTTGGAATGAGGCAGATTGTGTTTAGCTTCAGCTCATTAGCTATGAACTTTTGGGCAAATTATTTACACTATAGAAGTTTCAGTTTACTCATTCACAAAATGGGGATAATAATGATGGCTAACTCATAGGATGTTTGTGAGAACTGAAATAACACATTTAACACTCTAAGCCCAGGATAATGATTTATATTTTTTTCAATAAATATTACTTAGTCTTATTGTTATTATTGTTTGTATTTTGTTATCTACCTTCAAAGACTGAAAGTGAGTTGAGGGGTGAAGATTGTGTTTTCATAATCTCTCTGCCATGGGGCCTCTTGCTTTCATTAATTTCTGCTGTGATTAATTGCTCGATTATGCCAGTTTCTGATTTCATCCAAGACACATTTGAAGTTTGGATGACAAAAAAAGCAATCCCTGATGATTAAAATGGGGATGTATTACTTTCGATAATGCCACTAACCTTGGTGCTTGGTAGCAAGCACAGGCTCTGACTGTAATGGTCACACAGCTCTCCCATGGCACTCAGTGTGTGGCCTGCTCCTTAGAGGAGGGGAAGTCTATCAGTAGGGCCCTGGTGCAAACAGTGCTGACCATATTTAGTTGTTGGAAACATCACGTTCAAGGTGAGACCATATTTATTATATTGCCATATGGTTTGAATACCAAGTACATCCCATTGCTTATGCTAAAATAAAGAGCATGAAGCTGTCCCTCCAGTAGTGTTCCACAGTGGGAGGGAAAACAAGGATTTCTGTGCCTGATCCAAATGGCAGAAAATTGAATTTGTACTCCTGTAACACCAATTACCTAGAAAAAAATTGAAAGAAAAAAATAAAGTGTTGGTTATCATTCTAGACATGTTCAAATACATTGACTGAATATCACTGCTCTGAAAAACTTTCCTGATCTACCTTTTCCAGAGCCAGGAATGTTAGCTGCTTCTCGTGAAAACATCTATCATCTCACCTGTATAACTTCTGAAACTCTCTCCCTTTGGTTAAAATTATGTGTGTATACTCCTTCTTGCCAATCTCCTTGAGGACAAGATCCATATCTGACTTATCCCTACATCAATATTAGCTACAACCCTTATAGTTGACTATCAGTGGTAGACACCCATTGGGATTTGGCCAAGCACAAAGAAAGGGGGATGAGTTATTATAAATAAAGAGATGTCTTATAGAGTCCAAGGGAAAGGAATATATCCAGGTGTCAGAAAGAGATTAGAACCACATACTTGAGCCCTATAGAAAATGCAAGACACTCTTCTTTTTTTACCTCCATGTTTCTTCTCTCTTGGCCTCTGATTGACTCATTCTTCTCTCCCAAAGTAAACCAACCACTTCTACCTTCCCATCAACATGGCTGCTGTCAGGAACTCCTGAGTTTACCCCTCTACTGTTAAAGGGAGCAGTCTGGGTTGAGACTGAAACTTCATTATTTCCAATTTGGGGTTCCCAAGAAAGGGAAGTTGATTGACCCAGATTGAGTTAAGACACCCCTAACTCAGCCAGCCAACACCTCGTGCAACCATATGAATGTGTAAGCAAAGTCGTAGAAAATAGGATATAGTAACCCAAAAGCAGAAGAGAGTAGAGTTCAGAACAAATAACCTTTCCTATTGTGGCACCTCATGCACTGTCTCCACCTCAGAAATATCTTGGTAACTTGGGTGGTGAAAGAATGGAATGACCTGAATTTGCTTCCTGAACTTGGTCTCTACATGAAGACATTTATTGACATACGACATCTATTCTCAGGTTATTTTTACATTTCTGAAAGTATGATGTCTTCATTAATATGGTAAATAACACAGAGAAAAATATACATCAAAATAGCAGGCATTAGGAGTTGCTACAATAGGAATCAAAAAGTAAAGATGTTAGACAGTTTTACTAAAACCTGAAAATACCCCAAAATAAAAGTCACCTTTGTCATGAATTATTAGATAATATTTTAAGTATTAAGCTTTTCTTGGTCTACATATTTTTTTCTTCTTTTGATTTATATTTCCAGGAATTCAAGTAGTAAATGGTCACATATTTGGGACACTAGTATTATTGTTTTACCAGATTTCCTTTTCCTTATTTATTTCTAGTCTTTTTTTTTCCCTCTCAGATCAGCATAACTAAAGTCCTTCCTTCAAAACGTTAATTTTTTTTTTTCACTCAATCTTTTAAGCAGTGGCTACATCTGTAACTAGGAAGAAAATGAAATATCATTTTGATAAAATTCTTCCTGGATTGTTATAGATGTTTGATTATATAAGTTTAGGTGTGGAGCTCACTGCAAACTTCTGGCTGCTGAGACATTTTTAGATCAGAGTACAAAATGAAGACGGTAACCAGGCAACGTGGTTCTTGTACGGTTATTAAAAATAAAATGTGAAGCATCCACGATGCAGAATAATTCTCTGACAAGTTTGTCTGGCTTTTGCTCTGTTGTTCGCTGGAAAAATGGGTCGGTTCCATTTGTTGAACTATTCAGTGTTTTCTCTGGGTTAAATTCATCATTATGTAAGATTATGATTGTTGGAAAATCATATATATACATGAATGTACACATAATTTAATATGACTTAAAAAATTCTTAAACGTTTCTGCATAAAATATATATACATTATATGTATATAACATGTTCACAAAATTTACGATGGAAACAAATGTGATCCTACATTCATTAGGATGTTACCAAGCTTGAACAAACATATGTATACTCTAATATGTAGCAAGGTATTGGTTTGGAAACCTTTCATATAATGAATAACAATTTTCAAAGATTGGCACTGAGATGTAATCAATTATGGCAACATACTTCAGTACTTATTTGATGTTTCTGAAGACATTTGAACACGTAATCCTGATACATATAGCAAAAATAGATACACTCAAGGTACCTCATCTTCTGTTTCTGGTATCCCTTGGACAGCTCTTCTGGGGCTGTGTGTAAAATGGACATGAGTGATCAAATCACCTAATGTTCTAGAGTAGGTGTTGTTAACCCAGAATGCACATAAGAATCACCTGGGAAGTTAGAAAGCCGATGCCTAGGCCCACCAGCAGATACTCTGATTTATTGGTCTGGCTTGGAGTCCAGGCATAGTTCCATACATAATTCCAGTGGATAGGCAGGGATATGAACTCTGTTCTAGACATAAACACTCTGCAAATAGTCGTTTAGAACAGAGGATAGTTCCTGAAAAGAGGAGCTCTACACACGTGAAGATCTGTGCGTCGTTAACAGTCCAAGGGAGATGCATCTGTAGCCTCAGCTCGTGGCAAGCCGTTGCCCTTCTTATCTAAAGGCCGTCTTTTATGAAAGGCAAATCTAATTTGGGAAATTTCCTAACACATCCTCGGTGATTTTCTTTGATTTCGTATGATCTTCTCCAGCTAGGTAATAGGACCAACCACCTATCTGAACTTAACTTTCCAGTCTCTTCCTGGATATTAAGAAAACATAGAAACTAAGATGGGGTCTCAGAGTTCAGGAAACAGAAGAGGAACTCTGGTAGATGACTGATTCTTGAAGGTTTCGTTTTTTAAAAAAAAAAAAAAAAAAGGTAAAGAAGGAACTGCCCTGAGATCTACTAATCATAGGGCAGGACTTCAACCCTGATGGCAGGAGAGGTATCATACCAGGTTGTGTGTTCTGTGAAATTTAGAAACTTTCAACCCAGTCCTTGTCTCCTACCAGGAAGTCTCTTGGGGACTAGTGGAAAATCTAAACTCTTTTGAGAACTACAGAAAAAACACAAAGCAAACAAAAAAACTTTATAATGCAAACAATAAGATTAAGTCAAAAACACTGACCAATCAATAAACAATGTTTGCAACACACCCTACTATTTTTGATTTTCCATAAAGACAATCCCTACCATCTACCACATTTATTTCATGAAAATATTGAACAGATGATATTTAGCAAAAGCACCATATGGTTTTCCTTAGTATTTTCTAAGATATGTTATTGGACTGAGAGTTCTTTGAGAGCAAAGAATGGTGTTTTTATGTCCAATATGTGAAATCCATGAAAAACATTTAGACCAGATCTTCAAACAGAGTAGTCAACCATTAAGTATGAGATTGTGTTATCATCAATTTTTTTAAATATTCATTTCTAAGAATACTATTTTATATATAGTAAATTCCCAGGAATAATTTCTTAAAAATATACAGTCATATAAAGGATGACACATATATTTATCTTACAAAAAGCCAGATCAACATTGGCTTTCTAAAGCACTAACTGTAAAGGAGTTGGAGACCAGCCTCCTTAGGATTGATTATCATGACTGATTGTTGATGTCTGTTATGGTTGCAGATGCAGGAAGTGATGACATGAGTATATTTACTATGTCTATTTTACATAAAGTCACAAATAATAGATTCATAGATTACATTTGTGAAAATCTGATATGTATGGAAGCAGGAATTAACTTACCTTGGAAGACAACTGCTCTTCTACAAAGTTTTACTACTTGCAAGAGACTGAATATTATATGGAATGGGCATATATTTTGGTGATATATATTTATAAAATATATGTATACACATATATATATGTTTTTATGTATGTATGTGTTTTTATTTATATATATGTGATATATATATATATAAATAGAAAAAATGGTTGAGCTAAAGTAAAATAAACATCATCCATCCTCCAGTAATAAACAACTATTGATATTTGATGAGTATTAAATATAAAAAATATCCATACTATCAAAGTAGTCTTTGAGTTTTTTAATATAACACACTAACTTGAATTCCTGGTTCCTAGGTATTCTCTTAAAACTATACTTTCCTGTCTGTCAGATTCTAATGATTGCATACACTTGCAGCATATAGATATTATTTACTCATGTGTTTGGGGCATTTGTGATGGTTCTAAGTTTTCATTATTATAAACAGTGCTCAAATCCTCATTTTCCTAACTGCTTTATAAATATTCTATTATAGAATTTATCAAACATACATAGAAGTAGAGAGAATTGTATAATAAACTTCCAAGAGCTGATAACCCAGCTTCAAATGCCATCGATATCCTGCAAATCATGTTTAACTGTCCCCTCTGAACTTTTATTGTGAAGGGACATTTCAGATTGAATTTCAGATGTTATGTCTTCTTACCTAAAGTATTTCAGAATGCATTTCTAATTGATAAGAACACCATAATCACCATGCTATATATCACATCTGATAAAATTAATAATTCCTTAATATCACCTAGCCCTTGACACATCTTCTCTAAAAAAAGTGCATATACTTCTTCCATTAGGATAAGTATCTTGAAGTAAAATTGCTAGAGCAGAGTTTGCACCTTTTTAATGACTTTTGATATATAGTACCAGTATCTATCATGGTCAAGATTGGTGCAGTCAAGATTGCACAAATGTAGCATCACAATTCTGATATTCATTGGTACTGCGGAGGAAAGAAAGATATGGATATTTGGGATATCTTGAAAATAACATAGTATGGTTGTAGGAAGGGGAAGATGAGGAAGACAGGTGGGGAGGAAGGCAAGAAATTACAGCAACGACAATAAAAACCCAAACCCAAGAGTAATGCTGTAACCTTAGTGACTGATGCTTCTGAGTCAAGGTCTTTACCAAGGTTCTGTACAGAATATTGAAACAGTGAAGGCAGAGTTTCAATTTGAGCTTCATAATGAGGGTGGGGTAGCAGGAAGTAGAGCAGGAACCTTCCACCACACCCTGACTCACCACCAATTTCACACTCTGCAGGAGCAGCCTGTGACCTACCTCCAGGAGATGGCCTCTTCAAGTCTTACTTCCTAAAGCATCTACTAGAAGGATGGCCTTTTACCTTTCATCTCTACTACCTGTGCATCCTGAGCCGCCCTAACAGATGTTCAGGTTACTAAGTTGACATGGCTGCACATGGCATAGGAGAACGATGAGGGGCTTTCATGTATGGAAGGCAGTTACTTTCTAGTGTCTGGAACTGATACTAAAAACTGCAGACCTAGAAAACAAACTTATGGTTACCAAAGAGAAAAGGGAGAAAGGAGGGATAAATTAGGAGTATGGGATGAACAGAAACACACTACTATACATAAAACAAACAACAGGGACCTACTGTATAGCCAAGGGAACCATATTCAGTAACTTGTAATAACCTCCAATGGAAAAGAATCTGAAAAACTGCATATATAATTGAATCACTTTGCTGTACATCCAAAACTAACACAACATTGTAAATCAACTATACTTCAATTTTTAAAAAAAAAATCTACATACATTCACAAGAGGAAAGGAACCTACATTTACTCAGCAACTTTAAGTTGTTGGTGTAACCTCAATATTTTTCAACCTTTACATCCATCTCTAAGGAAGGTACTACCATCCTTATTTTATAAATGAGAAAATGGAGGTGCTACTTTAAGTCTTTTCTAGAATAAGTGAGTGAGTGAATGAATGAATGAAAGAAAAAACTACTAAGTGAACAAATATACAGTTGAACAACAAAACACAAACAGTAGAAACCTGAGAGATCAACTTAGCATACGTTAAAGAAAGTAGCTAGTAGGTGGCAGAGCAAGGATTCAAACTTAGGTCTATGTGATTTCCAAGCCAGGATGTTGATAACTGAGTATGTCATGCATAGTCCCTAGTGTTAAAGTTCAAATTATCCTAATTTTCCTCTTCTTGTTCTCTCTTTCTCACCTTATGTGTGTGTCTGTGTTAATTTTCTGTTAACTTAGTTAATATTTATAGTCTTGCTCTGTGCCATGCATTTGTTGTAAACACTGCGTACATCCCCACATGGAAGCCTGGCATCGATCCTGTGGAGCAGATGCTATCATCATCCCCATTTTAAAGATGGAAAAACTTAGACTGGTTAGGTTATTTGCTCAAGATCATCTAGCCAGCAAGTAACAAAGTCAGGAATTGAACCCTAGAATTCTAGTTCCAGAGTCTGCTTTTAATCTTTTTAACTATTAAACTATCAATTTAATATGTGCTTTTTATACCCATATTCGTTCCCATATAAGTATATTCAGGTTATATAAAGTGCCCTTCTGTTTCCCAGGCAATTTAAAGGAATGAAAGATGGCAGCCCTTCTTGTGTTATGTAATATGCAACAGCTCTTTGGAGGCCTTTTGTGGAATAATATTGCAAACATTATTCCCTCCACCTCATCCATAAACACTCCCCATGGGAGTTGTGTTCTTTGTGGGATAATTTCCATTGCAATAATTCTTATTTGTTTTCTCAAAAATAATGGCTGGTTTCCACCACTCTCATCAGTAGATACAGCCAGCAAATTCTGTGGGTGCTTCTGAGAGCCTAAATTTGTCCCAACAGATCAGTAATGATCTTCTTGCCAAACTGATTTACATGTCTCCAACTTCAATTGACTTCAATAAATGTTTACAGAAACTTGAATTGGGAAGGCGGAGATGAGCAGGGCAGAGCCTCTTTCTGCCAGGAACTTAAAGTTTCTGGAGAGAAGCAGACAAAGGACTGACTGTCCACAGCACTGCCCGAGTGCAGGCAGGGCAAGAGCAGAGGATATCTGGGAACACACCACGTGTATGGGAACCCACTGCAGATATCCTGCAGCAGGTGGCCTCAAACCAAGGGTGAAGGACCCCTAGTTTATACAGCTGTGCAAAAGTCATCCTCTTGCGGAGACCGGACACCCCAAGTTCACTTACTCTGGTTAAATCCATGCAGTTCTTCCCATGTTTCTTGTGGGCTAATGCAGTGTTAAATTTCTAATTGGGATCCAATTTGATCATTATGCATTTATGTTGGAGGAGGTCCCTCAGAGGATTTGACCTTTGGTTGACCCTCAAGCCGACCCGCCATTCCCAGAGTGAGAGCCATTTTCCAGGAAGTGGCCTTTAGAAGGTAAGGTGGTGTTGAGACTGTCTGGATGGTATAAAGGCCTCTGTCTCAATTTTTAAGATTCTGGCAGGCAGTTACCCAAGACTAGCCTCATTTGTGAGTTCCCTTGCTTGTTAAACCTGCCACCTACCAACCTGAAGAGCGCTCTCTCTTTCTTTGGTCTCTCCTTGCTCTCCGTGTATGGGGGCCAGTTTCACATTTCACCCAGGGAACTCCTAGGTTTGTAAACCAACAAATTATCTAACAGGTTAGTGTTTATTCGATTTTAATTAAAAGGGCAGTGTGGCCCTGGTGATCTTAATTGCTTGCTTTATTCACTGTTCTATGAAATTCTCATGTGCAGTTGGGTCTATTTCTGGACTTTCTGTTTTATTCCAATGGTCTATTGATCTCCTTGGTCTTGTGTCAAATTTATTCTTTTTATTCCTAGAGATTTATAATCTATCGTCACAATGTCATACCTGGTAGGATTTGTCTTCCTCTTCTTCACCTCCCTTCATCAACATCCCCAAACACTCACATGCAGTTGCTCTTCTTTTTCAGAGTTCTCTTGGTTTTTATATTTTCTCCATATGAATGGTAAAAGCAGCTTGTCTAACTCTAGAAAAAAAATGTTAATATTTTCTATTAAGATCACAGAAAACTTACAAATTAACTTCAAGGGAATGGACAAAAGGGGAATTTTAAACTTCTAATGAAAGACAAAAGTCAACCTAATTAAATGGAAAGATACACTTGTCCTTGGATAGGTATTTTTTTGTAGCTATTTTAGTGGTGGTAGTCTCTTGTACACATCTTAGAAGTGATTTTGTTTGTGTATACAAAAATAGATGATTTCTCTCAATTTTATATGCTGCCACTTTTCCAACTTTCCTTCCTTTATAGTAGCTTTTTCAAAGATATATTCTTAGTGGCCTGAGATAATCTCTCTTATTTCAGGGGAGTTTGTATATCACTGGAGTTGCAGCCAAGGTGTGTTAAAGAGAGGTGCATTTCTTGGTGGTGGAAAGCTTGGTGTCTGCCAGGACAAGCACACACATCTTACCAACTAGAAAAGAGGTTCAGGTGGAAACTGTCAGAGGTGGTGGTGGTGGGGGAAGGGTGCTGTGAGAGGGAGAGCTCAGGCCACTTGAAGGAACACATGTTCTCCAGCACCTGCTGATGGCTGCCACGTGGGAATGGGGTCTGTGTTTCCAGACCATCTATCGTTAAAGGGAAGCCAGAAATCTGGACTTAGAAAATAAATCTCCTGATTCTCTGATTAGCTTTTAAAATACTCTGGGGCAAAATAGAGAGGACAAGTCTGTAGGTTAAATATATTCCATAATCCATCAGTGTGTCACATCTGGGAATCAAATGATGTCATTCGGATGGGAGAAAAGCTAGGGGAAAGGATACTAACATGGGATTTTTGACTTGTCATGGTTGTATTTGTTTCCTGGAGCTGGCATAACAAGTGACCACAAACTTAGTGGCTTAAAACAACAGAACTTTATTCTCTTACAGTTCTGGAGGCTAGATGTCTGAAATGAAGGTGTGGACAGGACCGTGATTCCTCTGAAGGCTCTGGGAGAGGATCCTTCCTTGCCTCTTCCAGCTTCAGGTGGCTCCAGGATTCCCTTAGCTTGTGGCTGCATCACTTCAGTCTCTGCTTCCGTCTCCACACGGCCTTCTCCACAGCCCCCGCTCCCTGTGGGTCCCTCCTCTGTGTGTCTTTTATAAGTATCCTTGTCATTGGCTTTAGGGCCAACACAGATAATCCAGGATGACCTCATCTTGAGAGCCTTAACTACATTTGCAATATAACTTCTTGTTAGACAGTATCCAAATATTTTCCCAGTAAGGTCATATTCACAAGTTCAGGAGGTTAGGAAATGGACATATCTTCTGGGGGCCACAATTTAACCCACTACCATGAGTTCTAAAAATAGAAAAGGGAATAAAGCAAATGCTTATTTTCAAAACGTATGGTTCTGATTGACCCTCTCAGCAGGAGGGAACGTGAGTTCCCGGCTGCTTTTCCTCATCAGTGTCTCCATCTTCCCTCCCCACCCCTCCATCCTCTTGTCTCTTCTCCTCTCTTCTACTTCCTTCCTTCTCTTTCCCCCCTCCTTTTCCGCCTCCCCCCTTCTCGCTCTTTCCCTCTCTGTCTGTCCGCGTCTGTGGTGTCGCCCCTTCTTTTTATTCATCGATTCATTCATCTGTTCTGTTCGTATCGCTTCCCTATGATGCGCCAGGAGCTGTGTTTCTGAATCATGACCACATCCTTCCGGAGTCAGAGGCGGACCAGGTGGAGCTAAGAGCCTCGCCTGTACAGGCGAGTGCATAGGAAGCCTTGGGTCCTCCTTGCCGTGTAGGCTGACGGGGATATTCTCGCCTGCAGTGCGTGACTTGTGTGGATAAGGCAGCAGTCAGGGCCACTGGTCACTCTCTTATGCCTCGTGACGCTCCATTAGTATCTGTCAGTCTCCGTTCACCGTAGCCGAGCAGGGCTCTTGACGCTGATAGTTTTCCTTTCATACTACGCACCTGGGAGAGCCTTCTTCCTTCTCAGTTGGAAAGGTCACCTCGCAAACATACCGCTCGGGATGAATTATGTGTCTATTGATTTGCACACTCTTGTCTTGACCACAAATTTCAGGAGGAGTTTAAAGGCAACACCCCAGTTAAAAGAACAAAGAACCAGATAAATGTCGTTTTATAATACTAGCTAAAACCCTGCTCATCATTTCTATGCTGATCTCAGTTTACTTCCAAGATTATAGGAATATTGTTCAACGTGGGATATTTGCTTTAGAATCCCCTGGAGATTAATTTCTGAAATTAAAATCATCTGTCCAACAAAAGGAACAATTTAATACTAAGAATGTCATCAGCTCCACATAAAAAAATGATTTTCTCCCTTAAGGTAATTCTTATTCTGTTTTCTATGACCTGAAACCCTAGTCTTTTAAAACTCAGGTTATTTAACTAATAATAAAGGGATGTGTGTCCAGGTCACTTTTCTTCAGAGCTCTCACAGAAATGAGAAGAAAGTATTAATTCACTGTGAAACACACAGACACACACCCATACATGCATATATTATTAGAGTTATTGTAAATTCTGCTTCAATCCCTAACTCTCTGTTGCACCTTGGTGACTGTACATCTGGTATTAAATAGCCTCGTCCTTAAAAAAAAAAAAAAAAAAAAAGGTAAAATTGTGAGGCTATAGAAACTGTAATGAACTTGGGAAAAAACAAAAAGACCCAGATCTGACCTTCAGTGGGCCTGACCTCTGTGTTATCAGCTCTCCAGATGATTTTGATACCCACCCAACTGTGTGAATCACTGCTCTACATGGGAGCAAACACCAGGGTCTGGAATTAGCCAGACTTGAGCCCAGAATCCTCTCTGAGCCTTAGTTTCTACCTCTAAAGTGTGAATAACTTTAGTACCTACTTACCTACTTCCTAGGGTTTATGTGACACTTAATGAAAAATATATATATAATGCTTGTTGTTTTTCTAATTATAACTAGTGGTACAACTTTTTATGTAACCAAATGTAAATCTGTCTGACATCAGGATTTGTAACGACTACTTGGGAGACTAACTTATTGATATATTTATTCATTCATTGGATAAACGTTTATGCCATTAGTCTATTAGAGTTTTAGTAACGATACTAGATAGCATATACATAGAAGATGGTGCATGTATATGTATTGATTTTGAGGCCAGTTGTCCTGGGATACTTTGAAATGTGAGAATGACTTCAGTATTCCTCAGGCATAGCCATTCCATCTGAACAAATGTCCAATCTCTGCTCATCGCCACTCCCTATGTTTCCCTTTTTTCATCTCTGTATCTTCTCTCTCCAGGAAGCCCTCTCTGATTCCCTAACACGGTTCTATCCCTGTACCCTTCCTGCATGGAAGCTATCACAGTTGTAATTTTGTATTTATTTAAATGATACTTTTTCAAGTCTGTCTTCCCCACCAGGCTGGTCCTAAATCCCATAAGGGACAGATAGGTTTTAATCCCAAGGTTTGTGAGTGCAGAGAATAGCGCCTGTCACAGGGCGGGTGCTCAGTAAATACTTAATGTATGAGTATGTTTATTGAAGAACCAACAGTTCATATTTTACTACATCAGGCACAGTGCTGAATGCTTTACACATAATAGTGTGTTTAATCCTTGTAACAAACTGATGAGGTAGGTATTACTATTAACCCCATTTTACAGATGAGGAACCTTGAACTGAATAATGTGCTCAAGTTCATACAGTTCAAACCCACCACTGTGACATCGATGTATAGTTCACCACTACACTACATGGTTTTTCTACTGCCAGAAAAAGTGCAGGTCTCCTATGGGTTGGCAGTTCACATCTCTAGGAAACCACCCAAAAGCCAATGTATGCTATGTTGGTACCTGGCTAAGGGCTCTGAGTTACCCCTCAAGGCCATGGGCCTTCAGAAGAGGTAGTGAAGATGTTACCAAAAGTGGGGTCTGCTACTCTCTGCTCAAAAGCCAGTAAAGAGGCAGGGTTGGTGAACAGGAAAGTTGGCTTTACTCCGGAGGCCAGCAACCGGGGAGAGAGGGCGGACTCGGGTCCAAAGGCCGATCCGCGCACTGACAGTCAGTGGGCAAGAGCCTTTAAAGAGGAGTTTCAGGGGTCGCAGCTGGAGGGAGGGGGCTACATGCAGAAACGGCACGGTCAGCGCTGACAGGCATCTTGAAATTGGTCATCCGTGGTCTGATCCACGTCATCTTGATTGTTTTGAGTACAGTTAATCTTTAGTTCCAGGGTCAATTTGTTCCCACTTTTTTGAGGCCAGGTCTTGGAATGGTGGCAGCTTATGGCCTGGCTACAGTCTGGTCATCATGTAATTAACTTCTTCCACATGGTGGTGGTTTCACTATCTATAAGACAGCTCAAAGGATATGGCTCAGAATGTTATCTACAGCCCTTGAGGAGGAGCTAAAGGCCCTTGACTTTGCTTAATGACTAAACTATTATTATTTTCTCCTGTTTGACTGCTTTCCCTTGCTTCTGCATTTTCTCACTTCTCTGATTAAACTTATGCTTTGGCTAAAGTTTTTGTACAGACCAAAGGCAGGCAGAGAACATGAAGGGGGAAGGACCACAGTGTCCTGCTCCATTTCAAAGGCACAGGCTATTTAAGGTTACCTTCTTAGAAGCACTAAAACGTTGCACCAGGATGGACATTCCTGGGCTGGGGAGCCCAGAGTGATAACAAGAGGCAAAGTTGAGGAACACAGCCTTTGAGGCTGCAAAGGAGCCTTGAGAAGCAATGGAGCGAACACGCCAGGAAAACTCACCCTCAGGTCACACAGTGCCCTCCACCTCCCCCCAGCCATCTGCAGGCCACAGGATGCAAGGGAGGGCTCCTGCCATCCTGAACACGGTACTAAGCAAAAGTCTCAACTGCAGAAGCAAAGCGAAGACCCTGTCATCGGAACCAGGGCAAAGATTCGAGGCTGAGAAGGTGACAAGGCTGACATTTAACAAATTGGGCTGGAACGGCTTAAAGCCCAGCTTCAGAAGCGCAGGATTTGCTTCTCACAATCTGGGCAACAGGAGCATCACCTGGATCTCGTTAAAAAACCAAGATTGGAGAAGGGGCTGCATGCATAGCACCTGGGGCTTGTTAAAAAGGCAGTCTCTCTGGTCCCACCCCAAATCTCCACCCCTTCTGAGATGGCCCGGAAAGTTGGTTGCGCGTTCCTTGGGGGAGTGAAAGCTGAATTCAGCCTACAAGTGAGTCCCTGCTGTGAGGAGGCGAAGGAGGAGAAGGAAGCCGGGAGTGAACTGGATGTGTGAGTAAAAGGTCGGAGGTTCAGACCAGGAAAGCCTGTTGCTCATCCGCCTCCTGTTATGGTGCAGGCTTTGCAGAAATCTGCTGGTTCTCCCTTAGAACAGAGGGAGGTGCCTGCTGCCTTCTCTTGCCTGCCACCGTGCTAGCTAGCTGCACCCTAGTCCTTCCTTCACCAGCGTGTTTTTGCATTTCCAGCAGACACAGGCTGAAGAGAGAGGTGTTTTGAAGGGATGGACTTTTTCAGTGATGACGTTTCCTGTAAAGCTGTTTTCTTCTGAGCTGGGGAATATATGTATCGGTGCTACAATTTGAGCCATTTTAGTAGTTCCTGTTCTGAGTCTGGTTTGAGCTTCAGACCTGTGGCATGCGGCCGAAGAGTTTATTTCTATTTGTGTTCTCTGGAGGCTGCTTCTTCCTTAAAAGTGTGCTGTTCGGGTGTCTCACAAAGAGGGGCTTAGGGTGCCGTGCTAATGCAGGAGTGCTTCAGTTGTCTGTGGCTGCAGGAAAAACCACCTCAAGTGTTAGTGGTTTAAAAGATGAATCGCCACAGTTCTGCAATCGGGGTGGTCTCAGCTGAGTGGTTCTAATGCAGTCAGCTGGACGGCTGCAAAGTCCACAAAGGCTCTACTGAGAGCGCTGGGGTCTTGCTGGGCTCTTCTCTCTCCGCATGATGTCACGTACCCCAGCCACTCGTGTTAGAGCGTGGTAGCTGGATTCCAAGGGGCGTCTCACAAGGACAAGGCACAGTGAGTAAAGGGTTTTCCGGCCTCCGCTTGCATCGCACCTGCCAATGTCCCGTGAACAAAGAGGCAGGCTGCGTAAGAGGGGACCACACAAGGGGGTGAAGCCCAGGAAGCATGGTCCATCAGGGGCCATCAGTGTCACAGTCTACCACTGTTGCCTTTTTTTTTTTTTCCTCCCCTTGCGGGGGTTTGGCGGGGGGATAGATGGAGAGAAAAGTGAAAGTTAACTAGTTACCATTGTGCGTGTGTGTATGTATGTACATGACCAAGCGCATACATGTAGTGTTCCTGGAAACTCTGGGGGACTCTGTCTTTCCCCCAAAGATTCCCCTTTATTTGGTAATTGTTCTTTTACTGAACAGTCATCTGGAGGCAGGGTTATGGGAAAACCGTGAGGTGGGAGGGGTCTTCCAGCCAGACAGATGGATCGATCAGTGTTGATATCAGAGTGAGTCAGATGCTACAGCTCCATTACTCTCAAGTCAGCGAAGGCAGCGCGTATAAAAGGACAGTTTCCTGGATACCGGGTCAAGAATCATGTTCTCACAACACCCTAGAAAATAACTAAAAGATGTAGACTATTATTTTTATTTTCTCTAAAATATAATATCCTGTATAGGTTTCTTTTTCCTTTCTTTTTTTTTTTTGTCTCATTTACTTATTTCAAGTTTTCCACTTACAGTAGGGTTACTGTATGTTGGGCCATGAATGTAGTGGTGAATAAAATTAAACTGACGTGCTCCTCTTGCGAAGTTTAGAGTTGAGAGCTGTTTTTTTCTTGTGGCCTTAAATAAGAGTAACTGAGTAATTTACATAATGTGAACGTAAGTCCATCTACTCCTATGGTTCTTGACCTTAAACTCCGTGAGTTTCCAAAGTCTTCCCACTGCCACAAGCAAGATGCCATAAGGAAAACAGGTGGTATCATCTTACAGGTAAATGAAAGGAAGATAAGAAAGTTCCAGCATGTACTTGCTCATGTTTCCCTGACTTAGCGAGATTAGTGGAGCTGGGATTCAAGGCCAGCCCTTGTGATACTGAATCCAATCTGATTCTCACAGGACCACTGGTCCAATTAAAGCTGCACCATGCTAAAGAGGTAGCTAGAGATTTCCTGGGGACTTGTTCTCTCGAGTCTGCTCATCTAACACTCTTTAGAAACAGCATTACACTTATGTTGGGGTCAGTTTACCTATGGCCTCTTCAAAAACTTCCATTTTGACTGGAAAGTCAGTTCCATAATGGGTCCTTACTAAATGCGAGAGGGTTCTTAGAATGATAATCACAGGTCAGTAACTCACATGCTTAGGGATGCAGAATATGGCATAATGGTTGACCTTGGGCACTTTATTATGTCTTCTAAGATTCTCTTTTTTCATTGGCAAAATGGAAATGATAGCAACTACCACACAGGCTGTTGAGATGAATGAAAGAATCTACATAAAGCAGAGAGTCTGGTCCATAGTAAGCACTGAAATGATCACTTATTATCTTGGTGATGATGAAAACCTAGCCTACTCACTAGAGATACAAGGGATGCTGTGATCACTGGGTCACTGCTAAGGTCCCTAATGCAGATTTCATTGTGAAAGGTCATTTGTAGGCCACACATCTGCCTGACAGACTGAACTAGGGATTTAACCATAGGAGTTAGCATTAGTATTTTTTTCCTCATTTTTTTTTTGATTGACACAAAAGAGCAAGCATCCAGTCTACTAAAACGAAGAAAAACCATCAATGGTATTTTTATTTCCAAATGTCCCAGCAGTGCCCCGCAAGCAATAACCTTTTCATTTAACTCTGTTTAGGGTTTGATGCCTATTTTACATCCCGCACACTTGAAAACAACAGAAGAAACGTATGGTTTGCCGAATACTGGGAGGAAAACTTCAACTGCAAGTTGACAATTAGTGGGTCAAAGAAAGAAGACACAGATCGCAAATGCACAGGTAATTTCATTCTATTGTTCTTCTCCTGTTACTCTACGTGGCAAGCATTGTAATGTCTGCAGAGCTGACAGAAGGAAGCTTGGCTGGAGACAAATTGAAAAAGTAAATCGAATTTTACTAGATTGTTCAGAAAATGGCACAGGAGCATAAGTCTTGAGGGACCAGAGCAGTACAGACAAGAATGTATTCTTCTCTGCCTCTCCCTCTAGCAGTAATTGACATTTTCATTGATTCTTTGAATGCAAAAGAGGTCATGTTGCCTTGAATGCTCTCGCTGATAAATATTAGTTCATGTTGTAGCCAGGAGTATAAAGTCATTTTCACATAGACCGAAATCTCTTACAAATTCCATACCAGCATCAGATTTAACTATCAGCAGAGAAATGACAAAAAATGCGAAAACAATATATTTGATTAAGGAAAGAAAGTACTTGGGGTTAGAGTAATGAGAATTCCAATGGATTTTCATAATGTCCAAATTAATGTCACCTGCTATTTAAAATATGCTTTAAGATACTCACTAAGCCTCGTATGTAACCTTGCATAAATATTCCAAATAAAAAACACGAGCGTGTTTGCCATGTATGTACGTGTGTGTATATATATATGTGTGTGTGTATATATATATATATATATATATATATATATATATATATATATATATATGATATGCATATGTATACACACATATATATAGTGGGTTCGCCAAAAAGTTCGTTCTGGCTTTTCTGTAACATCTTGTGGAAAAACCCAAACGAACTTTTTGGCCAACCCTGTGTGGGTGTAGGTGTGTGTGTGCATGTGTGTATACACACACATATATATGCAGTAATCAGAAGGCAAAGTCACATGTTTATTCATTGGTTGATTCACAAACATATATTGAGCGACTCCTTTCTGCTAAGCACTGTGCTAGGTACTGCTGATCTGATGGTGAGCAAACCAGGTAATGACACTGCTTTCACGCTGCTTAGAGTATAGTGAGAGAAGATCAACGTTATTCCAGTGACCTTGCTATGAATACATAATTATAAATTGCAATAAATGTTCTGAGTGAGGCAACGGCGTATAATGAAGGAATTTTACTCATATTAAAGGCAGAAGCTCTCTCAAAAGATGAGTAGACATTGGCTGGTTAGGGATGGGGAAGAACAGATTGGAGAATTTCTGATGGAGGAAGAGCATGGCACAGGGCTCGAAGCAGGAAAAATGATGGTACCTCTTAGGGTGTGAAAAGCAGAAAAACATGAAGTACAGTGAATAGGATGAATGTGTGAGCCGAGGCTGCAAGTATAGAGATACGGACAAGGAATAAGCCATGCTGGGATGTATGTGGATTTTGGTCTTTATCCTGTGGATACTGGAAATTGTGGGAGGTCTTACACAAGGGTGTGATGTGTTCTACCATCACCTAGCCCTCTATTAATTAGCATTCCCTAATTTTATACTTCAGTAGCCTTCAACATTTGTAATGATGACCTTGAGGTACCACAAACCCTAAAATGTCTTTAGTATGATCAAGAAAGAGACATTCATATTGTATACACTCATGTGTAGTTTTTCTTTGCAATGTGGGTCTTCGAATATTGACCATTCAGATACTGTAGATTCACCCATTCAGTAAACATCTATTAATGAAGAATAATGCATGTAGAGCATGGTACTAAAACACCACAAATGGTGCAAGGATGCTGAAGTTTAGGCCTTTTCCTCAAGGAGTTTTTCTTTTTGTGAAAAAGGAGAGATAAGATATAAACAGAGACATGGGTAACAATAATGATACAAAATCAATATGATGCACAATTGGATGCATAACTCAGTTAACTAGAATATCAGATTAACCACATTCTCTAGCCCATAGTGTATAACAACAGTGTTTTCAATAATAGGATCCTTATAATGTTGGGGGAAAATTAGTTCAATGTTGACTAGACCTAGGTGACACAAAGCTTTCAAGTAGAAATCGAAAAATTAGCTTGACATCTGGATAATTTGTCTATATGACGGGGACATCCAAACGTACTAGAAGTACCTCAGTGATTGATGACAGTTTTTTGGCTCTTTCTGACATTTGATGTTTTGTAGAGTCTGAAAGGTGGAATGAATTGTCTAACAGCCATTAGGATCGTTCCGTCTAAGGCTCATCTGCAGTCTTTGTATACACTCTAACCAGGCTGTTTTACCTGTAGTCACATTTTAGTGCTGATTATCAAGAATTTAGGTTTATAAAAACATATAAGCTCATTATCCAAACCACTACCTTCAAAAAATGGAAACAGAAGTGTTTATGTTTTCATATCACGCTTCCTCCACGTGAAAAACCTATGATCACACTTGGTAAATTAGCTGTGGCCCCTCTTCCTTTCCTTACTTACCACTTCCCTTGTGGTAAGAGGTGCCATACTGAGTGGAGGCCGATATTACTACTATCGTTGTGTCTTTTGTTCTTCCTGTTACTGGATATAAGAACGTGGGTGGTCTGTGTTTGTTATTCTTTCCCGTACTTTTCTCTTTTCCAAATTCAACTAAACTTGTATTTGCTTTGGAAGTATTCCCAAAATACTATTTTAAAAATCTTGACATTTAGGTATACCTCAACTTGGAAGTGGAAAAATGGGAGAAAAGACATAATGAGATTTGCTAGACCACAGGGAAAGAAAAAATGGAGAGAAATGACATATTAAACTGTATTAATGAGAATACTTGCAGTGAGAAGTTGTTTTAATGAAAGAGAAGAATGGATGAGAGAAGAAAGCCATTGATAGGCTTAAGGGTGTGGTGATGTAAGGGAAAGCTTGGTACCCAGATTTTGAAACACTAAAAGAATGGGCACATTGGAAAGAAGCAACCAAATGAGGAGGTAGGCTGAGTAGTCTGGCATTGCCGATCGTGGAGTCTGGCATTGCAGAGAGTGCAGTTAGTAGATGTTTTGACCTCAGGGCTGCAGAAAACAGCCCACTTCACAGATCTCTCTCTGTGACTGGTCTCTGCTAAAGAACAAGAGAGTCTTAAAATATTCATTCCTAGGATTTGGACACAAACTAAAATGCAGACTTTTTTTTTCTGGGATATATAGCCTCTTCAGCCATCATGAGCTACTTACTATATATTAGCTCCAAGTAGTCTTGGATCATTCAAGATTCGAGATCAAGATCATTGAATCAATCTTCTGGTCAGACAAGTTTGAAGATGACTTGTGGGACCCATAGCTATTTGGAGAGAGCAAATTCCTGGTGTCAGGGGAAAACAGTGAGTTCTAAAAACCCAAGATGGTAAAAAAGTCATGAAAGGAAGAATAATTGTCAAACAAAAATTATTATTAAACATGAAATAAACTGCATATGCTTTATAGTTTAACATTGGGCTACATGTGCATGGATTCTTACCTGAACAACCATGGAATCCTTATTCCTATGAATTATCCATATGCATTTAAAGTCTCCTTCAAACAAGGAAAGCTACCACGTACTTCAGTATTTTAAGAACATCCCAACTTTCCTTGATACCCAATTCCAAGGTCTCTCAACCTTGAGAGCTAGACATTCTTCATCCTACTTTCCCTGGTGGTTTATATAAATTGTCATTGATATAAATTAAGACTCTCCAGGGACCCATCCTGCTCATGGGTTATCTTGGCTGCCATCCTCCAAGGAGTCACGTAGTTGAGCAAGTTTATTGGTGGTGTAAGTTTTCACAGAAAACACAAACTCTATCTGAAAGGTACTAATGCCATTCACGCTACTTCATGGTAGAGCTACATTTTCTCATGGAGATAGTGGTAACTACACACACATTAAAGTAAGCATTTTTAGATAGCTCATCGTAGATTATTTGTTGCTTATGGGAAGAAAAATCAGACGTGATTTTTCTTTCAGGTTGAATTTATGCTCCCCCACCCTCCCCACCCCACTGGGTAAGTGAGTTTACCCTTAACACTTGCCAGTAGATTGCTGACACAGAGACCAGTTTAGCATATGATCTCTTTGGGAATAATATTTTTTTGTGGAGCTACCAAGGTCAAGACAAGAAGGAAAATAAATAGGTGAAGTTATGTCTCTGCAAAGGAGATTGAGGCCATCTTGGTGTCAGGAAAATACTCTGCCAAAGTGTGTGCGAAACCAGAGGTTTTGGCATGAAAGAGAACTAGCATTGTGTTCCAGGGCTATCTCTGAATATCCCTGTGAGAGACTGGAAAACAGTATTTAACCTCTCAAAGCCTTTCCTCATCTTTGAAATGGGAATAATAAAAGTTTAATTGCATCCAAAGTTGTTGTGGGAATTAAATGAGAGCCCTCAAGAAGAGGATCTAGAGGCTCTTTGGTGGGGCTAAGGGCAGACTCTGGGAGGGCTTACGCCAAGGAGTACTTTCCAGAACTTCTGCTGCCAGTGTCCTTGTCCCCACCATGAGCCACAGCCACCACCCCTAGTCTCTCTGCAGGAGACTAGCAGCCGTGTGGCTGACAGGGTATTGGTGCTCTGGCCAGGTGTCAGGCCTGAGCATCTGAGGTGGGAGAGCCGAGTTCAGGACATTGGTCCACTGGAGACCTCCCAGCTCCATGTAATAGCAAATGGCAAAAGCTCTCCCAGAGATCTCTATCTCAACGCTAAGACCCAGTTCCACTCAACGAACAGCAAGCTACAGTACTGGGCACCCCATGCCAAACAACTAGCAAGACAGGAACACAACCCCACCCAGTAGCAGAGAGGCTGCCTAAAATCATAATAAGGTCACAGACACCCCAAAACACACCACCAGACGTGGTCCTGCCCACCAGAAAGACAAGATCCAGACTCATCCACCAGAAAACAGGTACCAGTCTCCTTGAACAAGAAGCCTACACAACCCACTGAACCAACCTTAGCCGCTGGGGGCAGACACCAAAAACAACGGGAACTACGAACCTGCAGCCTGCGAAAAGGGGACCCCAAACACAGTAAATTAAGCAAAATGAGAAGACAGAGAAATACTCAGCAGATGATGGAGCAAGGTAAAAACCCACCAGACCAAGCAAATGAAGAGGAAATAGGCAGTCTACCTGAAAAAGAATTCAGAGTAATGATAGTAAAGATGATCCAAAATCTTGGAAATAGAGTGGAGAAAATACAAGAAACATTTAACAAGGACTTAGACGAACTAAGGAGCAAACAAACAATGATGAACAACACAATAAATGAAATTAAAAATTCTCTAGAAGGAATCAATAGCAGAATAACTGAGGCAGAAAAACGGATAGGTGACCTGGAAGATAAAATAGTGGAAATAACTACTGCAGAGCAGAATAAAGAAAAAAGAATGAAAAGAATTGAGGACAGTCTCAGAGACCTCTGGGACAACATTAAATGCACCAACATTCAAATTATAGGGGTCCCAGAAGAAGAAGAGAAAAAGAAAGGGCCTGAGAAAATATTTGAAGAGACTATAGTTGAAAACTTCCCTAATATGGGAAAGGAAATAGTCAATCAATTCCAGGAAGCGCAGAGAGTCCCATACAGGATAAATCCAAGGAGAAACATGCCAAGAAACATATTAATCAAACTATCAAAAATTAAATACAAAGAAAAAATATTGAAAGCAGCAAGGAAAAACCAACAAATAACATACAAGGGAATCCCCATAAGGTTAACAGCTGAGCTTTCAGCAGAAACTCTGTAAGCCAAAAGGGAGTGGCAAGACATATTTAAAGTGACGAAAGGGAAAAACCTACAACCAAGATAACTCTACCCAGGAAGGATCTCATTCAGATTCGACAGAGAAATTAAAACCTTTATAGACAAGCAAAAGCTAAGAGAATTCAGCACCACCAAACCAGATTTTCAAAAAATACTAAAAGAACTTCTCTAGGCAGGAAACAGAAGAGAAGGAAAAGACGTTCAATAACAAACCCAAAACAATTAAGAAAATGGTAATAGGAACATATATATTGATAATTACCTTAAACGTAAATGGATTAAATGCTCCAACCAAAAGACATAGACTGGCTGAATGGATACAAAAACAAGACCCATATATATGCTGTCTACAAGAGACCCACTTCAGACCTAGGGACACATACAAACTGAAAGTAAGGGGATGGAAAAAGATATTCCATGCAAATGGAAATCCAAAGGAAGCCGGAGTAGCAATTCTCATATCAGACAAAATAGACTTTAAAATAAAGACTATTAAAAGAGACAAAAAAGGACACTACCTAATGATCAAGGGATCAATCCAAGAAGAAGATATTACAATTGTAAATATTTATGCACCCAACGTAGAAGCACATCAATACATAAGGCAAATGTTAACAGCCATAAAAGGGGAAATCGACAGTAACACAATCGTAGTAGGGGACTTTAACACCCCACTTTCACCAATGGACAGTTCAACAAAATGAAAATAAGGAAACACAAGCTTTAAATGATATATTAAACAGCATGGACTTAATTGATATTTAAAGGACATTCCATCTAAAAACAACAGAATACACTTTCCTCTCAAGTGCTCATGGAACATTCTCCAGGATAGATCATATCTTGGGTCACAAATCAAGCCTTGGTAAATTTAAGAAAATTGAAATCGTATCAAGTATCTTTTCTGACTACAACACTTTGAGACTAGATATCAATTACAGGAAAAAAGTCTGTAAAAATTGCAAACACATGGAGGCTAAACACTATGATACTAAATAACCAAGAGATCACTGAAGAAATCAAAGAGGAAATCAAAAAATACCTAGAAACAAACGACAATGAAAACATGATGACCCAAAACCTATGGTATGCAGCAAAAGCAGTTCTAAGAGGGAAGTTTATAGCAATACAATACTACCTCAAGAAACAAGAAACAGCTCAAATAAACAACCTAACCTTACACCTAAAGCAATTAGAAAAAGAAGAATAAAAAAACCCCAAAGTTAGCAGAAGGAAAGAAATCATAAAGATCAGATCAGAAATAAATGAAAAAGAAATGAAGGAAACAGTAGCAAAAATCAATAAAACTATAAGCTGGTTCTTTCAGAAGATAAACAAAGCTGATAAACCATTAGCCAGACTCATCAAGAAAAAAGGGAGAAAACTCAATAGAATTAGAAATGGAAGAGGAGAAGTAACAACTGACACTGCAGAAAGACAAAGGATCATGAGAGATTACTACAAGCAACTATATGCCAATAAAGTGGACAACCTGGCAGAAATGGACAATTCTTAGAAAAGCACAACCTTCCGAGACTGAACCAGGAAGAAATAGAAAATATAAAGAGACCAATCACAAGCACTGAGATTGAAACTGTGATTAAAAATCTTCCAACAAACAAAAGCCCAGGACCAGATGGCTTCACAGGCAAATTCTATCAAACATTTAGAGAAGGGCTAACACCTATCCTTCTCAAACTCTTCCAAAATATAGCAGAGGGAGGAACACTCCCCAACTCATTCTGTGAGCCCACCATCACCCTGATACCAAAACCAGACAAAGATGTCACAGAAAAAGAAAACTACTGGCCAGTGTCACTGATGAACACAGATGTAAAAATCTTCAACAAACTACTAGCAAACAGGATCCAGTAGCACATTAAAAGGATCATACACCATGATCAAGTGGGGTTTACCCCAAGAATGCAAGAATTCTTCAATATACGCAAATCAATCAGTATGATACACCATATTAACAAATTGAAGGAGAAAAACCATATGATCATCTCAATAGATGCAGAAAGAGCTTTCGACAAAATTCAGCACCCATTTATGATAAAAACCCTCCAGAAAGTAGGCATAGAAGGAACTTACCACAGCATAGTAAAGGCCATATATGACAAAGCCACAGCCAACATCGTCCTCAATGGTGAAAAACTGAAACTATTTCTACTAAGATCAGGAACAAGACAAGGTTGCCCACTCTCAGCACTATTATTCAACATAGTCCTGGAAGTTTTAGCCCCAGCCATCTGAGACGAAAAAGAAATAAAACGAATCCAAATAGGAAAACAAGAAGTAAAACTGTCACTGTTTGCAAATGACGTGATACTTTACAAAGAGAATCTTAAAAATGCTACCAGAAAACTACTAGAACTAAACAATGAATTTGGTAAAGTAGCAGGATACAAAACTAATGTACAGAAATCTCTTGCATTCCTATACACTAATGATGAAAAATCTGAAAGAGAAATTAAGGAAACACTCCCATTTACCACTGCAACAAAAAGAATAAAATACCTAGGAATAAACCTACCTAAGGAGACAAAAGACCTGTATGCAGAAAACTGTAAGACACTGATGAAAGAAATTAAAGATGATACAAACAGGTGGAGAGATAAACTATGTTCTTGGAATGGAAGAATCAACATTGTGAAAATGACTATACTACCCAAAGCAATCTGCAGATTCAGTACAATCCCTATCAAACTACCAATGGCATTTTTCACAGAACTAGAACAAAAATTTCACAATTTGTATGGAAATACAAAAGACCCCGAATAGCCAAAGCAATCTTGAGAAAGAAAAACGGAGCTGGAGGAATCAGGCTCCCTGACTTCAGACTATACTACAAAGCTACAGTAATCAAGACAGGATGGTACTGGCACAAAAACAGAAATATAGATCAACGGAACAGGATAGAAAGCCCAGAGAGAAACCCACACACTTATGGTCACCTTATCTTTGATAAAGGAGGCAAGAATATACAATGGAGAAAAGACAGCCTCTTCAATAAGTGGTGCTGGGAAAACTGGACAGCTGCATTTAAAAGAATGAAATTAGAACACTCCCTAACACCATACACAAAAATAAATTCAAAATGGATTAAAGACCTAAATGTAAGGCCAGACACTATCAAACTCTTAGTGGAAAACATAGGCAGAACACTCCATGACATAAATCACATCAAGATCCTTTTTGACCCACCTCCTAGAGAAATGGAAATAAAAACAAAAATAAACAAATGGGACCTAATGAAACTTAAAAGCTTTTGCACAGCAATGGAAACCATAAACAAGACAAAAAAACAACCCTCAGAATGGGAGAAAGTATTTGCAAACGAAGCAACTGACAAAGGATTAATCTCCAAAATTTACAAGCAGCTCATGCAGCTCAATATCAAAAAAACAAACAACCCAATCCAAAAATGGGCAGAAGACCTAGATAGACATTTCTCCAGAGATATACAGATTGCCAACAAACCCATGAAAGGATGCTCAACATCACTAATCATTAGAGAAATGCAAATCAAAACCACAATGAGCTATCAGCTCACACCGGTCAGAATGGCCATCATCAAAACATCTACAAACAATAAATGCTGGAGTGGGTGTGGAGACAGGGAGCCCTCTTGCACTGTTGGTGGGAATATAAATTGATACAGCCACTATGGAGAACAGTATGGAGGTTCCTTAAAAAACTAAAGAAAGAACTACCATACGACCCAGCAATCCCACTACTGGGCATATACCCTGAGAAAACCATAATTCAAAAAGAGTCGTGTACCACAATGTTCATTGCCTCTCTATTTACAGTAGGACATGGAAGCAACCTAAGTGTCCATCGACAGCTGAATGGGTAAAGAAGATGTGGCACATATATACAATGGAATATTACTCAGCCATAAAAAGAAGCGAAATTGAGTTATTTGTAGTGAGGTGGATGGACCTAGAGACTTATACAGAGTGAAGTATGTCAGAAAGAGAAAAACATATACTGTATGCTAACACATATATATGGAATTAAAAAAAAAAATTGTTTCTGAAGAACCTAGGGGCAGGACAGGAATAAAGACGCAGATGTAGAGAATGGACTTGAGGACACGGGGAGGGGGAAGGGGAAGCTGGGATGAAGTGAGAGAGTGGCATGGACATATATACACTATGAAATGTAAAATAGATAGCTAGTGGGAAGCAGCCGCACAGCACAGGGAGATCAGCTCGATGGTGCTTTATGTCCACCTAGAGGGGTGGGGTAAGGAGTGTGGGAGGGAGGGAGATGCAAGAGGGAGAGGATATGGGGATATATGTATATGTATAGCTGATTCACTTTGTTATACAGCAGAAAGTAGCACACCATTGTAAAGCAATTATACTCCAATAGAGATGTTAAAAAAAAAAAAAAAAGAGGATCTAAAATGATACTAGCACACAGTAATAGCTCAGTAATGGCAATTATCTGCTCTTCCGGGCTGAAAGCAGTTACAGGGCAGGGCAGTGTTTCATGAAGATCCTATTGCCTTATGTCAGTCCTATGGAAAATCAGGATGTATACCAAATTCTAAGAGGAAAGTAAAGCCAGGGATTTGAATAAGCACGTAAATACATACCAGAGATTTTCACTGGGGCACACATTGCATAGCAATGTACTAAGGTATCAAAAAGTTTGTAGGCAAGCGTTATTCAGCTTTATGCTGTGAATGGAATGAGGCTCCAAGCTTATGGAATTTCGGCACCATAATGTCGAGTGTGCCCAAGCATTACAGGAGCTTGGACTTGCTGAGCACCTCATGTCCCAACTTCTGTACAGTTTTATCCCTGATGTGCTATATCCCTATGTGGTTAGTAGCACCCCAAGGTCTTTGCTCCCAAACCCATTCTTTAAACTCAGAAGAAGGTTTTGAGAATCTGAATGTGCTTGCCTATGGCAGTCCATAAAAATTATCGCTCTGTCACATCTTATGGCTTATACAGACATTTGTCTAACTAACATTACGGTCCTGTCAAATGCCACTCTGAATACTGATTCCGCGGAATTCTCTTTGCTGAAAACAAGTTACTCAGCATTTAGAAATCCATCATCCCATGAGGGGGCAATTTGACTTTCAGAGATTTGTTTTCCTTTTGAGATGACAGAGGAAGAATAAATTGGTGACATATTTCTTGTTTTGTGGGGGTTTTTTTGTAAAAAGACGTATTCCATTGCTTGTGCCTTCAACTCACACAGTAAACAAATATGATTTTGATTTGAGTCCCTAATCAATGAATATTTACTGCGGAAAGATAGAAGGGGCCAAAGAGTATAGTCTGGTAAATGTCCACATTCTGGGAGGTCAGTCTCCTTAAGCTGTGTTTTTCTTTTCACCTCACTTGTCAAAGCTAATAGTTTAAGTAAAGGTCACTCTCTTGGGGGTGGCAAAATCCTGTTAGTAAATGCTGTTAGTGAATAAAGCATGTATTTCTAAAGTCTTTTATCCTCACCTGGGACCCAGGCCCAGGAGAGCCTGTATAATTTTTAAACTATCAGGACAAAGGAATTAGACTTAAGTGAGTCAAGTTCTCTGAGAATATATGTGTGGAAAAATTTGATCCTACTAATTAGTTTTCCCTGTCATTTTATTATTCTACTCTGAATTGACCTTTAATTGTTAAATAGATGTTATATTGTGACACCTAATTTATTCAGCATGATCGAGGAATCCACAACAAAATGTTGTAGACAAATAATGTCTCACCCTTTTTGCTCTAAGACTTTTTGAAGCCCTTTTGATGAGAAGCAAAGTAAAATGCGTTTTTACACCTCTGTGCTTTGTTCAATCGAGGTTTAACGAAGATTAATTATGATTTAATCTGCATGGAGCATCCATTATGGATTGTGCGTTCATATGGTTCTTTGTTAAATTTTTGTTTCTCGGCCTTATCTCTGGACATCAACATCTTGCTTGGTGTTTCTCTTCCTACCATCACCCTTAAGTCTTCCACTACCTACCTCTGCAATGACTGGCTTCTATCTGGGTGGGAACTGGAAACATGAGCCAAATTATTAGGTTTTTTTATGTTAAATCATTCATTTATTTTTAAAATGAACATTAAGTAAGTATTAAATGTCTCAGAATCATCTCAGAAAGGCTTTGTGGATGTAGTACAGCATTTTATAGCAGCTCTTTGAGTGAATTTACTAATAGAATTTAGCTAGGTGAAATGCTAATTAATATAGTATTCCCCAAATTAGAATTATCTGAATTCACATCTGAAGTCTTCGTTGTTCTTGGAAAACTTCTTTTAAATACTTTTCAGAATAGAAGTATTGAATAAAAGTCCCATGTCCTTGAAAGATGATTATGGGTATGACTTTGGGTTCCTATACGTAATAGACGAAAAAAAGGCTTCAGTGGAACATTGTCATATTAAATGCTATGTTAATTCTCTGGCTTTACTTTTAATTCACTTTGATATGAAATTTTATCTTTTATTATTTTAAAACCAGTAAAGTTATCTTTCTAAAGGAATTTAAGAACAAAAAGGTAGCCTGTTTTCAGTGGGCAGTATAGCATCAAATATGTCAATTATAACACTGAATAAATTTGAGAGAAGATAAGCAAGATGTGACCAGCCTCGCTTCTGAGAGCGCTGATCACTGCAGCCTCTCCTATGGTTACGTTATAGTAAGTACAACTCTCGGGCCACCAAACCAGTAGTGCAAAAAATATGACTTGTGACTGTTTCCTATAACTTTGTTTTTGCCCCTCCATTCCAGTGATTTGAGAAGTTTAAGCAGTCTTTTTAGAGGTGTCCATTACCCCCGGTCAGTGTGGTTGAACCTCATTTACAGAGGACTTTGTCAAGGCCAGGGACCTGGAGTTGTTTGTGAGGTCCCTTTGCTCTGGGCCTTTGGCATCAATCCGTTCTTCCTGTCTGGGAATCCATCTCCAGGAATGTGATACCGTCCCTTAGGAGTGGAGATGTGGAGGTGAGCACAGCATGGACTTTTGATCCTGGCCTCAGGGCTTCTCCAGGCTCAGCTCTGATTGTGATGGCTTGTACAGCCCTCCTGAGACTGTGCTGGGGGAAGTGATGGAGCCCAGGACCCTTTCCAGGGGCGCACACCCGCATGTAACTTACAGGCTTCCCCTCAGTCTCTTCCTTCTCATCTTCCATGCCTGACTGTCTTTATTACAGGTTGAGGGAGGAGACTAACTTAGATCTAACCATATCCTGCTAATTCTTTTGTGTATGGCATGCACTGTATGTCTTGAATCCTCCAGGACTCCAACTTGTGAAGCTCAGAGCCTCATATTGACCACATGATACTGGATTTAAAACTCAAGTCAATCTTTTTATTTTATTTTATTTTGTTAGTGTTCTGTTACAGACTTCTTAAAAGCAAAGAATAAGAGCTTTGTAGCTTCCAATAATATATGAATATATAAGAATATTGCCATACACCACCATATCTGTACAACCAAAGCATAAGTGTCCTGGATGACAGGCCAGGTTTACTAAATAGTGCAAGCGTAGCACTAAATTCGTAAAGCTCATTTTCTCAAATCTTGACCAGACGTGTAAGGTAGAGGCTGGCTATCTTCAGCCTTCTCACATAGATATTTATAGGTAGACCCTGCAGGAAACGCATTTTTCTTTCTGCCACCAACCCTCCAGAGCGTAAAGAGGGGTCTCCAGCAGCGCGCCGTTTTAGCTCAGGCCATGTTTCCTCACGTTGCTCTTGCCGTACAGCCGCCCAGGCATGGACGGGAGCTGGCTTGGATTCTCTGCAGAATCAAGCCCGATTGTGGAACACCAAGTTGAAAGCCCAGGGGTAACCAGGCAAAAACCATTTCCATAAATGTTAGAAGGCATAATTATTTGAGCTGTGTGTCATCTCCTTCTCATTAGCTCCAATAGGCAATGGCTTTAAAAATTGGAGTTATGGCCTTGCCATATTTCGTAAAGTCTGTCAGGCTACGTACTTAATGAGAAGGAATTCCCGAATGAGGGGAATTAATGCTTCAGCCTCTTCTCAGCAACAGTCCTTGTAAGCAAAGTGCCTCTTCTAAGCAATATACGTATTATAAATTGGCTGCTTACAGGCATTTTAGTAGGTATAAGAAAGGGCTGTTGCATGACTTAATCAAGTATCCTCAAGCAAGTTAGATTGGAATATAGCTTTCCTTAGGAAGCATTTCTAGTAATACAGGTGTTTGGGGGTTTTTTCCCCTTTTACTTCTTCCAAAGAGAAATATGGATACCAAAACCATTTTAGGCTTTTACAGTGTATGCAGCATCATATTTATTTTTCTAGAGAATAAAAATATGCTCACAAGATAAATATCTACCAGATATATAAACCCAGATAAAACTTTCGAGAGATACTTCTCACTTTGTCTTAGTTTTTCCAGTCACACTAGATCAGGTATGTGGTGACCACATGGGAAGACTTCCCATTTCCTCATCCTCAAATAGTATGTGTTTGCCTTCCTGGGTGCACATAGCTCTATTATGTAGAAGCACAGTATTCAAGCTGCCTGATGAAGTCACACTAATTAGCTCTTGAAAAATGGTTAAGACTTGAAGAGTCCAATTGCCCAGGTGTGAACCCCAGCTCTTTCCCTTACTCTGTCACCATGGGCAAGTCACTGAAACATTCCTAGCCCCTTATTTGCTCATCTGTAAAATGGGGATAGCAATAGTCCCTACTACATGGGATGGCTCGCAGGGATTCAGTAGAACAGTGCCCGGTGGTAATAGTTTGTGTGCAGTGGGTTTACAAGCCATCGTTGTGATGGATGTTTGTGGTGACTGAAGTTACCTTTGGCTTTGTTTAAAAAAAAGCATCTCCCCCATGACTCAAATTGCCTATCCTTTTTTATTTTCATACTCAGCTGTGTTCTTCCTTTGCCTTAAACATCCTTGGCCTTATAAAGTGCTGTACACAAATCAGTATCCTTTTATGTGTTTATATCATCCCTATGATATGTGATGCCCCTATGAGCCTGGTGAATAAACATGACACATATCCTCCTCCTTTTACAGATTAAAACAAAACCAAACTTTGGAGCAATTCCATGACGTATCTGAGAGCGTATTTGCTAATGAGAAAAATAATCCCAATAACTAATGGCACGCATTTGTTTTCTCATGCATTCTGCCCCTCCTCATTTGTTCATTTCACAAATGTGTGTCGAGCACCTGCACGGGGCCAGCAACTGAGCTGGGAGGAAGATACGGGCTCTGCTTTCAGGGAGCTTCTATTCCAGCCCAGGAGGAAGGCGGAAAACCAAAAGTAGATGAATGAAATAATTGCAAGTTATGATTAGTGCTGTGAAAGAAGCAAATAGGAGGCTAAACTAGAAAACAACAGTCAAAAATTGTTCCAGGAAAAAAAAAAAATTGTTCCAGGAAAAGATAGAAATCATCACCACAGCCCTGACTTTCTGCAAGAGGTTATTATACCCATTTTACAGATGAGGGAGATGTGGCTCAGAGGGGTCAACCACATGATAAATGTGGCTGATTTCTTCTCCCTGTGCTCTTTCTCCTCTGATGCCTAGTTCCCTTCCTAGACTCTTGGAACATGAATAGGCACATTCTCATTTGGGGTTCACTTTATGTTTTTGTTCATACAGCAGTTTCCTTACTTGCTGACACCCAGCCCCATAAGGGCTCTTTTGTAGAACATCTTTGATTATGATCCTGGATTGATCCCTCAGGTCCTCACTTAGGAACAGCTGCAGTGGAGAAGCGAGTTGACCTCGTTTCTTCTCTCCTCTCCTGAGCTCAAAATAGGGCAGTATTTTTCAAACTTTGTTATATTGATGAAAAGTTAGTAGCTTGTACCAAGAAAAAAGACACAAAATCACATTCCCTGTCTCCTAGGCAGCCTAATTTTACAACAGGGAATTGCAGCCAGGACTGTAAAATTCTCTTGGAATGTATCTCATTCCCATGGGACTTCCTGTCCTTTTAGGGTGGGGCAAACAGTCCTGCAGCCTTATCAAAACAGATGGTGGAGATTGAAATCGTGCGAAACTGGATGAAGTACAAAATAATACCTTTAAGGGAAAGCATACCAATATCAGAGTAGCAGTACAAACTGAGCTACCAAAGTGGTCTGCTGCTCTGGCAGAATTGGGCAATTTACCATGGAAGGGAAATGTTGAATTACAAGATGCTATTGCTTTTTACATTTGAGAAAAATGCAACTGTCACGAGCAAGTTTCCGGCAAGTTTGTAACAAATGGCTACATTTTAGAATTAAGTTTTGAAGAAACCACCGACAAATCAAAAGAAAACTATACCAAGAGCTAATCCGAAGCAGTTCTTCTGTGGATACAAGTGTACAGAAATCATTAGGACAAATAGTTATTGGACTTCAAATATCTGACAGCCTGGCTGGTAACATGCCTACATAAATCCTGCCTCCGGCATGGACTCTATGTCAACAGATTTTCTCTTTCCTTGAACAAGTTTTGAGATTGCAGAAGTGCTTTTGAATTTGAAGAAGGGCTCAAAACCTAAATTGGTGCTGTTTTTAGCAATTTATGCAAGACTAATCCTGCTACCCCCAATATTTAAGGCATGTCAGTGTCCATACATTGTTCATAAGAAGAAGGCAAAGCTCTCAGCATGGTCTCTAGGGCCCCCTGTGGCAGGGCCCCATCTCATACTGCTGCAGCTCTGACTTTCCTTTAGTTTTGTAAAGACACCTGGATTCTCGCTATCACAGGGCCTTTGTACATGATGTTCCATCTGTGCTCAGCTGCAAGCTCAGTGAAACCAGGCATTCACTTTTTTGTTTATGCCTTTTTTTGTATCACCAGTCTCAGCTTGGGTCAGGCATAGAGTAGAAGTTTCAGAAGTAGTTGTTGAGGCATTCATTTTACTTGCCACGCATAAAACAAAAATCTGCACAAAATATATCAATGCAGTTGATCAAGTTGGGAGAGGAGGGGCAGGTACTATGTGCCTGTGTTTTCCTGGGGAACCCAGCTTGCTGCCCTTTACGAGCACTGAAGCAGAATCTCTCATTTGGACAATCAGCCTGGGCAAATGGATTGAATCAGGGGTTTTGTAGGATTTATTGCACTGCACGTGTTAAATGTTTTATAAGTCCATTATGTTGGCTTTTACAAGACCCTGAAAGAAAATAGCAAGATCTGCATTTATTTGGGTTGACAAGTTCTCCATTTTAAGTAAAAATGTGAAACCCCCCAAATCCAATAAACTGTAATATATAAGCCGTTCCTGCCTTTTAAAAAAATCACAAGAACAAAAGACTAAGGAATGCATCAGCCTCCCAGCTTTGACCATATCCGTCCCTCTATTGATTATTGTTATTCTCATAACTGAAGAATTGCTGCATTTTACATGCTATGAGGAAGAAATTAGATCCAAGGCCAAAACCTTAGTAATAAAAATTATAAAATAATCAGTGCTTATTAGGTACTTGCTTAAATGACTGTCTCTCATCCTGCAAAAAAGTAGACAAATACAAATCTAAATGAACAAAAACTTTAGCTTTTTGCAAGCTTTACACTTAAGGTTTTCATTCTGAGAGTCTTTTGAAAAGTAATTATAATAATTAACATTTATTGAATGCTTGCCATGTGCTAGCTACCAGATTAAGCACTTGACATATATGATAATGATCCTCAGTACATACATTCTTTTCCCTTATAGGTTATTACAAAATATTGAGTACAGTTCCTTGTGCTATACAGTAGGTCCTTGTTGGTTATCGATTTTATGTTATTTGTTAAAATTTTATTGAAGTATAGTTGATTTTACAGCATTGTGTTCATTTCTGCTATACAGCAAATATATGTACACATACACACACACCACATCTTCTTTATCCATTCATCTGTCGATGAACATTTAGGTTGTTTGCATGTCTTGGCTATTGTAAATAGTGTTGCTATGAACATAAGGGTGCTTGTATCTTTTCGAATAGAGTTTTGTCTGGGTATAGGCCCAGGAGTGGGATTGCTGGATCATATGGCAACTCCATTTTTAGTTTTCTGAGGAACCTCCATACTGTTCTCCATAGTGGCTGTATCAATTTACATTCCCACCAACAGTGCAAGAGAGTTCCCTTTTCTCCACACCCTCTCCAGCATTTATTGTTTGTAGACTTTTTTAATGGCCATTCTGACTGGTGTGAGGTGGTACCTCATTGTAGTTTTGATTTGCATTTCTCTAATAATTAACGAGGATGAGCATCTTTTCATGTGCCTGTTGGCCATCTGTATGTCTTCTTTGAGGAAATGTCTATTTAAGTCTTCTGCCCATTTTTCGATTGGCTTGTTTTTTTGTTATTGAGTTGTATCAGCTGTTTGTATATTTTGGAAATTAAGCCCTTGTCGGTCACATCATTTGCAAATATTTTCTCCCAGTATGCAGGTTGTCTTTTCATTTTGTTGATGGTTTCCTTTGCTGTACAGAAGCTTGTAAGTTTGATTAGGTCCCATTTGTTTATTTGTGCTTTTATTTCTATTGCTTTGGGAGACTGACCTAAGAAAACAGTGGTACGATTTCTGTCAGAGACTGTTTTGCCTATGTTCTCTTCTAGGAATTTTATGGTTCCATGTCTATATTTAAGTCCTTAAGCTATTTTGAGTTTATTTTTGTGTATGGTGAGGATATGTTCTAACTTCATTGATTTACGTGTGGCTGTCCAGCTTTTCCAGCACCGCTTGCTGAAGAGACTGTCTTTTCCTTATCCTCAGTTTTTAGTTGAGGAAAATGAAACACATATTAACTCTTTTAATCCTTACAACACCCTCTGAAATAGCTGGGGGGGGGGGTGGTTCACTGTTTTATAAATGAGAAAATGGAAGCAGGGGAAGGTACAGCACGTTGCCCAAGCAGGAAGTGGCAGCCAAGGCTTAGGGAGCTCAATTCCGCCTCGCGCTCATGGTCACTCAGTCAGAAAGAATCCATACCCAGATCTGGCCACCTCAGAAGCCTTTTGTCACTATTTGTTTCTTCCGTTCTCAGCTGCCCTCCTGGGTAGAGACACCTCATAGCAAATATGGTGTAATGCCACAACATTCAAGATCCCGCACTAGCACCACTGTGGCACCTAAGAAGAGAAAAGTGACATGTGTGACCACAGGCTTCTGGGGTTTTTTTGTTTGTTTTTTATATTTTTTTTTTTTTGGATGTCTGCTCTAAGCTTGGGTGTCTGGAAGGAGCTCTGGCCTATAGGTTTTTCTTCTATTGATTTGGCCATCGGAGGGAGTGTATATCTGTCTACCTTTAAATCACTGAGTTGCTTTTCTACCCATAAGTAGGGGAAGGACATGGCCAAAGGAAAAGCCATTGTTCTTGAAAGGGGTTTCACTCCTCTGATGGAGAAAGTTTGCAATGTATTAAACTCCGGGCGTGTGTTCCTCTAAGACCTTACTTCCCTTCTCTGGGGACAGCGTATCTGATTGTTCACCTATATCTAACTTTCTTCTGATTTTGACACCAGAGTGTGTAAACTTTTATTAAAATAGTGAATTCTATCTCCTTGGCTCTGTCCTATAAATTAGCACTCATGGAAAGAAAGCATTTGGGATGATGTCACTGGGATTCCTGACCCTGGTCTTGCCATTCATAAGAAAGAGACCTTTGCATACCACTTTTATAGTTCTTCAGGACCCTTAGAATGCTACCATGGGCAGAACCAAAAATTCTGTCAATCTTATGACCCTAACATGGTGATAATAAGAAATTGAGATATCTTTTAATTTTTTTCTAAATTTTGTGGATCATAAGTACTGTACTTGTTAGTTTTCTTGATTATTTTAAGTATTATGTAATAGTCGAAAGATTTTACTTGCTATCACTTGCTTAATCTTTACTTATATCACTTCCAAAATTGGCAAGTATATACAAAACACATGCAGAAATATCTTAAGACCTCTTGCTCTTTCCTTATTTTGGATTACTTTCTGAGGATGGACTTCCAGAAGTCATTAAATGGAGGAGTAAAGAGTGAGGACTTTGAAACCAAATCACCTTAAATTTAATTGTGCTTCCTGCCCCATACTAGCTATGAAGCCTAGCACAAATGAGCTTGCATCTCTGTGCCCTCTTTCCTAATTTGTAAAACGTAGATGATACTAATAACCAAAGACAGTTTTGTGTTTTGAGGAGAAGCACTAAGTAAGCTTATACAGTTGACCCTTGCACAACATGTGTTTGAACTACGTGGATCCACTTATACGGAGATTTTTTTCAGTAGTAAATACTAGGGTACTACATGATGCGTAGTTGGTTGAATCCAGGATGACAAGGAACCACGGATGCAGAGGGCCGACTATAAATTACATGCGGATTTTCAACTGTGTGAAGGGTTGGCATCCCTAGTCCCCACATTGCTCAAGGCCACCTGTCCAAGTAAAGTGCTTAGTACAATGCCTGACATTTAGGGAGCATTAGACAAGCAATAGTAAAATACACATTACCTATTTTTATCATTACAGATTCAGAGTAGAAATTTTTTTTCTGGAGAATTGAAATGTATTGTCAAACTATTTTCTGAAAGGACTGCACTAATTTATTCAGCCACTGGCAAAACTACTAAAATGTTACCTGTCTTTTGATTTGCACTTCTTAGAAAACTTGCAAGGTGAAATATTTTTTCCATATGTTTGAGTACTGATTTATCTTTTTTATGAGATGCACTTTAGAGTCTTTGAATTGTTTAATGTCCCCTGTGTCATTTGATCATCCCTACAACTCAGCAGAGTTGGCAGAGCTGATAATATTTGTAGTCGCCTGAATGGAAAGATAAAAGCAAAGTTCATAGAGGTCTGATGAGTGGCTTTCTCAAAGTCACTTGGCTAGTGTCTAGCAGCATTGGGATTCGAACCAAAGCATTTTGCTTTACTCTTGAAAGCAGTGACTCATGGAAGTGGCCCCTCCTGGCATGAAAGGATTAACATCACATTGAAAACAAAAACAAAAACAAAAAAACTATGCATAACTTTTTCCTATAAAAAGTTTATGACCTTAGGAGAATACGATTTAAACAACTTATAAGCTGCTTCCTTTAGCTCATTTAGAAACCACCAAAGAGACCTTATGTTCTAAGTGACTCCTTACAAGATGTATGAAGTGGCAAAGGGTCAACTACATTTAGAACTTGGGTTGCTGTGGTCTTGCAAAGTATCATTTAATGGCTGCAGTTTATATGATAATTCAAAAATAAATCATATACATATATGTAGAAATTGAATTATAGTTGACCTACAGCACTACGTTAGTTCCAGGTGCATAATGAGTTGATATTTGTGTACGTTGCAAAATGATCACCATGAGAAGTCTAGTTACTATCTGTCACCATATAAAGTTGTTGCAGTGTTCTTGACTATATTCCTCAGGTTGTAGATTTCACCCCTAATGCCCATTAATTTGTAATTGGAAGTTTGTACCTCTTAACCTCCCTCACCTATCTCAGCCGTCCCCCCAGCCCTCTCACCTCTGGCAACCACGCATTTGGGATCTGTATCTGAGTCTGTTTCTGTTTAGTTGTTTGTTCAGTTGTTTTTTAGATTCCACGTATAAGTGATATCATATGGTATTCATCTCGCTCTATCTGATTTACTTCACTTAGTATAATTCCTTGTAGGTCCATCTACAAGATTTCACTCATGTTTACGGCTAAGTAATATTCCATTGGGTGTATTGTCTTTGTGTGTGTATGTGTATATATCACATTTCTTTATTCATTTTTCTGTTGATGGACACTTAGGTTGCTTCTGTATCTTGTCTATTGTAAAAAAAAAAAAAAAAAAGATTGCAGTGTAGCTGTGCCAATTTACATTCCCACCAACAATCCTATACTAGGATTCCCTTTTCTGTACATCCTTGTCAATACTTATCATTTGTTGTCTTTTGATAACCATTCTGATAGGTGTAAGGTGATATCTCATTGTGCTTGTGATTTGCATTTCTCTTATGATTAGTGAGGTTGTGCATCTTTTCATGAGTCTGTTGGCCATCTGTATGTCTTTATGGAAAAATGTCTATTCAGTTCCTCTGCCCATTTTTTAATCAGGTTGTTTGTTTTTCTGTTTTTGATGTTGAGTTGTATGAGTTCTTTATTTTGAATATTAACCCCTTATGAGATATATTATTTGCAAATATCTTCTTCCATTCAGTAGACGGCCTTTTTTTAAAATAGTTTCCTTCACTGTGCAAAACAGGTTTAGAGTTTGATGTAGCCTCATTTCTTTATTTTTGTTTTTGTTTCATTTGCCTGAAGAGGTATATCCAAAAAACGTTGCTAAAACCAATGTGGAAGAGTTAGCATATTGCCAACGTTTTATTCTACGAGTTTTCTGGTTTCAGATCTTACATTCAAGAGTTTAACCTATTTTGAGTTTAGTTTTGTATGTGGTGTGAGAGAGTAGTCCAGTTTCATTCTTTTGCATGTAGCTGTCCAGTTTTCTCAACATCAATTATAGAGAAGTTTATTTTTCTTGCATTGTATATTCTTGCCTTCTTTGTTGTAGATTAATAGCCTATATAAGCATGGGTTTACTTGTGGGCTCTCTCTTTGGTTCCATTGATCTATGTGTATGTTTTTGTGCCAGTACCATACTGTTTTAATTACTGTAGCTTTGCAGTATAGTTTGAAATCAAAGCGTATGATACCTCCAGCTGTGTTTCTCTTTTTCAAGATAGCTTTGGCTATTTGGGGTCTTTTGTGTTTTGATACAAATTTTAGAATTATTTCTTCTGGTTCTATGAAAAATGCTATTGCCATTTTGATGGAAATTGCACTGATTATGTAGATTACCTTGGATAGTATGATCACTTTCACAATATTAATTTTTCCATTCCATTAGCATGGTATATCTTTCCATTTGTTTGTGTCATCTTCAATTTCTTTCATCAGTGTCATAGATTTCCTAGTACAGGTCATTTGCCTCCCTGGTTAGATTTATTCCTAGGTGTTTTATTCTATTTGATGCAATTGTAAATGGGATTGTTTTCTGAATTTTTCTTTATCATAGCTCATTGTTAGTGTATAGAAGCATAACACATTTCTTTACACTAATTTTGTATCCTGCAATTTTACTGAATTTATTAATTAGTTCTAATAGTTTTTGGTGGCATCTTTAGGATTTTCTATGTATCATGTCATCTGCAAAGTGTGACAGTTTTACTTATTTGAATTCCGTTTACTTCTTTCTATTATTATTACTATTATTATTATTATTATTTTAAATTAATTTATTTATTTTTATTTATTTATTTATTTATTTTGGCTGTGTTGGGTCTTCGTTTCTGTGTGAGGGCTTTCTCTAGTTGCGGCGAGCAGGGGCCACTCTTCATCGCGGTGCGCGGGCCTCTCACTGTCGCGGCCTCTCTTGTTGCGGAGCACAGGCTCCAGACGCGCAGGCTCAGTGGTTGTGGCTCAAGGGCTTAGTCGCTCCGCAACATGTGGGATCTTCCCAGACCAGGGCTCGAACCCATGTCCCCTGCATTGGCAGGCAGACTCTTAACCACTGCGCCACCAGGGAAGCCCTATTATTATTTTTAATCTGATTGCTGTGGTTAGGATTTCTAATTCTGTGTTAACAAAAGAGGTGAGAGTGAGCATCCTTGTCTTTTTGCTGATCTTATAGGAAATGCTTTCAGCTTTTCACCGTTGAGCATGATGTTAGCTGTGGGTTTATCATAAATGGCCCTTATTATGTTGAAGTATGTTCCCTCTATACCCACTTTGTTGAAAAATTTTTTATCATAAATAGATGATGAATTTTGTCAAAAGCTTTTTCCGCATCTATTGAGGTGATCAGATGATTTTTATTCTTCAATTTCTTAATGTGGTGTATGACATTGATTGACTTGTGGATATTGAACCATCTGTGCATCACTGGGATAAATCCCACTTGCACATGGTGTATGATCCTTGTACTGCACTGTTGAATTTGGTTTGCTAACATTTTGTTAAGGAGTTTTGCATCTCTGTTCATCAGTGATATTGGCCTGTAAATTTCTTTTTTCTGTGTGATGTCTTTGTCTGGTTTTGGTATCAGGGTGATACTTGCCTCATAGAATGAGTTCAGAAGCATTTCTTTTTCTTCAATGTTTTGGAAAAGTTTGAGAAGATTAGATGTTAAATCTTCTTTAAATGTTTGGTAGAACTCAACTGTGAAGTCCAGTCCTGGACTTTTGTTTTATGGGAGGTTTTTTAAAAATTATTGATTCATTTTCATTACTGGTAATTGCTCTCTTCATGTTTTCTATTTCTTCCTGATTCAGCCATGGGAGATTGTATATTTCTAGGAATTTATCCATTTCTTCTAGGTTGTTGCTTTTATTGGCATATAATTGTTCTTAGCAATTGCTTATGATCTTTGTATTTCTGTGGTGTCAGTTTTAACTTCTCTTTCGTTTCTGATTTTATTTATTTGGGCCCTGCCTCTCTTTTTCCTAATGAGTATGGTCAAAGGTTTATCAATTAGATCTTTTAAAAAATCCAGCTCTTAGTCTCATTGGTTTTTAAAATATGTATTCCCTTTCTTTCTGCTCTAACCTTTATTATTTCTTTCCTTCTACTAACTTTAGGTTTTGTTTGTTGTTTTTTCTATATCCTTTAGGTGTAAGGCTAGGTTGCCTCATGTAGGAGACGTTCTATGGGGCCCAGTAGCACATTCCTCTATAGTCACCAGAGCTCTAGGGGTGCCCCCCATGTAGGCTAGGTGGGCCCTTTTGTTGTGTCAGGGCTGACTACCATTGGCATGCTGGTAGGCAGGGCTGGCCCTGACCTGGTTGGCTGCCAGGAACTGCTTTGTGTGGAGGCTGCTGACCTGCTGGTGGATGAGACTGCATCCCAGTGCAAGTGACTCTGTGGCCTGGGGAGTCCCAGGGCTGGTGCAGGCCATTGGTGGCCTGGGTCCCAGGGTGGCTAGCAGTGAGGTCCAGGCTCCTGGGACTGGTGTTGGCTGACTGGTTGGTGGGGCCAAGTCCCCACACTGCTGGCTGCTTGGCTTGGTGAATCCTGGGACTGGTACCTACCAGCGGGTGGGCAGGTAAGCCTCCAGCATGAATAGCCTAGATGGTAGGACTCCAAAATGGCACTTGCAGCATCAGTGTCCTCATGGGAGAATGACCTCCCCAAAATGGCTCCTGCTAGCATCTCTTTCCCTGTGGGAGTCCAGTTTACCTCCTGCCTCTCCAGGAGGCTCTCCAGAATTAGTAAGTGGTTCTGACCCAGGCTTCCTTCAGATGACTGCCTCTGTGCCAAGTCCTGGAGTGTGTGAGATTTTGTGCACACCCCTTAAGAGCAGAGTCTCTGTTTCCTACAGTCCTCTGGCTCTCCCATACACAAGCCCCATTGGCCTTCAAAGCCATATGTTCTGGGGGCTTGTCCTCCTGGTGCAGGACCCCTGGGCTGGGGAGCTCAATGTGGGTCTCAGACCCATTACTTCTTGTGGAAAATTTCTGCAATTATGGTTGTCCTCCCATTCGTTGGCCACCTACCAGTGGGTGTGGGTCTTGACTATACCATGTCTCCACCCTTATTACCTGTCTCATTGTGATTCCTTCTTTTTTTTTAAATTTAATTAATTAATTAATTAATTTTTTTTGTCTGTGTTGGGTCTTCATTGCTGCACGCAGGCTTTCTCTAGCTGCGGCGAGCAGGGGCTACTCTTCGTTGAGGTGTGCGAGCTTCTCATTGCGGTGGCTTCTCTTGTCGTGGAGCATGGGCTCTAGGCACGCGGGCTTCAGTAGTTGTGGTGCGCAAGCTCAGTAGTTTTGGCTCGCAGGCTCTAGAGCGCAGGCTCAGTAGTTGTGGCGCATGGGCTTAGTTGCTCCGCGGCATGTGGGATCTTCCTGGACCAGGGCTCGAACCTGTGTCCCCTGCATTGGCAGGTGGATTCTTAACCACTGCGCCACCAGGGGAGTCCCTTGATTCCTTCTTTATATCTTTAGTTGTGGAAAATCTTTTCTTGTAGCCCTCAGATTGTTCTTACTGATAGTTGCTCTGTAAATAGTTATAATTTTAATGTGCTAATGGGAGGAAGTGAGCTCAGGGTCTTCCTACTTCACCATCTTGACTACACCCCCTTCTTAAAATAATATAATTTGACCATCATTCAGGCATTAACCCTGTGGCCTCGTGGACTTTTGTACTACTCTGATAGAGAATTTGCATAGCCTGGGATGCTGAACTTCTAAGATGCTTGCAAAGGGAAACTACTAGGTCTAATACAAATTGTCAATAGGCACATGAAAAAAATGAAAATCATCATTATTCATCAGAGAAATGCAAATTAAACCACAGTGAGGTTCTAATACACATGGATAAAATGGAAAGGATTGATAACATCAAATATCGGAGAATATATGGAGAAACCTGCGTTTTTATACATTGATATTAGAATAAAATGGTGCAACTGCTTTGGAACATGGCAACTTCTTTAAAAGTTAAACATGCATGAGCCTATAATATAGCAACTCTTATTCCTAAGTATTTACTCAGGAGAAATAAAAACACATATCCATAAAAGCCTTGTGAAGAAGTGTTCACAGCAGCTTTATTCATAATTGCCCTATTGGGGGACAGTCCTCTATTGGTGTCCTTTGCTATATTGAGAGCAGGTGCACTGATTAGCTTTTCAAGGTATTATTATATAGTAAATGGCCTTGGAAGATACAGATAGCATATCGTCAAGAAGCATAGGGATGGTTTGTTTACTGGCCAGCATAATAACGGTAATATCTCCCTCTGGAACCAAGGTCAGGTAGCTTTGCTTGAAGTCCTTTATAAAAGATTCAGTCTCCCTAAGCTCAGAGTTTGAAAGTTCTAATGTACTTAGAACTTGTGTGTGCACCATCTACCTGGGCTGCTCTCTGTCACCACCTTGGACTTGAGGAAGGGGTGTGGTAAGGAGGGGACTCTGAGAAAACATTATGTTTGTGCTGCCTGCTGTACCTGGCTCTGAACCAGGGATCTCACGTCTTCAGCCAGTGTCCACAGAACCATGACAGGCTAAACTCTTACACATCGGGTAAAATCATAGGTCTTGAGAAGCCCCAAACTAGACATAGCCCAGATGTCCATCAAAAGGAAAATTGATAATTAAACTCTAATATATCCATTCAGTGGAATGATACTTAGAAATAAAAAAGAATGAGATTTTGATACATGCCACAAACTGAATAAATCTCAAAAATATTTTTCTGAGTGAGAGAAAACAGACAGAGAAAAGTACATATTGCATGGTCCTATTTATATGAATTTCTAGAATAGGCAAAATTAACTTACGTTAGATTACAGATCAATGGTTGCTTTATAGTGGAGGGAGAAGGGTTAATTGTGAAGGGGCACAAGATAACTTTCCAGAGTGATAAAAACGTTCTATGTATTGCTTTGTGTTTGTCAATACTGATTGAACAGTTCATTTATGATGCAGCATTTTACTAAATGCAGAATATATCACCATAAAAAATATTCACACTTTGAATTGAGAGTCAGACAACTGGATTCAACTCTTGACTAGCCACTTGCTATCTGTGTAACTTTGGGGGTAAGTTTATTTAAATAACTTTCAGTTTCCTTACCGGTAAATGGCAATAACAATAACCGTATCTTCATCGTAGAGTGATGATGAGAAATAAATGAGATGATGTATGTAGAGTGCTTAGAATAGTTTTTGGAGAATAGAAAATACTGAATGATTGTTGGCTATTGTTGCCGTTTTCATTACAGCACTCTGAATACCAGGCAACTTGAACGTGTTCAAGTGGTTTGGTAAAGAGTTATGTAACTCCCATTTAGTCACAGATACAATGAATGCAGAGGCAAAATTTCAACCCAGGTTTGTCTGATAGGAGTCTCCATGCTCGTAGCTCTTGAAATGGTTGGCCTGATTATAGCAGAGATGGAAGTACCATCACACTGGTTTCAAAATACTGAGATTTTGAAGGGCTTTCTCCCATTAAATCATACTGGCTTACATGTGTTTTAAACTAAGTCTGGATTTCTAGACTTTGTATCAAGAACCTCCTGTTTACTGGTCTACAAAAGGGTTTCATCCAATACTACTTAATTAATTTCCTTCCACGGGTAGCATGGATATGGCTAGTAGCTCCTCAGCCAAATCACCCAGTGTGTTCTGACTGTTGAATTGTCAGTGTTAGGTTTCTGGTTAGCACCTGGTTAAGATTTTTTCCTTGTCGGGTTAGCTGTTCTATTTTTTTTTTAAATACGGGTGGAATGTGACATTCCTAAGAAGCTCAGAGCCTTCAGAACCTCTGAGATGAGGATTGTATCTACTTTATTTCTGTTATGAATATTGTTAGGGTTCAGTAGGAAGAAAACTATTTCACTTCTGATGATCGTGACTAAATGGTCAAAAGTATATGTTGTAAGGTATGTGTACACATGTATAAAATTTAGTGTAAAATGAATCTTGCCTTGAAAAAAGAGCTAACAGAATATTTTTATCATCGTCACTTGAATAACTTAACTGAAACCAGTGAAAACAGTGATAAGTAGAGTCTTTAGGCACCTAAGAACCCTGTTTAAGAAAAAGAATCCCAGATGTCAGCATTCGGGGTGCTACTGTTTTCTCTCCACGTTTGTCTGGGGTCATTTGGCCACCAGAATTAAATGCTGCATCTCAGCCGTCAGCTCTCCCGGGTGAAGGATTAGAATCTTTCTTTTCTACCTTTTTACAAAAGCTACTTGCTCATTATTTCACTTTTCTTTCCAGGATATTCACTCATTCTTGGGTTCTGGGTCTATAGCAGTGTTTAGGACCCAGAATTGCCTCTAGGGAGTTCAACATACATATATGCGTAGTTTTCCTTTTTTATTTATAGTCACCAGCCCTGGATACAGAACTCAAATGGAGTTAAACCATGGCTTTTTCTTTTTATTTATACTGTCATTGGACTGATGATTCTGCTAAGTCCTTTCAAACCCTGTAGTGGGATCAATTCCCTTATGCCTTTTCTCTGCATCTCACAAGGCAAAGGGGCATCACGGCAGTGAGATGAAATCATTCCATCCCCACAACATGGTTACTTTGCTTCCAGGAAGTGACTTTGGGCCCCGGGAGTCAGATGACCCCGCCCATATGCCATTGCATCTGTACTACGTGTGCCCCTTCCTAAATACCTGAGGAGCAGAGTCATACTCTCAGCCCTGAGATGAGAGGTGGGAACTGCATTTAAGCAGAAGCATCTGAGTGGAGCTGTGAACAGTGAGAGCATGCATGAGAGGGTTTTCTGTTCATATCTGTGTCCCTTGGTTCTAGTTGGGCGTCTGAGCACGTACTCAGTGTCCCTTACAGGCAGCTGAGTTCAACTCCTCTGTTTCCTCCCTGCCTATTCCCCTTTTCTTCAACCCAATACTCTTCTTTTTGTTCTTTTTCCTCTTTTACTCCCTCCTTCTCCTCTGCCCATCTCCTTATCCATCCCCTTCTTATTTCTCTTCCTTCTCTTCCTTACACTCCACCCCCCTTCCTCCTCCTTCTCTTCTTTTTATTTTTACAGACATCATGTGATCTTTCAAACAAACACAAAAAGCAGAGAGAATAGTGGAATAAATCACCACGTATCCATCACACAACCTCAACAATAGTCAATATATAGCCAATTTATGTTCACATGTACCCCGAATGTTTCTCTCTCACCTCTGGCCATTTCAAAGTAAACCCAGACATTTAATTTTTTTAATACTTAAGTATGTTCTCTAAGAAATAAATACTCTTAAAAATATATAAGAAACACACACACACAAACCAGCAAAGCAGTAGTTCCCCATCGTCATCCCGTAGTCTCTCCCTTCTGTCATAAATGTCTTTATATCATTGATTTGTTTACAGGTGGACCTAAACCAAGTCCATATACCACATCTGTTTGATATATCTCTTAAGTCTTTTTAAAAATTTTTAAATGTTTCTCTCCAATTTTTTTTAACTTTTGCTTCAACATATGTTGAAGAAAATAGTTCATTACTATTTCTGTAGAATTTTTTACATTTGGATTTTGTTTTCTGCATCTCTGCAATGTTGATTTACATGTTTCTTTATTTTCTCTACTTCGTATAAATTAGGTTTTTTAATTAATTTTTATTGTAGTTGCTTTACAATGTTGTGTTCGTTTCTATTGTACAGCAAAATGAATCAGCTATATGTAAATTAGTTAATATATCCAAAAGCTTGGTCAGGTTCAGGTTGATCTTTCTTTCTCTTTTCTTTTCTCCTTTCTTTCTGTTCGTTTTTCCTTCCTCCCTCTCTCCCTTCCTTGCTTCCTTCCTTCCTCCCTCCCTCCCTTCCTTCCTTCTTTTCTTTCTTCCCCTCCCTCTCTCCCCCTCCCTCTCTCCACCCCCCTATCCTGAAAGTTCAACCTAAGTACAATTCCTGGAATGCCATAAACAGAATTTCAGAGGGGCAGAACCTCATTAATGAAGGGGCTCCTGCTGAGGGATGGGTTACGAGACCAGGCATCTATAGCAGTATCTTTTTTTCTTAATCTTGAAGTCATGTCTGGAGAGATTGCTTCACGAGTGATTTTACCGTTCGCATTGAAGAAGCAACCAAAACTATATAAACAGAAATTTAGCTTAAGAAATCAGAAGAGAAGAAATCTAGGTGAGAAATGGAAACTGTATCTATGCACTTCTTTAAGAAACCCCATCTTGTTCTTGTTCGGTACAGCAAGGTTTCTTGTGTGAGTTTCAGAAGCCCTGTTCTTACCTTTGCTCAATGGGTTGGCGTTACCTACAGCAGACTGCTCTTGGAAATAAAGAAAGCCCTTGGCTCAGTCTCTCAGAACACCTTCCACACATTGGGGGAGGTGTGAAACTTGGGGCTAAAACATTCCTTGCTTCCAATGTGGTGCCCTGTGTGCATTGTGCAAAGCCTACTCCTGTCCCACGCACCTTGACTCACTGCATATATCTTTACCTGCACCTATCTGGAAATCGAAAATGGAAGAGTAGAAGAAAACTCAGCTGTGATGATTAAATAGTCTTCTGGGAAGCATCCTGCATGGAAGAAGGTTAGAAATGAGGGTCTGTGGCTAGACACTCTTTAATACCTTTGCTAGAGTTGTTTTTGAGTCTGTAACATAGTACTCGCTGTGTTCACTGCAGAACATGAGGATGTTAGTGGTTCAATTACAGTCACATTTTTGTCATCGAAGGTGGAGGGTCAGTTGTTTTGCTGCTGTTGTTGTTCTTCCTCTGCCAGCCCTTTGGCAGTTTCTCTGGGCATTAACTTTTCCACCCAAGGAGAGGTCAGGGAAGACCATGATGGTGGTTGTCAAAACCATCCGTTTCCTCCTTGCAGGAAACGCAAGCAAAACCTTCAGTGGGGGTAAGAGGATGTAAAAATCATGGATAGCATGAACTTTGAGATTATTTGTGGCTCTAAACTAAAGTTGAAAATGGAAAGAAACAAAGGGGAAAACTCCAGGTTCATCGCTTTTCCATGTGGAGATATGGACGGAACCATTTAGCGGATGGTCTATAAGGTATAGTGAAGTAACAGGGATGGGGAATGGTACCCAAGAAAGCGTTGTGAGGGTTTAACATGAAACCATGAAAAGTGCTTAGCGCAGAGCCTGGTGCCCAGGAAGAACACAATAAGCGCAGGCTGCCTGTGGTACTGTGACAGGGACGCCCATCGTTCTCTTCACGAGCTGCTGGGCTCATTCAGCCTCACCTCCAAACAGAGGCACAGCAGCAGAGAAGGCTGTTTGTCTCAGTCCAGAACTTCTGACTTTCCTTCAATTGGTATTTCTTGCTATGGGTTGTTACCCCCAGATTCTATGAATGGGGTCACTGTTATAAAAACAAAACAAAACAAAACAAATTTGCATAAAACAGAATCTTATTTTACCATTGACATTCATCTTAAAAGAGAAAGATATACCCATGAGAGGAAAAAAAGTTATCCAGTAAACCAAGTTATTTGTTTATTTATTATTATTATTTTTTTAACATCTTTATTGGAGTATAATTGCTTTACAATCGTGTGTTAGTTTCTGCTTTATAACAAAGTGAATCAGTTATACATTTACATATGTTCCCATATCTCTTCCCTCTTGCATCTCCCTCCCTCCCACCCTCCCTATCCCACCCCTCTAGGTGGTCACAAAGCACCGAGCTGATCTCCCTGTGCTATGCGGCTGCTTCCCACTAGCTATCTATTTTACATTTGGTAGTGTATATATGTCCATGCCACTCTCTCACTTTGTCACAGGTTACCCTTCCCCCCGCCACGTCCTCAAGTCCATTCTCTAGTAGGTCTGTGTCTTTATTCCTGTCTTGCCCCTAGGTTCTTCATGACCTTTTTTTTTTTTTTTTAAATAAAGTATGGGAGGGACTGCAGTAGTATTTTAATAAGGCTTGCCTGGTAACTGTAGCGTTTTTAGAACCCTGCAACATTTTCTAGTGCTCCAGGATATCCACCCTGCTTTCCTTGCATCCTTTTTACCCAGAATCTAGCAGTTCTGTCACCACCTGTATATTCCCTGACTCTGTTTTCAGAGCTCCTGTGACATATTCTTTTCCTGTTTTTATTAGTGTGTTTATCATTTGCAGTATAACCAAGCATTAGTATTTTAGTTAATTATATACAGTCCTACTCAGGACTTTAGCCTCAAGAAATTTTTAAGTTTGTGGCTTTACATTCAATAAAATATATTTGTGTAATGCAGCATTTAAAAGCACAGTCAGCACGAGCATATATAACTTCTAAGAGGTCTTCCCGATGCAAATAACTGCAATTAATATGTGAAATCAAAACACAAATTATAATTTATCACTCCCATAGAAACATATGGTAAACATTGGGCCAGTTGTTCAAATCTACAGGGCTGTTTTGGTAGGTTTTTCAGTTCGCACTAGCAAATATCTTTGGTTTGTTTCCTGCCTATGCCCAACCTCCTCTTCCTTTTGGTTTTCGTATTGCAATGGGATTCTTTATATTAATAATTTCAGATCCATAATTTCTTACGTTTTCTGTGCCTTTTTTTTCTCCTTGATAGTTTGTTCATGCATATTAACTAAGGCATATATTCTGAGAAAGCAGTATGTTAAAATGGGCAAAATAAGCAGATCTTTCAAAGAGAGAAGACTTCAGCAGAATGAACACTAGAAATTCTGGTCGTGAGAGGGTTTGTAGATTATTCTTGTGTAGTGCAGCTGAAAATTTATTCAACATAAGCTTAAAGGAGTGTGCATTTTGAAGATAAATACTGAACTATTTGGGTAAAAATAACATTACATCAGAAAATCGGGAGACTTTAAAAGGAAAGCTTCTTTGCATACTGGAGAAATAAAAAATAATTAATGCTTCAGAGTTCTCCTTATTTTATCTAAACCTCAAACGCTTTCCTGGGAAATGTGATGAAAAGGATGAACTTCATTCAAGAAAAGAATATAACAACATCTCAGTTCATCAGAAAGCCTGAAAGAATGAGCTGTTAACCGAGAATTGATTGAAAATGCTTTCTTTTTTTCTATTTCAATCTACATTGTTAAAAATATTTCTTAAAACTACCCTTTTTTTTTCACTTTTGGGGGGAAGAAGGTGTACTTACGCTAGTCCCTTGAGATGTTGTAAAATGGTACATGAATAAGAACTGTAGTGTTCAAGTAAACCTGGAAAACATTGAGTATCAAGCTGTAGTTAAATGGATAAGCCATTGAGTATGTCACTTGGGAAAAAAAAAGAGTAGGGTAATTCTAGGCTTGGCTAACTCACAGCTTGATTGTATTTTCACATCCTTGCCACATTTTTATTCTGCTCTTATTCGTATGCTGGCTAATTGCCTCAGGACTGCCAAATGACTAGAGTAAATGCAGTGTGTGTGTTTGTGTGTGTGTGTGTGTTGGGGGGTGTGATTGTTTTGATGCAATTGAGTTCATCTCTCTTTAAGACCAAATAAACTTTCTCAGGAGTTCCCCAATAAACTTTTTCTGAAAATTTTTATTGAAATATAGTTGATTTGCAATGTTATGTTAGTTTCAGGTGTACAGCAAAGTGATTCAGTTACACACACACACACACACACACACACACACACGTATTCTTTTTTAGGTTCTTTTCCATTATAGGTTATTACAAGATACTGAGAGTAGTTCCCTGTGCTATACAGTAGGTCCTTGTTGTTTATCTATTTTATATACAGTAGTGTGTATTTGTTAATCCCAAACTCCTAATTTATCCCTCCCCCACCTTTCCCCTTTGGAAACCATAGGTTTGTTATCTATGTCTGTGGATCTATTTCTGTTTTGTAAATAAGTTCATTTGTATCATTTTATATGTGGAACCCAATAAACTCTTCTTACATCTCATTATCTAGAATTGTAACCCATGCCTGTTCCTAAATCAGCCCTTGCCAAGGAGGAAACTGGGTTGGCTTAGACAAATGAGGATAGACTCAGTGAGGCTCAGGAGAGGACCTGAACCCCTCACTCCTTTGGTGGCCGCCAGTACCTGAAGAGAAGCAGATTTCAGTTAGGGGAGGAGGGGAGGGGTGCTAGATGAACAACCAGAGACTCTGACCTTGGCATGCAGTTGCATCTGCCACAGTAGGGGAAATAAAGTTAGCCTTTTTTGTTGTTGTTGTTAACTTGCCAGTTCTGATTTTCTTGATGTAAGGCTACATTTTTCAAGTCCTGGTAACCCCAAAGACAAATGTACCTGTGTTTCTCAGAGCCCTTAATAAGCTAACATACCTGATGACTCTTCAAGAGAGGGGTAAAACCTATAATGTTTCGAACATAATGAAATATTTCATTATTTAAAATACTGCAATTATTTTTCAAGGCATTCTTTCTGAGATGAATGTCTTTATGAATGCAGGCTAGAAACTGCTCTCCTGAATTACTAGTCTGAACCCGTTTCATAGTATATATTTTAGAATGGTTGTAGTGCCATCAAGATTGCCTTTTTAAGTACTCTAAAAAATAAGAGAAATTTGTAAAGTAGCAGGTTATAAAATTATTAGAAAATGAATTGCCTTATAACATAAGTATAGTAAAATGTTAATGTAAGAATCTAGTTGGTGAGGTCACTGTAAAGTTCTTTCAACCTTCCTCTGTATTTAAAATTTTTGTGATAGAAAGTTGAAACATAATAAAACAACCACAACAAAACAAAGAATAGCTTTTATGTATGCAACCAAAAACCAGAGGAAATACTTAGCAGAGAAAACCATATTTATAATAGCAAAACTAAGTAAAATACCAAGACTAACTTTCCACAAAACACTCAAAACCTATGTGAGAACATTTTAAAACACTATTGAAGGAAACAAAAGTAGCCTTGAGCAAATGAAAAGACACGTGGGAATTCTCACCTTTGTAAAAATTTCTGTTCTGGCTAAGTTGATTTATAAATACAGCGTAAACTCAACATCAAGTATTTTTTTTCTTTTCTCAAGATAGATTAGTAGTTAATAAAGCTCATTTGAGTAAGTAAACAAAAATCAACATAAAATTTGAAAAAGAAAGAACAATTATGGTGAGAGAGGGACTAACTCTACCAGTTATTAAAATAAGTTATAAAGAGTTTATAATTGAAGCTATACTGTTGGCCCATGAATAGACAAACCAAACAGTGAAACAAATTTTAAAAATCCAGAAATAGATCTAATTATGCGTGGAAAACTTAATATATAATAAAGGAAGCACTTCAAATCAGTGAGAAAAGATGAACTGGCCTATAACTAGGAAGCTATATGGAAAAAGCTAAAATTTTGATTCTTCATACAGCATACCAGAATGTATTCCAAGTGGATGAAATATCTAAGTTTAAAAAATGAAATTATACAAGAAGAAAACACGGATGGAATATTCTGTAGCCTGGGGTGGGAGCATTTTTTCAAACCATGATTGAAAATCCAGAAGCAATAAGAAGAAAATAAATTGATAATTTTTTTAGAAAAACATTTTTTAATCTAATATAATTTTATTTGGAAAATACCTAAAGTGAGTAAAAGAAAAATAACAAACTAGGAAAAATATTTGCAACTTAATCTCAAAGAATTAATATGCTTAATTAATAAAAAGCTTTTAAAAGTGCAGAGGAAAATGACCAAATTTTTATAAAAACAGTTCGCAGAAAAGAAATACAATAGCCTTTAACTATATGCAAAGATGTTCAGCCTCCCCTATAGTAAGAAAAATCAAATAAAAATAGACTGTGGTAGCATTTCTCACCTAGCTGATTGTCAGAAATCCAAGTTTGAGGACATACTTGGTTGTCAGAATTGTTGGGAAATGAACACTCTCTCTCTTTGCTGGTGGGAGGACAAAATGGTACAAACCCATTAGAGGGGAATTGGCCAATATTTAGCAAAAACACATACAAATTGACTCTTGAACAAAGCAATCCCGTTTCTCAGAATAAACCACCAAAATATTCCGGTAAGAATTGAAAAACACATATATGCCAAGGCTGCTCATTACACTACATTTTTAGACTATTGGTTAGACATTTATTCTAAGAATGTTATTTGTGTATTATGGAATCAAGCAAATAAATAGTTATAATGGTGTCATTAAGAGCCAGGATTTTCCTCATGAAAAAAAAAAATGAGGTAGAGGTGTAGGAGTGTCGAGTTAAGTAAAACTCCTGTAGTCCAGAATTTGAATTCATAGTAGCAGTATGGATTCATGATGGATTTTATCTTTTTCAAAAAAGATTCCTGCTCCAGACACACTGAAAAGGCCTAGACCCAGACCCAATGAAGAGCAGTGAGCCCGAGGTTGATTGGTACTTGAATGAGATACATACAAAGCAAAGAACTGTCTGCCATTTGAGATATTAATGTGTGCTCTGAAAAGGAAAAAATATGAATTCAATTAATTTGGGGATATTCTGAACTTCCTTCTTGGAAATTATACTTTATGTTATATTAAATACTCTGAAACTGTCTCTTAGTAAAGAAACCTAATAACGTTTAACACAGTGGATGTCGGGAACACTTTGTTTTGCAGGAGAAGGGACAGGGGTTGTAGAATCCCTACTGTTTCTTTCCTACACAAATGTGTCATAGAAGACAATCTGGGAAATATTGCTGCGAAAGTGAAATTCAATCTGCGGTTAATTATTTGTCATAGAGGGACACGAGGTCTAAAGAGAGTTCCTGGTATTACCATGTACTTAACGAATGCCTAATTTAATGCAAGTATTGTTTAGAATCTACCAGATATTAAATGCTGTGTTCAGTGCTGGGGATATAAGCAAAAAAAAAAAAAGAAAAAAGAAAGGGAAAGTCTGGTAGAGCATTAAAATATAGTGATATTATTAATTTTATAATAAAGATTTGAAATGTTTTATGAAAATCTTTAATTCTGATCAAGAAGCTAAGTGTAAGCAACCACTGGATTGTGCCACAGGGACAGAATTAAGTTATGATGGGCAAAAGCAAGGAGAGATATTTCTGGCAAAACAAGGGGCATGACCAAAGATAATTAACGTTAGATCTGATGATGTTTACGGGAAAAATAGCCATACTTGTCTGGAGCAAAATATATATATGTTTTAAATTCTAGGAAAAGGGTGAGGTAGGGCCCATGAAGTGAGAGAAATGTTGGTTTGGGGTTCTGATAAACCTGAGCTGTCATCTGCTCTTCCTGTACATGACATTCGGAAGGTGATTTAATTTCTGTAAGGCTCGGCTTTCGCATCTGTATAATGAGAGGACTAATAATATTTAACTGACAAAGTGAGGATGAAATAAAAATCATGTATATAAGGCTTCCAAGACAGTGGAGGACACTTCATCACTGCCAGTTCTTACTGTTGTTAGGCAGATAGGAACAAAATGATGAACACCCTGTGTTGTCAGGGGAAAGGGTTTGGATTTCATTTTGCGGGCAGTGGAGAACCACTGAAGAATTCTGAGCACGGGGGTGAAGTGATTAGCTCTGTGTTTTGGAAAAGTGAACGTGGAGGAATCACTAGATGAAGAGAGACACCTAGCATTGTGTCCTGATGGGAGATGAGAAAAGCATAAATAGGGCATTGGTAGTGTGGCCAAAACTGTTCACTGTTTCAGGTGAGGTTTTGGCTATTCATTAGATACATGTATGTGGGAGGGTAGAGTAAGAGACAGGAAGGAATGAAAAAATGACATCGCGGTTTCCAGCCTGAGCATCAGAGCTGCCAGTAATACGCACAATTGAGACAGGCAACCCAGGAAGTAGAGCAGGTATATAGAAGAAGGTAATGAGTTCAGGGGTGGTATTTCATTAGTTTTCTATCATTTTCTTTTGGCCTATCACCTTTCTAGACTAAGTGAGCTTGGAAGATTTGCACGTGGCAGCCCCGCTTCTAATTGCTGCAATCCTTTGGTTCTATGGGGCCACTATGTTTTGAATAGTGTGTTGGCTTATTACAAGGGCTTTTATTGTGATCCTTTGAAGTGCTGCTTCTGAAATTTACCTAATACATCAGAAAGGTTAGTGTAATGTGCTTCAAAGTCAAATACCAAAAACTATCAAAGCAACCGAACATGGTAGCCAAACATGGATGTGTGGCTTGCGTGACTGTACTCCTCAAAGCATTGTTTTCTTTAAGCATAGTTGAAAGTAAATGCAAATTGAGACATTCTACTCAACACCATTGTTTGTGTGTGTTTCTTGTTTTAATGTGCAGGACAGGAGAGAATTGGAAAAGATTCCAACTATGAGCAGGAGGGTAAAGTTCAGTTTGTGATTGACGCAGTGTACGCAATGGCTCATGCCCTTCATCACATGAACAAGGATCTCTGTGCTGACTACCGGGGCGTCTGTCCAGAGATGGAGCAAGCTGGGGGCAAGAAGTTGTTGAAGTATATCCGCAATGTGAATTTCAATGGTGAGTCTCCATGTTTTCTTTTTTCAGGCTGACATGGGGCCTTTATGTTGTAGAAAAGAACATCTAGAGAATGCCACACAACCCTAGTATGTCTAAAATACTATATATAAAAATGACAACTGCTCATAACGACAACATTGAAGCACTGAAAGATAACAAGTTACAATACTTTCTGAATCCGAGAAGTCAAATTATGCCCAGTATGGTGTTAATGTCCTTGTATACATCGAAATTCTAATATTCTGACATATGGTAAATGAGATAACCAGAATATCCAATGATGTAACTTTGGGTGATACAGAACTTGGTGATATCCAAGTCTTTTGACAATGCAGCAATGTATTCATACTCATCCGGTATATGTCCACACAGATATTTCAGAATTCCAGTTTCTTGGTCAAGTGATATGTTTGGCTTGAGTTCATTAAATATATTTAGATGTCTCTATTCCAGTCTCTTTTGGAATCCTAAGTGTTGACATTATGTGTTTCATAAGTTAAGTAGTCAGATTGCAATTTACTCTTGAGTATGTGGATTATAGCATTTCAAATTATTGAATCAATTATATGAATGAGTAGTGAGTGAGCAAATGAATAAATAAATTTGGGGGGGTGGGTTATGGTTTGCCCTCTCTTTCTTAAAATAGAAGGACTTTTGCCAAGTTTTTTCTTGGTGAGTGTAAGCAGGAATGGGAGGGGATAAGAGGAAAAGGAAGGGACAGTTGCTCTAGGTACTCAAGTTAATTGAAGTAATGGTTTTAATTTTCCACACCAACCACATGTCACATTACACATTTATTTCTCAAAGAATAAAACTTGGGCAGAAAGTAATTGGTTACCTAAAATAAATGGGTAGAGATGAGTGGGAAATATAACAGGAGATTTATTTTAGGAATTGGCTGACACTGTTATAGAGACTGACATGCCCCATGATCTGCCATCTATAAGCTGGAGAACCGTAGAAGCAGTGGTGTAATTCAGTCCAAGTGTACAGGCCTTGGGATCAGAGAGTTGGTGGTGTAAGTCTTGATCTGTTTCTGAAAGCCAGAGAACTAGGAGCTCCAGTGTCTGAGAGCAGGAGAAAATGGGTGTCTCCACTCAAGCAGAGAGAGTGAATTTGCCCTTCTTCTGCCTTTGGTTCTATTCAGACTTTCTAGGGATTGGATGATATCTGCCCACACTGGGGAAGGTCACTTGCTTTATTCAGTTCAACAATTCAACAATTCTTTATTCAGTTCAACAGTTCTTCCAGGAACATACTCATACACACAGAAGTAAAGTTTTGCCAGCTATCAGGGCATCCCTAGTCAAGCTGACACATAAAATTAACCATCCTGAATGTCAATTATTTCTCAATTAAAAAATAACCATTGCATGGAGTAATACAAAATTTAATACAGTAAGAAACCTAACTAAATTACATATGAGTAACATAACCACACTGAAGGGAGTGAGGAAGAAAGATAAAGAGTGCAAATAATTTTGGAAGACAGTATTTGACTATATACTATAAGACTGAAGACATGAATAACTGTACGCAGATATTTCACAATCCCTAGGAACTTAGTATGTTTTTTTTCCCCACAATTCTGAAGATTATTTATGTCCATAAGAGGACTGAGAGATTTAATAAAAGATATTGTGGATAACGAGAGTCAGAGAAAGAAATTACTAATAAGGATGGGAGAAAGGTAAAATAACACTTGTTGTGTTGGATTAGAATGGAAGATACCAGCATGGGCTCATGGCTTTTAATACACATGCAGATGAGGAGGTAGGGAGATGGATATGGGTATGTCTGTGTGCGTACAAACCTCCGCTGAGAGGGCCTAGGAGCCATGACATCCTGGTAGAAATGACTGCACTTGCACCCACATGTTATTTATAAATACCGTTCTCCAGTGAAAAGAACTAGGGCTCCCTAGTGAAACTCTCAATTCAGGGGCTAGAGCAGGGCAACTAGAAGATGAATTTGAAACCATGTTGTGCCACAAAGCAAGAAAGTGCTCAAAAACTGATGGGACCATGTCGAAGGGACAAAGGAACCAACTTGAAGAAGATCCCACTGGCTAATTCTAGGCCAACAGTGGGTTAAGCTCATAGAATATAATAAATATCAATGAGTCCATACTAATAAATAAATAATTGAATTGGATACGTAAACGCAAGAGAAGAGACAGCACGATGGAATGAGGCAAAGATGGAAATACAAAACTCACCATTTTGCAAAGACCTCAGTAATAAGTGTTTCAGGCAAGAATCATCAATGGATGCTAAAATTATTGGGCTAAAAGTAGGATGAGAAATAAGATACTTGCATAGCCTCAAAGTGTCCTTCATCATGGAACACATTAATTACAAAGGGGAAAAGAGCAGCCTTGAAGTGGAGAAACCTGGAAGACAGCACTTAACCAAGTTGTCAAGGTTGGTGTCACCAGTAATGAGACTTAACAACATCACATGCTACTAATTATTAGAGAAATGCAAATCAAAAGTACAGTGAGATACCACTTCACGCCAGTCAGAATGGCTGTTATCAAAAAGTCTACAAATAATAAATACTGGAGAGGGTGTGGAGGAAAGGGAACCCTCCTACACTGTTGTTAGGAATGTAAATTTTAAAGAGGGGAAAATATTTGTCCAACCACAGCTAGCAAATGACAGAGACAGACCTAGAACTCAAGTTTCTTTCTAGTCCATTGTGAAAAATGTAGCCTCTCTTCTGCATGTTTTAGAAAAATCTTAATGTTTCTTGGTCTCAGTGAGCTTAATCGTGCTCTTCTGTTACTTCAGTACAGAATTTTCCATACCCCTGGGAGTTCTGTTCCAGACCAGTAGAGTACAGTTTAATAACTCCGACCTTCACATTTATGAAAGCATCAATTTAGGAAGTGATAATAGAATGCTCTAAAAGTATTGCTACATCTTCAGCAATCACTTAACCTCCTCTTGTGCACCAACAGAAAAGATGGCTAATTATGTCATCCCAAATGAATGCAATGACCTGAGCCTAAATTTTAGTTATCTTGATGTTGGATGTTGGCCCATCCAACCAGATGTCAGTATTTGTCAATTTAACAAATTTGTTGTCTTGGATACACAACCTTAGAGAATTGTTATATAGTGAAGTCTTTAATGTGAAGCCTGTCTGTACCTAGATTTACTCCTTTCCAGAAAACAAATTGGGTTGGGGTATATTTTATAAAGATGGCATATCTCACGTGGTCTTCTTGAAACATGAAGTTAGCTTTTCTTCATCGAGGGTGAGATCTGTATTCCCTCCCCTGAGTCTGAGTGAGCCCGTGGCTAATACAGAAGTGGCAGTATGTGACTTCTATGGTACAGAATGCCACAGGGCTTCTGCACGGTTGTCTTGTGACTTCTGTATTACGAACACAGCTGCCATGTTAGGAGGAAGCCAAGAAGCCGAGGGTCAGGCCGCATGTGGTGCTCCAGCCGTGGCCCCAGCTGAAGTCACAGCTGATAGTCAGCATCAGCTGTCAGACACGTGAGCTTCAAGCTGCCCCAGCTGATGTGAGTGGACCAGAGAGGCACTGTTTCTGCCAAGCCCTGCCCGAATTGCAAAATACAGATTGTCATTTTTTTTTTTTTTTGAGTGCCACGTTTTAGGATAGTTTGTTGAGCAGCAAAAGGTAACTGGAACACGAATCAAGGTAGCCTTTCTGGAATCTGTGCATGGGGTGGTAAGAAGAGAAGAGAAAACCTGTCAGGTCATTACTTTGATGCTGAGGACTGTTTCGTCATCGGAGCATCGTATATCTCAAATCCTTCTTGATCCAGGAAAATAAAAGGAATTTCACTCAGATACTCTCATCTGGGAAGGAGATTTCCTACTTGAGTGCGTTCTCTCAGCCATTCTCTCCTCTCAGTATCCCATCTTGTCAAGTGGCCCTGTTTCCTTTACTTTAGGACACTTGTGTTCTGGCCCTGATACATTGTGGAGGTTCCTGCAGAGGATCGCTTCTCCTTTGAGAACTTATTTATTTTCTCTGGATTTGTTTGATCCTTATTATTATTATTATTATTTGATATAGAGTTCACTGAACACAATCCCTCTTTTTCTCTTTCAAGAAGTTCAGGGATGATGTTGAAAAGGAGTTGTGTGGGGGAAAAAAAAAAAGCCTGAAAAATGCCAGTTGCGTTGTAGAATCCATCAAAAAGGTCAAAGCCACACCATACATTGTTACACATCACTTAGGTAACGTATTCAGCTCTTCTGCCTTATTTTTTTCTAAGCGTGAACTTTAATGAGAATGGAAAGGGCAACACAAGAATCATTTCTCCTCACAAGGATTGTAAGGAGAGAGAGAGAGAGAGATGAGGCAGTATGTACCTTTCTGATGACTATTTACCTGGTGGGATGAGATCCTTTGGCGCCCCAGGCCTCTGATATTCTTCCTCCATTCTCTCAAAGACTCTGAAAAGCTCACGTCCTATTATTTAATGACTAGAAGCTGTAGAATTAAAGCAAAGTACAACATGAATCCTAGTATCCAATGTGAAAGAAAAGAGAGGTGAGTATCTGAATATTAATGTCTTCCTGAAAAATAATAAGAAACACTTCTGTTGATTCCTCTAACAGAGAGGGCTTAATGGGGTGTCTTTGTGGACCATGGGGATAGTGTCTAGGTGAAACAGAGAAGAAACAAATTGAAATGGTGCCCTTGGCCACACACAGATTCAGCCACTGATTCAAGTTCGTAGGATCAAATCAGCGTTGCTCATAGATGAATGCCCATTCCCAGAGTGGATTCTAGCCTGCTGCTTGGAAAATTTTAAAAATGTTTACACCAATGGAGAAATTTAAATTAAATACCAGTTAGGAGAGACTCCTTTGATGCATTGGAAAACATTATTGGTCTGGGGGTCTGACGGCATGCATCAGGGTCTGGTCCTGAGATATTAGCAAAGAAAACAATAATAAAAGTGAAAACTATAAAAAAAAAATCATGGCCATCTATTGAGCATTTATTATGTAAAAGGCATGGGACTAAGCACCTTGTGTACATTGTTACATTTAATTCTTACTAACCCTATGACAAAGGTATTAGTGACACTCAGAAGGAGAGGAAGACTGAATAATTTGATACAGGTCACACATATAGGAAGTGGTAGACCTGGAATTTAAACCCTTTCTAGGGGATTCCAGAGCCAGTTATTGGGCACTATTCAAATTTAATGAGCAGAGTGGGCCTGAGGCAAATGATTGCCCTCTCTGAACCTAAGTATACTTCCTCACCTGTAAAATTAGGAAGCTCATTGCTCTGTGTCCTCCAGGTTTGTATTAGTTTCCTGTTGCTGCCATTAAAAGATTACCATATATTTGCTAGCTTAAACAACACACATTTATTATCTTATAGTTCTGTGGTTTGGAAGTCTGATACAGGTCTCTCTGAGTTTTAGTTAAGGTGAAGGCAGGGCTGGTTCCCTTTAGAGGCTCTGGGGGAGTATCTGCTTCCTTCCTTTTTCTAGCTTCTAAAGGCCACCTGCACTTCCGGGGCTCAGGACCCCTTCCTTGCATCACCCTAGCCTCTTGTTTTCCTCCTCACATCTTCTCCTTCGTCCTTTGACTCCTGCTGCCTCTTGTAAGGGCCATTGTGATTACACTGGGCCCACCTACATTATCCAGGATAATCTCTCCCATCTCATGACCCTTCATTTAATCATACCTGCAAAATCTCTTTGCCAAGTGTGATGACATTCACAGATTCTGGGGGTTAGGACTTAGACCTACCTGGGGAACCATTTTGCAACCTACCACAAGCTCTGATTTTTTTTTTTTTTTTAAATAGGCAGAAGTGTCATAAAAGTCTGTGCCTGACACTTGTAAGACAGTGTGGAGTTCTTTTTAGCTGCCCCTGCATCCTGCCTACGTGCTGGACCCTCTCTTCCAGCAGGGGTAACTTTCAGCTCAGGATTGCAACTTCATATGCCTCTTGTCACCCAATATATTGTCCCTCTTTCTGGCCCCCTTTTTTTTTTTTTAACTTCGTTCTTGTGTTGAGTGATCGTTTGTGTGGGATCACTCTCAGTGTCATGCCTGCTTCCTTAGTGTAGACATCCTTTTTTTTTTTTTACTGTTTCAGGCGTTCTCTCTCCTGTCCAGTTAACGTGCCTTAGTTCTTTCATCCATGTCATCAATGCAAATACTACATTGGCCCAAATTCTGCAGAAGCTAATGACTACGAGCCAGATGCAGAGTTCTGCCACCAGTAGAAGCTGACATTTTTAATGAGAATTATCAAAAGTGCTTCATGCTCATTACCTAAGACTTACCCCGTCCCTCCCCTAAAAATAGCAAAATGGTCTTCTGTTCTCAGTGATTCTGTTTCAGCCTGTAATTGATCTGTAAACTTCCTTGTAAATGGCAGGAAATACACTGTTTTCTGCTGGGAATATTGATCTAGTATTAACTTATAGGAGGAGCAGACAGTAGTCACATATGCTGAAGCCAGTGGTATTTTTCCTGTTTCTTATAGAACATGAGAGAAATAGCACTCAGTTACAAACTTTTGGTGATTCTTTTGTAACTGCTGTATTGCTGAAAGTAAACAAAACTCACATCTTCCGTTCTTTGTATATGGTTTGCCACTTGTTCCACACGATTAATATTAAGGGACTTTTCACTCATATCCAACTTTGAATTTATATATTTTTTTCAAAACATGCATTAGTCTTTTTAAATTGACTTCAATGTCTAATTGTGCCAAAACATTGGTTTTATCTTAAGATAGACATTTTAAATAAGACCCAAATAGAAAATTGAGAAAGAATCCATTGTTTATTAAGCATTCACCAGGCAAACTGCTAAGCATTTAAGACTGGTTATCATTTAAAGCAAATTGGAAATAATCAGCCAAAAATATTTTTTAAATGCAGTCAGTATTCAACTATGTATGTAAGTGAACTTTTGAGCTTGTTTTTTGATTCTCTTGTATTTCATTTTTAAAATGTATTTATTATTTCTTGAAATGATTCTTTATTGACCACAATTTAGTGTTTGATGGACACTAAAATAATAATAACAACAACAACAACAAAGCTTAATATTTTCTCTTGAAGATAATGCATTTGATTGTTATTCCTTAAAAGAGAGGACAAAGTAGAATAAAATATTTTCAGATACTAAAAAATTGAGCTGTTCAAAGGGGGAAGCAAGTTGTCTTCCCACCTTCCATAATTAGCATTCACAGACCATCGTGATGACTTGCCCGGGAGTTTCAGGGGGCATCTTGGGGGAACCTATTAAACAGCAAGGCTACCTCCTAGCTACCTTTCTCATCACCAGGTCTCCAGACCATTACCCTGGAAGCAAGAGACAGAAGGAATCTCATTTAACTCTAAAGTCTGTCTTTGTCTTGTCTTCACCAGGTAGTGCAGGCACCCCAGTCGTGTTTAACAAGAATGGGGACGCCCCTGGGCGTTACGACATCTTCCAGTACCAGACCACAAACACCACCAACCCTGGTTACCGCCTGATCGGACAGTGGACAGATGAACTGCAGCTCAATGTGAGTTTTGCTTGTTCCTCTTCCTTTGCTTTTGTGATGAATGAACAGACTTTTAACACGCTCCCTGAGGCAGACGCTTCTTGTCTGTATGTTTGTGAGCATCCGCAAGTGAGCGTACAACTTGTTACGGGCATCAGCAGGGACTGGTGACCAATAATAATACAGCAGTAATAGCAGTGATGATGGCGCGGATAGGAAATGGCGTGTGGAGTTCATGCCTGACGTTATACTCGGCAACTATGTGAATCATCTCGTTTAATCTGAGGCTCTGATTGCTTTACAGACAAGTTACCAGCTAATACTTTAATGCTTTGAGGAGATCTTAATCTTGGTCAAATTATTTTTCCCTTCTGTCCTTCCTTCCTTCCTTATTTGCTGGTGTTTTTGTTTGTTTGTTTGTTTGTTTTTACTGAGTCACTTTGGCTTATACTGAGAATCTCTGGGTAACATCAGCGTTAATTTCCATAACCACTCCTTCTTTCTGTAAAGCATGACCTTGAGTGAGCAAGCACTTCCTTGTGCAAGGTTATGTCAAAGTTCACTAGCCAGAGCCCATTAGGAAGTCATCTGTAGTCAAACACAGTTAGGTTTCTTTAACTCGCTGCATGAAAAACAAGCTCCTGCCACCAAAGCTTCTTCAGGATGTAGGAGTTCAGATGGGATTCACTGTAGAGTTTGGGCTGAGTTGGGTGTTTCTAAGAAGGTTTCAGGAAGCAGGGATCAGTTTTGGGTTGGGTCATCTTAGGAAGTAGAGACAATTTGATAACTCAGTGTCTTGGTGATTTTGATCTAGGAGGTGGGACGACAAGAGCTGGGCAAGAATTGTCACTAACAAAAAAACAGTAGACACTTATGTGAACTGGAAAAGGGAGATGTCTAGGTATTTTTGTGGTTGCAGAGCATCCTTGTTTGTGTCTAATTTCACACATGATGGCAGAGTGACCTTGTTTTGTCTTGTTCCACCATCATAATGGAGTGGCCTTGTGTGATTATCATTTACATTCCCCTGAAGTGGTTCTGTTTGGAATATGCCTGCCTAGGTGTTAGCTGACAGCTTTCCAACCCCCTTTTTAAGTTTTGTGGGTTTTTTTCACTTTTTCAATATTTCAGGTTCAACATTCAATAATGTGCTTCTAATAATACTTACAATGCCCTTTTTGAAATTAATGGTTAGTTTAAATGAATATACCCAGTCTTCCCAGGGAGTAAAGACCACACGGGCTGGGGTCCCTCCACCCTGGCTGGACCCCACACACCATGCATCCCCTGCTTTTCCTCCCCTCCCGGGAGGGAACTTAAATAGGCCAGGCCTGAGCCTGCTGGCTGAGGTCCTGGAGCCTGGGAGTGATGGCAGAAGTCAGAGCAGCAGGGGTGCTGCAGGGCCTCTTCTGCTGAGATGTGCTGGACCGTTTACACTTCAAGAAGTTCTACAGCAGGTCCTTTGATGTGGCATCAAGCTTGAGTATGACATTCCCCAGGGATATTGTGGACAGGTATATTGGGTAAGCCTTATAAATCAGGTAGGGCTCGCCAAGGTCCACAAATCTACTTTGAAATAGTAATATATACAAACACGATTTTCTTGTGTCCGGCAGGGCCCTGCATTATTATGTGTTCTCCAGAGAAACAGAACCAGTAAGATAGATAGATAGATAGATAGATAGATAGATAGATAGATAGATAGATAGATTATAAGAAATTGGCTCACAATTCTTATGAAGGCTGAGAAGTCCCAAGATCTGCACTTGGCAAGCTGGAGACCCAGGAGAGTCAGTGGTGTAAGCTCCAGTCTGAGTGTGAAGGCAGCAGAAGACTGATGTCCCAGCTCAAAGATAGGCGGAGAGAAAGAGGATTCTCTCATATTCAGACCTTAATTCTTCTGCTCAGCCCCTCAGATTATCTGAGGCGCACATACATTGGTGAGTAACTGCTTTACTCAGTCACCAATTCAAATGTGTATCTCATCCAGAAACTCCCTCACAGACAGACCCTGTATAACGTATAACCAAATACTGGGGCACCCCTGTGGCCTCATCAAGTTGACACGTACAAAGAACCATCACAGGCTCTATCCCAGAAAAGTCCTTCTAATGTCTCTTCCAAACCTGGAAATTATGCCATTAGCCTTTATTGGTGTACACCTTGGGAGGCACTTTGGAAATGATTGAGATCAGGGCTTTTTGAGAGTAGAATGCAAAATTGATGTCTTGGGGGCAGTAGAGCTTGGGTCGTGATTTTTAGAAGAAAGGATTGTGCATAAAGGGGGGTTGATGAAGCCATGACAGGACGTTTACCTCATTTGTACATTGTCCTGCGTGGTTCTGTTTGTATCTGTCCTGTTCTTTCTCTCTCAAGGTCCACCATCCCAGTGAGCTGACAGGAAGATTATTCTTTGTTTGGTTTGTATTTTAAGCTTTATACGAATTGTATCTTATTAGCCATTCAACAAGTAGGTTTTTTTTGTTTGTTTGTTTAAAAGCACCTGTCATGTGAAAAGCATTGTGGGAGGCAGTATGTACACAGTGGAAATCAAAATAAACATGGTCCCTGTTTGCACATAATTGAACATCTAGGGCAGAGTTACATGGTAAACAAGAGATATGTGTGTGGAAATTCCCAAGTGTGGTAAGAGGCAGGGTGGGAGAAGGAATAATGGAGGTGGAGAGGGGCCTACTGGATGAGGAGCAGATGATGAGGGGAGAATGAGTGATCCACAGAGCAGGTCAGGAGGCGGACACTGCCATGGTATAACTAAGGGAGGGGACGGGGAGGAGAAGTTAGGGCAGTAGGTAAGAGCCAGAGCAGGCAGTCCCTTGTAGGCCATGGTAAATATTTCTAAAATTTTATTCTCAGTGCATTTCAAAGCCACAGAGAAGTATTAAGCAAGGGAGTGACTGGATCAGAATTAGGAATAAAAATTATTTTGTCTGCTGAGAAGGTAATGAATAACAAAGGGCAAGCATGGGAGTGGAAAGACCAATTAAGAGTGCACTGCAGTTGTCGAGCTAAAATAGAATGGCTTAGTGAAGGGGTTCTCAAACTTCAGTGTGCAACAGAACCATCTGGAAGGCTTGTAAAAACACATATTGCTGGGCCCACCCCCAGAGCTTCTGATTCAGAACATCTGGGAGTGGAAGGAGGCCCAAATATTTGCCTTTCTAAGGAGTCCCTGTGTTATGCTGATGGTATTTACTTTGAGAACCACTGGCTTAGAGAGTGTGGTAATAGTGGAGATGTAATGAAATGAGTGGAAACACATATATATGTGTATATATGTATATGTACATCTATAATTACATATATATCTTATAGGAAGAATAACATAATTTAGTGATGGATTCAGTGCTGGGATTAAAGGGAAAATAATACTGGGTTTGAAGGAAAAATAATCAAGAGTGAATCCCACGTTTTATAGCTTGAGGCCATTTGGATGCTATAACAAGAGATTAGAGAGGCTCCTGGGAGTGGGAGGAGAAAAATTGAGAATCCCAATTGAGTATTCCCAAATATATGAAAGCCTAAATGAAATGGATATAAATCTGAAGCTCAGAAAAGAGTTTTGGGTCATAGTTATAAAAAAAAAATGTAAGTTGTTAATCTATAACTGGCCTTGAAATCCATTAGAGAAAGAGAGAGAGAGAAACTGTAATAGCAGAGAACCCAAGGCCCTGAAAAACCTCATAGAAAATGACACAGTTCCAATCCAAGTACTCTAAATAGCACCCAATTTAAAAGATTCTGTTTCATTTGCCTGGAAGGTTGGGCCGACCATAAATACTTTGGACTTTTGTTTTTGTTTATGGAAGCTAGATCAGGAATGTATGCTTGACTTAGCACTAAATAGGAACATTTCTGATTCTACTTCTTCATGCTGTGAGTGGTATGGCGGGAAGAGCAGACAGGACCACAGATCCTCAGCTGAACCCAGTAATTGATGCTCAGGATAGCATGCACCTTAAAGGTACAAATGGCTGAGCCAGGAACAGGGACAATTTTAGACCTGTGAAGGGCTGGGTTAATTCAGAGGGTGGCCACTGTGGTAAGTGGCCTTGGAAAGAGGTTACCATGTTGATGCCTTTTATGGGCTCCTTAAGATACTGTAAAGTCCAATTTGAATCACTAAGAGAAGACTAAAATGGAGGTAAATGCAGTGCTCAGAGGGCACTCCACCCTTCTCACTGGAGGCCCGGGCCATAGCCCATAGCCTTTGCAATGGTTGGGATCCTGTCCCTCCAGCATCACCGTGCTCAAGATATTACTTTTGCTCTAATTATTCTGATTCACTTAAAAGTTCTGTGAGAGTGAATTTGGGGCAAACTTAGTTTTGTAGGTTTGCCTTTTCTTAGTCAACGAAATAAAACAAAGTATGTCAAGTAACAAGTGTACTTCTCATTTACAGACTTGGGGGTACTCTTTCAATCCCCAGTTAGATCATCTCTAGCAAATGGAATTTTCTGGAGGGCTTTCTCTGTGGTCAGTAATTGCAAATGAGTTTCTTAGCTAAGAAGTCAAGGTTTTAGAGTCTTATAATCCCAGGGCTATAGACCAGACTGCTTGCCATTCTGTACCCAATCCTCTGGAATTTAGATGCCTAGGAGTGCACTGTCTGTTACAGAATGCCACCCTGAGCCCTCACTGGCGGAGTAATAGCTGTAGGCCCTGTCTCCTCTCGGGCTAACACATGATCGCATGGTTTGCTACTACAATATTCCTGCACCAACAAGAATTCATCAGAAGGAAATCATTGAGAGCAAAGCCATTCACTCTCCCACTTAACCACCCCTACAGAAAGAACCCTGATTTATTTTCTCAGGTTTGTACAATAGGATGCAGAGATTCCAGAAAACATTTTTCCTGGCAGAGAAGCAGGCAAAGGGAGAATGCAACCCTATCGATTGCTCATTTGCAGGGTGTCAGGAAGGATGGAGCCACTGGAGATGGCTAGGAGAAACGAGGGGCACGTCCCTGCCCTCGGAGTTCCCAGAATAGGATCAGGGCTCTGTAACTGATAAATTGCATTTACAGGATTTAGATAGGTTCTGATTTAAGGCGCTGACTTATATTTGAACTGGAATTTGAAGGATAAGTAGTAGTTCCCAAGATGGAGAAGAGGAAAAAAAATATTTTAAAATGAATAATGCAGTCCTATTTAAAAATTGGGATGGGGACTATTTTGGGGAAAAAGGCAAGAAATGAAAGGTAGATAGTTTAAAAAATTATAAATTTATAATGTGAATAAACTCTACATCTGTTTTGCATATTAGAAACAAAGGTGACTTCTGTCATCTTTCAGTTATTTGCAATTAGTAGGATATTTAGATACACCTAAAATATTCTTTTTTCAGATAACTGACATTCTTTAAAATCCCAAATTGTTGATTAAAGTTAAAAAATAAAAATAAAAAACTACTCTTAATGGGCAGCTTCCTACAGTGAACTGCACACTGTCTTATGTGGAAGGTTGAATAAATATCATTTAACCTTTACTGGCACCTCTGTCATCTGCCCGTATGTAGGCTAGTCCAACTTTGTGATCTTCTGAGGTGTGGGGGGTTTTTAAGTGATTTGTTCCCTGTTGAACTGACTTTCCACCTAGGGACTGAAAACTCCTAAAAGAATCTATGTTTTATTATTGTTTTATGTACCTACTAGAACTAGTATCTGGAACACAGCAGCCATTTGGGCTTGTTGTTGTTGTTAATATAAAAAGACATGTAAAATTAGCATGAACTCTTTTTTTTTTTTTTTTTTTTTTACACTTTATTTATTTATTTATTTTTGGCTGTGTTGGGTCTTCGTTTCTGTGCGAGGGCTTTCTCTAGTTGCGGTAAGTGGGGGCCACTCTTCATCGCGGTGCGCGGGCCTCTCGCTATCGCGGCCTCTCTTGTTGCGGAGCACAGGCTCCAGACGCGCAGGCTCAGTAGTTGTGGCTCACGGGCCCACCTGCTCCGCGGCATGTGGGATCTTCCCAGACCAGGGTTCGAACCCATGTCCCCTGCATTGGCAGGCAGATTCTCAACCACTGCGCCTCCAGGGAAGCCCATGAACTCTTTTTAATGGTAGACATTTTCTACAGAAAACAGCCACAGCACACTTCTTCCCTCTGGGAAGAGCACCCAAGCTTCCTTTCAGCCATGTGGTCTGCCTGGCGTAGTTCCCAAGTCCAGGGGCCACACCTGATTTAGCCTAAGCCAATCACCGTGGCCATAGTGATGATGGGCACTAAACTGTCCAATCAGGATGAACCACTGGAAATCTGCCGGCCAATCCAACACCTCCTATTGGAGGTGGGCGTGGCCCTCAGGAGCCCCAGGGAGCCATTTGGAGACCACAGAGCCAGGAGCTCCAGGGAAAATGAGGCAAAACTTAGGGAAACTAGGTGGAGGTGACATCCTTTGAGCCCTAGGAAACCTTTACTGGAAGCCATTTATAGCCCCTCTGGATTGTTCCCTTATCAATGAATGAAGGCGACTTAAGTGTGATAACTTTTCTATCTACTATCTCATTCACTACAGCAATCCAAAATGAAAAAAAATTTGTTTTTGTTTTAATGTGCCCAAATTGGGGGAAATAAAATGTCAGCCTACCCTCAATAAGCAGAATTTTTTCAGATTTCATTAAACTGAGGTGATAAAAAATTAATTTTAAGAGTTGTGATTTTGTTAAATATTGAATCTTTCACCCCGTTAGAATTTAGGCTTTCACGGGCGTTTAAAGATATATAAAAAAGTATGGTTGACTGCGACAATTACTGTTTAATCCAATTGTCTCTCCCCAAATCAAGACTTACTTACCGTGCCCATAAAACTACTAATCACTCTATTGTTTCATAATTGCAACAGTAAAAATGTTTTAGAAGTCTAATCATGCTCCTAATTTTCAATGTACTGCGTGAGATATGGGGTAATGGATAGCCATAATCAATGTTGACAAAGAGAAAAATGAGTAAGTTGTCAAAATCTAGTACTTCTTTCAGCTTCAGTGTGAAGGCTTCTTTTACGGAATCACCTTATTGTTCATCATAATTAATGGCTCATATCTTATAATTTATAGCTTTGTTATCAGTGATTAGGGCTGCAGGTTTGCAGCTGACCTGATAAAATGGATCTGAGTCTCAGCTCTGCCACTTACTAGCTGTAAAGCAGGATTACAGTAGTACCAATTTCATAAGGTTATTGTTAGAATTAAATGTAGTACTGTATGTAACATACTTAAAACAGTGCCTGGCACATAGTAAATATTCAACAAATGTTAGCTACAACAGCAACAGTAATAATAATTTAATATCCTTAGTTTATCGCCTCATCTATAACTGTTGAAAATGTCAGTTTCTAGCACTCAGCTGTATTTTTTTCTTCTTTATACCCCAGCACCTAGCATAATACTTAGCATGTAAAAATGGCTTGTTTTATATTAAATAGATGAGTAGATAAGCAGACAAACAGTTGAATTATGTTGTAAATTACTTAGGGCTGGGCTTCTCAGTTTTGATTTGTCAGAATTCCCAGTGCTTGTTGCATGAATGGATGTGAAGATGTATCCAGAATTCTACTGCAGTCAGCAATTCCATGTGATTCAGGGATCCATTCAAGACCTTGGTTTACCAGACAAGTTTCTAAAGAATTTTACAAGTGGTCTGAAAGCTGGCTCACACTGCAAGGTAGACTCTTTTGGTCTCTGAATGATAAAGCCAGTCAGGAAAAAAGGAGGAAAAGGGATAAAAGAATTGGTTTTAATTTTGTTCCAGTTGATCTTTAGGTTTAGAAACCTATCTGTGGCTATTTGAGAACACGGAGTGGGATTATTGTTCTTGAGGGATCAAGCAGCGGAGTCAGTGGCTACTTTTGTGTTGGTGAAAGTGAATTAATTCATAATCACACCATTAATACTGGTCCCATCCGCTGCCTGCCTCTCTAGGTTTTAATGCTGTGTTAGAGAAAGGGTCAAAACAACAAAGGATTTAGGATCGTGGGGCTCTGGTTTATAACCATGGTCCTACCCAGTTCCTAGGTCTGTGAACCAAGACAAGGACAGCCTCTCTGACAAGATGGCATTTAACCTGAGACCAGAGTGCCAAACGTTATTTCCGTTTGTCAGAGTCTCTAAATCTGTGATATTTTACACAGGACGTGTACCAATCCGGTAGAGTATGTACTGCTTTCCACTTGTCAGCCAACTTGACACTAGAGATCTCAAACAGAATACAAACAGCAGGTGTGTTTAAAAACTTAATTCCTTGCTCATATTTTAAGAATCAAGAAATTTCATAAGAATAACTATATTTTTGGCTTTTCTTTTGAAAAGTCAGAAGATCAAACAGTAATATGCCTTTGTCCCATGCAGTAACAGCTAATTGGATCTCAGTAGAGGCTTCCCACTTCAGACATGGTGTGTGTTCTCCATGTCACCACAGACCCCACTATCCCCTACTGCCTGACACCCCGCTAACTCCACCCACTCACCTCATTCCGTAGGCCCACAGGCATCTCATTTCATTCACCTCGTCTAGACTTAGAGTAGTTTCTAACTTATCTCCACTAATTTGGTTTCCACGTATGCTTGACTTTTTATTAATGGTCTCTGGGAATTGTTTTCTAAAAATCAACAATAATATACTAATAGTGTTAATGAACCAAAACAGCCATAAATATGTAATAATGTTTTTTTATAAGGGTCAATAAATACAGCCTGCAAAAGAGAACTGCTTTAGTGAAGACAATGCTTTTGTGTGGAGGCATGTATTTGTACATATTCTGAAACAAACTGAAAATGAAAGAAACCAAGATCACCCTTGTGTTGTCAGCATTTCTTCTAGTAACCAATGGTGTATAACTGTGTTCTGTCTATGAACGTCTGGAAGATGAATAGTATTTATAATTATCAATATGGTTTCATAAACATGTGCCTTACAGAAGCCTGAACCCCCATTATTTCTCGTTTGCATTTTAGGCGTTCCAGCAAATCACTTCTTGTTTATTAATATATGACTATGTTCTGTGGGGAAATTGTTGAATTTCATTGCTCACTGTGTTTTGGGCTCAGGCAAAATACATTTGAAGGAAGAAATAATAAGAAGGATGAGTTTAGAGAGCTCAAGTGTTATAACAGGGATTCTCACCTGTCGTTGCCACTCCGAAATTAGAAAAGGAAAGAGATGAGTTTATGTACCCTCTGCCTAACTGTTTGCCCTGGGAAGCCAAAAATCTGAGGATGACCTGATGGTGTTAAAATGGAAATGTAGGAATCAGATTTGAAGTGTTTTCAACCCACCTTGAGATAGTCTTATAAGGTAGGACAGCATCGAAAGCACAAGTTTTGAGTCCTATCCCCTCAGATAAAGCAAATCATTTACTCTCTTTGAACCTCAGTCCCCTTGTGTATTTAAAATCGAGTCAAGTCAAGCAAAACAGCTACTTCACCAGGACCCTTTGAGAATGAATTGCTATACTCTCCCCGAGATAAGTAAGCGTATGAGATTCATGGTCATACTTCTTGTCATATTTCTTGCTGCCGTAAATAATTACCAGAGGGACTTCCCTGGCGGTCCAGTGGTTACGACTTTGCCTTCCAGTGCAAGGGATGCAGGTTTAATCCCTGGTTGGGGAGCTAAGATCCCACATGCCTCGCGGCCAAAAGACCAAAACCATAAAACAGAAGCAATATTGTAACAAATTCAATAAAAACTTGAAAAATGGTCCACATCAAAAAAAAAAAAAGAAATCTTTTAAAAAAAATAATAATTACTAGAAACGTGGTTGTATAAAACACCACAAATTTCTTATCTTGTGGTTCTGTGGGTCACAGGTCCAATAGGGATCCCACTGGGCTAAAATCAAGGTACCAACAGGGTTGTTTCTTTCTGGAGCCTCTGGGGGAGAATGTGTTTCCTGCTACGTCCTTGGCATTATTTAGTTCCTTGTGGTTGTGGGACTGAGGTCTCTGTTTCTCTGCTGCCAGCTTCTCCAGGCCACCTTGATGCATTGGCTGCCGTTCATTCCTCGAGTCCCTCTCATGCTTCCAAGGCCTCCTGTCTCCTCTATTGCATTTGCATCTCTCACTGAGTCTTCTGCCTTCCTCCTGTGCTCTGAAGGGCCAGTGGGATTACATGGGGCTCACCCAGATAATCCAGAATAATCTGCTTATTTTAAGGTCTGTAACCTTATTCCATCTGCAAAGTCTCTTTCGCCATGTATTGTAACATAATGGCAGGTCAAGAAATTAAGATGTGGAAATCTTTGTTGGGGGGAGGGGTTAGAGGGGGCAGATTTTTTAAAAATTATTTATTTATTTATATTTATTTTTGGCTGTGTTGGGTCTTCGTTTCTGTGCGAGGGCTCTCTCCAGTTGTGGCAAGCAGGGGCCACTCTTCATCGCAGTGCGCGGGCCTCTCACCATCGTGGCCTCTTTTGTTGCGGAGCACAGGCTCCAGACGCGCAGGCTCAGTAGTTGTGGCTCACGGGCCCAGCTGCTCCGCGGCACGTGGGATCCTCCCAGACCAGGGCTTGAACCCGTGTCCCCTGCATTAGCAGGCAGATTCTCAACCACTGCGCCATCAGGGAAGCCCCCCAGATTATTTTGTCTAACCACAGTTCTGTACTACATAACTTTGCTTTTCGATGAAGTCTATAAAATCCATATTACTTTCTCAACATTCTTTTTAAAATTTTTTCTTTTTAATTTTTAAAAATTTTAATACCCCTCTATCAGTGTCATATTTTAGTTAAATATTTTTTGTACAGTTTTGAGAGGTCACTTTCCATTTACAGTTATTGCAAAATATTGCCCATATTCCCCATGTTGTAAAATGCATCCTTGAGTCTATCTTAGAGAGTTAACGTTATTTGTGTAAACAGATAAGAATTGTATGCAGTTTTCTTAAGCATCTTTAATATCTAATTGAGCTAATCTGTTTGATAAATGTTCTAATCACATACCTGGAAAAGTCTGGGAAAGAACCCTGAATTAAGAGCCCTAAATTCATGATAAGCAGACAGAATCCCTCTCAAGTGAGGGGTTGGGATTGAAGATTAACAGAAGAGGAAGTGATGCCAATACCATAGGAGGCTTAGCTAATCTACAAGGCAGAGTTCTGTTGACCTCCAACGTTTTCCTCGCTTAGCCTCCACAATCCTGAGCATTTTGCTGTCATTGCATTATTTCTCTTTAAATGACAAAGCAGAAATTCAGAGACAGAGAATAGATTGGCAGTTCCTGAAACAGTTAAACATAAAGTTGCCATATGAACTAGAAATTCCACTCTTAGGTGTATACCCAGTTCTGACATTCTCTGGTCTATATAAAAGGTCATAGAGCAGTAGAACATCATAGCAAATAGCTTGGAAGTTGGAAGTTGTTGACTGTCAACTCCCTGACATGGCTACCAAAATTGCCTGTTGATATTGCAAAGTCACATTTGTAGTTTACTGCAGTAAGGGGGCTACCATCTTGAAAGAGTCTTGGTAGAGTCTCAGGAGAGGGAGGTCAAGGGCAAATATTTTTACAATTTGGCTGTCTGGAGTAAGGGACTTTTTTCGATGGGGGAGATTTGATCTGAATTGGGCAAAGTCTGTGATAGTATAGTTTTGAATCAGTGGATCCAGCAAGGAGGGTTTTGAAGCAAGTCTTTTTGCGAAACTCTTGTTTGATGAGAGGATGTATCCCAGTTGAGTGATTATTGGTCCTGAAAATGAGCTATTTACCCTGATGGAAATGTTTTCTTTTTTTTTTTTTTTTTTGATAATGGGGTGATACATTGTTCAAATGGATGGATTTTCAGGAAGTTCCTAAAACAAACCTTGAAAAATATTTGTAACTTTTATCTTCCTGGGTAAGAATTTCTTTGGATTGTAGAATCACATTAGTACAGACAGTTTTACTTTCCTTGATCCTATTAAGCTGGATGGTTGCAGGCAAGCTGTTGTGAGCAGGTAGTCAGAGTTAGAAATCTTTAGTCTCTGATAAACCGGCTGCGTGCAGAGCCATCCTCAATGGAGTTCTGGGACACATAGTGACAGGCTACTTGGTGGCATCACTTTTACCCACATTCAGGGTTCATTCTTGGTCAAATGTCGTAGGCCAAGGTGAAAAGTCAAACTTAACTCCCTTTTCTACTATCCTCTAACCTTTAGAACCAAAATAGCACAACCACCGAGCATATGTCATCCTAAACTACTCCAATTACTTAAGCAAGTCAGCCCTATAATTGATGCTATCACACTGTTTAAATTACAGTGTCTGTCCTAAGTAGGGGCTTAATCCAGAAAAGTTCATTTTTCTGGTTACTGAACCTGGAAGACCCCACACCCAGTTTTCTCAGGTGAGCACTGCCATTCCTAGGGATGTTTTGCTCATGCCATCTTTCACTTTCTCGTATTTGATATAACATCCTGTCTACAGATAGCTTCGCCAAGAAATCTGCACTTGAGAGTAGTAAACTCCCCTCCAAAATAAATCTGAATGGGCAATGTCCCTGTCCAGCCCTCAGTAGGACAAATTCATGAATGTGTTTCCCATGCCTGGGAACAGGTTCTGGCCGGTCTTTACACAGCTGCACAGCTGATTTCCCATTGTTAAGAATAAAAGTGGCTTCAATGAGTTTCTGACCCCAAAACTTACCCTCTCTCATTTGATTGATTATGGAGCCCGAGGAGAAATCTCTGTCCTTCTCGGAAAATGGGGTGAGGGGAGCCTAGGAGGAGTGGTCTTGCAGCTACACTCTTTGTCTCAGGTCTTGGAATTGTCTCGCCCGCCATTCAGACAAGCTCTCTGGCCAACAGGTGTTCATTCCTTACAACCTCCTGAACAAACACTCATCGATTCAGATGTAGGGGGCGTTTTCAATCCCCTGCTTAACAGTCATCCCAACTATGACAGTGAGGAAGAAGTAACAAGCAGAGAACAAGGAAGACAGAAAAGATGCAGTGGGAAAATATCAAGAAGGCGAAACTTCTCATAAATAACAAAGGCGTTCTTGATTTATCGTGCAGCCATGTTGCAACAGAGCCTTCACAATGACTGAATAGGACACGAGGGTCTTTATCTTAGCAGGGAACATGATGCCTGCCATTTGAAATCACACTCTGGAAGTGAGCTTTAGCACATTGATGGATATGCATTGGGAAGGTAAGTGGCTGTTTGAAATTGCCCTGAAATCATTTATGCTTCAATAAGAAGCTCACATGGAAGTTGGTAAATAGTCAGTTACATGATTTGTGCGTTTATTTCCTGATAGTTTTTTTTTTTTTCCATTAAAAGTATAGATCACGGGCTTCCCTGGTGGTGCAGTGGTTAAGAATCCGCCTGCCAGTGCAGGAGACATGGGTTCAAGCCCTGTGCCGGGAAGATCCCACGTGCCGTGGAGCAGCTAAGCCCACGCGCCACAACTACTGAGCCTGCGCGCCTAAAGCCCGTGCTCCACAACAAGAGAAGCCACCGCAATGAGAAGCCCGCGCACTGCAAACAAGGGTAGCCCCCGCTCTCTGCAACTAGAGAAAGCCTGCGCCCAGCAACGAAGACCCAATGCAGCCAAAAATAAATAAATTAATTAATTTTAAAAAATAGTATAGATCACCTTGGCTGTAAATGCCAGTTTACAGGATTCAATCAAGAGTGCCAGATTAGAATGTCAGGAGTCTGGCAAGAAGGGGTGGAACCAATAGCTCTTCTCTCATCACTGTTATTGTTATGCAAATGAGTATCATCCCACTTGAGGTGACTGCACAAGACTAACTGATCTGCTTTGTAGTCCTTAGCTTGCAAGATTGTAGCAAAACTATTGAAGATTTCCTGGATGCCTTGCAAATTTCACCGCCAAGCATCTTATTAGGAACAGCCAGTATTGTGAGCATTTTGATAATAGAGTATTCAAGATTTAGGGAGTGCCTTCTTTTATGGGTCTCTATATTTAAATTTATTTTTACAGACAAGTGAAGCTAAAATGGCTGAGAGGATTGTTTGTAAACACAAATTACCAGTGATTCTTCTGTGTGATCTTTCCAGAGTCACATCTGCTTTCTCCGCCTTAATTTTCCTTTCTAAAAAATGGAGAGGAAGTAGTAGGGCAATATTAACAGGTATCTGCTGACATAGGTCATCTACGAAGAGGCACTGTGACACACTGTTAAAAAGCATGGGCTATGGAAGCAGGCTGCCTGCTTTTATATCCCAAGCTCCACCACTTCCTAGCGCTACCACTAAACTTGCTACACCTCACCTAATTTGCCTCACTTGCCCTATCTGTAAAATGGGACCCATAGGGGTACCTCTCCCATAGGACTGTTGTGAGAATTAAGTACATGAAAAAGTGCTTAGGATAGTGGCTGGTACAACAATATTTGCCAGTACTGCTATTATTTTTGTTAGTGCTTTTCTTAGAACCTGAAATGCCCTGTTATTTGTTGGTGCCAAACATCCCCACCCCTTTCCCCTTCCTCCAGGAGCAGGGTGGGCCTTCCTCCCCCCTTCTGCCTTCTCCCCCGGGGGCCTTTGTCCCACCCCTCACCCTGTGCTCCTGTCACACAGACCGCCCTGAAGTGTCTTGAATCTGCCCCATGCTTTCTGTCCTTTCTGTATCTGGTCACATCACTTGACATGCCATAATCCACCGCTGAACTGAACACTGGCCCTGGCGGAGGACATTCCAGCTTCCTTGGGAAGACCTGCATCAAGCATTTTCTTTTCCTTTTCCTCTCGAGTGGGACCACCCCTCTCCTATGGCAGCCTTGTTCCTTTAACCACCTCCATGAAGTTCTCAGAGGCACTGGATCCTCCAGGGCCCAGCAAGTGTTAGGCACCAAACTGATGCTTACAAATGAAATTGCACAGTAGTAAAATATTCCAACCTTGGATCTCTTCTCTGGAACCAACTTTAGTAGAGAGAGCTGTGTAGCTGCAGTTTAGAGAGAAGGGTTATTATTGGAATGGGCAGAAGCACCTTGGTAAAGTTCATTTATAAAATGCATTCCACAGAGTAAGATGCCCAACTTCCCAAAACAGTGCATCCCCCAGAGACTCAGAGCCTAACCTCACCCAGAGAGAGGGCTAAGAGGGGACAGAAAGTCTTCTGCAGACAGAGACTAAGGAAGCCTTAACCACCCTTCTTAACTCTGGTGTGTGCTTCAGACATCTTACCTTTTTAACTCCCAGATGCCAGCTGGCTTTCAGAATGAATCAGTGGAGACCGATTACTCTCCAAAATGGTTATTTTCAGAAGGTACCCCATGTATGTGGCCCGAGGTAACAGATTTAGCTGTGTTAGGTAACTTGTTTAAGAATGAACCCTCCACAGGGGCCATAGCTTTGGGGCTGCTGTTAGCCTGCCTCTCTTTTTGAATGTTTCTTTCTGAGTTGTGTGTCTTTATTATTTCTGTTTCCTTCCTCTTCACTGTGATCAACACTAAGAAAAATCATCCTAGGTTCCTTTCTAAAAGATGCCTTTTGAAATTTAATTTGAATGTTTTTGGATCCCCTTGTTGCAGCCATTTCTCATGGGATTGCTAACTTCCCTTCCTTCCTGTAAAGCCCGTATCTTCCAGTTAAAAAGTAAAATCACATACAAATCTATTCAGGAGACTTTGGTACATATCAGTTTCTCAGCTAGAGCATGGTATAAAAGGGGCTCTGATGTCCAGCTATTACCTTCCGAAGGAGGTCTTAGTCTTTAATCAGGAGTCTTTGTTCCTTTCCCCCCAGAAGAGCAAGAACAAGTTCAAAGTGTCAGAAAAGGTGACTTCATTAATGTGAAAAATACAGCTGTCCAACTTTAAACATGAACTTGGCTGTCCTTGTTTTTCTGTTGTGCTGGTACTTCCCTTGTAGTCATTTTCCTTTGCTCAGATCACCGAACCTCACACTGAGAGTGCTTTTCAGTAACCGTGAATTTGCAGGCTTTTGGTTTTTCAGGCCAACTGGTGGGAAATCTGGGGCATTACTGACCTGTTGAAACACCATATGTTTCTGCCTTCTTAGGTGGAAGTCTTCACAGCTAAGCGCTGGGCTCTGTTTCATCAGCTGTCATGCTTTGGGGAAGGTTCTGACTGGGTAATTGCTCATGGCATTAAAAATTTATCTTGGCCAATGTATCACGTAGACATTTATTTTTTAGCTGTGGGATGAATGGGATATTGAAAAGGAAGGGGAGAGGAAGAACCATGGGATTTAATCAGTAAATATCTTTGCTTGTGCTTCTCCTTTTGCCAAGAACATTCATTGCAAATATTTAGTAACGAGTAAAGTCTGGGGACCAACCAGTCAGAGTCACCAGCCGTTGTTGGACCAGAGTCCTGGAAGCCTTCTGCTGTGTTAACCCATAAGTTGTTGTATCATGGGCAGACCCAGGGTGTCCCGGGGGACGGGTGGGGATGCAGAGCAGTGGGGAGCCCTGGAGGGAGGGGCGCAGTCCTAGTCACCAACTTGCGTGAGGGGATTTTAGTAAATATTTTAACAGCTCGCAAGGTCATTCCTGTGTATATGGCTGCTTTTCAGTCCTGTCTCCGCCCGCCTCCCCCAGGCACGCTGCTGCCTGTATGTCTTTGCAGGAGCAGATCCAATGTCACTCTCTCTGCACAATCTTCCCTAATTCCCAACTGATTCTACTTAATGTCCCCAGAGTACTGTAACCGTGACTTTATGATATTAAAGTCATATTCTAAGGAACAGAGGACAGTTACGTCATGGAGGAGAAGAGAGCATGGCCTCTGGCATGCAGTTAACCTCTCTGGGCCTCAGCGGCCCACCTGTAAAGTGGGGACAGCAGTACTGTCCTAGTCTCCATTTCCCCAAAGGCAGATAGTGAGACAAGGGTTTGGATGCAAGCACTAGGGAGATGATCGAAGCAAACACGTTAAGAGGGTAGGTGAGGAAGGCAATGAAAGGGAAGGGGGGCAGGACAGAGTGTGTTTACAGACAGGTTATCACTGTGGGTGCCTGAGCTAAATCTCACTTGAGACTCCGAGAGGGTGTCTAGGACATTCTTAGAATCGTGGCAAGGAAGCCGGGGGACTTATCCATAGCACCCATGACTCACAGGTTGAGGGATGCTCCATGGACACTGTCTCCCCAGCATTTCCACCTACCAGTGGCCAGAAAACACCGTCAGGCAGGATGACAAAGAATGTCACGTCCAGCTTGTTGGAGGAGTAATTGACGTGTATTGGGCCTCTCCACAAGGGGACCACTGAAGTGGGCCAAGGAGGCACGAGTGGATAACGGACAACACCTCCGTAATTACCTCCTTCACAGAGTTTCTGTGATAATCCCTGCAAAGAAGCTGGCTCCATGTCTACCACGTAGGACCTTCTCAAGAGATCTTTGATCAACAATAGCTAGTCATCGGTAACATTCTGATGACCTGCTGTATGCCAGTCACTATGCTATGTGCTAACTTGTTTAACTGTCACGGGTAACTTATTAGATAGGTACTACTTTTATTTCCATTTTACAGATGAGGAACCCAAGGTCTCCAACAACATTGTTGGTCAAGGTTATGCAGGTAATTAGTGGAGGTGGTAAATACACCCAGGCATTCTGGTTTCATAGTCTGCACTCATAACCACTGTTGCATACTGCCTGTCTATGAGTAAAAAGGAAAACAAAAATTGGCTGAAAAGATCTTTAGATTCGCCTAAATGTTACCTAACTCTATCCCTTATCCTTATTTTGCTGCTCAGGAAATGTATACGACCCCAGGAGCAGACCTCTGGGATAAAGGACTGGGTTCTTAGTTTGGACCCAGCCCCTTCGTTTGCAGTACACAGTGGCTACTGGGCTTGTGAGACACAGATGCCATCATTAGTCAAGAGCGTTTACTGAAGGTCTCCCGTGTGCAGAGCTTGGTTGTCAGGGCTGTTGGGAGTCACAGAGGAAGTGGGGGAGACAGTGTCATCCATCACAGAGGCTGACTGGGTAGCACAGATGCCCAGAATTACCTACCTAAGTGGCAGAAATGAAAACCAAGTATGCAAAACTCAGCCAGACCCCTCAAGGTAGCAGAATTGGGTTGTTCTCCTGCCCCTGCAATGTGTTTCCTAGGTTCCAGCTGGTGAAAATGCACACTTCGAGCAACATAATAGAAGAAGAAGTCACAAGGAGTGGTGTATGGAAAACGGAAGGACCAACCTCCCCGCTAATAGCAGAGAAAGTGGGTTATATATGAACAAGCCTCAAAGGAATTGGAATTACATTGGCCTTTGGGTTTAGAGCTGTGTTAATAATGACTTCACAACTCTGAACTTCGAAGTATGAAATTGGCCCCGTAATAGTCAACTCACCAGTGTGTTGCAAGGTTAACTAAAGAGCTACCTAGCAAAATGATGGTCAGTAAGGGTTATTTTTCTTCCCTTGCTTGCGCTCCGGGAGTAGGGATTCATTGTGCGTATTATAGACTTAACTGTTAGTTGGGGATAGGAGATGTTAAATGTAGAGCTTAGTGTTTCAATCTTTGCCCTACGTTCACATCACCCCGAATGCTGCTGGGGCTGAATGAATGGGATGAAAGTTGAACTGGAGATTACAGAAGGCCGCCCCCCACCTCCGAAATTCTGATTCACTGGGAACAACATTATTCTGTGCTAGAGGTAATTCTGAGGTAGATGAGCTGTGGACCACACTTTGAGAAGCACTGGCTCATAACCCTTATTTATCAAAGGGCTCCAAGACTGAGCTGCATATAATTAATACAATAGTCAAATAAGTGCTTACCTATGGAAATTTAAAAGCACATTGTTAGAAGGCGACACATTTTAAAATGGGAGTATTTATATTAGAGTCCAGAATGGTTACGGAAATGGGAGCTGTGCAAACGTGTGTGAGTGAGTGGGTGGGCTTGAGTGAGGGCATTGGGCTACATGCTGGGATGCATCCATGTTTATACTTCTCAAAGCAATTTCAAAGTCATCCTTTGATTTGATGCGTATGATAGGCAGCTAGTAAGATGGACGCGGATTTGAATCCTAGATTTGTCAAATAATGGCTACAAGGCCTTGAGCAACTTCTATGGCCTCTCTGGACCTCAGATTCCTCGGTTGAGAAAGGGAGAATAATAACCAGCTAGCAGGGTTGTTTGAAGGATTAAAAATAATTGTTATCACTGTGACTGAGCCCTCAAAATGATTTGGTATCGGGAAGCTGTGTCAGGGAGAGAAAAGGAGTCATATCTATTAACGTGGCTATTGGCCACACAAGCTGCCTACGCAAGGCTCTTAGAGAATTTGGAGGAAAGATTCTCAGTGTAACCGGGCCGAGCGTCTGCTGCAGCTGTGCAGACCGCCCTGCTGTGAGCTGCAGAAAGCACTGAGGGTGTGAATGCACGTCAGAGGTCAAAGCATTTTGCTAATTAGAAATTAGTATTTCGCACCATGGCAGTCCTGTGAACCCGGTGAGTTTAAGTGTGTCTCAGTCCCATAGATGCTGCTCTTGACAAAGAATCTGTCACTTGATTGCTCCCAAGTAAAGGTATTTGCCACCTTATTTAACTGCAGATGGGTGGAGAAATTGATATGCAGGTGACCAGCTCCCATGATGGTTGGTACCAGCAATCTGACTCGACCTGGGGGAACTGGGAAAGGTCATTGACTGTCTATATGTGAGTTAGGTCCTGAAGGAAGACAGTACCAAGAGGGACCAGCATGTCCTTAGTCAGACAGTCGTGAAGCGCCCCCTGATTTGGGAGAAAGCCAGTGATCAGAGAGGCTGGGGGATTTCAAGGAGACTATGCCATGTATAGGCCAACAATACAGTCCAACTGTAAAGACCCTCTAGACTAAATTAGGGTGACTGGATTATTTTCTGGTAGAAAGCTCATGTAGGGGTAGAGGTTTTTGTAGAAGATGTTTAAGTGGGAAAAGTGGCAGAATGAGCAGCCTTTACTAGTGAGAGGTTAACCAGCAAGCTCTCAGAAGTGCTCTGGGAAAAGGTTAAGGTTGTGGTTCCTCTGATTCTGAGGATTCATGTGCTCTGCTGTGTCTTAGGATGATTTTTTAAATATGCGTCTTTAAGCAAATTATGCATTCCTTGGGGAGAAAAGGGGAAGAACTAACATTTATTGTATGCATACTGTGTGTCAGCCTTCCCATTGAAAATTTACTTAAATCATCTCATTCAGTGTTCCCAACAAAGTTAAAGATATGTATTTCTTGAATTCCCATTTCTTAAATAAGGAAATGAGCAATAAGAAAATTAATGGTATGTCTTAAGATTCATTCATGACAATGAATCAGTATTCATTGATTCATCCATTCACCCAATATATATATGCATTGAATGTCTACTGTGTTTCAAGCAGGATTCTAAATACTGAGGGTTCAACCTTGAACAGGAGGGAGTAGATTTCTGCTCATTGGGAACGCAGCCTTCAAGTGCAGGAGACAGCAGTAAAGCAGCAAATAAACAAAGAGCTACCATAGGTGCTGTATGGAAAGTAAAATAGGATGATCTGATAACGAGGGATATTTTGGATTGGAAGGCAAATCTCTCTGAGGAGGTGACAGCTGAGTTGGCACAGGGGTGAAAAGGAGCCAGGCATACTGATCTGGGGACAGAACGGACTTGATAGAAGGAACGGAAAGCAACAGAGAGCGCTCTTAAGGAGAGGGGACCCTGCTGTGTCCTCAGAGCTGGAATGAGCCACTGGGATAGTGGAAGGTGAACAGGAGACAGAGGGACAGGTGACAAGGTCAGTGGTCTGCCAGTGAATCTTGGGCCCTGGGAGGAAGAGTTTGTACTTCCTTCAAAGTACAGTGGGAAGTCATTTAAGGTTTTTAAGTAGGGAAGTGATGTGATCTGGTTTCTCTCGGTGGTTTGGGGACTGAGGCTGAGTTATAGGTGACAAGAGCAGTAGGAAAGCCAGTTAGGCCATTTGGTTTTATTATTCCAGGTAAGAGGATGGTTTATAAAGACTTTATACTAGAAATCCCAAAGAGTAGAAATATGTTCTAGCATTCTCAATTTCTCCTCTCTCTTTCTCTTTCTCTTTCTCTATATATGTAGGTAGATAGATAAAGATCTATCAGTATATGCTTATGGCTATATATATATATATATATATATATATATATATATATATTTGTATATATATTTGTATATGTGTATATATATAATATATAAATTATATATGGACTACCATACTGTTATTTAGGAATATTATAAAGCACACAAAATAGATGTTAAGAATCTGCTAAAGAGGAAAGAAACATTTTAAATAATTTATTGTGTTAAAAGTAGAAAATTGCTCTTACTAAAATCTTACTATTGAAAGCACTATTAATATTTTAGCAGGAGTAGTAAAATTGAAATGCTTCATTCTTTTTTTTAAAAAAACAAATATTTGGTTTAACACCTTCTGATACAAAGATTCAAAGATCCGGCTCTAAAATCAGTTTATTTCCAGAATTGTTTTTGAATAGTGAATAGTTTCCTTATTAGCGAGCACTTCATAAAGAAACAATATGTAAATGTAAAATAAAGACTTATGCTAAGGTGTGTTATTAACAGCAGTGGAGCAAATCTTTATTGTCTTCCTGATACGTTTATTTTTTTTGATGGGCTTTGTCAAATCTAATTGGATCAGAATATTTTATACACTTAAATGGAACTGCAGAAGGAATAAAAAAGTGACAGTTCTGTCATTTTCTTAATATTCACTTGTGCCGGTGGTAATATTATTTTTTCCAACCCAAGGCTCCATTTAGGTCTGTTTTTCCATACTGTGAGGATTACTTTACATTGGATAATATCAGTATACTAAGTGGAAGATGTGGCAGTCCCCATAGTATGTGAAACTTCGTCTCCTCCAGTGCCCAGAGCTGGAAGAATCATAGGATAGGGATTACATACTCCAAGCCCCTGAAGATGAGGCTGAAGATGAATTCTGAAGATGAATAAAGGGAGGCCCAGACAGGGGCCTTGGCTTGGTATATCCTCCACGCATTACTTCATTTAGTTATGTGCCAGGCACTGTCCTTAGAACTGGGGTGCAATAGGAACAAAGCAGAAAAGAAATAGTCCCACTTTTAGTATGCTTGTACAGTTTCCTTATAACTTGACTTCACTGATTTCTAATGTTGAGAAATTTAGGATTGGATTAGATAGTGCCTTCTAATCTCTTGTGGCAGGGCCTGTAACATGACTGAGTGGTCCTCACCTCCTGGATTCACGCTCTTGAGCACTCCCTTCCCCGTTTGTGTCAGCCAAAACTAGTGACTCATTTCTAACAGATAAAATAGACAAAGGCGCTGATGTTCATTTCTGAGATAAGGTTACATAACAACGCTGGCATCTGCCTTGGGTGTTCTGTCTCACTGTCTCTCCCTTGCTTGCTCTGAGGGAAGTTAGCTGCTAGGTTGTGAGTTATACTGTGAAGAGACACATGTGGCAAAGGATCTGAGGCCTCCCGCTGACAGCCAGGAAAGAACTGAGGCCCTCATTTCAACAGCCATGGAAATTGTGCCCTGCCAACAACCATATAATGAGCTTGGAAGACCATCCCCCATTTGAGACGGAAGGCGAGACTTTCCCAGTTGCCATCCTGGCTGTAGCAGTTGATGTAAGAGACCCTGAGCCAGAGGACCCAATTATGCTGTGTCCAGATTTCTAACCCACAGAATATGTGACAAATAAATGTTTGTTGCATTAAGTCAGTAAGTATTGGGGTGATTTGTTACACAGCAGTAGGTATAATTAATACCCCTCCTTTTCCTTAGGTTCAATTTTTTTTTTAATGCACACACTCTCAGGAGAATTAGGATTTATTGAAATGTTCCTTAATGAGTTTCTAAACTCACCTACCGAGAATGCCCTGGGCACATGGATTAGATTCACCTAGTTGGGGAAGTTTGCAGTATAGCAGGATGAGGGAGCTTAGCTCTAACATCACCAGTCCTTAAGTTTCTGGGAGATCTGTTCAGAATGTATAGGTCATTTCATATCACTTGTCTCTTGGTACAACACCAAAAGAACTTTCAGTGCCACTGTACATAGGAAGTTAATGGCACAGATTATTAACCCATACTCACAGACTGTCCACATGCAAGAGTGAAGCTGAAAATCGGAAGTACTTAAATATTTGTTTTCCTCCAGCAACACACAAGTAGCTGATGGTATATAGAAGCTCTGACTTGAGGTGCCTTTAACATATTGACATAAGTAAATGTATAAGTAAGTGTATATATATATATAAGCAGATATGGTATATGTGATCAAATCCTCCAGAAATAGGCTCAGAATCTCATAGAAGTTGAGCATATGCTTTGAAGTTTTAGAAAGAGTCCAAGGACTAGGCAAGAATGTGGATCTTAACTGTTGCTTCTTGAACTGACTCTAATCTAAGAATATGTTTCACTCTGCTCTAAGGAAATACAAGTAAAGTACAAGATTTTCATAAATTTTAACGTATCTGGTTAACTTTATTTGGCGATTTTTTTTTCCTGTTTTATTTGTATTTAAGTTTTCTTGTTTCTTAAGGGATTATGATGGTGGTGGCAGTGATGATGATAAAACATAGATTATTTTGTTTGTTTTTATGTTCCTGGAAAAATAAAAAGTTAGTTGTCTTATTTCAGACTCCTCTCCCCACTGTTTGTTGTTCCACATTCTGGAAACCACGGATCTAGAAGGGCCTTTATTTTTTATTCTAGAAGAAGGCACTAATAGTGGACAAATGGAGCTAGAGTCTATACCAAAGAACACTCCTCACGTAGACGGAAACAGAGGGGCACTATCACCAGTACCTACAATAGCTAACAACTAGTAATAGTTGTCAACCTATAACAGTTGCTCACTTCGTGCAGGTGTCGGTTCAAGTACTTCAGCTGTTTAACATTTAATAACACTTAGCAACAACCCTATGAAGTAGGTACTAACACCATCCTCACAGTGTTAAAGTGTCTCCACATCTGTGGAGACACATATTTTTGGAGACTTATTTGACTGTGGTACATAGTAAGAAATATATTTCACATCACAACTCAGACACATACACACACTCATACTACCACACAAACACACCCAAAGAAGATTATTTTCTAATTCAGAAAGATGCAGGTGCCCCAATGTTCATAGCAGCATGTTTACAATAGCCAGGATATGGAAGCAACCTAAATGCCCATCACCAGAGGAATGGATAAAGAAGATGTGGTACATATATACAATGGAATATTAGTCAGCCTTAAAAAAGAATGAAATAATGCCATTTGCAGCAACATGGATGGACCTGAAGATTATCATATTCAGTGAAGACTGCAACAAAATATGTAAACAAGGACCTTGGTAATCTGGAAGAAAACAAAAAGTTAGAAGAAAACAATCATGAGAAGCCTAAGAGAGAAACTGTTCCATTTGCTGTCCAGAGGAAAATAAAACAAAAAACTATATAGACCAATTGAAGCATGAATGTGGATTATATTTAAGACATATACAAAGACAGTGACAGCAATTCATGGTTCAAGTATTAAGCAGTTTGTTCTATCAAGCTGTCACAGGATTTTAGAGAATTATCTCAAGTAAAACAATGAAATGAGGGGCTTCCCTGGTGGCACAGTGGTTGAGAATCTGCCTGCCAGTGCAGAGGACACAGGGTCAAGCTCTGGTCTGGGAAGATCCCACATGCCGCAGAGCAACTGGGCCCGTGAGCCACAACTACTGAGCCTGCGCGTCTGGAGCCTGTGCTCTGCAACAAGAGAGGCCGTGACAGTGAGAGGCCCGCGCACCGCAATGAAGAGTGGCCCCCGCTTGCCGCAACTGGAGAAAGCCCTTGCACAGAAACGGAGACCCAACACAGCCAAAAATAAAATAAATAAATAAATAAAAGTGTAAAATTTATTTAAAAAAAAAACAAACAATGAAATGAAATTACAAATAATAACAAGTTTTGGCAATCATGATAATAGGTCAAAATTTTTTTTCTATTTTGTTTCTTTTTTCAAACGATATTGGATGTGAACTAATAAATGTTACTCCTTCCTTGTTTTCCTTTACCCCCTCCTCTCCCACTACCACCATCTGTTGAACATCTTTATATAAGGTAATTTACTTTACATTACATAATGTAATTTAATATCCACAACAGCCTTTTATGCACACTGTGTTATTTACATTTTACAAATGTAGCTTAAGGTGTTAATTTGATTCTTACACAGTACTTAGCAGATAAAAGAAGGCAGAGTCAGGATTCGAACCCAGATATGTCAGTTTCAAAACACTAGCTCTCCGTATTCTGCATTATATAGCCATGGCAAACAACATCTGTCTGTAAGTTTGATTCTTTGGGTAATTGTGGAGACTGCTGTGCATAGTTCCTGTGATTTAGCCAGATTCTTTAGGTAGAATACACAGTAGCACCAGAATAGTCTGATTATGTGTATAATTATCATTATTAATATGGTATATAATTCTCTATGATATAATGTTATAAATTAATTATGTGCATATATATATAATATACACACATACACAAACACACATAATATTAATGGGGGAAAAATGGGGGAAGAAGATATCAATTGAGCAATAAAGCAAGTTTATATAACTAAATAAACAGCCATCGAAATTCAATATATGGAGGTTATACATAAAATATAACAAAAAATGTAATGAAAATTTGTCATATTATTTTTTCTTTTTCCTGAGCCATTTTCTTTCCCACTGTTTTTACTTTGGGGTCACATAGGTATCTTGCACTTAAACATCACTTAAAAATAAAGTTATAGCAGAGAAAATACATGTTTTAGGGCAAAATACAGGCTTACACACAGAGCACTCTGAAACATATGAAAGTAAAGCAAATGCTAGATGAACTGAAGAATTAAAAGGTATCTCCTCTTTAAGCCTCCTCCTTGGCATACATAAGCACAGCTACATTTTGGGTTCATCCAAACATGGCATGCAATTCAGATTTTCTCCATGTGACATGCTCTAAATAGAAACTGACTTGTTGAGGAAATGGTTGGATTCATCTTAGCCTGAAACTACGATATTGAAATATCACTTGTAGCACATTGATTTAGTGGATTTGGGGTGAAACAGATAAATAATCCTCTCCCAATGCCACTCCAATAAAAGAGATAGTTCAAAAGGTGGCATTAATAACAGTTGAAAGTGAATGTTTTACATATGAGGGTCCATTAGGCTATCTCTGTACTTTTGTTTGTTTGAAAAGAAGCCTCATTAAAAATGTTTTGGGGCTTCCCTGATGGCACAGTGGTTGGGAATCCGCCTGCCAATGCAGGGGACACAGGTTCGAGCCCTGGTTCAGGAAGATCCCACATGCTGCAGAGCAGCTAGGCCCATGCGCCACAACTACTGAGCCTGTGCTCTAGAGCCCGTGCACCTAGAGCCAGTGCTCCAAGATGAGAGAGGCCACCGCAATGAGAGGCCCACGCACGGCAATGAAGACCCAACGCAGCCAAAAATAAATTAATTTAAAAAATATATATATATATTTCCAATAAAATTTTTTTTTAAAATGTTTTTAAAAATCACAATACTCAGTGTTACTACACATATGGTAAGACTCAGTGTATCTTCCTGGTAGCTGTGTAAAGTCAAGTCAGCTATTTCAGAGATAAATTCAGCAATGTGTTTAAGCACCATGACAAGAAACATACTCTTGTAACCCCAGAGCCCTACTCCTTGGAGTGAAAGGTAAAGAAATCATCTAAAACAAAAGAAAAACAAACAAAAAACTTCATTATTATCTAAAATAGTAAAAATCTGGGAACAAAACATTCTACAGTAAAAGGAAGTAAGTGAATTATGTTTTACCTGAATGGAATGTTTTGATGGCTCAAAATAGAATGATGTGGACGTGATAAGATTACTATGAAAAAATAATAAAAATGGACTCATGATTATCTAAGCTTCATGAGAATAGAGACAGTCTATTTTTGCTTTTTATTGTATCCCCAAAGTCCAGCAAATTTCTTACCTTATATCAGGTGCCCAGTTAAAATGTATCAAATGACTCTGTAAATAATTTTGTAAAAATAACATGTGCAGGTAAACAAGGACTGGAGAGAAACCTGCAAACATGAGAAGAGATGATTGTTAGAGTTTTGGAACTCTGGATAGGTAAATTATTTTACAGGTTTTGATTTCTTTTTCTTTTATAGTTGTGTTTGCGTAACAAAATATTAAAGACAACGATTTAGAGAGGATACACAATCGATAGCAAGATTAATAGGCCTTTGGCCTTTAAAAGTTAGAGTTTCTCGGGCTTCCCTGGTGGCGCAGTGGTTGAGAATCTGCCTGCTAATGCAGGGGACACGGGTTCGAGCCCTGGTCTGGGAAGATCCCACATGCCGCGGAGCAACTAGGCCCGTGAGCCACAACTACTGAGCCTGCGCGTCTGGAGCCTGTGCCCCGCAACGGGAGGGGCCGTGATAGTGAAAGGCCCGCGCACCGCGATGAAGAGCGGTCTCCGCACCGCGATGAAGAGTGGCCCCCGCTTGCCGCAACTAGAGAAAGCCCTCGCACGAACCAAAGACCCAACACAGCCAAAAATAAATAAATTAAAAAAAAAGTTAGAGTTTCTCTGGCTTGTAATTTGCATAAAAGTGTTGTTATGCTTTGTAAAGGGCATTGCCCTGGGCTCCCAGGGAGGAACCTGTGGGACTGTCCCTCCACTTCTCATTAATGTGGTAAGAAGGTGGGACCTCTAAACCCTACATTTCGTTCCAGTTCTTAAACTGACCGGATGCTGTGATAGCCTACTTCCAATCACCCGTGGAAGGAATAATAATGAACCTGGGTGTTGGAGCTGGACACCAGCTCCTCTACATAATAGCTGTATGACCTTGGGCAACTCATTTTCTTTGAATCTGTTTACTTATTTGAAAAGTAAAGGCAGTAATAAGGATTAAATAAGATAAAGCCTAGAAACACCACATACAGAGCTTAGCACTTGGGAGTTATTTAGTAAATGCCTGAATGACAAGTAGCCTTTCATAAAGTCTAGGATTTAAAGGAATATACCCCTTTTCCAGAAAACCTCTTGAGTTTCCCTGGTCTACCTGGCCAGGACCCTGGCACTGAGGCAGTGACAGTGGGGAACATCTCTTTTCTTTAGTTTGTTGATATGGTGGACTGCATCAATTCACTTTCTAATGTTGAACCATTCTTGCATATCTGGAATAAATTCCACTTACTTATGCTGTATAATTATTTTTATACCTTGTCAGATTTTATTTACTGATGTTTTATTGAGGTTTTGCATCTAAATTAATGAGAGGGAATTCCCTGGCGTTCTAGTGGTTAGGACTCGGCCCTTTCACTGCCGTGGCCCCAAATTCCCTGGTTGGGGAACTAAGATCCCACAAGCCACGAGACCAAATAATAATAATAATAAATTAATTAATTAATTAATGAGAGAGAGTGGTCTGTGGTTTCTGTTTTATGTATTGCCTTTGCCAGATTTTGTTATCAGAGCAATACTGACTTTATAAAATGAGCTGGGAAGTGTTTTCTTCTGTTTTCTAGAAGAGATTAGATGAAATTGGCGTTAATTCTTCTTTATATGTTTGATAGAGTTGTTCAGTGAAGCCTGGAGATTACTTTTTTCAGGAGATTTTAAATTACAGATTCAATTCACTTGATGGTTATAGCACTATTCAGATAGTCTATTTCATCTTAATTGAGTTTAGGAAGTTTATAGTTTTCAAAGAATTGGTCTATTTCTTTTAGGCAGCTGAATTTAGGAATATAAAGATGTTGGTTATCTTCACTTATTGTTTTAATGACTGCAAGATCTGTTTTATATCTTATTTAACTCCTGATGTTGGTAACTTGCATTTTCCCTTTATTTTCATCAGTTTTGCTAAAAGTTGATCCATTTTATTGATTTTTTGAAGAGTCAGGTTTCTGTTTCATGGATTTCTTTCTATAGATTCCCTATTTTCAGTTTCAATGATTTCTGCTCTTATTACTTCCTTCTTTTCGCTTGCTTTGTGTTTATTTTACTCTTTTTTTCCAGCTTTTTGCAGTTAGAACTTTTCTCATTTCTAAAGTAAGCGTTTAGTGTTACAAATTTCCCTCTTGGCAGTGTTTTAGCTATGTCCCACACATTTTGGTATGTCAGGCTTATGTCCATTCACTTCTATGATATTTAAAATTTTTCTTTGAGATTTGCCCTTTAACCCATGAATTCTTTAGAAGTGTGTTGTTTAATTTTTTACATATTTAGAGATTTTCCTCTTGTCTTTCTCTTACTGATTTCTTATCTGATTCCGTTGCTGTTCTACAACACTCTGTGTGATTTTAATTCTTTTCAATTGTTGAAGTTTGGTTTATGGCCCAGGATATGGTCTATCTTGGTGAATATTCGGGGGGCACTTAACAAAATGTATATTTTTCTCTTGTTGAGTGGACTATTTATGTCAATTAGATCCTTCTGGTTGACTGTGTTGTTCTTATCTTCAGTATCCTTGCTGCTCTTTGGTCTAGTTATTTAACCAGTTGCTGAGAAGGCAGTTTTGAAACCCCAGGTGTAATTGTGGTTTTATCTGTAACCCTTTTCAGCCATATCAATTTTTTTTCCATGTATTTTGAGGCTCTGTTTTTTGGTGATTGTACATTTCAGATCATTGTGTTTTCCTGGTGGACTGATCCTTTTAATATTATTATAACATTCTCCTTTGCAGTAACTGTCTTTGCTCTGAAGTCTACTTTACCAGATATTAATATAACCATTCCTTCTTTTTAAAAACAAAAAAGATAATTATTGCTTGGTATTTTTTCCCCACCCTTTTATTTTCAACCTGCCTATGTAGTGGAATTTGAAGTGAATTTCTTTTAAGCAGCACATATTTTGGTCATATTTTTATCCATTCTTCCAATCTCTGTCTTTTGATTGGCATATTTAGACCATTTACATTTAGGGTAATTATTGATATATCAGTGCTTCATTCTGCATTTTATTATTTGTTTTCTGTTTGCTTTCTCCGGTTTTGTTCTTCTGTTTTTCTTTTCTTGTCTTCCTTTGGGTTAGTTCAACATTTTTGAGGATTCCAACTAGTTTCAGTTATAGTGATTTTCAATGTATCTCTTTGTATATTTTTCATAGTGGTTATTTAGGGTATTACAATACACATACATGACTTATTATAGTTTACCCCTTTGAGTGAATTTTGGAAGCCTCACTTCTGTCTAGGTCTCTTTACCTTCCTAACTCTTAAATATCATTGTCTTGGGTATCAGACAGTGTTATAATTTTTGTTTCAATTATCAAATATGATTTATGAAGCTATGAGGAAAATTATAGATTATTATATATACCCATATTTCTACTCTGTTGTTAATTAATTTCTGATGTTCCAAGATTTCCCTTTCATCTGAAGAACTTCCTTTCAGAGTAGATCTGTTAGCAACAAATTATTTTTCTTTTTCTTCATCTGAGAAAGTTTCCATTTTGCCTTCATTCATAAGCATAGCTTCACTGGGTATAGAATTCACAGTTGACAATTCTCCTCTTTCAGCATTTGCACAATATGTCCTTCTGGCCTTCATCATATCCATGAGAAATCTCCTGTCATTCAAATTGATGTTCTCCTATAAGAAATGCTCCTTTCAGGATTTTTTTCTTCATCTTTAGTTTTCAAAAGTTTAATTATGATGTGTCTTGGCATGCATTTCTTTGGGTTTATCCTCTCTGGGGTCAGTTCAGTTTCTAGAATATGGAGGTTTGTACCTTTCATCAAAATTGGAATGTGTTCAGCAGTTATTTATTCTAATGCTCTTTAGCCTTACTCTCTTTCTCCCCTCCTTCTTGGACTCTGAAAATACAAATATTGCACATTTTGTTATTACTCCACAGGTGACTGAGGCTCTCTTCATTGTTTTTCAGTCTATTGTCTATCTTTTGTTTAAACTGGATAAATTTTATTGATGTGTCTTCAAGCTTACTGATTCTATCCTCTGTCATCTCCATTCTTCTCCTGAGCTTACCCTGTGAGTATTTTTTTTATTGCCATAATTTCAAGTTCTATCATTTACATTTGGGGATACACACACACACACACACACACACACACACACACGTATATATGTGTGTGTGTGTGTATATATATACACACTATTTTTGATGAGTTTTTTTATTTTTTCATTAGTTTCAAGAGATTTTACAATTGACTATTGAATCATTTTTATGATGGCAGCTTTAGAATCTTTGTCAGATAATTCTAACATCTAACTGACTCAGTGATGGTGTCATTTGGTTGTCTTTTCCCATTTGAGCTGTGATTTTCTTTGCTTTTGGCATGGTGGGTGATTTTCACTTGTAACTTGGGCATTTTGTTTATTGTATTAGGAGACTCTGGGACCTGCTTGAATCTTTTATTCTGGCAGGCAGTTACTGCATTAAGGTTTAACAGGTGGTTCTTGGCCTACTTCTATGAACTGTGGTTCCAATGACAGTTTAATTTTTGCTGTCTTGGAAGTGTTATTTTGGTCTGCTTGGTTTATCAGGTGCTACTTGTGCTTCCATTGGTCCCCTGATGGTGCTGCCTGAGGGAGAAGAAGAGGTTTCCTCAGGCCAGGCTGCCAGGTGTCTTTTTGGGGGAGAGCTGTGGTGCGACCCTCCTACTGCTCACCCCTTCTCCTGGTCTCTCTGGGTTAGGGAGGAAGGAGAAGAGTCTTGGGCCTGCAGGGACAGAAAGACCCTCCGACCCGGCTGCTTGCTTAGACAGGTCCCTCCCTCACCCACCCATCACTGCCGGATGGGAGAAAATAGTCTCAAGGCCTGTGGGGACAAAGAGCCTCCCTGGATCAAACCCTTGTAACAGCTGGGTCCCACTTGCTGGTTTGGCCTGTCCTGCCCACCTCAGTATCTCTCCAGGGAAAAGGGGAATCTCAGACACAGTGAGGAAAGAGAGTGTTTCCCCCGGCTGCTTATATCTGATGGGACTCCCAAATGACCTCCCTTCTCAGCGGTGTCAGACTCCCCTGATGTTGTAAGAGGCACTCCTGTTTTCTCTGGCAGAGGAAGAAGCCTGCTTGGATTTTCTTCTATTACACGGTCATGAACAGGGAAACACTGGGCCTGGGTCACCTTCTATTGGATAGGGGGATGCAAGATGCTCTGCCACTATGCCGTTCTGCCATCCTGGGTTTCCAAACCAGATTATCTTCTTCCTTCTACCTTTGATTGTCTCTTGTGCTATTTCCAGAGTTCATAGTTTTGCTTAATGGGAAAGAGCAAGGAAAAGTGGATCTATCTCAGCTTGTCTGAAGAGGAAGTATGAAATACATATTTTATTGCCACCCTTTGTTATAACAGGCAATGCCCAGATGTTCATTATGAAGCTCACCTTGCATCCTTCATATCAGTAGGGAATGTGGAGGCTGAGACCCGTAGGCAGATGGGGGTCTGACCCTTAATCATGGACTCAAAGGTTAGTACTGCTAAAGTGTCTCCCCATAGATTACTTATCAGTTGCAAGTGTGTCTATCCAGTAGAGAAGCCCAACAACATCTTGACTGAGTGATCATCAGCAAATGCAGGTGGATACCATGAGCCTCTGGATATGATAGTACATTGAGAAGGGACATATCATTATCCTTGTAGTATTCCGGTCAGCGACGCTTAACCAGAATCCTCTCATGAGGAAACATCAGAAACACGCAAAGTGAGTGACATCTATTAAACATAAAAAAGAAAGAAAGCAAGAAAAGAAAAGAAAACTGGCCCATCTTCTTCAAAAATAGCAAGACATTGGTTGAATTTCCTGATTTGATAACTTTACTGTGGTTGTGTAAGAGAGTGACCCCATGCTTAGGAAATAAACACGGAAGTGTAAAGGGATACACACCCATACACCCACCCCCACCCCTGACACACACACACATTGAGAGAGAGAGGATATGATAAAAAATTTGGCAAAATATTAAAAGTTGGCAAAAGAGTATCTGAAATTTTCTGTATTGTTCTTGCAAATTTTATGTAAGTTTAACAGTGTGGTGTGAACTATTGTCAGTCATGTGTGAAATTTATGTCACCTTAGTAGATAAACCCTGAGGTGCTTCAAAGCAGACACAGCAAATCACAGCTGAGCCATGACATGTGTCCATAAGTAAAAAATGTGGCAGGGGTTTCTCACAGTGTATCAGAAACCACATACCGGTCTCTCACGGAGCTTAAAGCCACCTGTTAAGATCTGTTATGCCTCATGAATCCCTCCTTCCTCCCACCTGGTTTTGATCTTAGATTTCTCTCCATGTAGCCCCTGTCAGTACAGCATTGTAGATTTCAGTACTTGGCTAGATTTATCTTTTTGTCTCAGAGTCACGTTTTCTTGCAGATTACATGGTAGCGTTTTCAGTGTACAGGGACTATCCTTCTTATGTAATTTTCTCTTGTGTTCTTTAAAAAAAAAGACGGAAGACTCAGGTGTTTGATAAATACATATATGAGCCTTATGTGTATAATTAAAGGGAGATAATCTCACCCCAGAATGTCTCTTATGTCTCTCAGAGAAAAGCATAGATTTGAAATCAGTCATCGAATCCTGGATTTAAATTCTGTCTCTTCCATTTATGAGCTCTGTGGGCTGGGCTAGTGTTGAACCCGTCTGAGCCTCAATTTCCTCATGTGCACAAGGCAAATAATAATGCCCACATCATAGGATGCTTGTATGAACTAAACATAATATATTTAAATTGTATGTGTTGGAGGCTCAATAAATAGTCTTAATAATAAATTAGTATTATTGATTATTCTTTCAGTCAGTCTGATCCTTTGGAACGATTCAAAAAGGAAATATAGCTCATTGTTTGCAGACCTCTTCTAATTCTGTTAGTCTCAGATTTCCTCATCTCTTCTTCATCTGGATTCCTCTACCCTTTGTCTTCTCTCCCGCACGTAGCCCTTTTGGGTTCTATACCTTGCTTGGAAAAAACTATTTCTGTGGCACTTCCCACCAATACATTTTGTCTCTCTTCTTCTCTTATCTGGGTCCCCTTGGTAATTGCTTACCCACTAGAGAAATCAATGTGTGTAGATGACTTGATGAATCACCGCTCCACCCTAGAGAAAGTGGAGCTGGGGTTAGAGATTTGGGTTGGGCAGTATTTTTTTTTTAATTGAAGTATAGTTGATTTACAATGTTGTATTAGTTTCTGCTGTAAAGCAAAGTGATTCAGTTATACATACATATACGTACATATATATGTATTCTTTTTCATATTCTTTTCCTTTATGGTTTATTACAGGATTTCGGATATAGTTCCCTGTGCTATACAGTAGGACCTTGTTGTTTATCCATTCAGTATATAATAGTGTGCATCTGCTAATCCCAAGCTCCCAATCCTTCCCTCCCCCGTCCCTCTCCCCCTCCCCATTGGCAACCACAAGTCTGTTCTCTATGTCCGTGAGTCTGTTTCTCTCTTGTAGATAAGTTCATTTGTGTCATATTTTAGATCCCACATACAGTGATATCATATGATATTTGTCTTTCTCTTTCTGACTGACTTCACTTAGTATGATAATCTCTAGGTCCATCCATGTTGCTGCAAATGGCATTATTTCATTCCTTTTTATGGCTGCGTAGTATTCCATTGTATATATGTACCACATCTTCTTTATCCATTCATGTCGATGGGCACCCAGGTTGTTTCCTTGTCTTGGCTATTGTAAATAGTGCTGCTATGAACACTGGGGTGCAGGTATCGTTTTGAATTACAGTTTTGTCTGGATATATGCCCAGGAGTGGGATTGCTGGATCGTATGGCAACTCTATTTTTAGTTTTTTGAGGAACCCCTATACTGTTTTCCATAGTGGCTGCACCAATTTACATTCCCACCAACGGTGTAGGAGGATTCCCTTTTCTATGGGTTGGACGGTATTTTAGAAGCCAACTGGGCCATGTAGCAGCTACTCAACTTACAAGTGGATGTGGCCCTTGTTCATACCTGTCCTTAAGTAGCATGAGCACTATTCTTTGGTAAGCAGCATAGCTCAGTTTAACTCTTGTTAACTCTTGTATTGTTCTAATTGGAGGTGTGGGCCCTGAGATCAGGATGCCTGGGTCCAAATCCTGCCTCTACTCTTTCACAGTGGGTTGACCTTGGGCTGGTGGGCGTGGTGAAAACATAATGATTCACTGTACATACTCGCAGTGCATACTCAGCCGTTGTTATTAGTTAATGTGAACTTCATTATTGAAACTGTGGATCTTGAAAACATGGGAGGTACTACCTAATTCAGTGGTTTTCAAACTTTTTCTTTTAGCAGTAGAAGCCTTTTTCCCTTAAAATGAAACAACAAAAAAAATGTATACAGAATTCCAATGCGGGAAAGAGAGCTGTTTTGATGGACACAGAGAACGTGAGCCAGAGCCCCACCCTCTGTGGCTGCCTTGGCTCTGTCCTTCCACTGTGGTGGCTGCACGATTACTACCACCTCATCCGGGGTCTGTTGGTGAATGACACATCGTGGGAAAACAGTGACTTAAAACAGTAAAAATCATTGATTCTGCCCTGGATCTGAGGTTGACTAGGCCTGGTGAGGCAGCTCTCGCTCAGATTCTGCCATGTAGTTGCAGTCAGGTGGTGGTGGGGCTAGCGGACCTTGCAGTCTTCTCTGCTCCAAGTATAGGTCTGGGCCTGGGCTAGGAGAGCTGGGGCATCTTGAGCATCGCTTACTCCCCGTGAGGTCTCGGGATGTGGTGTCTCCGCTTGGCAGCCTCAAGATCTCTGGGCTTTTTATGTGGCACCTGGCAGCTCCCAGAGAGAGCGCCCCATCGGAAACCAGCAGAAGCTGCAGGCTGTATCTCACCTCGCCCTAGGAGTCACCCGGAGCTTCCAAAATGTTCTCTTCTTCTAAATCACAGACGTGCCAGTTTCAAAGGAAGGTGGCACAGGTACTGCCTCTTAGCGTTCCATGAATTTGCAGACCTGTTATCAACCACCATGCCCTGTAATCTAGAGATCCTGTTTCGAGGATCCCTGATAGAGTAAATCCCTTTACACTCTCATTATGGATGTAATTATGGTTATGCTGCTGACATCCCTAAAGGCTAATACAGCATGAGAGACTACTCTCTAGCAGGCGTTACTTTAAACACACAGACATACGAATGATCATAACAGATTACTGTGAACAATTCTATGCCAATCAAATGGACAACCTAGAAGAAATGAATACATTCCTAGAAACATACCAATCTCCCCTTACTGAATCAGGAAGAAATAAAAAATATGAACAGACTGAATACCAGCAATGAAAGTGAATCAGTAATTTTAAAAAAACCTCCCAACAAACAGAAGTCCAGGACCAGACTTCACAGGTGGATTCTACCAAACATTTAAAGAAGAGTTAACTCCTAACCTTCTCAAACTTTTCCAAAACGTTGAAGAGGAAGGAATGCTTCTGAACTCATTCTGTGAGGCCAACATCACCCTGATACCAAAGCCAGACAAAGACACCACAAAAAAAAGAGATTTATAGGTCAATAGCGCTGATGAACAGAGATACAAAAATCCTCAACAAAATGTTAGCAAACCAAATTCAACAATACATTAAAAGGGTCATATATCATGATCACAGTTAGGAATTAAAGCTCAACTCTTAACCACTCCCAAAGTAAAACTGCTGAGTCTGAGAAAGCAGCCACTCAGCCAGAATCAGACAGTTTAATTACAGAGTAGGTCCTAGACATCGTGCTTTCTCACTTCCCTGTACCTTACACCCCTGCACTCTCACTCTCACGTTATCCCTTGTGAGCTATTTTTGCAAATCTATTTTGACAAACTAGGGTAAGGTGGCCACTTAAATTCACCCTGAAGCTCATATGAGTTCTTATCTCCTTGGTTTTTGTCCTGCTTTTGGTCCACGGTATATTAAATAGTCTATCGAATCAAATGCACGGTATTCCTATATCACCTGTCATCTGATCTGGAAGGAAATGGTTTTTCTGTTGAGATATATTGAAGGTGTCATCCCCTTCGATGGTAATAAGAGTTTGGAGTTGGCATTTGCTTCACTGTGCAGTGCCCTAAGCCCTGGCTTTCCTTATTTGGAATTTCGAATGCAGCCTCGCTGCCAGAAGGCCAGTTTTCTTCAGCTTAGTCTGCAGGAATTGCTCTTGAGGGGAATTGAACTTGCCCTTATCCAATCATCCACATCCTAAGGGTTTGGCCGGCTGGAGGCCTGGAGGGAAGTTCATTTGTTACTGGATGATTTTGATTACATTGGTCTAACCAGGTCATGAATACTTGGAATCCAACTGTCATGGATTTGATTATTATTTACCAAATCTTCGTTTCCATCCCTCACCCCTTTTGGCAGATGTACGTCCCTTCTCCACCTACTTGGGTTGTGCCACATGACTTGCTTTGGTCCCTGGACTGAGGCGTGATTTGGCTGACGCCTATACTCCTGAAATTCACAATAAGAAAAACATGCCTTGGGGATCCAGTGGAATAGGAGGCTGAGAAAAACATAGATCAGTCTCAAACTCAGCCTGCGGCCTACATCCAAGTCCCGCCATCCCATTTCATGAAATGGAGCTGGCCAGCTGAGCCCAACCAACCTCAGCCAAATCGGTCAACCTGAATATCTGTGAGAGTGAGAAAATATTTGTCACTGTAAACCACTGAGGAATTTAGCTTTTAGCTTTTGTTTCATAGAATTAATGAAGCCAAAGATAACTGATGTACCAGTTAACATTTTATGGACTACATAGTTGTGATATTGTGATTTTAAAATAAGAAATATATATTTGGTTTTCCTCCCTTTTCTGGCACAGAGAATCTAAAGCATTAGGAATTTCCTAAGTGAGGAGACCAAAAAAGGTGTCTTTGGTTATGTTAAGGAGGTGACTTTCGGAAAGCACGTAAGGTTGGGTCGGGGCTGGTTGCCAGCAGAGTCAAGCAAGATTAGAGGTTTTGAACTCTCAGCCCCACCGCCCAATCTCTGGGGAGGAGCTGGAGGTGGAGTTCAGTCACCAGTGGCCAATGATTTAATCAGTCAGGCCTATATAATGAAGTCTCCACAAAAAACCAAAAAGACAGGGTTCAGAGAGCTTCCAGATGAGGGACCAGATGGATGTGCTGGAGAGGGGTACCCTGGAGAGCATGGAAGCTCCACCCCCTTTCCCTGTACCTTGCTCTATGCATCTCTTCCATCTGGCTGTTCTTGAGTTACAACCTTTTATAATAAACAGGTAACATGAGTAAGTAAAATGTTTCTCTGAGTTCTATTAGCCACTCTAGCAAATTAATCGAACCTGAACAGCGCAGAAGGTCATGGGAACCTCAGATCTATAACCGTGTAGTCAGAAGTACAGGGGATAACCTCAACTTACAATTGGCATCTGAAGTTGGGGTCAGGGGGCAATTTTGCAGGACTGAGCCCTTAACCTGTAGGATCTGATGGTATCTCCAGGTAATGAGTGTCAAAAGTGAGTTGTAGGACGCCCAGCTAGTATAAGAACATTGCCTGATGTATGGAGAAAACCCCACACACACTGGACTTGGTGAGTCAGGGTTTTAACAGTGTTGGCTGTTTTTAAATTAGTCTAATTAAATATGTAAGATGTGGTGTCAGGCACCTCCCAAGTGTGTCATTCATTAACTCAAGTCTCAAACAAGCCTACAAAGCATATAATACCATTATCTCTGTTTTAGAGTCTTACAGAGGACTTTGCCTTTGATAAAAATCATTAGAATAATTCATCAGAGCTTATGCTTTTGAACAAGGAACCGAAGTGGATTTTGGAAATCCATATTAAGATCAGAAAAGCAGATGCTTCTGAAATTCTTAGGGAACACTGACAGCTTCTGCTTTGTAAGAAGAGATCTTGGCATATTCATGCTGGAAACCACTCTCATAGGCATAGCTGGTAAGAACAGTGATCAAGGCTGCCGTTTATTGATGGCTTGTGTCAGACTCTGTGCTTTGATCATATCCGTGAAGCCACTATAGCCAACTGCTATTGTTGCTACCCTTTATCCTTCTGTGTTATAGCTGGACAACTGAAGTTCAGAGAGGTTAAGTAATGTACTTAATGTCACACAGCTTGTACATGACTAAACTGGAACTCAAATACAGCCCCAACTTCTTATCTAACAATACACTAAGCTACCTATTATAGTACCTATTTCTTTGCTGCATGGTTTACAACCTTGTTCACAACCATTTTTCCTGTACAAATGTTATAATTCATATTTGAATGATTTTAACATTTTTTGCAATTTTTCCTTGAACAGATAGTTATTGAGAGTATACTATGCACCAGACGCTGTGCAATGCAATGGAAGTGAACAGTTGGAAAGAGCTTGGGACTGGATATCAGAAAACCTAGATAAGTGTTGCTCTATGATCATAGAGCAGAAAAGGATAGAATGGGTTTCGTATGCAACTTCCACTGAGGTTTCTATCCTGTGGAACTTGTTGCCTCATTTTATGGACGATGCTGCATGGCATCGTGGTAAAGAGCACTTGTTTTCAGAGTCAGCGAAAATTGGACATCAATTCTGGTGTTACCAAATCGGGTCCCACTGCGCGCCGCTTACAAAATCAATACTCACAAATGTTGGTAGAAAGGAAAAGTGCTTTCCATTAGAATGCTGGCAATCCGGGGAGGCGGTGGACTCACTGTCCCCCAAAAGCCACCTCTGAAGATTCTGCTCAACCATGAAAGCTTTTCAAAGGAGACAGGAAGGTAATCTCAGTTGCTCACAGAGATAGGGGGTCAGAGTTGTTGCCATCCCCCACTGTGTGCAGGCTTGTCGACTCCTCGTGATCTTTGTTGAGATGTTATCTTGTTCACACAGTTTGTTCGCGGCGAGATCACAGAAGGAGAAGCTAGGGGAAGAGCTCTGGTCATCTGTTAATTACTCATTCTTCGTTTCTCATTCTTTGATCTATGCAAAGAACCAACAAGTTAGGCATGGTATTATGTGATCAAAAGATTTAATTAAAAGGTGTGCTAGGGCCAGAGATGAGTAGAGCATGGGGGCGCCTGGTTTAAGTTTGCTGACAAGACAAAGGGGTGCCTTCCTGCAGAGACCTCTTTCCTGCAAAAAGCTTTTTCCTGCCAAAAGCTTACACTGGCTCTGCTACTACCTAAGAGCTTGGACAAGTTACTTTACCTCACTAAGCCTCACTACCTTTTATCTCTGCAGTTTTAAATGTAGAGCTGCTCTCATATTGGCAATAGAGAGTCAAGAGTGAAAATGTACTAAAGCTATTAGCTCAATGAGTGCCTGCAGTAAACAATCAATGAATCATATATTAGTGATCCCTGTTGTCTTCTAAGGAATTTTGTCCAGGCCACTCACCATCTGGATCATTCTCATTGGAATATACTCTCATTTGAAGACATTACTCTTAAAAACATCACAGGATTGAACACCTTTTTCTAGTTGATGTTCAGCACTAGGTGGGTGGACAGCAGACAGATATCAAGTCTGTTCCTCTCCCTGGGCCTCAGTTCTTTGACATTAAAATGAGACATTTGAATTAGATCAACTTTGAGCTCCTTCTAGCTATAAAACCAAAGCAAACCAACTAACAAACCAAAATGCATGATTCAAAGAGGAAATCGGGGTGAATATTAATTCTCGTGTTTTTGTGTATATGTGTGCATGGCTGAATGCTTCTAATTGGCCCTTTTTAATAGGTTCTCTGTTACCTCTGTCTCGTGAAATGTTCTGTGTCCTGAGAGGCTCAGAGGAAATGTATGGTATGTTGGTAGTTATCCAGAAAAATGCTTCTCTCCTGCTCACTAAATAGCTGCTGCTATCCAAGTGGGTGAGAATCTTGGTTGTAAGAAATCAAAAGCAAAACACAAGATTTTTTGTTTGTTTGTTGTTGTGGTGGTTGTTTGAATATTCATCAACATACATTTGAATTCTAAGGCAGCCCTTTAAGTGTGATAAATCCTGTTTTACAGATGAGGAAACTCTGAGAGTCCATGTCCCCACATCAATATTTTTGACAAAAGCGAACAGCCGAAAGAATTCTTAAAATTCATTAACAAATGAAGAATTCCCAAGAAAAGACAGAGACCAGATAATGTTCATCTCCCTTATTTTCTTCTACTGTGGCCTCTCCACCAGGAAGGAAAAAAAAATATATTTTCCAGGCTTTGCTGGAGACGTCTTTGTGTATTACATCATATACAGTCTATTTGAGTTCTTTTAATTTCCAGGAGCGCTCCAGACAAATCATTTACCCACCCTTTGGCGTATCTCTGGTGATTTTTCTGGTTTTTGTAATCAGTTGTGCTGGAAACATTATCTTTTAATCATCTAATACAGAGGGACCCTCCACTTCGTAGTACGTTGCGTACACTCTCTGGTGCTAATGCAGTGTTGTTGTTTTTTTTAATGTTTATTGGAGTACAATTCCTGTACAATGATGTGTTAGTTTCTGCTGTATAACAAAGTGAATCAGCTATACGTATACATATATCCCCATATACCTTCCCTCTTGTGTCTCCCTCCCACCCTCCCTATCCCACCCCTCTAGGTGGTCACAAAGCACCAAGCTGATCTCCCTGTGCTCTGCGGCTGCTTCCCACTAGCTAGTGGGAAGTGTATATATGTAAGTGTATACACTTACATATATACAAATATGTATATATGTATATATACATAGTGTATATATGTAAGTGTATATATATATTTGTTAGTGTATATATGTCCATGCTACTCTTTCACTTCATCCCAGCTTACCCTTCCCCCTCCCCGTGTCCTCAAGTCCATTCTCTACATCTGTGTCTTTATTCCTGTCCTGCCTCTAGATTCATCAGAACCTTTTTTTTTTTTTTTAGATTCCATACATATGTGTTAGCATACGGTATTTGTTTTTCTCTTTCTGACTTACTTCACTCTGTATGACAGTCTCTAGGTCCATCCACCTCACTACAAATAACTGATTTCATTTCTTTTTACGGCTGAGTAATATTCCATTGTATATATGTGCCACATCTTCTTTATCCATTCATCTGTTGATGGACCCTTAGGTTGCTTCCATGTCCTGGCTATTGTAAATAGTGCTGCAATGAACATTGTGGTACCTGACTCTTTTTGCATTATGGTTTTCTCAGGGTATATGCCCAGTAGTTGGATTGCTGGGTCATATGGTAGTTCTATTTTTAGTTTTTTAAGGAACCTCCATACTGTTCTCGATAGTGGCTGTATCAATCTACATTCCCACCAACAGTGCAAGAGGGTTCCCTTTTCTCCACACCCTCTCCAGCATTTATTGTTTGTAGATTTTTTGGCCATTCTGACCAGTGTGAGGTGATATCTCATTGTACTTTTGATGTGCATTTCTCTAATGATTAGTGATGTTGAGCTTGCTTTCATGTGTTTGTTAACAATCTGTATATCTTCTTTGGAGAAATGTCTATTTAGATCTGCCCATTTTTGGATTGGGTTGTTTGTTTTTTGATACTTAGCTCCATGAGCTGCTTATATATTTTGGAGATTAATCCTTTGTCAGTTGCTTCGCTTGCAATTATTTTCTCCCATTCTGAGGGTTGTCTTTTGGTCTTGTTTATGGTTTCCTTTGCTGTGCAAAAGCTTTTAAGTTTCATTAGGTCCCATTTGTTTATTTGTGTTTTTATTTCCATTTCTCTAGGAGGTGGGTCAAAAAGGATCTTACTGTGATTTATGTCATAGAGTGTTCTGCCTGCGGTTTCCTCTAAGAGTTTTATAGCGTCTGGCCTTACATTTAGGTCTTTAATCCATTTTGAGTTTATTTTTGTGTATGGTGTTAGGGAGTGTTCTAATTTCATTCTTTTACATGTAGCTGTCCAGTTTTCCCAGCAGCACTTATTGAAGAGGCTGTCTTTTCTCCATTGTATATTCTTGCCTCCTTTATCAAAGATAAGGTGACCATATGTGCGTGGGTTTCTCTCTGGGCTTTCTGTCCTGTTCCATTGATCTATATTTCTGTTTTTGTGTCACTACCGTACTGTCTTAATTACTGTACTTTGTATACTGTTCTTGATTACTGTATAGTCTGAAGTCAGGGAGCCTGATTCCTCCAGCTCCATTTTTCTTTCTCAAGATTGCTTTGGCTATTCAGGGTCTTTTGTGTTTCCATACAAATTGTGAAATTTTTTTGTTCTAATTCTGTGAAAAATGCCATTGCTGGTTTGGTAGGGATTGCATTGAATCTGTAGATTGCTTTGGGCAGTATAGTCATTTTCACAATGTTGATTCTTCAAATCCAGGAACGTGGTATATCTCTCCATCTGTTTGTATCATCTTTGATTCCTTTCATCAGTGTCTTATAGTTTTCTGCATACAGGTCTTTTGTCTCCTTAGGTCGGTTTATTCCTAGGTATTTTATTCTTTTTGTTGCAGTGGTAAATGGGAGTATTTCCTTAATTTGTCTTTCAGATTTTTCTTCTTTAGTGTATAGGAATGCAAGAGATTTCTGTGCATTAAATTTGTATCCTGCTACTTTACCAAATTCATTGATTAGCTCAGGTAGTTTTCTGGTAGCATCTTTAAGATTCTCTATGTATAGTATCATGTCATCTGCAAACAGTGACAGCTTTACTTCTTCTTTTCTGATTTGGATTCTTTCTATTTATTTTTCGTCTCTGATGGCTGTGGCTAAAATTTCCAAAACTATGTTGAATAATAGTGGTGAGGGTGGGCAACCTTGTCTTGTTCCTGATCTTAGAGGAAATGCTTTCAGGTTTTCACCATTGAGAATGATGTTGGCTGTGGGTTTGTCATATATGGCCTTTATTATGTTGAGGTAGGTTCCCTCTCTGCCTACTTTGTGGAGAGTTTTTATCATAAATGGGTGTTGAATTTTGTTGAAAGCTCTTTCTGCATCTTTTGAAAATATCATATGGTTTTTATCCTTCAGTTTGTTAATATGGTGTATCACATTGACTGATTTGCATATATCAAAGAATTCTTGCATTCCTTGGGTAAACCCCACTTGATCATGGTATATGATCCTTTTAATGTGCTACTGGATTCTGTTTGCTAGTATTTTGTTGAGGATTTTTGCATCTATGTTCATCAGTGATATTGGCCTGTATTTTTCTTTTTTTGTGACATCTCTGTCTGGTTTTGGCATCAGGGTGATGGTGAGCTCATAGAATGCGTTTGGGAGTGTTCCTCCCTCTGCTATATTTGGAAGAGTTTGAGAAGGATAGGTGTTAGCTCTTCTCTGAATATTTGGTAGAATTCACCTGTGGAGCCATCTGGTCCTGGGCTTTTGTTGGAAGATTTTTAATCACAGTCTCAATTTCAGTGCTTGTGATTGGTCTGTTTATATTTTCTATTTCTTCCTGGTTCAGTCTTGGGAGGTTGTGCTTTTCTAAGAATTTGTCCATTTCTTCCAGGTTGTCCATTTTATTGGCATATAGTTGCTTATTGCAATCTCTCATGATCCTTTGTATTTCTGCAGTGTCAGTTGTTACTTCTCCTTTTCCTTTTCTAATTCTGTTGATTTGAGTCTTCTCCCTTTTTTTCTTGATGAAGTCTGGCTAATGGTTTATCAATTTTGTTTATCTTCTCAAGGAGCCAGCTCTTAGTTTTATTGATCTTTGCTATCGTTCCCTTCGTTTCTTTTTCATTTATTTCTGCTCTGATCTTTATGATTTCTTTCCTTCTGCTAACTTTGGGGTTTTTTTTGTTCTTCTTTCTCTAATTGCCTTAAATATAGGTTTATTTGAGATTTTTCTTGTTTCTTGAGGTAAGATTGTATTGCTATAAACTTCCCTCTTAGAACTGCTTCTGCTGCATCCCATAGGTCTTGGGTCATTGTGTTTCCATTGTCATTTGTTTCTAGGTGTTTTTTGATTTCCTCTTTGATTTCTTCAGTGATCTCTTGTTTATTTAGTAGCGTATTGTTTAGCCTCTATGTACTTGTATTTATTACAGTTTTTTTCCTGTAATTGATATCTAGTCTCATAGTGTTGTGGTCAGAAAAGATACTTGATACAATTTCAGTTTTCTTAAATTTGCCAAGGATTGATTTGTGATGCAGGATATGATCTATCCTGGAGAGTTCCATGAGCACTTGAAGAGAAAGTGTATTCTGTTGTTTTTGGATGGAATGTCCTATAAATATCAATTAATTCCATCTTGTCTAATGTGTCATTTAAAGCTTTGTGTTTCCTTATTTATTTTCATTTTGGATGATCTGTCCATTGGTGAAAGTGGGGTGTTAAAGTCCCCTACTATGATTGTGTTACTGTCGATTTCCCCTTCTGTGGCTGTTAGCATTTGCCTTATGTACTGAGGTGCTCCTATGTTGGGTGCATAAATATTTACAATTGTTATATCTTCTTCTTGGATTGATCCATTAATCATTAGGTAGTGTCCTTCTTTGTCTCTTGTAATAGTCTTTATTTTAAAGTTTATTTTGTCTGTTATGAGTATTGCTACCCCAGCTTTTTTTTGATTTCCATTTGCATGGAATATCTTTTTTCCATCCCCTCACTTTCAGTCTGTGTGTGTCCCTAGGTCTGAAGTGGATCTCTTGTAGACAACATATATATGGGTCTTGCTTTTGTATCCATTCAGCCAGTCTATGTCTTTTGGTTGGAGCATTTAATCCACTTACATTTAAGGTAATTATTGATATGTATGTTCCTATTACCATTTTCTTAATTGTTTTGGGTTTGTTTTCGTAGGTCTTTTCCTTCTCCTGTGTTTCCTGCCTAGAGAATATCCTTTAGCATTTGTTGTAAAGCTCATTTGGTGGTGCTGAATTCTCTCAACTTTTGCTTGTCTGCAAATGTTTTAATTACTCTGTCAAATCTGAATAAGATCCTTGCTGGGTAGAGAAATCTTGGTTGTAGGTTTTTCCCTTTAATCACTTTAAATATATCCTGCCACTTCCTTCTGGCTTGCAGAGTTTCTGCCAAAAGATCAGCTGTTAGCCTTATGGGGATTCCCTTGTATGTTATTTGTTGTTTTTCACTTGCTGCTTTTAATATTTCTTCTTTAATATTTTTGGCAGTTTGCTTAATATGTGTCTTGGCATGTTTCTCCTTGGATTTATCCTATATGGGACTCTCTGTGCTTCCTGGACTTGATTGACTATTTCCTTTCCCATATTAGGGAAGTTTTCAACTATAATCTCTTCAGATATTTTCTTGGTCCCTTTCTTTTTCTCTTCTTCTTTTGGGACCCCTATAATTCAAATGTTGGTGCATTTAATGTTGTCCCAGAGGTCTCTGACACTGTCCTCATTTCTTTTCATTTTTTTCTTTATTCTGCTCTGCTTTAGTTATTTCCAGTATTTTATCTTCCAGTTCACTTTTCTGTTCCTCTGCTTCAGTTATTCTGCTATTGATTCCTTCTAGAGAATTTTTAAGTTCATTTATTGTGTTGTTCATCATTGTTTGTTTGCTCTTTAGTTCTTCTTGGTCCTTGTTAAACGTTTCTTGTATTTTCTCCATTCTATTTCCAAGATTTTGGACCATCTTTACCATCATTACTCTGAATTTTTTTTCAGGTAGACTGCCTATTTCCTCTTCATTTGCTTGGTCTGGTTGGTTTTTACCTTGCTCCTTCATCTGCTGCATATTTCTCTGTCTTCTCATTTTGTTTAACTTACTGTGTTTGGGGTCTCCTTTTCACAGGCTGCAGGTTCATAGTTCCCGTTGTTTTTGGTGTCTGCCCCTAGTGGATGAGGTTGGTTCAGTGGCTTGTGAAGGCTTCCTGGTGGAGGGGACTGGTGCCTGTGTTCTGGTTGGTGGGGCTGGATCTTGTCTTTCTGGTGGGCAGGGCCGCATCTGGTGGTGTGCTTTGGGGTGTCTGTGAAGTGTGTATGATCTTCAGCAGCCTCTCTGCTAATGGGTGGGTTGTGTTCCTGTCTTGCTAGTTGTTTGGTATGGGGCGTCAGCACTGGAGCATGCTGGCCGTTGGGTGGAGCTGGGTCTTAGCATTGAGATGGAGATCTCTGGGAGAGCTTTCGCCATTTGATATTACATGGAGCCCGGAGGCCTCTGGTCATCCAGTGTCCTGAACTCGGCTCTCCCACCTCAGAGGCTCAGGCCTGACACCAGGCCAGAGCACCAAGACCCTGTCAGCCACACGGCTCAGAAGAAAAGGGAGAAAAAAAGAAAGAAAAAAAATTTTTTTAATTATTAAAACAAAAAAATAATAAAAAAGAAGAGAGCAACCAAACCAATAAACAAATCTACCAGTGATACCAAGTGCTAAAATCTAAACTGAGATAAACAGAAAAATCAGAAACAAATCAGTCACAGACAGCAAACCCCTAGTCTGCAGTTGCTCCCAAAGTCCACTGCCTCAATTTGGGAACATTTCATTGTCCATTCAGGTATTCCACAGATGCAGAGTTCATCATGTTGATTGTGGGTATTAATCCGCTGCTCCTGAGGCTGCAGGGAGACAAATTTCCCTTTCTCTTCTTTGTTCTCACAGCTCCTGGGGTTCAGCTTTGGTTTTGTCTCCACCTCTGCGTGTAGGTCTCCCTCAGGCATCTGTTCCCATCCAGACAGGAGGGGGTTAAAGCAGCAGCTGATTAGGGGGCTCCTGCTCACTCAGGCCAGGGGGAAGGAGGGGTACGGTAGTCAAATTGGAATGTGGGGCGAGCCTGCCGTGGCAGAGACCAGCATGACCTTGCAACAGCCTGAGGCGTGTCATGTGTTCTCCCAGGGAGGTTGTCCCTGGATCACGGGACCCTGGCTGTGGCGGGCTGCACAGGTTCCCGGGAGGGGCGGTGTGGAGAGTGACCTGTGCTCGCACACAGGCTTCTTGGTGGCTGCAGCAGCATCAGCATTAATGCTTCATGTCCGTCTCTGGGGTCAGAGCTGATAGCCACGGCTTGTGCCCATCTCTGGAGCTCACTTAGGCAGTGCTTTGCCTTCTGTGGGCACACAGGGAAGGAATCCCCTCCCCTCACGCACCCCGAAACAATGGTCTCTTGCCTCTTTGGAAGGTCCAAACTTTTTCCCAGACTCCCTCCCAGCTAGCTTTGGTGCACTAGCCCCATCAGGCTGTCTTCATGCAGCCAACCCCAGTCCTCTTCCTGAGGTCTGACCTCCAAAGCCCAAACCTCCACTCCCAACCCCACACACCCCAGCGGGTGAGCAGACAAGCCTCTCAGGCTGGTGAGTGCTGGTCGGCACCGATCCTCTGTGTGGGAATCTCTCTGCTTTGCCCTCCGCACCACTGTTGCTGTGCTATCCTTCGTGGCTCTGAAGCTTCCCCCTGCCCACCTCCCGTTTCCACCAATGAAGGGGCTTTCTTGTGTGGAAACTTTTCCTCCTTCACAGCTTCCTCCCAGAGATGTGGGTCCCATCCCTAATTTTTTGTCTCTGTTTTTTCTTTTTTCTTTTGCCCTACCCAGGTATGTAGGGATTTTCTTGCCTTTTGGGAAATCTGAGGTTTTCTGCCAGCATTCAGTAGATGTTCTGTAGGAATCGTTCCACATGTAGATGTATTTTTGATGTATTTGTGGGGAGGAAGGTGATCTCCACGTCTTACTCCTCTGCCATCTTGAAGGTCCTCCCTAATGCAGTGTATTAAAGATGATTATTTCTGTGTGTTAGCTGGGATTGGAAGGGTCTATGTGTTTGTCATTGTTTGCTAAATCCTTTGAAGTCAATTGCCAATTATAGGATCTTGTAAGTTTAGGGACCTAGCTGATGAATCCAGTTGAACTGTCAGCTTTTCCGGGCTAGACTGGTTATATAAAGAATCTCCATCCTAATTGCTTTAATTAATGAATGCGGAGATAAGACAGCCCTTGGAGAGAAACACTGCGACATCTTTACAGCATCATTGCCACACCTGGTGACAGACTAACAATAATCTGGTCTTGCTGGGCACTCGGCGTCTCAATTGCTGCACTTTTATGGGACACCTACCATGACCGTAATGTGTGGGGATATAAACAGAGTGTCTGACATCTCCCCAGCTCTGAAAGGGCTTATAATTTTATTGAGAAACAAGCCTCAAATGTATCAAACAAGTTGAGAGTAAACAAAAATGTTGTGTTAAAATAATTTTAGAGAAAGGAGGTAACATTTTGGGGAGTAGGTTTGGCCCGCAGGGATTTTATAGCCCCAGGTGATTGGAAGGGCAGATAAGGAGAGACCAGAGTCCATTGACTGGGTCAGCCAGTTCAACCTCTCTCCTAGAGATTGCCAAGTTCTGTCCTCCTGTCTTTGTAATTGTTCTTCCCTCTGTATGGATTCTTCTTGCCCCAGCTCTTCAAATGGCTGCCTCCTTTTCTGTAGTTGGATCTGAGCTCTATAATTACCCCCAGAGGGTCACCTCTCCATCACCGTATCCAAAGGGACACAGCACCCTTCCCATGCCCCCTGTCTTTTATCAGACAGACCTCATTGCCATTTTTATAATCACCTCTTCTAGGCTGTGAGCTCCTCTGAGCAGAGACCTGACGTTTGCCCATCATTGAATCACAAGTGCCGCACAGATTGCGGGCATTTAAAAAACATTAGTTGAATAAATGGTTTGCAGCTAGGAACATTTTATCATAAGCAGCAGAAATGGACTCTGGTTAGCTGAAGCAACAGGGAACTAAATGGCATTTTCTCTTCTGAATTTGGAGAACCAGGCTTGGAAAGAGGCAGGAAGCAGTCGGTCTGGAGGACTTGGAAGCAGCAACCACAGTAGAAGGCTCAGCAGGGAACATCGGGTTGGGGCGCAGCTGCTGGGGTCAGTAAACACCAAACACATCTTCTGACTTTGGACACATACAGAATTTTTATTTCCACATTGAGAAGAATGAGCAGATAGGAATCACACTAAGTCCTGAGAGAGAGCAGCTACAACATCGTGTGTATTGTAGGGAAAGCTGCTTCTGGGACAACTATGGCTCCAAAGATTTGTCAGAGTAAAGGGACAACCATGGTTCTGATAAGGTGTGCAAGCCAATGGAAGCCAATTAACCTATCAGCAGATAAAAGCTGAGGCCATGTCCTCTCTTAATACATAGTCCAGTTGGAGAACTGATTCCGCTAACTTTACATGCTCAGGACAGATGGAATAAACCTGAATTGACTATTGCTTGATAGATAATTACAACTAAGAAAACACTGGATTATTCTAGTTTGTTCTGATGCTTGAAAATATTGCTTATCTTCAGACTTCTGAGTATTTTATTTCTTTTTTATAAAAGAATTCATAGTGTATAATGTAGGGTTCAGTTTTATTTTAAAGAAGATAGAGTTTCTAACATATTTATATCTCAGTTTGGTTGAAAAAAAAGATATAATTCCTCGTTAGCATTACTCAACACCTATTTGCATTCTTCTGATAATAGTACCTAGATTTTTAATTTGAGAAATGACTCCTCTTGCCATATCCTCATTCCAAGAGTAGATCTGTAGTATCTGAGAGCAGAAAAATACCATATGTATTATATCCTTACCTAGAGTATTAAAAACCAAAGTGGTATTTTGAATGTCTAGGTGCTAAAAGCACTGGTCTGCAATGTTTCCTTTTCAGATACTTAAGTAATTCCTTACTAATTTCTTATGCTTAATTAGTTAAGTAAATAGTCAAGTAATTAAGCCTAGTCAATCCAGTGAATGGAGGTGGTGAGGGCTATGGCTGTAGTGAGACTGTCAAAAGCAGAATATGTCGGCTAACCTTTGAGTGATAAAATAGCACTACAAGTAGAAATCAAATTTATAATATGCCCTGTGGGAAATACAGAAAGAAAGTGAGGATTAAACTAAGGAGTGATAAATAACAGTTGAGATACTGGGGAGAAAACACAGATCTGTTCCACAAAGTTATATTTCTTTCAGTGTTACTTCAAATGGTGTTTTATCCTTATATTTAAATGTGAACACAAAAAATGTGTTTAACAAATATTTGTCCACTCAACAATATTAGTGTATAATTTATACGCCTGTGTATATGTGCACATATGTACACACATGTATATGTATGTAAAAGGGGGTCAATTTGTTTATGGTACACCAGATTCTCAGAAATGATTTTCTTAAAGCTGTTTACTTTTGTTAATGAGCAATACCGTGGTGAGGTGGGAATGTATTTCTAAGGGTATTCTTAGCCATCTCTGTTTGGTCAGTTTTCATCTTAGTAGATTGAAAAGTTGTTACGGAAAAAGTGGTTCATAGGGCATTTCCTCTGAGAAGAGTAGAGAGGAAAATGAAACCAGAAGTTGAGAATTTACAGAACCCTTGGGAAAGTAGCAATAATGTCGTATAAGAGTCAGCTCAGAACATTTTCACTTACCTGCCATGCATGTATTGCGCGCTAGCCATGTGCTCAGCACCATCTCCACTTGATGGTATATGCGCATTGGCGTGCCGTGACTGGAAGAGGAAGTGCTCTGGACCTCTCAGTTCCATATCAGGGAGAGCCAACCCGTGCTCTCATAAGCCACTTCATGACGGACTTCGGCTGTAATCCATCTGAGAACAAGGATATTCACCCAAGTTAATTAACCCCCAGAGAATGAGGGTCTTAAGGTCAACCTAGCAGTAATCTTTCTTTAGTAGCACTTCAGAAAGGCCTGATAGAAAAGGCAAGCACAGTTCATTTCCTCTGCGTACATGCCAAGTGGGGCCGGGCTTATATTTTCAGCTGGAGAGATTGTCTGTAATATTAAGAAGAGTCTCCCAAACCTAAATATCAGGGGATAAAAAAAGAACACAGGAGAGGCAGGATATGGAATCATCAGTAAGGACCTGAAAAGCCAAAACCTTGGTTCTGCTTGTTTAATTACATATCTTGGCAGAAGAGAGTTAGATAAGGTCCCTTTTATATATGTGATTCCGTCCACACCTGGCCAACTATGAAAGTAAGCTAGTGTCATCTCTAATATTTATTGTTTCTTTTTTTAATTAATAAAAATGTCCTATCAAATGCATCTTGTCTACATTGATTTTTGAGATTTTGACTGTTTATTTCTCTTCCTTCCCACTAGAGTTTCAAATTCCCCTTTTGGTAGACCTTACCTTGTTTTTCTTTGTAGAAGGATCATTTAGGAGCTCAATCATGTGGGCCCTCTCTTACCATCTTGAACTTTGTAATTTTGTTTTCCCCCTCTGAACATGCCTTTTGAACATCCTGTCTCCCCAGAGAGTGTCCTGTGCAGCCACAGGCGATAATTTAAATCCCTGCCTTTGTTTCCCATCAGTTTCATCCATGCCTGTTGTGTAGAAAGCTCCCTTAGGAAGGCAGGATGGTGTTGGCCTAAATTATGGCTGTATTCTCAGTGCCTGCTACATATGGTCCCTGGAGCATAACAGGTGCGCAACACAGATTGAATGCATGAGTGAACAAATAAGGAACTGAATAGTGTTCCCTGGGGAACCTTGTAGCCAATGTCCTTTAGATACAGATAAATTCAATGCACATTAGAGTCAGATTTCTTCCCTTGCAGGCAAGAGAAACTGACTGCAGTTAGATTAGGTAGAATATAGGAAGTTACCAGAGGGAGATGCCTTAGCCCAGGGGGAGATAGGGGTCAGGTCAAGTCAGTCCTGCCACCTGTTTTTGTAGAGCCCACAAGCTAAGGATAGTTTTTACATTTGCAAATCATTGGAAAAAATCAAAACAAGAGCAATATTTCCTAACATGTGACAACTACGTGCAATTCAAATTTGAGTGTCCCTAAATAAAGTCTTGTCATGACACAGCCATGCCTTTTGTTTATGGGTTTTCTGGGGCTACATTTGCATTGTGATGGCAGAGCGGAGTAGTGGTGACTGAGACCGTCTGGCCAGCAAAGCGTAAAACGTTCATTACCTGGTCCTTTACAAAGGAAGCGTGCCGATTCCTAAGTTAGCTCATGGAATTCAAGCCAGGCAATCAGAGCTTAGGGAATTCAGAAACCAGGATACTGTTAGGAATCTAGGTAGCAGAAAGGAAGAGACCGGCACTTGTGGTACCACCATCAGAGGAAATCTGTTCACCCCCATCTCTATTCAGCTCAGATCTCAAATTCCAGAAAAAGGGAGACTGAATCGTGTGGCTTAGTGTACATGCCCACCCCATGACTATAGGGATGAGGGTGGAGGGAACCTTGATTAATATCCCCATCATATGGAAACTTAGCAAAAAGAGCAGACGTTCACTACTTGAATGGCGATGCCGAGATAAAGTCATAGCTGACCCTGTTGCCTTCTTCTTCCAAAGATAAACAGAAGCTGTTTGCTGCCTGGTCACATTCAGAGGCTGCTGAGCAGTGGTGGGTATACACACCTGACACAGTGACCTCTTGTCGTTGAGTGGACTCCTCATTTCGGAGTGTGCTCCCCTTTATCCCAAGTTTCAACTTCCATTTCTTCAGCTGCGTTCTGTGCAAGCTGATCATACCCAGTGATGCACCATCTCATGCCAAAGTAGCCCAGCACCAGGGGACGCACTGACTTTATTTTTAAAGATTTCTTTTGGTTTTCTCAACCAAGTTTCAGAACTGCTTTCCATCACCTTTGAATGGAGCTAAACTGCAGATGTCTAAATGAGACCACAGAGGCATCAGCGCTTGTCCCGAGAGGTGAAAGGAGGGGAGACTGGGAAGCATTGGACTTTTGGGCCTCCTGTCTTCAGTGTGCATCCAGCCTTCGCCCTTAGGAGGCATTGCCAGGAAATTAAAAAGCTTCAGTCAGTGACCATGGAAAGGCTTATGAGCAACAGGTCTCAGTGCAAAAAAACGTTTTCATGTGATCCTTTGTGAGAGGCTCATGTTAAACAGGATAGGAGATGTAGGTCATTTCCAAGCCTGAAAAATGTGAAATTCACTTTTATTTAAAATGTTAAATGTGATAGAAAGAAAAGAAGTTGGTAATTACCTTCCAGTGTAAGGATCAAAGTTTCTCTGAAAGAAATGCACGTTCTGTAGAGCCCATATGCAGTCGTTAGAGAAAATGACTGTGTGTGTGTGTGTTGTATGTAATGATGTAAAATATTTGGCATTCTCCCATGGCCTTGACCTGAGTGTGTTGTGACTCAACCTTTACTTTCCTTATTTCTGGGTTCCAGAGGAAGAGAGCTTTTTTTTTTTAAGAATCTTTTTTTGGGAGGAAGTAGATATGGAGGGTGGTATTTATGTTTTTGTTTTGTTTTTGAAGCTGAGGAGTGTTTCGGGAGGATGAGGGATTGGTGCAGGAGTGTTGGTGGGCATTCTTCCTTCAAGTCAAGAATCTGAAATGAAGTCCATTTCTCTTAAAAAGCCCTCCGTTGATGCCATGGACAACATTTTTACCCAACCTGGAGCCCACTTGGGAGAGGCCCTAGCAACTGCTACTCTGAGGAAGAGAAGCTGAGATAGACGTTGCTGGGGAGGAAGGAGAAGAGACAGGATGGGTAGGCGTGGGACTGGCCAGTCTGCACTCCGGGGCCGTCCTTCCCCCTCCCAGACACTAGCTGTGGTCACCGTGTTTAAAAAATTCATCAATGTGGCAGAGGCAGGAATACTAATTAAGTGTTTTGAGCATAATAGAAAGTCAGTTTTAATTTTCCCAAATGGAACTATTGTTTACAGTTACAGATGGCTGCCAGGCAGTATCTGGAGAAAATAAATGAGTCCAGGGAGTAGGGAATTGCTTTCAATTCCTATGCGTATTGCAGGGAAGCCATTCGAGAATTCAACCTAAGAAGGTTGTTGCCCAGAAAACAGATTACCTATAAAGTCTGCAAAATGGTGTTTCCATTAGGACCATGCCAAGTCCGTGGTATCACGGATTTGCATGTTCTCACCTCCCTCCTGGTGTTTTACGTAAAAGGAATGAGCACTCAGAATAGTTATTACCACATGGATTAAAAACCACAGAAACAAGCACCACTCCCTCCCCCGATGGCCACCAAATTAAAATTGCTTGTACAGTACCCAAAGCTTTCTTGCCTCTCATCCAGCTTCTTTTACGTCCTGGGTTGTGTCTTCCTTAAGAATAGTGAAATGGATGCCCACATACCCTGCACCCAGATTCACAAATTTTTAACACTTCCTTTCGGAGGGAAAAATTACACTCTCTTCCATGACTGAGCAAGGAAAGACCAACTCAATCCTCAAGGCCACCTCTCACCCGATCCCTGCCCTGGTTGCTCTCTTTTGCTTCTCTGCACTGCCAGGGCAAAGCAGGCTTTTCCTTTACTGCACTTCATCCTTCCTGTCTGTGGTCATTTGCATATTCATAATTGTCTTTCAACTAGTCCCCACAACTCAGCTCTTCACTACTAACCGTGCCCCTTGAGGGACTGTCTTAATCCATTTAACCAGCTGTAAAATGGGGGTAGTTATAGTGCCTGGGGTGAGTCTTAATGAGTTACTGCAAATGAAGCTTCTAGAGAAAACTCCGGTGTGTAGTTTGAACTCAAAGATGGCAGCTGCTAATACTGTTTTTATTAAGATTATAAAATATTTATTTATTTATCTTATTGAAGTATAGTTGATTTACAGTGTTGTGTTAATTTCTGCTGTACAGCAAAGCAACTCAGTTATACACATATATACTTTTTTTAATATTCTTTTCCATTATGATTTATCCCAGGATATTGAATATAGTTCCCTGTTCTGTACAGTAAGACCTTGTTGTTTATCCATTCTGGATGTAATAGTTTGCATCTACCAACCCCAAACTCCCACTCCCTCCCTCCTCCACCCCCCTCCCCCTTGGCAACCACAAGTCTGTTCTCTATGTCTGTGAGTCTGTTTCTCTTTTGTAGATAGGTTCATTTGTGTCATATTTTAGATTCCACATATAAGTGATATCATATGGTATTTGTCTTTCTCTTTCTGACTTACTTCACTTAATATGATAATCTCTAGTTGCAACCAACTATATTTTAATTATCTTCTTGTCCCTTTTCTTTGAAGAAATCATCGGAGTACACTACATACAAAAATAAGTAATTGTCCTGTTGAAAAATCCCAGGGAAGGACAAAAATAAGAAGTTGGAGTCAGAGGCTCACTCTAGGAGACGCTCAGTATGGGTTGGCTTAAAGCAGTAATTATAAAGACTTCCTGCAACAGAACTACCTGAAGTGCTTGTTAATACTGCAGATTCCTACTGAATCAGAATCCCTGAAGCTCTTGGGCACTGCCCCCAGGACTCCCCTGTCAGAACTATTGGGCCATCTCATTTGTAGAATGTAATAACTAAGACACATCACAGCATGGTACAATCCAAGTCCAGGGTGAGCCTGACTTTGCTCTAAGTATGAACCATTATTGAAGGAAGCATCGTGACCCTTCTCCCACTGTATCCCAATGGAATACTTTCCGTAATACACAAGCACTTGATTTCATTCTCTAGAGTCCTTTTCAGTGAAACTTTGCTCAGATTTTAATACCTCTAAAACTTAATTGGTGTTTGGGAGTTAGCTGGATTTTTTTTTTTTCTGATTTCTAATTAGGAATCTCAATTCACAGAAGATATATAGTATATCAAACCAGTCTGGGTTTGAATTTTGTTCTTGTGTGACATCAGGCAAGTTCTTCAACCTTTCTGACCCTCACTCTCCTCACGTGTAAAATGGGAATACTGACAAATACCTCAAAGGGCCTTGTGAGACTTACAAATGCATGTGAAAGCACTTACTACCCTTGCAAGTTGCCCCGGAGATGTTAGTTTCTGTTTTTCTGAAACACAAGAGCACTGTTAGGAAGAGAGGAAAAAAGAAACACATTTTCTCTTAACTAATGGTTTCTCAGTTTCAGGGCTGTGACATCCTGAGCAAAAGATAATTGTTGATGTGTGTTTTGGGGAGGGGGAGGGGGCTGGCGAGGGGGGCTGTCCTGTGCATGGTAGGAGGTTTAGTTGCATCCCTGGCCTCTCCTCACTAGATGTCAGTGGTGCCCCTTCCTCCATCTTCCTGACAACGAATATGTCTCCAGACATTGTCACATGTCCCCTGGGGGGTGAAAATCATCCCTTTGAGAACCACTGTTCTAACTTTTTGCCTGTAATTTTAAGGCATTAAATGGTAAAATAAAACTACAACATTAAACTTGCCAATATTTTAACAAACTATCATCAAAGGGGAAACTAGATAGGGAAACCTACCTATGATAGATATCCTCCATGAAAATTCCCCAGCCTTAGGAAGGAGAACTCTCATGGTGCTCTTAGGACGTAGCAACAAGTAATCAGTGGCTTAGCTACAACAAAAGGTTAGATTCTCAGCCTTGAAAGGCCATGACCTCAGGCTTTCTCATGTCCCACATCTACTGAACTAGGGCTGGATGTCTCTTGTTGCAAAAACTAGGGAGCAGTGACCCTTGCATGAGGCTGACGTAGAAAGCAGATGCTTATTTCCTTCATTTGGAAAGAGAAATGAAATTGTCAGGAGTAGCTTCATTCCAGTTAGTGTGACTGGAGCAGTTGATTCCTAAAATAATCGCAGGGGAAACCAAATTACCCAAGTTACCGTGAGAAGTACTGGAGGCTGGGTGGCATCCAGACACCGGCACCTGATGGATCTATGCCACGATGGGGATGGGGGACGTGTACCTGTGAGGCGCTTGCAAGTTCTTCGATGGGCGTTGCCGACATCTACCTCAGCAACCTGACTCTTTCTCTGCTTCCATGGTCCTCCTTAGTGACACAGCATTTCAACATTTTTTCACCTGGGTTTAACCTAATTCTGCTAGATTTTGTGCCTTGTTATTTGCCTTGAGATGACCTTGTGAATGTCTTTGGGAATCAAACAGGTGTTTTTATGGGAGAACCTTAATTCCAGGTTCCTGGGAGGCACCTCTGTGCAGACCCCCTCCACCTCCCACCACCTAGCATACCAGTCTCTCTGCTGCCAGCTTCCCTGGAGTACACTGATCCCGTCCACAATTCCTTTTACAAGCGGGGCCATGGCAGCTTTCTCACTCTGACTCTCCTGGCATCACGGCCAAAGGGTCTGACGAGACGAGAGACAGTGGACTAGCCCGGTCTGCATGAATCACGCTGAGACTCCAGCTGTGCTCTTTCCTTTCCTGTTGGCAAGATTTTGAGGTGGAAGTCCAGAGGTGTTTCATTGTTCTTGTTTGTTTTGTTTTAATTGTGCAGTAGTTGCTTTGTCCTCGCTTTACACGTAGTTATGAAACATTAATGAATACTGATGAAACGAAGGATAAATGTTATTTGCCTAAATTAAGAAATGTTTGATAGGATTGTTATAACCGTAGTTATTACTTATTGAGATGAGGTGCTGGTTCTTTTTAGGGCTCATGTGGCCCAGTCATTCTCATTTTGCACGGATTATCCTAATTCATCTACATAACGGTAGAATAACTCAGAACTTCTTTTATCCCGAAGTTGTAAGTGAAGTACCCGTGTGGCAGAGGTAGGATCTGAACTGCTGCCCAAAGGGCAGATTTCAGGTGGCTGATGACCCGTGCAGCTAAGCCCCAGGAGAGGGCAGCTGTGATGTGGTCCTCTCTCCACCAGGGCCTCAGTGTCTTCTACCACCAAGGCCTTGGCAGCATTTCCAAGGGGCTAGGGAATTTGAACTATGCCAACGACAGTTTTGCAAAAATCGAACCCAGGATGGAGGTAGCTCCAAGTTAATGCCATTTGGTGGCTCCTCTGGAAAGTGCATCAGAAAGCATCCTGGAAGCATCTTCCACATTCTGCCTGGCATGGCTAGAGAGCTCCTCGTCGCCTTGTGTAATTCAGCTGCGATCGGCTTCAAACAAGAGCATAGAAAGGTGCCAGTGTTCTCCTCTCTTCCTAGGAAAAGAGTCCGTATCTAAGACTGCCCTTACTGACTTCACCTGGCTTCTGTCACTAAGCTGTTAACTCACTGACATTAAAATGCTACGAAAAATACCTCTGAACCAGCTGGATTTTTCAAACGTCAAAATTATAATACTGCAGCTGCCGGCCCTGCTTTACTATAGCTTATGTTTTGGCGAGAAGCCTAACATCAGCCCATCAAACTCTGAGAAGCCAGGGGGAGTTAAAATAATAGCCTCTTAAATAGAAATGAGTAAGATGGTTATCAGTAAATGGAAAATCAGTTTCATGTAATACCTCTGAACATAGGTTAATGAAATAAGTCCTTAATTTTCCTTAGTGAAAAGTAGACCTCTGATTAATGTTAAGATTTGGCTGGCTATTTTTAACACTAGTCCTTTTCTTAAAAAATCTCTTGAAATAACTCTCATTCAGGCAATAATTTTGAGCACTTTTCCCTCTATTATCCCACTTAATTAAATCTTCACAGGAGCTTTGCTAAGGAGACATGATTCTCAACCCAGTCTGCAACTGAGGAGACTGAGGTCCGGAGAAATTAAGTGACTTGATCAGCTAGAAAATGACACTGAGAATATTTCAACCCATTTTTTTCTAACTGTAAGTGCACTACTCTTCATGAAACCAAGTTGCTTCTCAGTAATCTTGAGAGCGTTTACTTGCACTAGTAAAACTAATTTACTATAATTTAGCCATTATATTGCTTCTGAAAAATCAATATGTTTATCTATAACATAGTCTAGGTCTAGAACCTTTGTTGTTATATGGGGCTTCTGATGTTAATAGTATTCATTTACTCCTGATGAATTGGGGCAGAAGGAACAGAGGTCAGAGGGGTCATAGATAACTCCAAGTAACCAGTGAAGGAAAACTAGGATCATTTCTGGATTATTCAGGGATCAATTTACCATTTTGTGCCTGAGTAGTATTAGGTGCCTGCATTTGTTGGCTTGGGCTGCCATAACAGAATACCACAGAATTGGGTGGCTGAAACGAAAGAAATGTATTTCTTCCTGTTTTGGAAGCTGGGAAGTTCTAGGTCAAGGAGCTGGTCCATCCACTGCCTGGTGAGAGCTCTCTCCCTAGCTTGCAGACGGCCACCTTCATGCTGTGTCCTCACATGGCAACGAGACAGCTCTAGTGTTGCTCTCTTCTTCTTGTAAACGTACTAATTCGGTTACGAGGGCTCCACCCTCATCATCTCATCAAACCCTAGTTATCCCCCAAAGGCCGCATCTCCAGAGATCATCATGTTGGGGGTTGGAGCGTCAGCGTATGAATTCTGGGGTGTTTGGGGGTGGGGGGGTGGGTACAGTTCAGTCCGTAGCAGCACCCGAGACCTATTCATCAGTAAGTTAACTGTAAGCAGTATTAAAAAATTACTCTGAAACTTCATGGCTCAAAACAAGATACATTTATTTTGCTCATGAATCTGTAATTTGGGCAGAGTTTCGTGGGGATAGCTCATCTCTGTTCCACTTTGCATCAGCTGGGGCAGCTCACAGCCTGAGCACTGGAATCTTCTGAAGATTCATTCACTCACTTGGCTGTTGCTTGATGCTGGCTCTTGTTTGATGCTGGCTCTTGTTTGATGCTGGCTGTTGGCTGGGGGCCTCAGTTCTACTCCACATGGGCCTATCCATATCATCTATCTGTAGGCTAGGTTGTGCTTCCTCACAGTGTGGTTGCTGGTTGCTAAGGGCAAGCGTCCTAAGAGTGAGACTGAGAGAGACAGGTGAAAGCTATAGTCCAAGGACCCAGCCTTGGAAAAGACCATAGCATCATTTCCACCATAGTCTGTTGGCTGGAGCAACCCCTTTCCCCTACCCACATCCAAGAAGAGGGGACGAAGATCTCTTGAGGGAGACGATGTCAGTCATATTGTAAGAAGAGCATGTGAGATGGGCCATCTTTGGGAAACATCATCTTCCCATAAGAGTTTGGTAATCTGATTATGCATGATTGCTAGAACCCTGAAGGAAAGGCAAGATCACAAGGAGACAGGCATGTTCCTGCTGAATTAGCAGGTTTAACGAGCCACTTTTGTGGTCCACCAGGTATGTGTCTGGTCTTACCTTTATTAATCCTCCTGACTTGGGGTCTTCCTTGCATGGCTTACTTCTCTTAAATTCTGTCTTCTTTATGTCCCCAATTCAAATACTCTCTGGATGTGATAAAATACCACCCTGGGACTCTTAACATTTGTCCATTAAGATAAGATGCATCTAAAGCTCAGAATCAACTGAGACTGACCCCAGTGCAAGTTTCCGTTCTCCGGATTCTTCCCCTTCTATTTCTTAGGGGAGATCAGGGTGTGGAAAATATGTTTCCTGAGGCCCAATTCATGCCTTGCCCTTGTCTGAGGCTTAGGATGCTGTTACATAGACAACTGAGCTGTAATTGGAGCATTCGGATTCCCATTTAAAATACATTCCATTCCCTGGGGGAAATCATCCAAATGGCCTACTTTCCTGAGGGGGATATCAGAAATACTCCTGTCGGCTCGTAGCATTACATGTAATTGTGAAGGTAACTCTACTTTTCACGTATTTGCTGCACACTCCTGTGATGTGTTAAACATTGGGGGTTCCCCTTCCTCGTATATCCCGAGTTGTCTCTATGTTCCTTTGACACCTCCACCCCTCCAAATTCTGAGTAGCTAATGGGTTGTGACCCAGGTTCTATTTTTCCTAATGAGTGGAGTAGGGGGTGGGGGAGTCGCATTGATAGTAGGATGATGGTCCATCTGAAGTGGGTGGAAATACGAGGCCAGAAACTCAAATGTGCAAGGAATTATTTTTGGACTTATAAATTTAAATTTATAAATTTGACATTCCACTGGGGGATTGGAACCTGATGTCAAGCTGACCACACTCACCCTCATCCCACCTTTTCCTGGGTTCCCACTGGCCATATGGGCAATGACCTCACGGCATTGTGGGTGGCTGGTGTGGCCTCAGTTCTAGATCATTGTCCCTCTACAGGGGATCCTCTTCCTGTCTCTGTGTTCATGTCTCACGAAGCTCACCATGGGTTGTACTCCGCTCTGGCCTCTCTGAGACACTGCTCTGTCTCTTGAGAATAGAAGAAACCCTGAGTTGCGCCCTGAGCCACTTTTTACACTTAGGAACTCAGTGGGTCTGAGTCTGCTCCCATTTTCTTCATGTGAAATCATCTAAGCCTCCCTGATAGGCCATTGGTCAGTGGAGCCGGTGAAGCCTCCAGAGCCCCAGATGCATCCACGTGCCACACGGACCTTTAGTTCTCTTCTCGATGCTGGAGCGTGAGCCCAGGACCTCACTCCCCCTTGGGCTGACTCAGGGAAGCAGCTCCCGTAAGGTTACACCAGCCCTTCTGCTTCAGCCCACTTTGGGGATCCATAGAGCTCTTCAGGTTTGGCTTGGACCGTAGCTTCTGATCTTCATGTAGCCTGAAGAAAAGTGGGAGAGAGTAGGATGGACCTGGATCTTTCTTATCAAACCACAGTACTGTGACTGGATCTTACCTTTTGAAGCCCCAGATTTGACTCTTACATCATTCTGTAGCATATCTTCTATAAGTACAGATGCAATCAACTGGGAAAAAAAAGACTAGGGCTGGGAAACATAGAAACAGGCCAAGAACAGCAATTGCAGATCCCTGTGCTTCTTTCTCCACTTTGCCAATTCTCCCAGGATCCTGAAATGTCCCTGGCATTGTGTTCCCATGTGTACTATCTTACTGCTGCTCTGTCTCCATCTGGAGACCTATAGCTACTGTTCTTTTTTAGTGCTAAAAATCTGCCATCCTCTCCACCTCCCAAGGGTCATTTTACTGCCTCTCCTATTGCCACCCCCTGCCATGTGTGTACGTGCACACAGATACGCACGCACACACACACACTTGGAAGCCAGAAAATTCCTTTCCAAACATTCCTGCCTCGAGTTACACTCTGGCGACTTTCCAAGGCTTCCAGAATGCTTTTACTTCTCAATTGCCTTTCTCTGGAGTTGTAGAAGACTCACAAAGAGTTTAAGTAACTCATCAAGGTCACGAGGTGAAGATGGCAGAACAGCCTCTGAAGCCCACTGCTATGAACTGGATCACGTCTCCCCAAAATTCATAGGTTGAAGTCCTAACCCCCCAATGTGATGGTGTTTGGAGATGGGGCCTTGGGGAGGGAGTTAGATTTAGATGAGATCTGGAGGGTGGAGCCCTTGTGATAGGATTAGTGCCCTTACAAGAAGAGGAAGAGACACCAGAGCTCTCTCTCTATCATGTGAGGACACAACGTAAAGGCGGCCATCTGCAAGCCAGGAAGAGGGCTCTCACCAGGAAGCAAATGGGCCAGTACCTTGATCTTGGACCTCCCAGGCTCCATAACTGTGAGAAATAAATTTCTGCTGTCTATGCCGCACAGTCTTGAGTTGCCTAATCTGCCCGTGTTTCCCATGTTTTTTGTTTTTCTTCCCTCCTTATCACATTTTCTTCCCATATTCCCCCATGACTCCATGACGAGGTGTTTGTCATCAATTGTTTCCTGCAGTGCCTTTGAACCAAAAGGTAGGTCAGAGAAGGGGAAGGAATAGTTGACATATGGAAGGAATTTTTTGCAATGTGAAATTGTCCAGCTCTCTCCTGTTCTCTGTATCCTTAATGAAACCTTGGACCCTCAACTAAACAAGTCTCCTAGTTGCTTGTAACAGACAGAACCTAAGAGACCGCTGAAGTGTTCTGCTGGTCCTGTGCATTCCATTTGGCCGGACTGGGCTTTACAAGAGCAGAGTAGCAAGCAAAGCATCTCTGAGCTGGTAGCAGGGCGCACCCCTGCTGTATTCCATCCTGGACATGAAAAACCAGAAACTAATAGCACTTAGATAAATGTGCCATTTTACAGTGCACATCTTTGACACTTGAGGGAAATAAGCAAATCTGGGAAAACACGGGAGTGCTTTCCTGATACTGGTACCATCAGAAAAAGATGTTGGGAAGCAGAGGGATTTTTCAGGATCTCAAAGAGAGACAGGATTAGATAAGCATGTCATTTAATTCTGCCTTTGTGTCTGTCAGGGTCACTATCACATTAGGAGGTGGGTGGATCATATAGATGTTAGAGAATAAGGATTAGTCATGGAAATGCAGTGATGGAGAGAGGAAGGGTTCCAGGAAATATGTCCTGACTTGGAGAAAAATAAAGAGGTTAACTATGGGTAGTATGTCAGCTGAGGGTTCTGGGTTTCAGTGTTGATGCTTTTCCAAGGCAAATAGCTCCAGGTGTCTCTGGAAAAGCCCCTCTTCTCCCATCTCCCTCCAACAGAGGTCGCTGAGACTACCAGGGGATTGGATGGAGTTCAGCTTGGACCTTAAGTGAATTCAGATGATTCCCTGAATCGCTGTTCACTGTTGCTCACAGGTAGTCCAGGAGCCACGTGTCAGAACCATCTGGTATTATTATTCAAACTGCAGTTGACTGGTCCCAGGCAAAGTAAACTGACTCAGAAACTTTGGGGAATGGAATCTGAAAAACTGAATTTTTAGGGAGAGTCTTAGAAAGTTCTTACGTACTAAAGTTCGAGAGTTTTTATCCTAGGTATTCCAGTTTCTGGTACAGTGCCTAGCTCCAAGTGGTCACACGATACTTGTTGCAGTGAATAAATACATCTCCAGTGTGTAGTGTAGTTCCTAAAACAGAGTAGTATTAAGCTAATGCTTGTTGACTGAATGTTTACGATAGCTTCTGGTTCATAAGAGGCACTTCTGAATTAAAGAACCCATCTATCCAGTCAACTAGCTAGCCATCCATCCACACATTCGTCTAACTTTGGGGATTTGGCAAAGCACCAGAAGGGGAGTCAGTGACATGAATCAGAACTGGAGATTGAGAATATCAGGTGTAAGTGCAGGGGCTTAAGGCAGGGAGGGGGAAAAAGGAATGAGGAGGAAATCAGACCTTCACTAGGGCCCTGCGTGTCCATTGCATGAATAAGCAGAGCGGTCACTGAATCAGCAGAACGTTTGTTTATAAGTTGACACAGGCATTGGGGTTGGATGAGGGATGCTGGGGCTACTGCGGTGGGGCTGGCCTAGAAGTGACATCAAGTTAAGAAAATGATTCAGATGTGAAGGTCATCCAGGATATTCATGGCAGGAGCAGATGAGGAGGACTGAGCAGTGGGCGTCGTCCGATGATAGACCCTCTACCTTCCGTCAAAGCTTATCTGACTACCCCCTCCTCCAGCCCTCCAGGGTCTCTCCATAAACTTCAGGTAGTGTGCTCCAGTACAGATTCGAGTTGAAGGGATACAAAAAGGAGGGGCAAGACAGTGGCGGCAAAGAGAATAAAGAAAATCTGTAATGCTATAGGGCACTGCTTTAACTCATGTCTCCCCGTGCTGATCTGGAGGTGGAATAAAATCAATCACACTTCTGACCGCAAGATGGGAATTGACAAAGAGGCTTTACCTTGAAAGCTTAGAGCTAAAAATCAGGTTGTTTCCCCAGTACATTTCCCCATGGTAATTGCAATCCGTGTTTATCCTGGAAAACTAAAAAAACAAAGAAGGATGCTTTTAAAATAACTCGTGATTTCACCTCCATGTGCATCGTGGCATTTCCCCCCCAGTCTGCTTGTTATATATATATCCTACATGATGATTTTTATTTTGTATGTGTCATCTCCTCTTCTGCCATTCTGTTTTATTTAACTTTATATCATAATCTGCTATTATGTGTTTTTGTTAAACGCTATAGCAAAGAGGTTTAGAGCATGGTCTCTGGAAATCTGAAAAAATCTAAGCACCACGTAGACTGTCACTAACTGCCTTTATAACCTAGGTTTGTTTTCCATCCTCTCTAGCCTCAGTTTCCTTTTCTGTGAAATACAACAAAGCTGTCCCTACCTCTGAGTGGTTGTGAAGCTTAAATAAGCTCATGCTGATAGAGTGTCACACAGTGCCTGGCATATACGTACTTATGTTTTTAATAAGAAAAACAAAGAATTTTAATGTTTGCATTATAGGTTATCTTAAGATATGCCAAAACCCCACCTCCAGTTAAGCATCTGCAGCAAAGTATATATTTGTGCTTCAAACTTTTTATGCATTTACTGTGTTATTACGCCAATAAGAGAATCTTAAATACCTTAAGCAAAAAGAGGCGGATTTATTGACTCGTGTAACGAACCTGTGGGACAGCTAGTGATGGGCTCCCTTGAGAATTACTGGAGTCTGGGACTCCATCATCCTGGGGATATTTCTCTCCATTCCTAATCTCCTCTCTTCTCATTGGCTAGACCAGCTTCTTTGAGTCTGCAGACCTGATCACTAGTAGCTACAGGCTGACCTCTTTACAACCTCTTGACAAGGGAGGAAACAAGCCTTTCTCTGTGTAGCTCCAGGTTGCGTGTTTGGGTGTGGGGAGATTTACAGGGCATCTCTGTCCTGGTGAAAGTCACATGTCCATTTGCTCTGGCCAGTTACCATGACTGGTTGGGTGTGTGTCATGATCCACCACCTCATGGGGTAGAGAAAGGCCATGATTGACAGCTCCCTCCAGGAACAAAATGGCACAACCCAACCCAATAAACTCAAGGGTTCTTTCCTTAGAACAGAGTCACAGAACAGACTCGTGGGATCAGGGTCATTAACATTGTAGAAACTCTTACTGTATGTATGTTGCCCACTTTTCTTGCTCCATGACTTTTTTTTTTTTTTTTAAAGAATGTGTGTTTTTTTTGTTTTTTTTTTTTTGTTTTTTTATGGCTCTGTTGGGTCTTCGTTTCTGTGTGAGGGCTTTCTCTAGTTGCGGCAAGCGGGGGCCACTCTTCATCGCAGTGCGCGGGCCTCTCACTATCGTGGCCTCTCTTGTTGCGGAGCACAGGCTCCAGACACGCAGGCTCAGTAATTGTGGCTCACGGGCCCAGTCGCTCCGCGGCATGTGGGATCCTCCTAGACCAGGGCTCGAACCGGTGTCTGCTGCACTGGCAGGCAGACTCTCAACCACTGCGCCACCAGGGAAGCCCCGCTCCATGACTTTTTGACAGACTTCCCTCAGGTTCCATATCTTGGTTCCTCACCCACCATCGATGTGGTGCCCTGGACCTCCAAAAACTTTGACCTGATTGCGTAACACATTGGTCGGACTCTGCATCTTCAGTGTCTAATCAAACTCTTGATCCCGGTACTTCTCCTTAGCCCTGTCATTAGCATATCAAATTCTAACATCACAAGAAAAATTATAGACATTCTCGAAGGCCTTAGCCTAGGGAATAGGCTGCTTTTTAAAATCAAGAGACCACAAGATTTCAGGACCTTGAGGGCAACTGTGATGGCTGATTCATCTCTATGCCCCTAGCCCAAAAGAGCAAGCCAGGCTCTCCAGCGAGCCATGTGGCTTCACCAAAGGGCTTTTACAGTCTGGATGAAGCCCCAATCCTGAAGGAAGAGCAAACTTTCCTGATATTTATTGAGTGTCTGTTTAGTGATTGCCATCTTCCACTCTGCCTGGTTGAAATCAGTAGGAGACTTAATGAAGTGAAAATGAAATCAATATTTAATTCCCACAGGTAAAAGATACTTACATGGTCTACGCTCAGCTGCCAACTTCCCCCAATTCCAAAGGGTAATAAGAGCTGGTCTATCTCAGTCTCACAGCCAAGACTTACACCTGTAATTTCTCCTGTAGTGATGTATTACACTCCTACTATGTGTCACGCATTGTGAATACAATTTTACCACATCCACACCATAACCCCACAGGTGATTTATTAACTGAGCATTAAGTAGTGGCATATAGAGTACTAAGTACCTTAAATATACTATCTCATTTAAGCCTCACTACCACATTTGGAGAGAAATGTTATTGTCTGAGTCTACAAATGAGGAAACTGAGGCACAGAGAAGTAAGAAACTTGCCCTGTTGGAATATTGCAGAGCCAGGATTTGAACCTGAGTCTGGTTTATTCCACCTCTTCGGTGTTTAACACCATTCTTTATTGTCACCCATTTTACAGATGAGGAAAATGAGGCTCAGAAATGACATTGCAGGCCACACAGAGCTAGTAAATTGGTCTTGTGCTTCACTTCACTTTCAAAAGTTCCTTTGAAGTACAAGTAAAATATCAATTGTCCCATTTATCCCATTTATTAAGGAGCTACAGTGAACAAGGCCCTGCACTCAGTCCTGTGGGGACTGTAAAGTTGAAGACACAGTCCATGTCCTTACAGAATATATGGCGTACTTGGCATCAGTATGACCAGTGGAAACAACACACAGTATGTGGGAATCCAGACGTGGCTCAGGTGGTGAATTCATTAGCTACCTTCGGCCGCAAGCAACAGAAATCCATGACTCAGATTGACTCAAACCATAGGAGATGCATTTCTTCATAGTGTGGTGTAAAGACCATAGGCAGGGTGGTTAGGGGATGATTCATTCTTCATCTCAGTATTGTAAGGATACAGATGCACGTTCTTCCCCTCTTCCTGCTTTTCCATCTTTGTTTTGTCATTTGTCTTCCAGTTGACCTCCTTCATTGTTTCAGGGTCATTGTGCGAGTATCAGGTGTTACATTCAGAAATGACAATAAATGGTCCAAATGCCATCTCTTCCCATGTGTCTCTTTTCTGAGAGTGAAAAAAAAAAAAAACTTTCCTGGGTGTTTCCCTAAGACCCCAGGGTATCTTTGGCCAGAACTACATAATATCCGTCCTCCAAACTATTAGTGTCACAAGAAATGGGACGACGATAACTGACTTAGAGGACCTGTGGACCAGGGCTGAGGCAACTGGAGGAGGATGGATATTGGGAAGAAAATGAAGATTCCGTTTGAAACAAAGTAGGGAAAACTTTAAGAGTGCTGGGAAGGTGACAGAGTATTGCTTTAGTAATAAATCTGAGACAGTCACAAAATAGTTGTAGGACCTTGCAGGATGACCATTATCAGGTGTGGGAATGGCTTAGAAGTCATGAGAGGTCCGAGAGTAGCTCAGAGCCGTAAAGACAAAAAGCGCCTCTACCTTTTGGGGGACTTACCTGCACTCACCTGGACTTTCGGGACTTTGCCATTAACTGCCTTTGTGATCTTGGGCAAATCACTTAACCTCCATGTGATGTAATTTTCTTGCTTGCATAGTCAAATTCTCTGTCAGGCGTTGAAGATGCGGACTCCCCACTCTCCATGTGGGTCTCCAGGGAGACCAACAGAAATATCCCTGTAATCATCCAGTAGGGAAGGTGTTATATGCTGGGAAAGCCAAGAGTGGTTTAAAGCCAGCCCATATTTCGCTCACCAAGCCATGCACCTGGCAGCTGCTGTGTCACCCGAGGAGGGTAACATCCACAAGGACATCATCCACTGGCCAAGTCACAAGTCCAGGGTCTGCTTCTGCACAGGGAGGGTGTAGCTTTTAAAAATATGCATCAGGCACCATGTGGGTTAGTGGCGGCCCTGCTCCTTGCGATGCTCAAGGTGAGGAACTGGTGCTTCTCTGCTGGGGCTTCTTGGGGGACGGTGTACAGGAACAGTAGGCACGTGTTTCTAATCCTTTTCTGCAGCCCAGAACCAAAAGAGCATGGTGGCTAAGAGCGTGGGCTGAGGAAGTAGAACCCCTGGGCTTGTTTCCCCAACTCTGCTTCTTTCTTGCTGTCTTAGCTCGTGCTTCTGAGATGAGGGTTTGAGAGCAAGTAGCTTTTTGGTAGATGATCCCAGGAAGCATGGTGATTAGTAGGGAACAGAGGGAAGCCAGTAATAGTTACTACTGTTGGCAACTGGGACTTCATTCCACCTGGGACTGTCTGAAGGACTCTGGAGGGCACAAGTGAGAATTGTCTCACCAAAGACCAAAAATGAAGAATTTAATCCTGTGACTCCTACTTCTCACAGGTAAAGGTTGTTCCTGGGGACATATGGTACCCAGCCAACAAGATAACTCCAGTCACCCCTGGTATCTGTTCCCTTGTGTGGGCCTGTCCCACATGGATCAAGATTGGTCTGTGTGACCATTCACAAATGGCAGAGTGATGGGATATTGCTTCTGAGGCTACATTATTAAAGACATTCTGCCTTTTTTTTTTTTTTTTTTTTTTTGTCTCTTGCATCACTCCCTTGGGGGAAGCCAGCTGCCACTTCCTGTATAGAGGCTCACGTGGCTCCTCTGGGCTTCCTGCCCACAGCCAGTTGAGTCGGTGATCTTGGAAGTGGATCCTGCAGCCCCAGTCAAACCTCCAGATGACTGTAGCCCCAGCCAGCACCTCACTTCAGTCTCGTGAAAGAATCTGAGACCATCCAGCTAAACTTCTCCCAGATTCCTGCCTCTCAGAAACTGTGGGAGATAATAAATACTTGTTGTTTTAGATTGCTGAGTTTAGGGTAATTTGTTCTGCAACCATAGATAACTCATATGTGGTATTAACTTCCCAATACTTCTGAGCTGACACTTGCATGGGCCAGGCAAGCTCCTGTGGCCAGAAAAAGCCATCAGGAAGAGAAGAAACACAGGTGGCTGAGGAAAGAAGTATATAACATCCACTGCAACCGTCCGTCAGAGCTGCAGGTGACCTCCGGAGCAGGTGTAAGGGCAGGACACAGCCAGGCCAGCTGTGCAGACTTGACCATGACCATCACACCTCTGAGCTTCAGTTTTCTCTCCTCTTCCTGCCGACTCCTGTTCTGCACGTGCCTTTTTTTCTCTCCTCTTCTTATTTATTCCTTGATGGATTGATTTCTGAAAGCATCTACCTTTTTGACAAAAACTAGGGTCCTTGACTCTCAGCTCAGGCCAACCCTGAAGAGCAACATACACACACTGACAGTGGATCTTTGGCTCTATTGAAAGGCTGTTTTAGGACCTGAGTGTATGATTCTGCGGCTTGAGGCAAGCAGCGGGGTTCACCAGGGCAGATGCAAGAGAACTTGGAAGGAAAAAGGGAGTAACTCTCCAAAAAATAAAATAAGTAAATAGCTGAAAAGACAAATGGGTTGCTTTAATTTTAACCCCGATCTCAATGCAAAAGTCCACAGGCCCTTGCTTTTCATGTGGTGTTTCCCAAAACAATTGTCACATGGTTCAGACCTCAGGTCAGCCCCACAGAATGTTCTGGAGGCTTGATAGGTACAGACATTGCGTGGGGGGGGGTTACTCCCCAGAGATGGAATACATAAGCTTCCTTCCCTCTGGAACGCAGGCTGCTAGGGAAGGGGACCCAGGGGGTGATGATTTTCGTGTAAATGCTTCACCTAAAGAGTGCACATGTCCATATTTAAGAGAGAAAGTCTATTGCTTTTGACAGATTGTTAGGGGCCCCCCAAAGTGTAAGAACTACTGGTCTAAGCCAGTATGGTCTGCAGTTTGGATCAACATGGCAGAAAAGAAAGCTTCAATGGAGTTTTTTTTTTTTTTTCCAGAACAGTCATGACAAAATGAAAAGAGTATTTGGAAGGCATGTACCCAGTAGCAGCCTCCGAAGTTGAGCTGGGTTTAAGCTTATCATCTCCTTGTTTCTGCTGATTCCATGACTGAGACAGGGGTTACTGCCTATGGTGGGAATGCATTTAGGTATACGGGCTTTTTCTCTGGCCCACTTTGGCTATTATTGCCTCTGGGCGAGGAGCAGGCACGCCAGGCTGGAGGAACTGTATCAGCAAATGCTCTCTCTTTCTACAGGTCTGAAAAAATATAAAGGCTTAATTGAATCAGCTCTGTTGCTTGGTCAAAATGTATAAGCGTGTTGGCAGTTTTTGAAGTATTGGTAAAATCATATTCAAATCAGGAATTATTCAAATCAGGAATTATTACAGAGTGGCAGCTAGATGCAGGTTCAGCGCTCTATAGCAACCGGAAAGAAAAATAAAAAGAAAGAAACCTGACCAAAAGAACATACAATTAAACACAGCTTAATAGGTTTTGAAGGATTCAGAAGGCCTATTGGCTGTGTCAGGACCATTACTTATCATAAGTCTTGTGTTTCCTTTTGTTTTTCTCCTTTTCCTCGCAAAATCAAGTGAATAAATTCTGGATAAACCTAAGTTAGTAAGCGGGTTATCAGAACAGGGACTTGGCAGATAGGATGTGATTTTATGCTTGACTGCAGCTCACAGAAGAAAAACTGAATTTTTTCTGTGCTTTGCCTTTGTTTTTTTGGAGAGGAACTCACAGCTGTCTCCACCCTCAAATTAACTGTCCCTTTGCCAAATGATGCAAAATCTGGTTCCTCTTCATGGACCTCCAAAATTAACTTTCAGATGGTTGATTCTTATAGATGAGATCTGGGATTCTAAATACACAGAGGCCATGGAACGTGTCTGTCGAGGTGATTCACTGTGCCCAGATCAGCAGAGAACCGAGGGGCACAGTAGCTGGGTAGACCACACCACTCTCCACCAAACCCTCATCTTGACCTTTATTCCCTGGCCTCTTGCAGAGTTTGAGGCAAGTTTCTGAAACAAAAAAGTTCCTGGAACAGAGTGCATAATTCCGTGAAAAAGAAAATGCGCCTTTCACATTACAATCAGGAAGTTCTTCTAAATGTCATGCTGAAGTTTTCCTAGCTTTTTAAAACAGCCAATCCCCCATCAGTTGCTGACACGCTGGTGAAGGCAGACCACTGAAATGCAGAAGGAGAGGTTAAATGCTTAAATTGCTAGGGTTCTTTCAGCCTTAAGAGTTCATTAGAATTGTAAATAACATTGGCACTGAATTGAATTTCAAAGATGGCTTGTCTTATTTAGTTATTAAAATATCTCGTGTGTCTCTGTGGCACAGGCAGAAAACACTGTATGTTCTTTCCTTTCCTTGCTTTCATCAGTGTAATGAGGACAACTAGCAATTTAGAAAGCATTTTCATATCTATTATCATATTTGCTCCTCTTAATAACTTTGCAAAGTGGATTTTCTTATTATACCCCTATTTAAAAATTGTCTCTGTAATCAAAAGACAAGATGGTAGCAGGTGTTGGCGAGGATGTGGAAAAATTGGAAACCACACATACATTGCTGGTGGGAACATAAACTGAAGCAACTGCTTTGAAAAACAGTCTGGTATTTTCTCCAAAGGTTAACAGTGGGTTTACCAGATGACCCAGCAACTCCACTCCTAGCTATGTATTCAAAAGAATTAAAAACATATGTCGATACATAAACTTGTACATGAATTTCAGAGTAGCATTGTTCATAACAGCCAAAAAGTGGAAACAACCCAATAGTTATCAACCGATGTGTGGATAAATGTGGTCTTTCCATTCAGTAGAATATTATTTGACAATAAAAAGGAATGAAATACTGATCCAAAAATGGTCAAATATCAGCAATTTCGTATTATTCAACTTTTAAAAATAAAAGTAAAGAGAATAATAGTAATTTGCACTCAAATTTTTGGCACTAAATTTAACTCGGTACACAATTTGGGGGGCCACATTTTGTACCAGGTTTTGTTAGGTTCTGATGTAGTAATAATATTAACATTAGCAAGAGCAGCCAACTTTTATTAGGTGTTTATTATGTGCCAGACACTATGTAAATCTTCATGGCAAGTCTATGATTGATACTTCCCAGGGAAAATTGTGGGTCAGTTTTAAGAACTTACCCAAAGTGACTTGGGGAGTGCTAGTTCCTGTGTCTTTCCCACTGTCCTACATAGAATTACAGGCTCCAATTAAATATATATATATATATCTATATCTATATCTATATATATAGATATATATATATATATATCTCCTAGCTAGCCCTTTCTTTCCATTTTCACTGTGACAAACTTAGTCCAAGCCACCATCATGTATTCTCTCCGCTACAGCAAGTCCCAAGTATTCTCAGCTGCCTCTTTGTCCTGCCTTTAATCACTTAGAATGAAAGCTGAATTCCTGCCTGACATCTATAAGTTTGCATTCCTTTCCTAGGACTTCTATAACAAAGTGCCACTGGGGGGTTTAATATAACAACAACAGAAATTTAATCTCGTACTGTTCCAGAGCCTAGAAGTCCTAAATCAAGGTGTCAGCAGAGCCATGCTCTGTATGTCTGGGTAGAATTATTCCTTGCCTCTTTGTAGCTTCTGCTGGTAGCTGGAAATCCTCAGCATTATTTGTCTTGCAGCTACATCGTTTCAATCTCTGCCTCTGTCATTACATGGCATTCTTCCTGTGTGTCTGTGTCTTTTCTTAAAAGGACATTGATCGTATTTGAATAGGATTCACCCCAATCAAGTGTGACCTCATCCTAACTTGATGACGCTCGCTAAGACCTTATTTCCACATAAGGTCACATTCTGAGGTCCTGGAGGTTAGGACTTCAACATATCATTATGGAGGACACAATTCAACCCATATCAATGGTCTTTTCAGACCTAATTCTTGTCTCCCCACTATTCTACTGCACTGATCTTTCAGTTCCTGGAGTATCCAAGTCAGTTTCTACCACAGGATCTTTGCACATGCTGCTCTCAGCCTGGAATACACTCCCTCAGCTTTCCTATGACTTGCTCCTCCTCCATCTTTAGGTCTTAGTTTTAAATAACACCTCCTCTAAGGTGGGGTTCCTATCCTACCCTCGCTTAAGCAGACCCTTATCTCTCTTTATTATTCCCTATATCTTTATTCTCTGATAGTTTACTTCATAGAAATTTGTAGAAAGTTACAGTTAAGTTATAAATAAAAGCAGTTTGTAAAGATTTAACTATTTACTACTTATTTTCTGCTCCTCCTCCCTCTCCCCCCAAATATAAACTCTATGAAGAGCAGGAATCTTTACTCTTTGGTTCTTGATTGCAGCACAGTGCTTGGCACACAATGAGTATTCTCAGTTTTTTGTTTGAGTGAATAAATGAATGAATAAGTGAAAGAATAAACCGGAAGTAAGTGTGGTAGGTCTTCTCTGAAACACACGGCACTATTGGGAAGTCAGTTTTACATAAAGGGTTCAGAGAGGTTAAAATGAGACAGACCTTTCATTTCTACCACTTACTATATGACCTTGACTTTTCTGTAAGTCTTGGTAATGTTGTCCAGAGAACAGGGTTGATCATAGTACCTACTCAACGCAATGAATGAGGAGGAGGAATAGCAGGGGCATAGGTGGTAGTGGAGGGGATGGTAGGAGGATGATTTGGGAATTTATCAGAAAGCAAAGATGGAAGTTGGGGCCAGCCCAGAAGTTCCCAAAGGACCAATCCTGTATCCCTCAGCTCCTGCACCTGCTCCCAAAACCTGGAGGACAGCATTATCCTGAGGCTACTTTGTGTGTGTGTTTCACTTTCACTGGCACATTTCAGCTAATTGGTTTGGCAGCAGTTTTGCCCCCAGGCTGGAGGTCTGGGAGCCCGCCTGTTACAGATAATAGTTCACATCCTTGAAGTAAGAAGACGGGAGTCCAGGAATTGGAAAAGGTCTATATACTTGTGATTTTATGAAGGAGAATTTTAGTGAGAGGTTGTGAAGGGAGAATTGGCCAGGATTTTAATACAAGAAGAGAATTCTATGGATATAACTTTAGGAAGCAGTAATTCAACACCAAAGTCTGTAGCCATGTGAACACCGGCCCCAAGGGACAGGAGATAGAATGCATGTCTGGGGATGGTGCTGCACTTGAGTTACCTTTAAGTGGAAGGCACAGATTCATCCCCAGGCTTATGGCTGACCCAGTAAGAGCTGAGTCTCTGTGCTTTCTTTGCCAAGGATCTTAGATTTTCCTTAAATCAGAGCTTTTTCACTATTAAAAGTCAATCATATGAATTCTATAATTACATCAAAAAGATACCTAGATATGAAGCTCTTAGTTGATTACAGCCAGGATGGAGGAAATTCAGTGTTTGGTGTTCAGAGAAGGAAGACTTGAGAGAGAATTCCAGTTCTGTCCCCTGTAAGACCAGAGAGCAAACACACACGTGGGCTTAAATCAGGTAGAAAGGGCACTGGCTTTGAAATCAGATCTGCCTCTCACTTACCAGGTGGGTAAGTGATCTTAGATAGTGAGCAACCTATGTAAGCACGTGTCTCATTTGTAAATCGAAGATTATAATTGCTCCAAGGATCCCTTTAGGTGCCAACCTGAGGTCAGTTCCAAATCCTCACTTATGAGGACTCCTAGTTTCCTGTTCTCGAAGGTCCCTGAATGCCTCCTGTTCTGATTTGCATGATTTACTATTATTGTTTTTTTCTCCCCTAGGCCGATGTGTGTCTCCTTGTTTTTCACGACTGTCCCTCATGGGGTATTTCTGACGTTTTTTCCTAATTGTGCTCTCCCTTCCCCATGATATTTTCACACCACGGATATTCTATATATCAGTTTGTGTACTGTGGTCCTTTGGAGGGCCATGAAACATTGTAAGATTTAACAGTTTTTTGGTCCCTTAGAACCTATTCTTGTCCCCTTGGGGGCAATATTGCCTCCTGTTGAGAATGCATGCCCCAGATGTGAGTTAGAGGTTAGCAAGAAAGATGTGTCTTATTTATAAGTTTCCTCAGCACGTGACACGTGAGAAATGCACAGTGATGTTTACTGGATTGGGGGAAGCAATGAATCAATCAGTGGGCAAGGATCAACTGAGAACAATGTAAAGAAAACGCTTAGTCTTATACCGGCTACGTAGCAAGGAAGAAATACATATAGTTGCTCCCACTGCTGAAATCCAGTCTGAGCCTTCCAATAGCACTGATCAAAATCACATCAGATCTTTATTTCTGTGTGTTGGTCTCTAACTCTCCTGTTGACAACGTTGAGGGCCTCTGTTAATTGCCTACTGCTCTGTATTACCTACCGCGTCCGTTCACTGTTTAATAAATGAATGCATGCAAGGAAGAATTCAAATGCAGAGCTCATCTCATTGTTGGGTGGACCAGTTCTAAGAGTCTGGTCATCTCTGCACTCTCCGAGGAGTGGAACGTGATGCCTTTGCTCGCAAGCCCTATTTCTGTCTCATCTCAGTGACTGATTTCTGCTTCCTTGGTAGGCAGAGGAGAAAGCATCTGACCCATAGAGTAGCAGCTTATTTAACTCCCTTTTTACCAGAAAGTCTTTGAATTAAGAATGCCGTTACTTTGCAAAAAGAGAACTTTGCCCCAGAAGTTTGGACACAGCAAGAATGAGGACAAACAAGTTGAATCTCTGGTCTTAAAAGTCAAGAGAGAGGATAATTTGGGGCAGGAAGGTAATGATTGAAAGGAGAAGGAGGGAGCTTTGAGGGTTCTGGGGGATGTTCTGTTTCCGAATCTGCATGCAAATTATATGGGTGTGCTCACTTTGGGATAATTCACAGCTGTACGCTTATAATATGCGTATTTTACTGGATGGGTATTATAATTCAACTAAAAGAATAATGAAGGCAAGGAGTGAGGTCTGAGCCTTCTGAGGGTCAGTCATTTAGGCAAGTCCCTTTTCTTCCCTGAGCTTCGGTTTCCTTCTTTGTAACACAGAAATAATGCCAGCACCTACGTCACAGGTTTGATGTGAGGTTCAAATGAAATAGATAATACAAATCGCTTAGCACAGTGTCTGGTGTCTGGTACGCTGTTTATTAGTTAGTATCAATTCGTTCTTATTCATTATCCTTATTCATTTAGCCCAGATTTATTGAGAACATACCAAAAGTGTCGATCACTGTTCATTCATGTGCAATGAGGTTCTAAATACAGAAACAGGGTAAGGTGACGTTTTTCTTTCTCTCCAACATTTCATCACAAACATTTGCCAACACACAGAAGATTTGAAAGAATGGTACAGTGAACTCTTACGGACTTTTCACACTCAACATTTTAGTGGATTTGCTTTAGCAGGTATCCATCGACCTACCCATCCCTCAGACCATAATTGGGCCTTTTGTTTACAGAGACCTGACCATGGCCCTGGGGTGGAAACCGCCAGGGAAATTTGGTAAGGAAAACAATAGCACTAGGATCAGGGTATGTCCTGGATTAACTTACCCGATGGTGCCGTTGAATAATTCAGACCTCCCGATCCAAACCTCTAAGCAGACCATAAACAAAAGAGCTTGCTTTGGGAAATGGAAGTAATATAGCTTCAGCACTACTGTGTCCTCCTCAGAAACAAAGCCTTTGGTCGGGTGACCTTGGCTTGGTTAAAAGCATACGCAGCGGAAGATGGAAATTCTTCTCAGGAGCTTATGAATTCATGAATTAACACTGACTTTGAATGAGGTATATTTTCCATTGAATGAATACTGAAAAACCTAGAGTTATTTTTCTCTTACAGGCATGCTGAGTTTCTATATTCTAATTTTTCTATAGCGACTATGGATCATTTGTACAATAAGAGCGTTTGTTTGGGTTCCTGCTCTAATAAATCTCGGTTCTGCTTTAATGAACAAAAGAAACAAACAATTTGTAATTGGTCCATTAATTATTTGCATGTAAATGCCTCTGTTAGAGTAACTTAATAAGCCATTGAAAAACATTCCCCTTTGCCAGCTGAGTTACACTCTATTTAGCAAGCAACTCTTTTTTTCTGGCAGGTGGGGGCGGGGGGGGGGAGGTTGTTTAATTTTGTTTAAAAGCAAGGAGCCACTGGGAAACTGAATCAGACTGAATCTAACATATCTGAATCCATGTGAATCCCTGAGGCCTGAGGTAGTAAGGGAGGGCTCAATGAAAGTTTGATGAATTGAAGGGTTAAGTAATGAACCTGAATGAGGATGATGAGAAAGCCCCTGGGAGAGTGGCCTTCCCAGCACAGCCATCCACAGGCTGAAGTTTCAATAACTAGGACAGGGTTTGCCAAACTTTGCTGCACAGAAGAATCACCAAGGGAACTTCAAAACATCCCAATGCCCAGGTTCCGTCCCCTACCAATTAAACCAGAAATTCAAGGGCAGGACCCCCAAGCATTAGTATTTGTTTAATTGCAATGTAATTGACACATGACATTATATTATATTGCAAAATGATTATCACATAAATTTTGTTACTGTTCATCGCCACACATAGTTACAAATTTTTTTTCTTGTGACAAGAAATTTTAAGATTTATCCTCTTGCAACTTTCAAATATGCAATACAGTATTGTTAACTATAGTCACCATGTTCTACATCGCATCCGTGGGACTTCTTTACTTTATAACTTTATACTTTATAACTGGAAGTTTGTATTTTTTGACCGTCTTCACCCATTTCACTCACCCCTCACCTCAACTGCCAATCTGTTCTCTGTATCAGTAAGTCCATTTTTTTGTTTGTTTGTTTTAGATTCTACATGTAAGTGAGATCCTAGGTGTTTTGCCTTTCTCTGTCTGACCTATTTTACTTTGCATAATGCCCTTAAGGTCCTTCCTTGTCGTCAGGCATCAGTATTTGTTAGAGATCCCCAGATGATTCCAATGTAGAGCAAACTTTGTCAAACTCCGGCCTAGGAGTTGATCTTCCCCTCCATCTGTACCCAAAGGAACAAAGTAACAAAAACAAATACAAGCATAAACCTCCCTCTAGGCATAGACATATTGTAAGAAGTGTCCTTCCATTGGATTTTGAAAATACTATTGACTTGCTGTCAGGTTAGTCATTTGGATAACCAGTGACGCTTTCCCGAAGAGCTCGTTCGGAAAAAAGAAAGGCCAGACTGTGGATCCCAAAAGGAAACCCCAGGAAGGTGGAGTTGTAGACGTGGTTCTGGGTGGCAAGGACGAGGGGAAAAGCAGAGGTAAATGTGTATCAAGTTTGGATCCTAAATTTTTCCAGCCAGCATGACCAGCACCCCAGAGCATGACTAAGGAAAATGTCCCGAGATAAATCCAGACCATATTTAAATGGCAAACCTAAGGCAAAAAAAACATTTTACAGAGATAGGAAAAACGTGTTTTCTGGGGAGGGTGGGAAGCAGGGCTATCTGCTGCTCAGTCTAAAGATTTGGTTCTTCTGTCTACCTTGACCACCTGGAATTTCCTCTCATTTGTGCAACTCAGTTGAAATCACATCTTGAAGATGTTTCAAAGCAGCAGAACACGAGAGTTAAGAGGCGTGAGTCTGGCTGGGCCTTTGGTTCTAGGTGCGTCATTTCTAAGAACAACGAGGCTCAGCCTCCTCATTTTGTGATGGGAACCAATAGTTGAACCTTTATAAAGTTAATGTGAAGGTAAAGTGAAATCGTGACTGAAAGCACTTCTCACGGTGTCTAGAACTTTGTAGGGCTCAGTACATTATGGTGATTGTTATTATCCGGTCAACCTGTGTGGGTGTCATACTTTCTCCAAAGTTTGCTTTGTGAGCAGAGTGTAGAAAGAGCATGTGCCCTTGAGGAGAGCTCTGGGCCGTGGCATGGGGGATCCCACTTTTACCGTCTTGTACCAGCTCACGAGAGCTATCTATTAAATTTCTAGGAAATTAGCGAGTTAGTTTTTATATGTTCTTTTCCGTTATAGGTTATTACAAGATATTGAGTATAGTTCCCTGTGCTATACAGTAGGTCCTTGTTGGTTATCTATTTTGCATATAGTAGTGTGTATATTTTAATCCCAGACTCCTAATTTATCCCTCTTCCCCCTTTCCCCTTTGGTAACCGTAAGTTTGTTTCCTATGTCTGTGAGCTTATTTCTGTTTTGTAAATAAGTTCATTTGCATCATTTTTTTAGATTCCACATACAAGCGATATCTTATAGTATTTGTCTTTCTCTGACTTCACTTAGTATGATAATGTCTAGGTCCATCCATGTTGCTGCAAATGGCATTATTTCATTCTTTTTTATGGCTGAGTAATATCCCATTGTGTATATGTACCACATCTTCTTTATCCATTCCTCTGTCCATGGACACTTAGGTTGCTTCCGTGTCTTGGCTATTGTAAATAATGCTGCTGTGAACATTGGAGTGCGTGTATCTCTTGGGATTGTGGTTTTCTCTGGATGTATACCCAGGAGTGGGATTGCTGGGTCATATGGTAGCTCTATTTTTAGTTTTGTAAGGAACCGCCATACTGTTCTCCACAGTGGCTGTATCAATTTCCATTCCCACCAACAGTGTAGGAGGGTTCCTTTTTCTCCACACCCTCTCCAGCGTTTATTGTTTGTGGGCCTTTTGGTGATGGCCATTCTGACCGGTGTGAGGTGATACCTCATTCTAGTTTTGATTTGCGTTTCTCTAGTAATTAGTGAGTTAGTTTTTAAACAATGATGATTAAAATTAAATAACACAGGCTTATGATTACTCAATTAAAATACAAATAAATACTCAAAACAAATTTTCTAATTATTTTACTACATTTTACGATTATCTCTGTGCTTGGGCTTATTTACATCAGTTGAATATGTATAGTGGAAACACTACATAAGTATGTGCTATGCCACCTCATGCATGGCATTATATTGGCAAATTGAGATCGTCTGTGGTGAGTATTTATAGCATAGAAATCATCAAATACTACAAATTGAGGTGTTTCCCTCAGAGAGTTGATTGGAAACATTTACAGCACACCTCTAGGATAGGGCAAGTGTGTGGGGAGAGAAGGAAGGCTTAGGTGCAGTTGAAGCATCTTTGCTATTTTTAGTAAGAACCACCGTGAGTTAGAACTTGGAGGAAGATTTTCCCAAAAGTTGCCTAGAAAGCCAAGTAGGAAGAAAAAAAAAAACTTCTCTCAGCATCTTACTTACAAAAGGCAAGACAAGAAAAGAAAGCCAGCAACTAGCTGTGGAATCCACACTCTACTTTCAAATGGCAAAATCAGTTCTGTTTTCACGAGTGGCGATGCCAAAGGATTTTGCAGTTGCATAGTGAAATCCAAGAAGACCAACTTACCCAAATCCTGAGACTTAATCTTGCAGAAGAGATAATCCTTGATCATAAGTTTTTAGTGTTTGCATTTTTAAATTTAACTTTTAAGGGAAATGTGTTCAAATGGTCCAAACAACTAGAAGGTATAGAAAATTGTGAAGTGAACATATCTGCCATCTTTCTAAAACTCCCACCAGCAGTATCATTCCTGGTTCTTTTTATACATGCTTTCAAGTTTTTTTTTGCACGTCCAAGTAAATATAAACATGAATTTTGACTACCATCATCCTTTTCCTTATTACACAAAATGTCACACAATATACTTACTCTCCTATACCTTGCTGTTTTTCCATTAATAATAGATTTTAGTTACCTTCCCATATAATATGCATACAGAGCTCCTTCGTTTTTTAAAATAATAGCTGGACAGTGTCCCATTATCTGAATGAGCTCTAATTTATTTGATCAGTTTCTTAGCTGTTGGCCCTGGGCCGTGTCCAGTCTTTTGCTATTGCATAATGCAGCGATGGGTAACTTTTTATAATGTGAACAGCCTAAGGGGTGCCTGCTTCCCCACAGTCCAGCATAGTGAAGCAGTGGTCCAAGTTTGGAGTTTTGCCAGCCTGACAGCTGAACAGTGCTGTCTCCAGGGGATTTTAATTCATATTTCACTCGTTCTGAGTGACACGGGGCTCTTCTCATATGTTCACTAGCCATTCCCGTTTCTTTTTGTCTGGCTTGCTTTATTTATTTATTTGTAATGAGCTGTCTGTCCATATCCTCTGCTTGTTTTCCTTTGTGGGAGTTTCTTAATTCATTTTAAAGCCAGTAGACATCACCTCACAAGTCTACTAGGACGAAGCCTGTATCCCGATGACGGGCGAGATCTATTTTTTGTTGCTATCCCATCATGCTAAGCTTTCACGTAGATGGGGACCGATCGTAGTGTGGTGTGGTGCTAGCAGGTGAGCTAATGTGAAAAGAAGAGGCAGGTCCATCCCCCAAATGTTCGTCCATCCGGAAACCTCCATTTGAATGGAGATGGCTGCTCAGAGGATAAAGGCGATGAATGAGCTTAAAACCAACTCCCAAATTCAGATCTAGCCACTCCCTCCTGCTTTTGTTCCCAGCTGTTTTTTCAAGGTTACTTATATAGTGAACACTCTGAAAGGTAGCGATAAGCTTTTCCTTATGGAACAGAGGATGGATTTGTTTTCTGCCCCAGAAAATGAAAATAATGTCAGAGCTTGAACAGGTTTGCATGTCAGCCCTGTAAAATACTGGGGTTTCTAAACTTAGGGTTCTTCACTTGGAATGCAGCCCAGAGCATGTGCAGCACCCATGTGGCCCTCTACCCCTTACCCTGTGGGAAGTGGGGCTTGGGAAACCAGCACAAATGATGTACCTCTGGCTCTTGCTGTTACTGTGAAGAGAAAACTGTCCTTTGTCTCTGACCCAGGGGTTATGTATCTTCTGCCAGCGTCCATGAGACTGTGGCAGGCTAACTTGGTAGCTATCAGGTAGGTTCAAATCCCAGAACCTTTATGGTTCTTGACCTTTAGTTCATAGATCTTTTGTAATAATTAAATGTAGTAATGTATAAAGCACGTAGGACAATGCCTATGCCTCGTTCGTAATAGTTACACGGTAAGTGGGATCCAGCATTAGTATTTTTCTTGTTATTATTGTTATGATTGTTACCTGCCTCAGAGGATTGATTGGGGATTAAGGTAAAAAATATTAGCATAGTGTCTGGCCCATGGTAGGCTTTCAGGCATGGGATTCTTTCTTTCATTCATGTATTGTATCATTTCAGGGAGGCTGTAATAGCAAGAAGGGACCTCAGACCCACCATGAAGGTAGATTAAGTTGTTAATCTGTTTTCCTAAGCTCAGCTGAAGGAAGGTGGCCTCACAGGGTGGGCACCGGGACCTCAGGTCTCTGTGCAACGTCCTAGGACCCCACCCTCCGTCCAAAGCCATGATGAATCATGCCAGGTAGAGTTTTGCCAGATCTAGGGACAGCCCTTAGTGCTGCATTCTAATTCCATACTCATTCCCCTCTTGGAGAAGAATATGTTTGAACATAAAGTTTTTATTTAAGCATAGGTTTATAGACATTGGGGAGGAAGCACTCTGTGACCTGGCGTCCCTGATCACTTGCAGTCACTCCCCAGCCTCCCAACCTTGATTTGACAAATCTGACCACGCGTTTGCTGGAGGTTGGGCTTTTCCTGTGCTCTAGCTACGGTGGTGGATGAAAGAGACTTGGTCCCTGCCCTCAGGGAGCTTACAACTGAGCAAAGAAAACACCATTAAGTGAGTAACATACAAATGAAGTAAAACTGTAAGGTGATGAGTGCTATAGAGGAAACCAACAGTGTCGAATTAATTAGGGTAAGTGTAACCCATTCAGAAATCTCAGCAGAGTAGCATCATAAAAGTTTATTCTCACTTACGCCACAGTCCAGTGTGGCTAGACAGTGGGAACTGGGGTTGGTATGGGGATGAGAGGACCTCTTGGGCTTCTTCAATCTTCCCAGGGTCCAGACTCTTTCTCTGAGTCAGTGCTGCCCTGTCTAGGGCCCCCGCCCTTCTCTGTGTCCAGCAGGCACACCGGCCTGCCATTGGCTCCCCCCATTTATAGTGTAAATTCGAGGGAGCCTCGGAAACATGGTCCACCCGGGCACCTAGAAGAATCTCTAGTTGTTTTGTGATACAGGAGACAGCAGAAGAGAACAGAGTTGATGGGGTCACCCAGGAAGTGACTTTGGTTAAGACTGTAGGTTCTGGAGTCAGATTGCCTGAGTCCCTTCCTGGCTCTGCCACTTGCCAGCTGGGGACCTTGGGTTTAGTTGTGCATCCTCTCTATGCCTGACTCTTCTCAGCTGTGAAATGTGGGTGAAAATAATAGAGCGGTCTGAGAGAGCAAGTGGAATAACCAGTGCACTCCAAAACTATTTAGCACAGGGTCAGATTGGTTTATTCTCAGTAAATTAGTGCAGTTAAATTATTATCATGGTTGTCATTAGTAATGGTAAGGCAAGACCTGAAGGAGGTCTTGAATGTTAAAGGAGGTTTAGAATGTTAAACCAGTGTGGCAGGAAACACTGTCGTCTAACTCTTTGTTACTATCCCCTCCATTCCCACCTCCGTGTGAAAGTTCACCTGGTCCTTTGCAAACCAGTACTGGAATAGCCTACAGTCTCTTCTCTTCTGCTAATTTCCCTGGTTATATCAGGCTCCCCATGCCCACCTTCTAACTAAGATTCTAATGGGGTAGATGCATGGTTTTAATTTTAACTCAAGTTTTTGCAAATAGCTGTTGTTTCTTTTCCCTCTTTGAAAATGATGTGTTCAATTAGCTTTTCTCCAAGGTTCCATTTTGTCCTAACAATCTGTATATCTTTTCACGGAAAGTTAAAACATGATGGTGACTGCCCGGATGCCAGGTCTTGTGTTTGGCAGCCGGAATCTTGAGTTGGCAAATAGTTTCACGTGCTGGCACTTAGATTCAAGGCAGACACTGAGAGTTGAGGCAGAGAATCATTACTCATCACAGTGGAACAGCTAGCAGCTCCTCAAGTCATTAGTCTGCTAAACGTTCCCCTTTCGCGCTCAGTAGATCCAACTCATACTGCTGTCGCTTGTGTAGCTGCCCTACCCTGCGGTCAGAAGCCTGCCCTTTCTACCTACGTAAAAGAAACACTCTTCATGAAGGGCCAAGGGCATTGTTAAACTTTATAAGATTAATTTCTAAATGAAGTGTTTAAAGGGGCATCAGCATTTGAGACAATTGACATCGACTAGTCTCTTTGTTGGAATTATCTTCACCTCTATAAAGTAGGGCTCAAGAGGCACGATACTTGACTCATCGTTATGGGCTGTCTGTTTTGTGCCAGGCACTGTGCTGGCTGATGAGGACACAACGGTGAAGCAAACACTCTCCCTGCCCTCAGTGAACCTGCCACTTGGTAGGGAGAACAGATGATAATCAAACACTCGCTCACATCCGATATCTAACGGCATCATGACAACGAATGATGCTGTGAGTGTCCATTACAAGGGGATTTCACTGAAATGGGTGATGAGGAATGGCTTCCTTGAGGAGGTGACCCAGGAGCTGAGGGTTGATGGATGGAGCAGGAGTTATCTGGGCACAAGGGGAAGGAAAGCTGTTCTTCAGAGGGGGCAGAATGTGCTCTAATGACTCAAATGTGGGTAAGCCTTTGAAGAAAGCTAAGGGGACCGTGGCATATGGGATGAGGCCAGAAGAGCGGGTGCTGAAGACCGCCATATGAATAATGGTCATTCACTTCAGAGCAATGAAAACCCATGTAAGGGCTTCGAGCAGAGAAGAGTAGGCTGCTGACTAGGTCAGATTTGCCTCTGGAGAAGATCACTGTGTCTGGAGGGTGGAGTTGAGTGGATGCGTGTGGACCAGAGGGGCGGTTCTTCTAAGAGTCAAGGACTTCATGAGAAGCGAAGACAGCTCAGTGTCTGGGGGATGGAGGTGCCCAGTGAGAAGTGCAGGCACTTAGATGGCCAAACACATACGACTTGGCAATGGATCACATGTGGAAGATGAGAAGGAGGAAGTGTCCAAAGAGACCCTCCAGGGCTTCTGAGTTCCTAAATTGCGTGGAAAGTCGTGCCATCCACGGACATGGTGCCGAATCTGGGGAGAAAGATCAGGAAGAAGTTTTGAAGTTTCAAATCTTAATATCAAGTTAAGATTACAGTTAGAATGACATTATTTGTCAGTTCACAAAACATATTGTGCAAGGAAGAAAAAGGAAATAAATTACCATGTCTTCATCACCTCCCACGTTTTGGGTGCTTTTAATGTATCCTGGTTCATCTTTCTAGTAACCTTGTAAGGCAGACACCACCCTTATCTATCAGCTCAGAAAAAGGTTCCGAAAGATCTACCCAGTGGCCTAAGAACATACAATTAATGACAAGAAAAATATGTTTTTGGTCCCAGGGTTATATGAAACCACAATCTCCTGCAAGGTTTTCCACCACAAGATATTTCCTTTGTACCCACTCTGTGTTGGTTTTCTGAGAGACAGTATGGGATTCTGGTCCTTAGGAATGTACAGGAATCTCATAGGAAGATACTGGTTATAATCCCACAATGGAGGATGAAACAAGATGCTCTGGGTTTATAGAGGGGGAGGTTTGGGACTGCTTTGTGCCTTCTGGAGAGGACAGAATCTGAGCTGTGTCTGAGAAAGACATTCACTGTGACCAGCGTCAAGGATGCACAGAGGGGCAGATGTGGCCTGGCCACTACAAGCTGGAGAGATTCATAAACGGGAGACGAAGAGAAAGAAAAGGGGGAGAGGAGAGGGTGTGTAAACACATGTTTGAATGACTAGAACTCTTTGCTATCTTGAGAAACTTAATTTTGCCCATGAACGCAGCAACCGAAAGTCAAAATTAAACAGACTTTGTAACAGTAAGAGACCTGAGCTCATTAACAATCTTCAAATAATTTATAATTAGTAATATTAAAAAGAATTCTGAACAGGGGCATGAATATGCAAAGCTCCTTTGTGTTCCCTTAAGCCAGCCATTTCCAAATCCGGCAGCTTTTTGTACCTGCATATAACCTCAGAGTGCCACAGAGCTGGGCGAGGAAGAGAACGATGCTTAGAAACAAGCAGGATCAATATTTAATGAATGATTTTTTGAACCCCTTGGAGCTCATCTTCTTATTTATTTTTGTCTCTTGTCTCTCCTGGAAACACACGCACATGCGGAAATTAACGTTAAGCAATGCAATTAGTGAAGATATTTTTGCAAATCCACTAAAACGTGTACAAGAGACTGCTAATAATGTTTGCCTCCAGGAAGTTGTTGGCAAGAATGGAAAGGGGACCAACTTTTCATTGTATATGATTATGCATCTCTTGAATTTTTAGAAGATGTGTAACTAAATACATTTTTTTTTAAAGTCCATAATTTTTGTGGCCTGAAAGGCACCAAGATGTAAACAGAAAGTTTATGGACTCAGACACTGAATACCTGAGCCTGGGACTTCCCCAGGGGCACAGTGGTTAAGACTTCCAATGCAGGGGGCCCGGGTTCAATCCCTGGTCAGGGAACTAGATCCCACATGCATGCCGCAACTAAGAGTTCACATGCCACAGCTAAGGAGCCCACGTGCTGCAACTAAAGGAGCCCGCGAGCTGCAACTAAGGAGCCGGCAAGCCGCAACTAAGGAGCCCTTGAGATGCCATTAAGGAGCCCATGTGCCACAACTAAGGAGACCACGAGCCGCATCTGAGGAGCCCGCCTGCCGCAACTAAGACCTGGCACAACCAAATAAGTAATAATAAAATAAATAAATGAATATGTAAAAAAAATTACCTGAGCCAAAGTTTCCTTATTTCAGAGGGTACAGGGAATAATTCTTACCTTGCATGGTTTTTAATGAGGCTTAGGGATAGAGTATATTCAATACCGGGCATAGAGTGAATGTTCAATAATAAAAATTGTACTATTGACAAATGAAAGTCTTTTCTGATAGGTTGTAGCTAAATAAAACTTTTTCTGGTGAAGTTTTAGGTCTCAAGAGGTTTTGGAAGTAAAAATACTGACCTGGTATTCAGAAATGAAAAGAAAAGGGTCTCTGGTGAGACCCCCTCCTTCCTGGCTTGTAGACGCCACCTTCTTGCTGTGTCCTCACATGGCCCTTCTTCTTTGAACACATACTCCTGGTGACTCTTCACTTCTTATAAGGATGCTCGTCCTGTCAGATTAGGGCCCCACCCTTATGACCTCTTTTGACCTTAATAATCTCCTGTAAGTCTCTGTCTCCAAACAGTCACTCTGAGGGTGAGGGCCGGGTTAGAACTTCAACATATGAATTTGGGGAGGACACTGTTGAGTCCTTAACACCCAGTCACAGGTTTTACTCCTAATTTCAGAGTTACAAATAGCTGTGAGACACAGGCAATGTCGAGAGAGGTCTGGAAGTACCAATATTACTCCTCAGGTCCTCTCTTGCCTAAGGTCACACTTTGGCCCAGAGTGATAAATTAAATCTTTAAGTAATGTATGTATCTATGTACAAAAGTAAGAACTGTTTTGGCCATGAAACATCATTATTTTTAACTTAGGTACACAGCTTCATGATGTTTTTCTGGGAATCATACCGTATAAATTGATAGACTCCAAGTCTGTTTATCAAATCCCTCCCAGACAGACTAGGTACATCCCACTAAAGCTTTCCATAGATATAAAATCTCAAGCTAGGATACACCATTTGTTTATCCACCAGGAGGTCTATTGTTAGCAAGAGGAAATTTGTGTTTTTTTGTATTTATTTTTTAATATTTATTTATTTATTTGGCTGCACCGGGTCTTAGTTGGCACTCGGGATCTTTGCTGCTGCATCGGGGATCTTTAGTTGCAGCATAAGGGATCTAGTTCCCTGACGAACCTGGGTCCCCTGCATTAGGAGCGTGGAGTCTTAGCCACTGGACCACCAGGGAAGTCCCAGCAAAAGGAAATTTGACCAAGCAACCTTTCTTCTATATTTCTGGAAGGTCCTCCCTCATTCACCCTCCTCCCACCCCCAGTAAAGTAGCAGGTGAATTGTAGGCCTGCTGCCAACCCTATCCTTCCCACTGGGATTTCTTCCTCTCCACCCTCACCACAAAGCTCTGGACAAACCCTCTGACATTTTGTTCCTCGAACACTTTCCTCTTAAAATGTGGTCCCCAGACCTGCACCATCACCTGGGAGCTTGTTAAAAATGCAGAATCTCAAGTCCACCCTTCCCCCGCCAGGCTGACTAAATCAGAATCTGCATTTTAACAAGATGTCCAGGGGATTTGTTGGCACATTCAAGTTTGAGAAGCACTGTTCTAACACACCAGGTCTTCCCTGCCTCAGAGCCTTTGCACCTGCCCTGTTACTTCCCATGCATGTCTCCTCACCGTTCAGGTCACAGCTTAAAAGTCACCTTTTCTGCCTCTCTCATCTTCTTTTTAAAGTAGATGCCCTGGTGTTACCCTTGCACAGAATTCCTGCTCGACACCTGTTACAATATATATTTTATCAATTTGTTGTAATGTTGCTTCAGCTGTCCCAGTAATTCTGAGCTCCTTGAGGTCAGAAGTCTTACCCAAACAGTTGTATCCTAATGAATATCACTTGGTGCATTGGGTGGCCAAGACATCGTTGTTGAATCAAAAATGAGCAAACTGATATTCCATGACTGGCACCTACCTGTATCTCTAACGTTATCTTCTTTATTCCTTCCTTGCACTCACCTTAAACTACTCACAGCCCCCCATCCTCATCGCCATCCTTGAATCAAGTGCTTTCGTGCTTTCTTGGATTTCCTGAAGCTTCTCACTCTTCCTGAATGTTTTTTTCCCCATCTACTCTCACTAAAGAACACTTAATCACCCTCAGAGACTCTGCTCCAATATTCTATTTATTTATTTATTTATTTATTTATTTATTTATTTATTTGGCTGTGTTGGGTCTTCGGTTCGTGCGAGGGCTTTCTCTAGTTGCGGCAAGTGGGGACCGCTCTTCATCGCGGTGCGCGGGCCTTTCACTATCGCGGCCCCTCCCGTTGCGGGGCACAGGCTCCAGACGCGCAGGCTCAGTAGTTGTGGCTCACGGGCCCAGCTGCTCCGTGGCATGTGGGATCTTCCCAGACCAGGGCTCGAACCCGTGTCCCCTGCATTAGCAGGCAGATTCTCAACCACTGCGCCACCAGGGAAGCCCCTGATATTCTAGAAAAGACAGCTTAAGGACCATTTGGGCCACAGTTGTATTTTGAATTCCATTGAATTTTACTGAGTTTACATGCATATTTCTACCATGACACCAAGATCCTCTAGAGGGAAAGGAAATAATCGTTTATCTTATCTGTATAGCCATTGCTTAATTTAGTGCATGGAACACAGGAACTGCTCAGTAAATGGCCTTTGAATTATGAGACAGGAGAAATACAAGAGGATGTGAGAAGGATGGTGTAACGAAAGCCAACCTATGTCTACTTCAGAATCTTGGCATAAAAAGTCCTCCCTGATCAGCAGAGTCCCTGTAGTCTGTGTGCACTTTTCTTGATGAAAAAGCACTTTTCATCTCCCTTGTCTTCCAGCAGTCCTGGAAATATAAGCTGAATGAAATAAACACTTAATTTGTCTCACCTTCCTAAGATAACCTAGCTTCTCAGTGTAAAAATAAACAAATAGGCTGTCTTAGACCATTCAGGCTGTTACTACCCAATGCAATAGGCTGTGTGGCTTATTACAACAGAAGTTGATTTCTCACAGCTCTGGAGCCTCAGAAGTCCAAAACCAAGACACCAGCAGATTCGGTGTCTGGTGAAGCCTGCTACCTGGTTCATAAGATGGCCATGTTTTTACTCTATCCTAATTGGTGAGGGGGTTCTCCGGAGTCCCTTTCTAAGGGCATTAATCCTGGTCATGAGGGCTCCACTCTTAAAACCTAATCACCTCCCAAAGGCCCCTTCTCCCCACCATCACAATTGGGATTAGACTTCAACGTATGAATTTGGAGGGGGCGGGGAAACACAGACATTTATTCCATAGCATGTGCTGTTTGGAGAGGCCACTTCTCTCTTAGCTTTGTGGACTTCCAAATGTGTAAGGCTGTAGACTCCACTTCTTAAATAGCCTAATTTCGTTTATATACCTGTGGATATAGATATCAACACAAATGCGTCTCAGCAGCTTTCTGCAAAATTCCTTAGGGCATGGGACAGAATTCAGGGGCAGTAGGTGACTACCTAATTAAATGTTGTGTGAAGGGTACCAAAGGACCGCTTAACCAAATACATCACGTCCACCACATCTTCTGAGCTGGCAACTAAGCCAACTATTTGAGTTGTTTCCTTGGATTAACGTGGAGGTGTTTGTTAAAGAGATGATCGTCCAACTCATCACTGGACAGTCTGTGCTCTGAAACAAGACTTACGGATTTATGCTCAGTCTGTAGGGAGCAGTAACCCATTTCTCTATAAAACAGAGGTTAGCTTTTTAGTTTGGCTCCCCAGGTGTTCACAAGGAGGACCTATTTGGCTCAGTCTTGATAACCTGAGTGGGGGAGAGGGCGTGCCAGTCAGTAGAGGCTGCATGAACAAAGGCATGGAGGCCGTGTACAAGAGAAACCTGAAAACCGCGTGAAACACAGCTTATTCTTCTTACAGTGAAAGTCAGAAGAAAGAAATTAAAATACCTATTTTACTTGGATATCACTGTCTTTATTTATTATTACTTTTTTAAATAAATTTATTTATTTATTTATATTTATTTTTTTTGGCTGTGTTGGGTCTTCGTTTCTGCGCGAGGGCTTTCTCTAGTTGCGGCGAGCGGGGGCCACTCTTCATCGCGGTGCGCGGGCCTCTCACTGTCGCAGCCTCTCTTGTTGCGGAGCACAGGCTCCAGACGCGCAGGCTCAGTGGTTGTGGCTCACGGGCTTAGTCGCTCCGCGGCATGTGGGATCTTCCCAGACCAGGGCTCGAACCCGTGTCCCCTGCATTGGCAGGCAGATTCTTAACCACTGCGCCACCAGGGAAGCCCAATCACTGTCTTTAAAACACTCTCATATATGCAATCAGATTTGATTCTCCAACAACTCCGTTTTACTGGTGAGAAAATTAAGCCGCACAGAAGCCCAAGACGATCCAGCTAGTATTCTGAGAGTTGACAGCCGAACTAGTGTTCTCTGACTTTCCATGACCCCACAGGTTACACTAGTCCAAGAAGGGAAAAGATCTGAAAGGCAATGCTAGAATTCCAATCAAAATATTAGTTAACCAATGTCAGTGTTTTCTACAATGTTACTGGAGGGATACAGATTCTGCAGTATGTTGAGATAATAGATGTTACAACAGGGGAAAGAATTATTTGTTCTGAATTCCAAAGAATTAGAAAGCACTGTCTTAAATCAAAGCATGATCTCTCCTTAATAGCATTGCTTCTCAGGGTCTTTAATAAACTAATATGCACCGTGGCTCCCCGGACATCGTGATGTGGAACCGTGTGGTTTTCTGTGTTCGAAAGGTTATGTGGCAGGGCTCGTATTCAGAGTGAAATGTGGGGTAATGATGCTAAATAATCTGTATAAAAACAATTTCTATCCTCTAGCTCAGCAAAGGGAAGCAGGAGATTCAGAGGCTGAGAATAGAAACATAGAAAGGAGGGAAAAGAAAACAGAAAGAAAATGAAAAGCTCTTCTTGTCTCAGAGGGTAAACTAACTGATCAGCATTCTTCCCCACTTACCTGGCAGAGAGCACGACTCACCCCAGGTGAGTGGGTGAAAAGCAATTTGCAAGTTGTCTGGAGCGTGAAAACCGAAGATGAATGGCTGCACGGATTAGAAAAGAAGATTTAGTAGCGGTGATATGAGGACTTCTGTTGTTCTTGCTTGTATAGTTTGTCATATTTAAGCAAGTCAGAGTTGGGAGGCTCAAACGAAAAGGAAGAGTAAGGAGCATTCAAGGGCACTAAAAGAAGGCATTTTCTCCTAAGGATGTATCCCGTTATGTCTTTTCTTGGAATAGAATTTGTCCAAGTTTCATTCCATCTTTTAGGCTCTGTTGGGGATTTAAACAAATACATAATAGCCCCAGTGTTCCCAGTGGAAGCAGAAGAGGCAGGAGACTAGTACAGATAAAATGCTAAGAGATGTCAACAGAGGAAGAGGGCATTTCCAGCTTGGAGGCTTCAGAGAAGATTTGGGTTATTTGAATGGTTGCAGAATTAGGGGGAAAGCATGACAGCTAAAAGGATGAGTATAAACTAAATAATGCAAATAGGGAACCATAGGGTATTGAAGGGAAGCGCAAGCAGTACCCTTTGCTAGAAGAAAGATGGGTATGGGTGGGGCTGGAGGTGGATGAGGCTGGAGGGGAGGATCAGGGGTTCACTTTGCAGTGACTTAAATGCTAAAGTGAGGCTCTGCGCTGTCTCAGGTGGGCAGTGAACTTTATCCAGGGTGCAGTAGAACCACACTCGCCTTCCAAAAAGCCGCCCTGGCAATTTCATGACAAATAGCATCTGTGAGCCGATCTTCTAGGCATAGGGTGGACATTAGGAAACAACATAAATGTGATCCCTTCACATGGAGGGAGATGAACACAGAAGTAAACACCGAATGTTTAATTTCGGATAGTAACTTAACAATGAAGAGAAATAAAACAGAGTAGAGGAATAAGAACCGACAGGGAAGACTGACAGCAAAGAGAGTAATTGAGAGGACAGGATAATGATAACTTTAATAGAGCAGTGTTTGGGGACAAAGAGGAAAGAGGTTTATGAAAAAGATTGGAACAAACTTTGCTATTTTTTGAGAGCAGCAAGGTGGAGGAGGCGTCAAAGATGACAGTACAGTCACTAATAATAATTGCAGTAGATATAACTCATTAAGCTTTTACTATGGGCCAGACTACGTGCATGTATTCATTTTCTCAGTAATTCTGAAGCCAAATCTGGCCTCTGCACCCCAACACCGAATTAATTCTTGGAGACAGAGTTTTGGGTGAAGTAGAAAAGAATAGCCTCATTGTTTTGCCAGGCAAAGGGGGACACAGTGGGCTAATGCCCTCAAAACTGTGTGTCCTAACGGGGGGTGGGTTTGTGAGGGGGTATTATAGTCAAGGGGTGGGGTTGTTGATAAGGATCAGGGTGCGCGCAGGGCCGTCTGGCATCAGGTGATGATGGGGCAAACAGTGACCTTGTCTGATATGAAGAGTGCTTCATCAAGTCGTTAACATCTTCCATTTGGTGGGGATTTTAGTTCTGCAGAAGAGCTTAAAGATATTGTTATGTGTGTCCCTTGAAGGTGGACCAGGACCCTACCCCAAGGCTGCACCATTGTTTCTTGGCTGTTCCTCCCTGGTCTCTGCATCCGCCCACCCCACCCGCTTCCCTGATTAGCAACTGTTTGAACCTGCCCTTTGGAACTCAGGGAAGGGGACACAGAAAGGCTTTTGTGCCCAGAAGCCCCACAGGGTCCTGCTCGGTTTCAATTCTAGGAGGTAATCATTGCTATGTGCATTTCACAATTGAAAAAAATAATAATAAGGTTCAGAGAGCTTAAATGACTTGTCTACCATGTGACCCAGCAATCCCACTACTGGCATATACCCAGAGAAAACCATAATTCAAGAAGACACATGCACCCCAAAGTTCATTGCAGCCCTATTTACAATAGCCAGGACATGGAAACAACCTAAATGTCCATCAACAAAAGGATGGATAAAGAAGATGTGGTACATATATACAATGGAATATTACTCATGCATAAAAAGGAACAAAATTGGGTCATTTGTAGAGATGTGGATGGACCTAGAGACTGTCCTACAGAGTGAAGTAAGTCAGAAAGAGAAAAACAAATATCATATATTAATGCATATATGTGGAATCTGAAAAAATTGGTATAGACGATATTATTTACAAAGCAGAAATAGAGACACAAACGTAGAGAACAAATGTCTGGATACCAAGGGGAAAAGGGGAGAATGGGATGAATTGGGAGATGGGGATTGACGTATATACACTATTGATACTATGTACACAATAGTTAACTAATGAGAATCTACTGTATAGCACCAGGAACTCTACTCAGTGCTCTGTGGTGACCTAAATGGGAAGGAAATCCAAAAAAGAGGGGATATATGTATACGTATGGATGATTCACTTTGCTGTAGAGTAGAAACTAACGCAAAATTGTAAAGCAACTCCAATAAAAATTAAAAAACAAACAAAAAAATGGCTTGGCCGGTGTCACTCTGCTAGGATTTGAACCCATGTCTGCCTGAGTCCAAGGCTCATGTTATTAACTCCTCTGGTATACCAGGACAGGTTGGAGGGTGGGTGGAGAGATCTAGAAAACGGGAAGGAAGGCGGTACTTCTAGTTTCAGATATGTAGAGTCTGAAATGCCACTACAGCATTAGTTGCTGATAATATGTGGCTGGAAGAATCAGAGCTCAAGAGAGAGGGGAGGCCTGACAATAGCCATCTTTAAGGTTTTGCCTGGATTAATTAAACTTAAGTTGATCACTGAAGCCCTAAAATATTCCAGTAAAAATTAATAATTAGGCAGTTATGATGTCTCAGGCACACACCTTACACATGCTGTCTCATTTGTCACAAACGCATCTCATTCATAACAAATAAGCTAGGGAGGCATGCTCCACATGGTTGACTCGCCTTGGGTCATACTGTCTGGAGGTGACGAAGCCAGTCTTTGAACCCCGGAAAGGCTGACTTCCTAGTTCGTGCTCTTTTCTATTTTGAGCTGTAGCTAAGTTTACCAGAGGAGAATGTGCAGAGAACAGTCAGGGACCTATTGAAATCCAGTTCTGTGCTTGGCTGCAGACTTGTTTTTCTTGCTCTCCATGGTGTGTTAGTTATGTTCATGTTTCCACTACCTAGCAACTTAGTGCTCCAGATTTAATTCCCTTTCTTCTCTCAAAATGCCAAGGACATTTCACATATAAACTTCCATTCTTTAGATGTGTATTAAATGACCAACAAATAGATGAGACTCACGTAAGTCCTCATGGATCCTTTCATCAACCCCACTTGCAGTTAAACTCCAGTTCTGGCTGGGGGACGGTCACTTCTGCAGTAGGGGTCAGTCTTTTCTCTCACCTCTGTCACCTGCCAGTGCTCTCGACTCCCCTCTCAGATTCCGGGTTTCCAGCCTTGAATAAAGTGGATGGAAGCTCTGAACTCACTGGGTTTACAGAGGAGTTGGGAGACAGATTTTCATGAGTCACATATCTGCATAATTACAAATGGTGTTCAATTCTTTGAGGAGGGATCCTTGAGAGGTTATAAAAGGAGGAACCGACCCAGGGAGGGTGGGGCATCCTGAGCAAGAGTCTGGTGAGCGGAGGAAGAAGTATCGACCAGCTTGTTACAGCACAGAAGCCACTGTGGGGCAGGGTGCTTCATGGGACTCATAGAGCCAGGAGAGTGAAGCCACCTGGCGTGTGTCCCTTTGAGACGATGCCCAGCTAGGAGGCTGAAGAGCAAGGAGAAGTCACTGAAGAATTAAGCAAAAAAGGGGACGTGATCAGAGCTCCACGCTAAAGAATCCTCCTGGCTCTGGTGCAGAGGATGGGATTAGGAAAAGGCCTGCAGGAAAGAGAGGTGAAGAAACCCCCATAGAAAGCTTTTGCAGGGCTTCCCTGGTGGCGCAGTGGTTGAGAATCTGCCTGCTAATGCAGGAGACACGGGTTCGAGCCCTGGTCTGGGAAGATCCCACATGCCACGGAGCAGCTGGGCCCGTGAGCCACAGCTGCTGAGCCTGCGCGTCTGGAGCCTGTGCCCCGCAACGGGAGGGGCCGCGATAGTGAAAGGCCCGCGCACCGCGATGAAGAGCGGTCCCCGCACCGCGATGAAGAGTGGCCCCCACTTGCCGCAACTAGAGAAAGCCCTCGCACGAACCGAAGACCCAGCACAGCCAAAAATAAATAAATAAATAAATAAATAAAAAAAAGAAAGCTTTTGCAGACGAGGTGGGATAACAGGTGAGAAAAGAGGATTCATTTCTCGAAGGCGTTCGTTTTTGTCTCTTTTGCTCCCGACGATTAAAACGGGATCCAGCACCCAGTAACCTTACTTAATATATAGTTTGTTGGATAAAATAATTAATGTAAGTGATTGCAAGAGAGAAACCCAACACAAGTTGTTGGTCACTTAGATGTGGGGTGAGAGAGGGTGGGGACCAAAGGAAAGGAAGATGTCAAAGGTGACACAGCTTCTGGTTTATGGATTGATAAAGCTGCCATGCGCTAGGGCTTTGTCCTTCTTTTGTCATTGCCTCTGAGTCAGCCGATGTTTTCTGTAAAGGGCCAGATAGTAAATAGGTTAGGTTTTGCGGGCCATGCATTCACAACTACTCAGTTCTACCAATGTAGCCTAAAATCGGCTAGAGGCAATATGTAAATGAACAGTGTGGTGATGTTCCAGTAAAACTTTATTTATGAAATCAGGTGGTGGGCAGGATTTGGCGCACTGGGGCCATAGTTTGCCAATTCCTGGTGCAGATCATGAATTCAGTTTTGAACAAGTTTATTTGAGGTATTTTTGAGGCATCCATGTGAATATGTTTACATTATAAATTATTCTTAAATCTGTGCTTTAAAAAACTACTTTCAAATGTTTTTAATAATTCAAGCAAGATTAAATACCTAATGTTTGATTGGTAAGCATCATTTAGGGAACTGTGTCCCCAGGGGGGGACTAAATAAGAGATGATTTGTAGTTAACATGCACATTATAAGGAGATGGCTCCTCTCCTGGCAGTTTTGTTTCTGAAAGAGATAGCTAACTAGTGTTAGCAGATATGCATTGTTTGGCCAACTGAGTATATGGTAATTTTGAAAAAGCATCAACATTGTGAAAAATTGAAGGTTCCCCAGAAGGCTGTCCTGATTCTTCTGGAAAAAATAAAATAAAAAATAAATAAAAGGAAATTCTGAAGCCAAGTTAAGATAACCCTTTTTTAGTTAGAGGTATAGAAAGGTGTAATAAAGAAAGAAATGTAGAATTACTTTGGGGACAAACTGTTCAATCAGTCTGGGAGCTTTTAATTATGCAAATTTAATAAATAGCACCCGCCTTTCCCCTTGTACTTAAGGGAAACACAAGCGTTGAAATAGTAAATGCAGGGCTTCCCTGGTGGCGCAGTGGTTAAGAATCCGCCTGCCAATGCAGGGGACACGGGTTCAAGCCCTGGTCCAGGAAGATCCCACATGCCACGGAGCAACTAAGCCCATGTGCCACAACTACTGAGCCTGTGCTCTAGAGCCCACAAGCCACAACTACTGAACCCACGTGCCACAGCTACTGAAGCCTGTGCGCCTAGAGCCTGTGCTCCGCAACAAGAGAAGCCACCGCAATGAGAAGCCTGTGCACCTCAACAAAGAGTAGCCCCTGCTCGCCGCAACTAGAGAAAGCCCGCGCACAGCAACGAAGACCCAACACGGCCAAAAATAAATTAAATAAACAAAAACAAAAAAAAGAAATAGTAAATGCAGATCATTTTGGCAGAACTACTAATGAAGTCTATTCTTGATGTATAATTCAATATGTATTTGCATGGACGTGTAATTTATTTTGTGTTCCTTTAGACTTTGTTTTGAGGAGAAGCATTATTTTACTCTCACATCAGTTGTTTGCTTTATGGGCTGAGCCTTTCTAGGCATTTTAAGTTGTTTAGCCAATGACATTATGAAATATAAGTCCGGAGACCTTCCTGAACTGTGAAAATTTGTAATTCCACTACAGCGCCATACTTGCCCATTAAACCATAAGAGTATAACTGAGCATTTTAGGTGACCTTCTCGGACTTTTAATGAGAGCTAGTGCATCCTAAGGTCAAGAATAGAAGCCTGCAGTCAATAGGTTCTCTAAACAAAGCAAATATTTTCTCCTAAATTCCAGCCCTTCAGAGAGTTTAGTTCATTCTTTCCCATACTTGTCTACATATGACCAGAGGAGCTTTCAAACACCCTGCTGCCTATTTGGAATTTTTAGAAGATCCCCAAGTGACTGAAATGTGCAGTCAAGTTTGGGAGCCACTGGCATAATTCAAAAAAAGGTCTTAATTCAGAGCAGACATACAGATGGCCAATAGGCACATGAAAAGATGCTTACCATTGCTAATTATTAGAGAAATGCAAATCAAAGCTACAATGAGGTTCCACCTCACACCTGTCAGAATGGCCATCATTAAAAAGTGTACAAATAACAAATGCTGGAGAGGGTGTGGAGAAAAGGGAACCCTCCTACACTGTTGGTGGGAATGTAAATTGGTGTAGCCTCCATGGAAAACAGTATGGAGATTCCTCAAAAAACTAAAAATAGAGCTGCCATATGATCCAGCAGTCCCACTCCTGGGCATGTACTCAGACAAAACTATAATTGGAAAAGATACATGCACCCCTGTGTTCATAGCAGCACTATTCACAATAGCCAAGACATGGAAACAACCTAAATGTCCATGAACAAAGGAATGGCTAAAGAAGATGTGGGGTGTGTGTGTGTATGTGTGTGTGTATTCAATGCATACATATATATAAATATACATATATATATCTCCAATGAAATATTACTCAGGCATCAAAAATAATGAAATAATGCCATTTGCAGCAACATGGATGGACTTAGAGATGATCATACTAAGCGAATTAACTAAGCAAATTAAGTCAGAAAGAGAAAGACATACCATATGAAATCATTTACGTGTGGAATCTAAGATATGACACAAACGAACATATCCATAAAACAGAAACAGAGTCACATGGAGAACAGACTTCTGATTGCCAAGGGGCGGGGGGGAGGGCAGGGAAGAAATGGGAGTTTGGGGTTAGCAGAGGCAAACTCTTATATACAGAATGGATAAACAACAAGGTCCTACTGTACAGCACAGGGAAGTATATTCAATATCCTGTGACAAACCATAATGGAAAAGAATATGAAAAAGAATATATATATATACACACATTGCTTTGCTGTGCAGAAGAAATTAACACAACATTATAACTATAGTTCAGTAAAAAATTTTTTTTAAAAAGGTCTTAGTAGCAGTACAGAGCTGCCCACATCTTGGACCTTGAGGTGCTTTACAGTGAGATGAAGCTCTAAATCCTTCCATGGGTGCCCAGGGACTACCGTAGTTAAAAACTAGTCAATTATGTACTCTTTTATGTACAATCTTTTATATACACTTTAATGAAGAAAGCGTATGGCACTTTCTTCCTAGAGTATATTAAACACGATGAACTGTACAAATAATTCCAAATTTTGAATAAGTAGAATTTGAATTAAGTGTGTTTATAGCAGTCCCAAAATTCTGTTTTACAGTCCCGTCCTGCTGCCTAAAATTTAACAATCGGAGCTGAGGCTTAAAAAAGAAAAAAAAAGACATTGAGATACTACAAAATTCCTTGTAAAGCCATTCTACCTTACCCACTCCCCACCGGAACCTAAACCTGGTTCTTTTCTAGTATTAGAAATTCCACATTCTTGTGCATTTTTCCTGAAAAGATTTTTTCATAAATTAGCCAGGACACATATATTGTAATGAACAAATGGTGTTTAATAAGAAAGCTCTTGTTAAATTAGCTCATTCTATTAGGGTTTTAATAAGTAAAAATAATGCTGTTGCAAAGAATTATGCAACAAAAACACCAGCCAGCTTGCTCTACAGAGTGTATGCTAGAAAATGCAAATGGAACTTCACTGGAGAAAATATCCCTGCAGTGACACAGTTTTCCTTCAGGGAGAAAATGTCTTCTAGATAAAAATGGATGCACTGAACAGTGTTTATAAAAATCCTCTCAGTTTGATTCCTGCATTTGGCAGTAAGACAGCAACTCATTGGGTTTTATTTTAAAATTCCAGTGATTATAAGGTTTGCGCATCCCCGGTGGAATAGCTTTCTCTGCTAGAGCCAGACCCCAGTTTTTCTTTGCCAAATACATGTGCTGAAGAACTTCAGCTGACAGGTACTTTTTCATTCTCTGTGTCTGAGCCAGAAGCAGTGGAGTCACAGCTGATTTTTTGAGTCCAGGTGTTTACCACCCTCTTTTCTGAGTGCTTTCAGGAGACAAAGACAAGTGTATCCGATCACGTGTGATTCACAAGTTTCCTTTCCTCCTGGAACTCTCTACTACCCATGCAAGAACTTGAATTATTGGCTAACTGTCCAACAGTCTCAGGCCTTCACGTACCAGCTGCAGAAATAAGAAAGAGTGTATTAGAATGTTTGACTGCAAGTAGTGGGCTACCCATGAGGTATTGGTTAACCAAGGGAAGTTTACTGTTTCATGTTCGCAGTTCAGGGTAGGGTGGTACCAGTGTTGGTTCATTTGGTTGACAAAATGATGCCACTGTTTAAAAAAAATGATTAAAGAAGACAATTTAGGCAGTACAGACACATTTTATTTAACACTTTGTGGACAGTCTTCTTTCAGAGAACTGCAAAATGGGGTGGAAAGCGGAAAGCTCTTATAGGATAAAGAATAAAGAACAAAGAAAAGACATATAAAAATTATCTGATGGGCTGGGCCCACATAGTCAACCCTTTTTGGGGTGAGAAGCCCCTGAGTTGACTTAGCCTTTGGAGATTGGCTGACTAGATGTACTGCATTTCTGTTTGAGTGAAGCTTGTTTATAGGAATGTGAAAGTTACTTTGATAACATCAAAGATACAAATTCTGTTTTTGTTTTTGTTTTACTATCCTCAGCATATCAGCTTTGTTCCTTCAGCTTGTCTCTTCATGGTGGCACAATGGCTGCTGCAGCTCCATATATCACATTTGCACACATCAAAGGCTGAAGACAGCATATCTCTTCTTTGTGTCTCTACTTTAAAGAGTGAAGAACGCTTTCCTAGGACTCCACAAAAGGCTTATTTTTGCTTTCATTGGCCAGAATTACCTAATTTTCTCTTTTTTAAACAATTGATTCACTTATCCATAAAATCTATGCACCATGCGTGGTGTTAATTGATGATACTAGCTTTACAGGTGTATTCTCTTGCCAAGAGCTGAGATCTCAGCAGTCCTTTGCCATGAGCCAGCTACTGAGCTGATCCAGTATCCAGTAACCATAAACTTGGGATGTCCAGGAAGAAAATGCATTCTTATCAGGGAATTTAGAACTATATCTTCTAAAGAAGACGATGGTAAACATCCTAGCCTTTTTTCCTAATCTTTGTTGACCTGAAATAAATAGACCGACATATATTGCTCCAGCAAAGATGGGTTTATTTGAGATCAGCAAGAGAATTGGAATTCGGGGTCTGAAACGGTGGCAAGCCACATGCAAGACCCCTCACAGCAAGGAAAGGAGAACACTCTTACAGAGGGGAAGTTGGAGGGCAATAGTGAAAGGTTCATGACTTTTCACTGGCCGTGTCCTCGCCAAGGAAGAGGAGGAGTCTTCTTCCTGTCGGGTTCAGCTATGGGCACAGGGCGTGAGATCTCCCCCTTCTCCTGACACTCTTTAATTGAGATTTCTATTTATTAATTTTTTACATTTTTCTGCAATTTAACTTTGGCTTTCGAGCTAACTAAATAAAACACAGTTTTGTTGCAGAGTTTAGAACAAGCTTGAAATTTGCATTCCTTCTAGCCTTTTGACAAAGTCAATTGACATTACAGTTAATTTTTCAAAACCCTAAATTATTATCCTCTTTTAAATAGGTGCCCCTGGGCATTTGCAGCTGTTTCTTCTTATGAAACAAGGCACTAAATTCGTGTGGATAGGTAAAGATATACACAAATCATATGTGTCACTTTAACAAAATTCTCACTTACTGGAGCTCTTAAAGGTTAGTTGGTACCTTTATGGAACATAAATTACATTTTCAATAATGATTTTTGTTGGCAAAGCAAGTAAATTAGACTTCTGTTCATTTGGAGCAAGAAGCAACTTTATTGCTTTAATATATACAATTAAATTGCGTTGAGATCTACTTTAAATGAAAATTGAAAACAAATTAAGTAGTCAATGTAATGTTTGTGGTTATAGCTGTTGTATACATTTGGTTAAGTTGAGAAAAAAAGCTGTTCAGCATTGCTGACCATTTTATTTGTGGTGAGGGGGGATTGCAAGCTGGCAATATTTGAAATTGGCTATAAAATATTACATATAATGATAATTTGTTTTTATATTTGTATGGGTCCTACATCTATTCCATAGCTTAAGTTTAATCATATGGCATATTAGTTCCCACTCGTGTTGGAATCAGGCAATCTCAAGTTTCGCTAATGATATTTATTTGTAAGGTTTTTTTGTTAGTCTTTCTTACCATGAGTAGGGCCTTTTACTTTGATATTTTGAAACATTTGTATTAATAATAGCAATTTTTTAGGTTCCAACTTCTTGGAATTGGACGTTTATAAAGTTAATGCATGTCTTTTTCTCTCATTACAAATTATTTCCTTAATTTTATGACTTTGGGATGGCTGACAATGACCTACTGGCTCAAAAATGATGATGTTGAGAAAGAAATGATTATGTTTTATATCTAGTTAGATTTATTAGTGCTGACTTGGGCTTTGTGCTCAGGCAAATGAGTTCATAGGAGTCATCCAAAGACACTTGGGTCTCTGATTAAAGTTTAAATTCAATCACTAGAAGGTTATAATATTTTATAAAGTTTAATCCTTGAGCTGTTCTTTCCCCCAGAATTAACTACATTTGATTCAGATGTTGATGGAGTTCTCATTCAAGTTTTGATGGAAGTATCACACCTTGTTATACACTGCATCCTGTTTTAACAGAGCATTCAAATTCCGCTGAGCAATAAATTAGTTCCCCCACTTATCTCTTAAAAGTATGCATTTTAAAAAGGCTCAGAGACTTCCCTCGTGGTGCAGTGCTTAAGAATCCGCCTGCCAATTCAGGGGACACGGGTTCTGATCCATGGTCCGGGAATATCCCACATGCCGCAGAGCAACTAAGCCTGTGAGCCACAACTACTGAGCCCGTGTGCCACAACTACTGAAGCCTGCATGCTACAACTACTGAAGCCTGTGCATGTAGAGCCCGTGTTCTGCAACAAGAGAAGCCACCACAATGAGAAGCCTCACACCACAACAAAGAGTAGCCCCCGCTCCCCAAACATAGAGAAAGCCTGCGCACAGCAATGAAGACCCAATGCAGCCAAATCAATCAATCAATCAATCAATAAAAATAGTTAAGACTTTCCAGTATCTTTCTAACCTATATTTTTGTTCACATATCTTAAAAATTTGATTAACTAGATATGATATGGGGGATATCAGCCAAATTTGTTCATTGGAATGTATTCGTGTATTTTTTAAGTACATCTTTTGCAACACGTAGATACTAAAATTATTCATTTAGTAGGTATATTTTTCAGGACCCTTGGTTACAAGTAAGAGAAATGCAATTCAAAGTATTTCAGCATAGCAGTGTTTACTGAGTCACATAATGACACAATATAGGGAAAACCTGCTTCAGGCAGAGCCGTATCCAGGAGCTTAAACAGGCTTATCAGTAATCTTTCTCTTCAATTCTCTACTCTGCTTTCCTTTGTATTGACTTCTTCCTCTGAGAAATGACTTTCTCTTTATAGCCATGAGCACCAGCATCCTTACATCCTGGAAACTGCAAGTCCAACAGAAACAAAGATTTTTATCCTACATAATCTCTGTAAAAGCCGTGAAGTTAAATGCTGTGCCGTTCGGTAATGACCCCATCCCTGACCCAGTCTCTGGGGCTAGGAGGTTGGAATGTATCAGTGGTTGACAAAGTGTGATGGCTAGAGAATCTCCAGCAACACCATGTGTGATTTTGTTAGAAATATATACTCTCAGGTCCCATCCTAGTCCCAGTGAATCAGAAAATCTGAGAGTGGGGTTCAGCATGCTGGGTTGTAAAAACCCCTCCAAGTGATTCTAATGTGTACTCAAGCTTGAGAACGACACAATATCCTAATTGGCCCAGCCTGGGTCTTGCTTGCCGCCCCTGGAGTTTCCGTGTAAATCCCATCTCACAGAAAGCACATAGAAAAAAAAAAAAAAAATGTGAGGAGCTGATACCAGGAAAAAAAGAAGAATAGATGCTGTGCTGGAAAAGATGAGATATCAGCCCAGTAATAAAGTTCCTCTTCGTTTCTAATGCCATTATTTCTCAGAAGACTGTTAATTATGAATTCCCCTCCAGAAAGCCAGTATTCTAATTAAGCAAGCACATGTTCATCTTCCTCTAGGATATAGTGTTTTAGTTTAAATTTCATCTCCAAATAGGTACATGGCTAATCTTGAAAGGTTTCCAGACCATATTACTTTCTTATCAAATGCTTCGTTAACTACAATTAAAACCCTCAATATTAGTTTGTTTTTTTTTATACTGCAGGTTCTTATTAGGCATCAATTTTATACACATCAGTGTATACATGTCAATCCCAATCACCCAATTCAGCACACCACCATCCCCACCTCACCACAGTTTTCCCCCCTTGGTGTCCATATGTCCATTCTCTACATCTGTGTCTCAACTTCTGCCCTGCAAACTGGCTCATCTGTACCATTTTTCTAGGTTCCACATACATGCATTAATATACGATATTTGTTTTTCTCTTTCTGACTTACTTCACTCTGTATGACAGTCTCTAGATCCATCCACGTCTCAACAAATGACTCAATTTCGTTCCTTTTTATGGCTGAGTAATATTCCATTGTATATATGTACCACATCTTCTTTATCCATTCGTCTGTCGATGGGCATTTAGGTTGCTTCCATGACCTGGCTATTGTAAATAGTGCTGCAATGAACATTCGGGTGCACGTGTCTTTTTGAATTACGGTTTTCTCTGGGTATATGCCCAGTAGTGGGATTGGTGGGTCATATGGTAATTCTATTTTTAGTTTTTTAAGGAACCTCCATATTGTTCTCCATAGTGGCTGTATCAATTTACCTTCCCACCAACAGTGCAAGAGGTTTCCCTTTTCTCCACACCCTCTCCAGCATTTGTTGTTTGTAGATTTTCTGATGATGCCCATTCTAACAGGAGTGAGGTAATACCTCATTGTAGTTTTGATTTGCATTTCTCTAATAATTAGTGATGTTGAGCATCTTTTCATGTGCTTCGTGGCCGTCTGTATGCCTTCTTTGGAGAAATGTCATTTACAGACAGTTCTGGGTGTACTCTGATGATTTTGCAAATATGTTCCTATAAAAGGGTTTCATCTTCAAGAAATTCATGGAAAAGACTCTGACAAGTACAGGTTTCTGGTAACTGACTGTACTGCTGAACTGAATGAATAAGCATTTTCAGAACTCTAATGGAAAACTGATGAACTCATAAAAGTGCTAACAAAAGATCAACATGAAAAAAAAATTAATTACATGGGACTGAGTGAACTGATGAGGATGAGTATAATTTTTGTGACTTTCTGTCTGAATTTAAAAAAAAAAAAAATCCCACAAGGACTCAGAGGCAAAGAATATGCAAGTCAATTTTCACTGCAAAGTAAAGGAGCTGTTACAGTGGAGGATTGCTGGACTGAATGTCAATATTATGACATAGTATGAGTGTGTTTCATGTTTGGTAATTGCAATCATTGTTCCTTTTGTTGTGGTCATCCATGTACAATGCTTGGTGTCAGTCTATTTATCTCTTGTAAAAATAAAATGCAGTGTGTGTGTGAAAAAAAAAAAACTTAACTAAATATGTTAATAAATAAAAGCAAGCCCTTGTGTGGACCAGTGGGGGGGAAAAAAAAAACCCTCAATAATGAAACTTATCACTCCTCTGTGATAAATAGGTTCATTTGCTTCAAAATTTCTCAATGAAAATGGCAGTGATGCCTACAGAATTTTAGAAAAGGTGGTTAGCACTGCAATGTCATCCAAAATAATTTAAAACCAATTTAAAAAAAAGCATCTAATAAGGGAAATGAATATAGCTTTTCACATTACTTAAGATTTTTAACTTAATTTGGGACATTTGCACTTATTACCCAGGAGACGGCAGTAGAGAGCACATCAGTAGTCTCTGACTTTATCTAATCCTAAGAATCCTCTGAGTACTTGTTGAAAATAAAGATCCAAAGGCTCCTTTTCAGGATATTCTTATTTGGGGGGTCTAGGGTGGGAACAGGGAATCTGTATTTCCGATAGCTACCACAGGGAGTTCTTACAATCCGGCGTGTTTGGCACACTCTGCAGTGCTGAAGACTGAAGATGCTTCAGTGGAACGGTGTGGGGGTGAATCTTGGTTGTAGCTCCTGCAGCTGGGGGTTAGTTGCTGTACCTTGTCAAGTCTCACATGTTGCTGTCATTACTGTTTATTGTTATTGTTCTTTTTCTTTCCTCTTAACTAACCTACCTGTTGCACCTTCTTATTTCTTGTTGCAGATAGAGGACATGCAGTGGGGTAAAGGACTCCGGGAGATCCCCCCGTCAGTGTGTACACTGCCATGCAAGCCTGGGCAAAGAAAGAAGACACAGAAGGGAACTCCTTGCTGCTGGACCTGTGAGCCTTGTGATGGCTACCAGTACCAGTTTGATGAGATGACATGCCAGCATTGCCCCTACGACCAGCGACCCAATGAAAACCGAACCGGCTGCCAGGAGATCCCCATCATCAAACTGGAGTGGCACTCCCCCTGGGCCGTCATCCCTGTCTTCCTCGCCATGTTGGGGATCATCGCCACTATATTTGTCATGGCCACTTTCATCCGCTACAATGACACTCCCATCGTCCGGGCATCTGGGCGGGAACTGAGCTATGTTCTGTTGACGGGCATCTTTCTTTGCTACATCATCACTTTCCTGATGATAGCCAAACCTGATGTGGCAGTGTGTTCTTTCCGGCGAGTTTTCTTGGGCTTGGGTATGTGCATCAGTTATGCAGCCCTTTTGACAAAAACCAATCGGATTTATCGCATATTCGAACAGGGCAAGAAATCGGTGACAGCTCCCAGACTCATAAGCCCAACGTCACAGCTGGCGATCACTTCTAGTTTAATATCAGTTCAGCTTCTAGGTGTCTTCATTTGGTTTGGTGTTGACCCACCCAACATCATCATAGACTATGATGAACATAAGACAATGAACCCTGAGCAGGCCCGGGGAGTTCTCAAATGTGACATTACGGATCTCCAGATTATCTGCTCCTTGGGATATAGCATTCTTCTCATGGTCACATGTACTGTGTATGCCATCAAGACTCGGGGCGTCCCAGAGAACTTTAATGAAGCCAAGCCCATTGGATTCACCATGTACACGACGTGTATAGTCTGGCTGGCCTTCATTCCCATTTTTTTTGGCACCGCTCAGTCGGCGGAAAAGGTAAGTGAAAATGCACACCGCACCATGCGTTTCAAAAATGTGTTCCTTTTTGAAAATATTGAAGCCAAATCGATTGTATAGAGCAAGAGGTTTTAAAAATGCAGAATGGTATTCCCAAGACTAGACAAATCCTGAATTAATAGGCATCAATGCTACAGAAGTGCAAAACCTGCCTTGAGCTGTGCTATTGGGTTGGCCAAAAAGTTCGTCCAGGTGTTTCTGTGACATCGTACCGAAAACCCGAATGAACTTTTTGGCCAATCCAATACATTCATTCCACTGGAAACCAACCAGAGGTGTAGCCTTTTCAAGTCAACTGATTAGAGAGTGATGCAACGTAGCAAGAGATTATCCAGTGTAACATAATCCAATCTGTCTAAATTAAACCTTCCTATCATTCATTACCCACTGCCTCTTCTTTCATATGTATTTCCTTGGGATAAGAGAGGAGGGCCACAGCCCATTATTTCCCAGGATAAGGATGGTCATCACCAGCTCTCTCTCTTCCTGGTGGCTGTGTAGGCGCTCACTGTGGATTGGATCATGTGTGTGAACTATACATCATATGTCTGTATCTACATGTATCTCTAAATGGGTGGATATAGGAGACCTTTGGTTGTCATTCCAGTCTATAGGCTCCCTACAGCTAGATGTACAGTAATTGCCTCAAATGAGGCAGAGCGATATCAGAGACTCAAGTCTCCAGCAGTGGGAGGGCCAGTATGTCACAGGGGAAGTGTCATCTGGCTGCAAAAGTTCAAAGTTTTCAAAATTAGTGGGCCCTAAAATGTTGACCCTAGATATGTTCAGTGTACATGACCTCCCCCTCCCCATATATAGAGTTTTATGTTTTTTATGAGTCTGTAAGCTAGGCAGTCCTAATACGTTGAATCTTAATGCAACTAATATATGTGTAGCTGTAGGTTTGACATGTGCGCGAATCAGGCAATGCTACCGTGTTGATTCTAAACGTGATCCATATACATCTGAGCTCTGTGCTCACCTGGATATGGTTTTGTATATATGCAAACTGGGCGATCCTAATAGGTTGATCTTAATAAGATGTGATGACCTTTACTCAGTGAAGGTAGCTCTGGCACGTCAGTACAGCTGAAGCCAGAACTGAGACTTAAGTCCTCACTGGCGCACTCTATAGAGAGAGCACAGTTACAGCTTGATTCGAAGTCAGCACATCAGGCGGCTAGCCTGGTACCACGGCACTTTGGAGAAGTCTCTTAAACATTCAAGGACTTAGCGCCCTAAGTGGGGAGAACAAGGATTGAAGTAGAAATGTCTACAAATTTACAAATCTCTGCTTCTGGGAATTATTAGGTGAATCTGGTTGTTTATAATCATAGAAAGGATTAATGGACTTTGGCTGGTTTTCCAACTGAAAAGATGTCTTTTACCTAAACGGTTTGATTCAGCAGCTATAAGATTGGACTGTGTTTAAAATAAAAAAGGCAAATATCTTATGAAAGCACATCGAATTCTAAAACCAAGGACAGTGAATGGTTCCAGATTACGGTTTTAGTCATAAAAGGAAGTTCTTAGAGGAAGTTCTTCTTGAACATATGCTCAGTGAGCAAAGTATGTGTCCGGAAGTATGTTTCAAATTCATAATGCATGTTTACTATCTGTGAAACCAACTTGAATTTCATTTCATTGCTTTATCCCTGGGCCAAGGGAGTAGTAAAATATGAGGTAGGGTAGTGAAGTGCAATGTATGGCAGCACGTTGATAATCATGGACATTTTTGTGGGGTCTGATGTGCATCATCAAAGCCTATCGAGATAATCATTATTCTGTTATTAAACACAATTTCCCATGCAACAGGAAAAAAATATTAGAGCTTTTCCTTGTAAATTTGTGCTTGAGGAATATAAAAGGCAAGGATCATTGCAGTTGTTCTATAGATGAGCCTTGTTGTAATGCATATTTGGCATTATAGGTCTCTACCATTTCATTTGTCATTTCTAGTCATGACTCTGAATCTTGTCAGTTAAGATCAGGGGTGTAATTTACTCATTTAAAAACCTGAGAAGGATACAAGTTTTCAGGAGCTGGATTCACTGATTCTGGTTGTTCTAGAAAACATTGCATTGGTAGAACCGGACTACAGGAAAAACTAAGCTGTCTTCAAGCAGTGTGCTTTGTATACCAGAATATAGAAGGCACATATTTCTCTTTGTATACTCTCAGTGAATTATGATGTTTTACAAAGTTGTTTGACACAATTAAAGGTACCAAATTGCCAACTGGGAAGAGTGAATTTTTCATGAAAATGCGCATGCCTTCATGCTAGGCATATGGCTAGAGTACATGAAACCATGGAATTTATTTTTTTTATTTGTTTTACTTTCTATTTTCCTTATCTTCTTTTTTATTTTTTTTTATTAGTCATCAATTTTATACACATCAGTGTATACTTATCAATCCCAATCGCCCAATTCATCACACCACCATCCCCACGCCACCGCGGCTTTCCCCCCTTGGTGTCCATACGTTTGTTCTCTATATCTGTGTCTCAACTTCTGCCCTGCAAACCAGTTCATCTGTACCATTTTTCTAGGTTCCACATACATGTGTTAATACACGATATTTGTTTTTCCTCTTTCTGACTTACTTCACTCTGTATGACAGCCTCTGGACCTATCCACGTCTAAACAAATGACCCAGTTTCGTTCCTTTTTATGGCTGAGTAATGTTCCATTGTATATATGTACCACATCTTCTTTATCCATTCGTCTGTCAAAGGGCATTTAGGTTGCTTCCATGACCTGGCTATTGTAAATAGTGCTGCAATGAACATTGGGGTGCATGTGTCTTTTTGAATTATGGTTTTCTCTGGGTATATGACCAGTAGTAGGATTGCTGGATCATATGGTAATTCTATTTTTAGTTTTTTAAGGAACCTCCATACTGTTCTCCATAGTGGCTGTATCAATTTACATTCGCACCAACAGTGCAAGAGTTTCCCCTTTTCTCCACACCCTCTCCAGCATTTGTTGTTTGTAGTTTTCTGATGATGCCCATTCTAACTGGTGTGAGGTGATACCTCATTGTAGTTTTGATTTGCATTTCTCTAATAATTAGTGATGTTGAGCAGCTTTTCATGTGTTTCTTGGCCATCTGTATGTCTTCTTTGGAGAAATGTCTAATTAGGTCTCCTGCCCATTGTTGGATTGGGTTGTTTGTTTCTTTAATATTGAGGTGAATGAGCTCTTTATATATTTTGGAGATTAACCCTTTGTCCATTGATTCTTTTGCAAATATTTTCTCCCATTCTGAGGGTTGTCCTTTCGTCTTGTTTATGGTTTCCTTTGCTCTGCAAAAGCTTTGAAGTTTCATTAGGTCCCATTTGTTTATTTTTGTTTTTATTTCCATTACTCTAGGAGGTGGATCAAAAAAGATCTTGCTGTGATTTATGTCAAAGAGTGTTCTTCCTATGTTTTCCTCTAAGAGTTTTATAGTGTCTGATCTTACATTTAGGTCTAGATTCCATTTTGAGTTTATTTTTGTGTATGGTGTTAGGGAGTGTTCTAATTTCATTCTTTTACATGTAGCTGTCCAGTTTTCCCAGCACCACTTTTTGAAGAGGCTGTCTTTTCTCCATTGTGTATCCTTGCCTCCTTCATCATAGATTAGTTGACCATAGGTGCGTGGGTTTATCTCTGGGCTTTGTATCTTGTTCCATTGTTCTATGTTTCTGTTTTTGTGCCAGTACCATATTGTCTTGATGACTGTAGCTTTGTAGTATAGTCTGAAGTCAGGGAGTCTGATTCCTCTAGCTCCGTTTTTTTCCCTCAAGACTGCTTTGGCTATTCGGGGTCTTTTGTGTCTCCATACAAATTTTAAGATTTTTTTGTTCTAGTTCTGTAAAAAATGCCATTGGTAATTTGATAGGGATTACATTGAATCTGTAGATTGCTTTGGGTAGTATAGTCATTTTCACAATATTGATTCTTCCAATCCAAGAACATGGTATATCTCTCTATCTGTTGGTATCATCTTTAATTTCTTTCATCAGTGTCTTCTAGTTTTCTGCATACAGGTCTTTTGTCTCCCTAGGTAGGTTTATTCCTAGGTATTTTATTCTTTTTGTTGCGGTGGTAAATGGGAGTGTTTCCTTAATTTCTCTTTCAGATTTTTCATCAATAGTGTATAGGAATTCAAGAGATTTCTGTGCATTAATTTTGTATCCTGCAACTTTACCAAATTCATTGATTTAGCTCTAGTAGTTTTCTGGTGGCATCTTTAGGATTCTCTATGTATAGTATCATGTCATCTGCAAACAGTGACAGTTTTACTTCTTCTTTTCCAATTTGTATTCCTTTTATTTCTTTTTCTTCTCTGATTGCCGTGGCTAGGACTTCCAAAACTATGTTGAATAATAGTGGTGAGAGTGGACATCCTTGTCTTATTCCTGATCTTAGAGGAAATGCTTACAGTTTTTCACCATTGAGAATGATGTTTGTTGGCTGTGGGTTTGTTGTATATGGCCTTTATTATGTTGAGGTAGGTTCCCTCTATGCCCACTTTCTGGAGAGTTTTTATCATAAATGGGTGTTGAATTTTGTCAAAAGCTTTTTCTGCATCTACTGAGATGATCATATGGTTTTTATTCTTCAATTTGTTAATATGGTGTATCACATGGATTGATTTGCATATATTGAAGAATCCTTGCATCCCTGGGATAAATCCCACTTGATCGTGGTGTATGATCCTTTTAATGTGCTACTGGATTCTGTTTGCTAGTATTTTGTTGAGGATTTTTGCATCTATATTCATGAGTGCAATTGGTCTGTAATTTTCTTTTTTTGTAGTATCTTTGTCTGGTTTTGGTATCAGGGTGATGGTGGCCTCATAGAATGAGTTTGGGAGTGTTCCTTCCTCTGCAAATTTTTGGAAGAGTTTCAGAAGGATGGGTTTTAGCTCTTCTCTAAATGTTTGGTAGAATTCATCTGTGAAGCCATCTGGTCCTGGACTTTTGTTTGTTGGAAGATGTTTAATCACAGTTTCAATTTCAGTACTTGTGATTGGTCTGTTCATATTTTCTATTTCTTCCTGGTTCAGTCTTGGGAGGTTATACCTTTCTAAGAATTTGTCCATTTCTTCCAGGTTGTCCATTTTATTGGCATAGAGTTGCTTGTAGTAGTCTCTTAGGATGCTTTGTATTTCTGCGGTGTCTGTTGTAACTTCTCCTTTTTCATTTCTAATTTTATTGATTTGAGTCCTCTCCCTCTTTTTCTTGATGAGTCTGGATAATGGTTTATCAATTTTGTTTATCTTCTCAAAGAACCAGCTTTTAGTTTTATTGATCTTTGCTATTGTTTTCTTTGTTTCTATTTCATTTATTTCTGCTCTGATCTTTACGATTTCTTTCCTTCTACTAACTTTGGGTTTTGTTTGTTCTTCTTTCTCTAGTTCCTTTAGGTGTAACGTTAGATTGTTCATTTGAGATTTTTCTTGTTTCTCGAGGTAGGCTTGTATAGCTATAAACTTCCCTCTTAGAACTGCTTTTGCTGCATCCCATAGGTTTTGGATCGTCATATTTTTGTTGTCATTTGTCTCTAGGTATTTTTTGATTTCCTATTTGATTTCTTCAGTGATCTCTTGGTTATTTAGTAGCATATTGTTTAGCCTCCATGTGTTTGTGTTTTTTACGTTTTTTTCCCTGTAATTCATTTCTAATGTCATAGCGTTGTGGTCAGAAAAGATGCTTGATATGATTTCAATTTTCTTAAATTTACTGAGGCTTGATTTGTGACCCAAGATGTGATCTGTCCTGGAGAATGTTCCGTGCACACTTGAGAAGAAAGTGTAATCTGCTGTTTTTGGATGGAATGTCCTATAAATATCAATTAAATCTATCTGGTCTATTGTGTCATTTAAAGCTTCTGTTTCCTTATTTATTTTCATTTTGGATGATCTGTCCATTGGTGTAAGTGAGGTGTTAAAGTCCCCCACTATTATTGTGTTACTGTCGATTTCCTCTTTTGCAGCTCTTAGCAGTTGCCTTATGTATTGAGGTGCTCCTATGTTGGGTGCATATATATTTATAATTGTTATATCTTCTTCTTGGATTGATCGCTTGATCATTATGTAGTGTCCTTCCTTGTCTCTTGTAACATTCTTTACTTTAAAGTCTATTTTATCTGATATGAGTATAGCTACTCCAGCTTTCTTCTTATTTCCATTTGCATGGAATATCTTTTTCCATCCCCTCACTTTCAGTCTGTATGTGTCCCTAGGTCTAAAGTGGGTCTCTTGTAGACAGCATATATATGGGTCTTGTTTCTGTATCCATTCAGCGAGCCTCTGTCTTTTGGTTGGAGCATTTAATCCATTCACGTTTAAGGTAATTATCGATATGTATGTTCCTATGGCCATTTTCTTAATTGTTTTGGGTTTGCTTTTGTAGGTCCTTTTCTTCTCTTGTGTTTCCCACTTAGAGAAGTTCCTTTAGCATTTGTTGTAGAGCTGGTTTGGTGGTGCTGAATTCTCTTAGCTTTTGCTTGTCTGTAAAGCTTTTGATTTCTCCCTCGAATCTGAATGAGATCCTTGCTGGGTAGAGTAATCTTGGTTGTAGGTTCTTCCCTTTCATCACTTTAAGTATATCATGCCACTCCCTTCTGGCTTGTAGAGTTTCTGCTGAGAAGTCAGCTGTTAACCTTATGGGAGTTCCCTTGTATGTTGTCATTTTTCCCTTACTGCTTTCAAGAATTTTTCTTTGTCTTTAATTTTTGCCAATTTGATTACTATGTGTCTCGGCATGTTTCTCCTTGGGTTTATCCTGTATAGAACTCCCTGTGCTTCCTGGACTTGGGTGGTTATTACCTTTCCCATGTTAGGGAAGTTTTCAACTATAATCTCTTCAAATATTTTCTCGGGTCCTTTCTCTCTCTCTTCTCCTTCTGGGACCCCTATAATGCGAATGTTGTTGTGTTTAATGTTGTCGCAGAGGTCTCTTAGGCTGTCTTCATTTCTTTTCAGTCTTTTTTCTTTATTCTGTTCCGCAGCAGTGAATTCCACCATTCTGTCTTCCAGGTCACTTATCCATTCTTCTGCCTCAGTTATTCTGCTATTGATTGCTTCTAGTGTAGTTTTCATTTCAGTTATTGTATTGTTCATCTCTGTTTGTTCTTTAATTCTTCTAGGTCTTTGTTAAACATTTCTTGCATCTTCTCGATCTTTGCCTCCATTGTTTTTCCGAGGTCCTGGATCATCTTCACTCTCATTATTCTGAATTCTTTTTCTGGAAGGTTGCCTCTCTCCACTTCATTTAGTTGTTTTTCTGGGGTTTTATCTTGTTCCTTCATCTGGTACATAGCCCTCTGCCTTTTCATCTTGTCTATCTTTCTGTGAATGTGGTTTTTGTTCCACAGGCTGCAGGATTGTAGTTCTTCTTCTGCTGTCTGCCCTCTGGTGGATGAGGCTATCTAAGAGGCTTGTGTAAGTTTCCTGATGGGAGGCACTGGTGAAACCATGGAATTTAAATTGTGGAAGGCAGCAAATTGCAAAATGCAAAAAGATATCACAGCAAAAGGCAGTATTGCCAACCTAATACATACAAAATCATCACCCTTCCATTTTTGTTTAGATTTAAGAGTTGAAGTGTTTCAGCTGGAAGAATTCCATTGTTACAAGACACACAAAAAAAGAAAAATTAAGCGGTGAGTTCAGTAATATCTATTTACTGTTTCAGGATATTGAATTTGTTTTGATTATATGAGTATTTCTTTGTGAAATTTCTCATCAGTTGAGTTCATTAACACAGCATAAGGTATGAGAAATGTTCCCTATTGTCTTGCAAAACATCAACCCTCATGAAGTTTACTTTTGCTTTTGTTATGGAGGATGCAAGAGGATATTACTATTATCTTGTTTTATCATTGCTAACCCTGTGACTCCTGGAATGAGGATCTTGGATGTGGCCAGGGTTGGAAGAGGGAAACTCTAGGCATAAAATAATGACTCCTTATCTTAGGAATTATATTTATGTGACTGAAATGATTCAAGGAGACACCGCAAATGGTAGAATGACAGCACGGCAATTGCTTGCTTGTCTGGTGAAGTGCTATAATATCCTATTGCTATATACTGGCACAATCTGTTGGACGACTGGATTGTTTTCATGGAAAACAAAGGCTTGACTCGTGGGTGTATCTTTACAAAGAGTTTTTCATGCAGCCAGGTAGGGAGGATACAGGTTATGCTGCTCAAATCTGGGAATCCCTATAGATGCTATGTTTATTCAATTGTGTTTAGCCTGTTGTTGTCTGGAGGACTTTCTGGGTAAGCCAATATATCATTTCTTACACATGGACAGGGAGACAAGCTTTGTACCGTTTCTACAAAGGCAAAGTAGACCTTTGTATAAAAGGGAAAGGATCAGAGGGTCTCAAAGATCTTTCCCTCTGTGCACGTGTGTTTGCTTGGATGGGGCGGGGGACGGGTTGGTGAGAAGAGGAGGAAGAAAAGAATTGAGGCATTTTCTGGTCAGCATTTCTGAAAAATGCTGGAAAAAGAGTCTTGAAGTCTTGAAGGAAAAAAAAGTCTTGAAGGAAAAGAGTTATGTTTTCTGTAATATGACTCACAAACCTCTCTTGTGCACATATCAGAACCAGGGTGGATTTCAATACTTAAGTAACAGGATTCTTTGGTTTTCACTGAAGCGTATTCCACTAAATGACAGAATTAGGGCCATTGTTGGCAATCTCTGCACCAGCTCAGCGTTTTTTTTTGTTTGTTTGTTTGTTTTTAAAGGTTTTTATTTATTTATTTATTTAATCTATGGCCTTGTTGGGTCTTCGTCTCTGTGCGAGGGCCTTCTCCAGTTGCGGCAAGTGGGGGCCAATCTTCATCGCGGTGCGCGGGCCTCTCATTATCGCGGCCTCTCTTGTTGCGGAGCACAGACTCCAGATGCGCAGGCTCAGTAATTGTGGCTCACGGGCCTAGTTGCTCCGCGGCATGTGGGATCTTCCCAGGCCAGGGCTCGAACCCGTGTCCCCTGCATTGGCAGGCAGATTCTCAACCACTGCGCCACCAGGGAAGCCCCAGCTCAGCGTTTTTAACTCAGTGGTTCAAAATTGTGTCTGTGGTAATCCCCGGAGAAATTTGTTTTAAAAAATATCACATGTCCACCCACCCCAGCTGGCTCAGTAGGGCTAGGATGGGCATAAAGCTGTAGATTTTTTAAACAAGCATGCTGGCAAAACACCAGTGGAAACCAAGGGTGCTTCTCAAAACTGCCTAAATATTTTCTTTCTAATCCACAAAAGACATTCTCTCAATATTGCCTGATTTCTAATTTAAGAGACTTTGGGGATAAATTAATTCTGATCCCAAACAACTGGAAGATCCACAAGAAACCAAGAGATCAGAAGGATACTATCCATGGTCAAAGACAAAGTCTAGAGTCAAAAGGTCTGAATAAAGTGTCAACTTCATAGTTTGGACCAGAGACCTGAAAAGCCAGAACCAAGGCACTGGCGCTGGAACCAGAGGTAGCAAGAGGGCAGGTGGGCAGGAGTGTTTCCCCGGAGTATTTCTTGAAGAGCTGGGACTATATGCCAAGATCTTTTGATCTTCCAGTTATAGCAGTAGCTCCCCAGAATCTAAACACAAAGCAAAACCAGCCTAGCACTAATATTAAGGATCAGAAATATTTGGCGGGGAGGGAAACATTCCCTAATCCATGCCTGAGGCAGACATCACTAATGACCAATGGCAAGCTTCCCCTGAACCCCGGTGTGGTCTTGAAATCTTTATCATCATAGTCTTTCTCGGCAACCGCTACCAGTAAATCAGAACTGAAAGGAATTTGAAATCCTCGTGCCATTTCTGATATAGTGTTGGGTTTCAATGAATGACCCTCGGTATCTCTTCCCATGCAGCTGTTTGTTGTCACTGTACTGAAGTCCTTGAACAGCTTTTGTTAAGATTAATCTGCTTAAAGGTAAAGAATAGTCAGAGAAATGGGGTGTGTTTGAATTAGGCTTTATTTTGTCTCTGATCACACATCTTTTTTTTTTTTTTTTTAATTGTCCAAAGATGTACAGGAAGGAAAAGACCTAGTTCTCTTTGGAAGTAATATATTGGTTAATGCTTCTGCACTATTTGATTTGATTAAAATTTTCTCCTGGTCTTTCAGCAATTGAATTAACAATTGTGCAACACCTACTGTGTCCCTAGGGCTCTGGGAAGGGCTGTGATGTAGATGTAAAGAAGGCACCATCCTTGTCAGACAGGAACTGAAAACTAGTGGTCCACACAGGCCTTCAAAGAAATATCACCTGGTGTGAGATAAGCTACACTCGTCACACAAAGAATGCAGGATGGACACACAGAGAAAGGGACCGCCACTTAAGCTTCATGGAAAATGCAACAAGCGACCGGAAGTGAACAGGCAGAGGAAGTGCTAAGACAATCCATTAAGAAATTCTATCACATGTGAAAAAGTAGGGGGATGCTGTTTTCAACATACAGTACGTGGACTGAGGAGACCACATTGTGCTTAGGTGATTCTGACTCTTGCAAACCTGAGAGGTTTTTACGAAAAACTCATTCTATTGGCAAATTTTGAAACTACGTGAACCCCACGTTTCATTCCCAAATCAAACTTTTGGCAAGAATCGCCTCTTTCCTAAGGGGTGGGCCGAGTTAATTTTAAATACTAGAGCGTGTAAGCTGAAACACCCGCTGTTCTTTCCTAGGATGAATCATCCCCTTATGCATATGTTGAATTATGCGTGGTCTTCCCTGTGGTGCAGTCCTGCCCCCTCTCCGGTTTTGGGGGCCTGGACTCAGAGATAACAGAGCTAACGATGCAGCGGAAGAGTAGCTGTGTTTGGACTTTCTCTTTGAAGCTATGGAGATCCAACAAGTTTCCAAGTGTGGGAGGAATGGGAGCATAGGATATCTTGGAAAGTGAATCCCAGGGATAGTACTTGAGGATGGAGGACGAGCCAAGGTGAAGCAACTAGAGAACTAGTTAAGTAGCTGTTGTCGTCGATGGATCAAAGGATGGCATTGTGTCGAAGAAAGCCTGAAGGACTAGTAAAGATAAAGCAGGTCTGAAAGCTGTTTTGAACGTTTTGAACATTAAAAGAATACGCGAACAGGCTATGTCTTATCTTCCTTTTTGTGTGACTCTGCTTTATTGCTGAAATCAGAGATACGGATTTTCTTTTCTATTTTGTGGGTTTTGCAAGTAACGTTGCCCACTATTTAATCTTTTTTCAAACGGCAACTAAGTTAGGAAAGAAAGGACTCCTGTTATCCCATCCTCTAGAGACAGTCATCGTCAACGGTCTGATGGCTCTACCTCTAGACGTATAAGTACACACACAAACACAAACATTTTTAAAAATAAAAATTCTTCTTTTCCCTTCTGGAATGCTTACTAAGACCTTCACCTTGCATCTAAACACAGTGGAGAGAAACGTCCCAGGGCATAGGCGACGCTGAGGCCATTTGTTCACCCACGCTGTGATGGGCATGCATACTGGTGGTTGAGGCATTACTTCTGCTATTTAATTTTGTCTGTTCAAATTTTTATCAAAATCTTGTGAAACCATCTCTTTTCTGCTTCCTGCTGTGACCTTGGTGATAGCTGAGCTTCTCTCCAAACAGCCCTCTGAAGCCAGCTGTTTGCACATCTGGCATTAGCCAATGGCTTGGAATAGTACAGTCCTCTTTGCTCCCTTCATGATGCATCAGCTAATTTCAAGTGCTGTCACCTAGGATAATTGGAGCCTTCACCATCTCAGTCCTTTCCTTTAGCCAGAAAAGGTAGTTCAACGGGTAAAACCCAAGAGCCTGTGTAAAACTGAATTGAGCTAGAACTAATAAGGAAATAACTTACTACATTAAAACCATTCAAGGCCCCAACCATTCAAGGTTTGAACAGAGAGGTACTCAAGAAAAATATTTCTGCTAAAAAGAAGACTTAACAAGAGTGTTGAATCTGCCCCCCATAGTGTGCTCTCTGGAGCCCAGTTTTCCCATTAGATGTCTTTCATTTTGAGACGTCAGCCACCAAAAGACCTAGTCACCAGGACCCAGACCTCACCTTTATAACTAGTATGAGGATAATGAGACAAATCTCTGTTCTTCGGCATTTCTAAGACCATCAGAGACCACCCATCATTTTCACAAACAACTCTTCTCAAAGCGCAGGAAATCGTAATGAAACACAGTTTACTGATGAGCAGTCAGAGGATTGCCAAATCCAGCCTTGGGGGCTGGAGATCCCTGTACCGTAGTTCATAATACGTACTGGTCTCACGAGCATTTCTTTCAGGTCCCAGTTGCCCTCTGGTCCTAGAAGGCCATTCCTCCCTACCCCTTCATCTTATGGTGCTCTGAATCTAATCACCTTTTGGAATTTGCACATTTTGGGTGTGTCATTTAACCTTTTTGGTCCTAGGGTTTTTCATCTGCACAATGGGTATAATTATTCCTTCTTCTATGTTTGTTTAAGAGCAAATGAGTTCTCTAACTTGTTTAGCACAACATTTAAAAGACTGATGATACCAGGTACTGGTGAGGATGTGGGACAGTGGGTACTCTCATACTCTGCTGGTGGAAGTGTCAAAGATAGTATAGTCACTTTGGAAAACAGTTTCGCAGGTTCTTAAAATGAAAAGCGTGCACCTACCGTACTACTCTAGCCATTCGTCCTCTGTCTTTACCCGTGAGATATGAAAGAATATGTCCATACACAGACTTGCACGTCAGTTTTTTTGTAGATTTATTTATTATTTTTGTAAAAATATTTATTTTATTATTATTTTTTTATTAATTTATTTTTATTTTTGGCTGTGTGCAGGCTCTCTAGTTGTGGCTACTCTTCGTTGCAGTGCGTGGGCTTCTCATTGCAGTGGCTTCTCTTGCTGCGGAGCACAGGCTCTAAGCGCACAGGCTTCAGTAGTTGTGGCATGTGGGCTCAGTAGCTGTGGTGCACGGGCTTCCTTGCTCCGCAGCACATGGGATCTTCCCGGACCAGGGCTCGAACCCGTGTCCCCTGCATTGGCAGGCGGATTCTTAACCACTGTGCCACCAGGGAAGCCCTGTAGATTTATTTTTCATAGTCCAAAACTGGAAACAATCCAAGTGCCCATCAATAGGTGAATGGATATGCAAATTACAGTCTCTTCATAAAATGGAATACTACTGTGCAGTAAAAAGCATCAGAGTATTGATAGGTCCAACAGCATGGATAAATCATAAGTAATTACTCTGAGTGAAAGAATGCAGATCAAAAAAGAGTGTATAGGTATGATTCCATTTATATCGAATTCTTTTTAATATCCAAATTAATCTGTAGTAACAGAAAGCAGATCAGTTGTAGGCTGGGGGTGGTGCTGAAGAATGACAAAGGAGCACAAGGAAATTTGGAGGGTGATGTACGTGTTCACTTTCTTGATTATGGTGATGGTTTCAAGCATGTGTGTGTATATATGTCAGAGCTCATCAAATTGCACACTTCAAATGTGTGCAGTTTATTATGCATCAATTATACATCAATAAAGCCTTTAAAAATTGCTTTGCACAGAAACCCTTCTCGTCGTCCTCCTTTTTCTTGAAACTTAATAATTAAGTGTTCTGGGACTTCCCTGGTGACGCAGTGGTTAAGAATCCGCCTGCCGATGCAGGGGACACGGGTTCGAGCCCTGGTCCGGGAAGATCCCACAAGCCGTGGAGCAACAAAGCCCGTGCGCCACAACTACTGACCCTGCGCTCTAGAGCCCGCGAGCCACAACTACTGAAGCCCACGCGCCTAGAGCCCGTGCTCCGCAACAAGAGAAGCCACCGCAGTGAGAAGCCCGCGCACCGCAACGAAGAGTATCCCCCGCTGGCCACAACTAGAGAAAGCCCGCAGGCAGCAACAAAGACCCAGTGCAGCCAAAAAAAAAAAAAAATTAAGCGTTCTTATACCTATTGGCCTATTTGCACAGTGCTGACACAAGAAATTGCATCGGAAATAAAACTAGAATTGTATAAATGAGAGTATAGCGAGCACCTCACACATTCTCTGGCAAATGGTAAATGCTCAATAAAGGAGAACCATAACCTTCCATCCTAGGCTCCCCTTAGCAAAAATTTCTGTCTAAGTCAAGGCAGGAGGGTGAACAGAAGGTGAAATAGTCATGCATTTGGGGAAACTGTAAGTAGAGGCTGTAGTGTGGCGTAGAGGGAAAGCAAGAGCTAACTCTGGAGAGGTGGGTAGAGGTGAAATCTTAGAGGATCCTGTATGCTTGACCTTGTTTTTTAAGGAAGCGGGTAGTGAGCTTCAGTGAGTTTTAGGGCAGGGGTGTGATGCTGTTGGATTTATGTTTTAGAAAGATTACTCATGGCTTATGAGTAATGGTTTGCATGATAGTTGTAATATTGTGATTTATAATAAGTATATATCTGATCTTCATTCCATTTCTGGCATGGAGCTACTAAAACCCTTGGAATTTCCTAAACTAGGAGAGCTGTAAAGGTGTCTTTTGTTATGTTAATGAAGTACCTTTTGGGCCTCCAGGAGAGGTTGCCAGGAGCCAGGCTTGTGATTAGAGTTACAACTTCTGTTTCCACCCCTGACCTCTGGGTCAATCAGCATTGACCAATGATTTAATCTTTCGCGCCTAATTAATGCAGCCTCCATAAAATCCCAAAAGGATGGAGTTTGGAGAACTTCTGGGTTGGTGAACACTTGGAGAACTGGGGAGAGCAGCGTGCTCCAAGAGCATTTTCCATACCCTTTCCCCATACCTGTGACGTATACATATCTTCCCTCTGGCCATTCCTGATTTATATTGTTTTATAAAAACAAAACAAAACAAAACAACAGTCGTCTAATTAGTTAATGTTCCTGAGTTCTGTGAGCCACTCCAGCAAAATAATCCCAAGGAGGGGGCTGCTGGGACCTCCAGTGTATAGCCAGTAGGTCAGAAGCACAGGTGACAACCGGGACAAGCAGTTGGCATGTGAAGTGCAGTCGGGGGTGCAGTCTCATGGGACTGAGCCCTTAACCTAGAATATGATGCTATCATCCATAGTATCAGAACTGAGTTGATTTGTAGGATATCCGGCAGGTGTCAGACTACTGGGGGAAAAGAAGTCCCATATGTTGGAACTGGGTGCAGAACATTTTACAGTTAATATGTGAAGTTCTGTCCTGGGCAGACAGACAGTGGTTACCAGTAATGATTTAAATGGATTTTTTCCTATAACCAGACTTTTAGATCCATGATAGTATGCAACCTGAGGGGTGAGGAAGAGTGAAAACAGTCTGTTGGATGAAAAAGTTGGATCAGAGCTGGTAGCCAGCTGTACTTTCCTTCTCTTCCCTTTTGGTGAAGGGGCCAGCAAACCTCCCACACCAAAGAACGTTAGATGGACTTGGGAATTCCAATTCTGCTCACTCCCCTGTCTCGTAGGATGGTTGGTGGGGAGGAGACTTTGAAACACTGCCTCCAATCTACACTCTCCCTCCCCAGGTAAAGAGAGGGACCTGCAGGTGAAACTGCAACTGATAGTATTCAGTAGTTGATATATATTATGGGTATTAGTAAGAGTTTGTTTTGAAGAGTATCTATATAGTAGAAATACTGTCTATACACATTTCCCCGTGCTTTGGGTGTTCTCACTGTGTTGCCACCATTCCCTCTTTTTCCAAAGGTGATGGGGGCTTTTGAACCGGAAGCAGTTCCTAATGAATAAAGCTGTCCTCAGCTGATTGGCCCTTTGTCTTGAGAATCAGGGTGCATGTTGTCTGCTATAGAGATCCCACCCTCTGAGAGCCCAGCTTGTTAGCCTGTGCCTTTGGTAGCCCTCTACCCCCACTCAGCACTACAGTTGACTCTCCAGGTCTGCCTGGGTTGGGACATAAAGCCATTGGGAAGTCAGCGCATCAGGAAGCAAATGGTCTCAAATAAATGATAATCCAGTTACAGACTTGGAGGAGGGCTCATGTGGAATTTCTCAACTCTGATTGAATAAAAGTGACATTTTCCCATTCACATCTCAGGCACATAAGGGTATCTGAGAAGAGAGGGGGCCACACGTAGTCAACAGAGCAATTGTAGGGCAAGGCTGAGAGCACAGTGTGGCAAGGAATTTAAAGGACACGCCCGTGCCACTCAATTAGCAATTCCTTGAGGTTTCAAAAGTCTTTATATACGTGAAGGAGGAACCTCAGGCACACTGGGTCATCAGTAAAAATCCATTGGTAGACAATTAAATGATGAAACAAAAAGTCCTATTTTCTTTCCTGTACCACAGGCTCTCCAATCTTCACTCTGAACTTTGAAGCAGTGATCTTACTTTTCTGATTTCTTACTTCCAAGAAGCTAAAACTGTTTCCAAAGAGGCTTGATTTATATATAAGGAGTCAGTTTTTCACACCTGGGAGATTCTGGGTAACAGACCCAAAGCCCCAGATCAGTTTGTCGTGATCGGGTTTTAGTATCCAAGACCGGATATGTACGCTGGCTAAATCTGTCTTCCAATTCGACCAGTTCCATTGTGTTTCTCCAGTAACCTTCCCAGTGCCCTGTCAAAGTGACTAGGTTGGGATGCCATGGCCAAATTACCCTGTAGATGTGGTGAGGGCTGCTGCCTGGTGCTGGATCACGTGCCAGATGAATGAGGTGCTTAGTTTTAACCCAGTAATCAGGTCATTATCTCCTTGTTTAATGTTCCAGATCTTGAGATCTAGAAGTACGTTGTGCAATTCTATTTTAAGAAATTTAACTAGAGGCAAGGAACCACCCACATGTTTTCATTTGTGTAGTGAAATTTAATTTAATTTTTAATCCCCTTTTCCCAGAATCCTTGCTGGGTGGACAGGGGTAGAGCTAAGTGTATAGGACTTTGGCATTTTTGTAAAAGTTTTGAAATTGGGACATTACTCAGTTATATTGTAGTGGGAAATGGGCTCAAAATCTTCAGATTTTCCACTGTTGAAAATATGGCACAAAAGCTTATAAAGAACAAACAGAGGCAAACTGCTGACACAGGAGTTGAACCGAACACTCTAGGAAGACCTACGTAAGAGAAGGAGACGTCACCATCTGATTCCAGGGTTAACAGCTGTGCGGATGATTTGCAAGCAAGCTCGTTAAGTTTTCAATCCAAATAAAAAGCTCTGGGAAATGGAAGGGACTATCGTTTCATTTTGTCATAGAAATCCAGTTTCCCACTACAGCTGTTACAAAAAGAAAATGTAAGGAAATGACTTCTTAATGGTGATGCTGGCAGTCGGTCTGCCTGATACAGAAGCATCAATGTCTGTAACGGGTCCTCAGGTACCTAAAATCGAAAATCGTCTCTCTAACGTGTCTGTGCATTCCATCCAGCTGTATGCTCCAGCTGATTGCTTGGCTTATAAGCAACAGTCAGTTTGTTGATCCAATGCCTCCCGTTTCACAGGTCTGAGAAAAACAGGTTCGTAGATGTGCGGAAACAGCAAATATGAAAGGTTTTTTCCCCCATAACGGCACCGTCTTTTTTCCCCTCCAGTGCCTACTACCTCTGAGCTAGATATTCTAGGGGAGAGGGTTTTAAAATAGTTTCCTTTTCTTTTAGAATGGTCTCTGCTATTTAGCAATCCATTTTTAAGTGCCTGTAACATGCTAGGCCCAGAGACCCCACCAACAGGGGATCTTATCCTTCCTTTTTAAAAGAAAAATTCTCCAGTGGCTTCCCATGGGTAATAATAATTTATTATTATTACCTCCCTGCCACCATCAAAATTAGAATAGTATTTAAGCACGTCCTTAGAGCCTGTGAGACTTAGATCAAGGTCATAGACTATGGCCTGTGAGCCAAATCCAACCAGCTGCTTGTTTTTTTTTTTTTTTAAACATCTTTATTGAAGTATAATTGCTTTACAATGGTGTGTTAGTTTCTGCTTTATAACAAAGTGAATCAGTTATACATATACATATGTTCCCATATCTCTTCCCTCTTGCTAGCTGCTTGTTTTTTTTTTTTTTTTTTAAAGGATTTTCTTTTTTATTTATTTATTTATTTATTTATTTATTTATTATTTTTGTCTGTATTGGGTCTTCGGTTCGTGCGAGGGCTTTCTCCAGTTGCGGCAAGCGGGGGCCACTCTTCATCGCGGTGCGGGGACCGCTCTTCATCGCGGTGCGCGGGCCTTTCTCTATCGCGGCCCCTCCCGTTGCGGGGCACAGGCTCCAGACGCGCAGGCTCAGCAACTGTGGCTCACGGGCCCAGCTGCTCCGCGGCATGTGGGATCTTCCCAGACCAGGGCTCGAACCCGTGTCCCCTGCACTAGCAGGCAGATTCTCAACCACTGCGCCACCAGGGAAGCCCTAGCTGCTTGTTTTTATAAGTAAAGTTTTATTGGAACACAGCCATGTTTATTAATTTACATACTCCCTATGGCTGCTTTTATTCTACAAGGACAGACTTGAGTAGATGTGGCAGAGATAGTATGGCCTGCAAAGCCGAAAATATTTATAATCTGGATCTTGACCAAAGAAGTTTGATGTCCTTGCCTTAGATGATCTGGTGCTTTCCTATCTCTTGGATCCTTGTTTCCTGTGCATCTCATGCTCAGTGATTTCCCTTTGGTCTTGCTGAAATTATTTCTTCCCTTAACATACCGAGACCATTTCCTTCCCAGGACCTCTGCACAGATGTGCCCTCTGTCAAGGATGCTGTCACCGAGAACTTCTCATGCTGCCTTTTTTCATCACTCAGCTCCCAGCTTACAGACTCATATCAGAGGGGTCTTTTAACTCTCCATCCAAGCTCTCTCCATCCCAGTTACTTTCTGTTTCGTCCTAGCATTCATCAGTACCTAATGTCAGCTATTGTTTTGTTCATGTGTTTTTCACCCGTACACTTGGTTTGTCTGGTTCTTTTCTGGATCCCTAGGACCCCAAATGGTGACTGGCCCTAGTGAACACTCAATGAATCCCTGTGGGTTGAATGAATTAATGAATGAACAAATGAATGAATCTGTTTTGGAGTAAGATATAGCCCCTCCCCTAAATAAACAGTTTAGAAGTGGAGAGAGCCATGTCAACTAATATCTGTGAAAATCACTAAAATATAAAACCATAGGAAAGTAGGTTTATAGTGAGAAATGAGAGAGAGAATTTGCTGGAGGAATATATGCATGAAGACGACACAGACAAAGCAAATCTTCAAGGATTACTAGGCATTGTTGGACAGAGAAGGGCTTTCTAAACTGAAGGAATTGATTGGGAAAGTGATTTATTGAAATTGATTACCATTGAATATATAAAAGTGTCCCATCTCACAAACTATTTTCAGTCTTCAGAAGAGTAAAGCTGACGAAAAAAATCCAAAAATACACATGATGGTGAGGGCATGGAAAAATGGATATTCTTATGAACTACAAATGGATGTCTAAACTGATCAAATATTTTTTTTTATTAATCTGGATTGTTTAAAAACTTTTTTTTAAATTTTAAATTTTTCCAGTTTTATTGAGATAGAATTGACATATATCATTATATTAGTTTAAGGTGCAGAACGTGAATGATTTGACATATGTATATATTGCAGAATGATTACCACAATCAGTTTAGTTAATATCCATTGTTTAAAATAGTTACAAGTTTTCTCTTTTCTTATGATAAGAACTTTAAAGATGTAGTCTCTTAGCAACTTTCAAATATACAGTAGAGTATTGTTAACTATAGTCACCATGCTGTATATTACATACCAGAAATTATTTATGTTATAAATGGAAGTTTATAGCTTTTGATCATCTTCACTCAATTCACTCCCCACCACTTCTGGCAATCACCAATCTGTTGTCTCTTTCAGTTCTTTTTTTTTTAGATTCCACATATAAGAGAGATCCTACAAGAGATTGTTGGCTTTCTCTGACTGACTTATTTCACTTAGCATGATGCCCTCAAGGTCCATCCATGTTGTCAGCAATGGCAGGATTTCCTTCTTTTAATGGCTATTTTGTTCACATATTTTTTCTTTTTCATATATACATACATATGTATGCTTATATAAATATATATATATATAACCTTCTTTATCCATTCATCTACTGATGGACACTTAGGTTGTTTCCATGACTTAGCTATCGTAAATAACGCTCTCATGAACATGGGGTGCAGGTACCTGTTCAAAATATTGATTTTGTTTCCTTTAGATATATTCCCAGAAGTGGAATTGCTGGATTATATGGTAGTTCTATTTTTAATTTTTTGAGGACCCTCCATACTGTTTTCCATAGTGGGTGTACCAGTTAACATTCCCACCAACAGTGCACAAGTGTTCCCTTTTCCCCACGTTCTCACCAACACTTGTTATCTGTTGTCTTTTTGATACTAGGCATTCTAACAGATGCGAGGTGATATTTCATTGTAGTTTTGATTTGCATTCCCCTGATGATTTGTAATGTCAAGCTCCTTTTCATTATCCTGTCGGTCATTTGTATACCTTCTTTGGAAAAATGTCTATTCAGTTCCTCTGCTCATTTTTTAATGAGATTGTTTGGGTTTGTTTTGGTTTTGGTTTTTTTTGGCTATTGAATTGTATGAGTTCTTTATATATTTTGGATTTTAACTTCTTATATATGATTTTCTCCCGTTACAAAAGTTGTTTTTCGTTTTGTTGATGGTTTCCTTTGCTGTGCAGAAGTTTTTTAGCTTGATGTAGTCCCACTTGTTTATTTTTGCTTTTGTTGCCTCCGTAGTTGAAGTCAAATGCAAAATAATCATTGCCAGTACAGATGTCAAGGAGCTTACCTCCTGTTTTCTTCTGGAAGCTTTATGGTTTCAGGTCTTAAGCTCTAGTGTTTTCCCAGTTTGAGCTGATTTTTGTTTACAGTGTAAGATAGGAATCCAGTTTCATTCTTTTGTATATGGCTGTCCAGTTTTCCCAACACCATTTAATTAAAGAGACTATCCTGTCCCCATTGGCTCCTTTGTCATAAATGAATTGACCATGTGTATGTGGGTTTATTTTTGGACTCTCTATTCTGTTCTATTGATCTATGTGTCTGTTTTTCTGCCAGTATCCTACTGTTCTGATTACTGTAGCTTTGTAATGTAGTTTGAAAGCAGGCAGTGTGATGCCTCCAGTTTTGTTCGTCTTTCTCAAGATTGCTTTGGCTATTCAGCGTCTTTTGTGGTTCCATAAAATTTTAGGATTGTTGTTTCTATTTCTGTGAAAAAATGTCATTGAAACTTTGATAGGGATTGCATTGAATCTGTAGATTGCTTTGGGTAGTATGGACATTTTAACAATATTAATTCTTCCAGCCATGAGTACGAAAGAGCTTTCCATTTATTTGTGTATTCTTCAGTTTCTTTTATTAAAATCTTATAGTTTTCAGTGTACAGATTTTTTACCTACTTGGTTAAATTTATCCCTAGGTATTTTTTTTTTCCATGCAGTTGTAAGTGGATTGTTTTCTTAATATCTATTTCTGATAGTTTGAAGGTAGTATATAGAAATGCAGCTAATTTTTGTGCATTGATTTTGTATCCTGCAACTTTACTAAATTAGTTTTTTTGTTCTAATAGTTTTTTGGTGGAGTCTTGAGGATTTTCTGTAATATAATGTCATCTGCATATAGAGGTAGTTATTTCTTCCTTTCCAAATTGACTGCCTTTTATTTATTTATGTTGCCTAATTTCTTGGCCAGGGCTTCCTATGCTATGTTGGATAAATGTGGTGACAGTGGACATCGTTGTCTTGTTTCTGATACTAGAGGAAAAGCTTTTAGCTTTTTCCATATATTAGTTGTGGACTTGTCATTATGGCCTTATTATGTTGAGATATGTTTTCTCTATACCTAGTTTGTTGAGACTTTTTATCATAAATGGATATTGAAGTTTGTTGAATGCTTTCTCTATACTTATTGAGATAATAATGGGATATTTATTCTTCATTTTGTTAATGTGTTATACCACATTGATTGATTTGTGTGTGTTGAACCCTGGAATAAATCCCAATTAATCATGGTGTGTGATCCTTTTCATGTACTGTTGAATATTGGTTGCTAATATTTTCTTAAGGATTTTTGCATTTATGTTCATCAGGGATATTGATCTCTAATTTTCTTTCCTTGTAGTGTCCTTACCTGGTTTTTGCATCAGGGGAATGCTGGCCTTGTAAAATTAGTTTGGAAGTATTCACTCCTTTTCAGTTTTTTGAGGGGTTTGAGAAGGATTTGTATGTATTCGTCATTAAATGTTTTGTAGAATTCATCAGTGAAGCCATATGGCGCTGGAATTTTCTTTGTTGTGAGGTTTTTGATTACTGATTTGATCTCCTTACTAGTAATTTGTCATTTAAGATTTTGTATTTCTTCATGATTCATTGTTGGTAGGGTGTATGCTTCTCGGAATTTTCCATTTCTTCTAGGTTGTCCAATTTATTGGTGTATACTTGTTCATAGTAGTCTCTTACGATCATTACCCTGGTTTAATTAGTTAACCTTTCTGTGTGTCGACTTCCTTATTTACAAATTGAGAATGTCAATAATATTTATCTTAAAAGGTTATCATAAGAATTGAATTAGTTAATTCATTTTATATATGTATGTATATGTATGCATATATACATTCCATATATATGGAAATACACACACACACACACCAGGCATGGTTGTATATGCTGAGGAAATAGCAGGAAGCCAAAGAGATTAATATCTCAGTCTACATTCCAATGGAGGGAAGAAACATTTTAAATAAATATATGAAACATATAGAGAATGTCAGACTATGACAAATAATATGGAAAAAAGTAAAAAAAAGTGCCAGGATGTGGGGGGCGGGAGGGCAGTATTTGCAATTTTGAATAGGTACTCAAAGAAGACCTCACTGAGACGATGGAACTGTGAGCAAAGATGTCAAGAAGCAAACTATGAGATCTAGGAGAAGAGCATTCCAGGTACAGGGAAGAACAGTGCGAAGGTCCTGAGGCAGAAGGATGTCAGGAATGTTTGAGAGAACAGAGAGAGCAGTGTTTGTAAGGAGGTTCATAGTAGGAGATGGGCATAGAAGGACAGGGAACACAGCATCAATTCATGTGAATCAGGTTGGATGAGATGGGAAGCCTTTAGGGGGTTTTGTATGAAAGCAAAATCATTTGACTTAGATTTTTAAAGGATCAACTGACATCCATTTTCTTTCATGTGAAATACTCAAAACAGTGCCTGTACATATTAAAAGTATGAAATGCTCAATAAAGTTTAGATATTTTTATCTGTAGTATTAGCATCATCATCGTCTAGCTTGAATACATTTTCTAAAATTTTATAAGGGCCCATATATATATATATATATATATATATATATATATATATATATATATATATACATATACATATTTTTTTAAATAAGAAAACCTTCATCTTCCCTTACCCCTTTACACACTTATGCACATGCCACTTTCCTACTGCTCGTGAGAAGCCAGTTTGTGATGGGAAACACAAGGAAACTGAATTCTTGCACCAGCCCTGCCCTGGAACTCAGTCTAGAAACAGTTAAACCTGAGTAGACCTGGGACCAGGCACTAGGGCTCCCACCCACAACTATGCAGTAATTTAAATACAATATAACAGCATCTCTACAGCTTTGATTTGACAATAACAATTTGGCATTTCAAATACTATTTTGATGCACTCATTGCTTCTGGCAACTGCCCCACAGGATTTCTTCTTTGGCCTTTTTTTAAGTGCAGCTTAATCAAGTAGCAGATAGCGAGAGAATGGTTCCATATTCATAGCCTTGTTTTCCTGTGATTTTCTGTTTATTCAGTTGGCTATTTTGGACAGTTTCCAATTTCAAGCATTCATTCTTCATTCATCCCACAAATATTTTTCAAAAGCCTACCATGTGCCAGGTACTTTTCTAGGTTTTGGGGATAAAACAGAAAACAAGACAATTCTCTGGCCTCATGGAAATTACATTCTGTTAGAATAGTAAGACAGTCTAAGAAGAAATGGGGGAAATAAAGAAGGGTGTAGAATAGACTTTGTCAGGGACTGTTTTAGATAGTGGTGGTCAGGGAGGGCTTCCTGGAGGAGGTGCTCTTCAACCTGAAACCTGCCTGAAATGAAATGATACAGGGAACAGCATGGGCAAAGTCCCTCAGTGGAGAGTGTGATTGGTTTGAGAAACAGAAGCTGGAGTGTAGAAGATGGAGGTAGGAGATGGAGTCAGCGAGAGAGCCAGGGCTTTAGAATCCATTCTGAGCAAGATGGGTAACAGTAGGAGGCTTCAGAGGATGTCATATGATGCATGTTTTAGAAAGACCGCTTTTACTGCTCGTAAGGAGGAAACTGTAGAGGGGAAAAGGGAGGGTCAGAGAGGCCAGACAGAGGTTTCGTAATCACCTGCACATTTGCTAGAACTTTTGAAACTATACCCTTGATGCAATGCATGGGATGAAAAAAAAAAGTGAGTCAAAGCGATTTACTCACAATGTAAGCATCACGCATTCCTACCTTTGGGGAACCCATTTTAGCAGCTCAATTAGGTAGGCAAGGTTCTACAACTTCCCTGAAGTAGGCAAATCCTGTGGGCAATGTCCCAGAGCTCCTGACCCTAATTTTTCCTCCTCTCTCTGAAAAGATGTGGGTATTTCAGGCCCTCCCACCTGCCTGGTGGCCACCTGAGATAGTTCCCAGAAAACATATGAGCCTCCCAGGTGTTCCTTCCCCCTAATCCATTAGGCACATTTTATAGAACACCTTGATGTGCTGTCTGCCGTGAATCAGGACCACAACGTGGGGCCTTGCAGTTGTATCCTGCACAATGCCGGGGGCTGCCATTCACACAGCCTGTGATGAGAATGGTACCCTGTGTCCTGCCACTGTGCTAGGCACTGAGAATAGAGATGACCAAGACATCATCTTTTCAGTTCACAGAGAGCCTACGGTAGAGCGATTACCCTTGTCTTGGTTTTCTAATGAGTTCATTTATTTACCACCATTTTTTATGTAAATATAGAAGTGGCTGGACTAACATCAGGGTTCATTTCCAAAAAGGTGAACCTTTCAGACCTGTCTCCTCGACTGGCCTTGGGCAGTATTCATCCTGGAAACCCATCACAAGCATATCAGACCAAAGCAGGTTGCAGAGGTGAGCTGCAGCCAGGGCTGACTGGAGATTCCAGATGCATCCCTGAGCACCATTGGGCCTCTGCTGCAGCATCTGCAGGCTCTCCTCAACGCTCAGGGCTCTCACACCGCAAGCAAGATGAGATATATGATCTGGGGAAACCAGCAGATGGCGAGTTGCCTCACCTCTCAAGGGGTTAAAAGTGTCAATTTAACATCATTGTGGAAGGAGGGGTAAAGTTGCCTTCTATTTCCTGACCTTCCTTTCTGTGTGTGTGTGTGTGTGTGTGTGTGTGTGTGTGTGTGTGTGTGTGTGTGTTTCTGATGTGGACCACAGTTTCTCATCTTATATGGTCCGTTGACTTTTATTGCAAAGAAATGATCTATTTAGTCAGTTGTTGATTGATTGATTCATTCATTCTTTCAGTATGTATTTAGGAATAGCACCTTTGTGCCTGGCACTGTCTAAGCTGTGGGGACAGTGCTCAAAATTGACAAGGCTTGTGTTTTCTTGAAACTTACATTCTAGTGAGGGAGAAAAATGAACATATAATTTTAGATAGCCACATGTGTTCTGAAGAAACTGGTGAATGGGAATAGAGGGTGGCTGGAGAGAGCAGTGCAACTTCAGATTTGGTCATGCAAGGCCTCACTGAGGAGGTGATATTTAAGACGAATCAGTGATGAGAAGGGTTCAGAGGGTAAACATAATCTGTTCAACTCACACTGAGCTACCAGATACTTCCCTTTACCCTTCCTCTCCCCTGTCCTGCTTTTGTTCCTTTTTTTCCACCAAATACTGTAATGATTCTGTAAAAAATCCAAGTATGTCTGTAAAGGCCTGAGTGGTAGGTGGAGAATGGTATAGGCTTGAGGGAGCATGTCTCTGAATGTTTGTATGGTGAAAACAATGATTACTGCAGAGAGAGAAAACTGAAAAAGACAGAAGAGTGAGGGGACCATTTTAAGAGTGACATGATTGCTATTGTTTGCTTATTTGTTATTTACAACCTTTTAAAAATGTAAAAAAAAAACATTTTTAGCTTTGTGTGCAGGTCCGATGTGGCCCACAGGCTATAGCTGGCTCACCGCTGCAGTCCAGTGGACGAGGAAGGTACCTTCCTTGACTACAATTGGCTCTACCGGTTTTAGCACATTGCTCCTTAGGGCTGTTGACGTATGTGAAGGGTATGATGCCCCCATCCATTAGATGGTATTCACAGGAAGGCTTCGAATTGCTTTGTTTCTTGGTGTGGCTCAATTTTTTTGTTTGTTTGTTTGTTTCCATGAACATGAGATTTTAAAGGATGTTATTTGCTGGAGCCATGGCTGGCACTAGAAGTTAAAACTGCAACTTTCAACAGATCCTATAATGCTGGCTGGTACCAGGGGTGGAGGAAAACGAGGGCAGGGATCAACATACTCTCCAGTTGACCAGGACAAATCACATATAAGGAAGAGGAGAAGAGTATTGGGGTAGGTGAGTAGCCGGATTTACTCACACTGTGAGTAAATCGCTTTGACTCACTTTTTTTTTTTTTTTTTTTGTCCCATGCATTGCATCAAGGGTATAGTTTCAAAAGTTCTAGCAAATGTGCAGGGGTATGTGTTTCTAGTGAGCAGATAAAGGTTGTTCAGGCCCTTTGCAAGTCACTCCCGTTTTTTGAATGATAGAGTGGTGTATTTCATCAACTGTTTTATTACCTTAGCAAAAATTCAAACAGGTCCTTTAGCATTGGTCCTACAAAATATCTGGACAACGGAGGTTTTTACTGAAGCTGATGAACTGCCCAGAAATGCTGCCACCGTGGAGCTACAATGGCTGTCTCCAGGAAAGGAATCCATTGTCATAGTTAAATTGTTCAAAAGGCACACAACAGCACCATGATGTTTATGCTTCTTTTTGTTTGTTTCTTCCAGTGGCTACTTAAAAATCCATTTATTTTTATTCTGGTGTGTACCAGGGGTATAGTGTTGGTTAGGATGAAAAAGCAATTTTAATTTAGTGGGAAATGGATTTTCTTTATCACAGAAAACAGTATAGAATAGATGAGAGCCGCACCAACTACAATTCTCATTCTCCATCTCAGGGGTTGAGGTGGGGAGATGGGGTCGAAAGGAGGACAAGTGGAGATTTTGATAATTGTTTGAATTTCTCCTTAGAGCTCTTAGTTGTCAATAAAAGCTCTCGGTTAGCAACACAAATGACCTAGTTACGCCTGTCCTGTTGAGCTGGGTGTTCTGAAGCAGTGGAGGACAGTGAAAGGACCAGGGCTTGGATCCGGCTCTGCAGCTGTCTACCTGTGTGGCTTCCAACAAGTGTTCTCTCTTCTCTGGACATCAGTTTCCCCATCCATAAAATGGATCTTACCATCATCATAAGTCTATGATTCTTAACTGAGAAAATGTCTTGTAATGTGCCCGTATCATCTCAATCAAGGTTTTTTTTTTGATTATAATTGACTAGAGATTATAGTGTCTCTGGGAAAATTGGTGTTTAACTGAATTGATGAATAGACCCATTCATTTCTAAAGCTGCATCTGCAATTTCCTTTCTATAGTTATTTCATTGCCATTTCATGTGCTATTTCAGCCAATTCATGTGCTATTTCCTTATTATAGTTATTTTAGTGTGTGTGTGTGTGTGAGAGAGAGAGAGAGAGAGAGACAGAGACAGAGACAGAGACAGAGAGAAGTAACCCGTCTACACCGATGCAACCTCATTCATACCCGTTTGCTGTTTCTCTGTGATCCGGCTACAGGGTCTTTAATCCCCAATACTTTCCATGTTTTGCCCTGCCACAGGGTCTTTGCACATGTTAAAAACTCACAGATGTCTTCAGACCACATTATACTTGTTACAGCTACCTCAGTATGTCACTGATGTTCATCATTACTTGGTAATTCTGCTGGCTATTAAACCCGCCGTCTTGATCTTGTTATCTAAGGCATTAATAGAGAAGCAGATATATGATAATATCACAGTTTTAAAAGCACTTTCCTAACTGTATTTTAACATATCTTCTCCTTTTGTCGTGCTATGTATCTTATCCTATGCATCTGAAGACAATGTTCTGAGAAGGGATCCACAGGTTTCCCTAGACTGCCAAAGAGGACTTTGGTGCCCAAAAGCTTAAGAACACCTATATGAAACCGCAAGTTAGGTAGAATAGGGGCTGTATCTCGCTCTGTGTATCAAAGTACAGTATTTGGCAGACTACACGTGCTAAATAATTGCATGCTGAGTGAAAAATATGCAAAAATAGAAGGATGGAGAAGAAAACCATTCAGAAATTTAGTTACTTGATATAACCTGCTGAAGTTGAATTCTTGGAGAAAAGGTACATTAAATCTTTTATATAGTTAATATGTTTTGGGCCACAAAGAAATCTGACTCAAGATGGCTTCAGTACCAAAGAGATGTGTGTTCATGAAGTCCAGAGGTGGCCAGGCTTCGGGTACTGTGTGGTCAGTGTCTCCACGGGCCATCAGGATCTCAGCCTCTTCCCATGTTTGTGTTCTGCTGTCTGCATTCAAGCTCACAAGAGGCTGCCAGTAACAGCTTCTTTGTTGCTGTCCAGTCGGAAAGAGAGAGACCCTCGTCCCTGTTCACGGGAAATGACTACTTCCCATCAGTCTTGTTAAGCTAATTTAGAATTCATGCCATTCCCTGGACCAGGAGTAGCTGCCAGGGTCATGCCACATGTTGGTTGGGTAAGACTGGTCAGTAACCATCATGGTAGCTGAGGTGGGCAGATTAAAAAAAATAAACAATCAATCATGCTAGAAGGAGGAAAGGAAACATATTTGATGGGCAACCAGCAGAGTCAAGCATCTCTTCAGGAGGTCTCATCAGAGGACACACGCTAACAGACCAAGAAAACTCATTTTATGTGTGTTCAATACTTATCTTTGGAGAAAAAGATAAGGGGAGAGCCAGTCTGAAAAGTGATGGTGTGTATAAGCAGCCCTGCTTTTGATGCCTTCAGAGTGGAATTTCACACAAGAACACATGGGGGAAGTGGCAGCACCCCCCTCTTCTCAATCAGGTGGCACATTTTGAATCAGGCTTTTCACAGTGCGAAAGAAAGGAAACAAAATGAACACCAAGATTTAACGCAGCTCTTTTCTGTTTTGTCATATTTCATTCTTCATATTCATTCAGTACCCATCCCTCCAATTATCATCTCCAGAAGAGATGAAAAAGAAAGAAGTGCTCCTCCCTGTGATTATTTACAGATTCACATGCCTCCCTCCGGAAGGGGAGATGCTGTCTCACAGAGGTAGCAATTCATGTGTCTCCAGTCCCGTCCCCTGCGTCCCTGCGTTCAGCATCAGGGAACGACTCATGCATAATTAGCCTTCCATTGATTTTCTGAAATTTCCACTCTTGGAATAGAAATCTTTATGAAGATGCAGTTGTAGGTAATTTGCCTGCTACTGTGTCATAATAAAGAAAGTTATTTCAGAAGAAATTACGTTTTTACAAGCTAGAATTCTCTAAGGTAGGCTGGTAGTCAATGTGAAATTCTCTGAAGCTTGCAAGTTTTGTGCTTTGACGTTTCTGGTAGAAAATCAGGTTATTCTGCCATCACTACCAACTATGAGTAATTATTGTAGCCTCCTATACTATTTCCAGAGGCTTGTTGGCAGGAGGGTATGAGTGAGTAAGTTAAACTTTTAGAAGTCTTAGGTTCTCTGATAAGCAAAGCATCTACTGTCAAAAGAGGGGATATCTTGTGAACTCTTTGTATGGGAAATGAGACATAAAATCGCAGACATCCGACTTCCTTCAAAAATGTGATGTCAGCTGTACCTCAGAAAGAAATTCTGTCTAGTTACAACTACCACTGAGTATGGCTCTAATGCCCAGATATGTGCCCTTTAATCAAACTTGACTATTTTCAGTTGATACAAAAGTGCTCAGATTTCTTTCCCAAATACCTGGATACATACTTGTTCAAGTGCAAAACCTTTACTTATTTAATGGAAAAAAAAAAAATCTATCTGTCCAGTCAGAACTAAAATCTACTAGTCTGAGGCTGCCTTTTGTAATCTGGGGAAAGGCAGGTTATCACTTGTTAAAATGGTGTGTCACGTAGCGGAAGTTGTTGTTTTTGCTTATTTGTCTAAGTGCCCTCAGCCCCCAAATTTATATTATGTTATGATACATGTTACAGAGACCAAAACCCCTGATAGGCCAGAAATAGGACTAGAATCATCCTATTTGATGAAGGATGATTTGAAGAATCATCCTTCTAAGTTTTGTTACCTCCCAGAGAAAAAAACTGTGCGAGTGAGTTCAATTTCCAGAATAGCAGTTCATAGAGATGGCATCTTTCATTTTCTTCATGGCACTGTCACCTTCAGGTGCACTATATAATGTATACACTTATTTTATTAATCATTCCTCTCCCTCCTTTAGAGTATAAGTTCCCGAATGAAAGGATTTTGTCTATTTTCCTTCTGAATATTGTAGTGTATTGTCATGAGTTTCAATCAAGCAGGGAGGTGGGATGCAAGTTAATTTGATACTATTGAAAAAAATCCAACTTTGGAAGTGATTTTAAACAAATGTTAATGTACACGTTTCAGATTTTATTATATAACTCATCACGTTGTTAATGTGGGCTCCACGCAGATAGTAAAACCACCTGAAAAGAGAAATCAAAGAGGCACAAATTTGTATGGAATAAAGAAAAGTTGAAATGAATGTACAAATAGACACAAAATTGGCTTTTGCTGTGGGGGCCTGGGGAGTCAAATGTCAAGTGCACTCCTGGACATACTGCACAGAATTTATCTCTTTGTCTATAAACAAGAATTATTTTGCATTACAGTTAGTTAACTGTAAGTTACAGAGTGTAAAATAGCTCAAAGGCAGTGAAAGGCCAGATCAGGTAACCTCGAAGGGCTTGCTCTAAAAAATGCATAGCTTTACATTTTCATCTTTTTGCATATTCTCAATTTTCTTATTCTTCCTGCCTTTGGACCAAAGTAATCTCAAAAAAAGATTATTATTTTTTAACTGAAGTATAGTTGATTTTTAATGTTGTATTAATTGGTGCTGTAGAGCAAAGTGATACAGTTATACATATATATGTCTGTGTGTGTATACACACACACACACACACACACACACATTCTTTTTTTTAATATTCTTTTCCACTATGGTTTCTCATAGGATATTGAATATAGTTCTCAGCGCTACACAGTAGGATCTTGCTGTTTATCCGATTATTCTTGATTGTAAACAAGACTGGTCTCATGAGGTTTGGCCTGGTTATTGACATAGGTGCAGCTAGTATTAATTTACTATCTGCAACAACTTAAGTTCGCTCTGCTAGAACTGTTCATAAGGAATGCCAGATTGGACCTTTAAAGGCTCTATCATTTGCCATTCTGAGGCTAGGAGGCCACTCCAATACTGAAGGGGAAGCCTGCCAGATTTCCCCTCCAGTATTTATAAATGTGGGTAAGTTTCTCTCTTGAGTTTCCTGAGTTATTTCAATATTCTTGGACTGCCAGAAAGTGATATTCCTTAACACCTGTAATGCTGAGACCCCTAAAACCAGGTACCAAACTCTTTTTCTTGTGAGGGCTCCATAAAAGTCAATCTTATTTCCTTCAACGTGGCTTGCCATACCTGATGAAGCAAGTATCATCCTCAAATATAATATACCATGCGAGGCTTTGGGTGCATAACCAGTATTTCCTATTATATATTTGGGAAAAAAGGGGGACAGACTCTTACTATGCAAATAATGATACAGTTATGTAAAGTAAGAAAACTCACTAAGAGTTTCTGAATTGGGGGTGGGAGAGTCAGTGAAAAAGTGCAAATGAGATAGCATTTCAGATGTTTCATTTCAGTTTATAAAAGCAGAACCTACTAAATCTGTTCTGAGTTATTACAGATAGCTTAAGGAGGAAGAAAGAGTTGCCTTATCTATTCAAAAAATAGGACATTAGGCCACATCAACAAGATTGCAAACAAATAACAATACAGTTTCCCTCATTAGTCCATTCAGTCCTAGATAATTAATTCTTATTCCTTTTGGACTCTTGGGTAAGAGCCTCATGAAGCTGCCTTTTTTTTTTTTTTTTTTTTTTTTAATTAAAAAGAGTTCTGGAAATCTTGGTATGGTCTGAAAGTTGTGCTAATGATACTGTCCAAGACCGATAGAGTTCTTCCCCTCGGGGGTCTGAGAAGGTCTGTAGCTGATTGCAAAGCCTTCAGGGAAAAGTCAGAGGGAAATGAAGAGACTTACAGTGTCTGTGGTTAATTTTTTACTAGCCATTTCCAAATGTGGAAGGTCTGGTGAAAGTTCAAATCAAGAATAATGCAACTGACAAGGAAATTTGGTTGTTTCTGTTGCATGCAAAGCAAGATGACAAAGCCACTCCTAAAAAAGTTTTAGACAGAATGTTTCTAAGAATCATGATTAGGGTAGAGAGTGGATACTACCTATCATTTATAAAAAATATATGAAAATAATTTTTACAGAGGAAAAAATGTTGATACATAACATACAATAATCCTGAGAAATAATATACACAGGATACCAGTGACATAATAAGAATATGGCAAGAATGTCAACTAATGGGATTAAGTAAGTCTGAAGAAGGTCCTAGATATCTGCATTTTTTATAAAACTCCTTAGGTAAGGATGATGTCTATTCCTAGTTGAAATCCATTGTTGTAGGAAATGCTAGATTTAAATAAAAGAAGCGAGGTTGTGGCCAAGTAAGTCTTTTGAATAATAACTGAAATTACAGATGATAACAGTATATGAGGTATTGGCAAGCTTTTTCTGTAGAAGGTCAAGTAGTACACCTTTTATGCTGGTGGGGTATGAGATCTCTGTAGACTACTGACTACTCACCTCTCCTGTTACAGTGCAAAAGCAACCATAGGCAGTATGTCAACAAGTGGGCTTGTCTATGTTCCAATAAAACTTTATTTATAAAATCAGGCAGTGGGCCATTGTTGACCAACGCCTGCACTATGCTATTGCTGCCGGCTGGCATCAGAGAAAGCATAAGTCAGAGTCTGAGAAATAGAAACATATCATGCATGGTGAGGACACTGGTGAATCTCTAGGAACTGCCCATAAAGCATATAATTTCTGATTATTTATATTCGTGACATTTCCCTTATACAAATTTAATCTAGGGAAGGCTCACCAGCTCTCCTAAGTTGACTTCTATCCATGCAACACATAAATAGTAACATAGCAAAGGAACCTAAATATTTCTAGTTCCTCTCTTTTCATAAAGTGAAAAAACAAATCTTCGTGATTCTAGATGTTCTCTATGAAATCTCAGAGACAGTTTTAGGTATCAAAGATAACCTGAGGGTTTTAATATTTTTACTCCATTAAGAATCTCATTTGGGGAAAACTTTTTTTTTTTTCTTTTTTTTTGGTCAGGGGTGATTTGCACTCTTGAAGAAGATGTGACAATAAAACACAAGACAAGCATACAAGCTAATACCACTGTAAAGAAATATAGCTTGTTTATAAGTGAGGAAGCTTTGTTTCCTTAATAATCGAGGGCATAATAAGGTCATCATGGGGACTTCCCTGGTGGTGCAGTGGTTAAGAATCCGCCTGCCAATGCAGGGAACACCGGGTCAAGCCCTGGTCTGGGAAGATCACACATGCTGCGGAGCTACTAAGTCTGTGTGCCAAAACAACTGAGCCTGCGCTCTACCGCCCGTGAGCCACAACTACTGAGCCCGCGTGCCACAACTACTGAACCCGTGTGCCTAGAGCCCGCGCTGCACAACAAAGAGAAGCCCCTGCTCACTGCAACTAGAGAAAGCCCGTGCTCAGCAACGAAGACCCAACACAGCCAAAAAATTAATAAATAAAATAAATTAATTTTTAAAAAGTCATCATAAAGCATAGAAAATCTTGTAAAATGAAATATTTCTTATCTAGACAGATTACACAGGAAAAAATAATTCTTCATATTGCCGCCTAAGGCATTAATCAGTATATTAAAAAAAAAGTCCATCAAAGCTGAAAAAACTTTATTAATTTTTTAACCCATTTTATAGCTTTTTAGATTCCGGTATTCTAAACAAGGGCAAATACATTTTATCCTCCAAGTAGTGTCAGTCATGCTCTTTGATGTTCTGGAACAAACTGACACTGGATTTTAGGACAGATCTCAAGAGGTCCATGAGGTCAGAACTAAGTTTATACTGTTAGTGAGATGTTTCAGTATGCAATGTTTTCATCTTTGCATTGTCACCTGAATCGTTACATGAGCCTTGTAAAAATGGTTCCTTTTAAATTTCCAATGTGGTAAATACTGATAGTTACAATCTACAAATAAAACCTCCTTTGAGTCCTCGATAAGTTTTAAGAATGTAAGAGTGTAAGGTATGCCAAGAGTGTAAAGTTTAGAGTCTAAAGGAGACAAAAACAACAACATAAAAGCCTGATTGTCCACTTTCCTTGAAAAACCACAGAAGCACATGCATAGTTTTATTTCCCTGAAACTATTGCTCCTAAGTATAATCTCGAACACTTCTATCAATTATAAGTTTTAGCCAAAGTAAATAGCCGCTCTTTCACCGAGAAAACTGGAGGGGTGGATACTTGAGGACAGCCTGTCATACACCAGCATTTCAACAGGCTCAAGAGCTCATCAAAACACTTACCTCCCTACCGCCCCATATCCCCCTCGTACAACTTCTCAAAGTGACAAACATGAATGTGTTCATGTACACCGTGGACAGATACAGCCTCTAAGTAGGAAGCAAACATACTTAATTCAGCAGTACAGTATTCTCTCTTAGAAATGATCTAGATATCCAAAACTCCAGAGAAGCTGGGAAATGATATTTTAGCCAGTAAGGGAAGTGGCCTATATGTATTGCATGGGGATGATTTAGTAGACAGGGAACAAGTGATGATGATGCAGGCTGGAGGGTGGAAATTGCCCGAAATATTTTCTTGAGTAGGGGAGAGTGGCTGAGCCCTAGGGCGCCCGTGGAGCGATGAATTGAACTGAGGATGGATGGTCCATCCACGTCACCAGGAGGGAAGCAGGGTACGTGGGCAGAGGTGTAGGTCATTGAATACATGTGGATTTGGAAGCTGGTGGAAATTTGTTTGGTGGCTTCTATCCTGTGAAATAGAATGCAAAGTCGTCAAATGAGTACGAAGACTAGGGGTGGAGGTGTTGAGGTCTTAAGGAGAGGGGACAGTATATGAAACAGTCACCGAGAGAGTTGGCACACATAGTGCTAGCAATACAATCTGATGGTTGGGTCACGTCTGGAACCCACCTGCAGTTTGGTGGTGGTAAATTTCAAGTCAAAACAGCCAACTTGGGGAACTCCCTTGGAGAACGACTCCCTTAAATCAGGAACACTAAGACAAGGGATGGCCGATGGAATTATGTTCAGAATATAGCTGTCCCATTTATACCTACATTTTCATGCCACATAGATTTCCAGCCCTTTAACATTGGTTCTCGGTCAACTTGGTTTTACTCACATAAAACAGACTCAACTATTTCTGTTCTATGCCTCATGCTTCTGTTTTAACTTTTTGGAAAGAGGGGTGGTCACCTAGCAAGTACGAGTGGGCATCTTTACTGAATGTAAGGCACTTGGATAAGTTCTTGGCTAACTGCCTTGGGCTTGGATTTTAAGTCTAAAGTAGTGAGGATTTTAATGCCTCGTGATGGTAGTTATCTCTAGGAATCGTTCTTTACAAATGTGCAAGGTCACTCATGAATTGTCCACTGAATAAAGAATTAGCCATAATAGAGATGCTTTTCCGAGTAATTTGGAACTCTCGCCCCGCACACACCAGTTGACATGACAGTCCATTACCAGGAATTTCCAACAGACCTGCTGACGTTGGTTTTAAATCTAGTCAAATGAAGCAATTACCGTGCAGATGAAATAACCCGACAGTATGTTTTTAATCTCTCCAGTGTCATAAGGCATTTTCATTTATGTTCCCATTTCTATTAAAATACATGGCTATGGCCATGAAAGTACTCCTTAGCAGTAAGTGATCTGCTGTGTGTTGGGGGGGATGTTTTAGTGTTCAGTGGGTAATTGACCTAACAAAAAAGAAGTATACCGGAAAAAATGCAAGCCAGCTATTGCCAAGGTGGCAAATGGATTAGGTATAAAATAGGTCCACAAGAAGCATCTTGGGACAAAAGCATTTTGTTTCTTATTTTCATGATTCAGGTCATTACATCTGGCCTATTCTGTTGTCCCTGTAGAAATCTAAATTTTAGTCTTCCACAGCCTCCAGATAATCCCCAAGGCCGCATGTTCTTAAGAGGTGAAAGATTTTTGCTTTTGTTTTTTGGTTTCTCCTGTCGTCATCACACTGTGCACTGCAGTGGAAGATTATAGCCAACAGGATAGAGTTAGCTGAAACAGTTATTGGACCATCCTGCTCTGAAAACTAAAAAAAAAAAAAAATCCCAAATATCAGTAAAAAGATTTTTAATATGCAATAATAGCTTTCTGTTCCCTAGACATAGCTGAGCCAAAGGAGTACTGTCAACCCTCAAATATTTAGACAGGTTTTGAATGCAAAGCAATCTTAGAGAATATGTAGAAAAGACTTGTACATTTCCTCATGGACCATATCCAGTTTAATTCTACAATGTGCACGTTAGTCAAGCTTGTTGAGCCTTATATTCCTCATCTACCAAGTAGAGACGCTAATAGTACCTTCTTGTAGTTGTTGTAGGGATTAAATGAATCAATCCACTCAAATTCCTTGGAACGGTGCCTGGCCAATAGTGAGTGCTAATACTGTAATAATTATAAGGAACTGTTGCCTTAATGTATCGCAGGGCCTGTAATTTGGCAGAAAAGGATGAGTGTGAGAATGGTGAGCTGGGATATGTAGATGAATGAGCTCTGTGTGGTGAGGAGGAAACAAGGAATTTGGGAGGGGAAAATGGGGATGCAGAAAGTGCTCTGGGGACAGTGAAATAGCCTCTGATCAAGTCCTTTCTGGAATCTGTATCTGTAATCCCTCTGTGTTTCCTGTGTCCTCTGCTACCAGCTGAATCCAAACTGCCATCCTTCCCCATGGCTGATGACATCCTCTGGACCGGGATCTCCATTTCCATCCTGACTCACACCTTCTCTTCTCCACAAAAGAGTGAGAGAAGGGATTATGTTTTTACCCAGTTACAATTTTCTAATGGCTTCCCATTGCATCCACTATTCTTCTTTGTAGAAAGTCTAGAATTCCAAAGACCAAAAGGACCCACATAGCATGGTCTTTGCCTCCTTTCCAACCAAGCTCATCCAGTGTGTTGTCACAACTGTCACTCTCTTCCTCCCCAAGCCTTCTCTTTCCAGCCTTGGAACACATGATGCTCAATTCCCTATTATACTTTGACTACTTCTGTACCACCTCCTGATCAGTACAGAACCCGCTTTCTTCAGCATCTCTCACACCTCCAGGCTGAGCACAAAGGAGAAGCCCTCCGTGACTGCACTGTGGAGAGTGGCTCTCCTTTTCCCGCAGTCAGTGCCTCCCAGGTCACTATAGGTCACATTGTTCTGTTTAGTCATCTCCACAGGACTCCTCAGTGGATGTAACTGGGTTTGCTCCTGTCAGCTTTGGGACCACCTGATTCAATGACCACCTCTATAATAAGTCCACTCCAATCATCCTAGCTCAGGCGACGGATGTATCAAAACTGAACTGGCGGATCATTCGTTTGCAACGTCAAACAGAACTGTCCCTGAAGCCAGCACATCCAGTTCGGCATGACAAGCATGTTCCTTTTCCTGGGGTCAGGCAAATAATGTGGGACCAGATGGCTGAATGGTTAAGGGCTTTGACTTAGTTCACCTGGTAACTCCCTCCTCAGTCTGTGTGCTCTCGCCAAAAGAACCAGACATATCTATCAGTCCTGGGCTCTTAGACGGTGCCTTACCTAAGTTTACCTGGCCACCCAACCCCCTCTCTTCTCCCTACGTTCTGCCTGTAGGTCTTTTGGCCTCGTGTCATCTTTGGCCTTAGACTTCTGGACTTGGGCTACTCTCTCTAAGGTGGCTTGGCATATACTGGCCCCCTACTGTGGACTTAAAGATTAAAGAGAAGCATCTTATTTTTAAGGATAGTAGTGAGAGAGGACTCTACTTACTCCCAGTTGATAATAATGGGTACAATTTACTTTAAAAAAAAATACTAGTAAGCTCTAGACAACTTTTGAGAAGGCAGGTGATATGGTTGACCCTGTAATTTATTTGGGAATGGTGGTGGTGAGGGGGGATAGAAACTACTGTCCATTGATTTTTTACAATGGGCCAAAGGGTAAACACCACCCTTGGGATCCTTTCAGCTACCTAGTGTAGTCGAAGGATTATGTGCATTTTATAGATGAGGCATCCGTGCCTTAGGGAGGAGTTTACTAAGTTGCAAAGCGGTGTCGGGGGCAGGTCTGTTTGGAAGGCCTTTCTCAACGTTAACACACCTATTGAAGTCACACCGAACATACTGAAGAGTCGGCCAATTGAATGAAGAAGTTAGAGAGAGGCCAGAGGGAAACAAGTAAAGTGTCATAGACTTACGAGGCTGGATGGGGTCTTCCTGATCCCTGAGGCCGAGCCTCCCAATGGCTGGAAATGGAAACTGGAGCCCAGACCACCAGACAGCTTTGTCCTTGCTCACGGAAGTTGACCCATGGACCGAAAGCCTTGGCATCATCTGAGAGCCCTGGTAGAAATGCAGAATCTCAGGCCTGACCCCAGACCTGCTGAATCAGAATTTGCATTGTTGTAATGAAATCCCCAGGTGATCTGCATATGCCCATTAAAGGTGGAAATGCACAGTTCTGTGCGGCCAGACTTGCCAACAGAGGGCTAGAGGTTTCGAGCATGGAAGTTAATTTAGAGTGGGAGAATACAAAATCGTACATAATAATTTTTGAAAACTATGGATAATAGTTTTTTAGATATTCACAGTTCTCATGCAGAATACTATACGAAGAGCTTTGGACTAAAAGCTAATAGCCCAGAATTTTGATCCTAACTTTTGTTACCTTGAAATCCCTTGACCTCTATTGGACTCACTCCTTTACCTGGGTTGCTTTGCTAGATGCTTTCTAGCATCTAGAAATCTAGTATCAAGACTTTGTTCTGAAAGTCTTGGAGTGTAATTCTATATTCATGGTATTAACAGTACAGGATGACAGAATGGTTAGTAGCTTAGCAGTAAAAAGCCTGGACTTCAGAGCCAGACCTCAAAGGCCCTGATACTAGCTCACCACTGTTGGGCTACATGCCCTTAGTCAGTTTTCTTCAACCTCTCTATTTCTCAGTATTTTCATCTGTAAAATGGGCGTGTCAACAATAGTATCACTAGCTACTGCCATGAGTTTGTTTTCAGAATTAAATTGTGATAATGTTTACTAAGCATTTAAAACCACTGGAAAATATGCGTTCCATATGCCAGGCCCTGAGCTAAGGTGTGCAGAAGTCAGGACAAGGCCTTGTTTTTGAGGAGAGAACTCTGAGATGAAATTCCTTGGAAAGGTTGGAACCAGGTTAGGTCTGGATTTAGAGTGAGTGGCCAAGTTCAGGAGGATCACTGAAAAACTCAGCTCTAATCTCATTTCTTCAGGGAGGAAATAGGATATATTTAACTTGGAGAAGCTGAAGAGTCATAATAGCTTTCTTAAAATAGACAGCAGGCTCTCTTGGAGCAGAGGCTCAGATTTGTCCCTGTGGCATCAAAGGGCAGAATTAAGATGAAGGGTGGAGGGGATTCCGGATGGATGACTACAAAAGATCTGGGAAATAGTTGTTCAGATTTGTTAATATCTGGAAAGACTTAGAGGAGAGAATACCATTTATTTGGGGAGCCGGGAAGAATTCTTAAGGACAACTTCAGTAAAACTTCATGAATTTGAATGAGTTTGTAGACATTAGAGTCAGTAAAAGATCCATTGCTTATCTTCAAGGAAGCAGAATTTCATTTCCTTCAAATATGCGCAGTAACTTGAACCAATTACTCTTTCAGAGTAAATTAATGAGCTGCTTTAATGAACAGATAATGTGAACATATAATTATCAGCAATATGAATGTATAATTACTGTTTCAAAGTCTTTTTTAACATATTTATGTGAAGACCTTACAAACAATCTCCCAACATATTTACCCTTTCAGTTTGCCTCGGAAATACTTTTTATCAGCTGAGTTAAATTCTGCCTGTTTGGCTTAGTCAGAATGAATGTGGATTTGCAATCAAGGACTACTAGATTAGTGAGATTTTGCTTAGATAGTAAAGGTTTGGTTCATTTGACCAATAAGAGATTTGCCTCCGTGGTTATCCCCCACCTGCTAGATAGCACTTAGCCTCTGCATTCAGTATCCCGACCAGAGCATACGTATGTCAGGTGTATTTCAACAGGATTCAATTATGGCTGACAAAACATTTGTAAAGGCAGCTAGATTTCAGCCCAGATGGTGACTGGGCATTTGATGCACACTCCAAATACGTGGCATTATTCATCCCTGACACTCAGAAAATAAACATAAGGCCATCATTTCTCCCAGGGCAGGGAAGCGGAGAAGAGAATGTCCTCATCTTCTGAATGTACAGAGTTGCTGCTTTTCTCTAGAAGTTGCGGAATGTTGGCTTTTTACTTTAACAAGGGAGAACATACTTCCCAAATATACATGACCCGTGACTGGGGAAGTAGATGATCCCAGCCTGGGTTTCCTCTCTAAGGCCCCTTCTAAACATCATGGCGTGAGAGCATCATTTAAACTGACTCAGAAGATGACGACATTCGGTCTCATCTTGTGACATCAAGACCTCCACGTTTTGATATTTTGATTAATCTACACACCCTACCTAAGTCTTGACACAAGGACAGTCTGGGAAAACTTATTTTTTATATTAGAAGTTCTGATAAGATCATTGTTTAACTTGTGGGAAACCTTAGTTTAAAAAAATCGAGTTGATTAATTTAAATAAAGTACCTGAACCATACAGGGACATCTCAAAGAATTTTCACAAAATGAACACATCCAGATAACCAGGTCCCAAATTGGTAACCAGAACATTACCAGCATCCAGAAATGCCCCTTGCCCCCCCCCCCCCCCGCCCCTTCCTGTCACTCACTCCTTAGTAGGTGTGGAGTGATGGCAGCAACTGAAGAAGCCAGTTGAAGTTAAAAACCCAGAATTCCCAATCTTGGCCCACTTCTCCAATGGTTTACAGTAAACAGCCAAGTTCAAGAGGAATACCTTTTCTATCCTTCTGCTTTGGACTTTCTCTCCCCTTACATTTAAAGTATATAGCTGGGTTTTATTTTATAATCTAATCTGGCAAGATTAATCTTTGAGTTTGTCACTCTTGACTAATCCAAAAGAAAGCAAGAAAGGAACATAAAACAAATATAGAACGTTTTCATTTCCCTCTCCTACTTTAACCTGTTATGCATGTTTTTAGTTACCCCCCAGCAGTACAACAGGCCATCTTGAATCAAAGTCTAATAGGAATTATTACTTTTACCATTTTTTTTTCCCGATACTGCTGGTGTCTTGGAATAGTAATTTCATGAACTCCCTTCCTTATTTATATGTCACTGTTGTCATGCATTTTATATCAGAAAAGTCAGTACTATTGTATAATAGATTTAAGATTCATTTATACCTTCCCACTTACATATTCTTTCTGACCCATCGTTTCTTCTTAAATCTCTGAACTGTGATCTGAACTCACTTTTCCTTCTGTCTGTGTCATACCTATTGGGCAGTTCAGTTTTTGTTTGGAAATTTAGTTCCACCTTACTTTTTAATTTTTTATTGAAATACAGTTGAGTTACAATGTTTCAGGTGTACAGCAGAGTGATTCAGCTATACACACATATATATATTCTTTTTCATATTTTTTCCCATATAGGTTATTACAGAGTACTGAGTAGAGTTCCCTGTGCTATATAGTAGGTCCTTGTTGGTTATCCACTCCAAACATAGTAGTGTGTATATGTTAATCCCGAACTCTTGATTTATCCCTCCCTCCTCCCTCCCCTTCGGCCTTTGGTAACCATAAGTTTTCTATGTCTGTGAACCTGTTTCTGCTTTGTAAATAAGTTCATTTGTATCATTTTTTAAGATTCCACATATAAGCAATATCATATGCTATTTATTAGTTCCACTTTAAAGATAGCATTTTATGGTGTTTGACTTAGATTGTTTTTGTTGAGAAGTCAGCCATAGTTTTTCTCCTTTGAAAGCAATATGTATTTAATTTTTGTCTATCTATTTTCAAGATATCCTCCTTGGTTTTCATCAGTTGTATGTTGTGTGTGCATGTGTGTGTATGTATCCATCCTGCCATAGAGTTTTGCAGCACTTTTTAAATCTGTGTGTCACTGTCTCCATCATATTTTATCAGTTTTATTCATTCTCAGCCATTATCTAATTAAATATTATGTCTTCCCCATGCTCAATTTTAATTAATACTGAAATTCTAAGTTTAAGTAACTTAGAATGTCTTAATGTGTCCATTGTTTTTCATAATTTTCTCTTTTGGGTTTTTTTCTTCCGACAAATCTTCTAAACCCATTTGCTCTTGAGCTCTGTTCTAATGCACTACGTTATGAATTTGTTGCCATAATTTTTCAATCCTGTTACGTTGAATACCTAATAATTAATGCCTGCTGACATTGTGTGAGAGAAATCATACAGATAATTTGAAGTAGTAGATACTAATATTTTATCCAGAGAAGACTGAGTTTTGCTTTTAAGCAAGGCTAAGCTGATTCCCTAGGTAGTCCCTATTTCTAGCTTATGGCCCTAAGAGGTCTCAAACTAAAGCTTGGATGTATAGGAGGTTTTTCCAGAATAAGCATGTGGTTCTTGAGGAAAAACAAAATAGAAGAGGATGGGGGAAAAGGCTGCCCCAAATGCCAGGATTGCTTCACTCTGATTTTTTTTTTTCCCCCCTTCTCACTTAGAATAATCCCCCTGGGATTCTTTTGTCTTGTTAGCTCTTCAGTGCTTGAAACTGACTAGATAAGATATCTACATAGATAGATAGGTAAAAATATATTCAAGTTTGTTCAGTTTTTCGTGTTGTCCTCAATGGAAGGGTTGGTCTGAAATAAGTTGTAAGCCATTAGCAGAAATGTCCCAAAATGCAATTATTCTTTTTTTTCTTTTTTTTTTAAATTTATTTATTTTTGGCTGTGTTGGGCCCTCGTTTCTGCGCGAGGGCCCTCCCCAGCTGCAGCAAGCGGGGGCCACCCCCCATCGCGGCGCGCGGGCCCCTCACCACCGCGGCCTCCCCTGCTGCGGAGCACAGGCTCCAGACGCGCAGGCCCAGCAGCCGCGGCCCACGGGCCCAGACGCCCCGCGGCACGCGGGATCCTTCCAGACCAGGGCCCGAACCCGTGCCCCCCGCACTGGCAGGCGGACTCCCAACCACTGCACCACCAGGGAAGCCCCCCAAAATGCAATTTTTAATGATGCTCTAGTTAGATATTATTTAACTCAAAGGTCAAATAAAAATGTTTACTTTCTATGTAGAAAATGTAATGTCTTATGCTAACAGACTTTACCACTGGCAACAATCTGCACACATTTTTAAGATTCTCAAATGAAAAGCATACAGCTCTTTCAATACTAAAGACCACCCCCGCAAAAAAAAAAAAAAAAAGTTTTCTTCATGGCTTAGAATATTTTCAAGTGTATACATCTATGTACTGTGTGCTTGTTACACATAATGCAGACTATCCTTCTTGAAACATTAAAGCTCAGGATGCTAACCCGGAATTCCTGCTGCATGCAGGGAAGCCAGTGTGCTTTGCTGATGGTACAGGCTGCTCCCAACTTTCAGTAGGTCTGTCAGGACTGAGATCATTTCCCCACCCCTGCAGCCTCCCATCAAGACTCCAGCCACACTGAACTCTCCTCACACAACAATCTAGCGCTCATTCACTCCTGGGTCATGCATTTTTCTGTTTTTCTTTTCTTATAAAGTATGTATATTTGGTTTCTCCTCTGTATGTATAATAAACGTCTTAAAGAGGAGATAAGACATATAGGAGAACCTCAACATTTTTTTGATCAGCACAATGGGAAGCCTGAAATTACTCATTAAAAGCATGGATTAGCTTAGAAACCCTACCTTAGACCATAGTTTTACTGCCATAATGAATGACTTCAGAAAGGAAAACTTAAAAGGTGCCTCATGAATTGAGAGTAAGGCTTTTGGCGGGAAAAAAGAACTGATCATTCAGTTCGAAATTCACCTGTAGATTCAATGTGTAATTCTGATAAAAATTGTAAAAATGGAATTAGGTAAACTGATTCTAAAGGTAATCTGGAAGAAACAGTAATAACGACAAGTTTGGAAAAGGAGTGTTAGTGATTTACCACATCACACGGCAGTATATACATCTGAGCAAATGTAATTAAAATGTTGTGGAATTGTTGTAAGGGTGATAAATTGCTCAACTGAACATAATAGAGAGTACAGAAAGAGACTCATGTTTATGGGAAAATTTGGTTTATCATAAAAGTGTCATTGTAAATCATCAAGTTAGGATGTTCTGCTCAGTGCATAATGTGAGACGAGCTGGATTATCCATTATGGAAGGAAAAAATATTTCAACCCATACTTCATGTCTTATACAAAAAGGACACTGTGGATAAATAAAACAGCTAAATTTAAAAAGAAAAATCTATAAATATAAATTTGAAAAATATTTGAAGGGAAGAACTAAGAAAAACAATCCAGAAACCATTTATATATATATATATATATATATATATATATATATATATATATATATATATATATATATATAAAGTATATATACATAAACCATATATTTATGTATATATGTCTGTATGTGTGTACATATATATTTATATAAAACTCTTGCAAGTTAAGGAAAAAAATCAAGGAGAGGAAAAAACTGAAATAGAAAACAACTCTAAGACAGAGTGGACAGGCTTGATAAAGCTGTATGCACAAAATAACAGAGTGAATGCAGCAGGACACTTTAGACATTAACTTACTGGAGATAGAGAAGAGTTTGGAGAGACTTGAGGGGAGTTGTTTTTGGACAAACAATTACAAATATTCACCTTTATTAAAGAATAAGGATTTTAAGAAGTAAATCAAAACCACTGCAATTCAGTAATAAATACCCCAGGACAGTGGGGCGTGGGGCTGGCGGGATGGGACGGGGTGGTGAGGCGGGGTCCAAGTGTGGCCGTTACGAGTGCTGGGCCGGCACTGTTGTCCCTGGGTGCAGCACTGGCCCCTGGGCAGATCACTGAACCCCTCTTGTGCCTTAGTGTTCTTATATGCAAAGTGGTGGGGAGAGGGTAGGAACACCTGCAGCACAGGATTGCTGAAGGGAAGACTGGATAATGGTTATCTCAGTGACCAGCACACAGTAGGTGCGTTGTAACTGTTGGCTGATAATTACTTTCATTTTTAAAATTTTTTATATAGAGCCAAGAATTAAACCCCACCTCTGCATGAAAGAGGTGGGGATAATTTAGAGTGAATCATTCACCTTTCCGGCCTCAGTTTCTTCATTTGTAAAATGCAGAAATGGTGGTATCTACATGGTAGGGTTGCGTGATCATTAAATAAGCTAATACTTAGAAAGCACTCTTGCCTTTGGAACTTGCATAGCATTCATTAAGTCCCACTTAAGTTTTTGTTCAAAGGAAAATGCTGGGTCTAGCTAGCCAACAATAGCCGTAGCAATCAAAGACTGTGTGCTTAAATGTCAAAAGGAACATTTAGGAAATGTGACCACTTTCCAAGTGGTCAGAGAAAAGGTGGGACAGGGGAGCAAGGTTTGTGTTTTTGATTTTATTATTGTTGGTTACTGTAGGTCCAAGTAGGTTTTTTAATGTAATTTTTATTTAATATTGCAGTATAATTGATTTACAATATTGCATTAGTTTCAGGCATACAGCAAAGTGATTCAGCTATAAATATACATATATCCATTCTTTTTTGGATTCTTTTCCCTTACAGGTTATTACAGAATATTGAGTAGAGTTCCCTGTGCTATACAGTAGGTCCTTGTTAATTATCTATTTTATATATACTAGTGTGTATATGTTAATCCCAAACTCCTAATTTATCCCTATGCCCACCTTTCCCCTTTGGTAACCATAAGTTTGTTTTCTATGTCCGTGAGTCTATTTGTTTTGTAAGCAAGTTCATTTGTATCATTTTTTAGATTCCACATATAGGTGATATCATATGATACTTGTCTCTCTCTGTCCGACTTACTTCACTTAGTATGATCATCTCTAGGTCCTTTTTCTATTGCCAACAGTGATTTTAAAGAACCCAATTAAATATTGCAAGTAGAGTAAGAATAGACTATTGAATTGAGCCTGGATGAACATTAGTTTTCAAAGTCTGTCTTGACTGTAACCTAGAATCCCCCACATGACTCGCCAACACAAAGCCTCATCTCTTTCCCAGGAGCTGTCAAGCAACTGCTCCATCCACTGGCTCTTGTAGGAGGACATACCTTGAAGGGTGTCAGTTACAGCAGGCCAGGCATGTCCGCAGCCCCTTCCTGATAATAATGCAGAAAAGCCATTTGAAGGTCCAGTCCTCTGGACCAGGGGCACCAATCTGTAAGCAGAAACTGCCCACTTTCGGTCCCTTCAGGGAATGCAAAGCTGTAGTGAATGTTGTTTTATAAAAGTTTTTATCACTGGCAGTCCAGAGGATACATTGTCAGAAATTGGTCATATCTTAGACTGGAGAGTCTGTAGGTGATTTTTCCTTGGACCATAATGCTAGGGAGGAGAAGGCGATGGGGCAGAGGCACAAGAAAGCCCAGGATGTTCAGGAAATGAGATGCGCTAGGCTTATTTTAGTCTGCTCATTTTGCCAGTACATGTCACGGAACGCTGTCGCCCTTAATGAAGTTAATTAACTGTAATTTGAAGGCACTTTTCTCCTCTCTGGTGGTGTGACGCCACTCCACCTAACGATTTAGGTTATCTACCTAACGGGAAGGCTAAAGTGGCCCTAACTGATGAAACTGAGGAATTGGGGTGTTACTCAAATGTCAGGTGTCAGTAAAAGTCTGAATCGGACTGTGCAACAGAATGGCTCTGAGTCCGCCCATGGGCACTTACAAGGAAGGGAGAAATGGATGGATTTCAGAAAATGTTGGCCTTTGTGTAGAAAGAGCTGCCTGGTTTCAGGAGTTTGAGTGAAGACCAAAAGCAAGATATCAAGGGCCGATGTACTAACCAGTGTGACTTAGTGGAGTAAGGGAGCTCATTTTTGGAACAGCGTGAAAGTTTGAGAGGTGACTTCAGAAGCCACTCCCAAGGGACCCATCTTGCAGGGATCACTGTCAACTGCTGTGTTGGCCATATGTCTTCTGAGCCAAAGCAGTGACACATGGAAGTTATCCAGGAATTTATGTTTACGGCAACATGCTATCAGTGGGTCGTGGGCCTACTTATGGCAGGATTCAGTGTGTGGAGGGCTTACTCACGGCAGATGGAAAGAATGCAACTCTGTATCAGAGCGTTGTCCCTTGGAAGAAATGGCCGGGACTCATAAACAGTCTCACGACATTTCATGTCTTAACATTCTAAGTTCACCTTCCTCAGAGTTCATCAGATCTGGCCTCGGTTGTGCATGATGAGGGAGACAGGTGTTACCGAAACGTCCCGGCAGTCTGGTGCCATTTTCTTAAAATCCTGCCTTTGCCTTTCTTTTTTTAAATTAAACAATGAATTAATTTTATTTTTGGCCGCATTGGGTCTTCGTTGCTGCATGCAGGCTTTAGTTGCAGCGAGCGGGGTTGCACTCTTCGTTGTGGTGGGCGGGCTTCTCATTGCGGTGGCTTCTCTTGTTGCGGAGCACGGGCTCTAGGCGTGCGGGCTTCACTAGTTGTGGCTCGTGGGCTCTAGAGCGCAGGCTCAGTAGTTGTGGCGCACGGGCCTAGTTGCTCCGCGGCATGTGGGATCTTCCCGGACCAGGGCTCGAACCCGTGTCCCCTGCGTTGGCAGGCGGGTTCTTAACCACTGCGCCACCAGGGAAGTCCTGCCTTTCTTTTCGAAATGGTAGCCAACTGAATGCCGACCACAAAGATCTCACCAGTCCTGCCACTTTTTTTCCCCCAAGTCTCATGGCCCCCTCCCCTTACTGGTAGGGAGCTGAGTATGAAGAAGTAGAAAAGAAGAGAGACCTGTAACAACATTAATAGTGTTTCAGGACTGAAAAATAAATGATCTCTACACAAATTTTGCTTCTAGAGTTGCCAGACGGAGCAAATAAAAATACAGTTTGCTCAATGAAATTTCAATCTTAAATAAACTATGAATCATTGTTAGCATAAACAGGCACTATTTGGGATATACTCCTACTAAAATTGCATCCCTTTGTTTTTTATCCAGAATTTACATTTAACTAGGTGCCCTCTGTTTTTTTCTGCCAACTCTAGTTACTCTGCTGACCCCAACATCTTTTAGGGAAAGAGGGTCATGTTTCAGGACTTTCGATACAACATCAAGTGACTGTCCCCATGGACGGTTCTAACTTAAAACCACAGTTTACTTCCAGAAAGGGGTCTTCAGGGAATGAGTAGCAGCTCGGCACTCTCGGTTTATGTGTATATCATAGCAGGCAGTGCACCGGCACGTGGGCCCAGCACCGATATTATACACGAGGTACCCATCCCTATACGTGTGTGACTTTGTTCCTGAAATGGCTTTTGTATGCTGGTGGAGGCATGTAGCCTGTTACTTTTCTCTTCGTTTTGATATCCAGTTATAGAGTACAGAAATTGCTTTAAAATGACCCAAATGGTAAAAGCTACCATTTAGCAATGCCTATTTGGGAGCAAAAGATCCCGTCTCCTTGCCTGTTATGTTTCAGCAGCCTTGTCCAGCATTTCGATAGTGTACCTGCGTTTTCTTGCCAGTGGTGGAGCAGACCCTGGTGGCAAAATAACTGAAACGAATATTCCTGCCACAAGGGAGTAGGGAGAAAAACCCATCTTAGAGAAGCAGGTGAATAATTAATTTCAAGGTTGTCCCAGCATTAGCCCAATACAGATTTTTATCTTTTCCGTGTTATACCATAGAAAAGGGATGCATTTCCCCACCCCCATAGGTGGGGACTAGATCTGAATTCAGATCTATGTTTATGGACTTCAATACCTCTCTAAATGAACACAAATATGAGGGACCTGGAAATGAACGGAACTTAGCAAACCTGAGTAAAATGACAGACTCCTTATAATGACATTCGGTGGAAATGAGGAGCTTCACATTACATTCCAAAATGACCAAATCCCCATTTAGCAATAACCGTAAACGTACGCTGTGCAGAGTCGTGTATTTGATGGGCTCCAAAATAAAGCCATCCTTGAGGAGTTATGATGGAGCCAGTGGTTTCCATGGCTACCATTTGCTCTAATTGCGATACATTAGTAGCAACAAGGATTGGATGGCTCAAGTCATTTAGTTAATTAAACACAGAACCGTGGACTCTGCCAGAAGAATTATAGATGAAATTAGCGTCCACCGGAATGCAGCTGTAAAATGTGTATTGCATTAGTCCCTTCAGCTGAGGGTGAGAGGGAGGGGAAGTGCCTGAATATTCGAAACATGTCTTTCTTACCCATATCCCGTTACAGGACTCTTTATCATTTATTTTTTAAATGCGCTCTCTAAGGAAAGACAACAGCCCTGATCAATGAAACGTGGTTTCTTGGGTGCTGTTCAGACCAGGAAAATATGCGAAATGTCATTCACATGGAGGGAGGTGGTAGCTCACAGCAATTACAGAAAATGATGAAACCACAGAGTCTCCACTAACACACAGAGCTCCTGAAAATAGGAGTTTATAATGGAAAAAGCCGACACGGGCATAACTGTGGCAGCCTAGCTATGTGTTGACATCATGGAAAGCCTGGAGGACTTTTCACCAAGAGAAGCAAGAACATGAAAGATGGGATCAAGATAAAGGGGAATGGGGTGTTAAATTCTGCTGATGAATCTGGGGGAGATGCTTGAACAGCAGCTCTCTCGCCTCATCAGACTTTATAAGTTTATGTGTGGATCATTATCTCGCTTAATATTTGCAGTTCTGGAAAGAAGGTGTGGTAATCTCCATCTTTCAGACAAAAGAACTGAAGCTTGGAGAGGAGTTACCCCGAATCACAAGGCAGAGTCACTCTTGTCCTGAAAACTATAGAGCAGAGCATTATAAATGGCTCAGGGGGGATGGATTTAAGGTGTCAGTTTCTTCTGTCATTCAATGATCATATTCATTAAGCACCTACTCTGTGGCAGGCATGTGGGATCAAAAGATGAGCAAAATCCAGGCATGAAACCTCCCTGCCCATATCATCCTACCTGTGCCACGCTGCCCTTTTTTTCAAAGTGCAGGCGAGCACCTTGGCTTTGAACACATGTGCTCCACGCTCATACTTTCCACAAGTATCTAGTTGAATGCATACCGTGAGTGAAGGGTCCACCCATGGGGGAAATGGACATGGCCCTTGTTATCAAGAATTGTGGTCAGGTAGGAGAAGCAGCCGTTCTTTATGTCATCCCACAAATAACGTGGAAAATTGCAGTGACGCTAAGTGCCATGGAGAGGGAAATGATGCTGTGGGGCAGAGAACAGGGTGGAACTGACCCACTTGCAAGCAGGGACGGAGGTGAAATCTGAAAGAAAACTTAGCCCAGGCTCAGTAAGAGAGGCAGAACCCCTACGGGCTTATGGGAGCTGGCGAAGCCGTGTCTGTAGGACTGTGCTCTTGGTATTTGACGCTGAAACGTGAAGCCCCCGGGACAGGCACAAACCCCTAAAGCCCTTTAAGTTTCAGCCCTTTATAAAGAGAGGTAATAATGTCTATCTAATGAGATTGTTTTGAGAATTAGATACAGCAGTGCACCGAAGTCAACAGTCTCAGACTGTACGTTCAACAAAAAAGTAGAAGGTGAGCTGATAGTGATTGCTGTGAAAAAAATAAATAAATGAGAGTGAAGCAGGATGAGGGATCAGAGTGGGTTTGTTGCTGTTTCACGTGTGGGATGAGGACAGCCTCTCTGAGTGATGCCATGTGAACATCAGGGATTAAGGATGTGAAGTAGGACTCGGCACAGGAAATCGTAATTGCACCTGTATACTCAGAAACTGCAAAACTGCAGATCATTTACATCTGGCTTTGGAATAACTATGCAATTACACTTGGTTGTGTGTACTCTAGTATCTGATAATGTAAGAATTTCTAATAACACTAGCAAAACCTATATGTGGAGTTCAGTTTACATAATACTTTTCGCACATTACAAAATTTTACTGTATGGAAAGTGCTATAGCAGCTTGTAGGATCTACAGTTAAGCTATTCACAAATTATCTGTACTGACTGTGATATAATCTACTGTTTCTGAATCGTCATAAAGATTTAATGAGATCGTGTATGGAAAGTACCTAACTCGGGGTCGGAAAAGTTTTAGGGCCTCAGTGAACGTTAATGTATCTTAAAAATCTTACTGCAGATAAGATTGGTTACAATCTTCTGGCTGTTCTACTTTGTCTTTTCAAAGTTTGAACTTCCCCTGGCTGGCAACCTTGGGAAGATTGGAGCAGGGAAGGAAAGCAAAGCTTTAGGAAGGCCTATTTATACACATCAATGTACAGTGGGCAATGGGAGTATTTCCAGGACAGAAGAACTCTTTAGAAGCCTCTAGTAGCTGTTATATTGTGATGAGGGTCAGCTCTGAGGTGGTGCCTTTGGAATGCTGAGTCAAATGCATGCAAGGGACCTTTCAAAGAAATAACAAGATTTGTTGGAGAAAATAGGAATGAGAAGAAAAGAATCCCAAGTTCAAAGTCAGGAGAGTAAGAAAAAAAGATGAAATTCTTGCAAAAAGCAAGGCAACTAGTACAGGGGTTAGATTTTTTTTAAATCACTGAATTTTATAGCTGAATGAGTCCTTTAAAATCATTTGCTTGTTACAGATGGGAAACCTGAGGCTCCGAAGTGGTGTACTAAGGGCTGCATAACTCATGGGGTAAAGAAATAGGAAGATGCCGTCTCTCTGCTTCCGCTCTGTCTTTTGTGCAGGCTGTGTTCATAGGTTCACACTGAAGCGATGATTGGACATCCAAGTAGAAATGGGCTGTAGGCATTTGAAATGGTAGGACTTCCAAAGAGAGGCCCAGGCTGGAGGGGGGGGTGTTTGCATCAAGGCATTTCGATGACAGTATCAGCAAAGGGAAGGAGGAGAGAAAAGGTGAGCGAAGAAGCGGGGTTAAAAGAGAACAAGAAGGCAGAAGGTGTGCAGGTTACATACAGCTTGCCGTTAGAGCCAAAAGCAGGGCTGTTTCAAGAAGATGGGGATCGTGTTGTCGGTCATGGTAGAGCTGTCTTCTAGGGAGAAGGTCGTCTATTTTAGGACAGCAGGAGATCCAGAGGCCTTATCACACGAGGTGGAGGAGGCCCATTTCAGGGGCCGGTTTCTCTGGGCAGCTCTCCCTCCTCTGAGGCTCCTGCAGTGTCACCCCGGTCCCTTCCTCCCAGGCCTTACTTGGACAGGTGGCCCCCTAACTGGTATTGGATGGAAGCTGGGCATCCTGTTGGGTAGGAAACAGCAGTTCCATGAGGTAAGCGGATAGACGGGATCCTCCAGGATGAAACGTCCAGAAGGTAGATCCTCTGTCGGTTCTAAAACCATCACTTGAGCGTCCTTGGTACCAGGGCTGTATCAGTTTGCTAGGCCGCTGAAACAAAGGAGCACAGACTAGGTGGCTTAAACAACAGAAAGTTACTGACTCACAGGTCTGGAGGCTGGCAGTCCACGGTGTTGGCAGGGCTGGTTCCTTCTGAGGGCGGAGGTAGAATCTGCTCTGTGCTTCTCGCCCGCTTCTGGTGGTTTGCTGACCAGCTCTGGCATTCTTTGTAGAAGCAGTATTCCAACCTCTGCCTCACCTTCACCTGGCATCCCCTCTGTATGCCCGCCTGTGTCCAAATTGTGTCCAAATGTCCCCTTTTTATAAGGGCATTAGTCCTATTGAATTAGAGGCCCACGCTGCTCCAGTATGACCGCATCTTAGCTAATTACATCTACAATGACCCTTTTCTTTCTTTTTAAACATCTTTATTGGAGTATAATTGCTTTACAATGGTGTGTTAGTTTCTGCTGTATAACAAAGTGAATCAGCTATACGTATACATATATCCCCATATCCCCTCCCTCTTGCGTCTCCCTCTCTCCCACCCTCCCTATCCTACCCCTCTAGGTGGACACAAAGCACCGAGCTGATCTCCCTGTGCTATGCGGCTGCTTCCCACTAGCTATCTATTTTACATTTGGTAGTGTGTGTATGTCCATGCCACTCTCTCACTTCGTCCCAGCGTACCCTTCCCCCTCCCCGTAAATGCCCCTATTTCTAAATAAGATCACATTCTGAGGCACTGGAGGCTTAGGACTTTAATGTATGAATTGGGGGGTGTGGAGGGGAGCAATTCAACCCATAAGAACCAAATGCTCTGTCATGTCAGGATCTAACCTTATGATTGTCTTACAGTAGCCCAGTTCCAAGAGCCTAAGCAATCACTTCCTTTGATTTTTCACTTTCTAGAAACTCTGAAATAACACCTATGTTGCCTGGTTTAAAGGGGTCAGTGGTTGAGTGGGAGAGAAGCATCATGGGACGGCTGTCCCACCTCAACTGTTATCAGGCTGTTCAGTTTTGAGTAAGTTTTTGAGCCTCAGCTTTCTTGTCTATAAATTGGAAATTCACCCAAGTTCGAGTATTGTGGTTCAAATCAAACAAAATGCAAAATGAGATTGGAAAAGTGATAAAGCACACTCCGTGTTATTTTTAGCACTTAGAGTTAACACGTACAAAACCAAAAAGAAAGCTGGTCCTGTTAATTTTTTCTCATATCGATCAGAGTATGTTTGAAATGAAGCACACACCTTAGGTGGCAAATCAGTCTCAAAAATGTTACCTGGAGTACAAATTAATGCTCTAGCTTTCAGTGGATATAGAACAAGGATCGTGTCCTCTGTTTCAGATGGTCCTGTTAGCTTATTAAGGTTAGATATCTTAGAAACTAATTACTGTCTATTGGAAGAGTCGCATCTCATATTCATCAAGACAGTAAGAGATTTTCCTTTGGAGGTACAGAAAGGTCAGCGTGACAGATCTTCACACGGTGTTAAAACCACAAGATCTCAACTAGACAGAGGTGAAAGCTTGCTACTATAGCTTGCTAGAAACACTTGTGTCTAAAGTTATGCGTTCTCTATTGTGTTAGTTTGCTAGGCTGCCATAACAAAGTACCACAGACTTGGTGGCTTAAACAACAGACATGTATTGTCTCACAGATCTGGAGCTTAGAAATCTGAGAGATAGGCGTGGAGTTGGTTTCTTCTGATGTCTCTCCTTGGCTTGCAGAAGGCCATCTTCTCCCTTTATCTTCACATGGTCTTCCCTCTGTTCATGTGTATGTCTATCCCCAGATTTCCTCTTCTTATAAGGATACCAGTCATATTGGATGAGGGCTCACCCTAATGACCTCATTTTAACTTAATTAGCTCTCTAATGACCTTTTCTCCAAATACAGTCACAGTTGGATGTACTGTGGGCTGCGAGTTCAACATACTGGGTTAGCCAAAAAGTTCGTTCGGGTTTTTCCATAAGATCTTACCCAAAAGCCCAAACGAACCTTTTGGCCAACCCAATATAAATTTGGGGGGGACACAATTCAGACGCAACACTCAGCCCTCTGACCCCTCCAAATTCATGTCCTCCTCACAGGCAGACTATATCTACCGTTTTCCTTTAGAACCCCAAAGCACAGCTCCCAGGATTTTTATAAAAATGGAGGCAACTTTTCCTCGAAGTATCAAGATATACAGGGTCATTGTTCCTTCCTCTTAAAACAGGTCGTGTATACTTACATTGTAGTATAGCTATTAGCTGATGTAACCAACACACTTTTCCTGAGGTCCTACTGTGTGCCAGCCCAGGGACTGTGGCAGCAACTTCAGATCAAGTCCTTCCTCTAAGCCTCCGATACATTTCACAACTTGCCCAGGCCATGACTTTACAAAGAACTGGAACTATTTCTTCTTCATCTCCCTATCCTCAGTGCTTGGCACTTAGCACTCATTACCAACTGGGCCTCCTCCTTCTTTCAGTTACATATTAAAATTGTTTTGGATGTAAATATTTTAATGTGTTGAGGTAAAGAAAGTGTTGGGCTAGGAGTCCTGGTCCTACGATGGCAACCTCACTCGCCTTAAATTTTCCCATTGTAAAATAACGTAATTTGGACCAGAAATCTCTAAGAGCACCTGTAATTCAATCATTCTGTGTTTAACTCAAGTTTGCAGAGTCAAAGAGGCCTTCTTGGAGGAGGAGACACTTGAACTCCATCACCACGTATTAACGAGAGTTGGCTGAGTAACGTTTTGGGCAGTGGAAGAATGGGAAGTGACAGTAGTCCTAGTGAGCTCCTAGAACTTGACCCAAGTCCCGGCCACCTTGTTGGTATTTGAGCCCAAGGATGCTCACCTCTAGAAAGATGCAGAGGCATCATTCAGACTACACAGTGGTTACTTAGCTGGGTATCACCATTGACCCATTAGATTACTGGCCTTTAAGTAGTGGTTGTTCTTGGTGTGTGTTTACCCTCAACTGCTGTCCTGTTTTGAGTAGGCGTGAGGATATATTTTCCACATCTCCAGCTACCCTATACCTAAAAATTGCAATAATCTAGAAAAGACAGTATGCTTCTAGTAGGCTAATAGATAATATTATTTATAAAGGCTCTGTGAAGGAGGGAAGTGACTTGACTCTCACAGCTTAAAATATGTGGGTTTTGGAACAGCTATTTTCATTGTTTAATGGTGGGTTCACCCAGGTAGCTGAAATTGCTCAAGAAATGATCTTGTGAGATTTTACTGTAATACACGGTACAGTACTTACATGACCAAAACAGAGAAGTAGGTGGAGTTGTGTATAATCTCAGGCCGTCGTGACAAAATACCAGAAGGGTGGCTTAAGCAACAGACATTTATTTTTTCACAGTTCTGGAAGCTGGGATTCTGAGATCAAGATTCCAGCAGGGATAGCTTCTGGTGAGATCTCTTTTCTTGCTGTGTCTTCATGTGGCCTTTCCTCTGTATATATACGTGGAGAGAGAGTGGTCTGGCATCTCTTTCTTTCCGTATAACGATGCCATTCCTATCCGATTAGGACCCACCTTTACAGGCCCTACCTCCAAATCTACTCACAGTGGGGATTAGGGCTTCAACATATGAATTTTGGGAGTACACAGTTCAGTCCACAGCAAATTGATACAGAGCTTTAAGCATTTGTCTTTTGCTAAGTATCATATGGACCAGGTAACAGAGCTTGTCACTCAAACTCGAAAATAATATCTCAGAAGCCAGCACAATTCTGAAAAGATAACCAAGTTTCTTAATTCTGTCTCGAAGATGAGAAAATTATGCTACATTCTATTCCCCCCGCCCCACTACCCTCTATCTCTCTCTTTCAGCCTACTGCATTTTAAAATAGATTTGAAACCCAGGAAATTAGCACCTTTAATTTATTCCCAGACAAGAAAGCTAATAAGTAGGGAAAATTAAAAATTTTCAGCCAGCTCACTTTCCGTGTTTTATAACACATACCATTTTGGCTTTGGAGTAGTTTAATTTGAATTAATCATTAGACTCTCTTCAGAGTTAGAAATGAAGTGGTATGTAAAGTAGGTTATATTGTTAGTATAATCTGACACCTAAAATTTAGCCTGAGGTGCACGGTCATACATAAGCCTGATACCCTGCCTATTTTTCGCCCCCAAATTTTGTATGACAAGGATGATTTCCAAGCTCAAGGTTAAAATAATTTGAGGGTTGGGAGAGACTCATAAAGGAAAGGCCCCTTAGCAACACAGATTTCAGGGGGGAGGAATTTCACCTGTTCTATCAAGCTAAGGAAACTTCCCTGAGATGTTTGATCAGACACAAAGAAGTGTGACAACAGAACTGGCTGATCTGCCCCAGGATTTTCGGCAGCTGGCCAATGCTGTACCAGTAAAAACAGGTGATTGTCCAATCACATTTCAGCGATGACCTGCGTCTCTGTTGAACTTACCCACCACGCTGACAGTATAGCCAGATGCACATCTTCCTGATCGGAGGGAAGAAAATGAGGGGACAGGACTGCTACTTTGAAAAAGATGTATTCTCTCTCATTTTGCTGAAGACTTTTAGAAATCACTTGAAACTGGGAAGGCAAATTCGGCTTGTCCCTTACAATTTATTAGAAGGTGGCCTCATCCTACCTCTCCACTTTGGTAAGTTGAGCTCTGTTTCCTGTGAGCACTTTTGACATTATCATGAAAGCGAAGTAATCTCTTTATAGAAAAGGAAAGGACAACACTTTATCAAGAACAGTTCAGCACATGTCTCATTTCTGAATTTCACAGACTTGCAAGTTTGGGTGAAGCTTGTTTGACCCTCGGAGCGGCTGCACATTCAGTATTACTCGGCATTCAGAGATCTGTGATGTATGTTACTTAGTTTTTAATCTCTGTCCCATCACCAATGTTGCCACCAAATGCACAGTCCAATAGGTAAAGGAGGAAATTTTTTTCTAATTTATTTTATTTTTTAAATTTAATTTTTATTTTATATTGGAGTATAGTTGACTTACAATGTTGTGTTAGTTTCAGGTGTAGAGCTAAGTGATTCAGTTATACATATATATGTATACACCCATTCTTTTTCAGATTTTTCAGATTCTTTTCCCATATAGGTTATTACAGAATATTGAGTAGAGTTCCCTGTGCTATACAGTAGGTCCTTGTTGATTATTTTATCTGTATTAGTGTGTATATGTTAATCCCAAACTCCTAATTTATCCCTCCCTCCCACGTTACCCCTTTGGTAACCATAAGTTTTTTTCCTAAGACTGTGAGCCTGTTTCTGTTCTGTAAATAAGTTTATTGGTATCATTTTTTTTTTTAGATTCCACATATAAGTGAGATCATATGATATTTTGTCTTTCTCTGACATACTTCACTTAGTATGATCATCTCTAGGTCCATCCATGTTGCTGCCAATGGCATTATTTCATTCTTTTTTTAATGCCTGAGTAGTATTCCATTCTGTTTGTGTGTGTGTGTGTGTGTGTGTGTGTGTGTGTGTATCTACATACACCACATCATCTTTATCCATTCGTCTATCGATGGGCATTTAGGTTGCCTCCATATCTTGGCTATTGTAAACGGTGCTGTAGTGAACACTGGGGTACATGTATCTTTTTGAATTACAGTTTTGTCCAGATACAGTAAGTTCCCTACATATGAACCTTCAACTTGGGAACTTTCAAAGATGCAAACATGCGTTCGCATGTCCAATCATGTAAGTCAGTTCACAGGTCTGGCGTTATGTGTAAAAGTTGGGTACCTAGGCTAACTTTGTTGAACTTACGAACTCGCTCTTGGAACAGAACTTGTTCATATGTAGGGGACTTACTGTTTATGCCCAGGAGTGGGATTGCTGGATCATATGGTAGTTCTATTTTTAGTTTTTTAAGAAACCTCCATACTGTTCTCCATGGTGGTTGTACCAATGTCCATTCCCACCAGCAGTGTAGGAGGGTTCCCTTTTCTCCACACCCTCTCCAGCATTTATCATTTGTAGACTTTTTGATGATGGCCATTCTGACCCGTGTGAGGTGATATCTCATTGTAGTTTTGATTTGCATTTCTCTAATGGTTAGTGATGTTGAGCATGTTTTCATGTGCTTTTTGGCCATCCGTATGTCTTCTTTGGAGAAATATCTTCTTTGGAGAAATGTCTATTTAGGTCTTCTGCCCATTTTTGGATTGGGTTGTTTGTTTTTTTGATATTGAGCTGCATGAGCTGTTCATATATGTTGGAGATTAATCCCTTGTTGGCAGGTTCATTTGCACATATTTTCTCCCATTCTATGGGTTGTCTTTTCGTCTTGTTTATGGTTTCCTTTGCTGTGCAAAAGCTTTTAAGTTTCATTAGGTCCCATTTGTTTGTTTGCTTTTATTTTCATTACTGTAGGAGGAGGATCCAAAGAGACATTGCTGCGATTTATGTCAGAGTGTTCTGCCTGTTTTCCTCTAAGAATTTATAGTATCCAGCCTTAAAGTTAGGCCTTTAATCCATTTTGAGTTTATTGTTGTGTATGGTGTTAGGGAGTGTTCGAATTTCATTCTTCTACATGTAGCTGTCCAGTTTTCCCAGCACCATTAATTGAAGAGGCTCTCTTTGCTCCATTGTATATTCTTGCCTCCTTTGTTGTAGATTAATTGCCCATACATGCATGGGGTTATTTCTGGGCTTTCTATCCTGTTCCATTGATACAGATTTCTGTTTTTGTGCCATTACCATACCGTTTTGATGACTGTAGCTTTGTAGTATCGTCTGAAGTCAGGAAGCCTGATTCCTCCAGCTCCGTTTTTCTTTCTCAAGATTGCTTTGGCTATTTGGGGTCATTGGTGTTTCGATAAATTTAAAAATTTTTTGTTCTAGGAGGAATTTTTCTTTTAATGATGAGGTGACTTCCCCAGAAATGCCAAATATAATCATCACTGCAACCCTGAGATGTTATAAAAGGGGAAATGATTGTGAAGCTCTCATTTTGGTCCCCTCTGGATCCATGGTCTGTTTCATAACTGACTGCTGGCCAACCATTCTGGCCACTGGGTCAGAGACCATTAGTCTTTTCAGCTGTGGAGACCAGACAGTGGGAATACCGTTGGCCCCTCCAGTGTCACAGTGCCATGTAGAAGGTGGGTGCTGCACTGCTGCGCCAGACCACTAGTGGGCAGTCAGCAGGCTGGTACCCACTGTTTCTTTGTGCCCTGCAGTCCTCGCCTTTGGGTCAGTCTGTTTTTGCTACACTTCTCTAGCTTTGTACATGACAAGGATTCCAACAGAGGAGTACATGGTGCTTCAGGGAGAAGTAGCCTGCAAAGGGGAGAACTGGAGAATCCCAGCCAAGGATGCTTGTTTCCATGGGACCATCTCAACAGAATAGGATTCCTAGTGGAATGTGAGGTCTCTGCATTTGGATAGTTCTGGCTGTCAGGGGCTTCACCTACTCTTTTCTCCTTTATTATTATTATTATTTATTATTCACTCATTCATCCAATAGGATATCTGCTAGGTTCTGGGACCACAGATAAACAAGCGAGGGAAGGGACTACCTGCATGAAGCTTTCAGTACAGTGGTGGAGCTAGACCAGAGTTTCTCAGCTTCGGCACTATTGACATTTTATGTTGGATAATTCTTTGTTGGGTTGGGGAGGGGGAGGATTCTCCTGTGCATTATAGGATATTTAGCAGCCTCCCCCTTTACCTGGTTGTGACAACAATGTTTCCAGATTGGCCAAATACCACCTGCCCCCCACTCCTGCCCAGGTTGGGGTAGGGACAATCAAGGAAGTAATATTTAAGATAAGACCTTTAGGAAGCTAACAGTGAATATAGGCATGTTCCAGAAAAAGAGCAGTGGAGAGGCCCTGCAGAGAGGCCAGAGCTCATCCATTTATGGAACTAAAGCAGGCCAGTGCGAGTGGAGGGGCCCCAGGGAACCACAGGTCACAGCGTGGAGGGCCTGGGGATGGGAGTATGGGTTTTTATTACAAGTGCAGTGGGAAGGCTTTGAAGAATTTCAAGCAAGGAAGGGATATGACTGGACTTATATTTTAAGAGTAACAAACAGTTTTCGCCTGCGGTGTCGAAAATACATTTGGCAGGGATGAAGTGGAATATTCTCATTCTACTGTGTGAAGCTTCTCTACATGTTTGACTTGTGCTTGTAGGAGGTACAAAGTAAGTAAAGGAACAGAGGACCAGGGACAATATGGAAGAACCTCATCAATAAAGGAAAATTAATAAACATATAGAAATGAAGATTGAGATAATTAGGCAAAGCTTTATTCCCAGAAACAAATGCCTCAGATGGCAGTGAATAACAATAATTAATTATGTCTTTAGGAACAGTAACATTAATTTTCTTAACAAAACCCAAAATTCAACAAGGTAAATTAAAGATCTTACTGGTTTTATTCACTGATTTATGAATTGGGCAGCGTCCAATCTAACAGATGGAAAGGAGCTCTGAGGAGCTGTACAAAATGCAAGACTTGTCTTTTTAATTGAAGTATAGTTTATTGATTTACGATGCTGTGTTTGTTAATTTCTGCTGTAAAGTGACTCATTTATATTCTTTTCCATTATGGCTTATCCCAGGATATTGAATATAGCTCCCCATGCTGTACACTAGGACCTTGTTGTTTATCCATTCTATATGTAACAGGTTGCATCTGCTAATCCCAAACTCCCAGGCCATCCCCCCTTCTGCTTGGTAACCACAAGTCTGTTCTCTATATCTGTGCGTCTGTTTGTTTCATAGATGCATTTGTGCCGTATTTTAGAGTCCACACGTATCTAAGTGATATCATGTGGTATTTCTCTTTCTTACTTACTTTGCTTAGTATGATCATCTCTAGGTCCATCATGTTGCTGCGAGTGGCTTTTTTTCATTCTATTTTATGGCTGAGTAATATTCCGTTGTATATATATATGTACTACATCTTCTTTATCCATCCCTCTGTGAACATTTAGGTTGTTTCCATGTCTTGGCTATTGTGAATAGTGCTGCTATGAACATTGCAGTGCATGTATCTTTTTGAATTACCGTTTTTGCAAATCAAAACTCCAAGGAGGTATCGCCTCACACCCGGTCAGAATGGCCAGCATTAAAAAGTCTACAACAAATGCTGGAGAGGGTGTGGAGAAAAGGGAACCCTCCTGCACTGTTGCTGGGAATGTAACGTGGTGCAGCCGCTACGGAGAACAGTGTGGAGGCTCCTCGGAAAACTAAAAACAATGAAAACTTTTATAGGCAGAAGGGAGTGTGGGAAAAAGACAGTTACACGAGGCAAAATAAGCAGGTTGGTTATTGCGAGGTTACTTTCCTTTAGGGGACGGCAGGGGTCAGTCAGCCTGATGACCTAACTAGTGCTGATCCAGAAATTCCCAATGGACTGGTTCAAGATTCATCTCTGGGCGAGTCAAAACCATAATCCAGTTAATTCTCGGTTTGCTGAAGTGGGGCTTAGCATAAGGAACTCCACGGCGGGCCCGTTTTCGTGTTTTTAACAATTTCCCCCTTTTGAGATCAGACTCTCAGCCTGAGAGATGTGATAAAAATTTAAGGTATCAGCACTACCCCCAGCTACGGCTCTGGAGTGAGTTCTCACAGTGTTTTGCTGAATCTCTGTGGCATTCACAGGTCACAGGGTCAGGTTCACATTCCTGAAGTTGGTCATTCTCTTCAATCCTTGTCTGAAGTTCTAGTCTTAAGGTGATCATCTGTGTGGTGGTTATCAGCTGTGAACATGCATTTAAAGCTTGTGAGAGACTATATCACACCAGAGAGACTACTAGTATTATCAGAAACAGCACAATTCCCAATGTCTGGACTGCACTTCAGAGACAGGCTCCCTAAGACCCAAACCAATCAGAATAAGCCAAAGAAAGTCCCCATTGAAGGAGCCACTTTTTTAAGCCAAATGACTTTTTTTTTTTTTTTTTTAATTTTTATTTATTTATTTATTATTTTATTTTTGGCTGTGTTGGGTCTTCGTTTCTGTGCTAGGGCCTTCTCTAGTTGCGGCAAGCGGGGGCCACTCTTCATCGCGGTGCGCGGGCCTCTCGCTGTCGCGGCCTCTCTTGTTGCGGAGCACAGGCTCCAGACGCGCAGGCTCAGTAGTTGTGGCTCACGGGCCTAGTTGCTCCGCGGCATGTGGGATCTTCCCAGACCAGGGCTCGAACCCGTGTCCCCTGCATTGGCAGGCAGATTCTCAACCACTGCGCCACCAGGGAAGCCCAAGCCAAATGACTTTTATTCAGTGATCTTGAGTCTCAACTTACCCCGAAGTGTCAAATTCAAGTATAGCAAGTGGTGTTGGCCATGGCGCAAACACCCTGGTTAGCTAACAGATAGATAGATAATCAAGGGCTCTCCTATTATCAAGAATGACTTTGGGCAGAGAATCTGGGAATATCTAGTGGGGAGCTCTTGCTGTAGCAGCAGATTCTGTAATAGCTTCAAGAGCTAAGGAAGAGTTCCTGATCATAGCCTCATTTGCACTTAGGGTAAGGGTACTTAGCCCTACGAGCAGGAATCTGCTGAAGGAAGCGAAGTTTGAATCATGAATGCCTCCTGGTAATTCCTGTTTTGAGTCTGCGGCTCAGGACTGGAAAGATGACAGCCATGGAGGCTGGTAAAATGTAAGGGGCTGTAGAACACACAGGTGGATTTATCCTGCTTGCCTCGTATCCCTTTCTTTGTACAAAGCCTGGATGCAAAGTCCCCAAGTTTGGGAGTCTGACACAAAAGAGAAGGGGTTGATTTTGTTTTCTGAGAAACCTGAAGCATCGGCAGAACTACAGGATTACCAGAATCATGGCAAATCCAGCAGTCATTTGATGCTTGGATTATTATCCCCCCGACTCCTTGCAATGGGCGTTACCTTTCCAGGCCAGAGCAAGGCAAAAAGGGGAGTATCATGAGGACCTTCATGGTGTGAGCAAGTAGGAAAAAAGATGATCAGAGAGGGAAGGAGAAATGGAAAGAAACATTCTCGATCTGAGGTCTTACCTCTAAATTCTATGTGATTTTGAGGTCTCCATGTTTTTGCACAGGACCAGATGTCAGGTTGAGCCTTCTTTACCTGTGAAAATGCACCCAAGTTTCCACAGCTTATAATGTGGCAGTGGTATCAGCGATCAAGAGTAAAATGCAAATAGACTTAAAAATGTCCATGGTTAATTAAGATAATAAATGGAAAAAGATGATATTATACCAGGACATATCAAATTTCTAGGATTTTATACAGTTTTAGAACATTTATATTACTAGCATGCATCCATCCATACAAATATAACCTAAGAAGGTTTAGCATCACTTCTTATTTGATAATGCTTCCTGCATAATTTAACATATCAAATAAACCTAATTTATTTTAACATCTTACCTATAAGAAGCAAATCCCTTGACATTTTCTGGGGACCCTGTGGGAAATATCCAAGTTCGTTTGAGGTCAAAAAGACCCCACTTAAAATTTGACTTCGGGAAAACATCAAAGTTTGAACATTTGATTAAATAGGATCACAGATCATTATAATACTTCATTACCTATGTAGCCGAAGTGACAACAAAAGATGGTAAAGGTAAGACCAGTTATGTCGTTATAAGCAAAACTTACCTCTTTTAATATTGAGAAGGCTGGGTTTTCTTAAGTAATCAAAGACCTGATAAAGACGACCTGGAAGCACAGTAAGTTATTTTGGTCAAACACAAAAATCTTTGCAGTCCAGGCAGACTACTTTAAAAGGTAAACTTTCACAACCTCGTCGGAAAAGCAGACCAAAAGTACAATAACACTTTGTCATTTTAATGGAGAGAAAACCAAAGTCTAATTTTTGCACCAGTGTACTTTTGGTATCAAAACTCATTTTTTTAAGCTTAACTAAATCCATTCCAAACTAGCTTGACCACACATGAAATTCCTTTCCCAAGATTCCTTTTCTACAAACCTTCTACAGCCTTTTAAATATTTTTTCAAATTTTGTCCTATTTTATTTTCAGGCGGGAACAACCAAACAGTTGGTTCCTTTCATACTTACTATTTCCAAGTCACTATTAATTATTCCATATGGTGATTAGAATTCTGAACCCTTAGAATCCTTAATTCCTTGGTATAAACTAAGAAGTAAGCCATTGTGGACTCTCACACTAGCATTCTGTGGATTGGCAGAATGTTTTAGTATCTTACCTTATTTGGAATTAATCTAGATACCCGATGAATATCCATTATTTAACTTCTTTCAGTATAACTTCAGGGTTTCAAGTTACCAAAAAAGATTTGGAAGCTATTTTTGGCATGCCATAAAGCACAGTTATTGTTGAAAAGTTTATTTAATTTACTGGTTCTTAACAATTACATTTAGATTACTCTTGAAAATTTCATGAGACATTAAACAGCTAACCACCATCATCTTACGTTATCTTTCTTGCTAAAAAATTCTGTAACAGAGATTACATGAGCTTATTGGACTTTTAGTAAGCCTAGGTAGAATAAAAATATTTAATACTGATAACTCTAAAGCGTGCTTGTTTACTGAAGATTATCCTAGATCACATGATCTTGAAAAGCATTTGCGTTAGTTTTTATATTTCTGAGTATATTTAATTAATAGAGTGTTTGTCTGTCTTTAAGGCAATTCGATAGAGCTCTCTACAAATTAAAGTTGGTACTATCATCTGCATGTAGAAAAATACCTCATCTGTAACATACATACATAGACACACAGACAGATACAAACAGAGATCTTAATAGATTTTTTTTTTTTTTTACAATCTAAGCCATGAAGCAGGTATGATAATGCAAAACTCACTAGTTTATAAAAGAACAGTTGGATACAAATTCTGTTTTTGGCCGATGGAATAAGTTAAGCTTACCTGCTCAGATGGTTAAGCCTTACCACTAATCAAAGATTTTTTTAACAGGCCTAGTTTTCAAATAGCCTTTCTTTTATTTTTTTCTTTCTGTATCTTTTTTTTCTGATAAGAATTATCTTGGTTCCTAGAGAAGACCAGGTAGGACATTTACATCTCAAAAGGCACAGAGAAAGAATGTAAATTCCAGCAAGAAGGATTTGTTTCCTAAGTCTAAATCTTTTACAATTATCTGCAAACCTTTCTCCATGAATAGGGGAGGTTTGGGGATTGGTAAGAAGGATAGGTGGCCTTTGAATTGCTTCTAGAGTTGCATTTCTGTTTTTGTAAAGACTCAATTTACAAGACAAGGACAGTTGTTTTTAATTCAATTCCTCATAGACTCCGGTTGCAACCTGAATGAACTCATCATAGGCTGACACACCCATCCAACTATGTTATCTCCAAATTGCTTCTTTATATCAGGGAGAAGACCTACAACTAAGATGGAAATCAAAAAAACCCTGGGTTCTAGACTTAGAGCTGCTCATTTTTTGGAATGATTTTCTTTACCTCTAGGTACTTGAGTTCATTGTGGCTTAGGGGAGAGGGCCTAAAAAGTATCTTTATCTGCTTCTGATACCAGCTTCCAATTTGGGCAACTTCTGACCAAAGACACTACTTTTAAACAATCCTTTCAAATATGTTGTCAGTTTTCAGCTTGGACAAACAGTAAGTATTCCTAGCAGTACTGAACAACCCCATGGAGGCAAGAGGTGTCCCCCAAAAGCATGCAAAAGATACTACCCTCCCAGGATCCAGAGCCACTCCCAAAGATAACCAAAGGAAAGAAAGACTCAGACACAGTTGCTCTGAGAGCTGGCAGCAGAGTAGGTTGCTGGCCACAAATGGAGCACAGCCCACATTTCTGTCTGGCCTTACCTTTGGGGCCTCCAACCTGACAGCTGCCAAGCCAAGTTCTCAGGACACAAAATGAGACAAAGAAGAAGGGCAGTAGCTGTCCTTGGCAGACAAAGGACATAAACCAAGGCGTCTGGATTTCGAAAGAAAGGGACAGTGTAAAATTTTGCCTTCCTCTCTCACCTGGCCACTGCAGAGAGATTCGGGAGAGCTGAGGCTGGTAAGGATTCTCCCCTTTCGCAAGCTCCTGGCAGTTTTCCTAGGATCCCAGCTGCAGGCTCTGGATGCGTGGGGTTTAGAGAGTGCAGCCCTAGCATCTACCAGAATTTTACAGGATTTTCCACTGGCTTTAACTTTAGTTTCCCTTCAGCTGTTTAAAGCTGTAATTGGTAGCAGCCTACCTGAGAGTCCCTGAGTCCCATCAACCCCGGAAGGGGCTGTCCTTCCAGGGCCGATGTGGAGGCACCTCCCAGGCCTCTTACCTGGAGGACTTTGGTTTACAGCCTTGCGGTCTGCACAGTGGAAAGGCTGTTCAGGCACAGGATCACAGACTGTGAGTCCTCAGGTAAAGGAGGCTAGAGGGGAGTAGGGCCAGTCACATCAGTCTTACGGTTCTTTGTTTTAGGCACCTCTTGTACCCTTAATTTCTCCTCAGCCTTTTGGAGGCCTCTGCATGACCCTTAAAATAGGTATCCCATTCTGTTTGATTTGGGAGCCCTTGCTTTCAAGGGCACTTAAATGAATGCTGTTTGTCTAATTGGAACATTCCTCAAAGGGGCCATTGTAGTGTAAGATTTTGCCATTTTTGTAGATATTCACAGCTTCCAGGACCTCAGTTCTTAAAATAAGCATTTGTGCCTGAAGGTGGTGCACTCAGTTTTTTGAAACTTGAGGGTCCCATTTCTTTAGCTAAGCCTGGGGTCTGCTGGAGCCAAATTAATACCTAAGAGGGCCATGCGGCTGGTTTGGGGATCGTATGATGTTTTAAAGGGTACCTTGTCGCATGAATGTTGTTTGAGGTTGGGGGTGAACTAACTAGTTTCAATGTAACGCTTTCTGTGAACACCTTATCCTAGCATGGGAGTCAGAGTTGGGGGGCAAGCACTCTAATGGCTCTTAAGTGCTCGACCCCATGCCCACTAGTTTTGCGCCTTTGCCTTCCAAGATTCCCATTAGCAAGAGGACTATTTACTCCTTTACTTCATGTGCACATTAACAGAAACCAGTAGTAACCGAGGAAATGGAACTGTGGACACCAGCAGTAACCAAAGAGATGGTACCGTGGATTGGCCAAGAGAAGGCCATAACTGTGCACCAACAGCTATTCCCAAGTGTAACCGGGAACCAAACTAGCAGACCCCAACAAATGGGGACTGTGGACTGACAAGGGCTGAGGACCAGCATGCTGCTAGAACCTGTCACTCCAGACGGACCCAGGGCTGGAAAGCCAATTTACATCAGGAGCTCAGTGCAAAGAGAGTGGAGCTCAGACCTGAGGGGAGCTTAGCCATGGCCCTTGGAAATGGTGAGAAAGAGAACTCAAAGCGTTCACCGTTACCAACATCTGCGTTTCCCACTGTCCTCGGAGCCATCAGAAGTCTCCTTCAGGTGCAACCACTGCCATCAAGCTGTAAAGAAACAAAATTAAACTAAGTAAACTTTAAAGATCTTATTGGGTTTATTCAGTCATTCATGACTCAGGCAGCATCCAGTCTAGAAGCTAAAAGGATCTCCAAGGAGCTGCAGAAAACGAAAGAAAGACTTCTCAAGGCAGAAGGGAGCAGGAACGAGGAAGTTGCACTAGGCAAAAAAGTAGGTTGGTTATTGCAAGGGGCTGGCAGGCAGATGACCTAACTAGTGCTGGTCCAGCGATTCACTTCTGGGAGAGCTAAAGCTGTGACACAGTTAAGTCTCAGGTGTGGAGCTTAGCATAAGCAACTCAGTAATGGGCCTATGTTTTGTTTTTAACAACCTCTTACACGTAAATATCATATTTCCTACATATTTCTCAAATTCATCTGCTCTAATTGACCACCATCTCTCTCTTCCCCAGCCTGGACTTAATCATGGAAGTTTGCATTTAACACATATTAAAACTTAAAGAGATTTTAGTAAGTCAAAAAAAATTAATTATAGAGCAAAAAGACCCTGAGCGGAACAATTTTGCTTCTTAACATCATGTATAGCATTGCTTTCCAATCTTGAGTTTTACAGAATGAACCTAAGAATCATAAACAGAAAATGGGATTATACTTTGACAGAGGCAGAATCAAAATGGAACAGTGTCCTGATTGATTGATCACCCAGACGAGGTGGGACCAAGCAGTCCTCCATCCCCAAATCTGGACTGATGCCTACTATGAGGAATACTAGATTCTGGGGTAAGAAGGGCATCAAAATCTAGCACGGTCCAGGACAATGCAAGAGTGGAGGAAACATGCATTTATAGAATGAGCACAGGGTTGAAATGTGAATGTAGCTACAGGGTGCTGCAAAGCTTTCCTGAAGACAGGACATGTTGCTGATGATGGCATATACTATCTAATACAGCACTTACTGTGTGCCAGGGAATATTCATAATTACTGTCTTCTTCATTTAATACTCATAACACCAACCTGATGAAGTAGGTAATCATCCTTACTTTATAGAAGAGGAAACCGAGGACTTAGCTAACAAGTGATGGAGCCAGGATTGGAAATTAGGAACTTCTGTTTCAGTCAATATCTTAACCATTAAAATACAGTGCTGCAAAATGTGAGACTACGAGAGAGAAGCACAAACTGGGCAAAAGACCAGTGAGGTGAGTGTGCAGAGCAGGGGGCACTGAACAAAACAGGAGTGGTTAGGGGGAGGGAGGAATAAAACCGGAACTGCTGCTGTCCGAAATACCGAAGCCCTTTCTGAGCTTCCACTATTCGGAAAGCTTCTGAAAGCAAGACCAGACTAGTTTCATTGGGTCTGCTAAGCACAAGAGCCTATTAGAAAAGGCGAACAAAACATTTCCAAAATGATCACTGATGTTCTTTCCCTGCAAGGCATTGCCGTGACTTTCTTTCTTTCTACGTACACCCCCATGATTTACCAACAAGACTCTTTCAAGCTGACCTTGCTTCTTTTGTTACAGCTCATCCTCATCAACTTCATTACATTCCAATAAATAGCGATAGTCCTACTCCTTGACCTCAGGGTATGTGTATAACAACAGACGTTGCCAGCAGCCTAAGAGAAAATTTCCCAACTCGTCTTATATGTTATGCTCCCTTTTCGCGCACAAAGATGCTGCTGTTCATTTAGTATTCAAAAAGCCTTGTAGACCTCACTTCATCTGGAATATAATCAGATATTGAAAACTCCAACATTGTGTTTAGCACAGGGTATCATACTCAAAGGTCCATTTCCTGTTCCCCTTCCCTCTAGGTGTAGAGTGACATTTGGATGGCTTGGCCAATCATGTCACAGTAATCTACAAGAAACAGTAGGTTTCAGCTGAGAACTGTATAACTAATCTTATTCTATACCAGGCAGTGTATCAGAACTTCTCCTTCACCAGCAACTGCTTATAGTCTACTAAACTGTCACATGTCATCTTAGTCTTTCCTAGCTCAACTGGGAACCTGTTTCCTCAAAGACAGCCATGAAAACATCAACAATTCTTTTTCCGATTGCAAACTGAAAGAATATGCTATTAAAACACATTGCCAAATTTTCACCAAGGGTGGGAATGGTTGGGATCCAATGTTGTACTTTGATGTTCAAAAATAGCTGCTCGGGGCGTCCCTGGTGGCGCAGTGGTTGAGAGTCTGCCTGCCAACGCAGGGGACACGGGTTCGAGCCCTGGTCTGGGAGGACCCCACGTGCCGCGGAGCGGCTAGGCCCGTGAGCCACAATTACTGAGCCTGCGCGTCCGGAGCCTGTGCTCCACAGCAAGAGAAGCCGTGATAGTGAGAGGCCCGCACATCGCGATGAAGAGTGGCCCCCACTTGCCGCAACTGGAGTAAGCCCTCGTGCAGAAACGAAGACCCAGCACAGCCATAAATAAATAAAAAATAGCTGCAGATCTTTCAAGGCTACTGGTAAAGGTCCAGGTTTTGAATATTCTATCCACAAAAACCAATAGTTTATAGAAGATCTCTTGAAGAGCATAATACACTTGCAATATGGGTAGGTGGGATTAATCACGGGTGTTCATTGATCAGCACTGCCCAATGGGATTTTCTGTGATGATGGAAAAAAAATTTTTTTAAATTAATGTATTTATTTTTGGCCGCATTGGGTCTTCGTGGCTGCGTGCGGGCTTTCTCTAGTTGTGGCAAGCGGGGGCTACTCTTCGTTGTAGTGCGGGGGCTTCTCATTGTGGTGGCTTCTCTTGTTGCGGAGCACAGGCTCTAAGCCTGTGGGTTTCAGTAGTTGTGGCATGCAGGCTCAGGAGTTGTGGCTCGTGGGCTCTAGAGCACAGGCTCAGTAGTTGTGGCGCATGGGCTTAGTTGCTCTGTGGCATGTGGGATCTTCCCGGACCAGGGCTCGAACCCGTGTCCCTTGCACTGACAGGCGGATTCCTAACCACTGTGCCACCAGGGAAGTCCACATCAACTTTTTAAAAACTGTGCTTACTTGCTTGCCCTGGCTTTTCTCTGACTTAGGATGTCCAACAGCCCCTCTCAGACCTCTGTTTCTCCCTGCATTTACTCATTTGTTGATGCCTCCTCCCAGCCAATCTTAACGTCTTTTTGACCTCCCTGTGTCCCTTACCTCCCACGTGGGCACAACTCAGAGACAGTCCCTATGCCATGCATATTACATTTGTTCCTTCTCCCCATTCCTTTAGCTCCCATTAAAGAGGTCCAGCACCAATCTTTGCTTGTTGAGAAACTCCAGCAGCCTCCTCACTCATTTTTGTCGTCCCCCCTCCCTCCTCCCAGCTGTGGGACGCACTGGGGCCTGACGCATCCTGCCCAAGCACAGATACAGGCATATCTCTCTGCTGCCCCCAAACATTTAATGACTCCCCATAAACTGATGGTTTGAATTGAACCCCCCATGCTGTCCTTTAGTAAATTCTATTGCAGATACTACTTGCACAAGTGGCCCGGGCACACAACACTCACTGAACTGCTGAGCCTTCAGTGGACTCTCCCTGCAGTGGTTTTCTCCTTCCTTCCCACGGAAGTGCTCTTACTAAATGCTGTTCCTCTTCAGGGCCCATCTCAACGTCACTGCCTTCTAAGTCTTTGCAAGTTTACCACTTCTCCTGCCTTTAAACTGCTACAACACTATTTTTAAATTAATGATTATATATGTGAAAACAAAGCAAAATACATAAGTTTTAAGTGTATTTAGGATGAATTCTGACACATGTGGACACCTGTATCGCCATCATCCACATGGAGATATAGATTTCCATAACCCAGAAAGTTCCCTTTGTCCCCTTCCAGGTAGTACCCATCTCTAAACAACTGTTAGTCTGACTCATAGATTAGTTCTGGATACTTGTGAACATCATACAAATGCACTTGTACCCTACATACTGTTTGGTGTCTAGTCTCTTTTAACTCATTTTTTTTTTGAGATTCAATCTTGTCACTGTCTATATATATAGTTCTGAACTCCAAGGGCACCTTGTTGCCACGTCTTCTAAGAAACCCTTGCCTTCCTTCATCTTTTTTGTCCCACCACTAACAAATCACCTCTTACAGGCAGAGTTTTCAACCAGTTTATCTTTTGTCTCCCACAATACCCCACATGGGGTTCTGATGTATATGGGATGTACAATTCATATTTCTTGGATGAGATTGAGTGAATGATCAAATTCCTTTCTTGGGTCGCCAGATGACTTCAGTAGAAAAGATCAACTGTAAGCAGGGTGGCATGCCCTAGGCCACTGGGACAGCTATTTTATAGAGGTGATGGGTTTATTGGGCATGATGTGAAGAGGGAGGCAAAGCAGTATCTGTAGCACTTTCTCATATTCTGTGAGAACTGATAGCAAAGGCTCAATACCTTGGGCAACGAAACTCTGCATTTTGACATGACCATACGCCTGAGATAGGTCACCATGCCCTGGATTCTGTGGATTTATGACCACAAATTTCAAACTAAAATGTCAAAAATTCTACTTAGTCTCAAATAACAGAATGTGACGAAGTTGAAGAATTCAAAGCCTGAACGCCCATCAAGCAAATATTTAGAAGGAAAATACATTCCCTTTGCCCTTTTTGTCTGTGTAGACAGTGAATCTAAAGGGAAGCAGAGGTACTATTTATAGCAATAGCTAGTAGCTGGTACTTCAGGCTACTCAAGTCTTAGGACTGAGTGGCAATTTAATGGGGCACAGAAAATAAGAGAACTTTTGCAAAGGCTTAAAAGCTTTCTGCAGTGATGTCATCTGCTCTCACGGAGAAGGGGAATATTACTTTGTCTCCAAGCCAAAGTCAGGACTACATAATGCAATGTCAAGACCTCTGGCTCTCAACTAAAGCATGACAATGACTACCGTGAGAGGCATCCGCCTCTGACAACCCCTTTGTCCATTCACCAACCACCTTAGACTCAGGAGAGGAATCATTATTATAGAGCAGCTGCTCAAGAGTAGAATTTTAGAGCCTCCGGAGAGAAGGAAGTTTCCACTGGGCCATTTGGGTGATTATTGTCAAGACTATGGTTGAGTCTATCTAAACAGAATAATTTACTCAGTTAATCATTCACCAATTTAGTCAGTGAAAAGCTAGCTTTCCAATAGTGACTGTTTGCAAATGAAGCAGTAAACCCAATTCTTCCTGCTTCCTCCTAAAACTCTGAGACCAGAACTTACTACTAGTGTTACTCTTTGACCATTTATGACTGCAATAATAAGTCATCTCGAGTTTGATTATCTCCAGTTATCTGTTGGAACTAAAAGGGAAAGATAGAAGAGGAATTATAGACAGAAAGGAGAGCTGAGAGGCATTATTCAAAGAGTTCGAATATGTCCTAGGTTGAGCCCCAAATTTTATCATAAACTGCAGAGAAAAACAGGTACAGAATAAAATTATGAAAAAAAAAATCTTTAAAAATCATGAAAGAAATTTTAATTAGAATAAAATCTACTTAGAAGTACATACAGGTGAATATCATTTGATCTTGCTATAGGGAAGGACTTTCTAAGGCAACAATACTCAACCCTGATGGCACACTAGAATCACCTGGGGAGCATTTGAAAACCTTGTGGCCTATGTAGGACACCAGACTAATTAAAGCAGGGTACCTAGGGGGAAGGGACAAGGTGGGGAATCCAAACATCAGTAGTTTTCAAAGCTTTCCAGGTGATTCCAAAGTGTAACCAAAGTTGAGAATCACTGTTCACTATTCTCAACGTAATAAAAACAATAAAGAAATAATAAAGCAAATAATGTTCAATGACCTGACTACATAGAAACATGAAGATTTTGATAAACATTAAAAACAACAAGAACAAAGAAAATACAACACATTTAAAAGACAAGGCATGAATGTCCTTACTGCATAAAGAATCTGTAGACGACAATATTTTCTGCATTTGTGTTTTTTTGTTTTTGTTTTCATTTTATATGTGCTCACACTGTCTCACTTTCTCACCAGGTTTATTTGAAGCCAAGCTTGGAAAAATGTCATGAAAAACATCAACATTTTCCAGACAGACTGGCGTGTAAATATCCCCAATACTTTCTATTTCTTACTGCCTAATTTGTTCGCATCTAAAGACCCTTATGATATAAATCTACAAACCCAAACAGTCACATCTAGGGAACTCCTCCCCACCATGCTTTGAGATGTAATTGACATAACATTTTGTAAATTTAAGCTGTACATGTGACAACTTGATTCAAGTATATATATAGGGAAATGATGACCACAGTAAGGTTAGTTGGAACTGTTAACAGGGAATCTAACTCAGGGCTTTTCAGACATTCAAGTGCATAGGAGTAACCTGGGGATCTTGTTGGGTGTAGACTTGAGCCTAAGAAACTACATCATGAGTAAACTCCTTGAAAGTACTGATACAGTTGGTCCTGGGACCACATTTTGAGTAGCAAGTACTTAGTTACCTTTGAAAATTTTAGACAGTGCTAGTTTTTATATATGCCTTTTGTTTCCTTAAGGATTTCAAATAAATGGTTAGGGGAGGTGTACAACCTAACTTAGGTACATGCATCTTTACACTCTCAGAGACTAAGGCAAGCATTACAGTTCTTGTAAATTTTATGCAAACAAATTAAATATTTGGGGTTAAAATCAGATGCTTGAGTAGTTTCATAGTGCACTGTCTGGAAAATGAAATCCTCAAGTTACTTTTGGAGAAGAAGACCTTTAGTCAAGTGAATCTAAATATCTGATGGCCACCATGAAAGATACGGCATCATAGGACAGTATTTTAACCATGGGAGTTCCATGAGGGCTTTGAAAAAAGACTGTGCTTCTCAACAGTGAAAAGCTGAGAGCATTTCCTCTACGATTAGGAATGAGACAAGGATGTCCATTCTCGCCCATTTTTATCCAACATGGTTTTGGAAGACCTAGCCACAGAAATGAGAGAAGAAAAAGAAATAAAAAGAATCCAAACTGGAAAAGTAGTAGTAAAGCTCTCACTGTTTGCAGATGACATGATACTATACATAGAAAAGCCTAAAGATGCTACCAGAAAACTACTAGAGCTCATCAATGAATTCGGTAACGTTGCAGGATACAAAATTAATACATGAAATCTCTTGCATTCCAGCACACTTAAAATGAAAGATCAGGAAGAGAAATTAAGGAAGCAATCCCACTTGCCACTGCCCTCAAAAAGAATAAAATACCTAGGAACAAACCTACCTAAGGAGGCAAAAGACCTGTAGTATAAACACTCTAAGACACTGATGAGAGAACTCAAAGATGACACAAACAGATGGAGAGGTATACCATGCTCCTGGATTGGAATAATCAACATTGTGAAAATGACTCTACAAACTACCCAAAGCAATCTACAGATTCAATGCAATCCCTATGAAATTACCAATGGCATTTTTCACAGCACTAGAACAAAACATTTTTAAATTCGTATGGAAACACAAAAGACCCCAAATAGCCAAAGCAATACTGAGAAAGAGAAACAGAGCTGGAGGAGTCAGACTTCCTGACTTCAGAGTATACCACAAAGGTACAGTCATCAAAACAATATGGTACTGGCACAAAAACCAGAAATATAGATCAATGGAACAGGATAGAAAGCCCAGAAATAAACCCATGCACCTATAGTCAATTAAACTATGACAAAGGAGGCAAGAATATACAATGGAGGAAAGACATTCTCTTCAACTAATGCTGCTGGGAAAACTGGACAGCTATACATAAAAGAATGAAATTAGAACACTCCCTAACACCATACAGAAAAATAAAATGGATTAAAGGCCTAAATTTAAAGGCCAGATACTGTAAAACTCTTAGAGGAAAACACAGGCAGAACACTCTCTGACATAAATCACAGCAAGATCTTTTACGATCCACCTCCTAGAGCAATGAAAATAAAAACAAAAATAGACACATGGAAAAAAAAAAAATAGACACGTGGGACCTGATTAAACCTAAAAGCTTTTGCACAGCAAAGGAAACCATAAACAAAACGAAAAGACAACCCACAGAATGGGACAAAATATTTGCAAACGAAGCGACTGACAAGGGGTTAATCTCCAAAATATACAAACAGCACATGCAGCTCAATATCAAAAAAACAAACAACCCAATCGAAAAATGGGCAGAAGACCTATATAGACATTCCTCCAAAGAAGACATACAGATGGCCAAGAAGCACAAGAAAAGCTGCTCAGCATCACTAATTATTAGAGAAATGCAAATCAAAACTACAATGAGGTATCACCTCACACCAGTTAGAATGGGCATCATCAGAAAATCTACAAACAACAAATGCTGGAGAGGGTGTGGAGAAAAGGGAACCCTCTTGCACTGTTGGTGGGAATGTAAATTGATACAGCCACTATGGAGAACAGTATGGAGGTTCCTTAAAAAACTAAAAATAGAACTACTGTATGATCCAGCAATCCCACTCCTGGGCATATATCTAGAGAAAAGCGTACTTTGAATAGATACATGCACCCCAATGTTCACTGCAGCACTATTTACAATAGCCAAGAGATGGAAGCAACCTAAATGTCCATCAACAGAGGAATGGATAAAGAAGACGTGGCATGTATATACAATGAAATAATGCCATTTGCAGCAACATGGATGGACCTAGAGATTATCACACTAAGTTTAAGTCAGGCAGAGAAAGACAAATATCCTATGATATCACTTATATGTGGAATCTAAAAGAAAATGATAGAAATGAACTTATTTACAAAACAGAAACAGACTCAAAGACTTAGAAAACAAACTTATGGTTACCAAAGGGGAAACATGGTGGCGGGGAGGGATAAACTAGGAGTTTGGGATTAACATATACACACTACTCTATCTAAAATAGATAAGCAACAGGGACCTACTGTATAGCACAGGGAACTCTACTCAATATTCTACAATAACCTATATAGAAAAGGAATCTGAAAAACACTGGATATATGTATATGTATAATGGAATCACTTAGCTGTACAGCTGTAACTAACACAACATTGTAAATCAACTACACTCCAATATAAAATAAAAATTAAATTTAAAAAACTGAAAGAAAAAGAAAAACCCTGTGCTTACTAACATAAGTAAATATTGAAGTACCTTTTGGGTAACTGAGGCTCACAGCTCAGTCTGTCTTGGATTCAGTAGTTGCCCAGCTTAACTGAATAACCACTTCTTAACTATCATATTGATTCCTCATAGTGAAGCATGGTGCATATTGCAAGATAGGCATTCAGTAAATATTTGATGAATACATAAACAGGGTATATCTCACAATACCCAAGTGGCATAGAGAAATGTGTCAATTATCAACCTGGTTTACAGATGAATAAAGCTAGGGTCGCCAAAATGTTACATAATCCAGAGTCAGAAAACACAGCACTTTGTGTGTGCCCAAAGACTTGAGGGTTCAATGACAGAGAGACGGACTAGTTTAGTCAAAGGACCAAGGGAACCCTAGTTCTCCTAACTCCTTGATGAGTATTATGTATTCATCAAATATTTATTGAATGCCTACCTTGCAATATGCACCATGCTTCACTATGAGGAATCAACATGACAGTTAAGAAATGGTTATTCAGTTAAGCTGGGCAACTACTGAATCCAAAGTGCTCCTCCCATTTTATCACAGTCCAGCATTTCGATCACATCACATCCTGGGTGGCGACTGTTCAAAAGGCATATTCTTGGATCCCATACCTGGGATTCTAAGATCTGGATCAGGTCACTCTGTTTGAGAACTACTCCATAGAGACAGAAGCAGAGACGGACTTGGTGCCAGAGCTCTGGTTTTAATTTTCGCTTCTACCGTTAATTGGCCATTTGATCTTAAGCACATTTGTTATCCTTCTGGAGAACTGGTTGAAGACTCTAGTGTCCACAGGAACTGGGCAGGGAGCTTAACAAAGTAGGGCAGTAATGGGCGACAGGGCATCACAGTGGAACTGTGATGAGCTGAAGCATTCGTGTCCTGCTGATGGGAGGTCATCCCTACCCAGCTCTACAAAGGTGGTGGCCAGGCATTGAACTTTTTAAGGAGCAATTGGAAGTGCAGGGTTCTACATGAAAATGAGACTTTTAAATGTTCATAATTCATTCATAACTTTTTAACACACCGCATGCCACTCTCTAGGTGAGGATCTGTCCTCTGGCTACCAGGTTCTGTACTCTCTCTTAAAGCCTTTGTTAATAACACTTACCGTGAAGGACTGTGTGGCAAGGGTCAGAGATAATTTAAGTGAAAAGCACTTTATAAAGCATAAAAGAAGTCATTAATAACATTATCATCATGATCATCACAGTACCCCCGTGTCTAAGTGTTTTACATATTGAGGAGGAAAGAAAGAGGGCGATTTCTTTTTCAAGACCATTTACCCATCGACAGCAGATGCCGTATGTCCCTTCCCTTATCAGCTCCTTCCTGAGTGAGGAGTGACTGGATGGTCATCTAAGGGCCAGGGCCATTCCTTGGTTTTGTTTTTTCCTAAATCTGGCCTTGAAGAGAAATTTTTCATACACACACACACACATATATACGCATACACACACACACACACACACATACATACATGACCCTCATCATGGCTATAAAGTACAGTTTAGCATGTGTCATGGCTGAGATATCAACAGAAGACCAGAAAGAATGAAGATGAAGCTATAGATATGCGTGAACATGTTTCCATGACTACAGATCCTCCAATACTACAATTGGCAGAAATAGTTTTAATAGCACAGACCTAATCTCTCCCTTATCTCCTGGTTGCCATTTGATATATAGTATGTCAAAGAGTAACATGATTTTTCTTTACTCTTTTTGTCAAGTTATCTAAACAATTCAATTGCCTTCCAGACAAGTTCCCAGAATATCAGAAGACACACGGAAACTGAGGAACAATTCTTTATCCCTCTTTATTCCTCACCATGCTGAATATTCTGAAATGATACCTCGCTTCACACTCTTTGGAAGGGCACTCCCTGCAATGCCAGCCTGGGACCATGACAGTGTGAGCCATTTATCCTCATCATTTACCACGGAAAGTTCCTTGGTCTCAATTATCTGGATTTTTCCAGGGAGATTTTTAGTCCCATGTTATCTGGAAAATTGTCCCCAACACTTTGCCAATCTACAAATAGTCCATGTAATTTTGTTGGTTTATAAGGAAAATTGTTTCCTTTTCCCAGAGGAAATGACATAGGCTTCTACTCTCCCTTCTGGGTTGGGTCTAGAGGGGAGAAACCTCTGCTTGGTCTTTGCTGAGTTCCTTATGGATCAACCTCCTGCCTGGATTTCTCTCCAGACTCCAGGCTGCCCTCCCATTCTCATTCTCACTAGGGGCACCTTTCTGCAGAAGCCCCATTCAGCTGGAACGTGGATTCAGCCTGGGAATGGGGAACAAAAAGGAGGGAGGTTCCATCCCCCCTAAGGCTGAGTCCACCCCCCAAGTCCAGCTCTCCCTCCCCCAAATGAACCTTACATCCCACTAGGCAGGAGGAGTAACTCAGACTTTGCCTCAAGAACCACTGATTACTTCCCCGGGCCTCCTGAACGGAGGAAGATGGATCAAAGCTGACCCCAAAGAAACTGCATCTCCGGCCGCCACCCCAGAACAATGAAACACAATTTACAAGCCTGCACTCTCTAGCTTCTAGACCCTTGAAACCCAATGGACAAGCCGACCTCTACAAAGCACAGAGTTGTAAGACATGAAATCTTACCTGGGCCCTCGTAGTGCAATGTTGGAAGCAGCAGCAGTGGTTCTGTGTGCTGCTGGGAGAGAGAACTGAACTTGAGCCCTTCTGGACCTGTTGATGACTGAGCTATGTGCCGGAGCATTTAGCCTCCACAGGTGGTCATCTGCCCCAATTTGACCCCAATTTTCCTTTCAGTGTCCAAAGCCTCCTGCTATTTAGGAGGACACTGAGACCGCATTTACCACACCCAGTTCTTGCATAAATAAGCTATTTTATTTTGCCACTGTCTGGACATGTCTGGTTGGTTGTTTTAAATCCAAGGGTCTTTTTGCTAATCCCTCATAAACCTTGTTAAAGAGCTATCAGAATATTACATCTTTATTTTTCTTTCTTGGTTTTGGACTTTAATGAGCAGGTTTCCAATCTAATGAAAAAAGAAAAGTCTTTGTATCAATGCAGGGTCCCTGAGCCCCAGCTGTCACACTGGTTGCTTTTTCCATCTTCAAGTATGTTTGCTTGGGTGGGCCACAGTTCATTTTCAAGCCATCACAGGGCAGTTAAGTCCTGTCAGATCCAATATCCAACTTCTTGATGGGCCCTATTAGTGTCATGCAGTACACTTGGGGCCAAAGACATGCTTGTAATTTTCTGTCAACAGCTTTTGCCTTGTTCCCCAAGCCCAACAAAGCCAAATGCAGAGTTCTCTCTGCTTTATAATGATTTTTTTTTTTTTTTGATGGGGGAGAAGAGTTTGTGTATATGTGTGCATCTGTCAGTGGGAGGGTAGGCTCAGAATCTCTGATGATACTAATGGTTCTAGATTAAAAACCCTTTTCCGGTCAAAAAGGACACTTTCCTAGGCTAAAGCAGTATAACTGCACAGCTGAACTGTTTTCATTAATCAGAGTGGCATTTCCTTGGAGAGTCACAGGAAGTCCATATTCTGGAATTAATTTTCAAGGGCTGAGGCAGGAAAAGGGCCCAAGTCCAGCACTGCATTACTAGCTTATGCTTTTGGAGGTGAGCTGGGTTTACAGCCCAAGTGCTATTCATCTGCCTCTTTCCTTTGGTCTCAATGTCTCCTTGGCATTTCATTCCATCCGCGCCCATAGTTGGTGCTCCATGAAAGTTTGCCACATACATGGATGGATGCTTACGTAGATGGAAAGAAAGAGGAACCTAAATAGGTGTAATGAGGTGGGTGTGGACACGGGTCCATATAAGAATCAGCCTAGAGAACCTCTTCTTTTTCCTCTTGCTTCTGGATCAAAGGGTACCTGCCTGACTATGGCCTCCTACTTGGTCGGCTTTGGATGAGCTCCATCCTTGACCTTAGGAAGAATGAGTGCATACACTTCCCTTTTCTTCCTTCTTTCCCACTTCTCAGAAAGCAGTTTTCTTTTCCACTTTAGCTAACCTTGCCCACTGACACAACACATCCACCTGAGCCTCCTTGCCCATCTACCTCGACCAGAAAAGAGAAGGATTAGTTGGAGATACTACAGGAGGTGGATTTGTTGAGACATAGCAGGCAAAGAGAAGAAAGGGGCCAGACTGCAGAGAAGCAGTGTAGACTCTATTGAGGTCTCTGGAATTGAATACAATCACAATAGAAAGCCAATGAAGGATTTTAAATGCAGGAGTTATATAATTTCATTTAGAGTAATAAAAAAAACCAATCCCTCCATCTGCACTGTAGAGAGAGCGAGAGTGAAAATGGAAAGCACTTAGGAGTCTTCTAGGTGAGAAATGTTGGTGGCAGTGGAGATGGAATTAAGTAGACAGATGTGGATTTGGGATCAACAGACATGACAAGCTACAGGATGGGGGCTGGGGTGGGGAAGGAGAAGGGAAGATGGACGGACCGTCACTGGCTTTAACAGATGATCTGGCTATTGAAGGGAACGGGGCAGACCAAGGAAGACATGGGTTTGGGAGGTAGCAAGAAGGGGCGCACAAATCAAAAGTACCCAAGTCTACTTTGGATTTTAATCATTTCCATTATTCATCTTATAGGTATTGCTTATTATTTATTTAGCCCTACAAATAGAGGATTTCAGCAAGAGGGGAGTTCTTTGGCTTTTGAAGCTCACTAGGCCTGACCGCCATTTTCTTAATGGTTTATGGGGTTGGCCAACTGAGAAATAAAGTAGGACACGACTTCCTTGTATGGCAGAAAATCCAAAGCAGTGTGTATTCTTTCTCTATCCTTTGAGTCTAAGTGTTTTTAGAGCTCCCAAAGGACGTTCTGAGAAAGAAAGATAAGAGAGAATCCTTTAACTTCTTTTTAGAGTGACTCTGACTGTAAATTATTAACTATGTGTAGTTTTATTTCTGATGCCTGTACTAGAAAAACAAGAGTTGTCTTTCTGTGGGGGAGGGATAGGAAAAGGGGAAAAACTTGATAGAGGAAAGAAAGACTTAGCGATCTAGGACACAATAAGGATCAAGAGGAGGCTGATTTCCCTTAACAGCCGGGACACAGAAGTCTCATCCTGTGAGACATCAAAAGCTCTTCAGAGTCAGCTCAGCTAAGCTGAATACAAAGCATGCTTTCTTCCAAGGTGACAGGTTTAGAGACACTACAAAAAAAAAATAGGGCTCCTGGGAGGTGGCAAACGCCAGGGAGGGGTGTTCACAGACAAGTGGATTCCAGTGGGCTTTGTTCATTCTCATACCAGGGTCCTGACAACTCAAGTCAGAGGGTCCTGGGTCTGTGGTTACATCTTTTCCCCCCAACCACTTGGCATCCTCGTGTCTGCCTGACAGCGCCAAGCTCCCTCTGCAAAGAAAGTAACCTCGCTGGAAGAAATTAAGATCCTCTTCAAGTTATTATGTATTTCAATTGACTGAGGTGGTAAAACAAACCTTTCTGGTAAAGTTTTCAAAAAAGGCAAAATTTCTGCCTTCTCGTGGAGGGCGTTTGTTTTTGTTAAGTGGTTCAGAGTAGCAGAGAAATATGAACAAAGTGGGTATATGGACACTGCAGTATTATCCGCCCCCAACACACATCCGCCCCCTTGCTCACTTGCATGAAATGACTATTTTTACACCATCACATTTTTAACACAGTCAGTTTGTCCTTCTCTGGGGAAATAAATAACATTCACATTTAGGTAAAAAATGATTGTTGTGAGATAGATAGATAGATAGATAGATAGATAGATAGATAGATATGAAACTGATCACTTTTATTTACACATGAAACTAATACAACTTTGTAAGTCAACTATACATGAACGTAAAAGATTGTTAACATTCCTCCTTCCCCAAATTATTCCTAATTATACAAGATGGTCTATGGAATTTTCCACACTGATTTATTTCTACTACTGGTAAAAAAAAAAAAAAAATGGGGACGGGGAGCAGGGGTGGGTTGCTACCTTAACAAGGAGAGATGCTCCAAGCCAATATGAATTCTGTAATAATTGTTAATTTCATAGTGCTGATAATAGATTGTTGTTTTTATAATAATTACAGCACATCATTATCTAGGCTTCAGATAGAAAATGTGAGGACTTAATTACAGGGTGAGTTATTTGTTGTTATGTTCTTGCCTCCATTATTTTGCTTTGAATGCTTACATCTGCATATCCAGCTTATTCAGTAAGGGGAGGAAACCTTTTATCCTGCATAAGGAAAATATGGCAATTTGGAAAACGATTTCATGACATTTTGAAGCCACCGACGCTAAGTAGCTATTAGTGTTTCTCAAGACCTCGCTTGGTCTGAACATGTGGGCTATGGTGCCAAGACAGGTACGGATTCTGGCTCTGCCTTTCCTCAACTGTATGACCTTAAATTAGGATCTAACTTCTCTGAGCCTACCTTTCTTTTTTGTTGTTGTTGTTAATTTTTTTTTTTTTAATTTTTGACTGTTTTGGGTCTTCATTGCTGTGCGCGGGCTTTCTCTAGTTGGGGCAAGTGGGGGCTACTCTTTGTTGCGGTGCACGGGCTTCTCATTGTGGTGGCTTCTCTTGTAGCAGAGCACGGGCTCTAGGCACGCGGGCTTCAGTAGTTGTGGCGCACAGGCTTAGTTGCTCCGTGGCATGTGGGATCTTCCCAGATCAGGGCTCGAACCCGTGTGCCCTGCATTGGCAGGTGGATTCTTAACCACTGCACCACCAGGGAAGTCCCGAGCTTAGCTTTCTTATCTCACCTCTGGTGGCAATAATAGGACCCATTTGCCCATCTTCTAAGGTGTGCAGAGTTTAAGTGTGATGCTGTGTACAAAGCACTGAGCAAAGAGCCTACTGATGATTACACAAAAAAGGTGACAACTCCTCACATCAGGCCATAGGAAATGTCTATGTAATTCTTTGTGTCAGTAAAGAACATATCTTTCACCTTGCAAAAGGCATTCTCCCTGTCACCTGTTGAGGCTCTGGACCTAATGTGGTTTCCGATGTGTAAAATTATTAATTACTGTAGCACTGTTTGTGATGTGTAGCATTCATTTCCATGTCACAGAGACTAAGCAGAGGCCATTTTCTAAGAAGAGACTGAGAAAACTCGTAGTCCATATTAATACTTATCCCTGGGGCTTCCCTGGTGGCGCAGTTGTTGAGAATCCACCTGCCAATGCAGGGGACACGGGTTCGAGCCCTGGTCTGGGAAGATCCCACATGCCGCGGAGCAACTAGGCCCGTGAGCCACAATTGCTGAGCCTGCGCGTCTGGAGCCTGTGCTCCGCAACAAGAGAGGCCACGATAGTGAGAGGCCCGCGCACCGCGATGAAGAGTGGCCCCCGCTTGCCGCAACTAGAGAAAGCCCTCGCACAGAAACGAAGACCCAACACAGCCAAAAATAAATAAACAAATAAATTAATTTAAAAAAATACTTATTCTCATCGTGAAAACAAAGTCAGAGGGTCCTTAAAATATTATAGCAAGGATGCAAATAAAAATTGAAGAGGAGGGTCTCCTGATCCCACCCCAACTCAAGCTGTGTAGTTCCTGTTTTTTGAAAGAAAACTGGGAAGGAAAGAAGGTAGCTTCTTTTGCATTCAACACATGAAACTCAAATAGCACAGGGTGTTTCTACAGCTAAAGTCTACTCTGGATAAATGACAGGATCCCACAGCTGAGGTACCCAAGGGGTTTCTTTCTCCTCCCTAGAGTTTAGCTTCAGCATCTGAAAAAGAGAAACCTGGCCATGGATCTTGTGCTGGGCAAGGAATTACAGCCACAGCAAGAAGGAAGGTGGTGGGGAGGTTCTCTGTGTCAAGAAGGAAGGAAGGAAGGAAAGAAAGAAAGAAAAGAAAGGAAAGAAAGAAAGAAAGAAGGAAAGTAAAGATTGCTCTTACTTCCCAAGGCATCATGCAAGCTACAGCCTTCAATATTCATTTGCATTATCTGTGAACTGCAAATTTAAGTGTTTGCAGCACCACCTTCTCTGCTATTACAGACATGTGGGAATAAGATGATTATTTATAGGCTTCTTAATGCCTGTTTTGCTGGACCGGAGAAGTGAATTTCTAGAAGGTGGGAGAACTGACAAAGCTCCTGTTCTGTAACTGAGGAGGCCAGTGGCAGGGAGGGTGAGAAGGGGAGAATTATTTACATACATCTCTTTAGACCTCCTCAGGAAAGAATCCGAAGTACTGGCTCTGGCAATGTGTGAAGAATGGTTATTTGGCTCCATGGAGGGAATTTCAACCAAGGACATTTGGTCCAAAGAGTTGCTCTCTCCATGCGGCTGTAATTGTGAATGTGCAGGGGGATGAGAGAACAGAGTCTAACCCTTCACTTTACAGAAGAAACAGCAACTCAGAGGGAGGAGCTGGTCATATGGCAAGTTCATCTCCAGCCAATGCAAGTAGGAGCGGAGGTTGGGGGAGGAATCCCTTCCTCTGACCTAGCACACCTGCCTGGCATATGCTTCAACCTGTGAGCCCCAGCCCAGGTTGGTCAATATTTTGAACACCCTGTCTGCCTTCTCCTGCTTCCCTTTGGAATTGGACAAGATCTTAATAGGACATTTTGACCAACATCTGGGGGGAGAAAAGAATAAAATAGCCTGAAGGGCAGTGCATTTACTTGAGCCAAGGGGAGGTCTAGGTCAGGGTACCAAGTCAGAGAATGGCAGCTGGCTTCTTCTGACTATATATAAATAGGAAAAGCAAAGGAACAAATGACTCACGGGAAGGCGGGGGCCAGGGCTCTACGCCCAGCGATGCTTCCACAGGCGGCTAGCTCTGGTGCTGCCCCCCAGCCCCTTCCTTAAATCATCCGGATGTGCCGTCACCCCTGACTTCCCCCATTCTATTCGCTGCCAGGAAAGTCAGAATCCCGCTCTAATTCTCAGCGCTAGCAGCTGTCCGTCCTTTGGCTCCGTTTCTTTCTTTTCTATGAATAAGGAAGGGAAGGAAAGTGTGCGAGAGTGTCCAAGGATGAGGTACAAATGAAGGCAAAAGGAAAGAAGATAAAGAAAAAACAAACAGAGAAAAGCAAGGGGAAAGACGATGGTGAGATTAGTCTCGGTGTATCCAGTGATGGCATCCAATGACCCAGTGATGTATCCATGCCAGCCTTGAAAATATGGACATGTAACACCGTGTGTGGTTGACCTACACATACACAAATGAAGTTACTTCTGTAAAATCAGGGCTGCTAAACCGTCATCATGTCTCATACTCCCAAAATAGTGAAACAAAGACAACTGTGTGGAGAGAGTGATGAGTCCTCTTTGAAAATTCTGTCTTCACTACTTGACATTCTTGGGGATCATGTGCATCGTCTCCCCCACCTTATGGCCCCCGCGTCTGTACAGCACACACCCTCCCCTGGGCTCAACTCAAAGACTTGCCCACTGATGAGAATCTTTAGATGGTTTTACAATGACTTCTGAAATCTACATGTTTTTAAAATAATGCAAATAGTAGCAAAATGTTACAAATAAGATAGGAAAAATGTAGCTAAATAATAGGTACATTTTAAGCCACTACTGATCATGGCACTTTGGATAGGTGCTGTCAACATTATTTGTCCAGTAATCCACAGCAACCACTTTACCTCCGTTTGACTCAGGCTCCTTTCAACCATCTCCTCCCATCCTTTCTTTTGCTGTGTTCTGGTCTTTTTCTCTGAGCTCATATAGTTTTATGGTGAGCCCCTTAACAATATCTTTGAAAAAGACCTTTGTGGAAGTAGAGAGAACACATAAATAAGTTGCAAGGTAATTAATACTGTGAGAATGCCACAGGATGCAGACTTGGGTTTGTCCTTTCAACAAACTTGCCTCCTCGACGTGAGAATGACAAAGGAAGGTGGAACTGGCTCCATCTATCACACCCACAGCTGTCGCGTGACATCTCGGGTCCTTGTGCAATCTCTTTAATTAAAGCATCCCAACTCCAATCATTATTCTCCCTTACTCTGTCTTTAGCGTATGAATGAATGGCCCCAGAAACTTTTATTGTTTCTTAAATGAATATGGTATCTAATGGAAGGAACCAGAAGCTCTCTTTCCTGGATGAGTTACTGGTACGGCACTGTTTTTTAAAGAATAGTTCATCATTTTGGCTTGTTTCCAGATAAAGAGGTTGAAACCTAGGCTTTGAAAATGGAGACTTTGGTCCCACCTTCTGAGTCTGTAGGTCCACCTGAGGAATGGAAGTCCTCTGAGGCTGATTTGGTGGTGCTGATATGAGCTAATGTATAAATTACATTACAAAGAGCACAGCCCTGGCTCATTCTAAGTGCTCAAACACTGTAGCCATGACTTATTTGTTGTTCCTATGAAATGCCGTCTATTACTTTACTCCCATTTCAGTACTAGAAAATAATCCCACCGGGCTGCCCACATTTATGTTCTCTTTGTGGTCATCTCTACTACTTGAGAAGGCTGGAAATGTACTTCCTTTCCCCACTTTTGTCTCTCTCCTTTCCTCTTACAGCATAGAAGGACGTCAGCGGACTTATACAGGGACACTCTTTTCCATTGCCTCAATTGTTCATAGTTCTACTTCTGTGAATGGACCCATTTAAACAAAATAGTTTGGCTAAAGACAAACCCATCTGTGGTCTAGTTGGGACCCTCCAACCCCAAAAACATCCGGGGTAGGTTCTTCCAAAGTAATGTAGAAAAACCAGTAGATGGATGCTAAAATTTCACACAAAATACAGGAGGTTCACCTTGATTTGTTATCAAAGACCTAAATGAGATATACAGTTAACTCTGATGCAGAAGAGCAGGAAATTTTCATCAAAATCCCCCAAACTGGGAAGACACGACTGTTCCTTCAGCTTCTCTAATGAATTGCCCCCGTATTGGCTGAAAGTTTCTTCCCAAAACCTCCAAAGAGTGAATTTCACAGACCCAGATCTGTAGCATTAACAGGTAAGCTGTTAGCTTCCTCCCCTCTGAACTCTCAAAGCTCTGGCCTTTTGCAGACTCCACTGGGTCATCTCTTTTGTCTGTGTAATCCTTGCCCTGCACAGCAAGGACAGGAGGAGAAGTGGGGCAGCAAGGGTAGTAGCTAAGGGGACAGAGAGAGTGCCGTTCCCCCAGATAACAACAACAACAGCTATTATTTATGAGCCGTTTTTTAAACGCCAAGTGATGTATTCAGCCTATCATATGTATCATTTCAGTTATGTCAGTTATCTCACACACAACAATCCTAGTAGCGTTATTTTCACACCCACTTTATAGTGAAAACCCTGAGGCTCAGAGAAATGAAGTCATGTGGCCAAGGCCCAACAGCAAGAGAATGGTAGAACAGGGTGAAAGGTATCAGGCCATGCTTAACGGAAATTAGAGAGCTGACTGAAAAGAAATGGCAGCCTCTCACTTTTCTGGACACATGGGATGGTTTCTTGGGGATGGCTGCTCCAACCCAAGGGAAGGAATCAGTTAATTACTTACACTGATTTCTCATCAGCCTATATTTATTAAGCACCTACTATTTATTTACAAATTGAGGAAAGGGCTGAGTACCAGATCAAGATTATCTCATGTTCTTCACAGAATATCAGAGTTAGAAGAACTTAGCCAAAGGGCCACCAGTCTAGAAATTATAGGGACTGTTAAATTCCAGACTCACTGAACTAAAGGGACAAATGAAAACATATGTCTACACGAAGTTATACATAATCACCAAAAAATGTTCACCAACTGATGAATGAATAAACAAACGGTGGTATATCCCTACAATGGAACACTCCTCTGCAATAAAAGTAACTATTGATACATCAAGCAAATGGATGAATCTCAAAAGCATTACGCTGAATAAAAGGAGCCAGACACCAAAACCAACATGCCACGTGATCCCATTTACAGGAAATTACAGCACAGGCAAAACTGCAGAGTTAAAAAAGCAGATCGGCATTTGGCAGGGTGCAGAGAGAGAGAACTGGCTTCAAACATGCACAGAGGAATTCTGTAGGATGATGAAAATGTTCATGATTGTAGTGATAGTACATGACGGCATACGTTTACGAAAACTCATCCGATTATGCACTTAAAGTTGGCGAGTTTAATTGTATGTAATTATATCTCAGTGAAGTGGACCCAAAGGAGGAAAAGGAAGGAAGTAGGGAAGAAAAACAAGTTATGGACTGAATACCTGTGCCCTCTCCCAAAATTCACATGTTGAAGCCCTGACCCCCAGAGTGTGATGGTATTTGGAGATGGGGCCTTTAGGAGGTGATGAGGGTTAGATGAGTTCTTGAGGGTGGGACCATCAGGATGGGATTACATACGAGACACCGGAGAGCTTGCTCTCTCTCCCTGCATGCACACAAAGAGGGCCTGTGAGTTCCCAGTGAGATGGCAACCACCTGCGAGCCAAGAGAAGAGGTTGGAGAATGAAACCTACATGCCAGCACCTTGATTGGGGTCTTCGCAGCCTCCAGAACTCTGAGAAATACATTTCTGTTGTTTAAGTCACCCAAGCTGTGGTATTTTGTTATGGCTTCTTGAGTGGACAAAGAAACAAAGACGGAGAGGGAAGAAGAAAGAATGGGAAAGGAATACAGAGCAGGGGAGGGAAGAGAAATCAGTTCCAGGTTTGTGGTGTCCGTAAAGACCCTCGTGGTTTGCATGAGCCTCTAGACTAGCTGGGTTAGTTTCCTAGAGCTGCCAAATGATCAGAAACTTGATGACTTAAAAGAACAGGGATGTATTCTCCCACAGTTGGGAGGCCAGAAGTCCTAAGTCAAGGGGTTGGCAAGGATTGGTTCCTTCTAGAAGTTCTAGGGTGGGTCTGTTCCAGGCCTCTCCCCAAGCTTCTGAAGGCTGCCAGCCCTCTTTGACTCCCTTGGCTTGTAGATACATCATTCCCATCTCTGCTTTCACATTCACAGCACCTTCCCTGTGCTTTCTCTTCTAAGGACACTTGCCATTGGATCTAGCGTCCACCCTAACCTAAAATATTCTCATCTCGAGATCCTTGATGTTAATGTGGGCAAAGACCCTTTTACCAAATAAGGTCATGTTCACAGGTTTCAAATATATAATTATTTGGGGGGGTGGGACACAATTCAACCCACTGCACTGGCCAACTTCCAAATGGGTTTTTGGTTGGTTGGAAAATGCACCTTTATGCCTTGCGGCCTCACTGAAAAAGGGCAGTGCTCACTGGGTGGGATTTAGGGGTAAGACTTCCCCCTCGTTATACCTCAGTTTAGGTTTGCCAAATGTCCCGGCTGTCACATACTAAGGACTTCATAACGGGAAAGAGTCTAGGAAAGAACTTCTGCTTTCCCAAAGCGCCATATGGGTTCTAAGTGGAGTAACAACTTCTCACCCTGAATAGAAATATAGGCTCATCCTTGCCCTCCTCAGACATTCTGGACATGTGGGAAAGTCCAAAAATAAATGCATGCATTTGCATGGTTTCTTTATAAAGGAACCACGTGTAAGACAGATCTGGGTTCCACCACATACGTACTCTGTAACCATATATGTGTTATATCAAAAACCTCAACTTACAATCCATAATATGAGTAAATACCATGTTTTAAGGCAAAGTACAGTTTTTCACTGATAACCCATGCCAGAGTACATAATTTGAGAGTCAGAAGAATAAAATTAGTTTCTTTCCTATTCCATCCTGCTCATGCAACTAGATCCCCTCTCCACAATCAGCCTTTTTTTAAAAAAAATCGTTTCTTATCTATCTTCCAGAGATTTCAATGCATGTGATACATATAAAATTAAGTTATAATAACACCATTTTTTCAGATGATTAAAAGTGATAATAATGTAGCATGGGTATGTGTCTTTACCTTAGACCTTCTTTCAATCCTGTCCGTAAATTAAAATATGAGTGTGTGATTAAATGTGTGTTTCCTAGGAAATTCAAAATGACACGTACAACGTGTGTGCTGGCAGACAAAGACAAAGTGCGTAGTGTTTTATGCACCCCCGTGGCAGGCAGGTTCAATCCCATGTCTCTGAACATCAGCATTCATTTATGTCGGAGTCAAGCTTAATGCCTCCACTTAAAATTGTGTAAATGACTACCTTAGCTCAGGAATATCACTTGAAAAGTGAAGCATAAAAAATAATGGCAAAAAATAATAATAATAATAATGGTCAAGAAGAGGTTCTAGAGACACAAATACAATAACTGGGGGCTTTCAGACTGTACCTTAAAAGATCAGGATAGCAAGTGAAGTAATAGATCACTTAAAATGGGCATAATTCCATAGCAATTGAGCTGGTAAGTGAATTCACAATGACTAATGCCCCTTGAACACTTGTGCTACTGAAAACATAATAAGTATTTACTTTGGGTGAAGTACAAGGATATTTTGAAATCGACAGAGGAAAATCTACAGTGTTTTCATGTGAACTAATGCAGTTAACCAGGTAATGACTGCCAAGTGAATGGCACGTGTGTGTTCAGGAAAGTAAAAACCCTGTTTTCCATGCTTCCTGCTATGTCAACAGAACGGGTTATTGTGGAAGCCACAATTCCCTTGCAGGGCTCATGTTATGCTGGAGGTCTCCCATTCTAGTGTCACCAGACTCCCACCAATGAGAAACATATTATGAAAGTAGAAATGAAAATAGTCTACCTATTGGGGAAAAAATAAGATATTCCAAAATAGTGACTCTTTGGGTCATGCCTTTGCAGCATCAGAACACCCTGGGTAGAAACTAATGGAGATGATAAATCTATCATCATATATAAACCCAGGCATAAATACCTGGGCAGGGTTCATTTGTGATGTCACGTGTTGCTGTTTGCCCAGTCCATAGAAGAAGAAAAGTTTTAAAGTAGCTAGAACATGCTTTTGGAAGAGGAAAAAAGAGGAAATTAACACTCGATGTTAATTTCCACTGAGGAAGGGCAGAGTTGTGAAATATCAAGGCAGAGAAAATAAGTAAGAATTTCCTCCTTTTTTTTTTTTTCAAACAAATATTTAGCGAGTGTCCACTCCTTTGCTAGTCGCTAATGTAAGGGGATGGAGTTTCAGAACAGATAACTTATGCTTCAGAAAGCCTCCAAGTCCAGGGTGGTGGTGACGGGAGACAGGAGGGGAAACAGACTCATCAACTTAGTTCTAGTAACTGTAGGAGAGGTATCACCTTGCTCTGCTGGGAGAGTCAGGGAATCTTGACACTAGCTGGTCCTTGAGGGACACCCCTGACCACGGAGGGCAGGAACACTGGTCTCAGTACACAGGCCAGGCTGGCAGTTCACATACACACTCGTTCTCCCAGGCATCTCTCCAACTCAACAACTCAGGGGGGCTTGGGGAAGCCATTCTACTCCCAGCTATGTGTTTCCCCACCTGCTAGGTCTCCAAGGACTTTACTCACAGAATGACGGCTAAGCCAGAGTTGTTCAGGATGAATAGCACTGATATGTTTCTCTGTCATTCCCAAGTTCATGTGTATCAGAAGTCATCCCTTATCACTGCATGAAGGAAGAATGGGCATGTGTGTATCCATCCATACAAAGCACCCTGACATTTAAAAATGACTCTCTGGAGTATTAAGTCTTGCTGGGTCTCATAGTGAATTTTATAAATCTAGTTCAATCAATTCCTAATGCATTTAGACAGTTCGGTATTAAGAGCCCCCAATAAATGCTCACGATACATCTTCTGAATAGACAGCATTCGACAGAGTAGGAGAGGGAAAACATTGGATTCTGAGGCACTAGAACCATTCAGTTTTAGGAAATGAAAGATTGGCTCATTGCCATTATTTGGTAGCCTTTTGCCTAGATAGAAGTTGGCAGTAATTTCGGCTTGCTGCATCTTATCTTGTCAACTTATTCAATCTGTGACATTCAATAACAGCTAGCCACAGTGAGAGTTCCCAGCAGCTGGAATGTATGAAATGTGGTGAAACTGACTCACAGTCAATTTTTGGAGAAAGAGCTGATGTAAAGAAAGTTAATGATGCCTTCCGTGATAAATGCTGCCTAGACAGTTTAAGAGGAATATTTTGGGGTGAAAAGGATTCTGTAAACAGCAGTAACATATCTTAGGAAAATCCATATCATTGTTTATCCTATAGTCCCCAAAACTGCAAACACCAAATAAAATGAAATCATCAAACAGTTACTCTAAAATATGTGACCTAGATTCTGTTTGAGTCTTTCAATTCTTCCAGCACTACCCATCCATTTTTTGTTTACATCCATTTCAGCTTTTTCCCTGTGCTGTTTTTTTAATATATGAAAAGATAATAAGGCATACAGGTTTTTTTCAAAGTCTAAACTCACGTTGTCTGTAAATACAATGTTGGTGAGTATTTGATGGCAAACATTTCTTTGCATTTTTAGCAAAGACTTTTAAATTTCTGCAAACCGAAATTCTTAAATAGTCAAAGTAATTCCTATTCTTCAACCCAGTAACTGAATACCCCTTGTCTGAACTGTTCATAATTATATCTAGCTATCTCCCTTCAAGACCTGCTCTGATTCAAGCCAAATGAGGTGAACAATTGCTGTCACTTGCTGAATCTTGGCAATTTTCCCCATGAGCAAAAATAAATATTGCAGCTTGCCCACAATTTTCAGTATACCTATCGACTCAGGTTTTCACGGACGCAAAGGAACGAAGAAACATTGCGTGCTGGGGGCCACTGCGTAGCAGGCAGTTTGGAGAACATATTATTTTACAGAAATAAACTTTTCAGCTATGGAATGTGATGTCTTAGGAGGAAGAAAGAGGGGTCCAATATCCAGTTAAAGGAATCCTCTGTGACTCCACTAATAGCCAGTTTGTGACTGTTTTTAACACAATCACATATGTAATGTCCCATAGCACCAAGCCTGGTGTAGAGTATCAGACATGAATTCTCCTCACAGAGTGTAAATTTCATCCTGTCTGGAGAGAAAGTGATCACCTACTGGAAGCCCTATCTACTCACAGGCAGTCCACAGCATTATATACGTGATGCACTTGCTTTTGTTTAATGAGGACTGAGGGCCAATAAAACAGATTGGGTCATAGCTCATAAACCTATAAAACTGACCAGCACCCAGCTCCACAATGACGCCATCTGGCTGAGATCAGAATTGCATATATATTGTCAACACTCTGAGAGGGGTTTTCAGACAGAGTAAGGGTTTCATTTCCAATATCCTGATGTCTTGTAGGCTCGTCCCAGGTTTCCTCTGAACTAACCCACACCCCTAATCAATCATTAGGCATTTGGTACTGGAATGAGAGAAACATTTCCTGGTGGCGTAGTATTCCTAGAGGTATATTATTTTAGGGAATAAAGGTAAGGGAAGTATTAGCATCTTCTTTCTAATCTAAAGAGAAAACTGGAATTCTGTTCACCAAGAAAGAATATAGATAACAACAATCACGTGTCAGAGCAGAACTATTAAATACAATCTGCCCTCTGCGGTGCAGCAAGCTCCCTGCCCGTGAGAGGCAGAGGCCCCACTGTACGATGCCATTCTATATAAGAAATTTGATCGTCCATACATCTTGGTATCCACGGGGGTCCTGAAACCAACTTCCCGCAGATACCGAGGGATGAATATAAAACTTCATGGTTGAGCTTTAAAAAAAAAACAACAAACATTTGTCCCAGTGTATCACTCCTAGATTATTTTCCAATTACAAAGGTAAACTGTACCTTCATAATGGTGATATCAGGTGATCACCACCTGAACTGTGTGATCACACAGCATCACCAGTAGCAGGACAGCCTGACACCGTGGCCTCCTGACGGGATGCTCGCACTTGCCTACAACACCACCTTGAAGTATTCCTCACAGTGACTTGACCTGAATTCAATGATAACAAAACAGACAAAGCAAAATGCGGGGCGTTTTATAAAATATTGGGGTGGGCCTGGTATCTTCCAAAAAGTCATTGTCTTGAAAAGCAACAAAATATGACAGACCTGTATACTGAAAACTATAAAATATTGCTGAAAGAAATTAAAGGAGACCTAAATAATTGGGAGATATACATTGTTGATGGGATGGAAGACTCAATATTGTTAAGATGTCAATTCTCCCTGAATTACTGTATAAATTCAATCCAATTCCAATCAAAATCTCAAAAGGCTTCTTATAAAAATTGACAAGGCTGATTCTAAAATTCACATGGAAACGCAAAGAACTTAGAACAGCTAAAACGACTCTGAAAAAGAACAAAGTTGGAGAGGTAGCTCCAACTGATTTTTTTTTAAAACATCTTTATTGGAGTGTAACTGCTTTACAATGGTGCGTTAGTGCTCCATCTGATTTTAAAAACTGTTATAAAACTATGGGCTTCCCTCGTGGCGCAGTGGTTAAGAATCCACCTGCCAATGCAGGGGACACAGGTTCGAGCCCTGGGTCCGGGAGGATCCCACATGCCGCAGAGCAGCTAAGCCCGTGCGCCACAACTACTGAGCCTGTGCTCTAGAGCCCGCAGGCCACAACTACTGAGCCCGCGTGCCACAACTATTGAAGCCCGTGCACCTAGAGCCCGTGCTCCACAACAAGAGAAGGCACGGTAATGAGAAACCCGCACACCGCAACAAAGAGTAGCCCCCGCTCGCCGCAACTAGAGAAAGCCTGCGTGCAGCAATGAAGACCCAACGCAGCCAAAAATAAAATAAATAAATTTTTAAAAATTGTTATAGAACTAAAGGATGAAATTGGTATAGAGAAAGACAAATAGATCAATGGAACCGAACAGAGAGTCCATAAATAAACCCACACATGTATGGACGACTGATTTTTACAAAGGTACAAAGGTAATGCAGTGGAGAAAGGACAGCCTTTTTAACAAACTGTGCTAGAATGCTAGTCATATCCAAAAAAAAGAAAAAAATAATGCAAACTAAATTATAGACGCAAACATAAAATCGAAAACCATAAAACTTCTAAAATACACAGGAGAAAATCTCTGCGTCCTTAGGCTAGGCAGAGATTTCTTAAATATCACATAAAAGCACAATCTGTAAAAGAATAAAGTAACAATTTGGACTTCACCAACATTAAAAACTTCTCTTCAAAAGACAGTATCAAGAGAATGAAAAGACAAGCCATAGGGTAGGAGAAAAATCTTTGCAAAGCATGTATCTGATGAAGGTCTTAGATCTAGAATCCAAAACTTTCAAATATTAGCAATAGGAAAACAAGCCAATAAAAAAAAAAGGGTAAGAGATATGAACAGATATGTCACCAAGGAAGATATACAGATGGCAAACAACCCATGAAATCTGCTGAATATCACTAGTTATTAGGAAACTGCAAATTATAACGACAATGAGATTTTACTACACACCTATTAGAAAGGCTAAAATTTAAAAAGACTGACCATACCGAGTGTCAGAGAGGATTTAGAGGAACTGAAAGTCTCATACTCTGCTGATAAGAATCTAAAATAACACTGCCACTTTGGAATATACTTTGGCAGTTTCTTATAAAGTTAATCAAGTACCTACTATATGGTCCAGCCATTTCTCTCCTAGGCATTTACTCAAAATAAAATGAATGCATGTCCATACAAAGTCTTACGTATGATGTTCATAACAGCCTTATTTGTAAAAGCCCCAAACCGGAAACAACCCAAGTGTCCACTGACAGATGAATGGTTAAATAAATGTGATACTTCCATACAATGGATACTACTCAGGATTAAAAAGGAATAGACTGTTGAACATTCAACAATATGGCTGAATCTCAAAATAATGATGCTGAATTAAAGAAGCTCAACAGAAAAGGGTACATATTATGATCCTATTTCTATAAGGCTCCAGAAAATACAAATGAATTTGCAGTGACTAAAAGCAGATCAGTGGTTGTTTGCAGATGGGATTGGGGGGGGTAGGGTTAAGGGAGCAGGTTACAAATGGGCACGAGGAAGCTTTTGGAGACAGGTGTGTGTTCACTGTCTTGATTGTAGTGATGATCTCACTGGTGTATATGTGTCGAAACATCAAATTTTACTCTTTAAATATGTGCAGTTTATTATTTATATCAGTAAAGGTATTTAAAAACCAAAGGCATGGAGACCACTCTATAAGAATCTAAAGAGATATAACCAAATGCACCGCGTGAACCTTGGCTGAATTTTGAATTGGAGAAAAATCCTACGAGACGTTTTTGTAAAAAATGGGGGAACCTGACTTCATATATTAGATGGCATTATGGAATTATTGTCAGATTTCTTAGGTGTGGTAACAGTATTGTGGTTATATATAGTAAAACGTCCGTTTCTTTAGGTGATGCATATAGAAATAAAAAAGTGAAATATCATAAGGTATACGACTTTAAAATTGTATAGCAAAAAGAGACAGAGAAAGAAAAAAAACTGTGGTGGGATCTCAGTGAGGACTGTACATATGTTCTTCGTCCTGTGTCCAAGCTTCTGAACATTTGTAAGCTTTTAAAATAAAATCTGGGGGGAAATATATGTAGTGTATGTGCTTACACTGTATCAGGATGAGAAAGAGGGAAAAGTTTCAGTTAATAGGTAGTCAATGGAGAATCTGGAGAAATCCGCTCTGGGGAGAGAGCTAGGCTCTGTCTCCGATGTGCTGACTTACCTTAGCACATGCTGGACATGTTGTAGGGTCTTCAGTGGGTCTTTGGGGTGTATGCTGCAAAAGGAGCTACAGAACGAGTTGCATTAAGAAAGTCCTTGATTGCGATTGAAACTGAGCTGCGCCTCAGAGTTCTAAGTGATATGCCGAGTCTCGGGTTGGCCTCCCTAGGAGCACGAGTACGTGTTTATTCGGGAGTATCAACACCAACAGGCAGAAGGAGAGAAACAGGATTGGGCCAAGGAAGAGGTTGTGCCATGATGCAGACGCAACAGGGTCTCAGCTGAAGCCACCCTCAAAGCTGCGCCCTCCCGGAAAAGGGGCTGAGCCTTCGTACCCCAGCATCTGCCAGTGATTATCTGCAGATTGCCCAGGAGAAGGGGGCAGAACCTTAGACAGTAGGAGTCTCTTCAGGCAAGGCAGTTTCCAAAGAGGGCTGCCAGCTGAGAGCTGCATCGCCAGCCTCTGGGGGAATACATCCCCCAGTTCTGAGAGGGGATCCCGCTGCGTGGGACAGCATGACACCTGTAACGCTCTCCCCCTCCTGGTTCTTCTACACGTGGTTAATACTTCTTGTACAAGTTGTGCATGACTAATTGTTTATAATGCTCATGAAATTACTGGCGTATAATTACTCATCCCTTTTCTACATTGTGAGTATACCAATTATTTCAAAAATCAAATTTTATATGTATTGTGGCTTAACTTTCCTCAATTCATGGCATAAAATGGAAAATACAGGTCTTATTTTCTTTAACTGTTGTTAGTTTGAGAAGGTAGACACGTGTTTCTGGGGTTCAAAGGTGAAGGTAGCAATACACTGTCACAAATGTCTTGACAAATGGCCTTGTCCAAAGCCCACAGCTGTGAAGCAACAGAGCAAATATTAGAATTCAGGTTTCCTGATACCCGAGTCCAGTGACCTCATCTCTACACCATTAATGTGTTTGTCAGTCCTAAGTTTTAACACAAAGAGCATCACTTTTCCGACCACAAGGGAAGCTTGTCCGGAAACATCACTAATGGGTGTTAGCTCCATGTGACTGCTTTTTAGTGGAAGGAACGGATGGGATAGTTCAACCTACAACAGCTTATATGCCAGCCATGCCTCCCAGGGTCCAGAAAGATGTATAAATGTCCAGTTCCTTACGGTTACAGCTACATTTCCCAGCCCAAGTAGAGTCTCCTCTCCCCTAGACAACTGATCCCCCAACTCCTTGACAGGCAGAGGTCTTTGCATATGAGGCCACCCCCAAGGCTGTCTCTCTCTTACGGTCACTGGGGAACAAATCCCCTTTGGTCCTAATGTCCTTGGCTCACTTTCCCCAGGGGGCCAGCGCTTGGCCCCCACGCGCTGGTCTATGTAGTCCACGTTTCAGATCCATTCCGTATGTCCTCAAAGGGATCACACCTTTCCCACTAAAGGGCTGGATCTCTTTTCAGCCTATCTCTTTACGTATTATTATGCACAGAGAGTCTCTTCCTGGAGAGGAATTGCCAAGGGCCCTTACTTACCCCATCTTCTGCGTAAGCTAAACAGCTAGGAAGTGGATAGAGGGAGATGAAGTCAGTCCTGTCCCACCACACAAAGAAAAAGACACTGGGCTATTCAATGTTTACTTGCAAATCAAAGAATTTCGATTTACCTTCCTGATGTGGCTTAATTCCCCCTCCTCCCCTACACCTACTTTCCTTGGTCTACCCTTGACCTTCTCCAGTCAGTCAGTCATCGTCTCATCAACACATGTGGAGAGAACCATCAGACACTGCCACCTGTTCATGCTTCAGACGATATCTACATTCCATTTGTGTATTGCTTACTTTTGACCTTTTTTCCTGCCTGCAAGCACACCTTTTATCAGTTGGGGCATCTGCCTGAGTGTAAGAGCGTGCACAATTGGGAAAAAGATAGCAACGCTGAAGCCTTGCTGGATTTGGCAAGGAAATTGGACACAATTTCAATCGCATGCAGAGGACGTTTGCTCGTTATTCTTAGTAGGGAATATGGACTTAAATAGAAAACACACACAAATATGTAATCTGTGGTCAAGAAGGGGACTTTTCTGTCAGTTCTCTTTAGAAATACTTAGAGCTGTTTGTTTTTCTAAGCACTGGCAATTAAAGCCTTGGAGAATGAAAAATTAAACACTTCTATGATTTACTCTTTTATTAAGTGGGCTTTTTAGTTGAATGTGAAAATCAGTGTAGTAAAATGAGCTTTAAAGTCAAAAGACTTCAAGTTACATCTTAGCTTTGTTCCTGATTACTATGACCCTGCACAAGTCATATGAGCTCTCTGGAAACTCAGGATTTTAACTTAACATTCTCTGAATGTATTCACTCTAAGAACCAACTTCTACTCAAAATGTATTTATTATAGCTCAGAGAGAAAGTTTTACTCATTAGGATGCTTATATTTGTACCTTACTTTAAAATTACTTTTGGACTGTTATCCTTATTTATTAATTAAAAAGATATTTTTTGAAGTCCTCATTGGTTATAGGTCTATTCCTGCCATCACAGACCTTAGATTCTAGGAGGAGAGAAAGTGCTGAGATAAATGAATCCATGATTATGTCGATGATTACTGACTGTAGCATGTACTATGCATAAAAAACACATAGGCTGCTATGTGAGAGCATTGTGGAAGGAGAAAATTCAAGTTGGTGGGGCAGCAGGCGGTCACAGAAAGACTGTGCAAGAAAATGCATGAAGGTGAACCTCAAAGATGAGTTAGGAGTTACCTGGGTGAAGAACTCAGGCAAAATAACATTGTGGGCAGACAGAATGCTATGCATGGTGTGTGCTAAGTCCCTTTGCTGGAAATAAGCGTGGAGCACCCAAGAAGCCAGCATGGATAAATCATAGTCAGGAGGCTAGCTAAGAAGCTGGAAATGCAGCTAGGCTGGATACTGTAGGGCAACAGGAAATCTTTGAAAGATGTTTTAGAGGGGACCATGTGGTCTGATTTGCAGTTTTTATAGAGATCATTTTGTTTACTCTGGACAGTATTATTTAGAGGGAGGCAAAAATGGATGCAGTAAAACCAGTTAGGATGCTGCAATAGCATCGTAGGAACAGTGTGAAAGTGCATCATCATCTTCATCTTCAAGATCATCACCACCACCATCATCACAACGAAAACTTGAGAATTTACAAATGGTACCCACTGTTCTCTGTGCTTAAGTGTATTAACTGGTTAATCATATTTAAGATGAGGGCTGGGGCAGTGGGAAGAGAACAGATTCCAGAAGTATGTTACAGATAATACTAGCTAACTGAGTAACAGACTAGATATAAAGGGTAAAATGTGAGGGAAGAGCAGGTTTTAAAGAATGACCCTTAAAAGTTCCAATTTGTGCAACCAAGTAGATGGAGGTAATAGTCCTGAGATAAAGAACATTAGTACAATATATACAATGGAATACTACTCAGCCATGAAAAAGAATGAAATAATGACATTTGTAGTAACACGGATGAACCTAGAGATTATCTTACCAAGTAAAGTACGTCAGAAAGATACAGATACCATATGATATCACTTATATGTGGAATCTAAAATATGACACAAATGAACTTATCTGTGAAAAAGAAACAAACCCACAGACATAGAGAACAGACTTGTGATTGCTGAGGGGGAGGGGAATGGGGAAGGGAAGGATTGGGAGTTTGGGATTAACAGACGCAAACTAGTGTATACAGAATGGATAAACAACAAGATCCTACTATATAGCACAGGGAACTATCTTCAATATCCTGTTACAAAACATAATGGAAAAGAATATGACAAAGAATGTGTGTGTGTGTGTATATATATATATATGTATAACTGTATTACTTTGCTGTACAGCAGACATTAACACAACATTGTAAATCAACTGTACTTCAATAAAATAAATTTTTTAAAAAAAGAGTATTAGCACAAAGCCAGATTTTACAGGGACAGCTCTGTCTTCAACATGACTTGCGATGCCTGTTTGACTGTTTCAGCAGCGCTATGAAGCTGATGAAGATGCCGAGCCCTATGTTACAGATGGCAAACATGTCGCTGCACATACATGAGAATAACCTTTTCAGAAACTTCTTCTGCAGCGCACTGTGATGTGTGGGCCTGAAATCTCTGTAGACATCACTGAGGACACTACGAAGAAGACCTTTCATGCTTTATCTTCCTCCCATAAATAATGTATGGTGATTCCATAAGCCAAGATTGAATAGAAAATTTGCCTTTCAAATTATTTTTTAAGAGTCATTCATGCATTTTTCTTAGTTTCTATCAAAGGCTGACACGGTTTCATTTCAAGAGTCTGATGAAACAACAGACCTCTGTCTAAGAATTTTTTTTCTTAAGTTATTTAAGGGCTCTATACATGAGCCTAGGTATTTTCTGTTGAGACACAGTAATCTACTCGCATGCTCGTTATTTAACCATTTTGAGGATCTATTTTGCACTTTCTAGAGAAAGTAGATTTTTTTTTTTTCCCTTAAGAAGCGAGGGTTGAGAATTCCAAGTAGGAATAAGTGCTGGGTAGAGGCTTGGAAAGAAAATCTTAACTGTAAATGTAAATGATGGTGAAGGACTAGCTTTGGGTGCTTGTGACTAGATTAGGATAAGAGCTCACTGGGGTTGGAGGAGATGAAGCTGGTGTAGATTTCTGGAGCCTTGCACTCCGGAAGAGGGCCTAGGATCCAAATGTGCTGGTATCGATTCAAATCCCTTGCAAATATTTTTAGCCAGTCCACCCTTGCTTGGGGAGGGGCAGACACGTTTTATTGTTTTTAGGGGAGCTCAAACCTACTCTGGGGTTGGTACAGTGTTGATGTGATTTAGGATGATACTGTCCTAGGGTTTGCATAAAAGGAGGCAGAATGTTAAAAAGTGATCCCTTGGTTTCTCTCTTACTCTTACTTCTTCCCATACAGTCCATCCACATGTCCTTTCATTTTTTTCCTCCCAGTATCTCTCTCATTTGTCCCCTTCAGCCCTCTTGATTGCTATTATTCTAGTCTGAGCCATCCCACTTTTTAAAGGTGGGTTTTTTTTAAGTGATGTTAATTGATGATTCAGAAAAACTCCAGGAGGGATCAGAATTGAAAAAAACAAATGCATATACGTTACCAGTTAAGTCAAAGTCAGCAGCTTTTTGTCAAGAACAAACAAACAAACTCAATGCCTGAACTCTTCATCGAGTTGTCATGGCAACCATTTCATTTTCTATTGTGAGGAGACAATTGGGTGCTAACCTGAGTGTTAGCCCAAGCTTTTTGAAAGAAAAGCTCCCATCCTTCCAAAAGGGGCAGGGTTGTTGATTTTCAATGTTGCTTCAGGCTCCAAAGGAGTCACTCTTGATAATTATGCTTTATTGTCTAGTGAACACATGATAGGGGGTTAAAGAGATGTAGGTGGCAGCTCCCAGGACAGCAGAGTCCATTCCCGACTTGGGCCAAGTGGGACGTACCCCTTACAGGGAATCCACGGGAACATCACACTTTTTCTCCTTCCTGTTGGGTACCCTTCTGACTCTGTTCTCTGGGATAACCCAGAGACAAAGCCAAAGACCGCAAATATAACCTCTTAATGTAACCTCTTATCTTTGTGTCCCCAAAACTTCCTTCCTTAACAATATCAATGAAGCTCCTTGATTTTGCCACCCACAGTGCTAGGCATTCAGGACAGTGAGCTAAGCAGACGCCTCCTGGTGCGGGAGATAGCTGCTAATCTCACACATACACACAAATGTTTAAATGTGAATTATTAAGATTGCTTTGTGAGCTTATAGCAGGATGGTAAGACCCAGTCTTGGCTGAGGAAGTGATGCTTGAGTAGAGAGCTGAAGAATGAAAAGAATGAGGTAGATGGGGTGGGGAACATTCCAGGGAAAGGGGAAAGCATATGCAAAGGCCCTGTGGCAGAAGAGAGCAGGGCATATTCAGGGAAATGAAAGAGGTCAGTGTGGCTGGGGGGACCTGATGAGCTGTGACATGGAGATTAGGCTTGGGTTTGTCAAATGAGTGAAGACCATCTCATTCATCAAATATACATTCAACTTGTTCCCTGTGCCAGGCACAAGGATGCCAAGATAAATTAAACATGGTCCCTGCCTTGATTTGCTCACTTCTGAGTGCTCCCTCCTTCCCTGACTTCCACAAAATATTCTGGTTCTGTTCCTATTATAGGGGATAATTTATCTCTGTGTTTTACCTCCTCTGTTTATTAGTTCTGAATGCCTTGACTAGGCCAGAGGAGTGCCCCAGTTAAAGGACCGGGGAAAAAAGGAAGCCAATGAAATTGCTAGAGGAAAAAGTATCTGGAAAAATGGGAAGAAATGATGGTTCTTCAAAGCCCAAGAGCCTCTGGACATGGTTACATTATCCGATGCTACATACACATATATTGCAGCAGGGCAGCACTCTGACCATGGGTTCAGAGTTTAAGAAGTAGGACCACTAACAAGCCATCTCCTCTACCACATCTCTGGGAGGTAGATGCCATTAGTCGCCTCATGGTGCATCAATATCCAGGCTTGGAAAGGCTAAGTGAGCTACTTAAGATCCCACAGTAGCTAGTAAGTGGCATATCCTACCTCCAGACCCAGAACTCTGGACTCCAATGCCAGTACATTTGTCGTATGTTTGATGGCTCTTGGCTGCACAACATATATTTCCTAGATTGTACTCATTCATTTGTTCAACTGTTATGAACTGAGTACTTTTATGTTCCAGGAGTTATGTACAGTAGGTCAAAATAGATGGTCTGTGCTCTCATGAGAATATTCTATTGAGGGGATAATTATTAAATAAACATGCAAGTGAATAATCACAACTTGTGATTGATGTAATGAAGGGAAATAGTATGTTCTATGAGCAAGCAAGAGAGGAAGGGCATAGTTTATATATGAGGGTCAGAGAAGCCCTCCTCGGGGAAGTGAGACAGAGACCTGAAAGGCAGGTAGGAGGTAGCCAGGAAAAGATGAGTAGGAACAGCATTTAAGGCAGAGGGAACAGCATGTGCAAAAGTCTTGAGGCTGGACAGAGCACTGCATATTTGAAGGACTTAGAGAAGGTGAGGGAAGGCGGAAGGGGGACTCTGCAGAGTTCCTGAGGCCAGGTTAAGGATTTTCTCTTCATTCAAAGTGTGATGGGAAGTTGAGTTAAAGCATCAGGACAGCTGGAGCTCCCTATACTATTGTCCTCAGCATTGAGTTTTAAAGTGGAATGAAACCTGGAAAAAAACCTCTCAGGTCTGATAGGAAGTCTGGGAAGGTTTAGAGGGCAGATACAGAGGAGGTAGTGATAGAGGCCAGACTGCAGGCCCTCGGGAGTAAGTGGGTAGGAAACACTACTTTTGAGATCCATGATCCAGGACCTTGGAAACAAAAGGAAAGGAAAATGGATCTTGTGAAGGTAAGATCAAAACCGTGTACTACTTAGCCACTACTCCTCGGCCAGGTTCACTCCTCTTGTTCTATTTCTCTTAGAAGGGTGAGTGTTATTTCTCTGCCCCATCTCAGAGCCCTCACCATTCCAATTAGGGGCACAGGCTGAGCAACTGTTTATCTACAATTTTCTGGGCAGTCTGATTGCAATTATTTTCTCCTTCCGGGTTTAAACCATTACATAACTGAGATTGTTGCTGAGGAGTTCAGAGCACAAGTTACCCCTGGGTGGGCAATTCAGCTCCTAGGTCCCCGATGTTGGCTGCTGTGCCCATCGGCCAGAGACACCATTGGCTGAGTGGGTACCAGAGCATACTACAGAGTCAGGACAGCAGTTAGGGGACCTGTCTCCATCCACACCCACAGTGCTGCACCGGTGGCCGTGGAAAAGCAGGGAAGCAAAGGCGATACATGTGAGCTAATGCAAGAGGAGAGGAAGAATTTGAAGGGCAGGAAGGGAGCTACTATAGCTCAGAGGCAAGATGGGAAAGATACAGTCCAAAAGGAACAGAGGAAGACTCACAAAACTAACCGCCATGATCAAAACCTGTCAAAATTCATCAGAAAGTCATCGTCAATGACTTTGAAAACTGAGATTAAGAACATACTTTCTTTTTATAAGAATCTGACATTGTCTTCGTGTCAATGACACTCTTGGGTCCAGTTTCAATGAACACTTTACAAGTCCTACTTGAAACACATTGACTATTCCCAAGAAATGCCAAGACTGTCTCTTTCTTTTAGCCATTAATTTGACATCAGTATTTTCATTTGATTCCTGTCTTTTTATATTCACAGGAACTATAAAGGTGACCTTAAAAGTTGGCAAGATTAGACAGCTTTGCATTTCTATAAGTGGAATATTTCAAATGACAACTTTAGAAGTGGAATACGTTAAGTTCAGACTTTTCTTTTTAATGCCCTGGTTTACTTGCAAAGTAATACAGATCATCATCATTTATTACCTAATGTATTCCCCAGCGAGGTACAAGCCAGTATTTTCACATTGTAAGACAGAATCTGACATTGCCTCCTACAAAATGCTGTTAGGTTCGGTCTTGAAGAACATGGCCAAGGATTCCAGGGGAGCCAATGGAATCTGGCAGGAGTGTGCCTCTCGAGGCTGACAGTGGGGAAAATGCTTTGCCTTTGTATGCTAAATCACTACAAGACAGGGGCCTGACATCTGTGGGGCTCTTGAACCAGGAGGAATGGTAAATAACCTTTTAGATAATACAGTAGAACAAATAGTGCCAGCATTGGCTATATAGAAGAGTAAAACTCCTACCTTGTAGTTGGAAGAGGAAAAAATCTTAAAATCAAAATTGAGGGATCACAGGGCTAGTACGTGCCCAGAAAAATCAGAAGTGACTGCCTGGAAGAATGAGCTAGTAGGATAGCACGCAGCTCGTTAGGATGGCGTGGGGAGCAGAACCCTGAACTTCCCAAGGATGTGGCCAGTTGGAATAACAGCATCTGTCTGACAGTGCTGTGTGGGAACAGACACAGCATCAGGTTTCTGGTCAGGAGAGCAAAGAACCGAGGTGTAGGTGATTTCAAGCATGACATAATCACCTCTCTCACGCTCCAGAAACTGATTTGCATTCACCTGGAGTGCGTGTCTTATGTCCCTCCAAATAAATCATGTAATTGTGTGTAGACTTAACATCACGTCTGCCTGGAGATACTAAATGAGAAAAATGAAACACAGTCACACTAGGTCTTGTCCAATAATTGTCTAGTTGCCTTCATTATTTATAATTCCATGCCAGAAGCCTGTCCACAGAGTGTGTCCCATAATATTTGGTGTGTATGTGTGTGTGTATTTCTTTATGTATACTGTCTATCATCTATCTATATATTACCTATTCAAAGAAAACAGGTTTTAAATAGAATAGCAGGAAAACTCTCTACAGAAATGGGGCCATCTACTCTAATAAAGACTCACATTTTCTGAGCATGCCACCGGGCACTGTGCTATCTTTTAATTTTCAAAAGGGTGAGAAGGTCTCTGTGGTAGGGGTAGAATGAGAAGGGTTTTATATCAGACACTCTGGTAACAAATTCCTAGGGTTTGAATTTTGACTCTGTCGCTTGCCAGAAGTGAAGTAGCTTGCGCAACGTTACCAACCAACAATCCAAGGCCAAGTTTGAAACCACTTCTAACAAGAAACACCTTGTTTTTCCAATACCATCCTTCTAGAAGATCCAAGTATCTTCCCCCCCACAAAACAGTATTTTTCCTCATTATTACACCGAATCCTTTCACCATCATGCATTATTTCATAACTAAGCAAAAGCCTTCAGTATGTTGACCCTCCGGATGATTGAAGAAGCCCCATTGCAAACACCCTGCCTCATTTCCAGCCATGTATCATTATTATTTCTCAAAAATATGGTGACTCTAATTAGGAAGCAAGGGGTGCAGGTGGTAAGGATCAAAAACACTGGTCTTACCTGCCAGGAGCTTCTATTTCAACTTAGACATATGAATGTTTCAAACATCTGTCAGATAATGATGTACCCTTCCTCTTTACTCTAAATGTATCTGTATCAGATACATTTTTCATTTTTATTGTACAGACTTTGGGATGTCATGAGAATTATGAAACTTCTCCCATCTTACCAAAAGACTCCGCTAAAGCTTTCTTGTCCCAGTTGTCAATGGTCACTTGGGAATGCACATAATAGGTTATTTCTCATAGAACAGTCAATGACAGATAAAACAGGGGTTTGAGTATACTTTCAAACAAAACAGAAAGCAAACTTAGCGAGATGTCTTTCCCTAAAGTAGGTTGTTATTCGGTGGATTCCATAAGAAAGATGACCATTTCAAAATGTATTAAAATTATAGGAAAAAGAACAGCAGAGTGAATAAGGCATTTTATGTTATAGCCAATAGATCAATCAGTGATAATAACACCCTGGGTTGAGTGGTTTCTACATGCTGGGCACCCTCCTGTGTATTTTACTATGGTCCAATTTGATCAAAATGTATTAAAATTATAGGAAAAAGAACAGCAGAGTGAATAAGGCATTTTATGTTATAGCCAATAGATCAATCAGTGATAATAACACCCTGGGTTGAGTGGTTTCTACATGCTGGGCACCCTCCTGTGTATTTTACTATGGTCCAATTTGATCCCAGCAACCTTACAAGATGTCTGTCGTTATAATCTCCACTCTAGAAATGAGGAAACAGAGGCACACAAATAATAGCAAAATAATAATAATAATGATGATGATAACTTACAGACTACAAATAATAGCTTTTCTTAAAGCAACTGTGAATGCCAAGGCTACTTCTCACATCTAATACGTGCTTCAAGTGTAGAACTTTCTGTGCAAGCAGAATTTAATAAGTGCACACTTTGTGGCAGACATCGGATCTATTATCCAGTCAGTTCTGCGATAATGTGACACGTATGTTCCTAAAACTCACCATGCTAAGCAAAATTGTGCAATAGAAAGAACTAGACTTATGGGAAAAATTGGGTTAAGGATGTAACACGCAAAAATATCATCAGTGACATTAAAAAAGATAGGAATCTAATAAAAATGGTGGCATCGTTTTTACACCTGTTCAACGGCTAAGAAATGCGTAAATATTGTAATACATATGTCACTTTACCTTTATTTAAAAAAGGACCTAAAGTTTGCACCTGGAAGCAAGTGGCAGAAGTGTTGCTGCTTGTGATCTATCGTGAAACTGTGGAGGGGGACTTGGGCAGATGTTTGAGGGCGGGGCGTGTGTGTGTTTCGTGTATCCCACAAGGCTGGGTTTGGCCGGGTGCAGTTTGCTGTGCTCACCTGGTGTTTCTTGCGGAAGAAATCACACATTTGTAAACATGAACTTCGTGTTATACTCAAATCGTTCCCTAATATATCGACCTCATCAGGATGAATTTGCATTTTAAAGCATGCATTACAGCACAACTGACTGTATTCTTCAGACCAGGTTAAGTGCTATTCGGAGCTGTACCTCATCCAAGGGGCCAACAGGGCAATCGTCCTGACTGGGGACGTGGGGATGCTTTATGTAGAAGGAATCTTTGGACTGAACATCAAATGCAAACAGGCTACCAGAGGCAGAACAGGTGAGCAAAGGACATGCCAAGGGGAGAAGAAAGCAGGGGCCAGTAGACACTGTGAGAAAGAGGATGCGATGTGCAGTTACTACAGTACACAGTACTTGATTCTAGGTTGTGTTCCTCCTGCCGTTACAATGTGGTTCCCTGATGGCAGGGAGAATGCCCTATCACCATCACAATGGTCTGTGAGGCCACTTGCTAGTACAGTGAGCCCTCTATATCCACGGGTTCCACAACCATGGATTCAACCAACTGAGGATGAAAAATATTCGGAAGAAAATTTTGCCAGAAAGTTCCAAAAAGCCAAACTTGAACTTTCAGCATGCTGGCAACTATTTACACAACATTTACATGGTATTTACAACTATTTACATAGAATTTACATTGCATTAGGTATTATAATTAATCTAGAGATGATTTAAAGTATATGAAGATGTGCATAGGTTATATGCAAACACTACATCATTTTATATAAGGGACTTAAGCATCCTTAGGTTTTGGTATCCTCAGGGGGTCCTGCAACCAATCCCTCATGGATACTGATGGATGACTGCATCTCACTGAAAATGGCAACCTGATAAGTGGATGAATGCACCAACAGTGGAGAAAAGTAAGGTCTCTCTCACATAGCCTATCTGGCAAATACAGGTCACAGTGAATTTACAGCATGTGGTCATTAACAGCTTGCCCTGGAATCTATCAAAAATAGTCTTCAGTTAAACTGATTCTGAAACTTACACAGAAGAGATGGCAAGCTTCAAAGTTCGCTCAAGAGCACTATAGAGTTTTCAACTTTCTCAGTATCTTAGCAATCAAAACTTACAGAAGGAGAACTCAAGTAACCCTAAATGCTATACCGATTTCTAAAGCAACAATGGCATCTCATGATATGCACTCACATTTATCTGACAATGAACTTTTAGGCCAAGGTGAGAAAATGCGCAGGGCAGATTCAGCTGGGCTTTGCCTGGCACTGCATTAAGCACAAAGCTGTGTCTTTAACAGTATACTTGCTGGTACATGTCAATCAGACAAGACATGAATAGGCCTGGATTTTTAGAAACTACTTTGTAGTTAATAAGTAAGACCTATATTAAAAGTTTAAAATATATGGCAGCAGTTACTAAGGAAGACTTATCTGGAGATCTATACCCCAGCATCCTAATATAAATATTAGGCAGAATATAAATATTAGCAGCTCACATTTCATGGGTACTTGTTTCGCAGGCATTTTGCTAAGCACTTTTTTAAAAAAATAAATTCATTTATTTATTTTATTTAGTTATTTTTGGCTGCGTTGGGTCTTCATTGCTGCACGCGGGTTGTCTCTAGTTGCGGCGAGCGGGGGCTCCTCTTCATTGCAGTGTGCGGGTTTCTCATTGCGGTGGCTTCTCTTGTTGCAGAGCATGGGCTCTAGGAGCCTGGGCTTCAGTAGTTGTGGCATGAGGGCTCAGTAGCTGTGGCTTGCGGGCTGTAGAGCGCAGGCTCAGTAGTTGTGGCGCACGGGCTTAGTTGCTCTGCAGCATGTGGGATCCTCCCGGAATAGGGCTCCAACCCGTGTCCCCTGCATTGGCAGGCAGGTTCTTAACCACTGCACCACCAGGGAAGTCTCAGCACTTTTCATATATTAATGAATCAGCTCTTCAAAGCCAGCATTTGAAAACTGAACTATTATTATCTTCCTTTTACAAATAAGGAAACTGAGACACAGAGTGGTTACAGCCAAGGATTCCGTGCATCAGATTTTAAGAAAACTGCTGTTCTAGAGTATCGTGCAGAACACTTCGCCGGGGACTTCCCTGGTGGTGCAGTGGTTAAGAATCTGCCTGCCAGTGAAGGGGACACGGGTTTGAGCCCTCGTCCGGGAAGATCCCACGTGCCGCGGAGCAACTAAGCCTGTGCGCCACAGCTACTGAGCCTGAGCTCTAGAGCCCACGAGCCACAACTACTGAGCCCGTGTGCCACAACTACTGAAGCCTGTGCGCCTAGAGCCCGTGCTCAACAAGAGAAGCCACCGCAATGAGAAGCCCGCGCACCGCAACAGAGTAGCCCCCGCTCGCCGCAACCAGAGAAAAGCCCACGCGCAGCAACAAAGATCCAACACAGCCAAAAATTTAAAAAATAAATAATAATAATTTAAAAAATTTTAAAATTAAAAAAAATAAAAAACACTTTGCCGGCTTGACTCTGAATCCCTTGCCTAGATGTTCCTTAGTTATATAAGCTGGATTACACATGGTGGTTGGTAGAAAAGCCACATTCAACCAAGGAATAGAAACTGGGTTCTGGAAATGTATTTAACCTGATGATACAATTAAGGCTTAAGTATCCAAACTCGTGGACATCGCAAGGCAGTCAGCATCCTCCCCACAAGCCTGAGCCACCGAGGACTGACTGTGGTCGGGGGGACTTCTCTCCACTGGGGATGAGCCTCACAGCCAGACGGGATGAGGTCAGTCCTAGGGAGATGCCTGGTCTCAGCTGTGCGTGCCAGAACCCCTGTGCCCTGACAGAAGGGATCAATAATGCTCACCAACACCTTCCCATCTCTGAAGAAATTATAAGGAGGATAAAGTAAAATGGTATACAATACCCCAAATCACACAGGGTAATTTTACAGTACACAATGTTCATTTTACAATAAGCGCTGGGTGAAACAGGAATAGCCTTCAGACTAAAAATCAATATGTTGCAATTTGCTAAAAAAAATTGTACTAAAGGGGCTGCTGGGATGAAAACTCAGAGTCAAAAGGTGAGCGTCCCACCAAAGGCCAAAAAAAAGAGCGACTTAGCTCCCTTCCTGGGGCTGAGTGGGGTCGTACCCCTGTGAATCAATACCTCTGGGTTCTCTGCAGACTGTAGCCTTCCTATCTTTCTACCCATATAACTTATTTACAAATACTTTCATAGTACTTACTACATGCTAGGTCCTGTCCTAAGCACTTTACAAATAGTAACTCATTCAGTCACCAAGATAACATCATGAGGTAGGGACTAATGTTATCCCCATTTACAGATATGGAAGCTAAGGCAGAGAGAGGTGAAGTAATTCGTCCAAGGTCACGAAACAAGTAAATGGGAATTGAACTCAGACTAGCTCTAGGTTCCTCATTCTTAACCACTCTGCAATGTATAGAGGATTTGGGGGCACAGGAATTTGGTCAATGACGTTCCTTTTGGTTTTCATAGATTTCGGAAGTGTCACCAGACATTATAAAAATTTCAAAACAAGTATCAAAGTCTTGACGGACTGTAGCCTGAAAATAACGAAATTAAACACTCCATAAAATAAACAGCATTGCTTTTGAAGTCTTAAATTGCTAAGTAGTCTTTGTTGAGAAAAAGCATGTATGTATACACATACAGGCACAAACATCTACATATGTACCTAAGCATATATAAGTTACAGTTATATATAAATCATAAACTCAACACAAACAAGCTATGGATGATTTCTTCAACTGCAAAATTTGCTTTTGAGTGGAGAAAGAGAAACAAAGCTTAAGATCCCATGGGTTAGTTTATAGCCCTTTCTTTCTTAGACTGGCTAATTCATGGTTTGCAAAGCCCTCATGAGTAGGACGACGGCAATGACCATGAGGGAAGGAAGTGACATTGCCTAGGTTCATAAAGCTCTGTTCTGTGGTTAAGACTTTCTTGGATAGGGTAGGCAGCAGGGCAGAATGGAGTTGAAGGTCTAAAGGTACTCTCACAGGAAAAGATGAACTTTAAAACACGGTCTAATTCACAACCAAAGCAGCCACATATCACAGGGAGGTCAGCTCGGTGCTTTGTGACCACCTAGAGAGGTGGGATAGGGAGGGTGGGAGGGAGATGCAAGAGGGAGGGGATATGGGGATATATGTATATGTATATAGCTGATTCACTTTGTTACAAAGCAGAAACTAACACACCATTGTAAAGCAATTATACTCCAATAAAGATGTTAAAAAAAAGGATCATTAATTCAATATTGTTTTGTCTTTATATTTTACATTTACTACGTATTATACAGTTAGCAGCTGGCAGCTCCCTTAAAGCGTTCAGAGACATGCACATTCAAATTAATGTTTGCTGGATAACAGTATTCCTTCCAGATGAGATGGCAAAGTCTCTTTTAATTTCTTCTCCAGAGCCTCAGATTGAAGAAATAAGATCAGAAATGGCCAGGCAGCTAATAGGTCTGATGGCAATTCTTGCATATTTAGAGAAAGGCTGTTTGACCATAGAGTCATCAGTAGGAAAAATGTGCCCCTTATATGAACACATGAGCTCATCCATTGTATGATCATTAAGTGCCTACTCTTTGCCAGCACTGCAGACACAATGACACACTACATACACAAGATTCCTGCCTTTGTGGAACTTGTGGCTTAGCTGGGGAGTTGGGCAGTCAAACAATCAGGGTAGTGGGTAGGTGATTACAAATGGAGAGCCATAATAAAAAAAAACCCAAAAAGCAAAAGAAAAAAACCAAGTGTCTTGAGTGCCTGTAGGTAAAGAAGCTGGCCTAGCCTTGAGGCTGTGGGGTAGGGCAGACTGGGATGGATGTTCTAAGAAGCAGAGGAGGAACATTCCATACAGAAGGAGACAAGAATAAAGAAAAATCACATGCATGCATGTAGAAAGGTCTGTGGTTGAATGAACCCAGCATCTTCAAGACCTGAAGGAGTGCCACAGGGATGGTGTCCTAGGGAGAGAGGCGGGGGAGAGTGGCGGGCAATTAGTCGGAAAAATTAGGCAGGGGGAAGACCACGTGGGACCTTGCAGAATCTATTAAGGATGGGGATTTTATCCTCAGATACGAGGGAAGACATAGTTGTGGAAAACCATGATCAAATACATTGTAAGGAGGCTAGGTTTTCCACTGATGTAAAAGGCCATGGGAGCTAGTCACGTGGGCTTTCTTTTTTTTTTTTATGTACTTGAAATTTATTTATTCATTTACCTATCTACCTGTTTGTTTATTCATTTATTTTCAGCTTTATTCAGGTATGATCGATGACTACAAATTGCATATATTTAGGTTATACGACATTATTTTCTCAGGTGTACAATGTAGACAATGTGTACAGTTGTGAAATGATGACCACAATCAAGTTAATGAACACATCCATCACCTCACATTGAATCTAGGCTTTAGAAGTCATGCAAACCACAAACATATCTAAATGAATGATGGGCTAAGGATCATGCCAGGGCACTTCATAATGCAACTGGACCAAGGCAAGTTGTCTGTAGCTTTCCCCTTACTGATCTTACCATTCCCCACCCCTTTCAACCTTCAGCTTTTCCAATTTAGGCAAGACAATGATTTAACACATTGAACAGTAAGTGAATAGGTTGCTCTACTGATTTCTCAAGGAAGCAAAAGGACACAAGGACAGCTGCGGGGGCCCCATCCGAACTACACATAACACGTGTCAGAATGAGGCTTTGTAGCCTTTTAGCAACTGTCGATGTACGGAGACTGGACAAGCCAACACCACTACATCTTGGCCCTTGCCACTGGTGTTTTGTAAATCAGCATGAAGCAAGAAGGGCTTACTTTCCAGGGAAACTCAACTCACTACTATGTGGGTATGGCGAAGGTGAACCCTTTCTTAAAAACATGCAGAAAGATACAAATATTGACATAATGACTTTTCAAATAAGGTCCCAGAGTTATCTATGTAGCAAGAGATCATGTAATGTTAATTGTTTTGTGAATGTATGAGGGGTAAAAAAACAACTACCTCTTACTCAAGGTTGCAAATATGATCTTCATGGTTTCCTATCCAGCTGCCATTCTGAATAAAGGGACTTCAAGTCTGATTCAAGGTCGACCCTGAACTTGAATGAAGGATGCTTCTCCAGGACAGGCCTGCACATGGATCCCCCCAATGATTTTCAATCAATGAAAAAAAAAAAAAAAAAAAAAATATATATATATATATATATGTATGTATGTATAAACTCTCCAAGAAATGTGCAGAGCCATTCCGTCTCCCTGGGGATTGCTATGCTTTCTCTCCCAGACACAGCCATGCTCGACATCGTTGTTAAGTGTTCAGCCTCCCTCTGCGGTCATTTTATTTGTAATAGTGTCTTGTGTGTTGTGTCTCCTAGCTCTACATACAAACTACCACGCTTACAATCTCCATGAACCTAAGTGCATCAGTGGCGCTGGGGATGCTATACATGCCGAAAGTGTACATCATCATTTTCCACCCTGAGCTCAATGTCCAGAAACGCAAGCGAAGCTTCAAGGCCGTAGTCACAGCAGCCACCATGTCATCGCGGCTGTCACACAAGCCCAGTGACAGACCCAACGGGGAGGCCAAGACAGAACTCTGTGAAAACGTAGACCCAAGCAGTAAGTATCTTTCCTTTCCTTCCATCTGCCCAGCCTGCGTCAGGAAGCTCTGGCAAACATGGTGTGTGCTTGCCTTTCTTTGGAGAACGACTGTGACCGTTCTTGTCTTATGGGCTGGGTTGCCTTGGCGAATGCTAACGTTTGCTCTTAAGAGTGTGCTCATTCTTGCCACCGTTTTCTTTTTGCTCCCTGTTGGAAAGCAGCTTTCAGAGGCTCTGCTTCAGAAGTGTGAAATCTCCCCCTTCCCTGGCTTCCTATCCTTTGGTCCCAAACCCTCCAACTGACATAAACACAGCTGTTGAGCCACCTTCCTTGTTCCCTTCCTCTTAGGGGATCAGCTTCCTGCTAGGGAACCTTCGACATCCCATGGAACTGCAGCAATAGGAAAGAAATTGGAATATTTAAGAATTTTGGAAGCATAACTTCCTTGCACTGGAACGTGAATGTGGAGAAAGTTATGATTCTTTACTAACCAAGCCTTGTAGAAACAAAAAACACATATTATTGAATAAAGCTGGCAAACATTCATCCAAGTATACAGGCCCAGACACTACCATGCTAATGGCATGCCCACGTGGGGAAAACATCTACCAGATAACTCCAGAGGAGTTTCATCCCATGAAAGACAAATAGTAGAGGTGGGATTAAGGATGAAATGCCAGATTTGATACCTACATGGCCGATCTGCAACGCCTGGGTAGCCTTTAGTCATCCTGGCAAATGACCACAAAGACGACGGACATACAGACACTAGCTTGTTAAAAAGAAAAAAAGAAAAGAAAAGAAAAGGAAAGAAAGACCATTTAACCAGAGTTAAATTCTTCAAATCCCCAGTTGCTAATTTTACTAATACTATGGTGGTAAGAGAGCATTTCAGATTAAACATATCACTCCTAGGATTTGTTTTCCAGGACTTTTTGACTAGTTCCATACAGAATGAAGCGGTTTAGCGTATTCACGATACTTCCTGTTTTAAAGTAGAGGAGGTTTCAGGTTGGCCATTAAGTCATTCAAGACTTATTGTTCAGTTATGAGCTGATTTTGTTGTAGCCACAGGTTTATTGCCAAGCAGAAAGTAGTTCCTATTCTAAATACTGACGTAATTCTTTATGCTCTACAACTGAGGTCTTTAAAAACCAGGAGACAACTGAGTTTAACCCTGACAACTATTGTACAGCAATCCATGATCTTGGCCCAATCCATTTCTAAATAGTTGGCTGAATGACTACAGTGAATGCTTGAGAGTCTGTGGACAAGGAAACAAAGGCCCATTAACAACATCGTGGGCTTCATGTTGACGTTTCAATAGGAGAGATCCTGGGACGGGTGAGAGGAGGGAGAAACAATGGATGTACAGGCTCTGTTCTTGTGTCATCAGAAAAAAATGGTCAATTCCAAGGAAAGGGAATAGATAGAGAATTGCTGTGATATTCAGTGTGGCGTAGGAAGAGGCTTCGGGTTGAGACAGACCTGGGTTCAAATCCAAGCCACTCCACTTACCAGCGGTGTGGCTTTGAGAATTACTGAGGTTTCCTAAAGTTCAGCATTCTCTTGGATAAAATGGAGATGATAATATCTATGTCACAAGTGTGTCATCAAATCTCATCCATCTAAAAAAGCAGTATGTCAATTACATGTTAATGTTCTGCCATTTCTGTAAAGGTGAAAAAGCCCACATTTCAGCGTGACTGGTTACATAGACACGATGGTGATGTTAAAGGCATACCAAACACCACAAGGTAGATGGAACTGGCCAATAAAAATATTTCCATGAACATACTTACGCCTCTATTTATACGCATCCTGTATTGATAAATATACCTGCACAGTTATACTTTTGTAGCATTTTATTCTAGGACCCCTTGCCAGATTTTTCATAAAACCCTCACCTTGAAGATGTTCCAATAGCAGTTTTACATTTATATTTGTACACACACACACACACACACACACTTAACAAGATATGTCCAAAATCAATAAGCAGAAAATATGGTCAAAAGTCTACATGTATTGAAAATTAATGACCAAATTAGAAGTTTTGAAGTTGGATAATTAATCTAACACTGTGCTACTTAGAAATAACTAGCTTTTTAAACAACATTTTAACTGTTGTTAACCTTTCACGATGAGGTTCTATCCTTGTGGAGGCTATTTGGGGTACGATACTGGCTGTTAAAATGCTAATACCAACACTGACACCAACAATAACAAAAACCCATCAGCTACCCTTTGAAATAGGCAGTAAACAGAATGCTTTGGGTGGAAGATCTCTTACTCCTCATGGTAACTCTGTAGACTGGTGATCATTATTTTCCTTTTACTGAAGAATCCTAGGCGTAGGGAGATCAAGGGATATTACCAGAGTCCCACACTAGTTAGCGGCAGAGCTTGGTCTGAAACCCAGGTCTGACTCCCAAACCCATGCTTGTTGCTCTTTGCTGCTCTGTTTCTCAGAACATCGGTGACATGTCATAATCTTAATGCAGAAATTACTCTTTTGGCTTCTTCATTTGGTAATACAGCTTGCATATACAGAATATAATGATGTGTGGCGGTGGACTCTTTGGTTAAATGTGCTGTGAAATGCATTCCTGCTTGCTGTGTTGTCTGCAAAGACAGGAGTAACCTGAGCTCAAAGAAGGCTGCCCAGGTAGAGGCCTCATCTTACTAACTCCAAAATCCAAGTATCTTATGACCTGTGCCAGTCACAACAATTATTCCATTTGGAATTCATTTGCTGCCTTTCTCTTGAAAAAGTTTTGTTGGGTTTTGTCACTGTTGATGTGTTGGTGTCTACACAGAACAAAGAATAAATAGTTCAGGGGGAAAAAATGAAACCAAAAAGAGCCTTTGTCTTATAGCCAATCCAAAAGATTTTAAAAAATTATTTTAGTTATTTTGGTTTTGTGTAGACACTCCCTAAAACTAATCATCAATAATTTGCCCAGATATTTGCTGAATTATAGGAGGAGATTCATGTACCTCCAAACATTGGGGTTTCTGATGACCCAGCTCCCAAAGGTCCCTAAGAGGAATCAAAACACCTTCTCTGCACAAAATCTGTCCAGTAGAATTTAATGCAACGATGGAAATGTTCTCTGTTTGTGCTGTCCAGTATAGAAACTGCGAGTCACATGTGGCAGTTCAGAACTTGAACCATGGCTACTTAACTGATGAAATACACTTGAAACTTTTAGTTCATTTTAAATAAATATAAATAGCCATCCATGGCTGTGACTATTCCATTGGAGAGCACAGCCAGAGATCTTAAGAGCAAGGATTTCACTCTCAGACGCTCAGTCTGAGCCCATATTTGAAACACCTCCCAAGGTTTTAGCAATGATGCTGATCTGGGACAAAGTCAACTTAATGGAATGAAATATTTGAGGTGAGACAAAAATGAAAACCTATAGCTATTTTAAACGATCCCTAAGGAGCCACTAATATGGAAATAGTGATATCATAGATAGCAATTACATTTGGAAAACCAGTCCTTAGTAATGCAAAAATGAATGTATAAAAAGGACAGTAGTGAAAATTCAATTAATGAAAACAGACATGACTATTTTGATGAGAGAGAACATTATTATTCTATCCTATTTAATACCAAATATAGCTCAAAGTATGTCAAATTTCTGCACTTTGGTAACAGAGACAAATAAATTATTGGCTGAAATTAAACTGTCTGGTTAAAAAGAAACAAATACAAGCACAGACCATGTACTTAAGAAAGGAATATGTCTTTCCAAAGGGGAAATTCTGTCCACTGTTCTCTGAGGGAGTACATCTGGGAGAATGCTGAATTTATAGAATGAGCTACGAAGTTAATAATGGAACAGAAACGTCCCTTACTGTTTCTCTAACACTTAGTCTCAGTGTATTTCAGTCGTCAGTGTTTTCATTCTTAGCAGCTCTGCTCCATCACTGCAGTTTGCCATCTGGTGCGTGCTCGCTTCTGCTCATCCAACAGCACACAGCAACTACATGTCCACGTAAAGACGTATTTGCTTGTTGGCTTAATATGGGCAGAAATTAAAACTGCCCCTGCACTGCTTGAATTTTCCCCGAGAAGTTCAGTTTTCCTCTTAGGTTGCCTCTTCAGTTCAAATTCCATTGTCTGAAAGAAAAACTTCTTTCTGCATGGATTCAACAAAAAGTAAATCTTCTTAAAAATTTTAATGTATCTGTGTACTGCTACCATATTGGATAGTCAGAGTTGGGCCAATGCTTGTTGGTTTCTACACTCAGACTGAAAAACAGCAGGGGGCCTAAGGGTGTAGCTCAGCTACTTACTGTATTTTTATGTATACAAACAATATTTCTGCTGCTAGAGGATCACAAGTGCCTGACCTAAGGTGGATAGCTTTAGATCTGGCCACCATGATGCCTTCTCCACATTCCTTCTCTCAGAAGAAGGGCACCTCCAGCTCTGGTTCTCGCAGCTGTGTCCTGAATTTGGCATGTTTCCCCCAACTTTCTATTGTTGACTTGGCAGATGTATGTTCGAGGCAAACTTGAAGATGCCAGATCAACAGGAAGACTTGGTTCTTGGCTTATCCGTGGCCACCAAGACTTCTTCCAGTTGGATGAATAATATTAACCGAGGCAGCACAGCTTTATTGGGATGGTGGGTAAGGACTGCTCCCTTCCTCACCTGGACTAGTCAGACCAGAAGATGCTCTGTGAATTATCCTCTGGTCAGATGCTTTCCCTGTAAAGGATTGCAGTGCACAGAGGATGAGCAGCCCTAAGCTACCAGGTTCTAAACTACCATCCATTTTCTGAGCCAATGCCCCCAGGCAGTGCAGAGAAACTGCTCAAGTACCCTGACCAGTTACAGATAATTTACTCTGGAACTGCCTAGCAATTAGAGATGGCAGGCAGGTGGACAGCGTGGGATACACCGCCTTTTTGCATATGGGGCCATATGATGACTGATAAACTGACCCTGAGAGAGAGGCTGGACACACACTGTGCAAAAGACTAGCTTAAGACAATGAGCATATTGCAATGAAGCACATTTTAAAAGAATGACCATTTACACCTAAAATAAAAAATCAAAAATAAGATTTTTTAAATATATGTTTTGTATTCTGGTGCTGTTTTTTAATCACCATTTTGCATATATTGTAAAGGAAATATATAAATAAAAACTTGTGCTGTTCAATTAAACCCCCCAACTGCTAGAAAATGGATGAGGGCACCAAACCCTACACAAGTAACAATGCCTAGAAAATTCTGGAACACACTCCTATGCTGTGTCAATTTGTTATGGTTTTTTGTTTTTTGTTTTGTTTTGTTTTGCTTCTTCATTTGTTTGGATCCCTGACATTCTCTACATTGTTATGTTATTTGTTTCATCCTTCTGGACTAATCATGCAGGTCAGCATGAATGGACTGGGCTGAGAAAAAATGGGATGGCAACAGGAAGAAAAAAATGCTCTGAGCAGATAGATACATTATTTTGGGGCTGGTTCCCTCACTTGCTCCAGTTCAAACAAGTAAAACCCAACTGCCTTAAACCAAGAGGCACCCGTACTCCCATGTTCAGAGGTACCTGAATTGTGGTCAACTGGTCTACCAAAGGCTACTGAACCCACTGAAAGAGTGGGCATAATGTCTATGGTCTCTATCGCAGCCTCTTCTCCAAAAGGAAAGAAAAAAAGAATAAAAAGGAATGTTGTGTGCACTTTTATTTTATACATACCTATATATTTACTTTTCCTGTAGACTGTATACCACCAGTAAGAAAGAGTGTACAAAAGTCTGTTACTTGGTACACTATCCCACCAACAGTATAGCTTTTGCCTGCTTTCCAAAAGGTAAGAAACAATCTACTTTTTATTTATTTGTGTGTTCTTGTCTCCACTGAGAATTAGAAATGTTTCCATGAAAACTGTGCATGATTACCTAGAAATCTATGTATACGAAGAAACGCATTTTTGAAGATGATATTTGCTAAGCATAGTGTAGACGGCTGCTATGGGTCACGGGCCTGGTTTATTCTCTGTAGAACATGTGACTAGGTGCGTGCAGATTTGTCTTTCCTGAACAAGTAGCCAATAATAGCAAAAGTGGTGCTGGTCAGCCTACTTTAAAACTCTCAATGGTGAGAGATTATTTTTAAATGCATGTGTTCAGACTATGATTTGAGAAGGCAATGTGGAAAACTTGAAGGGAGAGAAGGAGGGTGTTTTATAAGCTTAGTAAATATGTTTGTTCTCATTTATTTTTTAATTAAATACATCCCCAGAAATATATTCATTCAAAAAGCAATGAATGACCCTACCATCTTAAACCCAAAATGGTCATGGTTCCTTCTTTGCGGCAAAGAAATACTAAAGGTTTGCTGGCTGGGCTTGATAATGTGTTGAAGATGATTTGGGACTCATAATTCTGCCTTAGAGAAACACTGAACCAACTTCACTGATTTGAGAAAGCAGGGGAAGGTTCAGTGAAAGACCTGAAGAGTCTAAAGATAAATTTCAACATTAGTCAAACCCAAGAATTACCAATAAATACCAAGGGTATTCAAACTAATACCTTAGAAGAAATGGTGACTCATGTGACGTGTGAACGGGGGCATGGGAATGGGCTGCCATAAGAGTTTTTATTGACTCACCATTGATGCTTATATATCACTTTGAGCTCTCAACTAAAGGATATATGCTATGAAATAATAATAGCAGCAGTAGTAGTAATAGTAGCACCTCCCTGTTTCAGCCTAAGTGATATGACAGTATAGTGAAAAATAACACTTGCTTTGGCAAACATCCTTGTCCAGCTGGAGTCAGTGCATTTCAAACTGTGGGAAAACAAGCAGTAGAAAACATGGAGTAGAGTTATTAAAATCATGGGGTGGCTTTGAAGAAAAGGTCCCCTTTTGTTTTCCTCTAAACCTCCTACTATACTTGTAAAATCAATAGCGAGACTTCTCCCTAGAGAGATTCCACAAAAGATAGCAGAGAGGTCCTATCATGGGAGGGGGGAAATATCGCTTCATAATGTGGGCTAGTCTTCCTCTTTCCTAACATGGAACTTTTTATCAGATCATTTCTAGGTTTCTTTCCATCTTTGTTTTTATAATGGTATTCTGAGTACAAATAATATCTTTTTTTCCCCCCTTTTTAATCCATTTAAGAACTGTAAGATGGGACAGGAGTACTTCCAAAGAGTAATTACATTTCTTGTTGATTTTACATGGATGCCAGCAACTCAGTCTTTAATTTCAGATGTACTGCTCACATAGCTATTTCCTTTTTCCGTATCAACGCGATCTGTCCTAGTTTTTAAATAGGGCATTCTTTTGTCCTGGTGAATATATAACAGTATTCCAGTGAGATGTCAAGTTTTTGCAGGACAAGTGCTTGTCAAAACACTGCAGCTCACCACTTTAATAGTCCTTTTACATGAAACTGCCTGAGAATAAATGAGAAGGAAGTTTCCCTGGGTAGAAATGATAGATTTAATCTCAATCCATTAAAAAATTCTCCCTAGCTCCATTCTCAGTTGGTGCCTTTTGGTTTAAAGGGTGCAAGATGAAAATGTTTTAAGTCAGCCTTCCGGTTAAAAAGTACTTTTAGGATGTGCTGCTTAGAAATAAACTTTTTGCTAGGATCGTCTTGTTTCAAAGAGTTTGATTCGGTGCTCTCCTTTTCTGTCAATTTAAACGTGGCTTCATAAATTAATGATAAACATCTTATATAGCTACTTAAAAATAACTGGGAACAGAAGTTTGTCGAAGTTACAGGTATTCAAAGAGGGGAGTGTATCACCACGTTCAGGTTACAGTGAGACTGGAAAGCTTGGGCCAACAGTGACAGAAGGCATTTCATGTTGTTCATTCAAATCCATTTCTGTGTGGTTGTTTTCAGGGCCATGAAACAGTAAAGAAAAATCTATAAATTCAAGAGTGAATTTTCGTACTGCTGTGCTAGTAAAGAAAAGGCCACCATGCCCCAAACAACGGCAGACGATAGTGAGCAAATCAAACATCTGATTTGGGGTGTTTAGAGGAAGCAGGTTCAAATTGAGACAGAACAGAATTTGACCTGCTTCGAACACGCATTCCATGTAATGAATGCCCTCTCCTTCGACAGAGACAGGAGGTCAGACATTGCCTGACTCGGCACTGCCTGCGTCTTGTCTGAATAGTTCTGAACTTTGAAATCCTGCAGTGTTATCAATCTAATGATATTTATTTTAAACTGCAATGAAGCAAAAAACAAACGAACAAAAACTCACCACACACACACACACACACACACACACACCTCAACTAGTCTGGCAGCATCACCAGATCAGGAAACAGGTTATGTTAGGAGGTAAATTTTCAGACCACAGGATGGTTTTTCAGATTGGAGAACTCTGAGTTGAGTTCAGCCTTGCGAATATGGGCAGTCCGGAGTCTTATTTTGTCCACGTATATTGTTCTGAGCAAGTACATTCGTTACAATATTATGGACATTTCACTAACATATTACATGGTGTTGTAAAAAAAATGAATAATCTCTTGTTTCTTATAATTTCTATAACAGGGTTATCTCACATGTTTAAGCTTTTCGGAACTGTGCAATCTAAGTTTTGGTAATGTGTCGCGACTCCCCCTCCTCTTCGACGTTCAAGGCAATAACCCTGAGTTAACTGGAGACTCCCTCAGTTTAAATTCCATTTTAAAACACTCTGTAAGTACAGCTTAGCAAAGAATATATGTTCCCTGACCTTGACACAGAATCACCTCAGAAATAAATGCAGCTGTAAGTCTTGCAGGCACATGTCTTTCTGCCTGAGAGCTCTGTGAAGCACCGTCATTTCTCTCACCACGGTTCGACCTCAGCATCCTCAAAAACCAATTAATATTTGCCCTCTCTGTTCTGCACCTTTGGTTCGACTTAAAGAATGGGATGAAAGTTCACATGGCTGGGATGTCTACTGGTTCTTAGCATCAAAGGAACCCACACATCATTCTCCAGAGTCCTGAAAACTATGTCAGCTTTTACATTTAAGCCTGGCACTGCACCATCTGGCCGGGATCTATGAAACACAAGAGTATTTTAAGTTGGGTCAATCAAAGAGACGTTTGTCAAGCACCACTCCCCTGGGTCAGCCCTGAACTGCCTAGGAGTAGGGGGACAGAAGTGGACAGTACCCTCAGGGGACCCCAGATCGAATGGAGGACTCACAGGTAAGCGATTTTCACTCGGAGTGGCAGGGGCTCTTAGGAGAGGCAGTAGCAGTGAGCTCCAGGCGGACAGCCTCACCCAGGGGGTTTTGTTTGCGCTGCTCTTAAAAGATGAAGGACTCTAGGCAGTGGTAAAGAAAAGACCGGAGGCAGGAAACAAGTCAGCACAAGGAAGCTTTTGTATTCAGACGAATGTGGTCTGTCCTGGGACTGGAAAGCAGTTCTGTGAAGCTGGAGAATTGTATTTGGAGGCAGATGGTTTTGGGGGATGACACGAGCCTGTGTACGGAGGGACCAAGTTGCCTTTATCTCTGTGCCGTGAGCGCAGGGCCTGCAAACACTAGGGCCTCAGAAAACGTCCGTGGCATGAATGGAGTGTCATACTTCACGTACCAGAGGCTCCTAGCCTCACCTAGGACGTCATAGGTAAGAGTAAATATCTACTGAGTAATTATTTATTAATAATAAGAAAGTATCAAGTCTACAGCCTCAGCAAGCAGAAGTGTAGTCTTCCAGATAAAATCTCTAAAGTCACAAAAAAGGCAATGTTTGATCCTGATGTCACAGGTTTCAAAAGTATCTTTTATGGATAACTCTTAAAACGGATGGTCAGCGCGACATCTGCACTTGCGTAAATAACGTCTCTTTTGAGGAGCTGACCCCATGGATGAAACCAGCAAAGCTTTACGCCTATTTATTCCCTTTCATGGACTGCAGAGACCCGTTTTCAGTTACCTTTGGAAATGAATCCTAAGTACTTCTAATTTGGTAAAAACAGAAACATAATAATCAGAAAAAACCATTGTATTGATTAAGTGCATTTTCTCAGACACTGGCATTAAGGACAGATGTTGTGTTTTAGGCCCCGGGTTTCATTTGCATTTGAAAAGAAAACAGCATGTGTCCTGAACCAAGGTCAGTTAATCTCTACAATCTTTCTTCCTCCCAACTACTGTGAATGAGCACCTTCTCAGGACTCAAGCGATGGTGACTCTGGTTTCTGCTACTAAAGACATGTCTCAGCTTCGCAGATTTTTCTTTTCTTTTCTTTTCTTTTTGGCTGTACCGTGGAACTCGGATGCATTTTAAATTAGCTTTCTCTAGGAATCAAAGGTAATCATTATTTCTCTTTATAATCCACATGAATATTCTCATTATTTTTTTCTTTTCAAGTTTAAGATTAGTTTTGAATTCCTCTTATATCTCTGCCCTCTTTCAGAGTAACCTCTGGAGACCCCAGCTTGCTCAAAAAGGATTGAGGAAATGACTCCAAAGCCTGCTCTTGCTGAGCTGACCCAAACACTTAGACGACGTGGCAGCAGTCAGCCATCTCACCTTCTGTAAGTTGTGGTCCAAGTATCGTTTACGACCGTGTGCATGCTGTGTTTTCCCTCCGGCCAAGAAGAAGAAAAACTGGACCAAGGTCCTAACCCTGGCTCTGATACCCGGGAGAGCATAAGCTTTATCACCTCGTGGACTTCTGTGATCTTGGATAAGTCAAGTCCTATGTAACCTTCAGTTTCCTCTTGTGTAACACAGGAGGAAGCTTTCCTTGATGAGATACGGCGGACACTGCATGGCGTCATGTGCGTGAAAGCCCTCCTTTATAAAGGGCTGGGCATAGATACGGTAGCACTGTTAGTCCCTGGTCATCTCTCTGTTTTATCGTAACTGGCTTTCCTTTTTCCTCTTCTTTCACGGTTACTTTTCTTTTTGCCTACTATGAACCGTCAGAGTTAGCAGGAATGACATCTAGTTTGCCTGTGAAGTCAGGAACCTCTTCTCTAAGTACAACAAGCTCTGTCTTTGAGATGGGTCACTGTGGTCTCTGATGCGTCATTAATGGTCTTGGGCTTGGTGAAATTGACAGAGAAGGCTATCAGTCACCCTGCAAGGCTGCTCTAGGACAGCTAGGCTCATACCTCCTGATATATGAACCACTCCCTGTGATTAACTTTGACGGGCTACTCCAGGCCGACTGGCAAGCTGAAGTGCATTTTAAGTACAAATAATAATGCTGGGTGTGTCTTGAGTGATAGAATAACAGCTGAGTGGAATAGAGTCCCTCAATCTTTGCTTGTGAAACACACTTGGTTTCCTTTCAAGGCTGGGATATCACAACAAAATCAACTAACAATATCTCTCAGATCTGAATTGATATTTTGAAGTTTGGTATTTATCAAGCTTATGTCAAACACAGCACTGACCCAAAGGGCCAGGCTCATTCATCTCAGTCTTCAAAGGACCTAGCATGGTGCTTCACAGCAATTTAATATTAATAACAACAATAGTATCAATTATGATGATGGTTATAATTGCACCATATTATGCCTATTGCTATAGACTTACAAAGTGCTCAGCCACCCGCTGAGACAGGTCTTACTGTCCCCACTTAACAGATGAGGAAACTGAGGCTCAGAACAGTGAAGCAACTTCCCAGTGACCCACACACCAATGGGTGGATGCCTGAACTTGGGTTTCCTGGCCAGAGTCCTTTCTAATAAACTTTTCTAAAATTGCATGCAGTAGGACAAAATGTTTCAGTCTACATAATCTATCTAATGAGCATTTACTGTTCCCATCAGTTGATTGTAGACGTCTTCAACTTCCTGAAGATGAGAGAGGCCCTTTAGGCCAGAAATCATAATCTGTTTCCAGGACCATTTTGGAATAAGATGTGCTCTCTCTCTCTCTCTCCTTTTTTTTTTTTTTTTAAATGGTACTGCGAATGATGAGGCTATTTGATGTCATTTTACCTACTACCGGATTCTTTTGGTGGTCTGAAAAAATTAAAGAGTATTGTTCCTACCTCACAGAACATGGCTTTCTAGAGCTAGAAATGTTTAACTCTTGAGAATGCATTGAAATCCACTGAATAACATACTTGGGCAGAGTGCAGCCTGTTCAGAACGAAAACCACAAGTCATCATATTTTGATGACTATAAGCAGATTCTCCCTCTGTATAAGGTGATCGAGTTTGGCATGGGAACCTAAGCAAAGGAAATTAAACTCTGAAAAGGATTTGCTAGCATGAAACAAATGGCACTTTCCTGGGACACAAAGGTGCAAAGCTAGTTCCCACCCCAGCTTTATCACCTGCTCCTTCTCCCTCTGCTTTTGCCACTGCAAAGCTCTACACAGAAACTGGATGCCAGGGTCATTATCGTCTATGTTAGCTGAAAATCTGATTAAGCTGGCCTCCTGGGGTTAGCATGAAAAACGCTAGATTTTCATTCTAGGAACTTAATTCCTCTTTCCCTCGTTTTTGTCATGTTTGCAAATTTCATTTGCATTTTAATTTCCCATGATTTGCCACAGTCCAGACTGAGACTTGAGCTGTTGTTTCCATTCAGGTGAAAAGTCCAACCACAGCTGAGCATCTGTACTGGCATACAGTCAGGCGACTGGCCAAGGCAAGTATCTTCTGCATCCTTCTGAGCGTCCCGAGGAAGCTTTGCTACCCAGCCCGCCGACTAATTTAATGAATGGAAGAGACTCTGTCCAATTTCTAGGATGATTTAGTCCGGGTGGTCCTCATCACATACTAATACAAAGTCCTCTCAATATTCCAAAATAAGGAAAAAGTATAGTAAAGGAGGCTTGAGATCTTGGCCTATTAGGACCTATCTAGGGGCTTTATTTGGGGAAACATCAATGCCATCAAGTGGGGGAGAGATCCCTACTGTGAAATACCATGATCTATTACTGAGGAAGCCAGCTTCTCCCTCGAGGCTGGATTGTCAGTGTCTTCTGCATCAAGCAGCAGAGACAGCAGTATTAATGGGGCACCTACCTAACTCCCATATAAAGCAAAAGAAATGACAAAAGGGAAGCAGCATATGGGGGGCTATTATTTATGCCAAGCAGGCAAAATACTGACTCTTTGGAGAAGATCATCTCTGTGCCTCAGTTTCCTCATTTGTAACATATACCTTCATATGGCAGCGGTAAGGACTAAATAAAAGTAAAGCACCAAGAACAGAGTTGGCACAGTAGCTGTTCAGATGTAAGCCATCACTGTTATTCTATCACCTAAAATTAATTGGATTTTTCTGTTTGTCTTTCCTCTAGGAAAGAACTTGGAGAATCCAATCTGATCCTCTTCCATGTGATCTCTTGTATCCATTCTCTTTCTGTAACCCACGCAATAAAGTTCGAGAATGTCAAGTAATCCATGTGCCTCTGATTTTTGTCTGGAAAAACCTGCCGGATTTTCAGATCGAAACATCAATCCATCTCCTCTCTTGTCAAGCTATTGAGTATTGATCACTTTTGGAGCAACGGTGCCTTAAAGCCAAAATTTCACTGCACTATCAGAGGAGCTACCTGGGAAATGACATTCAAACACACGTAGCTTCATTTCATAGCACAGCACCTATTATTTCCTGACTTTGGGCATAAATAAATTCAACACAGTCGCCACTGTGGTGATGTGTACACTGTTATTACTACCGGTTAGTCCCAGATATTTAAGAAAATATCAAGGACCCATTTAAATAACCTAGTTATGGCAGAAAATTTGCCAGTATGAAATGTGAAATGCATTTTAGCTTATACTTCCATCTAATTTAAATCTTTTCTTCCCTAACCTGGTGCTCATCGAAATGTCACCTGTATTTAAAAACCTTCCTCAGGGATTCTGATGCACATCCAGGTTTGGGAACTTTTCTTTTTTAATCCTTTCTGATAATCAACACATGCAATATGGCGTTGGTGTAATGGTGATATGCGATGGTGATACCTACACAGCAGAGGGTCTTCCAGAATATTAAAAGGACTCATTAAAAAAAAATTATTCAGGTTTATCACACCAGCAGCATCTACCATGCACCCAGGAAGTCATCTTTAGCTGTCTGCTAGAACAGTAAGAAGCTATTTCAAGGTCTTCTCTCAAGAGACTCTTCCAGGCTGGTACTGCCGGACTAAATAAAGATGAAGCTAATTGATTGAAGCTCGGTTATTGGAAAACACAGCACCATCTTTGTTTAAGGCTGAATCTCCTTGACGACACCAGATAAGAAGCTGGGTTAATAGTCTTCTTTCCTGCACTTTAGTGAGTCACAGGTCATGGCCTCTGTGGGCAAAATGAGTTGATACATCCTTAGGCAATCATTTCAAGCTGCTCAGCAGGGCAACTCTGATTTTGTTTAGCCCGGAAGTCCTCAAAGAGATTACTATTTTCCAACTTTTGTTGATGCTTCTCATGCCTTCTTGCCCAATCAGGAAGTGAAAACTGTCAGAATAACCATTGTTTCAATTACCATTGCTGTTAAAAATTCACTGTGGTCTTATGAAGAGTCAGCCTAAATGCTAAATCCTACTTTGCCTTGTTCTACATTGTGATGTGAGCACACTGCTTACTCTCTCTGCATCAGTCTTCTCATCTTCAAAATGGGTATATTAGTAACTACCTCGTAGGGTTGTTATTAGGATTAAATTAGTTCATATGTTTAACACAATGCTTGGTTTATAATATAATGGTCAATAATTAGATGATATTCTTATTATGAGTATCAACAACTGATCAATAGCTGCTCAGTTCATACAGTAGCCACTAGCCACATGTGGCTATTTAAATTTAAATTAATTCGGGGCTTCCCTGGTGGCGCAGTGGTTGAGAATCTGCCTGCTAATGCAGGGGACACGGGTTCGAGCCCTGGTCTGGGAAGATCCCACATGCCGCGGAGCGGCTGGGCCCGTGAGCCACAATTACTGAGCATGCGCGTCTGGAGCCTGTGCTCCGCAACGGGAGAGGCCGCGGTAGTGAGAGGCCCGCGCACCGTGATGAAGAGTGGCCCCCGCTTGCCACAACTGGAGAAAGCCCTAGCACAGAAACGAAGACCCAACATAGCAATCAATCAATCAATCAATTAATCAATCAATCAATAAATAAATAAAATCTTAAATTTAAATTAATTCGAATTAAATAAAATTAAAATCTTGTTCTTCAGTTGCACTGGCCACATTCCAAACGCTCAGTGGGTGCACATAACCCAGTGCCTACTCTACTGGACAGCAAAGATACAGAACATCGAAATTATCACAGAAAGTTCTACTGGACAGCTGAGCCTAGGGAAAATAAAAAGGAGGATAAGAACTTCCTTTAGAGGAGAGATATGTTTTGTTCTCAGCAATCTCCACTGATTGTGAAAACAGTCTCCAGGCTCTCTCTGGGAGCAGTGGGGTCCATTTCTTTGGTAGCATCTAGTCAAGAGTAGTTTACATTGTGGAGTGTGCAATCAATATTGTTAACAACAACAACAAAAAGCTGTTTTCCAGAAATGGTTCTCTCTCACTTGGGATGGTTCTCCATTCCTTTCATATACTATTTAAATTGCTCTGTATTGATTCTAAATTGCACAGTTGCACACAAGTCTTGAAAAGCACGCGAGGTGGCAACTTTGTAGTCATCACGTGTCTTGTAGTAGAACCCTGTAGCTAGTAGAGACGATGATTTTCTTAATCGCCACCCAAACGGAAGCGATGTGTGTGTTTGCTTGTCATCCCAATGTTGCTCAGCAACAGAAAAACGAAGTTAAATATTCAAAGATGTGAACACGGGCCTTTGCTCCATCTCAAGAAGCATGTTTCTGGCACTTTTCATCTGTGAATGGTCAACTGTGGAATTCTAACGTCGGCTGGAAAATTTAGTCCTTTTCCTTAGCATCAAATTGACATATCTTATTTGTCCTAGGCCTGGTTAGTCCCTGACATGATTGCCTGGCAGGTGCTTTGTGAATGTTTGAGAGTGAGGGAAAAATACAGGCTCAAAGCAAAAGGTGTCTATCACTTCCAGCAAGCCTAAGTTTTATGTGGATCATCAACAGTTAGTGATGTTATACATCATCTAGAGGAGTCTCTGCTATCGATTTATATTTTGGGAGAACTTTTACTGTAAAACTAGCAGGGGAGGTTGGGAACGAGAACCAGTGTAATATACTTAACCCCAGACCAGCTCTATCAAACTGGTTGAACACGTTACATCTCTAGAGAAACCTCCCCCAGCATCTCCAATTCTCCTTCCAGAACTCAAACTATAAAAGGGCTGCATAGGCAGAGGGAAAGTAAAAACTCTCTCTTCCTACTTTTGAATTTTCTAACTAAAACAAAACCACTGATCATACTGATTACTGAATATTGTCAATAGAAGAGTATCAATGAGTCTATGTTCCAGAAATGCAGAAGAAGATTTTTAAAAATCCACACAATTTTAAAAAATTACACCAACAACTAACAGTTACAAGCAGCTCGCCCTTATGTAACATTTCAGCATTTCGTAGTTTGGTTTTATCATGTGCTCACACATAGAGCGTCTCATTTCGTCTTCAGGGCATCACGATGAGGCAGGTGGCATCATCCTCATCTACAGACGGACAAACCACGGCTCAGGGGATGACGAAAATCGGCCAAGGTGTTAGTGATGGAAATAGCTTTAAGAAGTCATTTTGACCCCATTATACCCCAGCATCCCTTCATTAAAGAGATGCAATATCTTAGGACTGACAAGTTCATCTTTAAGCCAAGGAGAGAGACAGAGAGAGGAAAAAAACGCCCTCATTATAGAAGATTCAGATTATAGTGCAATCTGGAAAAAAAATTGTTTTTGTTTCCTATAGATAATCACCAGCAATGAATAGCCACTGGGTCACCTTATCTACGGAAAGGTAAACAGCTCAACCAGAATGGAGAATAAAGATGGATGGCTGTAGAAGAAGGAGTGAATTATTGATACCAGATAACAACTTACGCTGTTTATCTCCCCAAGGCCAGGAGGCTGGCGCTGCGGGAGATGCGTGCACTGCGTGTGATGGGACAGGATTCTGCCTTACACGTTTTTAGCTCGTGCCTTCCGACACGGTTACCGCATGGGTTGTAAAGACACTGCATAAGTCCAGTTTAAATCCAGGCATCTTATTTTTAATCAAACAACCTTGTGAAGCTGATTAAAGAGATTAAATCAAGTCTGAAAAGAAAGGGAGAAGTTTACTCTTTTTTCATCGACTAGTCTTGTTCCTAATGCAGCCTGGTCGGAACCACCCCACGTGATTTATGGAGTGCTTACCGCTGTCAGGGTCTGGGCGTATAAAGCTGAGACAGAGCAAGCTGCCGCTCCTCCAGGAGTTTATGTCATCCACAGGACAAGGGAGAATAACTAACCTTACGAGACGTGATACACGGATGCGTAATAGAAGTATGTGAAGAGGGCCCAAAGTAGCCCTTTGCTCTCATTGGGTGACAAGCGGACATTCTCACTGTGGCTTAAAGAATGAGGCAACATGGGAGAGGGGGCTGCAGACAAAGGGATGGGAAAGGAAAAATGACAAAGCGCATGAAATGGTGGCAACATCATGAGCGGTGCCGGGTAGCAGATCTTGAGTATTTTCCGTGCACCCACCCCTATGCCAAATACTTAACGTGTAGATTAGCTCATTTAACCGTATTAACCTCATCAGATATGCATCATTAGGTCCATTGTACAGATAAAGGAAGTAAGGCACAGAGATTTTAAGTAACTTCCCCAAAGTCACACAGCTAGTAAGCAGAGAACTTTGGATAGAAGCTCAGCCATCGGGGCCCGGAGGCCATGCTTCTGACCAATTCAGTGCTTTCCAGTGATAGGTACGTGGTGTGTTTAAGGAAGGTCCCTTTTCCAGTTTAGCTAGACTACAGGGCTTCCCCACCATGGCACTGGTGACATTTGGGAGCCGGCCAGTCCTCTGTGGCAGGGGGCTGTCCGGGGCAGTGTATGCGGAAGGCTTAGCAGCGTCCCCGGCCTCTGCCCACTAGATGCCTGTGGCATCTCCATCCTGCAGTTGTGCGCACGTCAAAGCCAGCTCTTCGCATTGCCAGATGTTCTCTGGGGGCACCGCTGCCCCAGGTAAGAATCAGTGGACAAGCACATAATGTGCGAGGCTGGAGAGAGGCAGAAAAATATATTGGAGCTCAACTGTGAATAGTCCCCCGTTCTATCCTGAAAGCTGTGAGAATGCATCCTACAGAAAGAAAGGTGCCACCTGGGGTTTAATCACTGACGAGCAGCGGAAGAGATAACTTGCAGAAGCAGCAGGGCAGGAGGTCCTGTGAGAGACGACACAGACTTCTGAGTTCTCAGCTCAGGAACAGGATGTGTTCGCAGGCTTTATAAAATATATGTTCAAAAATCCTAAAGCTAAAGATAGCAAAGGATAATCTACAAGAACAGAGGAAAAGTTCAGGCAGCCATTTCACCCACTGGTCCCTGGAATGCACCCAATCTCTGAACCTGAAAGCTCAGAACTCAAAGTTTCATTTTAGGTAAGAGAGCTTCTGGATATGGGAAATAAACTAACTACCCAGTTTTCTTAAGAAGCTCCAGTGTCAGATCCCATGTCACTGTGTAAGTGTGAACACAGTAATGGTTCTGTCAACTTCAGATAGGACATTTCTGCAGAAATATTTACTGGACACTTGGCCACCATGGGAAAAAATGGAAATATTCTCTCCCCAGGTCTCTGTATGGACACAATTTCAAGCCAAGGGGGGTATGTGTTCAGAGTAGCAAAAAGACCTATGCATCTTCTAAATATTCTACAATAAACATATTACTTTTGTAAAACAAAAGATGGTTTTAAAATGATCTAATTCAGAACTCTGCCTCAGGTGGTAAATAAACATCCACCTAATTATATAATTCCATCCGTTCCTCAAGCACTCTTCTTTTCTGTTACCTGTTTTGGCTTCTAGTGAGTTCTTTTTTGTATGATTCGGAAGGATTAGAAAGACATTTTCTTAGCACTCTTTACAAGGCTGCTGTGACCATTTTGAACCTATTGCAGCTGCAAGCTTCTAACGAACTTCATAGTTTCAAAGATGGAATTCTTTCGGGAAGAATAACTTGATTGCCTAAGAAAAAGTATCCGATCTCAGAGAAAGCCAACAACGCATCTCTGACAGAAAGCCAGCCTAGGGTCAGAGCCAAGGGCTTTGGAATCAGACAGGGCATAACTTTGAGGCAAACAGCTTCCCATCCCAGCTGCCTCATCTGACAGCACAGAGATTTGAATAACTTCATTAACCAGGTTCTTTCAAGATTGCATGAGGTGGCCCAAGCTAAGGTCCCAGGATGTGGTCAGATGTACGGCTGACATTCAGTAATAGGTATCCCTTCCGAGCCAGCATATCAGGGAGTCATTCAGGACTGTGAGAGATCAAACCAGCCTTGCAATCTCTTGGAGATGCTTCTTGTGTTCATATAAGGAATGATCTGCCTCCTATGAGAGCACATCTCAGTCACTTTGTGAACCTCTCACAACTCAAGGCAGAAACCTGCCCCCCACAATCCATCTCACTTCGGTCTCGATGACAGGCTGGAATTGTAGGATCCAAGCCTCTCCATCTCAGTTCTCCTGAGAATAACCTCAGACCCTCGGCTTGCATTGTACTGGGAAAAATATGTATTAGAGAACATTGTCTCTTCAACAACTTTGTTTAAAAAAAGATTCTCACATAGAATGGTGAAGTCTAGCTCAGGCATTGGACTAACGATTTGAAATTTTAAACAGCTGGAGCTTTTTCAAGCTTTCCAGTTTGTCTTTGATGAAGAATCCTAATTTTTTGATTCTTCATAAATGGTAAATAGATTTAGTCATAAATATCCTGTAATATGTGCTTTGTTCCTTTCATTCAGAGGCAAGTTGCAATTTCTGATTAAACGGTGTAAATTATCACACAGCAGCCACTGTATGGGAAGAACAGCTACCAAGAACTTCAGTTTCTGTACTGATGAAAGACACGTAAAGACATCGAAACCCAAACATCTGCCAAGCATTGTTGGGAAAAGGCACTGAGCAATGTCTTGTGACAGTTTAAGGACAGCAAACAGCTGGCGTCAACGTAAGTAGTTTTAAGATGTCAGGAGGAAACTCAGATCATAGGATTAGGGGATCAGTCCTCATTTCATAGCTGACTTCTTCCTTCCCTTCAAAAGTGAAAACGCTTTCTTCTTCTCCAAGACAGATGTTAACAGAACAGAAATCAAGCAACCAGAAAGTGCAATTGATAAAATCCCAAGAGGGCAGTGAAAATGAAGCATCCCCTCCAACCCCCGCCTTTCCTCCAGGCAACAGGAGCATGAAATTGTTTAGATTATCCAGGGACTTTGCTCTCAGGCGTGGAGTGGGCACCAGCAGCGGCCCGAGATGTGCTTGGGACTGTGCAATTCTCCGGGGCTTGGGCAGAGCAACCGAGGGGACCTTTGCCGGCATGCTGCCCAGCCTCGCCCCAGAGATCCTTTTCCTTCTCAACGCCGTTGCTTCTCCTTGGCCGTTGGAGGCCTCGGTCTAGGCGCTCATGCAGAAGACACACGTAGTTGTGTCTGTTTCGTGCCATCCCTTCTGGCCTCAACGAAAGTTGGAGGAGCAGTGTAATTGAACCAGTGGTAGGAGCTGCACTCAGAAAATGCCCTCTTAGTCTAAAGAGTGGATGGTCAGTGAACAGGAATGCCTAACACAAGATGTTCTGCACTAGAATTATCTGGAAATCAAACCCTAAGTTGAACAGAACACAGTACTGTTCATGTAAATCAGGTCTGCCAATTATCATCTCCAATTAGACAGTTTCAGAGGCTAAGCTTTATGGTGACGAGAGCTGTATTTTTCCTCTTTGCCACCGCACCTTCACCACCTAACACATGGTAGTTAGACAATCCACTTTTAGATCTAATGTATAAAATACCACAGGAGTTGTGATGCATGTATTTTCAACTAACATTAATTCAACCGCCATGGATTCTATAGAAAAAAAGGGTGAGAGGAGAGGAAGAAGAGAAGGAAGGAAAAATTGTTCTTCTTGCTTTTCCTGTTCAGCCTAGAGCCAGGCCTCCACTCCAAGGGGAAAGTGAAGCCTCAGCAAAAATGCAAAGAGAATCCAAGTAAGTCACTCTGGACTCTGCTGCTTCTGCACTCCCAGGTCTTAGAGGTTAATGAATAATTGAAGAGCTTCTCAAATTTTAATGTCCATGCCATCACCCAAGGATCTTGTTAAGTTGCAGCTAGAGATGCTTCAACTCTGCATGTATCTAACAAGCTCCTGCGCGATGCCCATGGTGTTGGTCTTTGGACCTTATTTCAGATTACGTGGACTGAAGGTATCGTGAAGGAAAATTCTGACCATGCCCAAATCTTCCCAGAACACGCTGACTGTAAAACCTAACTCCTATGAAAGATGTGAGCCCACTACACACCAGAATTTTACTCTAAGCTCACAGAGTCATCCTATAATTAAATTAAATAGTGAATGTGAAACCTTGGTGTAATTCAACTACCTATTGTTATCTCAAGGTATTTCTGTCTCTCTCAGCGGAAAACATAAAAATATGGCAAGTTGTAACTTCACTTACGAGGTGTTTAGGTTATTCTTGCAAGTACAATGGTTTAAAGCACCTAAAGTAATAAAAAGATAAATAATAACATATTCAAGACCCATTTGCGCTGTCAGATATACTGATCTTAATTACAGCCTGCAGATTTTCATCTAATTGCTAATGGTAAGTCAGCTCTTGAAAAATCAGGAGGTAGACTTATCATCATTGGAACAGAGTACAAAAACACTTTTGTGTTTCAAATGTCACTATGACATTTCAAAAAAAAAAGAAATTCAGAAGAGAACGATAGTAATAACAAAATGAACGCAAATATTAGTCCAATACTGAAGTCTAGGAAACGGGGCCCAGATGATCACAGGCTGAAACACAGATGTTCTGACTCTTTGGTTCTCAGCACTGACTGCCCATCGGAACCACCTGGAGACCTTTTCACCTACATTCATGCCTGGACCCCACCACCCCGGATTCTAGGTAGTTGCATTAGGATGGGGTGCAGGCAGCTCTAGTTTAAATATCTCCCCAGGTGAATCTAATGCCAGCAGGGCAGAGAACCCTTGCTCTGACGTAGCGCTTTTCTACTCTGGTCCCACAGCCAGCGACATCATCCTCACCAGGGAACTTAGTAAAAGCAGAAATTCTTGGCCTTCACCCTAGACCTGCTAAACCAGAAATTCTGGGGTTGGGGCCCATCCATCTGTACTTTAGCAAGCCCTCAAGGGGAGTGTGATGGATGCTACTGGAAATTCTTCCCTGAGACGTTTGAGGGCCCTTGCGCTTCTTACCCAGACATTCTTATGGGGGCCTCTGAAAGACCTCACACTGAGACTTTCCTGCTGGACGGCCTACAACCTGGGCTCCGGTGTGAATTCCAGAGAGGGCTCTAGTACCTCCAGTCTGGGAGTCTCAGCAATGGAAGGAAACTTCAGGTCACTCATTTAAAGGTCATTATGTTACGCCCAAAATACGATCATGTATAGTATGCTTGAATACTTCTAGGATAGGAAACTTACCACCATCTGGCCTAATCCTATCCATCTTCAGATGCTTACTAGGTACAGACGCTATGCTAAGTATTTACAAAGGTGACTCATTTACGCTTGACCATGGCCCCCGAGATGGAGGGTGTAATCCGCATTTGACCCCTGCGCAAAATAAGTCTGAGGGAGGTTTTGAGATTTGCCAAGGTCATGTGGTTTCTTACAAGATTTACACAAAGCTCCTTGTCTTGAGGATACACAGAAAACTCATTTGCAGCACTGGTAACTTGAAAGCTGTTGTTAAGGAAACCAAACTGACGCTTTATATCCTCTTGTCGCCAAAATAAATATCCCTTGTTCCTCACAGCAAATATCTAAGCCCATCATCCCTGCTGGGTCCAACTGATCAGTACAAGAAAATAGCAAGACTATTAATAGATTGTTCATGCATCCCACCTATCCATTAGAACAATGCTTTTCCATGTCTTGCCGCACGTAAAAAATGGTAATATTGGTAAGGCATATTCAGTACACCGGAGAGGATTTGGGGGAATCTATGTAAAGCCTGCTGAAAAAAAATTCATGTTATTTATATTACCAAATAATCAAAAGTTTTAAAGAAGAGATTAAATATTGAATTTGCATCAAACTGCAAAACCTAAAATTTCATTTTTTTAAATGAAAACTTGAGCTTGCTTCCATGAAAAGATAGTTCCTATCAACTGAAATGCATGAAATGACTATGAACAATTTCCAGTCAAGACTTTTTGACGATGAGCTCTTCAAATTCTTAATAGAGAACATAAATGAAATCTTTGTATGAGTAGATGATAAAAAGTTTAAAAGCATTTTTTTTACAGTAATTCAGAATTGTATGAGTCAAATTTATATTAAAAGAATCCAATAGCTTCTCCTTTATTTAAAAAAAGTAATGTTAAAATGTCTTGTGATAACATGAACTGATCTTGAATTCAGTTCAAGCTTTTTTCCCTCTCAAGTGTTTTAAATAATGATGATGTATTAATTTGTTGATGCACTCGTGCTTTTAGACCAGTTACCATGCTAGGATGCCTGCAGAAGGGTGCACCAGTCACAAATGGACAGAAGTAAGAATATATGTGCGAATGCAAATATATGGGGTCACCAGCTGCATGTGGACCTGCGGGGAGGCCCACCCAGCCATCTTGTTCCGCCACCTGCAACTGCGTGGCTCTCTGGACACGTCATCAGTGAACTCCTCTCGGAGCTCCATGGGGCTCTTAGCCACCTTGGGCAGTGGCACCTGCGACAATAAACCTCATACCCAGGTGGGAGAGCACCCATTGGCCAAGCCTTCTGGGAGAATGGGAAGAACTGGTTCTCATTCACTGTGCCCTTCACCTATAGGAACCTGAGACAAGTCACCATTTCCTTCTCTGTTCAGGAAGACTTCAAGGGAACCCCATACTTCCGGACAAGGTTCCTTGTCCTTGGCTTGATACACTTTGCTGCTTATCCCAGGCCTCAACTAGCTGGAGCAAAAGGGATTACGATGTCACAACACTCTGCATTTCTAGAGCCCAAGATGGCAACACCTTGGCCAGCTGTCCTACCCATGCCATCCTTCGAAATCAAGGGCATTTTTCTGAAAGGAGTGACTCAGGACAAATCCACTAGGGGAAAAATATCTGAAAGTACCTCCTAGGTGCAAACCATGATGTCGAAGGGCTATGCTTATTCTATAATCACTCTTTCCAACTAATATTCAATCCCAAAAGGATAGCTGCAAGCATCCTGCCTCACAATCATTATCTGAATAAAGTTCAGTCTGAAGCCCACCTGCCCCAGAATGACCTAGAGCACTTGTTAAAAGTGCAGAACCATAAATACACCCAAATTCAAATAACCCAGTCTAGCTGGGGACACAGGTGATCCAATTATAGCTAATAAACATGAAACTGCAACTGTGAGAACCCTCTGTGAACAAGAAATATAGGGAACTAGGAAGATCAAGTAGTACTAGCTACACAGATCAACAGTATCTTTTTTTAAGACTTGCTTGAGGGATGTGTAGCCATCAGTAACACAAAGTGGTGGGAAAGCCCTCTAGGCAAAGAGAAGAACATGTGCAAAGGCCCTGCGGTAGAAGCATGGCAAATACAAAAGACTGAACAAAGGTCAGTGTGATGAGAGGGAAGAGAGCAAGGGCAAGTGTACTTCCAGATAAAGCCCAGGAAATAATGAAGTGTCAAGTCACACAGAAATTTATAGAACAAATTAGAAACACTTATCTTTGTTCTAAAAGCAATGGGGAGTCATTGAAGAGTTTTAAGCAAACGAGGTGAGACTATAAAGAACAAATGACGCAATTTATATATATATATATATATATATTTTTTTTTTTTTTTTGCAATTTATATTTTTAAAATAAATCACTCCAGCAGGTGTGTGGAGCAATAGCTATATGAAAACATCTATAATTCAGTTTGGAGATATTCCGTTGGTTGAGGTGATGATGTTAGCTTTGACTATAGAGGTGGTGATGAAAATGGAGAGAAGTAAAAGGAGATAATATTTCAGAGGTAAAAGCAACAAGATCTGATGATGAACTGGCCTTCAACTCTGCTTCTCCACCCGTAAGACATCCCACTGACGTGGACTGCAGTGCTTACCTGAACACTCATTGACTTCTTTGGCCCCGTTTATGGAAAAACAAAGTGGGTCGGTGCCATGTTTACAGAGCTGTAGGACCCGAATTCGGTTGATTTCACTTGTGATCACTTATCTGTGCTCTGACGTGGAGGGCAATTTCTCCAACAACAAGGCCCATTGTTCCGAGAGCTTTATGAAGAAATCTTTATGTCTCCCTCTATATATTTTATGTGTGACTCTATGTAATACTTTATATGTGTGTGAAGAGATTAGGTCAGCTACAATGTTTAGAGGGAGCAGTCCTCAAAACTGCCCCAGTTCTGACACCAAATGCAAGCTTGGGGATTCCCCAAACCACCCTCAGATTGATAATTTGCTAGAAAGACTTAGTGACAGCTGTTATGCTCAAAGTTATGGCTTATTACGGGAAAAGGATACAGATTAAAATCAGGTAAGGGAAGAAGCACATAGGACAGAGTCCAGGAAAAGTGCCAAACATGGAGCTTTCACTGTTCTCTCCCTGATGGAGTCGAGATGCGTGGTGTACCACAATACACACAGAGTACTGCCAACCAAGGAAGCTCACTCCAGCCTCACTGTTCAGAGTTTTAATCAGGGCTCCACTTTATCTTCATGACTGATGACTGACTGATTGCCCACAGGGGCGAACTCAGTCTCCAGGTCAACTGATACCACATGACCCAAAGCCCCAACCCTAAATCACATCACACTGTTACTATCTGGCTCGCCTGAGGCATCCAGGCAAACAAAGATTACATCCCAGGAGCCAAGAACAAAAGGTCAGACCTCTTTTCTGGGAAAGGTTAAATTCTTTACTATATAATATGTCAATAACATCAAAAACTGATGATTAACGCCACTAGCAGTAGAAATGGAGTTCAAGTTAATACTGCATTGAAATGGGAGGATAGGCTTGTAGAAATATGCTCTTTTTCTTATAAAAAGTAGATTATATGAACCAAGGTTAGATCCTACCTCACCCAGAACTAGTTTTGTTATCATTAAAGATAGAAAGCTTCTTCTAAGAATTTCTCTGTTTTCTCTTACTGGCCTTAAAATCCTACTTCCTGTGGTCAACTAGGGAAAAGTACATTTTTTGAAATTGCCCAAAAGGGAAGTTAGTCTCCATTTCAGCATTTTCATCTTTCTCCAAATTCTGAGTTTCTTGGTTTAGTCGTTTCTTACAGTTAATGGGCCAGATTCTAAGATCTTCCCTTCATATAGCTGAGGAAAAACCACAAGGAAACAGAGAGACAGGATGGTTTCCTGTTTAGCACCATTACCGCAGACACTCTGCCGCTCAATAAAGCCTAGCAGTTTCCATGGAGACTGACATAACGTAATGTGTAAATGACGGTGCAAAAATCACAAACACCATGGTAAGTTGTCATAGTCACTGATACTCCACCTTTTTTTTTTTAAATTGAAGCCATCAATTTTAAAGAAGGATTAAAATATTACTTAAAAGATAGCAGCAGATGGTGGAACCATTATGGTCACCAGAAATTTCCAAAAATTTAGGCCAGATTCCTCCAAAGCATTCCCAGGAACTACTTTGACTCTTGCTATCTCTGCCCCAGAAATTCTGAGTTCCCTTTATCTTTTCCGTTCCTTAAAGGCTCTCTAAGATAGAACCATTATAAGTGGCCTCTGACTGGGGCTCTTGTGCTGTATGCACCTGGTTCGACCCTCTTGCCACTCAACTTTGTTCTTTGCAGGGTTCAGTCCTGGTTAGCACCACGATAGAACGTATCACTGTAAAGGTTTCAATCTGCCTTATTTTCCACGCTCTGTAAAGCAAGCTTGTTAATGAATTCCCAATTCAGAAAAGGGAAGTTCGGGGTGTTTATAAAATTGGGAATCTCAGGGAGCATTTATCTTGGTTAATTTCACAGAATTATAGGATTTTACAGTTTCTTCTGTCATTATACTTGCCTCACCAAATCTCTGATTAATTGATTAATGATTGATTTTTTTTTTTTTAACCTTCAATCCCAACACATATCTAGTTCTGGTTTCACAGCTTTTTGTTTGTTTGTTTTTTAATGTTAAGAACACGCTTTTATGTATATTGTTATCTAGGTTTTTTTTTTTTAAGTGAATTATTTAAACTTGATATGTGGAAAGCAGTGAACAAGTAATCGTACAGATAGTAAGCAAATATGGCTACAAATCAACAAGGCAGTAGAATGTCTGATTGTATGGAAAGCACAAAGTGCTACAGGGGCAGAGCAGAGCAGAGACCTAATGTTGCCCAGGGAAACAAGAGAGGGCTTCCAGGAAGAGGTGACACTGGATTTGAGTCTCAAAGACTGACCAGGAGTTGACAGGGTGGAAGGGTATGGTCTGTAGAGTAAGACAGAGGGAAAAGAAATAGCATTGTCCATTTGTGTTGATAGATATAGGAATGGGAAGTTGAGAGAGTATGGAGGGCTAGTCCAAAACTCTCAATCACAGGAGCAAAGGAATTTGCCTGGGAGAGGGACAGACATAGTTGGGATGGAGAGTCTGAGGTCAGTAATGGAGGTTGGAAAACATTCATTTGCATGACACCTGACGTCCTAGGGTTGGACAATATCCCCCAGCTCATTGAGCAACCTGCGATGGACCCAAGAAGGTACCCGGGGCAAGGTGTGCCTTAGTAGAAGTGCATTAGGTTAAGCTTTCTTTCTCAGGAAAAAAAATTTACACATAATTTATATATCAATATAAAAATATAGATATTATAAATATTATGCATTATATATTTAATTATATATTATAAATTACATTATATGTAATATATAATTAAAAACTGCATCTAGTTTTAACACTGCAAAACATAGTCTCAAAATGGCACAGAGCCATCAGGAAGTAGCCCAGCGACTAAGGGGGTGGAGGCGGCTGTGTGGGCCCCTCCCCTCTGTATCAACCAGAGTAACTTCTCCACCCTCTGGTATATATTTTGGCTTCCCAAGTAGGATTCATTCAAGTCGGGATCAAAACAAGTTTGAAAACTTCTGCTTTCAGTAAGCAGCTCAGTGCTTCTCAAACTCCCTGCATTGGTTTGGAGAAACTTAGTTTGTGGGGTTCTCCCTTTGATTTCTGAACCCCTTTTCTTCACAACAGGGAGCTGGCATCCATAGACGGCAGTACATGGGTCAATGCAGATGGGCCAGCGGACTATCCTCGGTCCTACTTTCACTCCCCATATTCCAGCCTTTGGATGCACATTAGCTGCTCCCTTCTGCCTGACCCAAGCTCCCTTTTTCTCTGTGACCTGTGTGTGTTCTAAGAATCCAGACAGACCCTGGGAAGGGACCTCTGGATTCTAAATGCTGACCCACTGCGCTGTAGTATAAGAATCATACGACTGCATTCATTCTAACTTGGGTGTACATTTTTAAAAGAGGTTCAGTGTATCTCCTTATAAAGTACATTTAAATAACCATAATCACCCTCATTATCTGGGCAAAAGAATGCAGGATGCCAAAGATCTGAAGCTATTTTCATTAAAAAAAAAAAAAGACTCTCAAACTTGAAAACCTCCCAGGACCCATTTTGCTGCAGCAGAAGGTTTTGCACAAAGTGCAGCCCTGTCAGTAATCACTGGAGATTACCAGTCATTTTCATTACAGGTAATTTCAGGGTGCCTTGTTTTGCCTTGTCACTCACGTTCCTGGGTCCTTGCCAGATGCTGCCACAAGGAGTAATTCAGGATGCCAACCAGAGCCCCAGACCCAAGGGATAAACCTGAGCACAACTGAATATTCCAGACCAGACAGCATCTAAATGACAGGGTGGACGGCAGCTGGGGTGTTGGTCCTGCTAGATAAGCAACACTTATCAGAAGATCCTGGGCTCTTTCCTTCCCTTGGCTCAGGCTTCTGTTCCACTCTGTAGGATATGTTTGTTCAGCCTCATCAGCTTGGTGGGCAAAACCCTTAAAAGATCTCACCCTCATCTCTCCCAGCTCCCAACATCATCATCTACCCCCATTCATGCTGAACAATATTTAGTCCCTCAAATGCACTACTCTCTCTGCCAAGAACCCTCCTTCCTCCCTTGTTTCAACCTCAGCCTTATCATGGCTTCAGTGCTCTCCTTATTGTCATCTTTTCCAAGCATTTATCTGATCTAAGACTGGAATGTCCTTCCTATTCATCCCCATTGCCCTGTACCTGTCTTTCTCACATTTTTTTGTTGTTGTTATTGTTGCGGTTGCCCAATTTCATTTACTCACACAAGACATCTTTGGTGAGTGTTTCCTAAGTTTCGGGCACAATGGCATCTATGAAAAATCCTTACCCACGCGGGGCTTCTGTTTTAGTGGAAATGAGAGGCAAATAAAGGATATGTTGGCAGAAAATCATTAGGGCAGCATATGGAGATAGTGTGGGTAGGGGTTGCTATTTTAGTTATAAATTTATTTATTTATATTTCTATTTTTGGCTGCGTTGGGTCTTTGTTGATGCACGCGGACTTTGTCTAGTTGCGGCGAGCAGGGGCTACTCTTTATTGTGGTCCATGGGCTTCTCACTGCTGTGGCTTCTCTTGTTGCAGAGCATGGGCTCTAGGCGTGCAGGCTTCAGTAGTTGTGGCACGTGGGCTCAGTAGTTGTGGCTCGCGGGCTCTAGAGTGCAGGCTCAGTAGTTGTGGCACACGGGCTTCGTTGCTCCGCGGCATGTGGGATCTTCCTGGATCAGGGCTCGAACCCGTGCCCCCTGCATTGGCAGGTGGATTCTTAACCATTGTGCCACCAGGGAAGTCCTGCTATTTTAGTTAAGATGTCCCTGAGGAAGTGACACTGGAGATGAGACTGAATGATGAGAAGGTACCAGCCATGCAAAGATCTCTGGGAAGACATTCAAGGCAGCAAGTGTACAGTGAGCATATAGCAAGTGCAAAGGCCCTGCAGAAGGTACAAGTTTGGCAGGCCCCAGAATGGCAAGAAGGCTACTGTAATGAGGGAGCAGGAGCGTGGAAGGGAATGAGGGCAGAGTTTTAGGTAGAAGCAGAACTTGTAACAGTCGTCTATTCTAAGGGTGCCGTCAAGAGTGTGGTATGGGGACTTCCCTGGTGGTCCGGTGGTAAAGAATACGCCTTCCAATGCAGGGGACGCGGGTTCCATCCCTAGTCAGGGAACTAAGATCCCACGTGCCGGGGAGTAACTAAGCCCGTGCGCCACAGCTACCGAGGTCGCGCGCCTCAACTAGAGAGACCACGTGCTCTGGAGCCCGCACACCACACTAGAGAAGAGAAAACCCACAGGACACAGCTAGAGAGAAGCCCGTGCTCCACAATGAAAGATCCCACGTGCCGCAACTAAGACCAAAGCATAACCTGGAAAGTCATTCTAAGATTTTTTAATATGTTATTAAAACAGCGAGAACAGAAACATTCCATCTACTTCCTGCTCTTTCTGCAACTACATGAGTTACATGACAACTAAATAACGGAACAGGTGCAAGGGAAGATTTCAAGCCTTTGGCAGTTAGTGACTTTCTTAAAATGAGCACTTCTATCCTGCTGACATATGATCAAGTTCCAGGAGACCACACAGTACCCAGAGCTCCTGTCTCTGACTTAATGGGCTCTCCAGGAGAGCCTCAGTCTCCCCAAGTGGACAAGCCTTCCTGCCCCCCACGCGGGGACAGGGGACGGGAGCGTCAGACAGATGGGACTCCGGGCTCCGTCTTCTACCACTTGGTGGCTTGGGGCAAGTTATCCTGTCTAGGCCTTGATTTTCATATTTATACAATGAAAACAATGGAAGACATCGTTCTCACTGTGTGTGTGTGTGTGTGTGTGTGTGTGTGTATTACATGAAATAGTACTTATGGAATGTTTAGACTTGATACCATTTATCAGATACATTGTGCTGAAGCCCCACATCGGTGACCCCCTGGGCTGAACTCAGCATAAGGGTCTACTGTTAGGACAGCACCACCTCCTTGTCCCCCCATCTTTTTTCTACCTCTCCCTCCCTCTCTCACCCATTCTCTCTCTTCCATCCTCCCTCACAAAGACCCTATTTCCAGTGAGGTCACGTTCACAGGTACTGGGAGTTAGGACTTAATGTATCTTTTTGTGAGGACACAATTCCACCCGTTAACATGTCCCCCTTTAGAGCCCAAGTGGCCATGAAGAGTTTAGTAAGCACTCTGGAGCACTTACGAATGTGAATTCCATCTCGAGTTCTCATTTCCTCTGTGGCCTTGAAAGAGTTACCAGATCTGAAGTGCTGTTTTCTCACATGTAAAATAGCAAAAACAATATCTGGTGCAGAGAATAGAATAGTTTCAGTACTGGAGACAAATAAAGTTCCTAGAATAATGCATGACAAGGGCATCATGATTATTCAAACTGTTAAAGAAAGAAAACTACCAGAATGGAGTTTGTTCCTGGGCGGCGTGGGTAGCATGGGCCATGGACGCTGCTTCCTTGGTCGTGGTGTGGGTTTTCTTGAGCCATCCCCCTCCATTGCCTAGGTCCTGGGAAGTGAACTTGGTCAAGAAGCTGATCTGGCATTTCTGAAAACCATGCCCAATATTTCCTTTTTTTCCCCCTGGAACTAAGCAGAGGCAGCCTCTGTTGTCAGTCTTGTGATGCAGAATTGGAAGGCAGGTGAAACCAATCTCATCTAAGCACGCATTTCTGTGTTTCTGAGTCTCATTTTAATGAGCCTGTATTGCCAAGGTTATCTAGTCAATGAAGCCGGGATGCAAAACAAAACCCTCCACCAATCCGTGCCATCCAGAAAGCCTGGACTTATTCTGAATACTTTATGATACAAAGGAGACTTGGGGACAGGATGTTTGCACAGATTCTCTTTAAACCTCTGTAGCAAAGAAGAGAGAACTGCGGCAACCATTTGAGTATCTCAAACGGAAGATCGAAATCCGACCTGGGTCCCTTTCTGTTCTACCAACTTTTATGATTTGCGTAGTCTCGTGTCAAGTGCCAGTTCTCCTAATTGCGTGTGCCATCAAGGTCAGGTGTGATACACGGAACTTGACAGGGATGTACATTTCCAGAAACGTCTCTGATGCTTTGCTAGAGTCAACGTCTGGTCAGTGGGGCAGCAAGAGCAGCGTCGCCTGGGGCTTGTTAGAAACGTGTAAGCTTGGGCTCCTTCCCAGATTAACTGGGTCAGAATCTACAGTCTAACAAGATCTCCAGGTGATTCACAGGCACGTTAGAGTTCGAAAAGGGCACTTTGGCACCGGTCTGCTCTCCCAATCTGCCTCACGCCGACCTGTGTATCTACTCTGCAGTGTGGTTGCACCAGCCAAGGGCCACCAACGCACCATTCCCTCTGCGCAGAAACTCCTCTGCGGAAGACCTGGTTGGATCCTGAAAGGCTGTAACTAAGCCCATTTATTCCCAAGTCCAAAGAGACACATCGCAAGCCACAGCTGACATCGCCCGGTGGAGGTGACGGTGTTGGCGCGTGGCTTTGCTCCCACCGACGAAGACTTGCAGGTGGAAAGGTGCTACATCGATCTTGGTTCCAAGCCACTAGCAGATGAACAGCCCCCCAGCTGGGGGCTTCTATTCCCAGCCGAAGCAATGGCTGAACCCAAGCTTCTCCTTGGCCAAAACACGGGCATTCAAGGCTCTCCCAGGACCACAAACATGCCTTTCCATTTCAGAGAGAAATGATCCCTTTCTCTCTCCTTCTGCTTCTGTGGGTTTTAAAGGGATTGTCACTGAACGGCCCAACAGGGAATTTTGCAACCCTCTCTACCAATATCTGAGCCAAGTTTGATCCGGATATTCAAGGGTCAAAGTGCTTCGCATCCAATCTGTAGAGACTGGACACTTTTTCCATGGATTCAGCTGATACTCTCAATTGTAGACGTTTACACGAACGGCCCTAACAAACATAGATCACCTAAAAATTAAAGACAGTATGATTTCCAATATGCTGGTTCCTTGTTGCACTTTACTGGGAACAGAACTTGTTTCAGCCAAAACTGGTTTACGGTTAAGTAAATGGATATCACATACAAACCCCTCCCCGACTGTAGTATTCTGAATTTCCTAAGGACTGGAGCAGTAGAACACGTACGTTCAGTATTTAAACCCCAATAGCTAGCGGATTGACCAGAACTTAACTGGAATTCATACTATCCATCAATTACTGTGGCTTCAAGTGCTGATTCTGCTTTTTATTCATTTGTTTTGTGGTCAATCCTGCCGTTTCCTTTCTGTATTTTTCGTACTAATTTATATAATCTTCTTGAGAAAAAATGTTTTCAAATTTAAAAGACGTTTACAAGAAGGCTGTTTCTTTAAAAAAAGTTCCTTGTAAGCTAAAAGAAACTGTTTAGGGGCAGTGGGGGGAGGGGACAGGGGACAGGTAGACAATGAATCTCTACCTAAAGGAATTAGAAGAATATCGCATACCCTTCCTTTGAAATCTTTTGGGAAGTGTCTAAGCAATTCTGAATATATACATAAATTGCTTCAGCTGTAAGCGTTGCTTGTGACCCAACTGCTTTGTGTGGCAGTAAATACTTCCTTAGGTGGAAGAGTCTTATGGAGAACCATTATGTAATTTACTCAAGTAGTTAAGTGGCTATATCCGCTGAGTGATTACAGCACATTAAATATGGTCAATACCCATTTCCAAGGAGGCATCTTAATGTTCTCAGAGCCTGACACACCACACATTCAGTGTCAGTATTACGGGTACTCAGAGATGGCACTGCATGCTATTCAACTTAAGGGACTGAAACAAGAAAATACTATTTTTGCTGCAGGGAAAATGACTTAGGTGACCATGGTTAAATAAGAATGATTAAAGATTACAGACAGACAATAAGATCTTTCAGAGCAGGGAGAATATCTTCTTTATCTTTGAATGAAAAAGGGGTGATGGCTAGTGACAAAGATGGAGGCGACATGATGATCATCTGGATTCCCTGCAAGGTCCCTAAGGGCAATCTGTGTGTAGAGCTTACCAGACAGAACAGCAGGGCAACAGATGACTTACTCTTAGCTGGGTCTGTATCATCAACCCTTATGTTCAAACTGAGGTCACAGCATGTGGAAAATTCCTTCTGTCAAAGCTGGAGGCGAGGAAAGCACAAGGCAGTGAGGTGCTTCTTCGAAGAACTAGCTCCCCTGTTCACCCTCGGCAGCAGCCCCTGGTCTGGTTTCTCTGGGCCACGTGGAGGAAGAGGAAGAGAAGCCACGGAGAAAGGAAGATGGCCCTGGGCTCCCACCTCTGGGCTTGTGGGAAGAGGAAAATCGAAACTGCCACACTCTCGGAGCTTGATCTTTCTAATAACCTCTGGAAGCTCTACCCCTTGGGCTGTGGGTCTGTGCAAGGCCTAGAAGTGGCACCAAACTTCCTTGGGAGGTCGGTGGCGCTGAGATGGAATGGAGAGGATCCTAGGGCTACTTACAGAGGCCAAACCCACCAGCTCGGGGCTCCGTAAACGCTTCCTGTTAAATCTGAATAAACGTTCAAGTTGCTCTAACAACACATGACCCTCAGAGCTTCTGGGGGGGCAGATACTCCAGAGACGCTCCTCAGCTGCTCAAGCCAGAAGAGCCGACACCACACTGCGGCTTAACTTGCAAAGTCAAACACCACGCATGCCAAAGGTTGGGAATACAAGCAAAGAGCAGTCCAGCACCAAAGATACAGTCCCTTAGTCAGCAAACCCGAACTCTGGAACCCCTTATGGCTCCAAAATGAGTTCACAAAGGAATTCATCACACAATTCCTAATAAATGGGTAGCACTTCTCTTAAAATTGAAATAATTTATTTCTATACCTTGTCTCCAACTGGGTCTCTGACAAAGAAAAGCAACCGAGGAGACAGAAGGCCACGTGAATGTTTATCAGGAACTGACATAATAATAAGAGCAAATGCTTATTAAATGATCCCTAAGTGTCAGTGTTATTGAATCCTCAGAACCCCTCAATGAATAGCTTCTGTTGGTATTCACACAGAACAGTTAAGGAAACGAAAGCACAGAGGGGGTAACCAGCCTACCCAAGGTCACACAGCAAGTGGCAGTGCAGGGATTCACACTCCCAGTACGCTTGCTTCCAGAGTCTCACTTATTACCACGTCCCTCACAGACATGCTGCATACACAGAGAGAAAGAAGATCTAACTCAAAGATTACAAATTCAGCCCTCTTTTAATTTTTGAATCATTTGTTTCTCCATTTTTCTTCACCTCCCACTACATTTTATCTGCGTGTGCGTGCGCGCGTGTGTCCTTTCCTCCTTTTGCCATTTCTACCTCCTCCTACAAAGAAACTGCAGGAACTCAGTGCCCTCCCCTAGGCCAGGTTCCCCTCTGCAGTGTTAATCCTCTCCCCTGAATTCCTGACTAGTACCTTCCTTTGTACCACCAGACCCTCCCCTTCCAAGGAATCCATCCTGTGTCCTGCGTGCCAGAGTATCGGAAAAAAACCCAAAGTCTGGAACTTTGGCCAATAGAGAGATTTCCAACATGCTGTAGGGGAATGGTTTCCTAATTGAGAGACACACAGGATGGACATACCCCCACCCATTGGCATCTCGCTAACGGCACACAAGCTGTCTCCTTTTTATGGTCCGTTCTAAAACACCTACTCCTTTGGCCAGCAATTCCCCACACTCATTCCGTAACTACCCAAGGTCTGGGATACATTTATTGCTCTCATTTCCATTTCTTCTGCCCACAGAGAAAATAATACTTTTCAGAATATGAATGAGGGTCTGGAAATCGACCATTATCCAATACCATTTCCCACAAAAGTAATACTAATATTTAGTACTTTACATGTCAACATGTCAAAGTCTGGGGCATATATTAAGAAGTAGAAAGCATCTGTAGGGTTTTTTGTGAAAGGGAATATAGGGCACGGACAGAGCTGGGATTGCCTGAGTTTGCTCACAGACTACCACCGAGGACACCAAAATGGAATGAAATTAATAGCCCCAGTCCAAGTTGAATATATAATATAGTTCATTTGGACACCCTAATCCCGTGGGTTGAATGATTTTATTTTTATGGTAGGCTCTGTTACAGAAATGGATATTTGGGCTGTATTTACAGGACACCAAAACAGCCGGTTGAAAAGTGAGTGAGTTCATTCAAACTGATTCAGTAACACTCTGATTAAGTAGTGAGCAAGGGAAATCGGGTGCTCAAGGCATATTGAATTTCCTGGTTGACTTGGGGTTACCTGATAAACTCTCTTTGTTTCATTCCTTACCGTTGAAATTCTTATTTTCAAAAATAAATCACCTCACTCTGTTTATTTGGTGAAGCGTGCTGAGCATGATTTAATCTTTTCTGCTCAGATGGGAGTTCTGAAATGGGCTTGGGGTCATTTTTCAGGCTGCTGGTGCTAAACACAGAAAGACTGCAAGTGTGGAAATTTAGAATATTGGATATCTTCCTGGAATTCTCTTAATTTCTTGAAAATGGATCGCTCTTTTCCTTCCCTCTTTTCAAAATGCTGATTGCTGACTGGTTTCTTCTTCCCCATCTAAAAATGGATGAACTATAGGTGGGCCAATTTGAGTTTTCATTTTGAAATCATCAAAAAAATTGTATAGAAAATACTTCCAAAACTTTGATCTTAAAAAAAGAAGTTGAAATCAGACTAATGTCTTTGCCAGTAGACAGAGGCAAAACACAACCCTCTTGCTGACTGCAGATTTGGAAAGGTAAAACCAGGTTGATTGGAGAATTCTACAGACAGTGATAGAAGGTCTGGAAACTGCTGGTGTATTTATTTCCCCTGAGAGACCGAAAAGAGTCAGGCATTCAGCCAAAGGATTTTCCTATCACGAATGTTTCAATCCATCCCCTACCTGAAGTGGTCTTTAGAGAAGCAATGGATAGATTGTTCAAATGCAGAAGTTATAGCAAGCTAAACGGAAACCTGGATTCAAAGACAAGGGCCCAAGATATAGCAAATTCTTGTCCCACTGAGAACTGATATATACTTGTTTCTGGACATCTGTTGGCAACCTGTAGCTCGCCAGGTACAATGGCTCATCAGCAGCTGGAAGGGAGAGGCCTCAGTGCTGGACGGAAATGAGATTCTGTTTCCAGGTGTGAGCTTCTTCAGAGTCAGGGAGAAAGGAGAAGGGTGTTCAGAAGAGCAAATTCTACCCACTATGAACAGAACTCTGCTCTCCACTTTTCAAAACCCACTACTACATTTTCTCAGTTCTCACTTACTGGGGTATCAGAGGGATGCTAGAGCAGGCCAGCAGGAAGGACCTCATAGGTCATTAAACCCTGGCTCACTCATTTTCTCCCCTCTCTTGCTTTACAGTACTTCCATTTTCTAGAAATTTCTAGAAGTAGAAGAGCTAGCGCAAAGCCTATTAAAAGAAGGGGTTCACAGTGGTTCAGACGTGGACTCTGGAGCCAAATGGCCAAATGGCTCAGCTAGCTCTGTGGTCTTGGGAGTCACACTTAACCTCGCTGTGCCTCTCTTTCCCCATCTGCAAAATGGGGAGAATGAAAGCCTCTTCTCAGACCACTGATGAGGTGATCTGTCTATGATGCATGGTTCCATGTCTGGGCGCGGCAAGCACTCTACAAATATTAACCATTACCCTTATTAAGCAAGTTATCTTTAAGTAGCTATTTCAAATTATCCCCTTTCCAGTGTCTAAGGGCTCCTGAGTCATGCTCAGCTTCATCCCATATTTGCCCCTTCTGTCCACTTTTCTCACAATCGACAAAAGAACCTCAATAGCCAGCTGACTGATCATCATTAAGGGTGTGGGAGGTAACAAAGGAGGCGGCCTTGGGACAAGGCAACACTGAAAAGAGTAGGAAAGAGTTGTCCTAAGCCTCTAAGAGACCTCAGACATGACAACATGGCATTACTGGAAGGCAATGAACAAAAGGAGAAAAGTGATTCACTTAGACACTGGGGAGCTGAAAATTGAGACAGTACACCAATAGCATACCAAGAGTGGCGTTGCAAATGAAAACAGAAATGAAAAAAGCCAGGAGTCACCCACACAAAAGACCTGGGGTGGCAACTTGAGCGAGGACCATGGACCAAGCCCGAAGTCTGGACTTCCTGTTTGACGGGCTGGTGTCTACATCTGTTCCAGGAAACAACATCATAAACAGAAAGTCAAGGAGGACTGATTAATGGCAAGTGATTGCCTTTAGAGCAGTGGGGTCTTTGGTGACAATTCTGCTAAAGTTGGCAACCTTGGCATGTGCCTAAGTAGTTTAGGGTTTCTACCGGTGTAGAAGTTCTTCGAAGGCTAGGGTGATGCCTTATGTGTTTGTGCACCCATCACAGCCCTAGAACCTGCAATGGAAGATGGCTCATGTTAGGGACTTGGTAAATATTTATTGACCGATTGCTGTTTTACCCCAGTGAGACAGGTAGTCATGGTGGCATGAATGGTGCGACTATTATGACAGTTTGAGGTGACATCTCCCAGGGAACAGTCACTATCTCAGAGAAGAGTTAACTGTTTGGAAATACTTGTCAGAAAGAAAAAAAGAGTTCTATTCTCCTTAGCAATGAAACAACCTAGATTTTAAGAATTTGCCGTGTTGCTGTCACCAAAAACAATGGAATTTCCCAGAAATTAAAATATTTCTTTAGCCAAACCCTATCATCTAGGGATGCACTCTTATTTTCTCAAGTGATGTAAAAATCTACCTTCTAACTGTGCTCCTGTGTTTTCTTTGTAAAAATAGTCTCCTTACACACTGTAGCATAGACTTAGAAAGCTCCTCCCCAAGAGCCTAAGGGTTTTCAATGGAGACTGTCTTCAGACCTTAAAACTCTCTAGTACCTAATAGCAAAACTGGCAATTCCAAGTGTCGCATCGATTTCGTGTCTACATGACATCCTCTGAAGGGAGTTTATCCTATGAGATGCGGGACACCAGCTCAGTTTAGATGTGACCATTTTCCTGAATTCCCTTATCTTGTAGAGACGACTAGGTTTCAGTGATGACAATTATGATGGTGGAACAGTGAAGGAGATGGAGGTGATGGTGGTGGTGAAAAGAGCATCTTCTTAAGTGCCCAGCACTATGCTAATAAACACATTACATTTGATCCTCCCAACATCATTACTGTCACCATCCTGATACTGTAAACAATTTAAAGGCCAAAAATCTGAGGCGTAGAGACCTTTCACAAGATCACAGTTTATAGAGCAAAACTGGGATTTCTATCCCGGAAGTCTGACCTGAGAGTCCTCTCGTTAACCCCAACTTCACATGACCTCCCACACCACTAAGTGGCATCACCACTCAGGCAATGCCATCTTTTTCATCTCTGGGGGAAGGCAAAGGCTGGGTAATCTTCAACTTTCTTCCTCAGCCCTATGGCTGAGGATTTAAAGAGTGACCTGTGATCACAACACCTATTTCAAATCTTCCCTCTGAGCCTAAACGAACACCCCATTTCTTTTTCAAAGTATCTGTCCTGCACTGGCTCCCCTGGTGAGAAGGAAGGGAATGCTAAGCAATGGAACGTTCCCTGACAGGCTTTGCTGTCAGGGCCCGTCACTGCCTACAGGCGAACTCCTCAGGCTCCTGGAATCTAAGTATCCAGGCTGCCAATTCAGTCACTGAGACCTTCTACAGGATTCACCGCTTCCTACAACGAGCTGAACATTCGTGGGGATTGGGGCCTGGAATTTCAGGAAGGAAATCAAGGGGTGATGGGTGCTAAAGCTCAAAAAGCAGTGAGCCACAGAGACGCTATCCTTGGAACTTACCGTCCAGCCCCGCCTGGTATAGAGTAGATACGTGGTGTTTGTTGAGTGAGAAGTATCTATGGCCCACGACATCAGCCCACCTCTCCTAGCCCTCTCTCGCTCTAGCAAAAACCAAAGTTCGAAAAAGGTGGGGAAAAAAAAAAACCACAAAAAAATGGTAGGAATATCTGATATGACATTGGATGTGTTCCTTCATCTCCCTAAGTCTCGATGTCTTTTAGTAAAGTTGGAATAATACTGGTACCTGCCTCGCAGGGCTGGCTGGAAGGATTAAAGGGTTTGTGAATATTAAGGGCTTAGTGGAGTGTCTAGCACATTTTAAGTGTTCAACAAACGCTACTACATTCAGAGCACGAGTCTGGACTCATTGATGCCTCATCCAGGAGACATATTTCTTAACATCTTGGAAAGAAAAACTCTCAAGAGAAAAAAATTTTAGTGTCCCATCAACTCAGCAATGTTGATCGTCTCCACAAGGATTCACCCTACTCAGTTTTTAATCAAATTGTATAAGTTAGACCACCCTTTGAGATCTAACAGGTCATTTAGTGTGCTGTGTACCTAAAAGCTTCCTGGAAAATATGGAATTTTGAGTGATAACTGCTAAGTCTGTTAGATAACCAACCTGGGTAATATGGACCCAATGTTCATATACATTCAGGTGTCATAGACGCCCATGGATAGCGTCAGTCTCCGTCTTGTTGATAGGATCAGCTTGATTCTTGGGCCAGTCTTCACTTTGCTTTATCAATGCAGACACAGCTCAATTCCTAACTGCAAAATTGAGCAGTGAATAAACAGAGGATGACTCGTTTCGGCTAATCCAGCTGACATTCTTCGGGCACTCATCGGCAGAGATCCAATTTATTAAATCAAAATGGATAAAAGCAATATATAAATAGATACCCATTTACAATCTCCAGCAATTGATTTTACAAATAACCTAACGGTGCTACAATAAGCATCCCTAGAATCACTGATGACCAGTTCCGATCCTGCACGAAGATGACACGGACTGTCTGTAGCAGTAGCGGCAGCCATTGATTATGTATACAAGTCTGTCAGTACAGTAAGAAACTGCCATTTTTGCCGTAAGAGAAAACGCCAAGCTCCAGCTTCCCCCTTTGCCTCCAGCTGACCAATACAACCTCTCAAAGTGCAAGATTTCAGTATCACACTTCTGCAGAGATGAAATGCTAGCTAATGATGGCAGTGCAACCGGATGGAAGTGGAAACATGGTGACAATGACTTGACACATTCCTTCTCCAGTGAACAGATGAAATGCACTAGGTGCTCTGACAACTCCTTAAACCTCCTCAAGGATCGTTGCTGACACCCTAACAGCATCCAAAAATCAAACAACTAATTTAGTTTCCCTGTACAGGCAGCCTGACCTTCTGCTTTGGAAGGAACTCTTTCTTCCAAGGGAAAAGCATATGCGCACACAACGAGTCAGTGTTATGAGTGTGAGAGAGATTCTCTAAATGCATCCAGAGGGAAGACTAATCATAGCTACATATATTGAGTAAAATTATACCCAGCCCCATTCTAAGTGTCTTACATATATTAACTCATTTAATCTTCCTAAGGACCCTAGAGATTGATGTTATTATTATGTCCATTTTCCAGATGAGGAAACTGAGGCACAGAGAGATTAAAGTATCTTGCCCAACGTCATACAGCTGACTAGTGGTTATCCTTGTATTCCTTGTGTCCTTATATCTTCCCACTCCTTTGCCTTTTACTCTGGTGGGTATTTTGATGATCACTCTTGAATTAGTATCGTCAGAGTTCTACACCAGGCCACAGAAAGTACTGCAATTCCTTTTTATCACTTCTCTGAGATACATGACTGCCTGGAGAGTATTACTTCTTGGTGGCAGATATTATGAGATAAAGGTAGGGCAACTTCACAGCAAAGTTGTGAAGCATACATTTCACTTTGGACGTGAAACTTTTCAAACATTCAGAAAAGTGGAAAGAGTAGTGGTATAATCCACCACTGAGATACTCACTGTTAATATTTTACTATATTAGATTCATATATATCTGTGTGTTTTTGACTTGAGCCATTTAAAAGTCAGTTATATCAGATACCATAAGACATTACTCCAAAATAATTCAGCTCATCACAGAATGCAGACATTCTCCAACTTTACCATTATCTCATTATCACGTCTAAGCAAGTTCAATGTAATCCTCTAACAGCACTCAACACTCAGTCCCCAGTCTCCTAGCTTCAGTCTCTTTAGCCCTGCCTATACACGGCAACCCTGAACTTCCCCGTCAAATCTCTCCAGACCCAGTGCCTTGAATCCAGGTAAGTGCGCACTTCCACAAACCCCTGCTGAATTCTAGTAATGGGAATTCCAGTCTCCTATTAGAATCCGTCAAGTTACATCCCAAGTCATCTGACCAAGAGTTCAAAGAGGAACAGGCACTGTGGACAGGTCCATGCGACAGCCTCAGGGCAAACAGAATACATTGAAGGAAAAACTGTAAACCGTCAATTTAAAATTAGGAATTTGATAGATCTCCCTAGGGATTGTTAAATAATCTTAAACACCCTGAACCTAATATCGAGATTGGCATCGAAGGGGTTAACCTTCAATGCCAATCTCAATCCACCCTACACAAAATACAGCAACAGATTTGCAATGTGTATAAGAAAAGAGGAGGAGAGAAAGCACTGCTATAGAGAACAATGAAGGTGGAAAATATGGAAGGAGTATAGTCAAGCACAGGTTGTGTGGTTGTGATTGGTAACGGGAGTCCAGAGTGAGAGAAGCAGGCTTGCTAACATTAGACCCCAGCCACGAGCAGTTTCTGGGGCTCTCCTTCAGTTTCTGCAATAGAAGCCCCTGTCTCTACTCAGGCATGGAATGGTTAGGGGGTCTGTTCCGTCCATCTTTTATCTGAATACAAAGTCTCTTTTCTCTTCCTTCAACTAATAGTTGTGATTACTCCTGACCATTCTCTATGGTAAACAACTCCTCCGTTGTCTCTGACTGGGTGACGAGAAGAACTGCCCTATAGCTATGAAGTTCAGAGGACTTTCACGCTCCGGGAAACAGATCGGGGCAGGAATTCCAGGCTCCTCACCACTTTGCATTTATCTCAGAAGGAAGGAGAAAAAATCCTGGCAGAAAGCATAAAGCCAAAGGGGGAAGTTTTAAGGACTATCAGACAGAGACGTGAGTAGGCTCCTTGTCATTAGTTTCAACTAATTTCAAACCAAAGACTTACCATCCTTCATTCATTTTGTGATATATGTATGTGTATGTACATAGTTTTGGGAATCTGGCCTATTAGACTGAGAGCTCCTTGAGGACAGGGGCATGTCTTATTCCCTCTGCATCCCCAGCAACCAGGGTTTAACACTTAGTAGACATCTGCTGTATATTTGTTGTGAAGTGAAGCTTCGCCTAATTTCTATTACCTGTCATAGAATCTAATCCTTCCATCTTTCGAAGCCAGGATCCCCAAATATACAGTCCATGGGATACTCCAGCCATCTTTATTTCGGGACAGAGCTTCAGTTCTCAAGCCCTGCCTTTTGCCCACAAAGTTAAGCTCAGCTGGATTCCAAGAAAGGAAGGAAAGTTAAGGTTTCCTTCATCTCTTTTCTCTGCCTAGGTCAGGAGTCTTCTCTGGTTTCCTCTCCTTTGAGCCCACTGGTCCTCTATGATCTGCGGCCACAAAACAAGAGTCAGTTGAACCGAACTCAACAGAACTTGACTGCCATGTCACACACAGTCCCTCCCAAATTAAAAACCAAACAAAAAAACAATATAGCTCAGGTCTCAAGGATGCTTCCCCATGACAACGGCCAAGAAGGCTCTTGCTCATGTTCTCATCCCCAAGAGAGCATGGTGGTGGTGAGGGCAAACGTGGCCCCACGAGATGCTTCCTCATCAAGAACCCCACTGTAGTACTGTCCTGGAACTCCACCTAACACAAACACAATCCTAACCACTCCATCACCTCCAAGCTGATCTCCCTTCCTGCACTTACCATCCTCTACCTCTACTCCATTTCCAATCCATCCTTCAGGCTACTGTTGGAACCCTCTCTCCTTCTTTCAAATACTGGCACTAAATTCTCACAGTTCATCCTAATATCCAGAACCTTATATGCAGCATAAAATATGCTCGGCGATCAGATTAACCTCCCTTGCCATCTCTTCCAGCATTCTTTCTTCTCTGCACGAGCCCTGTACAGGCCGAACTCTTCAAACTTTCTGCTATTCTCTCTAAACCCTCAGCTCCTTCACAGAAAAAGTTAACGTGGTACCCTCCAGGTGGAATGTTCAACACCTGTGCCCTGACACCCATGCCCCCAGGCCGGGAAGTGTCTCCAATTCACTGCTCAAGCACGATTCCATATTCCCTCTACTTTGAAACGTCTCCTGAGTGCCTCAGGCACGATTTTCCACCCTTCCTCTGTGCGCACGTTAGTGATACCACCTCTTGCCAGGGCTGGAATTCTCCATGCACCTTTCTGTTCACTCTCTTTGTTCCAGCCTCCTGGCCTTTCAGCTGCCAGCCTAGCCTCAGGGCTCTGCACCTGCCATCACTCTGTGATCCAAGTATCTGCACAGCTTCTCTCTCATCTCCTTCCAAACTCTGCTCAGATGACATCCCCCTTTGAACCTCAACTGCCACCTTTTTGAGGACAGCGACCTTTGCCCAGTCCCTCTCTACCCCCTCCGGCAGCCTTTCCCCAGGTGTCTGAGATCGTCTGACATCATCATTGTGTTGGTCCTCATTATTCATGGGTTCCCAATTTGCAAACTCACCTACCCGCTAAGACTGATTTGTATCACCAAAACCAACACTGTGGTGTTTTCTGGCAGTTGTTTGTGGACATATGTAGAGCATATTTGTCACTGGACGTACACATTCTAAGCTCAGGCCGACAAGGGTTTCAGCTCTCATGATGTGCAAAAAAAAAAGCGTGTCTTTGCAGTCTATTTAATACCTGTATTTCACATTTTTGTACTTCTCTGGGTGATTTTACACTGGGCAGAGTGCCGCAGTGCTGTCTAGTGTTCCTGAAGTGCAGGGTGGGTGTGGTGTGCCTTACAGAGAAAAAGACACATGTTAGATAAGCTTTGTTCAGGCATGGGCTGTAGGCCTACTGACCGTGAGTTCAGTGGTGATGAATCAACGCTAGACGTTAACGTTTCTTTAAACAGAAACAAACATACAACAAGGTTATGTATTGATTGGCTGACAAAAATGTTGTGACCTGAGGCTCACAGGAACCTGGCCCTATACCTCCCCTAGGAGCAATGGTTTAGTATTCACTAATTCAGTGTTTACAGCAACTTCATAGAATACAGCAACTATGAATAATAGGAATTGGCTGTATCTACTTTTTTTTTTTTTTTTTTTAACGATCTGCCTTCCGGTAGTAGAATATAAGCGCCATAAAAGGCGGAACTGCACCGCAGTGTAACACAGCTATATCGCCCCGCCTACAACAGTGTCTGACACATAGTAGGTGCTCAATAAATATGTGTTGAGTTGCACTGAACCAGGAACTGTTCCAGGATAGAGACTATTTTTCCCTAGCTTTGTGCCACCGATTTTTAGCCAAACTACTAGCACACTGTGAACTCTCGGTAACAGGTGATCAAATGAATGAAGGATGATAGACTGTGAATCTCCTGTCCCCAAAGAGTAAGGCCGGGATTTTAGCTCCAGCTTTTCATCTGTGATCACTAAGTACTATTCTGCTACTCTTTTATCACTATCGCCTTATTTATACCATTATCCTTAAGAAGGGCTTTGACGCACAGCTTCAATATTGGACGCATCATTGCGCTGCATCCATAATATGCCCAGAATGCTGGGATCCATGATATACTGAAACTGCAAATACACAAAAGTGTTTCAATGCCCAGGCAAAGTGCATAACAAGAAAAAGCAGAGATCTGTGATGCAGTAATTCAGTGCATCTTTATTTTCCAAGGCAAAACATATACAGCCTCAATCAAATTACCCAGATATTAGCTTGGCTAAGCTGAAAGATGTTTCAAAACAGAGACTTTATATATTTGCCTTAAATGCATATTTTAAGAACTGTGTAAACCTGTCTTTGACGTTCTACATCTTAAAGCACCAATTAGGTTTTTTAAAGAAACACAAATGTTCATTGACTCCTTTCATGGCAGAATTGAAAATTGATCTCTCAATTTTAGCTGGGCTATTTTGGCCCTCCTTGGATGCTAAAGTGGGAAAAAAGAGTGCTGTGGTTTAACTTACAAATGAAATCTGAGGAGCTATAACAATGGTTAGCTTTGTACATAACAGCACCACAGGGACACTGAGGAAAAAAAATGATGGCAAAGTGCATGATGTTCCCACGTATTTTTTGTGCTCTATTTCCCCCCTAGGATCCTCGTAGAGCTGACAAGAACTTCAGAGAGCAGAGGCCCTTCTATAAGAACACATACTAAATAATATATTATTACATATAGTAATAAATATTGAGCAGTGACTATGTATTACACACTCCCTAGGCAATTGGAAGAAAAGGTCCTGGGAGAGCTAATGTTGGAAACATGAGAATAAGTGATGAGCCCTGGTTGTGTTAAGGACGACAAAGGAAAAATAGAAAGGCCACGAAAGAGGAGCAGGGACACCTGGCTTGAATGCAGGGGGTCAGGAAAGGCTCCCTGGAGAAAGTGACTTTGGGAAACTACAACCCAAGAAAAGAGCAGGAGGTAACCAGTTAAGGAAACGGCTGAGTCCATGGTATGACTATCTTCACCTTTCTAGATATTTCCAGACATGTCTCCTGTGTGATCTTACTAATCTACATTTCCACCAGTGTGGCCTAAGAATTTCTACTTCTTCACACCCCCACCAATTCATGGCATCAGCACGTGTTTTTATTTTGTAAGGATATGGGCATGAAATACTATCTTCTTATTATTTTAATTTGTGTTTTTCAAATTGATGAGGTTGAGCATTTTTCATTTGTTCTTCTTCACTACAAATTACCTTTTTATACCTTCCTTTTTAAATTAAGTTGTCTTTTATACATTTTAAAAATTTTGGGTATCCATCATTTGTCAGTTAAATATGTAGCAAATAATTTCTCCTGGTCTATATAGCTTTGTTACCTAACTCTGTAACTGATGTTGTTTTTCAGACACTAGCATTGTTTGTTATTGGAAACAGAAAGTAGAGTCCATCAGTAAGAAAAGAGTTAGAGAAACTTTTCCGTGTTGATAAAAGAAAACTCTACAGTAACTACAATGACCAAATCAACATAAATAAATCTTAAAGCCACAAAGTTATATGAAAAACAGTTTGCGAAAGACTATGGGCAGAATGATACCATTTTTGTGGATATTTAATAAAAAACACAAAGCAATGCCTAGCTATAGTTTATGGGCAACAACACAATAGCGGGATGAAACCACATTGGGAAGGACCCAGACCAATATGAGAATGATAGCCTTGGTGGGGGGGAGGGGCAGGAGAAGACTGGCAGGGGGGATGGGGAAGTCTGGGGGGTGCCGGGGTGGCTTCCACTCTGTTTTATTTCCCACGGGCGGATGGAGGGGTATGTGGAGCAAAGATGTCAATATGTTAATGTCTTATTTTGGAGGCTGTGATATATTATGTTCACCTTCTATAGCTGTTTGAATCACTTCACACACACACACTTGATAAGCACATATCTACACACACATATAAAATTTTAAAAATAGCTCAGGAAAACACATAGTCTTTGTTACTAAACTACGGAATTCCTTGTTATTTAAAAAATAAGAAATTAAATATGGAGTAGAGAAAAGAGCCCTATTTAATTTTACTTATTCAGTGTTTCCCATAATTCAGTGTTTCTTACAATATCCATTAGACTCAAGTTCTTCTCCATTTCTGTCTTTTATCCTTCACTTCCTATAATCTGAGTGACAAGCACTTCACAGAACACACTTTGAGAAATTTTTGTGGTACAAAAAGGCTCAGAGAAAATGAAAGAGAAAACAACTAATTCACTGAAGTGAATTGAGCTTGATTTTGACAAAACGCCAAGAATAAGTTGGAATGTCTGACCTTTCTTAACTAGCAAGGGTGTGTTAGTAATTCATTCTAGAAACCAGTGTCCACAGCACTGCCTCACTGTAAACATCAACTCTTCAAGATCCCTTGCTTTGAGAACTTCTGATAAAGATAATTTTTAAAATTCAGTAGGGACCATGCCTTACATTCCTATTGTTCCTTGAAACTTACAATTTTTTAAAAGAAAAAAACTGTAGCTATTTAACAATAAAAAGTCTATTTCCTTAGAGAGTATTTCACTGCACGACTATTTAGAGCTAAGCAATTTTCTTTCCTAGGCCGTAAACTACATTGCTATTCAAATAAATGGAATTATCAGACACCGTAGACACTTATTTTATTTACTCATAAGGCTACAATGGTTTAAAAATAAACATTCCAATATGTTGGTCAGTGCTCTGCAAAGTACAGAAATTGTCATTCTAGGAGTTCGGGGTTTTTGAGCTCGAGCCACCCGTTCTCCTTGCTTGGCCCTGCAGTAAACCTTTCTCTGCTCTTAAAAAGAAAAAAAAAAAAAAAAAAAAAAAAGGAAAAGAAAGAAATTGTCATTCTAGGCTTTACACAACTCCATTATCATTTTGCTGCCATGTCTCTCAGCTGTTCTGCAAAGAAAGCATGCACTGGGGCTAATCATCTATACAGAACTTTGTAATTTAAAAATACATTTATGCATTATGTTATCAGATGAGAAACTAGGATATTTCATACATTTGTGCCATTAACAACCCGCAGGGTGACGATTATTCTACCTATTTTACAAAGGCTCAGAGAAGTTCAGTGTCACGGGACGGGTCTAGGTCACACCTCAAGTAAGTGCTAGAGCTGAGTCAGACCCTGAGTCAGCTGAGTCCAAATGCAGCCTCACCAGCCCTCATCCCAAGGTTACTAGAGGACACAAGACGATAATCCATGCCAAGCAACGGTGAATTCCCGTTATTAACATCCCTTCTAGTTGCTTTTTTTTTTTTAACATAACCTCATCTTGATTATAGTTTAATGCAAACGAATGCTCAGATTTGCAATTCATGGACAATATTTTCTAGGTTTCTTACTCTTTCGACGAAGATTCTTTCTGAGTAATTGGTGTTTTAAAGTAAACTGTTTGAGGAATTTCAAATACGTTTGGCTTTTTTCACTAGACAGTTATGGTTATATAGAAAATAGTCTTAATTAACCATGCAATAGAGGCTGTCTTAGATATCTAGGTCAGGATAAGCTTCTGGGTTTTGTGTTTGTTTTTCTTCCCTTTGTCCTGAGGATGATTACTATGTTGGCATTTGACAAGGCATGCTGTGACTATTTCTTGCAACTGTCAAGCTGGGGTTCTCTAGCTGCAACACTGTAAATAGGCTTCAGGGTAAAAAAAAAAAAAAAAAAAAAAAAAAAAAATCTTTAGGAAGTTTTCCTACATGTCCTCAAACCAGGCATATCACTGAAGACAGCGAAGGCTGTGATAACGAGAACCTCCTTAGGAGGCCGAGGCATTGATGAAGCCACGCGTTTATCAACTGGGGACGCACAGTGACCAGTCTCACAACGGATTCTCCAGGAGACCCTCAATTTCATATAATTATAATATATATATAAGATATATTATAATAATACAATAACATAATATTTTCATTCTAATTTTAGTTAATAAATGCAACATGATTGACTAGAGAAATTAGCCTACATCCTCAAAGCAGAATTTGTCAGAAGGAGAATCTCAATATTTAATCCAGAACCTAAGATCAGTCTTGTATATACTTCTGTAACATACTGGCTGCATTTCTCAGAGTTCAGATACAAACCCTCTCTTAGTATGTTACTGTGGCTTCTCCCTGCCTCTAAATTCACACAGAAATCCCTACTTAAGAGTTCTGGGGACTTCCCTGGTGGCACAGTGGTTAAGACTCCACGGTCCCAATGCAGGGGGCCCGGGTTCGATCCCTGGTCAGGGAACTAGATCCCACACGCATGCCGCAACCAGGAGTTTGCAAGCCACAGCTAAGAAGCCCACCCGCCTGCCGCAACTAAGACCCAGCACAACCAAATAAATAAATAAATATATTTTTAAAAAAAAGAGTTCTGGAAGAATTCTTGCAACTTGTTTGTGCTAAATGAACAAAAGAATTTAGAACCTAAGAACAGTAAATAAAGTCATCAGTAAATGCTACATGATGGTTATCTTGTGTCCAACAGAAGCTGATGCAAAACCACAAAGCATGTCTCATGACAGCAGGTATAGAGAACTAAAACATAAAGCAGAGATGTACCTTGGGATCTTGGTGTCTTTGTTTCCAGCACAAGGACAGGAAAGGGTCTGATTTACTCATCAGCTGCTCACCAGTGCCTCGCCTCTTGTTTGCCATATGGTAGGCAGCTGAGACATACCTGAATAAAATAAATGAATGAATAAGTGAGGGAGTGTGTGAAGATGAGTCCTGAAATCACTATATCAAATAGAAAAAGAAAGTAGTGTACGTTTAAGAAAAACAAATGTAGCCTGTGCATGCTGAAATTCTGGGCAGATTTAAGTAAGCTTCAAACCTTGATGGAAACAATTCTGCAAATTACCATTTACGACTTACTGATGAGAACACTATAAAAGTCAATCTATAGTAATTTGATTGTGTAAATCAGAACCAGAGAAGGCACTCTGGTTGGTCTAATCTGTAGCCAACCTAAATTAATTCCAGTGACCCAGGACAGACCTTTGCCAAGCAAAGGCCATTTATTATAAGAAGGTCTGGGAGAAGATCACAGAAGGAAATTTACTGCAACATGGGTGGGTCCTTTGAGCTAATTACAAAGCATGACACGGACTGATAAATTTATTCACGGTACAGACCATAAAAAAGGAGGTTGGAGATATTTCAGAATAGAGAACCCAGATGGTTTGAGAATTGCTGGGCACAGCAGATTTTAGTGGACAAAATCCTACAAGTAGTCAAAGAAATCCAGCACGATTTGCATTGTCCCATCTTGCCCTGGCACCCAAGTCACCACAGATCTAATTCTGCTTCTACCTTTGCAAATAGAGTCATTGTCACGACTGACTCTTTCACATTTTTCTTTCAGGCCCTGCTGCAAAAAAGAAGTATGTCAGTTATAATAACCTGGTTATCTAACCTTTTCCATTCCATGGAACCCTGGAGGAGGAAGACCCTCAGTTATTTTGTCACGCAACCTGGCATAGGACTCTTTTGGTCCTGCCCGCTGCCCATCACCGGAGGAGCATCCCCGGCTGGGAGACCAATGATAGAGGATCCAAGTGTCCTACACAGCTGCTTTATGAAATATTCTTACTTTATCTTGGCTTAATAAGTCACTGGCATCAGCACTGCCAACTCGGCTGCAATTTTGGACCTTCCCTACCAAAGGGAGCATTGAGACTCAAGTCCCACCCAGGCTCTTTAGGGTGAACCTTTGAGAGCCTTAGTGACTGTTTTGGGGCTGACCTGTCTTTCTATGTCTGTACTTCCAGGCTGCAAGGTTTTGAAACTTTCTGTACAGTTTGTGAGGACTTTTGCACTTTGCCATCCAATGTTGAACCTCAGTTCACTGTTTGTTTTCGAATGCCCTCTTTCCATAGAACCCTACCCTCCCAGACGGCGGGATATTTGGGAAAACCTTCAAACAATTAAAATTTTAAAAAAGATCTCAGCAGACTAAAATGAAAAATGTATGTACATGACTGTATAATTATGATTATAGTACCGCTGCAAATCATGTTATTTTTTTTAAGACAAAAAAGATATTTAAAGACCAAAAACTGTGCTGAGAAAATATACCCCACCTATCTTTGGTATAAGATAGGGCACACGGAAGAAAGGTATTGGCTGAACGGAATAGAGGTCTTGATCTTCGGAATGCATGCCAGTAATGTATTTGACCGTACACGTTAATCATTTATGTTCAATATTTGTATTTGTGTTCTCTTTTGTTATTTTAATTAGGATATGGGTGTTTTGCAATAATTTTCATAATGATTAAGCTATTTGAAGAAAAGAATATGGAGTTTTCATGTCTTGAGGTTTGGTTCATGCCCCCCTATGACTGCCCAGTGTGATAAGGACTTTAAAAACAAAAAGCATGTGTGTTTTCTACTGTTTGTAATAAGTACTTTCGTTAATTCTGCTGCTCATGTGCCAATTTAGTGGAAAAACACCCTCGCTGAACAATACCCCTTTCCATTTTCTTTCAATTCTGTGATATTGTCCAAGAATGTATCAATAAAATACTTTGGTTAACTTTTTTATTTCCCGCAATAAATATTTTTAGTTGTTTATCCCTTTTTAGTGACAGTTGATTTCATACAAATTTTAAGTTAGGGAGGAATGCAGACAGCCAAATGTGTTAAAACAACAAGTTTTAGCCCACAATGAAGCTGTAGCTGATATACATATATTAACCCAGAGGTGCTAAATTCTCTCATAGAAAAGCTGTCACTAAGCCCATGCATTTTGCTTCTTCGTAATTGAAGTTGAGACATGACAACCTCAGACATTTTCTCAGAAAACTACCTATCCAAGACAGCAAAAGTGCTGGAGGGAAGAGGGAATAAAGAAGAAACATGAGCGTCAATAAAAAGCAGTCTGGGGCAATGTAGTGAAAAGATAAACATCTCCCCAAAACTTAACCAAAAGAGAAGTAAAGATAACAATTATACAGCATTTGTCTCTGTTTTCAAATAAACAGGTTGGTCATGCTGATAGTAAGATTAAGACCTGGGGTTACTAAAATTCAACAGTAGGAAATGCCCTTACAGACCAACTCATAGTAACTTGGGTGTCAGGAGCATAAAATAATGTCTATTTGCAGAGGGTGGCATTGGTCCTTAGCACTCAGGGTTGGACCCCCAAATCCAAAATGGATTTCAAGGAACCACTGCGCATCTGTGACTCACTTTCTACTGTGAATGATAAAACCCACACCTGATTTTACCTTTGGCATCTGGTGACCTCTTCCTGCCGCCCCTCAGCTCTCTTGGCTCAGGTAACGTGTGTGCAAAGAAGAGAAAACTCATTTCACTACCGGACTGAGAAAAACCAATCTATCTCCCGGGTTTTCCTATCTCTGAAACACCCTTCAAAGAAAAGACCATGGGGAGAAATGCAAATCACAGCAGAAGTGAGTTTGGATTATCCGCATTTTCAAGCTGTAGAGCCAAACGATGTATTATAAAACCTGGCTCCCCTCCTGCTAGCTGTCCTGCAGGACGTTACAGAAATAGTCTAGAAACGTTCTGAAGCCTCCATTTCCTCAACTGGAAAACAAGTTAATACCACTACCTATCTCCACGGGGCTGGGAGGATTAAGAGAAAATCCATGAAAGGGCTTAGAACGGTGCTTGGCACTTGGTTAACTTACTACCCACGTTAGCTGTTACGACCACCACTCCTACAGGCACATCAGCACCAACATGGTTCTTACGTTTTGTCTTAAAAATAAAACTGTGTGCGTTGCTTTCTCATTCCAGACATGGAAATGGAATCTGTAAAATAGCGCATGGGCAAGCCAGGCTGCCTTCTGGCCACGTCGTAGAAATCATTTTCACAAAGAAGTTACGTAAGAGCCTTTCCTGATAATGTAGAACCCAGAGTGCACAGGAAATAACAAAAGCAACTCCACTTAGGATTGGAAAGAGCTACGGCCAAAGACCTTTGCTCTGCTCCTGGATTCTCGGGGCAGAATGGAGGTAACAGCGATCAGGTCATGATAAGTATCAAAGCTAAAGCTTCTGCAGCACTACGTACAAGGCATTGTTATTTGTATATATTACATACTTTACATGCATTCTACACTTCATCCCTATCACATGCATTACAATGTACGCTTTACATGCATTGACTTATTTAATCCTCAAAATGCAGTTCCCAGCCATTGTCCACAATCCCCGTCCCTAACCCAGTAGGTGAGTTCAAGTGTGTCTGTCGCGCCGTAGGACAGTGTTATTAGAAATACTTCTAATACATGAGCATATATTAGGAGGCACCGTCAACAGCAGGCAGCAAAATGGACACCCACTCGCCCCAAGCCACACACATCCCCTCGCTCTTCCTCAAATAAATCAAGAATATCCCACCTCTATTCTCTGGCCTAACAATCTTTCTCTCTCCCCAAGTATCTGCCTGCTTCACTTCCTCACTCCTTAGCAGTTTCTTCTTAAACATCATCGCGTCAGAGGTCTTTTCTGACCATATTGAACAGGGCAGTCCCCCGCATCGCAGTGAACCCATTAACCTGCTTTACTATTATTTTTTTAACAACACATCATTATCTGACTTCACAGATTTGCTTCTTTGTTTTTGTCACTCCCCTCTGCAGTAAGATCTAGGAGATAAGAGATACTCCCTGTTTTGCTTACTATAATACCCCAGTACTCAGAAGTGCTTGACAAGGAATAGGCACTCCATCAATATTTGTGAAGGAACCAGGCAAAGAAAGAATGAAAGGATGAAGCTAAAGAGCTGGAGAATACAGAAGGAGGGCTGGGGAGCCCAGGCAGGTGGTTGTAGAGGCTGTGTCCAGAGGGACTGAGGCTGGATCTGTAAGGACAGACAAAGCTCCAGTGACCGAGAGGGAGAGAGAGGAGACATGGGAAGACCTGACACTCAGCCTGAGCAGTAAAGGAGAAGCTATTACTATTAGGAGGGGTTTCTTTTCATCAGAAGATGAACCAGTCTTCCTAGGAAGTGACATGGGAAACTGTCCAGATAGTGGGATATTCTGCATCAGAAACCCTTTCATCTGATGGAGGAAGGAAAATGACAGGGAGATGCTAGAGCCGGAAGGCCCTGGATTCAGAATCAGAAAGCCTCCATTACAGCACTGAGCTGCACCACTTTCCAGCCTTGCAATCTCCAGATATCCACACCCCGGGGTCCTTCATGTCTCCCCCTTTACAATGGGACTAAGACGTGGATTCAAGTCTTTTCATGAATCAGGCCACCCTCTGTGAACTTGTTCCAGAATGTTAACTTCATAATCAAAATATGTCAACCAAGTCTGAACACAGTAACCTAAAAGTGTTGCTGGGTGGCCTGGGGGCCGGGAGGGGAAGAAGAATCGTTTTGTTGCGGTCAGTGATGAACGCAGCCTAAGGCATCCGGCAGAGCTTTTGGCCGCCACTTCACACACACAAAAGCAATTAGGCTCCAATGGACTAAAATCCCTCAAATCCCCCGACCGATTGCTGCTACCACATTATTTCTTATTTGACATTTTCCCCCTCTAAATTACCTTCGGGTGAAATTCTACTCACCGCTTCATTCGTGAAGATCCTTTGGGATCTTCTTGTATCTTCATTGCAACTAAAATAATTTCATCTTTGCTTTAAGTGTATTCTGTGAATCTTAAAAGTATCACAAATTTAAGCAAACTCCAACCTTCAAGCCCCCCAGCTCTGTTGCACTTACTTGAATAAAACATAAAATTAAAAATAACTAAATAAATAAATAATCTTTAGGTAACTGATGTATCATGCCCTCTCTCGACTGTCTGTTTAGATCCTGATATTCATATCTATTCTTTATCCCGCCCACTGCCATGGGGGTGATAAGCCTGCTTTACCAATCCTCAGCCAAGGTGGTGATACCATTCTGGGCGATGAGAGCACCCAGAGCAGGGCCCTGGAGGCTTCCACCAGAAACCCATGACTTGACTGACTTCAGTGCATTCATCAGCATTGCACAGACATAGCTGTGGTCACTTCTCCAGTTAGAAACTAGAACCCCCCAAAATGGCAGGAATAATCATCCTGTGGGAAGGGAGGAAGGGAGGAAGGGAAGGAGGAAGGGAGGGAGGGAGGGAGGGAAGGAGGGAGGGAAGGAGGGAGGGAGGGAGGGAGGGAGGGAGGGAGGGAGGGAAGGAGGGAGGGAGGAAGGGAGGAAGGGAGGAAGGGAGGAAGGGAGGAAGGGAGGAAGGGAGGAAGGGAGGAAGGAGAGAAAGAGAAGTGGGCCAGAGCAAAATATAGCTAGTGAAAATCAACAGCAGTTCTCTGACTCTCCATCACAAAAGAGAAGCCAGACCATCAGTCCTAGCATTTCATAAATCTTAAGCGGCTTCCTGGGCTGGCTTTTTTCTCTACTCAATTGTTAAGAAGACACTGTCCTCATCGTCTTTACTGGAATCCTGCCAGGGAACCCAATCAAGTTCACAAATGATTCCCAAGGTCTCCCCCCTTGGAAGTTCTGGCTGGGTGGTACCACCTCCAGACTCTGAGCATGCCCCCATCCCTCAGGACTCCTTAAGGGGACGGGGGAGGGCGGGGCCTGTCTAGGAACCTACAGGACAGCCCTTGTACCTTCACACTCCCAAACTCATCCCCGAGGCCTGGGATCACACATTGGTTGCTGACCCCAATTGTGACCCAGTGGATTTATTTTGTTTGGCCATTTTGCTTGGCCAACGGGTAATGCAATTAATGGCCAAAGAGGTGTGGGCAACTTAAACACCTGTCTTACAGAATATACATTTCTGTCATTCACATGGCCTGCCTGGCGTCTGCCTTTCATTGATACCAAGTCTTCATCATGTTTCATGTCTCACATGCCAATGTGTTTATCTCGCCTTTTCCTGTCCCATACTTTTCCTCTTTAAAAGAAGTTAGTAAAAGCCATGAATAAAGAGAAAGTGGAGGCAAGGTGCAAATTCTGATTTCTTTCCCACAACTTTTATCTTATACAAATGCTTCTTAAATTTTCATGTGTCTATGAACCACCCGAAGAGCTTCTTAAAAACGCTGAGCAGGTAGGGCCCAGGGTCCTGCAGTTCTAATAAAATCCCCAGGGACGACTGTCCTGGTACTTGAACTGGAATTTGATTCTCAGCCCTGATGGGACATTAGATCCACCAGGGGGCTTATAAAACAGATCCATGACCAGACCCCACTCCAGAGAGTCTGTTTTAATCAGTCCAGGGTACAGCTTGAACATTTTTTTTTCTCTGTAAGCTTCCCAGATGATTTTCATGTGTAGGGTGGATGGTTAATGTTCTAATACAGTGCGTCTCAAGCCTTAGCGGGCATGAGAATTTCCTGGAGGGCTTATCAAAACACACAATCCTGAGCTCTGGAGTTTAATTCAGCAGATCCAGAATGGGGACTGATCATCTGCATTTCAGACAAGTTCCCAGGAGACCCCGATACTCCTGGTCCAGGCACCATACTTCGAGAACCACTGGTCTAATCCAAGCAACCAAACTACTCTTCCCGCAGTCTGGCTTTGCACATGGTGAAAGGTTTAAACAAACAAGCAAAACACATTTTTACTGTCTCTCGCACATTCTGCAAACCTGCATTCATTCTGGACTTAGGATTAGGGTTCGAGTTGTAGGTTCCCATCACTGTTTCATGGACATCTGCGTTTGCCCCCTAGAATTCTTTGAAATCTATTCAGTAACTTCTGGGAAAGTTTGCTATGTACCCACCTGTGTCTCTTTAAATCATGTTTCTTTTCTTGCCTGGGGTCATGACCAGAGATTCAGAATTCTACTCTGAAGGGCCTCCCCCTGCTCTTGGGATTGTCATCTTTTTATTTCTGGTCTCGAATTCATTACCGTATTTTGAGTTTTTGAAATCTGTTTTCTAAAGCCTCATCTGGCTACGTGCAGGCTGCTGACCCCCGGCTCAGGGGCTCAGACGTTATTGATGCTTTCCCCCAAGCTTCCTCTTTACCAGGTCTTCCTTGCTGGCCCAAATTAGGTTCAGAGAAGCACTTCTTTTCTCTTCACCGCCCCCTGGGTGTTATGATAGGCAGTGGTAGAGCATTCAATCAACAAACGATCTGAGCACCTAGCACATACCAGGCACTGTCCTAAATTCTTGGGGAAACAGCACTTAGGTAAGAAGACAAACCGCTTGCCCTCAAGGAGCTTGAATTCTAGACGACGTGTCAAACATTTCTCAGATGCTGCTCTCTGATCCAGAGGTGACCTCTTCAGGACAGATAAGCAGATTCACAGCAGAACACTCCAGCCCAGAGCCGTCCTTTCCTCACTGAGTGTCTTCTCTTCTTCCATGGCTCCCTCACTTCCACTTAGAAAATTTGGCCACACCGACTCTTTATTACGTTTGCTGTTCCTTTATGTTTTGCTATCCTGTGGGCTCCAAGAGCACATGGAGATCCAAGCAGGAAGACCCCCCAGCCATGTGCACACCTGGTTCCATAGTTGAGAAGCTGCATTTGACTCTTAACTGCAGAGACCTTTTTAGGACAAGAAAAGGAAATCCTAGGGAACAATTATTCTGAATTTGAGCCAGCCAGCCGCATCCATTGTTAGAGCAACTGGCATATTTATTGCTACTGTCTCCTTCGAACAAACAGGGCTCTCCAGCAAGCTCTGCATTGGCTACTGAACAGGACAATGACACAGTTCATCTTGGTGACTGTCATCCTCCCAGGGAACATTTACTACCAGAGAAACAGGTCAGGCAAACCATAGTGGTCCTTGAGCCAAGGGGGCAGGGCCGCCCTTGCTGCTGCCTGGACATTTTGTGCATAAATTCATCGGGTACTTGGTACATGCTCAGAATTGTTTTAAGCGATTCATATTCCTCCCGCTTAACCCCTATGTGGGAGGGATTAATATTATCCCCATTTTCAACAGTAATAATGAGAATAATTTCCCTAATGCCATGCAGTTGATAAGTGGCAAAGCTGGGACTGGAAGCCAGATCTCACTGACTCTGGACCCAACACTATAAACCAGGCAATTGTAATGCCCACAACATGGCTTCTTGTTCACCCCAAAATAGCAGTTATGATCACCATAAATAAAATAATAAATCCCTAACCACAATCAAATAGGATTTCACAAGATAAGCATATGTATGAATAATACATTATAAGAATTATTATAGGGCTTCCCTGGTGGCGCGGTGGTTGAGAATCTGCCTGCCAGTGCAGAGGACATGGGTTCGAGCCCTGGTCTGGGAGGATCCCACATGCCGCGGAGCGACTGGGCCCGTGAGCCACAACTGCTGAGCCTGCGCGTCTGGAGCCTGTGCTCCGCAACAAGAGAGGCCGCGATGGTGCGAGGCCCGCGCACTGCGATGAGGGGTGGCCCCCGCTTGCCGCAGCTGGAGAAAGCCCTCGCACAGAAACGAAGACTCAACACAGCCAAAACTAAATAAATAAATAAACTTAAAAAAAATGAAAAAAAAAAAGCTACTTCCTTAAAAATCGAATATTAAAAAAAAACAAAACAAAAAAAAGAATTATTATAATAAGATAGACTCTTTAACAGTATTTAAAGTAATTAAGAATGTTATAGAAAAATGTCCATAGTTATTTCCAAGATGATTCTAACTATATAAATACACACACACATGCCAAGATAAATCTTGAACAAAATATACAAAATGAGCTACACAAATATGAATTCTTTTTTATTCGAAAATCTTTTCCTGTACTTTTTGTTTCCTTTGCAATGAACATGCACTATATTTGTAATCAGCGGGAAAAGTTAATTTTAAAATCATTCTAAGATGGCAAGCTAGCACAGCATGATCCTGGCTCCCTGCTCAAATTCATCTCTGGATATAAACTCCATAGCAACTCTTCTGGACCCTGCATTTATAGGAGAACTTCCTGGGGGCGGGGGGCTTTTGAAAAATACTGACTCACAGGCTCCACCCCACGCGAATTAAAACAGAAGTTTTGGAGGGACAACTAGACAGCGATGTATTTTTAAATCTCCCCACAGCACGGTTTTAAGAGAAACACGGATATGAGGGATGAGGACTTGCACGGATGGATACCAGGAGCTCAGAATGATGAACCACCCCACGCACCATGGCACTCGCCTCCCACCTGCCCCCAGCACACACTACCAAACAGAAGAGCCAACGCCCCAAGGGCCAGAGTGGGAGCCCAGAAACGGAGTTATGCATGTGGGTCTTCATCACAGACACGTTTCTTAAAAAGCTGCATACATGTGAAAAAAACACTTAGAATACTTGCTCATATTACACACAATCAATTCCAGATAGATTAAGGACATAAATGTCCAAAAAAGGCCTAAAATAAGAAAACATAGAGGAGTATCTTTCTGTCCTTGGGTGTAGGAAACATTTTCTTAAAGAAGATAGGAAGAAGGCTCACCATGAAAGGAACAGTTAATTTTGATTATATTACAACTGAGTACTGTTCATTAAAAGAAACTTTACAGCAAGTGCAAATAAACTACAATCTGTAAGAAGGTATTTGCGATACATACACCAACAAAGGCTTAATATTAGACATATATATTAGGAATAAATATACATATGCACACGGTGTGTGTGTATATATACGTATTAGAAATATGTATGTAATACATAATACAATGCTTATATATGTATACACACACACACATATTCTATATATATATAGCTTGAATCTAGACCTTTCAAAGAAAAAGAAAGCTCTCTAAGGCATCCCAGAAACTGCAGGAGGGGCTAGAAGGAGTCTGATTGTACTTATATATGAACTGGTTTTTTTTTTTTTTCTTTTTTCAGTTTAAATAAATTGAATTTTTTAGGAAGAAAATATACCATGGTGCCCAGTAGGACGAAATCAGAAACTAAATACTGTCAGTATCCTGAGGAAGTACACAGTTCACATTAAATACGCTAAAGAAACTAATGTGTAAAACCAGACTACCAGTTTACTTTTCCACAACAAGAAACTGGTATCAAAGGGAATATATTAAGGAAGGCCATTTAACCATTGTTTTCTGACCTGGTACAGAGATCTTTATGGACAGTCCATTAGAATATACTTAAAAACAAGTAATAGAAAACCCAGCTCAAATTTGGTTGAATAATAAAGAGAATGTATTGACTCATATAACTCAAAGGTCTACGTTGCAGAGTGCTCCAGGCAAGGCTTTATCAGGCAGCTTAAGGCTATTACCAAGGATGAAACCTCTTTCCATTATATTGGCTCTATTTTGATCCTATTGGCACCCTCCTAGGACTAATTCTTCCCTTCGCTGCAAAATGGTTGTCGGCACCAATAAGATGATATTCAGTTTTTATTCAAATTCAGTAGAAGGAGGATGGCTTCATTCTACCCAACTATCAAATAAAGGTCCTAAACTTCACTTTGATTGGACTAAATCAGATAAATACCTGTCCATGAACTAGTCACTGTAGCAAGAGTGTGGTGTTAGGCCTAGGTTCTAACCATCCCTCGATCAACTACTTTAACAAAGAGTATGGGTTTGAGCAGACCTCCTGGCTGCTGCGGGGAGAGGGTAGGGGGAAGGGGGAAACCTCATGTCCACAGCAAGAACCCATCATAGAGAAATAAAAGATCTGGCAAACACCCATTTCTATGCAGAGCAAGCTTCTCAATGGACAGTGACCGATCATCCCTAGGGCTTTTCTGGTTTTAGTGCTGCAAGTCCAACCTCCTGGGAAGCCCCCTAAACCCAGGGAAATTGAGATGGCTGATGCTAGTAACCCTGACTCAGTCATCTCATTCTGATACGACTGGCCTCCTGCTCCTCCCCCTCTTGAATCAAAGAAATCTAGACTACATAAATAATATATGCCTGACATACATTTAAAAATTTTTTAAACACCGGGGTGGTAAGGGTTGGGAATTGATTTGTCGATGGGTCCATGTGCCCATGTGTGTGTCTGTGTGCAGGTGGGATGTATGGGAGAAAATGCGTGAGGAACTGTGTCACTGAAGGAGTATTCACATGAAAGAGGAAGAATACAGAAAAAAAAGTTTAAAATATTCAACAAACTGGATGAAACAGGATTACATTTGGCTGCAAGCAACAGAAAACTCAACACATATGTAACTTTCATCCTCACAGTCACAAAATGGCTGCTGCGCCTCTGGACATCACACATACCCTCTAAGCAATAAAAACAAAAAAGCTGTAAGACCTCTTCTTGAGACTTTGCCGTTTACTCAGTAAGTGAAACTCTTCTTCAAGACTTCTTACAGTTTCTCGGCCAGAAACATATCACTTAGCCCCCTCTGAAATGCGGACTCTTCAACACACAGAGTAGAGAATAGGAGTACGCTACTGGGAATGCATCTTGGTTGAGAAAACAGTATCTGTCAAACTTTTGTCCAGGAGATACTATATAAACTCTTTCTACTTCTAGCAACTTCTTTGTAATTATAAAATGGCGATCTAGGAAATCTCCAAATAACATCAAATTCGGAAAAACCTACCCCAAATGTTGAAACTGAGGGTAAAGATTGACTCGTGTGCTGATTCAAGGGAGAATCTCCTCATTGAGAATTCCGCAGAGCAGAGGATGTGGGCAGGCTGCATTCCACAAAGCTGCCTTTGGAAGTCTTCTTAAATGTGTGCCATCCTGAGAGCTGCTTAACTAAAACTCACCACGGGAAATACCAGGACTGGCAAGGACCACTCCAGTCGATTTTGCATAGATCATTAGTCTGTTTCAGAGGCTTGTTTGCTCTCTGGGTAACAGCAACCATCCTCATATTCACTCCCATTCTGGGTTGTATTTTAAGGCAAATTATTCAGCCTCCTCTGCTAGTACATGGGGAATCACAATGAGATCCACCATAACAGGCTGCAATTTCTGTACCAAACTGCCTTGGAACAGAACCGAGCCCGGATCTAATTCTGGCCCCCCCTGCTTTATTCCATTCTCATCTGCTTTATACCAAAATTAAGTGTATTTCTAACTTGTGGAGGTATGTTGTTTCCATCCGAAATTGAGGCAGAACTCATCAAAGATACAATAAAGAAAGTGTATGTTCAACCCCATCAAACCAGATGTGTATACCTTTTATCAATCACCTACTGAATGAAAAGATTTTTCGATTTCTTTCTGACTTGTGTTCTCTATTCCCATTCATTAAGTACCTTACTAGACATCCTGACAGGCCTTCAAAATCAGAACAGAAGCCATGCAATCATTTCCTCAGTTCAGCCCACTCAGCAAACTACGGAAGTATTATAAAAATATAAAGGTATCCTAATGTGATGCTTATTTATTGCTAAGTTAAATTCCCAGGCTTATATTCATCCACCCATCCCCTCCAAGCCACTTGTTCCCCTCTGGGTAGGCTCTGAACACAGAGCGACTCTCGCTGTGTAATGATGACAGAGAAAGTAAAAAAAGTGTCACAGCCCTGTCAACCTACTATGTGTGTTGAATGCTGTGCAATTCCTCTCTCAAATCCCTTCCAAACTTCTTCTAAATGCAGGGGTAGAAAGGTTGAATGATACATTTCCTAGAGGCCTTTGCAACTATGATTCTGGATGCAAATTAGTTTTCATTATCCAAAAGCACACACAGGAGATTTTGACAAGAAAATGCAGTGGAGAATAAAAAAATAGTTTATTCATCCAGAAGAAGGCAAGAAAGGGGAGAAAAAAATAAAATGATAGGTCAAATAGAAAACAACTAGTAAGATCGTTGGTTTAAACCTAAATGAATGGGCAATTACATTAAATATAAATGAGTTAAGTATGCCAATTAAAAGACAGAGACTGTCAGATTTTGTTTTTAAAGAAAAACTTTAAGTTGCTTACAAGAGACATTCCTTAAATACAAGGCACAGAAAGGCTGCAAATAAAAGACTAGTGGAGTAGGCTGAATGGTGGCCCCAAAGATATCAGGACCTCATCTCTGAAATCTGTAAACGTTACCTTATTTGGAAAAACAGTATTTGCAGATGTGAGTAAATTAAGAATCTTCGGATGTGGAGATTATCCTGGATTATCTTGGTGGCCCCTAAATGCCATCACATGTATCCTTATAAGAGAGACACTGAGGAACATCTGATACACAGACTAGGAGGAAGCCCTGTGATCAAGGAGGCAGAGACTGGAGCGATGCAGCCACAAGCCAAGGATGCTGGCAGCCACCAGGGGCAGGAAGGGATTCTCCCCCTAAACCCTCTGGAGGGAGTTCAGCCCTGCTGACACCTTGATTTCAGCCAGGTGATTTCAGACTTCTGGGCTCCAGAACAGTGACACAATAAATTTACTTATTTAAAGCCACCAAATCTGTGGTACTTTGCTACAAACACTCTAGGAAACAGATACAGATGGAGACTGACACGCCTTATAAAACCAACCAAAAGAAAGCTAGTGTAACCACACTAATATCTCTAGTATTGCTTCTTGCCATAGAGAGGGCATTTCATTGCAATAAAAGAAAAAGAAATTTGACAGCAATCTTTCTGCTCTGCCTGCCTTTTCTCCTGGAAAGTAAGGTCTTGGAATCATCAAGTTTTCTTAATGATTTCCTGCAGGCTCTGTGAGCATGAATGTTATTGATAATTACACAATGTGAAAGCATAATCCCCAAATAGCCACAGAGCAGAATACAAGCAGGAGACCAACGCACTAAGATACGTTAGCCAGTGTGGTCTTAATCCCATGATCCACCAGGGAAGAAGAGGAATCTAGACACACACATCTTTAAGGAACAAAGTCGCAAATCACCTAAGTCTGGATCCTTCCATGGAGTAAGTCAAGGTACCTACTACGTTTCTTTCCCACCAAATATCCACCACAGGTCTTTCTCAAAGACACACACGAACACTTCCTTTGCCATATGGTATCTGAGTCTGTTCGGGCCGCACTAACAAAAATACTATTGAGTGGGCGGCTTATCAACAACAGAAACTCCTCACAGTTCTGGAGGCTGGCAAGTCCAAGATCAAGGGGCTGGCGGATTCGGTGTCTGGTGAGAACCCATTTCCTGGTTCACAGATGGCTGTTCTTTTGCTGTGTCCTCACATGGTACAAGGGACAAGGGAGATCTCTGGGGTCTCTTTTATAAGAGCATTAATCCCATTCATAAGGACTCTACCCTCATCACCTAATCACCTCCCAAAAGCCCCACCTCTAAACACCATCACCTTGGGGGTTAAGATTTAACATGTGGATTTGGTGGGAGACCCACGCATTCAGTCTATAGCAGCAACATTCTTATTTCCATAAGGAATGCGTCATCTTATTTTGCCCTGTATCACATTCCAACCACCATAAAAGACACACGGGAAGGTTCAGCACATACTTGTTAAGCAAATAATGCAAATCAATGTAACAGCGGCCCCAGCCAAGTGGCTTTATGGCCCACAGTGAGCTCTTATGAGACCATTCACAATGTAGTGCTAAAGACAGAATAATAGTCTGTCAGAACGAAGGGTCATGTTGGAGACCACCCAGGGAGTTAGGCCATGAGGGTGGACCCCCTCAGGAATGAGATTAGAGTCCTTATAAAAGGGACCCCAAAGGGTTCCCTCACCCCTGCCACCCTGTGAGCATACAGACAAAATGGCTTTCTTTGAATCAGGAAGCTGGCCCTCACCAGACACCAAATCTGTCAGTGCCTTGATCTTGGACTTCCCAGGCTCCAGAACCATGAGAAATAAATGTTTGTTGTTTATAAGCCACTCAGTCTATAGTACTCTTGTTATTAAAGCCCAAAAGGACTAAGACACCTGATAAGCCTGTTATGTGAGGAAGGAGAGACCCTATAGATAGGATATGGTGGGACACAAGATAAGAAAAGACACTGCTAGATAGCTCTACAGGAAAAAGAGAGCGGAGAAAGGGGAGAATAGGGAAGAAAAGAATACTGAGCAACTGGGTGGGATACTGGGCTCTGAGTTGTGGAAGTGACTGAGGAATAGTTAAGAATAGTAATAGATAAAACTGAACTTTAAGTATTTTTTAAATGCTGTAGTGTAAATCTCTTCACCATTCCAAATCTTCTGTAAAGTCCTTTATGATCATAAAAGCCTTGTAAGTGAATTATCTGGAACCATACAAGTAGGTGCATACAAATTCGGGAAGAACATCATGTTTCCACAGGTGGAGGAACGGGCTTCCAACACCTGAATTGGTGGGAAAATCTTAGTTGAGATATAGGTCACATTTAAAAGTGACCTTCTCAACTGAAATCTTATCACATCATCTACCATTTGTCCTATTTCTTTCTTCTGGACCCACACCAAGCCAGACTATGTTCTCTGACCTGTGGCCGCCCAACAGATGGTCTTCTCTCTCCAGGCCAAGTGGGCCTTTCTCAGTAGAGACTCAGCTTTGTCTCTGCTACTCAGCGTCCTGTCCAGTAAACAAACTATCATTTTAAAATTTTTCTCCTAAAGCCCAAAGAGAACTGAACAAAACATTCCAGAAGGAGCTGGTCCATCCTGTGAACACCAAGGATGCCTCAGGTAATATTTACATTTGTACTGTCATCACACCAATGAATGACCATTACTGATCTAAGAGCAAATTGCAATCCCACACCGCAGTTCAGGGGGCTGCTTCTAAATGACGCTCCTCACCCCGTTTCATGGACTAGGCAGTTAGAGTTTTCTTTGGACCAGTACTCATAAAATTACACTCATCCTTCTTAAATTTAATCTTCCTGGAACCGACCCATTACTCCAGGCAGTTGAAATTATTTTAGAATCTGATTCTTGTACCTTTTTAACAATACTTTCAAAATTTATCCCAATTTGTGATTCACGAGGTCTCTAACTTTACTCAACAGCCTGTGACGCACACCTAAAGAACATCTCTTCAAGCTGAACAGTGAATCCTGGGTAGAACGACCCACCCGTCCTTAGAATTTGCCTCCTAGCTCCTGTTGCTCTGAGCTGACTTTGAGGGCTGGCTCACCCAGGAGGCTCTGGAAACCCACTGTGCGTCCAAGCCTTGAACTTGAGGAGTAGCTCTGTCAGTGTATAAGGTAACTGAACTTCCCCGGTGATCAGCATAGTGCCTTGCGTGTAGACAATCCTCTAACAGCGGCAAACTGATGCTCCACAGATGCCTCTATTTCTAGCCTCCTGGAAAATTAGCAGAACTGGTGCGTGAACCAAGTTTAACATTATCTCCACCCCAAGATAACTCACTGTCCTACGCGAGGAGACAAAATAAGCCCGATTACTGCCAACCTGTCCTTTCTTCTGCTTATTCAAAAAGCCTGTAAATTTTGCCCAATTTGTTTCTTGCCATCCAGAACTTTTACTCAGACTGCCGGAAAGGCAGGGAGGAGGGAACAAGAGACATCAGGCCAGCCCTGTAGGGAAGGAAATGATGGAGTTGGGAGAGAAAGAAGCAGAGGGTCTTGGGGCGTGAGGGAAATGAATGGGAATTCTAAGAACTAGGGCAATGGACTCTTTCCCTTTTTCTTAGTTAAGTTAGGAACTCAGGTGAAATTTTTAAATCACTTTGTAATTGTCCTTTGGTTCTTGGACCATGCTTCCTTGACCAAGGCAGAACTCAAACTGGATCACACACGTCTCTAGCTTTTATGTATTTCCCCCTTACAGAATGCCTCCATTTCAATTCATCATCTGGTAGAAGAAAAGTGTTCACATCTTTGCTTTTCCTTATTTTTTTTCTTAATTTTGCCAAGAATACTGCTGAAGAAAACATGAGAAATGGGCTTGTGGTTCAATAGTTACAGTGTCTGAAATTAATTAAAGGAAAGAGAAGACCAAATAGGCTCTTGCCTTCCTGGTGTAATTGTATTTTAAAGTGATCCAAAATGTTCCATATCCCCAAAATGTTTCCTCAATGCCCAGTCACCTAGCCTTCAATTCCCACCTTTTGAATATATATTTTGGATTAAGGTATTATCTCCTAAAATAACCTTTTTGGGAACATTAGCATTTCCTGGAGCCTACTATGTGCCAGATACTTCAAGTGTGTTATGTCACATTTCTTCCTCATGACAAACCCGCAGGCATTTATTTCAATACTATAATAACTGTTCTGGTTGAACTGTGTCCCCTAAAAAGGTGTGTTGCAAGTCCTAAATTCCAGCACCTCAGAATGGCATCTTATTTGGAAATAGGGTTATTGCAGATGTAATTGGTTAAAACACGGTTGTACCGGAGTAGGATGGGCAGTCCCTTGATTCAATGGGACCGGTGTTAACGCTCCTAAGAAGACGGAAGTTAGACCCAGACACAAAAGGAGAAGACAGACACGTGATGAGGACATCAGAGAATGGAGCTACCCATCTGCAAGCCGAGGAACACCAGGGAATGCCAGCAAATACCAGAGGCTAGAAGAGGCAAGGAAGGTTTCTCCGTACAGGTTTCAGAAGAAGCATGGTCCTGCTGACATCCTGATTTTGGACTTCTGGCCCCCAGAACAGAGAAAGGATACATTTCTGTTGCTGTAAGCCACCCATTTGTGGTTCTTTGTTACAGCAGCCATAGGAAACTAGTAACTGAGAGTCATGTTCTAGACTCATGTTTCAATCCCAGCTTTGCCATTACTTCCATAAATTACTTCAAGCTTAGTAAATCTCAAATTTCCTCATCTGTAAAATGCAGATAACGGTATCTACTATTGCATAGATTTTTTTCCGAAATGAATTAAATGGAAATCTCTGTGTCCTCCTCACTCAATTATTGCATCAGGTAAACATTTAATAAACGGCATCCTCTGCTAGGATCATCCTCATGATTGGGCCTTCTTCCTCCTCGTGAATGAAGAAACTAAAAAATAGGTAAAAAACCATGCCCAGTGGCAGAGTTGGAGTTCAAAATGAGCTCTGCTTGCCTCCAAACAGCATGTCAGATTCCAATAGCTATTAGGAGAGAGATTACGTTTTCTCAAGAATCTGCATGTGTTCTGAGGAGCTGGATGGTGAAAGGTAAAATCTTGAATGTGAGGCAAGAGGAGAAATGAACTTTTAATTCAGTATATGGGGTGACGTCAGGGTGGGAACGTCTGAAAGGCAGTCAGAACCGCTAAGATCACAACTATGACCTCCCAGCCCTGACCAGCGCTGTTCCCTGTGCTGTCCCACCTGCACCCCCAAGTTCATGTCAACATTGCCATTTCTTTCAACAAACCATGTATCAGCCTTCCAGCATGCCTGAGTTCCTAGAAGCTATCCAACTCCACAAAAGGCTCCTGTTCCTTAGGAAATCCAACCGGCTGGCTTCCTTTCATCCAGGCATGCTTGGTCCCTGCCTACAGCAGTGCCCTAGGCAGTATGACAGAGAGGCTCTCGAGCCGAGGAGAGTCTGCAAAGCCAGCACCCTCTCCCAATCCGTGGGCATCTTCACTTCACGCACAAATGCAGTATTGGTCCCTGAGCCAGAAGCACCCATAACACTGGGGCAATGATCAAAGTTGGATATAATCTAAACATATTTAAAAAGCTAGATGACTGAGTTTTATGAATATCATCCTATATATTCTGGATGGATTGTATTTATTTTAAAGCCGGAATGGATTAAAAGGAGAACAGACAAAAGCCAGGGAGATCAGTTTGCTACAATAAATATTCAAGACCCCGGTCTGGTCCAAGCCCCACATGATATGTATTTTCCATATAAGCAATGTGAGGCTCAGACAAACCCTAATTCCAGCTATGCCCCTAGTAAGCTGTGTGTCCCTGAACCCAGGCAGTACACAACTAGTTAGTGACAAACCACATCTAAGAATCAGTCTCCGGATTCCTCTCCTTCCCACTCAGTGCATCCCCATTTTTCCACATGAGAGGATTGCACCTAAAAATCAACATATGCAGAACAAAAATCGGAAACTGCATTAGTAAGCATGAACTTTACAGACTTCTGGTCTCTGTTCTCTCCTTAATCCCAGTTTAGCCAATGGGATTTGGTGTTTACCCGGGAGAAGGTCTTTCTCTTAAGAATACTGCACCCCTTTAGTTGTACTGCTTGCAAAGCTATACACACAGGTATTTTGAAACACTGGACAATTTAATCTCTCCCTTTTATGCCATAAACACCACTGGATGCAATTTCCGAGGCAACATTTAAATGTTACATCCCATTTCCCTGTGATATGGGAAGTACCCATAGGCTGTGAGAGTGAGAGAGGGTAGCCAATATTGCATGAGCACGTCCCCAAATGGGGTGAAGGTAGGGTGCCCTCCAGATCAGACAATTCCATCAACTTATAACAAGCTACACAGAGGATGACTCAATGTGCCATAAGTTCAAGGGCAGTTGAACTAAATTAAAAGAAAAATAGCTTTAAAAACCTGACAACTTCTTACTGGTATTAAAATTAAAAAAAAAAAAAAATTAAAAACCTGCTCAAAGTTGCCTATTATAGAGGAGGGTTAGAATTTAAATGTGAATAAATCTTTTATGACAAACTCAAGGCACAGTTCTTTTTCTAGATGCCAACAGGAGCTTGCTGCCTTATATCTTAAGGCAAAATGTTCTCCCTTGTCTCCTTTTGTTCTTTTCCTTTCTTCCCTCTCCCTTGGACACTCCTTTCCTGTATTCAGAATGTTCCGGGTCATCAGCATTGCTTCTCTGAGGAGACCTACCAGGCCTCCGCTCACGCTGTGTGTGCACCTCTCTCTTCTGGCAGAGTCTCTCCTATTATCTGATTCTCCATGCACCTCACAGAGCTGGATCTGATGCGCTGAGCTGCAGAGCCCGCAAAACCCAGCTGTATCTGCAAGTCCGCAAAACCCAGCTGAATCTGCAAGTCCGCAAAACCCAGCTGTATCTGCAAGTCCCTGCTGGGATGGAGGTGGCTGAACCCAGGTCAAGGAATCCAGGACTCACAAGGCACAGTGGGAGGAGGAACATGGAACGTCATCTTTGAACTTCACACTTGCCTGTGACAGAGATGTCAGGAGGCCCCTCATAGGGCCTCTGTGGAGGCAGAGAGGATAATGTGAAAATAATGTGAGCTGAGGCAAGAAGAAGGAGCCGTGGACCCAGAAACCCGGGGCCTAGACTCACAGCATCCATCTCCCCACTGACTGGGCGTCTTGGGACCTCAGGCAAGCTCCTGGCCTCTCCATGATTCGTTTTCCTCAGTGAAATAGGGGAAAGGTCATACCTATCACAAGAGGTCCTTGAAAGGATTAGTTAAAGTATCTCAAACGAGAAGAGCTTGCCCAGCAAAGGTCTGCAGATCCCAGTTCTCTGCTGCTTGCATCACAGGGACTTGGGGATGGTGTAAAATATTGAGCCGAATAAAATCTAACAAGGAAACTCAACACTCTGATTTACTTCTTCTGTGAGTGTAGGCACACATTCCACACTCCAGGGAGATTTGGAGTAGTGGGAAGGAGCAGGAAGGAAAAGACAGGGAAAGGTGAAAAGAAGAAGAGGTTAACAGGTCACTGAAATGGGCTGTTCTAGAATATGGGTGGCAACTCCATGTTCAGTCCAAGGAACTGAGCACTTGCTGCATGTGCCAGCCTTGAACTTAGCAGTGGGGACACAGGGATGAATAAATCATCACTTCTGTCCTCAAAATGTCTATATCCTTGTGGTAGAGGCAAATACACCAGTAGGAATAAAATAATACGATAAAACTAAAAGTATGGCCAGAGGCTTGAGGAAACACAGAAAGGGTGTAACTGATTCTTCCTGGACGTGGAACATCACTTCAGTGCGCAGAGTGGAAGGGACATTTCAGCTGGAATTTGAAGGTGTAGGGGGAGCACACCAGGGGGCAGAGAGGAGACAGGCATGCTGAGTAGGCACAATAATGCTCCCTCCTCAGACGCCCATGTCCTCATCCTCAGAACCTGCAGATATGTTGCTTTTCTTGGAAAAGGGACTTGGCAAATTTAACTAAGGCTGCAGACTTTAAAATAGAGAAATTATCCTAGATTATCAGGGTGGACCCAGTCTCATCACAATAGCCCTTAAAAGCAGAGGATTTTTCTCTGGCTCAACTGTAGTAAGAAATGGGAGAGAAGAGGAAGTTGGTTTGAAGCTTGAGGGGGATTCAAGCTGCCATTGCTGAAAGGGGGCCCGAGGCAAGTGCGAGAAGCAACGTGAGCAGATTCTAAGAGCAAAGACCCGTTCCCTGATGACAAGTCAGCAAGGAAATGGAAACCTCAGTCCTACAACCACAAGGAACTGGTTTTGGCCAACAACTTGAATGAGTCTGAGGAAGTGATTAACTCCCAGTGTCTCCAGAAAGGAATGCATCCCTTCCAACACCTTGATTTCAGCCTGTGAGACCCTAAACCCAGTTGTGTCAGGCTCTATCCAGGCTGCTGACCTACAGAACTCTGAGATAATGGATTTGTGTCATTTTCAGACACTAAGTTTATGGTAATTTGTTATAGCAGGAATGAAAAAATTAATCACATACATAGCAAAAGGCACAGAACAGCAGATACATACGATTCCATTCATAGGAGCTATTTGGGGAACTACTGGGGATAAGGCAAGAAACAGGAGGAGCAGTTTGGTGAACAATACATAAAACAGAGCCATACTGTAAGCAAAAGGGAGTCTTAGGAGGCTTTTGAGCAGAGGAATATCAAGTATGATTTGGGAAGGGTGGGTAGAAATTTAATAAATTCCTAAATTCACCATAACTCATAAATAACAAACGTCCCCTTATCTTCGAGATTATCATCACAGTAGTTTGCATTTTGATTTAAATGAGGTTGCAATGGTGTGACTATCCAGGAAATTTCTCCTTGAGATGTGATTTACAGCCAGTTTTGGAACTGTAGTAGTTTACATACACAAATGTAAAAACTTGGGATTTTTCATTCACCTGCTAAAATGATTCCGTTCAGCTTATCAAAGGCATCTATGTAAATGCAAAGGGTATTCTTTAAGGATCTAACTTGGCTTCTCAGCTACATTCACCAGTACTGACCATTCCCTTATTTTCAAAATACTCTTTTTTTTTTTTTTTTTTTTTCTTAGTTTCTATCTATAGATTCATCTCCTGGACTTCTTCCTACTCTTCTTATTGGTCTGATTTTTTTTGTCTTTAAATTCACTTTCCTCTACCCAGCCAATAAATATGAGATTTCATCTAAGCCTAATTTAAGGGCTTCTGCCCTCCTCATTCTTATATACTATGTCCCTAAATTATCCTCTCTATTACTAATTATTTGCAGGTGATATACAAATTTCTCTTTCTGATTGTAACTTCTCTAAGAATCAGAACTGATAGATCCAGACACATATGTCATATTTCTTCTTGGATCTCTCAAAGACACCTCAAACTCAACATGGCCAAAACCAAACTCATCAATGTCATGCCTGACTTGGTCTTCCTTTCAATATTCTATCTGTGAATGGTTCCACCAACCACAAGCTAGAATCCCAGCATCATTCTTGCTGTCTTCCTCTTCCTCATCCCCCACATCCAATTCCAGACTTACTCTTCTTCCTCAAGTCCCACCAAGAGCTAACTTCAAGACTTCCCTGCATGCTAGCAAAAGAGCAAACATCACATGGGCTAGAGACTGATGAATAAATGAGAAATCATGAGTCATTCTGGGTAACTGCCATCTACTAGTATCGATACTAGAAAAACTGACCCAAAGAAACTGGGGAGGGGAGAGGGCTGTGGACATAAAATCCACTTGTCACCTCAGTCATTAACCCTCAAGTTTACTTCCTCAGGTACAACTCAGACGCCAGACCTCAGAGGACTCTGGGGGGATGGCAAGAAATTTGGGGAGCTCAGTAAGAGTCATGAGGACCCCAAGCTTCGATCCCACGTTCATTCATGCATATAATATCTTCTTAATTAAAAGTAGTAGAACTCTTAGTTAAGGGGCATGTGGTTGAGATTGCCATTTGTAGCCCCTAATCATCTCTGAGGAGCCAGGCGGAAGTTAAGACAAGCCCTGTATTTTTAAATAGACACCCCTTTAAGAACCACCAAATAAAAACCTACCAATTATTTGAGTAACGCCTCATCTTCACAGCAAAAAATAAATGTTACTGTCCACTTTGCTCATTAGACTTAGCTCTGAACATCATCTGGTTGCTTCTAATAACTGATCTACCACCATAAGACTCAAAATTGCCAACTGGTTCAACCTCATTAGAAGCTTGCTGGAAAAGGCAGGTGTATCACTGGTGCTCTGACAGCCAAGACAGGCACAGAACCATCCAGATTTTAACAGACTTCCACACTTCAGTCTGATTTTACAGACCACTAGATCAGCTATTATACTCCAGTCACTGTTTGGAGCTACAACTTTATGGGAAATTACACGTGGAGAGGTCTGTTTAGACAGATACAATGAAAATGATTCATGAGCAGAAAACCAAGCAGAATTCACGAGTGGATTACTTGAAAAACTAACTGAAAAACTAGGAGAGTATTTCTTGAAAAACATAAAGGAATGTAGCTGAAGGGTAAATCAACTTGGAGTTTCTTTTTTAGGGCCTTAAGAAGCAGTACTAGGATGGCTGGATTGAAGCCATAGCAGAGCAGGAGGAAGGCTTGCTAACTGGGATAACTGAGGATGGAGAAGACGGCCCTGGAAGGGAGCCATCCTTCAATTAGCAGCTGCACTCAAGCTTGTCACAAGGACACTTGATTAATTCAAATAGACACTCAGAAAATATTTACTGGCTGCCTACTATATATAACGGCAGATCAGAGAGCTATGAAGATATGAGATGGGTCTCTCGGCTAGCAGATCCTCAAGGTTGCTCCTAAAACTGACTTCCTTTATTTCCCTATCTCTGTCATTAGGTTCTAATATCAAAATGCAAGTTAAAGTTCTTTAACTTTCTCCAATAGCAGGCATGAGGTCTCTTTAAAAGATGCTTGTTGTATCTCCCCTCTACCACCGTATGTACCTTAGAAACAAAAAGAGATTAAGATGGACAGGAAAGGATGTACAAATTCTAGCTTAGCTCTAAACCTTCTTAGTGTTGGGAAGGTAGCACCTTGACTCCCAAATACAGGTTACAAGAAAGATCCAGGACATTATACAGCTGAGAGCCAGATCCCAGAATTAAACTACATCTTATTTAGTCCTCACGACAAGCCTGCAGATAGGCAACAGTATTCCCATTTCCCAGATTTTAAAAATTGGGGTTTAGAGGGACTTCCCGGTGGCGCAGTGGTTAAGAATCTGCCTGCCAATGCAGGGGACTCGGGTTCGAGCCCTGTTCCGGGAAGGTCTCACATGCCACAGAGCAACTAAGCCCGTGTGCCACAACTACTGAGCCTGCTCTCTAGAGCCCGTGTGCCACAACTACTGAAGCCTGCGCTCTGGAGCCCACGAGCCACAACTACTGAGCCCATGTGCCACAACTACTGAAGCCTGCACGCCTAGAGCCCATGCTCTGCAACGAGAGAAGCCACCGCAATGAGAAGCCCGCACACCACAACGAAGAGTAGCTCCCGCTCGCCACAACTAGAGAAAGCCCGCACACAGCAACGAAGACCCAACGCAGCCAAAAATAAATAAATTAATTTAAAAAAATGTTTTTAAATGTTAATAAAAAAATAAAAATAAAAATTGGGGGCTTAGAGAAGCAAAATAACCTAACAGATTATCTCTAAGAACTGTAACAGGGGTATACAGGTCGGGACAGACTCCCTCTGGGGGATTCTGAAAAAACATACCAGAGGAAACGAATTAGGAGCTAGAAATGCCATAGCGAGAAGACATGAATTAGACGGAAAACCAGGGATGGGCATTTAGGAAAGGGGAAGTAACGTGCAAAATCACGCGATGTGAGAGGACATGCCATGTTCCACGAACAAGGAAAATTCAGTGACGTTCAATTCCAGGCAGCAGATGGGGAAATAAGCCAGGGCTAGACTGTGGAAGGGCATATGTGCACAGCTAAAGAAATGAGATGTTCTGTAGATGGTAGGCATGCTAAGTCTTGTAATCAGGAGAGAGACAGGTTAAAGCAAGTCATCGGGGTGCCCTGTTGCTTATACAAGACTCATGCTGCAGAATCGTCAACAAGGAGAAAGTATCAACCATCCAGGAGTGAAGGAATGATGCCCTCCTGCATTTAAAATGAACATCCGCAAGATACAGTCATCGAACATCTGTTATATGCTGGGCTTTAGTGCCTATGTACAGATCTTTTTTTTCTCATGATGGGATCTTATAACTCCCTAAAGAGATTTTGCTACAACTAGATAGCAGAGGTTTAGCTTTTTGAAATCCTCACTCTTAGACAGTGTACAAGCAAGCGGCAAGATCTAGTTGGAGATATGAGATTAAGCAGCGCAGAGGTTTGGGCTGCTTTCTTGTCTTAGCAGGTGTATCACACCTGACACAGTGCTCTGTGTATGATGGTATTTGATAGAGTAATTGCTAGGTTAAACCTCATTCATTTACACCATTTGTGGAATGGTCTGTGTAAATTAATGAAAACACTCAATTGTGAAGACAGAGTTACATTCTCGAAACCAGATTTCCTCAAAGTCAGTGTCAGGAGATGCCAGTCCTGGAGACTACCTGCAAAGTAACCATGATGGCGAAGACGAGGGTGAGCATGAGGCTTGCTCCAATCATCTACTGCTGTGCCGCCAATTCTCCCCAAGCTCGGGAGCTTTAACCATTTTACTGTATCTCACGTGGGTCTATTCAGACAGGGCTCAACTAGCCAATTACTCTGCTCCATGCGGCGCCAACTGGGGTCACTTGATATTCCATTGGCATCTGGGTTCATCTGCAGGCTTTAGGCTGGTTTCACTAACATCTGGTAGCCTGATGGGAATGGGTGCAAGGCTGGGCTGGGCTAGGCCACTATCTCTCTTCGAATCGTCTCAGGGCCTATCTCCAGCTGGGTAGTTGATTGTTTTATAAATGGTGCCTCAGGATTACAAGAGACTATGGTGGAAACTAGACTTTCTTACTGGTTAGGTCCAAAACTGCCATCATGTCATTGGTACCACGTATTATCGGTCAAGGAACTCCCAGGCCAGCTCAGACTCAAGGAGCAGGAGGCCAGACATCACCTTTTGTTGGGAGGTTTGTCTGCAGGTGTAAGAGGGGAAGGAATGGTTAATGGCCATCTTGGAGATAAGCTGCCACGATGGTGGCAGTGATGATAATATGAAGTTGATGTTATTTGAAGGCAGCGTTTGGTTTGATAAACTTTTTAAATGAAAGGGCAGATAGTAAACACTTTAGGCTTTGTAAGCCATGTACAGTCTATTGCATATTCTTCTTTGTTTTTAACAACTCTTTAAAAATATATATACATTAAAAAAAAAACATTATTAGCTCACAGGCTAAACAAAAAAAAAGCCGCAGGCTGGGTTTGGCCCCTGGGCTATAGTTTGCCAACCCCTGTTCTAGGGCGTTCTGTGGCCAAATAAACTTGTCAGGCTGTGTGACGTGATATTTTCAGAGCTTCATAACACATATTAATACACCGGCGGCTCTGAGAAGTCTTAAATAAGTCTGTTTAATGCCACCATTTACAAAGTTATACTGATCAATACTTTTCCACCTAAAACCTATTTTAAGCAGCCTTCCAAAAAATGGCTCATACGAAATTAGACTGTGACCAAGAAATAGACATAGGACCTAAAGATTTTAATTAACGGATCTGAATAACTGATTTCTATACAAGGTTAGTTAACTGCAGGCCATGAGTTCTCCAAAGTATCCCAAAATATTTTGTCCTTCTAAATGGCTGAAACTTCCTCTTTATAGTGATGTTTTAAGCCCCTATGCATTTAAAGAATACGTGTTGTCATAAATTATCAAATTATATTTCAGCATAGCCCTAAAACCTCCCAGATTGAAAGTCAGAGATTTCAAATCAATAAGCCAATGCTAGTTCATCAGTATAGCACCATCAAAAGAGTGGAGGACTTGAACTTGGGGCCTCTGGATTATGTCAAGGTGTTGTCACTTAATAGCTGTGGACTAAAGTAAGTGACTGAGTTTCTCCAACCCCTGGTTCCCTGGACACTGGGAGAGAGGATGCCGTTTACCTCTCAAGAATGTTGTCAGCTGCAGTGAACAATAGCACACATGCGGAAATGTCTCACAAACTCTTGGGTCTTATGCGAAGGTAATTTTCCAGTGTTCTCCAGAAATGGCATCGTCAGTAAGAGTAGTCTCTTGTTTTAGGTGACTTCAAACCTTATTTTGTTTCTCTTATGGGTAGCGAGAGGTAGAACTGGGTGCTGTATGGCTCAGCCTGCGTAGGTTTGAATCCTGGTTTACTCTCTGTGCAGCCACGGGCAAGGTTCTTAACCTGTCTGAGCCTAGACTGTCTCATATGTGAAAGTACCACACACCGCTTGCTTCGTGGGGCCATGACAAGAATTCAGCAGGTTGGAATATCAAGAATTTAGTGCCCAGTCTGCTACAATGTAAGCTGTCATCAAATTTAAGTACTGTAATTGTTAAAAGTAATTATTAGTGACCCTGCTATAGGAACGTGATAAGTAACTAACTTTAGATTCTAATACTCATTTTCCTATTTTGTCCAAAAATACTTGATAAGGGCATATGTGCACAGCTAAAGAAATGAGATGTTCTGTAGATGGTAGGCATGCTGAAGTCTTGTAATCAGGAGAGAGACAGGTTAAAGCAAGTCATAAGGGTGCCCTGTTGCTTATACAAGACTCATGCTGCAGAATCATCAATAAGGAGAAAATATCAACCATCCAGGAGTGAAGGAATGATGCCCTCCTGCATTTAAAACGAACATCCGCAAGATACAATCAAGATACAATACAAGATACAATACAAGATAAGGGATGCCAATAGCAATAATAATATCACCAGTTAATACATACAGAGCTTTCACTATATTCGTGGGCTCTGGTCCAGGAGATTTTCATGCATTAGGTATTTATTCTTACATTAGCCCTGCTAGGCAGGTACTAACATTACTCCTCTGAAGCACAGGAATGCTACATGATTTGCCTGTGGTCACAAAAGTGGTTAAAAGTGGAGCTTGTATGCCAACTCTGGAAATCCACTTTCAAAGTGAAGATTCTCAATGACTACACTATACTGCTTCTGGATGAAGACAAACTGGGAAGGAAAAATGAGAGTGAGGTACCCCAAAGAAGAGACACATTGTCAGGGACATTCAGCTGACAGCGAAGAGCAGAATCAGTCCAAAGCATTTAATGTTCTTGCTTAGACCAAGCCATGCCATGGGCTTTCCTTCTCAACGCACAAGAAGCAAACATGACCTATGGACAGAGTGTCACAGACAGTGGATTCCCTGGAAAACATAAAGGCCTGTCTAAAAGATGTAATATCTTTAAAATATCTCCCCAACCTCCCAAGTGTTAACAGTAGCCAATGCAGCAGAACGAATTTGAGACGAAAACAAAATCTGACATGACCCACTTGGGACACTAGGTATGTGGGCACACTGCACTTATCATGACAGGCTTTGTGCACCCAGGGTAGCTTATTTCATCTCTCAGGTTGGCATTTTCCAGCAACCCATCATATACTAGATAAACCACATCCTACTAGTTCCCGTTATAAACTCCTTGAGGGTAAATTTTAACTCTCTCTAATAATAAGCCTTAGAAAAATAGGATTAGGAAGCTAAATCTGTAAGCGATGCCCCTACGAGGCGTATTCATTGATTCAACATGTACTGAGTGTCCGCTACCAGCCCGGCGTTGCTCTAAGCACTGGAGCCCCATCAGCAAACATGTCCGAAAGAGACTCTAATTTAAATGCATTAACATCCTTATGGGAAAAGTCAGGCAAAAAAACAAGTTAATTTCAGATAATGAAAAGGAAATAGAACATATACAAAATGGTGACAGAGTGAGGTGAGGCCTTTGGAAAAGATGGTTGTATCAGTTAGCTACTGCTGTATAACAAAGCACCCCAAAATATGCTGACTGAAAATAGCAAGTATTTCTTTTAGCATAGTGGCTTAAAAGAGTAATTGTCGTTTCACACGAATTGAGGGGTTAGCTAAGCAGTTCTGTTGATCTAGACCTGGTAGGACTAATCTTGGTTGGGCTCACTCAGGAATTTGCAGTCAGGTGAGTGATCAGCTTGTGGCTAGCTGGAATAGAATGGCTTCAACTCACATGTCTGACTGTCAGCTGGGATGATGTGATGACTGGGCCCTGTGGTTCTCAGCATCCAGAAGGCTAACCTGGGCTTGTTTATATGGTGGGGACAGGGTTCCAAGAGAATAAGAGAAACACGCAAGGTGTCTTGAGGCCTGTAACTAACACTTTGGAACTCTGGTGGCATATTACTGGTCCAAGTAAGTTTACATAGCCAGGCCAGATCCAAGGGGAAGGGAAATAGATTCCACTTCTTAATGCAGGAAGCTGCAAAACCTCACTGCAAAAGGCATCGATACAAAGAGGAGTCAGATTAGGGACACAGTTGCCATAAACCTACCAACAGTCAAGACAGGTCTTTCTGGAAGAGTGACACTTAATCTGAAACTTGAATGACGGAAGAGTGAGGTGGGCAAAGAGCTTGTGGTAGGCAGAGGGAGGGCAAGTGCGAATGTCGGAGTGCACTTGTGCTTGCCCACGTGAAGTGTATTCACCTGTGTGCACAAACATGCATGTGTGTGTAAATGTGTATGAGCATGTACATGACATATGATAAACATGCATGGAGCGTTCTGCCAGCTGAATATGGGCCCCTTTCCCCTACCTTCTGTCTTTCAACACTGGAACATTCAAACATCAATAGAACCATATGATTTGATATACTCCATTCTCATAACTTAGTGCACATAAAAACCATCTTCACAGCATTTAAAAATACAGATCCCCAGGCCTCCTACCTGAAAATTCTGATCCAGAAGAGCTCGGGTAGGACACAGAAATCTGCAACTTAGCAAGGGCAGCTACTAATTATGAAGCAGCTGCTCTGTATCCAATAAATTAGGAACTAATTTTTAACTTTTCTTGAGTTTGGATTATGTACCCTTTTCATCCACCCCAGACAACTGGTATGTGACTGTGAATAATATACTTTACTAATCTATACTATCTGGCCCTTCCTTTTTCCTAAAGACAATCAAGTGAATGTGGACCGGCTGATAAGGAAAAATAGAAATGGATGCACAGAGCGGGAAATAAGATCCTCAAGACAACACATCTAATTTCCTTGTTGTTCATTCAAGTAAGGTATTTTTAACTTTGCCTGCTGCCAGGGAGACTATAACCCAGGGATGCCTGTCTTCAAATACAAGTCATTGATAAAAGTATTTTTTACAGATTTTCTCAACCCTGCCTACACGCCAGAATGATCTTTAAAAAAAAGTAAGTAAATGAGCAATTACTTAATCTGGGGGGGATGGGACTTGGGCTTGGGTTTTTGATTTTGAAGAGTTCCCATATGATTGTGATACACTGTAAAAATTGAGATCCAGAGTTAAACGATCAAACTGGGAAATTTTAAACCAACACAAAACACCTGCTTAAGTGAAGCACTGGGTAATTAGCACCTCGTGCAAACATACAGGTACGCTTGAGGAAGAGTCGAGGCACTGGCCTCAAATTCCCATTGGGCAATCAATTCTTTCAGTGCCTACAGGTCAAGTCTCAGGTGTCCTGCAAAAAGCATGGGATAATAAAATCCACTTAGCTGGTAACATAATCATTTCATTAACTTAGAAATTGCCATAAGACATGATTTACTTTTTAAAGTAAATATGCCATTGTGATGTGATTATCTGGTATGGACCAGTTTCTCATTATTCGGTTTTTAAATGTCACTTTATTTTGCTTAAAGGAGGGAAAAAAGTCACCCTATGATAATCCACTCTATTACTTCAATAAGGCATGAGCCACACAATTAACCAAATTCATCAGAAATAATACAAAGTACAGGAAACATAAATTTTGGAGACTGATGGACCTCCACCTGGAGCTCATCTCAATGACATGTAGGATGCAGGGTCATGTTGCTCTGAGCCTCTCTTTCCTCATCAGTAAAATGGCACTGTAACGCCGACTCCACAGACTGACGCCAGGAATAGCTCAGAGAATAAGGCAGAATAGATTTCTGTAAAGGGTCAGACAGTAAGTATTTTAGCCTTTGTGGGTCAGGCGATTTCTGTCACAACTACTCATCTCTGCCACTGTAGCCCCCAAACAGCCACAGACAATACACGGAATGCATGTGGATGGCTGTGTCCTAATTAAACTTTATCTACCAAGATGGGACACAGGTCATCGTTTGCTGACCCCTGATTTCAAAAATACAAGTTAAGCACTTAACATAATTCTGGACAAGCTAGAAGCTCCATAAATGGTAACCAGCATTGTGGCTCATGAAGGTGCTAACAATGATAATGATTACAACAATAGTATTGATCCCACCATCACTGTCACAGCTGAGGCTCAAGAGACCTGGAATCCTGTTCTACTTCTGACACTGACTTTCTGTGATTTTTGGTCAAGGTACGTCCCCTCTCTGGGCATTATCTTCAAAGGATGGTGTCACCAGAGTACATCCAGCATTCCTTCCTGGGCTATGGACCTCAATGATTCAATCAATCAATCAGTTAGAAATTCACCAGCATCTGCAGCACTGTCAACTCCATCTCTTTTTTTCCCTCTTCCTATGAAAAATAGCAAAGAATCTTGTTGTTAAGGGGCAACTTATCACAGGAAAGACTGAGCAGCACCTTTTCTCCTTAGACAATAAAGCCCTGTCATAGCATTTGTAGGAAAAAGGTGACTCCATTGTCATTTGGAATTTGAAGCCATCAAAATGGATAGATTCTAACACACTGTAGGATTTGGTTTTCATCCTAAGTTTTCACACGGACATTGCAATTGGGTCAAGACACAGATACTCCCTCAAGACAACTAGGTAAGGTCTATTCAAAGACAATTTAAAAGACATCCCACTTTCTCACACACACTATCATTCCCAAGTTAATGACAGAGTTAACACCTATTGAGTTATAGCAAGGAATGTAATGAGTTCCATTTTTTTCAGAGCAGAAGTGTTGAGGCTTTACCGCTGGGGAAACAAAAAGTTAAATAACCATCCACAAAAAGAACACCATTTATGTAAAACGGTGAGTCTCCAAGTCTGGGTGTCCCAGATCAGCAGCATCAGCAAAACCATAGGAATTTGCTAGAAATATGGAATCTCAGGTCCTCACCCAAGGGCTACTGCAGTAGAAACAGGGTGAGGAGCCCAGCCATCTGTGTTGTAACAAGCCCTCCACGTGATCTTAAGGCATCCTCGAGTTTAAGAACCACTAATTTAAGTGACAAAAGTGTCACTGACCATGGCCCCTACGCACCCAAGCAGAGCTTGATAACGGGTTGCTGTTGTTTTCCTATGCGTTATCTGGTCTCCCTTTCTTGGGCAGTCATGCACGATTCTCCTCTGGATAACCACCCATCCCCCATTGCATATGGCTCTGCACAGCCTGTCCATCAGCCCCCGCCCCTGCACCTATTCGCTTGTAGCCGAGGGGTGAACGTGTGCCCACTCTGGGTCAGTCTCTTGGGAACTGAGATTTTGAGTGATGGCACAGGACACAAGATGGTTGCAGTGGCTTCACCTCAACAGCTGGACCCCAAAGGGCATATCCACCCTTTCCTGCTCACTGGCCCCGGAGAGCGGCCAGGACCCTGTCCTTTCCATGTTCTGGTGACTCATTCCCATCATATGATCTACCCTGTATCCTTCCATAATAATGTCATTTTTTTTTTTTTTTGCCAAACCCTTCCAGTGTTAGTTGTTGCTCCTTACAAACTACAGAATAATTAACAAATATAATTTAATTGCATAAAAGGACCAAGTACCTGAACGGTGAAGGCTGTTGCTAAGCTGTTCAACAGGACCAACCTACAGGAAGAACATCCCAACACTGACCAGAACGAACCCCAGCATCCGCGACGCAGGGCAACGGAGGAGGCAGCAGCAACCCTCAGCAGTGCAGAGCGATGGAGGCCTAAGCAGACGGCACAGCGCTGAGCCGGGAGAAGCACCGCGAGGGGGGCCCCAGGTGGAGAGGCTGCCACAGGCTCCCCTGCGGGCCGCGGGCTGGGGGCGCGGCTCCCCCAGGCTCATCAGCAGGGAAAATGACAAGCCTCTACGTTAGCCTCAGTCATTTAAGACTCATTATGCTGCCTCGAGCTGAATTCCCACTTCAAACTGACTTAAATGACAGAGGAAGTTATTTGTTCACATAACTATCGAGTCCTGAGGCCAGGCAGGGTTCAGGTCAATCACAGGTTTCCGAGGATTTCGCAATCATGACTCAACCTCCCTAAAATTTGTCCAGTAATTCCCTGAACCTTTCTCTGTTGGGATTCTCTCAGCAGCTCCTTGGTTAAAAACTCTTCCACATGCACATTCCAGGCAAGAAAGAAGGTTCCTTACTTTCCTCAAACCTTGAGCTTCATGGGGAAAGAGCTGATTCTTTAATTACTAACAATGGCAAAGGACTGGGGTCAATCCCACTCAAATAAGGAAAAGATGGGCAAATTCTGGGGAATAACTACTTGCTCTGTGCAGACCTGTCAGGTGATGTAACCTGCAGAACACTTTAAATAAGCTTGGTTAGAACAAAGAATGTGTTGGTTGAGAATGAACAGACGGATGCCGGGGTGCTGGAGGTGCAGGTGGTTGGTAGGGTTGTTAAAGACTCTCCGAGCCTCATAGTGGCGTAGACCCTGATGAACTAGAGGACGGGTTAGCAAATATTTTCTGCTAAGGGCCGATAGTAAATCTTGTAGGTCTGTGGCTCATATGGTCTCTATTTCATCTAATCAACTCTGTCAGAGCACAAAAGAAGCCACACATAATATGTGAATGGGGACTTCCCTGGCAGTCCAGTGGTTAAGACTTCGCCTTTCCATGCAGGGGGTGCACATTTGATCCCTGGTCATGGAGCTAAGATCCCACATGCCTCGTGGCCAAAACACCAAAAACATAAAACAGAAGCAATATTGTAACAAATTCAATAAAGACTTTAAAAAATGGTCCTTATCCAAAAAATCTTTAAAAGGAATATGTGAATGAACAGGTGGGACGGTTCTGTGGCAACACTTGATTTACCAACACAGAGGGTGGCTTGGATTTGGCCCGCTGGCTATAGTTTGCCAACCCCTGAACTCAAGAACCAAACCTTGTTGCTACAATCAGTAACAGCAGGTGAGTAGAAGCACCATAAACCAGCCCCCGCACCATCCCTAGTCGGCATCCAGAGTTCTTTGGCACTTGCCTTAGTACTTCTTCACCGAAGCCACACATTACAAATGCCAGCTTCTGATTTTGCCTGTTTGGAAGGCTGATACCAAAGGTGCATCCTTACTTATCTCGGGGAGCCTGCCCCACTCTAGCTCGTGGTGTACTAGACCGACACCGAAGACAAACAACAAACACACGGAGTCTAACCTGCGCGTCCCCTGGCCTTGGCGGGTGCCACGAGGACATCCTTCGGCCCCGCCTCCACGCCTCTCTCCCCAGCTGCCATTTGAATGGGCACTCCCTTTGCTCTCATCCACCACCACCTCCAAGTAAACATGACCCAAACCGAACTCCTCCTCTGCCTGCCAAAACCTACTCCTCATTTGATCATCCTCTTTTCAGCCCCATTCCTACTATTATTCTGCGTCCTCTTGGCCTCCTTCTCCCTGGCCCTCTACTTTCAACAGCCACCTGGCCCTGTTGATTTTTCCCTTATAACTTGACTTGTAATGACCCCCTTCTTTACAGCCCCAGTGCTATCACACTAGTTCCGGCCTATAATTACTCAACACCTTCTCTGTTATGATTAGCCTCAGCACAGCGCTCTTCCCCCTCAGTTTTCCCTCCCCTAATTATCTTCTCTACACTCCACCTGGCACCCTACCTCTTAAGCCACCTAACAGAGAACTTTCACCATGTCGTGTCCCCCTTCTTGTTGACTTAGAGAAAGCTACACGATCCAGTCCCCTAACACACGGGTGTTGCCTCCTGGCTACAGGGTCTGAAGCCTTCGTGGTACCATCTTGGTCCCTTTGATCCAATTCTGGACTTTACTGGACACGGGTGGATCCTTCTCACTATTCTCCTCATTGATGAGTCAAGCTCCACCGTCAACTTTAGAATCATTTTGACCACCACATTTCTCCACATTCCTCTGGTCCCTGGGTCTCAAAAACTCGTCTCCTGCAGTCTCACTCAAATCAATTACAAGGTCTTGGCTGCGATAAAACTAAAATTTCACATATGCATCCCAACCATCATTTCCCTTCGGTAAGACGCCACTAGGACCACTCACCTCGATGTCGGCAATAGCCTCCTGTTTCCTTCTGTATTCTCAGTCCTCATCCAGTCCATTTTCTCACTACAGCCAGAGTGGTTTCAAAACAAAAATCTGATCAAGTCATGTCCCTGGTTAAAAATTTTCAGTGCCCTTTTCATTGGTTCTCAACTCTGGATCAATAGTAGAATGACCTGGGGTTTTAATAAAAATATGATGCCGGGGGTAAGAAAACCCGAGCTGTCATTGATGGATTGCTGAGAGCTCAGTGTGGACAATTCCGAGAGTTAAAAAACCTAGGGGGGAGGGACCCATTCATATGAGCCCAACAATATTGTGATATTTACCTTCAGGGGCTGGACCACGGTCCCACAGTAAGTATCAGAGAAAAAAATCCCCTCAGGCTTCTGGCAAGGAAAGAGGAAAAGGAGCCATTTTGAAACACACCAGAGCATTCTGCTTTCTTAAAAAGGTCCAATCTCAGGGGAAACTAATTAACCACAGGCAAACCTACTGGGGTATTATCAGCAGTTAGGTGTTACCCTGACTGACCTAGGGGAGGGAAGCACTCACCTCCAGCCCATTCTATCCATCCTGAACCACCTAAGGGGGAGAAAAAAACAGAGAGATTCTTGTGCAGTTCACTGTCCAGAGGAATAAGCTCACTAAGACTGAGACTTAATCACGGGACTCTAGAAAGTGTCCCCTCCCCTCACACGTCACCACCACATGACTGAAGGCCTATTTACAGCAGCTTCTTTTACCTGGTACATCACGCCTGGCTATCAAAAAATATTACAAGGTGTACCAAAAGGCAAAAATCACAATCTGAAGAGACAGAGCAAGTATCAGAACCAAACGTGGCTGCTATGTTGGAATTATCAGACCAGGTCTATAAAAACAACTAGAATGAACACGTTTAGGTCCCTAATGGACAAAGTAGACGGCATGTAAGAACAGATGGGGGATGGAAATCCTTAGAAAGAGCCAAAAAGAAAGGCTAGAAATAAAACACCCTGTAACAGAAATGAAGAATGCCTTTGATGGGTTCATTAGTAGACTGGACACAGCTGAAGAAAGAATCTCTGAGCTAGGGGATATATTGATAGAACACTTTAAAACTAAAAAACTACAATGAGGTATCAACTCACGTGAGTCAGAATGGCCATTATAAAAAAATCTAGAAACAATAAATGCTGGAAAGGGTGCGGTGAAAAGGGAACACTCTTGCACTGTTGGTGGGAATGTGAATTGATACAGCCACTATGGAGAACAGTACAGAGGTTCCTTAAAAAATGAAAGACAGAACTACCATATGACCCAGCAATCCCACTACTAGGCATATACCCTGAGAAAACTGTAATTCAAAAAGAGTCATGTACCACAATGTTCACTGCAGCTCTATTTACAATAGCCAGGACATGGAACCAACCTAACTGACCACTGACAGATGAATGGATAAAGAAGATGTGGCACATATATACAATGGAATATCACTCAGCCATAAAAAGAAACGAAATGGAGTTATCTGTAGTGAGGTGGATGGACCTAGAGTCTGTCATACAGAGTGAAGTAAGTCAGAAAGAGAAAAACAAATACCATATGCTAACACATAAGTATGGAATCTTAAAAAAAAAAAAATGGTACTGATGAACCTAGTTGCAGGCCAGGAATAAAGAGGCAGACATAGAGAATGGACTTGATGACATGGGGTGGGAGGGTGAAGCTGGGGCGAAGTGAGAGTAGCATCGACATATATACACTACCAAATGTAAAATAGTTGACTGGTGGGAAGCAGCAGCACAGCACAGGGAGATCGGCTAGGCACTTTGCGATGACCTAGAAGGGTGGGATAGGGAGAATGGGAGGGAGGCTCAAGAGGGAGGGGATATGGGGACATGTGTATGCATATGGCTGATTCGCTTTGTTGTGCAACAGAAACACATATTGTGAAGCAATTATACTACAATAAAGATTAAAAAAAAAAAGCAAAGAAAACAAAGAGGGAAAAAAACAGGACAGTATATCCAAGGACTGTGGAACAATTACAAAATGGGGAACATGTGCATAGTGGGAATACCAGAAGAGGAAGAAAGAGAGAAAGGAACAGAAGAAATATTTGAAGCAATAATAACTGAGAATTTCTCCAAATTAATGGCAGACACCAACCACAGAGCCAGGAAGCTCCAGGAACACTCAATAGAACAGATGCAAAACAAAACAGAACAAACAAAGAAGTTCTACACCTAGACATATATCGTCTTCCAACTACAGAAAATCAAAAATAAAGAAAAAATTCTGAAAGAAGCCAAAGGAGAAAAAGAATACCTATAGAAGAACAAGATAAGAATTACATCTGACTTCTCCTCAGAAACCATGCAAGTTAGAAGACGTGCAAGTAAGTGGAGTGAAATATTTTCAAAGCTGAAAGCAAAAACAAACAAACAAAACCAACAACAACAAAAACGAACAAAGAATTCTGCGCCCGTAAAATTATCCTTTAAGAGTGAAGGAGAAATACTTTCCCACAGAAACAAAAATTAAGGAAATTTGTTGCCAGTAGACCTGTCTTGCAAGAAATGTGAAGAAGGTCTTTATAGAGAATGAAAATAATACATATCAGAAATTCAGCTCCACATAAAGAAAAACATCTAAGAAGGAATAAGTGAAGGTAAAATAAAAACTTATTTTTCTTAATTGAACTAATAGATAACAGTTTGTTCAAAATAATAACACCAACAATGTATTGGATCATGTATGCTTACATACATATCATATATATGAATCTATGTCCTTATGTATGTTTATATATAAGTGAAATGAATGCCAGCAATGGTGCAACGGATGGGAGAGAGGAATCAGTACCATTTTATTAAAAGGTACTCATTCTAGCTGTGAAGTGCTACAGTGTTATTTGAAAGTGAACTTGCATTAGCTGTAAATGTACACTGCAAACTGCAGGGATCCACTAAACAAAATAAAATGCCACCCATCAGCTCAGCTTTCCCTGATTTGGACTCCAAACCAGTTTTAAAGGAAGGGTCCGTGCCTCATGTAACTCCATGTACCTGCACACTCAGAGCTCAGTTGAATCTTGATGTTCTGACTACTGTTTTGTTTGATCTCTTCCATGGGTCCCCTCTGTTACTGCAGACTATCCACTGAATGAGAGAAAGCAGGAAATGATAAAAGAATCTAATCCAACGACTTCCAAACTTGAGTGTACCGCAGCATCAGCTGGAGGGCTGGCTGAAATGTACACACTGAGTCTCTGATTCAGTAAGTCTGGCCTGGTCCTGAGAACCTGCATTTCTAACAAGTTCCCAGGCGCTACTGGTCCATCCACCACACTTTGAAAACCCTCGGTCTAATCTCATCCCAGTTCCAATCAGGCAACAATGATCTGTGTGACTTGATTCCAGACACACTGGTTGCAAAGTATCAGCCAGACACTAAGCTCCCGGGACTCTATATATTGTTTACAAAGGTGTGAGACAACTTTGAATTAGGATGTGTCACACTGTAACTCAAACTCTCAAACTGTGAAAAATAATTTTGAAAATAAGAAAAAAGTAGATCTGGGTCCTTCCTCCCTCATGGCACTGATGGGCTGAAGCTGGTCAACCTTTCTTTGGATCTGTTGTTATCTTGGCTTATATGTGAATGACCTGAGCAGCTTTGAGAGCCTGCAATGCCCAGGCTTCATCTCAGCCCAATTATGTCAGAATGTCTGGGGTGGCAACTACATCTTCTATAAAATGGCAGGGGGAGAAATCTCCTTCCTATAGCCATTGCAAGGAATAATGAACATTTAAAACTATAACATAAGAAATCTTTCTAAAAATACAAGAAGATCTGAATCTATATTAAAGGAGCCTACAAGATACCTATTAAATTTAACCAAGAATAATCAACTCCAAGACATGTCCTAGTCAGAAACAGCCTGACGGGATTTCAACTGTGATTGCATTGAATCTATAGATGAATTTGAGAACTGCCGTGTTAACAATATTGAGAATTTCAATTCATGAGCATGGGGTGTGTATTTATTTATATCTTTAATTTCTTTCTGCAATGTTTTGTAGTTTTCAGTGTATGGTTCTTACACTTATTCTGTTAAACTTATTCCTATATTTTTTGTTTCTTTTGATATTATTGTGAATTGAATTGCTACCTTCCTAAGCTTTCTTAGTAATTGTAGACATCTGGTATATTCCTTAGGATTTTTTTACATACAAAATTATGTCATCTGAAAATAATGATAGTTTTCTTTCCTTACAATCTATATGGCTTTATTTTTCTCGCCTTTTTGCACTGATTAGATCCTCCAGTACACTGCTCAGTAGAAGTGGTGAGAGCGAATAGCCTTATTTCTGATCTTAAGGGAAATGATTTGGTTTTTCATCATTAAAAATCATGTTAGCTGTGACATGGATGGACTTAGAGATTATCATACTAAATTAAGTCAGAAAGAGAAAGACAAATACCATATGACATCACTTACATGTGGAATCTAAAATATGATACAAATGAACTTATCTAAGAAACAGAAACAGACTCACAGACATAGAGAACAGACTTGTGGTTGCCAAGGGGAGGGGAAGTGGGGGAGGAATGGATTGGGAGTTTGGGGTTAGCAGATGCAAGGTAGTAGATATAGAATGGATAAACAACAGGTCCTACTGTATAGCACAGGGTACTATATTCAATATCCTGTAATAAACCATAATGGAAAAGAAGATGAAAAAGAATGTATATACGTGTATAACTGAATCACTTTCCTGTGCAGCAGAAATTAACACAACATTGTAAATCAGCTATACTTCAATTAAAAAAAATCACCTTAGGTGTAGTTGTTTCATAGATACTCTTTATCAGTTTGAAGAATTTCCTTCCTGAATTTGTTGAGAATTTTTTTCTCTTATCATAAATGGGTGATGAATGTTTTCAAGTGCTTCTTCTGCATGTATTGAGACGATCATGTGTTTTTGTCTTTTATTCTATCAATATGGTATATTACATTAGGTGATTTTCAAATGTTAAAACAACCTTGAATTCCTGAGATAAGTTTGTTTACTCATGGTGTATAGTCTTTTTTTTACTGATGGATTTTATTAGCTTATTTTGTTAAGACCTTTGTGTCTCTGTTCATGAGGGATATTGGTCTACAGTTTTCTTTTCTTCTAATTCTTTTGGTTTTAGTATCATAATGTTCGCATCATAAAATGATTTGAGAAGTGTTCCCTCCTCTTTTCTTCTGAAAAAGTCTATGCAGGATAAGGATTCTTCCTTAATAAAGGAAAAAAAAAATGTTTGATAGAATTCAACAGGAAAGCCTAGACTTTGGCTCTAGACTTTTATTTGTGAAAAGGTTTGTTTATTTGTCCGTTTCTTTAATTTCTAGTACAATGTCTTCATTTTATATGGGTCAGTTCAGATTTTCTATTTTTTCTTGAGATCTGTTTGGTAATTCTTGTCTTTCTAGGAATTTGTTGATTTTGTCTAAATTGTCTGATTTGCTAGCATCAAGTGTTTCATAATATTTCCTTATCGTCCTATTAATTTCTATAGGGTTAAAAGTAATGTCCTCACTTCATTCATGATTTTGGAAATTTCTATTTTTCTCCTTTTTCCTGAGAAGAGAAGGGATGGTCTAAAACTGTGATAACCCAGATGAGAGAAGTGCTTCTGAAGTCAGCCAATGGAGGGGAAATGGAGACAGACATGTGGACATGAGAAAGATTTCAGAAGAAGAAGAGTCAGCACTTAGTGAGGGAAGGGTCAAGGGTGTTTCCCAAATTACCGGGTTGCCCTCCCAGGATAATGTTGATGCCATTTTCACAAATCTTTGGACCCTAAGAGAGGACATCAATTGGAGGGCAAAGATCAGTTGGTTTTACATTTAAAATGCAAACGCCTTATCTGAGAGAGGCAACAAATCTGCACAAAACTGCAGATTAAACCACGAGCTTTCTTTCAGGGAGCAAGTGACGACAGCATTCTAATAGGTTAGTCTGGAGGACACCATGAATGGGGGCAGACCTGCAGGACACCTGTAGGAATCAGCATGTTTGTCTGCTCCCGGGAGCCTTTCCTCTCCTTCAAGCTTGCACACTTCCTGTGCCAACCAACCAATCCGCAGCCCACACGCCCACCACTTTTTTTTTTATGAGGCTCTCACACTCCAGGCCACTATCCACCTGTCCTAATCATCCTAAGGCAGGAACCAGAAGACCAGGGACAGCTCCTACACTCCAGAGCCCACTGAAATGACTCAAACGAGCCAATCCTAATCCTGGTTACCCGGCCTCGCCCCTTCTTTCCCCCAAGACCACAATAAAGGCTCTTGCACACATTTCCCCCACTTCCCTCTGCCTCCTGCCCTATTCCTCCCACACTTCCTTCCCTCGCCGTGGACCTCCACAGCGTGGTACGCCCCCTCCTCTTGGCATCTGTGAGTAACCAATTATGTGTTTAACGGCCATGATCTGATCTGTTGGCCTTGTCATACCTAAATAAAAATAAAACCTATATTTTAAAAGAATCAATGAGTAATTTCTCCTGCACTGTAAGAATAAATTAGGTCTATGAGTGCCCGAGGCACCGAGGAATATGCCTGTACATATTCAGGGCAATTTTTTTCGCCATTACTAACTCCCCATCATGGCTGCATCATAGAGCTTTTAAATAAAATGTTCTCCACAAAAGTAGAGAGAAAATGACCCTTAGAAAATGTTTGGGACCTAACATCAGCAAATTTTATTTCTGGCAAATCCCACAGGCTATTAGGAGATTGATAAAATAGGGTAGCTTTACAAAATAAAGCTACCTTATTGCCGTATTTACTGGATTCAGTCTCATCCTTTCCTCTTGGTGGGGCAGAAAGAGTGGGTGGGGCAGGACCAAGGGGGCAGGAGCTGATTTGCCCCAGTCATGGTGTTGATCCCCTGCCGCGTCCGAGTATTATGTAACATGTTCAGTGAGGTCACATCACAAAGCACACCAAGTTCCAGGCGTGTGTTTGAGGGCATGTGGCAGATGAAGGGGAGGAACTTTAAATAATGCAGGTGATCTTATCTGATCCAGTCAATGAACATAAATGTCCCAGTAGGAGAATGAGATGGAAGTGTTTCTCTGCTATATCCACCATCATTTATATTTCCTACATGCCTCTTACAATAGGAATCCATGTCTCTCACATGCTAAGTGAAATGTACTTGAAAATGACAGTAGATGTTTATCACACATAGGGTCCATCACATTTACCTGTTTGTTGATCAAGCAAAGGAGCACTGAAAAAACTGGCTAAGAGTAACTTATTTTGAGATAGCACATTATGAGCAATTTTTTTCAGAAGTCAAGGGTGATTTTTGACTCTCCCGGATGTTCACCATTCAACTGACTTTAGAACCTAAACTTCAAGCCACGTCAGACTTTGCGATATTTGGCACTCAGCAGGGGCCAGCGATGAGGCTCGGCAATACAGAACACAAAGGGGTGTGTGGGCCGTGTGCCCGCTGAGCGGACTGACTCACTCTGGCAAGGGCATGAACAAGCCCAACAAAAACAGTCCACACCTAGAGCAAACGTCAAACGAGAGGAATACCCAGAATATGTTATCTCAGTGGAATCCTGATAAACAGACTGAGTTTCCACAAGAGGAGAGGAGAATAAAGGGAACCCTTGGTTTGTGAAATTTAAGGGAAGAGAGAAAGAAGATCTGAGAAATATATTTCTCTGCCCACTCTATGTGAGCATGTAGACTAGTAAAAGAATAGAGAAATTCGGCAGCTTCCATGATCACTGAAAGTGTGCAGATACAATGAGCCTGCAGTACCACTTCTGGGCACACTAGAGATACACTACTTCATGTGCATGAAAGATCACATTCATTTTCCCCGCAGCTTTGCAAAAATGAGAAAACAGCCCAATTACCTACCAGTGGGTGAATGGATAAACAGACATACAGTGGGGAGTAGTGTTTAAGGGCAATGAATTTGAACTCCTTGGAACAACTGGCTAGATCTCAATAAATATGGTTGAGGGAAAAAAGAAAATTATGGAATTATACATACTGTATGATGCTATTAATGTGAACTAAAATAAACCTAGAATAAGACCATGTATTATTAAATTAACAGTATGTAACAAAACCAAAACAGTGGTTACTTCTGGGGAAGGTAAGAGGAAATCAGGATTGGCAAGGATAATTTTTAAAACTTTAATTTGATCTGTAAACACCCCTTCTCTTTTGGAGTATTTCCTATATCACTTTTGTAATTTGCTACATCACTTTTACAATTTTAAAAATATATAAACGTAGTAATTACATACAGACATGTATTTAAAAAAACTGGAAGTAGTATGACAATGACCAACAAAGATTAATTCCAAATAGAACTATGAATGCCATCTTGTGTCTTGTACTTTTCAGATTTCTTCTCCATCAATCAAAACTCTACCCTTCCCTAATCAAAAAAATATAATTAAAATTTGAAAGCAGGAAGTAAAGCTGGAGGTCAGCAGAGAGGATGATGTGATGGGAACCCCATGGAGAGGAAACCAGAGATGGGGGTCAAAAAGATAAATTGGTACTTGGTTCCCGAAGTCTTTAAATGTGAGGTTAAGAAGTTTACACTTCATCCTTTGCCCACTGGGAAGCATTACTCGTTTCTGAGCTGGAGAACGTCATGGATCAAAAAATAAATCAATAACCATTCTTCGCCCCTACCTCTCAAAGGGTATCTATTCAGCATCGTCTCCGACTTGATAGAACTCTGAGGGGTTCAGATGCTGGGCAGAAACTCTAAAGATACGTTCTCTTTTCTCCAAGGGGGTTACTGTTTAAGGAAGGATTTAGACTCTTAAGACTTTAAAGAACACTTTAAGAACTGCCCCTTCCGCTCCTGGCTCACCCTTATTCTGTAGCATGAACGATCTTAAAAGACTTAAAAGACACTTGAAGATGATGTAGTTTTTTCAACGACAAGTAGTTGAAGGCATGTAGTGGGCATGTTCAGCCATCAGCAGGGAAAAGCACCATCACTTTTCTTTCATCTACATGGTCCCCCAGGTCCTGCCTTTTAAAGCATAAGTGAGCAGTAAACTCTGTAGTGAAAGGAACAAAACAATTACTAAGAGGATGATCAGAAAAAAAAAAAATCAGCTAACCTCATTCCTGAAAGCCCAGGATGTTGCTGCCAACTTAACGGACACTGAACAGTAGAAAACTGTTAGAGACAGACCCGGTTAGATTTCCAGGTTTCACCACGTGTCAAGTGCACATGATTTAGCCCCAAAGTACACTACAGAAAGAAAGAAACAAACAGTTCATAGGAAAGCGTTAAACATGAAACATTATCAACCAGAAGGAAGGGTCTGCTAATGGTCTCCTTGTCTTTCAGACTTAAAATAGCTGCATCCTTAACTCTCTTCTCTATGCATCTTCCAAACTTTGCTCAAAATGGCCAAAGAGAGTATGGCAAGAAAACAGCCCGGAGAAATAAGACTAAGACAAAATAAAAAGGAAGTGATAAGAACCAGAGAATGAAGGACACCATCATGCAGTCGAGCACCCGCTAGCTACCTGCCTGACCACGCACCAGGGCACTTCATAATTGATGCCTTTCAACCTGCACACCCGTTATTGTCCATCCATTCTTCCACCTGCTGTAAGCCAGGCACTCTTCTGTGCTCTGGGCATCAGTGGTGAGGCGAACAAAATCCCTGCCTTCATGGAGCTTACTTTCTAGTGGGGGTAAGAGCTCATGCAGAGGTGAGGAGACCACATCCTGAGTGTAAGCAACTTGCCTAAGGTCCTGGTCTATACTCCGTCTTTGAGATATTCTCGTATCATCTGAAGTGACCACGATAAAGTCACTTCACAGAGGCCATTTTAGTAGACTTACACTCACAGTGGGCCTCCGTCTTACAGAAAGAAAATTTGTTGGAAGAGCCAGCAGGCAGCTTACTTTCTGAACCTGAGTGAAATACAAAATACTGTCACTAGAGGGCAAGTGGATATATGCCTTTTTTTAAAAAAGAAAAGACAATACTACATTCTTGGAAACAGAAGGCCCTTGAATGGGCCCATACTTACTACACAATTCTCATTTTCACTAAAATTATATGCAGAACTGTGACTGACAAGTGTTATCCTAACACATCTCTTAGCAAGCATTAGACAAAGTTGATACGCCAAATTACAATGTGACGGGCTTCCCTGGTGGCGCGGTGGTGAAGAATCCACCTGCCAATGCAGGGGACACAGGTTCAAGCCCTGGTCCGGGAAGATCCCACATGCCGCGGAGCAACTAAGCCCGCGAGCCACAACTACTGAGCCTGCGCGCCTAGAGCCCGTGCTCCGCAACAAGAGAAGCCACCGCAGTGAGAAGCCCGCGCACCGCAACGAAGAGTAGCCCCCGCTCGCCGCAACCAGAGAAAGCCTGCGTGCAGCAACGAGGACTCAACACAGCCAATCAATCAATCAATCAATCAATTTATAAAAAAAAATTACAGTGTGAAGCCTCTTTCTGTCAAAACCACAGGTGCACTGGTTCCTCACACTTGATTTTAATAATAAAGATGATAATGCATTAGGCTTAAGGGAAACTGGATTTTTGCCGACCTCCTCCCTGCCTGCCTGAGGAATGCCCACTCTGCTTTCCGGTTCAGCTCACCTCCCTTCCCAGCCTTCCCTGTCTCCCCGTTCCCGGGGGGTCTTGCTGTTTCTCGCAGGCTGTGTGTGTGCTGTGGGCAGCTGTCACTCACAGCACACTCACGGCTTGAATAATAACCTCTAGAGACTGAGCATCTACCTGGCCCAGGCACTTCTCGCTGGTGACTCTTTGAATCTTCACCGTCACCGTGAGGGGAGAAAGTTATGCCTTCCCCACTTGATGCACGGAGTAAACTGAAGCCCAGAGCGGTTGGGAGGCTGCAGCCCTGTCCCTGAACTGCTAGCACGGTCACCTGTTAGCAGATGTTTTTACGAGAGTGTACGCAACTCGAGGGCAGGGATCATCAACACACCCTTAGGGGTGTAGTATTCTGTCCGCCGTATGTCACATGCTCTATAAATATGAGTGAACAAATGCTCTGAGAACGCTCATAATATCTCCTTTTCAGGGCTGTGGTCACTATAAAATGACATGTGAGAAATGCCTGGTTGCATGGCTGGCAGAGAATAGATGCTTAAAAAATTCTAATAACTATTATTAGCATGTCGTTGGTCTTATGATAGCATGTTGGTCAGCTGTTAGCCTAACTTCAAATTCAAATTCTTCTCTATGGTCCCGCAAGATCTGGTCTCTGCCTAAATCTCCAAATCTGTCTTTATTCCAACTCCCAAGCCACATCAGTCACCTTTCTACTCCTCAGATGTGCTGGCTGGTCCCTGCCTCAGAGTCTAATACTTGCTATGCCTTTGGTCTGGACCACTACTTTCTAGCTCGCCATGGCTACTACTTCTCATTATTTAAGTCTCATATCAGCTGTAACCTCCTCAGAGAAGCCTTCCCCGGTTACTCTGGAGTCTCAACCCCTTGCTTTCCTCCTAAGTCCAGTCTGAGATTCTTGCATCCATCTGTTGACTTGTTTTTCTTTCTCTCCTCTTCAACTAGAAGTTTTATAAGGGCTGGTTCCCTGCCTGCTTGTGTGGATCATTAATTAAGTGCAATGCTTTACACACAGTAGGCCATCACTAAATGTTTTGTGATTGGAAGGATGGATGTATAGATAAAAGAACAAATAATTACCATATGTGAAAACCTGAAGCCTGGAAAATAAAAGGGAGCCTGAGAAAAGAATGGGCAGTGTTCCAGGTTGAATTGTGTTCCCCCAAAGGGTATGCTGAAGTCCTAACCCTAGTACCTATGAATGTGACCTTATTTGAAAATAGGGTCTTTGCAGATGTAATCAAGTTAACATGAGGTCATTAGAATGGGCCCTAATCCAATATGACCACTATCTTTATAGGGAGAAGAAAATCTGGACACACACACACACACAGAGAAGAGAATGCCAGGTGAAGACACAGGCACAGAGGGAAGACAGTGATGTGAAAAGAGAAGCAGAGACTGGAGTGACGCTGCCACAAACCAAGGAGCTTCCAGAAGTCTAGTCCTTTCCTAGAGCCTTCATCGGGAGCGTGGCCCTGCTAACACTGTGATTTTGGACATGCAGCCTCCACTGCTGTGAGAGAATGCACTTGTTTTTTTTTAAGACACCCTTTCTGTGGTACTTTGTTTCTGTAGCCCTAGGAAACTAACACAGGTGGCCAGAATGTTGTAAGGAGATACATACAAGTTCGGAATCAACCATAGCGGCTTGGAGCCCCAGCTGTGATAATGCAAGATGCTTGTCTTCTGCCCTTGTCTACACAGGGTAACACTCCCTCTCAGAAAAAGAAACATTTGTTTCCCTGCCCCGAAAGTCCAACTAAACAAGCAACAGAGCTCTCTAAGCCAGGATAATGGTGGCCTTTCCTTCCACTGCCATGACGACCTCTGCTGACCTCCGTCCTCGGGGCTGGGTGTGGTGGGGACTCAGGCGGACTCCCCATCCCAGTCTACGCAGCCCGGGACTGGATCTCTGGGCTTCCAGTGCTCCAGCCAATGTTGCCAAGGCTGTGTGAGATGCCCCTAGTGCCACCTCAGGCCTTGGCGGTTCCTGGTCCAGGGAGAGCTAAGAGCTCCCCGTTCAACACTTGAAATACTTAGCACCAAAGCTCAGGTCCCATCCCCAGAAGCGAAGCCTGCTACTCTACGAAGTGGATTCAGTCACGAGACCCTTAGCTTACTCTTTAGTTCCTATTTGCCAAATTGTTAATTTATCTGGAATCCACTGTACCACATACCCCTCTGAGCGGGAGGCAGCAGAGCTGAGAGAGTCACATACTAAAGTCAGAGAGACCAGCATTCAAACCCAAGCTCTGCCCAGTTAACTTCCTCGGGCCACACATGTTCTCATCTGTAAATGGACACAGAATGGCTATGGGAGAGCAAATAGCACTGACTCGTAACCAAGACCTGACATTGGTGTTGGCTGTACTCTTTCCCATCTTCCTAATAATGCTGAAATGTCAGCCTGTGAGCTCAGAAATATTTACTTTCAGGTTCCATTCAAGCAGACATCAAGTGCCGGGTCTGGGTATTAGCGTAGCTCAGCTTTGGCTGAAGACAGTACAACAAGTTATCTTCCGACATGGAGATGAAAAGAGGATCCCAAGGGACTATCCACTCAAGAACTGCTCTCAACTTCCTCTCATTCAAATATGAAACTGTAATAGGGAAGAACAAAACTGATTCCATATTAGATATATTTCTTTTACTTTAACTTTTGTGCTCTGTTGCCTGTGCTTAGTCGTGCTGCCTGGCTCTGCCCCTTTTGTGAAAGAATGTTGCCCATAGACTGAAATATACAGGACAGCCCATTCTCAAGGCTCTGACCTTTATGAGTCCATTCAAATAAACAGTTGCAGAACAGAGACTAACATTTGTCTTTTTGGAAGTTTACAGGAACATCATGACCTGACCTATGCGGACAACTGCAAGAACAAAGGATTCCGACACCAAGAAGTTCACAACTAACCATGCCCCTCCCTCATCTTGCCTTTAAAAGTACTTTCCTGAAACCCTTTGAGGAATTCAGGGTTTTGGAGGCACGAGTCACCCATCTCCTGGCATGGCCCTGCAATAAACCTTTCTCTGCTCCACACTCCAACATTTCAGTTTGTCTGGCCTTACTGTGCATCAGGCACATGAACTTGTGTTTGCTAACAAAATTTGCACTCCACACACCACCATGATCCTTGACATGGGAAAAAGAACAAAGCCGTCAAATCTGAAAGTTTGAAAATATATGTCAACCTTCCCAATGCAACGTACCATCTTGGGAAGAGGATGCACATGGGTTTTGGAGGCAGAAGATCCAGTGCTATTTTTGGACCAGGTCTGTAAGAGTGAACACCAAGCAATGGTAACAAGAGCAGGCAGCATTTACTGGGCCAGTCCCTATTCTCAGCACCTTCTACACACTAGCTCTTTGACTCTTCATAAGAACTCCATGAGACTGGTACTATTTTGTCCCCATCGTACAGATGAGGAAAGTGAGGTACGCAATACATGATTCCAGGGTCCTTGCTCTTCACCACCTCCGACAATGCTTCCCTAAGGACGACGACACGGTTTGGGGCACCCACCTTGTTCCATGCTAGGCGCTTTCCAAGCTTACCTGCCTGAGGCAGATTATGAGAAGATACCACCAACCTATCTCACAAGTGTGAGGGCATGCTCAAAAGCGTACATTTTAAAGCTTTTTGCAAGCCATCAACTTTTTTTTAAACAAACGATATACTATAATTAAAAATATTTAAAAGAATTACTGGTGTCCCCAGTGGAAAACACTGCAATATTTTGAGCGCATTTTTCAGTTATCTGCTTCTACTCTTCCATTGCCCTTGAGCTACATTACCACTCTAAGTTATGTACAACTGATACTACTTCTTAACAAATTGTATCCATAGACTTGCAAATACATTCTGTGGGAGAGGGCCAGTTGACCTCACCCCTTTTCCCATGGAAAACAAGAGTTTGGTGTCCATGTGCACACGCATTTCAACCTTCCTTTACTCACATAAGCTGTACTTCTGAAACTTAGTCCTGTGAGCCTATGATAAAAACTGTCTGGCTCACTCATGAATAAGTTCAGTAGAATTTTTAACATGCGCTCATTTTATATCTGTAGGAGAGCCACGATTTTGCATTTTTAGATATGAAAATTATCCTTTAATACTGTTTATTGTTCTTATGAAAGAATAAAAAATCTCATTTGTTTTGGCTTACTAATTCTGCATGCCCATGCGTCACCAATGGCTCACGAAGATACTCACTTCCCTCTGCACTACGTTCAACTACCTTTATCTCCGCGGATGGTAACTGGTAGAATGCACACCTTGATTTACTTTCATATGCAGGTGACATGCATTGTAAAGTATCACAGAGCTGCTGCATCCTGGGTTAAAGAAAAAAAGCAGGGTAATCTGCTGAGATTTGAAGATTTCTGTGAGAATGCAGAAACATATTAACTGTAAACTGGCTTTGTCCTACAAATCGAAGCAAAAAGAAACTCAGTGTAACTGTCAGGACAGATGCCACAGAAACAGGATTCAGAGCTGGCATCTGAGTGAATTGGTAGAGATTAGCGGGAGAAAAAAACAAAATCCAAGGGAACAAAGACTCCACTTCCACAGAGGATACAGTCAGATGAGATACTGAAAACAAATCCTCTAATAAAACACAGCTTGAAATAGGAGAATGTGATAAGTGAAATGGATGAGTCCATGCCATGAGCAGAGAGCTGATAAAACCCAGAGAGGAAAGGGCAACATTCTGAAGAGATACTCCACAAAAAATATCATCTTGGAAATGAAAAACAGAATTGAAAGCGAGAGCAGTAATAATCTGGTGTAGCAAGACAGAACAAATGGGTGGCAGAGAGGAGATGTCCTTGGCTGGAAAAAAAAGTGCAACCCTAGGAAATGGTTGTAATGTGATCCATTTCACTTGCAAGAAATATTCAAGCCCAAAGCTATTTTTGGAAGGCTTTGGAAAAGACATAACAATTTATCCCTCTGAATTCTTTTTGCAATGGGAGGACTAATAAAGGTGCAAAAAGTAGGCATATTAGCAAACAAACATATATCGTGGACCCTTCAACAAGATAATTAGCAAGATAAAAGTCAATGTCATTTAATGAAAGGGTAGGAGAGCAGTTCAAGGTACACAGAATCATGACTGCACTGAAGCAGCGGTGTTCAAGCTTTCACAAAAGCCTCAGAATCCCCACCGCAGATGCTCGTTCACATCTGCATAGTTTCTGATTCAGGAGACTAGAAGTGGGACGTGAGAATCTGCATTTCTAACAAGTTCCCAGGTGATGCTGGTGCTGGTGGTCCAAGGAACTACATTTAGACAACACTGGACTAAAAGGAGTAACGACCAAATACAATGTATGAAATTTGATCAGATGCTGATTCTAAAACAAACTCTCAAACATTTTACAGGGACTGTTGGGGAAAATTGAAGGTAAACTGGAAATGAAATATTGTTATGGGATTTTTCATTTTCATGGGTTTTATAATGGTATTGGGTTACAGATAAGTTGGCCCTTATTCTGAATGCTGAAAGAGGTAATAAGAACTTCCTAAATTTTTATTAGCAGGACTAATTTTTTTTTTTTTTTTTTTTTTTTTTTATAAATTTATTTATTTATTTATTTATTTTTGGCTGTGTTGGGTCTTCGTTTCTGTGCGAGGGCTTTCTCCAGTTGCGGCAAGCGGGGGCCACTCTTCATCGCGGTGCGCGGGCCTCTCACTATCGCGGCCTCTCTTGTTGTGGAGCACAGGCTCCAGATGCGCAGGCTCAGTAGTTGTGGCTCACGGGCCTAGTTGCTCCACGGCATGTGGGATCTTCCCAGACCAGGGCTCGAACCCGTGTCCCCTGCATCGGCAGGCAGACTCTCAACCACTGCGCCACCAGGGAAGCCCAGCAGGACTAATTTTTAACTTTTCTCTAGGACTCAACTGGTGCAACACTACATTGTGATATAATTTAGCCTTTCTGTTATTTAACTTAGAGATGTTTGCTTTATACTCCCTCCAAAGATACTCAGTTGTTCAAATTTGAGATATGGCTATCAAGTTCACTTTTTAATCATAAATAATTAACAGACACATAATACTTCCTGACTGTTCTTGAATATACCTTATCACCTACCAGAGGCCCTTGAGGAGAAGAGAAACTCAATTATTTAACAACTAGCAATTTAACAATTGTAAAGATACAATTCTTTAACTCTTAAAACTGCAATTAATGCAGAAAACAAATCTATTCCTATTTCAGTAGAAAGATTTAAATGACATGATTTTTTTTTCCTCTGAAACCTGAAACCTCACATGATTTTATTTCCCAATTTTGCATCATTAATGGGAGCATAATGCTGCCTGGGCTTTCATAAATCCTGAAAGACGTCAGTAACAAAAACTGTCATATCCTGGAAACAACAGACCAAAAATGAATCCTCCCAAAATGTGCCCATGAAAAGTCATGTTTTATTTTATTACTTGAGGACCCAAAAACCCATCCGATACTGATGTCAGCTCTGCTATTTTGTGGATCCCTGTCAAGTCCTATCAATTCCACTTTCATTCTTGATTTCCCATTCCTCTGTCCCCGTCTAAGCATTTATTAGCTTTCATCAAATTTTCTTCCACTGAACTGGGCTACCTGTCTCCAATCCCCACCCGAGCCTTCAAATCCATCTATACACTACTTACTGCCAGAACGATACTTCTAAACCAGGGACTGGCAAACTATGGCCTGTAGGCCTAACCCAAACCTCTGTTTTTTTTTTTTTAAATAAAGTTTTATTGGAACACAGCTCATCCATTCATTTCTGTATTGTCAATGGCTGCTTTCAGGCTCTAATGGCAGACTTAAGTAGCAACAGAGACCACATGACCTACGAGCTTGAAAATAATTACTATTTCGGCCTTTAAAGAAATATTTGCAGATTCCTGCTTTAAACTCTTCCTATACAAAGTGTGCTCCAGGGACCAGCAGCTGATATCAGCATCTTCTGAGAATCTGTTAGAATTGCAGATTATCAGCTCCACCCCAGGACTGCTGAATCAGACGACGCATTTTTATAAAAATCTTTAGTAGATTCACACGGACAATAGTGTAGCACAGTGTCCTAAAGTAGACACGTGGTTATAGCACTCCTCTGTTCAAATTTCCTGCTGAAACTTCCCTTAACTGATACCAGCAAGAAGTGTGATATGCATGTGTGTGCAAACTAGCTTTATTTTACACCCTACAGGCAGACCCCAACACGTGAAGGACCTCACCAGAAAGTCACACCCCAGGGGCTGCCATGAAAAGTGCTTCAAATATCTTTATGTAAACTGGCAAGAAAGGGTTTGCTAAGTAGCACGGGGATGACAGTATGGACTTTGCTTAGTGAAATGAGCAGTGCCTGAACACATGGGGGGCCAGAAAAATTGAACCAGGACTTCCGCCTTCAGTGAACAATATTTAAGGCCTTGGCAAACCCAGTAGCTTTACACTTGGGAGCAGTATCCTAGGTTAGGATGACCTATTCGGTCCTTGTATGATCAGGCCACCCAAGATGGCTGTTCTCTTGCTCTCTGTACATCCCCTGGACGAGTGCCTGCTTCACCTACACCTACTCATATGACTGACCTTCCTACATACTTGCCCCTGCCCCAGAGAATGACTGTTCTAATCTTTAGACCAGAACATCTCCACCATGATAGTTTATCAAAAGGGTGGTGAGGGGCGTGCCCCTCTGCTAGTTTCCCTGGTAACTGATGAGCCAACCTGACATCAATTCCCTTGTAACTGGTAACCTCCCCTTACCCCCAGGAGCAAAGACTGCCACCTTGTCCTGCCCACCATCTGCCGTACCTGGTGGGGTGTTGCCCCAGGACCTTGCTTCAGACATGTAAGATCCCCCATCCATTAAACCATGGAGGTCTCTGTTGCTGACTCTGGGCTCTTTCTTCAGCTTTGAAGCTGGGCAAGTACAGGGCTTATCAGCTTGCGGGGTGAAGACCAACAGTCCTGCAACCATCCTGTTTCACAGAGAACTCCTGTCACTTAATCCCACCACAAGGCCAGCTGATCCAGCCATGAGAATATCAGTGCATCTGCTTCAGTGTGCTTGGCCTAGTGGGTACTTCACTGAGTCTTCAGGAACTGGCTGTTCCTTACATTTCTTCGCTGACATTATATAAGTGGCAGACTCTCTCTGGGACTCCCTGTTACTAAACCTTGCTCTCTTACAGCAAGATTGTAGGGGAGGAGACTAGCTACCCTGCATTTAATTACTGGGGGCAATTAGATATTTACCAAGAGAAAATGACAACCAAGTTGTCCAAGTGGCTTAGGTAAGCTTGCTACAGGTTCCCGTGGGCTACTGTCCAGATGCCCTAGCTGTAGCGTGTCCCCATCCTGTTGTTAAATGATAAATTTCATAAAAGGTAGAATCATGACTCTACCTTTTAATCAGATATAAAATGAAGACATGTTAAGGATTTTATTTAATCCATGATTAATGAGGGTATTGGTAAGATATTACAGCCAGTTTGAAGGAGAAGTCAAAGGAACATACATTTACATGGAGTAAAGAAATATGGAAATGAATTTTCAAATAGATGCAAGGGGTGGGAAAAGAAGTCAATGGATCTCCCAATGGACAGAATTTATTTGCATGTATATAGACAAGAATTATTTTGCATTACTATTAGTTACAATTTAATGAGTTGCAGAATAGCTCAAAGGCAATAAAAGGTTAGAATCATTTAACCCAGAAAGTTATATGCATAGTTTTCCATTGGAGTTACCTAGCACTCTCTTCTGCTTCTTCCACATTTCACTGCCTGTGATTTGTTCATCTCCCCAGAGCAACATCAGGAGCAAGTCATGGGCCCCACTTCCCACAGGCTCCGCAGACCCCTATTCTCTCTCTTCTCTGGGGGCATCTCTCCTCTGACCTTGATCTCCCTCGGTCATGCATCATCTTTTCAAGAACTTGGCCTTAAGGGATTAAAAATGGCCCAAAGGGAAAAAATTGGCATGTAACCTATGCTATTGTTTCAGTAACACAACTTCTCTTGAAGCAGAAAGAACTGAACAAAAGGTCTGCAAAGAATGGGGTCTGCAGGGAGAGAAAACACGAAATAGCACCCCCAATAAATTATCTGGCCACACTGTGAGATGTCTGTGGAAGAAAAGCAACTGGGAGCAGCTTCTTAATAGAATCTACCTCACATCTTTACCCCTTGGTGCCCTTAGTCCCTATTGACCAATATGATCAAAAGCCAAGAGGGATTTTAAGGATACCTAGTTCAATGGCTCAACATAATATATTCATGCTGACCTGACAACCCAAGGATAACTGAGCTTCTGCCATTTTCATAAACGCAAGTCTCATCTTGACCCTTAGCTCTAGTAATGAGTCCCAGATTTTTGTTTCCTACATCATGCCCTACAAATTCCTTTAGTCATCAAATGTCATTACTGAGTAGGGGTGGAAGGGTGCTTATCTTACTCTTGCTAGGACTCCTCTCTAAATAAAGTGCATTCTCCTGATGGGGTTCTGGATCCTGTGGTAACCTTGTGTGATTCTACTCTCCTAGCGAAGCTGAACTATCCACCCCCCGTTGGTCTCCAAAGGTCCCTAACCTGCTCCCTTTTTTGCAGATCTCTACTCTGTACACCAGGGGTCCCCAGCCCCCAGGCCTCGGACTGTCATGGTCCTTGGCCTTTTAGAAAGCGGGCCGCACAGCAGGGGCTGAGGGGTGGTCCAGGGAGCGAAGCTTCATCTGCCTCTCACCATCGCTCCCATTACTGCCTGAACCATCTCCACCACCACTGCGTCCGTTGAAAAACTGTCTTCCACGAAACCAGTCCCTGATGCCAGAAAGGCTGGGGACCGCTGCTGCGCACCATGCTAGGCTTCCCTCAGCCAGTTCCACGTGGCACCTGCCGTCCAAGGCCAATCACGAGGTGGTGTTCTCCATCACGGCCTCTGTGGGACCACCTGCCACTCCCCGCCTCCTCCCGCTTCTACCTCTCTCACAGGGGCATAGCTCCTCAGGCCAGCTCCTTCTCAGGCAGCTCTTGCACTCTCTGCAGTGCTGCTGAGAACTGACATAACCCAGTGTGAATGTAATTCTGAGGTCCCTTCTTGGTGGCTGATGCCACCAATGGGTGGTCTGAAGTAGGGGTTAGCTACCCACCTACAACCCCATTACTAGGTTGCAGCAAAAATGAGTCTTGGATCAAATTTTGTCATAGCCACACATTTAAAACAAACATCTATTAGCAAATAGGCCAAACCAGTTTGTACAGCTGTTGTGTAAATTCCTATAGCCCTAGCTCACCGTCCTTGTAGAGGTTCTGACCACCAGATTTCCACAAAGGTCTTCTAGAAACAGATATAACAATATCCCAGAGATACTATCAGTCAGCCTAAAGTCAGCATCAGCACCCAGACATCACCTGAGACTGGACCCATGACCATCTTCACACCTTCCCTAAGGATTCATCTTGGATGTACCACTAGGTTACTTTTAATGGGAATTTTTAAGAATATTTACTTATTATTTATTTTATTTATTTATCTTGGCTGCGCTGGGTCTTAGTTGCGGCACGTGGGACCTTCGTTGCAGCATGTGGACTTCTTAGTTGTGGTGTGCACGCAGGATCTAGTTCCCCAACCAGGGACTGAACCCAGGCCCCTTGCAATGGGAGTGTGGAGTCTTACCCACCCAGGCCCCTTGCAATGGGAGTGTGGAGTCTTACCCACTGGACCACCAGGGAAGTCCCTTTAATGAGAATTTTAAAACACATACAAATGTGGAGAGAAAACTTTAATCACTCCTTATATGCCCGTTGCCAACAACTATTAGTATTTTGCCAATTTCATTTTAACTATCCTCCCAGGTATTTTTTGTTTTGTTTTTGCTTTTTTACTTTTGTCATCTGTTTTTGTTTTAGGCAGAAGATGCGGCTGGAGTTTTTAAAAGCAAATCCTAGATATAAGATGTAATATTATTTCATCTGTAGAATACTTAAATACATATCTCTAATAGATAAGGACTTAATGCAAATCTAACCACAATACCATTACTATACCTAGCAATTAGTACTATTTCTTTAATATCATCTAATGCCCAGTTGACATTCGGATTACCTCAAATGCCTCAAAGACATATTTTCACAGTTGGTTTGTTTGAATGAGGATCCCAACAGACCTCGCCCATATTTGCAAGGGTGGAACTATTTGATATTTATAACCGCGTGCATATATATACATATACACATACATACATACATATAATATATTATATATATTTAATATATATATTAGATATATGTAACTGTATAAATACACACATGCATATACATATTATGTGGCTGGGCTGAAATATCATAATATGATATATATCATATCATACATTATATTCTACATATCATATACTGCATACATTATAAATATCCTACATATCATACTTTCACATGAGAGCTCATTTCTATCAACCATTATGCTGGTTAGTACGCAATGAGTCTCTCCAATAAACTCATTTATTAGGCTAGTGGGCAAAATGTTTAGGTTACTTAGAAATGAAGATAGTTGGAGGCCCTGCAGGAGGCACCTTCAGAGTAGAGCTTTTCTAATCAAGATGCTAGCTGACCACTAGTGCAAATCCCTAATCAAAATTCTAGCTACCCCTACTAACCTACACACAGCGCGTATCAGGGTGTCTCTGAAGTATTTCAAAGGGAATCACAGACCCCGTAAGAAGTGCCATGGGAGACATGGCTTCTTCTGCCATCAATTCACCTGACTGTCTAGATGTGAGTCAGGAGCCAAGACATGGAAAGTCACGAGTGGCCAAGCCAGCACCGGCATCCCTTTGACAGGAGAGCTGAGAAGGAAGAGGCGTTCTCCCAGCCAGCTGGACACTGAAGAGGGGCCTCGTGTCGATTTCCACACCAGGGAGGCAAGAACTCTCATCCCCGTCACATGGACAGAGAAACTCTGACTCAGAGAGGTTAAGAAACTTGCCCAGTATCTACAGCCACCAGTAAATCTAGTGTTGCCTACTCCAAAGTCCTTGGACACCTGTGGTTCTGTATGGAAATGAGAAGGGAAGGAGGAAGGTCATTTCTGAAAAAAAGAGGACAAGAAAGGCGACACTACTTCACAGCAAACAATCCACTGGGGACCCCGGTTCCAGTGCCTGCTCTTCATTTCATCCTGAACTACTGGCCACATGAACAAAGAAAAATAAAGCATCTCCCATATGAAAATAATGATAAGCAGAGTAAACATGTATTAGAAATACTGTAGCCACAGAGGCAAAGTGGGCTGTTTGGAATTGTCTGACTTAGCAAAAGACCACCTGAAAAAAACCCCAAAAAACAGGTTCTTCCAAGAAAACTCTGAAACCATGAATTTTCTAAAAGATCACTCACCCAATTATATCCCTCAAGTGTAAAGAACGTGACATGAGAAAACCTGCAGGTCCAAGTGGAGGGAGCTGACGTTTACTGGGGTGCAGCTCAGCATCACACACATTATGGGTTTCACATGCACAGCCCTACTGAGCCCTCTCAACAACCCTGCCAGGGAGACGCTATTTTCAAATAGGAATTATTCTCCCATTTTACAGATGAGGAAACTGATGTCAGGAGGGTAGGTAGCTCATCTGAAATCACTTAGCTAACAGGTTCTAGACAAGGCTGTAGATTTATGAACATGGAAGTACCAGCTCATTTCTGTGTTCTGAACTTCATAATAGGTTTGACCTAGACTCACAAGCAAAGGGAAGTTGTTGCCCAAACCACAAACCACAAATGCAGCCCACCCTGCACTCGATTACAAATCCACTCTCCTTATCCACCGACGCCCTTCACTTTCACAGAAATCACCGACAGTCTGGAACTGACATTAGGCCACTGATTCAATCTCATGCCTGGTTTAATCTTATTTAAACTGAAAACTCCTGGTTTTTTTTGTTTTCCCCTCACTGCTTCTGCTGACAGAGGCAGCATTTGAGCTATTCCAACCAATAATTTGGGAATCAAAAAATTCTGTAAGAACCATTTCCCAACAAAGCAATGTTTTATTGAGGACACCAAAATAATCATTAAAAAAAAGTTAATTTATGGGAGCTTGCTTGAAGTATTAGTAATTGGTGTTTTCTTTCCTCCCCAAAAGTGTGTCATGAGCATCAAGTGTCAATAATTAATTACAAGAGAAAAAGCCTCATATATCATTTTGCAGTCATTTTACAGAGCTGATTTCCCTCCATTAGCAGGGCATTGGCATTAGAAGTAGTAAAGATTTACGGACTTCACCTCCATTATGGTAATTAAGTCTGTTCAACAATGCTGCATCTCTATGAGGCATTAGAAGGCCAGTTGCTAAGAAGGCCAAGTTCTGAGACAGCATGTCTACCTGAAGAGTTAAAAGCATGATCATTCTACTGCCAGATTTTTATTAAGCCCTTACTTAGCACCAGGTTCTATGCCAGACACTGGGAACTCATTTATCCCAATATTTAAACAGTGCTCACTATCTGCCAGGCACTGTGACAGGCATTAGGGACAGAGAGGTTCCTGGGTCATAAAGAACTTGACTGGCCTTTGTCCCCAGTTTCTAGGAAGGAGCCTCTAAATCCTTGGAGTTTCCCAAGGATAGGAGTGTCTTTGTTATTCATGGGGGGCCTCTTGGACTACCCCTGACTTTAGGTTAACAAGGTGACTTGAGGTGGGCCCCTGGATAGTTTAAGCTAACAAGGTGACCTGGCAATTGAGACCCTCTCAGACCTCACCCTATGTCTCTTGGTGTAGCTCCTCCCAATTTTTACCCTTTTACTCTAATAAAACTGTAATAGGAAGTAGAGAACTTTCCTGAGTTCTGTGCATCATTCAGACAGAGAATTACCAAACCTGAGGATGTAGAGGGAGCTCCCAAATTTTGTAGCCGGCGGGTCACAAGTGAGGGTGGGCTGGCAAGCCCCAAACTTGCAGCTGGTGTCTGGAGTGAGTGCGGTTCTGGGGGACTGTGCCCTTAACCCGTGAAGCGTGGCCTAACTCAGGGGAGCTGATATCAGGAGTCACTGCAGAGGTGAACAAGAAAAAGCCCTTGTCTTCGTGGATCTTGTGTCCTAGTGGACAGAGAAGGCGAACGCAAGCACATAGAGCAGTCGCCAGGATTTCAGCCAGGGAGACGTGTCCTGAAGCCTAGACGCGTTGATGTGAGGGGGGGAGACAGGCTGGAGGAAGAAGGAGAGTGTGTCAGGGAAGGCCCTTCTCACCTCGGAGTTAGGATTCAAAGAAGAACGGGAAAAAATTGTGAGGATGGACACTTGGCCCTGCCCTTCTTTGATTACCATCAAGCAGGACAATCCAGAAAAAAAAGCAAGTCAAAATCAGCTACAGACAAATTCTGCTTTCCCAAAGAACTACTCATAAAACACTGACCATAAGGTGAATTTTCTGCTACTTGACTTACATTTTTCCCATTGATTTCCATCATAAATTCACGGACAGGGTGTCATGGAAGATCTATGTGGATGGGCAGTGATGGTCTGGACGCACCAAAGAAACTTGAAGTCATTACACTACAGATGAAACGAGAGTACTAACAACTCTCAAGGGGCCCTTTCCTCCTAATCAATCTACTCAAGCTCCTCCGAACTCGGACCCGACGATTCTCAAACTTTAATGTGCAAATGAATTAACTGGGAATCTCGTTAGTGAAGGTTCTGATTCTGTCGGTCTGGGACAAGACCTGAGAGTCTGCATTTCTCATAAGCTCCCAGGGGATGCTGCCATCATTGCTCTGAGGATCTCACCTGAGTGGTGGAACTCCAGCCCAGCACCGCCCAACAGAAAGAAAACGGGAAACACAGACGCAAGCCAAATATGTAATTTTCTATTTTCTGCTAGCCACATTAAGAAAAACAACAGCAAGCAAAAAACTAAAAAGAATCTTTTGAAACAGAAACAATTTTATTTAACCTACTATAGCCAAAGTTATTATCACTTTAAAATCAACATAAAAATCATACAGAGGTATTTTCAATCTTGTATTTGTACGAAGTCTACAAAATCCAGCGTGACTTTTATCCTTACTGTCTGTCTCAATTTGAAGCAACCATATTTCAAGTGCTCAGTATCCATAACGGGCAGTGATTATCACACTGGTCAGTGCAGCTGTATCAGAGTACAACTCTAGCTAGTGAGGAGTCTTAGAACTAAGACATTACACTTATAAAACTCCAAGCCTTTAGCTACTGTTGTTGAAGCAATTAGATTTTAGTGTTTTACTTCCTATAAGCAACCTTTAGGACTAGGTCACAATTGTGCTGTTTTTCTAGTATCCTTTGTAAACTGATTTCCACCTTATTTATTCATACATATGATTATTATCCATATACAGATATGAATTATATATGTAATATATGCGAATATATATGATACATATATAATGACATATATAGAATATATATGTATATATATTTTTTATATATATATCAGATAGACAGCTATAGATATAGATATAGATGAAGGTGTACATGTAGATATAGATATATAGATACAGATATCTGAGAACAGCAGCTGTTATTCAAAGGATTGTTATGGTAGTTCCTTATCAGTACAGAGTAGGAATTTTCACAGGTGTTTCTGCTAAGCAGGGCAGCTGGACACAGGAAATGGATTTTTAAAAATCTAACTTCATTCTCCTGATTGCTAGCCTACGTTAGCAAAAGTCATCAGGGGATCACTCAAATCACCCAGCTTCCCAGCAGTGCTATTTTAGCATCTTTCATCCAAGTCTCCCAAGCATATCAGGAGCACAGCTAAAGCTCTGAAATGCCCTGCAACTCAAAAAGCCCCAGTTTACAAACAAACTGATAAGGCAGCCATTGGCTGAGTGATTTGCTTCTAATCTCAAGCTGCACTCTAGTAGACTGGAAATCAGAAGCCAATGCTTTGGGCACCATCTCCCATTACTCTGACTTCCTATGGACACTGCATTTTCTCACTCGAATTGATTTTTTTTTCCTAAGTTACCTAAAGCAATGGTCTGGTGAAGACTGATGTTGGCAGGAAAGAAGAAAATGAGCTGTTATGATCATTAAAATAATGATTTTTCAGATAAAGTCATAGTTGTAAGTAGATATCTTTGTACACTGGGAATTATCGATTACTCCAACAAGAGAAAACAAGGTTACAATCCAAGGTAATTAGGCCTGGACCAAAATAGTTATAATGTGTTTTATAGACAGAAGGTAAAGCAGATTTTTTTTACTGAATTGCTAGGGGCAATTATAACAGAGTGGGAGAAAATCTCCAATAGTATTATAGACAGATGTCATTACCCAGGAAACTAGTATTCTTAACTGCCTGGTATTTCACCGACCTTGCTGTTCAGAGGGGCCTAAAGATATGTTTATTATTAACTATGAATTATTTTGAGCTCTTACCCTGCCAGCCACTGTAAGAAGAACTTCCATGTATGTTATCATTGAATCCTCATAATAGTTATTAGTCCTGTTTTAGAGATGAGGAAAGTTAATGAACTTGTCTAAGAACACAGAGAGGAAGCATGACAAATAGAACTCGAACTCAGGCCAATCTGACTCCAGACTGACCATGCTGTTACCCACTAGCTTATACTATCCTTTTTAGTTCTAAAAAGCCCTAATGGTTCAAAATACTTTTTCCATATAATAAAGCATAACCTGACACTTATAACTTCCACTTCTTGGTACTAGTTCAGAATTTTGGGGCCAAATAAAACCAATTTACTCCTTGCCTAATTTATGTCTGGGTACAATTGTGCTGTCTCTGAGACACTTCTTCCCTGAATTACAGATCCTAGCGCCCTTCCACTGCCCTTCAAATCTGATGGGTCCCAATCCCTTTGCCATGTCAAGAACTCATCTTCTATAGAGTTCCCATTCCATCTGAATCAGTCCTTTTACATAACCTGGTGGGTTGGAGGAAGAGGTTGAAATCACGGTTGGATTACTTGTAGATATCATGTAATCATAGACACCATTAAGTAGCAAGGCATTACGGTTGCTCATTTGGGAAACTATAGCCTTTGGGTTCTTCAATCTCCTCCCCCACTCCAAACCAAAAATCAGATGGTATATGCTCTGGTAGAATAAACCCATGAATGGTACCAAGAAGGAAGAGGGAAAAAAAAAAAAAAAAAAGAATATCAACTCACAGGACAGCTGAAGAGCTAAGTGTGGTAGATTGCAAAAATGGTCATTGATCTCCATCCCTTCTTGTATCCTTATTCTTTGGAATGTGTATTTGCAGTTCTTCCAATCAAAAGATGGAGTCTACTTACCTTCTCCTTGAATATGGGCTGATATTGTGATTGGTTTTAGCCCAAACAATGGGGCAGAAATGACACTGTGCCCATTCTGAGGCTGAGCCTAAAGAAGCTTGCAAGCTTTTACTCAGTCTCTTAGAAACCTGACCAGCTGCCATGTGAATACTGCCAGCTAATCTGCTAGAGCATGAGAGACTACACTGAACAGAGGTGAGCTGTCAGAGATAAGCTTATTTGAGATGAGCCATCCCCTAGGCAACCCAACAGATGACCACAAACACATCAGTGAGAGCAGCTAGACCCAAATAAACACTCAGCTAAAGCTAGCCCATGGTGCCAATCTGCAGAGCCATGGACTAAACAAACAGGTGTTGTTTTAAAGCCATTAAGTTTTAGGGTGGTTTGTTTCACAATAAAAGCTAACTGACAACACCTTGTCTGTAGCTAAAGTATAATATCCTCAGGGAACTATTTGCAGTATCTATCTATCTATCTATCTATCTATCTATCTATCTACCTACCTACCTACCTACCTACCTACCTACCTATCTACAATAAAACACAAAGTAGCACAATTGAAAAAACAACATCACGAACATCCTTTTTTTTTCTTTTTCTTTTCTTTTTTTTTTTTTTAACAATGCATGACTGGTATTGTTACTTCTGTTTGCAAATATCTAAGAAAACGGTAACCACAGGCCACAAAGGTCAAGAGGGAGAATCTCTTTTTCCTTAAAGACCACACAAGTGGCCATGGACCAAAGCATTACCTCAATCAGTCATGCCAGTTAGTATACATTCTTATATTTAAGAGGGTTCATCCAAGCAATGACTTCCATAGTATTTACTGACACAAGGGCATCCAATTCTGCCTTATTCTAACTCTGCCCTCCTGTCTTGGTCAGTTGTCTAAAGTCAAGAAGTTCCTAACAAAAAAGAAGCATCAAAGACATTACAATAAACTGTAACCTTTCCCTTTGTCCTCATTAACAGAGGCTAAGTTTTGGCATTTATCACCCTTGGAAATTCTCTGGTGGGTCTTCAAGACGGGTGTTCCTACCCTTCTAAAGGCTATTCTGAATCTCTTTTGTATGTAATATTTGCTCGATTCGTTCCCAAACTGAAAAATCGAAATGAGGGAATGACAACAGACCCAATTTTTCTAAATTAATCACTGGTGAAGACTGAACATATTCCATCACATTATAGATTCAGAGGAACTCAATTCCCAGTTGCATCTTCTGAGATTCAATGTGCTTCATGCACCTGTCAATCTTCTACAGTCTTGAGATGACACAGTGGCAGTATTTGGTAAGAATGTTAAGGGATATTAATCAGAAATCAAGCCAATTTAATATGTAATTTGCTAAGCTGTAACAATTTGGTAATAACTGTTGGCAAATTTTAATTTGTACATTATTAACAGTATGTTTGTTTCAGGCACTGCAGTTACATCAGTTAGAGCAGGAACTCTCTAATTAGACTACTTGAGTGGGAATACTGACCTCCCCACTTATTAGCTGTTTGCCCTTGGACAAGTTCATTGACACCTCTATTCCTGGGTTTACATACCTTAAAAGTGAGGATAATAATATGTCTCCAATGGTTAATGTGAGAATTAAATGAGTTACCAAATTTCTCTGAATTTAATATGCTCGAGGCACTGCTATTTTATATACCAGTAGGAAAAAAAAATGCCAGTGAACTGCATACTAATTTTGGAGAGGTTAAATGTGGGGAGGGAAAGAACCCCTTAGAACCGATAAAATTTAACTATACTCTGAAAGTACATAATAATAAGTGCTATATAAGTGTTAGCTAAAACAAACAAATATATGCAGTGTTTCCTAATCTGATCAATGTTCATAACTTATTTAAAAAGGAAAAAAAAAATTATGGAATTCCCCCAACCCTGTGTTGGAAAATTATCTTATATAAACCACCATAAAAATGAATAAAGAGAAGATGTGGAAAGTTCTTATGTTTCTAGAACTTATTCAACCCTGAAATCAAATTTATTCATAAAAATAGAATAAAACTATAAAACCACTGAAACAACATTATTTTGTTGTTTTTCTGGAAACAGCATGAGCCCACAAAGTGAATGCGGTACTTACTGCTGAGATGCAGGCTCAAGAGAGTGTATCATCCTTTACAACAGGGCCTGCAGACAGTCTGGATTTGCCTACCGCTTTTCTCTATTCAAACACTCCTGGGATATCACTTTTCATAACTTCATATGGTATCATTTGTCCTTCACTGGGGACAAAGACACAATTTTCTGATTTTGGAAATCTCATCACAAAATTTTAAAATTAAACTTAGCATATCTTCTCACACATCATTTGAATACAACATATACATAGACTCTGATACATCTTCAGAGTCCTCATGAAGGACGTGGTCATCCAGGTGACCTAGAATATGCTCATTTTTTAAAACAACGTGATAACAACTAAAACCAGAAACTGAAATCTCTCTTTCTCTCTCGTCTGTTAATCTATGTTTCTTCTAGACCTCAAGCACATGTCAGCAGAGGATACTTCAACACTTAATGAAAATCAATTTTAAAAACGTGATTACAGTAGAAAGAGAATGGGCTTTAGTATCAAACCTTGGAAAGATCACTTCCTACCAGTGATGGGGACAAACCATGTAACTGTCTCAGTTTTAGCTCTTCTTTTCTACAGTGTAAAGGTAACAAAGATGAGTATTAGCAGCTCTTGGGTGTCAGGGTTCAACATCCCTCAAGAACTTAGAAATAAAATAAGACTGGCCTATAAGCGTTAAACTGAAAAATGAATGCAAAATGGGTGGAAGTAGGTAAATGAAAGGTGATATTATGTGCATATTTTATTAACCGGAATTCTCAGCTTCCAGGGAATAAAAGAGAAAAGGAGTAACTTCAGTAGTCATTGTGCGGTGATTCTCCATTCACCAGTTCACCAAACGAACACATGCCACTGAGGGAGAGTTAGATGACAGAGCCCCAAGTTAGCCGATCCTATGGTTAATGTCAGTTCCTGCTCATCTTTGTATTACTTGGTGCCAAAAGTAAACTAATACTTGTATAGAGAAACACAATCAGTTCCGATACATACTCCTGGGAAAACGAGCTGCTATGGCAACCTTTAACGGTATATATTATTATGGGGTACTATATTTTACAATCAGTTTAAGGGAAATCCAATACTATTGGGTAATAGTACTTCCTTTTGAACTTAAGAACCTATCCCTCGCTAAAGATGTGGCTCTGCTGTAGCTCGTGAAAAGAAATGCCCATTAGAAGGTGGTGAGCTTTGGAATGGATAGCAAGGATGGCTCACAGAGCCTGATACTGTCCCAGGGGCTAGACCTCAACCCAACCGCCTACCTGAGAGTGGTCGAACTCCCTTAAGGAGAGCGTGCATCAGGCTGTTTTAGCCCAACGCCTTAGCCTCTGCAATGACATACTTCACTCCCCCTACTGGGTCTCAGTCTTCATTTTTGGTGAAGCAACTGTCCAAACACTTTGGTTTTGCAAGTGGGTGTCTATAGGGAAAGATACCTGGTATCTTCTTGTGAGTTAATCTACGTATCATTCTTGTGATCTTGTTTAAATTGAGATCACACTTTGAGAGATGGGAGTCCTTCTAGGGGTAAATGAAATCCACTTTCCACATTTATAGGACTGAGTGCTCAATGGAGGACTGTGCAACAAGCACCAAGACTCTGGATGCCGTCTTTAGGAGGCAGCTAGCTGTGGGCTGTAGTGTCAGAAGAAACTGGATTCAAACCCTGGCTTCAACATTCACCTGCAGTGTGACATGGGACAACTGAGTAACCTGTCTAGCCTTGGTTTCCTAATGTGTAAAAAAAATGGGGAACAGTAAATACCCAGGTTGTAGGTGCTGATCACAATATGTGTCACATAGCAAGCCCTCAATAAATATTAGGATGTGGTAGTGCTGGAATTACTAACCTCTCCGTCCCACACTATCACCATGCCATGTTGTAATAAGTTCTTTTCTTTACTATTGCAATTTCTCTAAAAACCACTGGGATCAATAACTGTAATCTGATAAAATTCTTATCACAGTGCCTGGCACATAGAGGCTGCTCAATAAACTGCAGCTCTCTTACAATGATATTACAGGGCTCTGAGGATTCATCTGAACACCTAAAGATGCATTCCTCCTCCTCCTCCTATTCTCTCTGAGAAGGAACCTTACTGAGATGAGGATAAATTTTATGATAATTGCTATAACACACTTTTCACTTAAATGCAACTTCATCAGTTCTATCCAAGACACTTGCCAGACTTGTTCTTTCCATTAGCATTGTAGATACTGAACTTGAACTCAATAAGGATTTGAAAGAAAAGTAGTACCTCAATAGACTTCTGGAACAGAGGGAGGCAACTCCAAGGTAAGCAAATCCATGGAGGAATGAATCCGTGTTAAGCATTCCTCCCATGTCTGGGGCTGTATTACCCCATCTGTTCCTCCCACTACAAACTGAAGTAGACTAATATAATTTTAGTTACTTTACAGATAAGGAAATTGAGACTATGAGAGTTTAAGTAACCTGTTTAGGGTTATATGTAAAGGTTCAATGTATGAACCCAAAGCTGAAGCCATAAGCTCCATGGGAGGTGGAAATGTTACACCGCATTTTCCTTTCCTTGCATAAATGTTCACATTTAACTTGTTTGACCTTCAGGTTCTTCTGTAACATTCTGGGAGTGGAAACGATCAGGGCAGGAATCTTCCAGCCCAGTGGTTCTATGAGGCTCTGAAAAAATATGGTATGAATAACTATCAAATATTTCATGCATCCTTCATTGCTGTAGGTCAAACAACTTATAAGGAAGTGAAAGGAAAATTTCAGAAGCTAAATTGAAGTCAAGAAGTCTCTCCAGTTAGGACAGGCTGGAAAGATTAAGGCCTTCATGACTGAGGTTTATATAATCATGAACCATTATGATTTTCTAAGTCCTGGCATACATATAGCAGATGGCCTATACACGTATGATGGACGGGGTCGTTTTAGAGAATGAAACGAGGACTTTGCACTATGGAGAATCAAGTGCATGATGTTTCCTCAAGCAGGTGGAAACAAAGGGTTAATCCTGCATGTACTAAATACCTACCATGTGCCAGTCCATGCTGGGTGCTCTGTGTAGACCATTTTATTATTTCTCATACCCTGTGAAGAAGACTTCATGTTCATTTTATGGATGAGAAAATCAAGATTCATGAATAGTCAATATTTTACCTAAGATTACAGAACAAATCAATGGTAAAGTCTGGATCTCAGCCCAGGTTTTGAATATTCAATTTGGTGCTAATACTGGCTTGGGGAGGGTTAGATTGGAATTCTCTACTGTGTTCCTAGTAGTAGGGGTTAGATTTTTTTTTATAAGTTTGGGAAAAGCTGGGTTAAATAAAATTAGACAGGCTTTCTCATAGTGGAATTGATCAGAGCTTTGCTAAACCTCAGAAGAGGGATACAGCATGCATCATTTCCCAGATGGAATTTATTTTTCAAGACACATTTCTTTGACTACTGTTCTGTACTACAACTTTATGGGAGCACTGGCTAGATACATTCCCAGATGAACTATTTATTACAGCTACATAGAGAAATTATAAAATTTCAAGAGAAATGAAGGCCATCGCTGCCTAGCTTTGGTCCAACAACAAGACATATGTTACTGCTTCTCTAATCAGGGTGGTGTGCTTGGGGATAGAGCTGTCTTTTCTTATTACCTAACATTTAAACTGTAGGACTTTGCTTTTTCCACTTCTTACGTTTAAAAGTATCTTTCTGCTTGATGGTCATGATGGGGGGGAATTTGAAAGTTTTGTTTTGAAAAATCCTAGATAATGGCACATATTGACGAATGTGTAAGGAAATGAGAAATCATACGGAGTGGTGTGTGTATAAATGTCAACCAAAAAAAAAAAAATTTACACAACCACTTCTGAGAGCAAGCTGGCAATCTCTATACTTGAATTCCACTTCCAACCAAATGGCCTAGAGAAGCTGTTACAAACATGCACAAGGAGATGTGCAAGTATATTCATTACACAATGTTTGAAACAAACAAAAAAAATCGGAAAAATGTAATTTTTCATAATTAGAGGAAAGCAAAAATTGAAAAGTTTATTCATAAATTTAATCTCATGTGGCAATAAATCAATGAGGTACATGCATCCGCATTAACCTCAAAAATATAATACTAACAAAGAAAGAACTAGTTACATATAGAATCACACCATTTATATAATGTTTAAATTATATAAATGCAAAATAATACCATATATTGTGTACATATACTTGCATGTAGTAAAAGTATAAAGACATACTCTATGTAATATATAAAATTTATGTAATCCTATACATAACTGAAAGTCACTAACCTTAAATGGTTTATACCTAGGGAAGAAGAAAGGAAGAATGGAAAGCATAAACTTTCCACTGGGTAGGTGACATATGTCTCCGTTTATTTACTTTTATGTACCTTTGAGTTAATATATTTAATAATAAAACAAAGCTAAAATATTTCTCGTGCTTAAAAGTCCTACCAAGGTAGTTAACCTGGTTCATAAACAGAATGAAAATGACTGAACAAAAAAAGAATTAAAACTTTCCCTTTTATTCTTATAAACTGGTTTATCCCTTGGGTGGGGCAGGATTTATTTAGCACCATTTATTTATGAAGAATTACAAAAGAGATATAACCTGAGTACTAATTTAAGAGATGACAAAATGAAAAAAATATGCATCTTAGATAGAAGAAATATGGTAAATTTGACATTTTTAAGCATTTTAAATAGTTAAGTGTACAAAACTATTCAGAAATTGCCCTAATATTATTTTTTGATTGATGCAATATATAACTTCATAATATAACGGCATCATATATTAGCTGGTGTTTTTCTTTACGTCCCAAGATGCTGTAAAGTTTATTATAAATACCTAACATGACAAGATAACCTCAAGACTTCATTCGTTCTATCAGCGATGGATTTTTTTTTTTTTTTACACTTTTACACACTCACATTTTCTAACGTGTTGGCGCTGTGTCCTACTCTCACCTCAGTAGTTTCATATTTACGTGGGTTTAGACTGAAGTTATAGCATGAGATACATCACTGGTAGCTTTAAAAACAAGAGATCGATAACAGCTCAGCTGTCAGCCCCATCGTTCAATCTGTCCCTTATCTATCAGACTGCAGTTTATGGAAGCAGACTAGGTAATTACAATTCTTCATAGCTCTACAAACTTCCTCTGACATCAACATGATTATTTTGTGGGAAGCTGTCACTTTAAGCAATTCTCTGAACTTCAAACTGCATGAATCAGCAACTTGGATTCAAGATGTGAAGTGTCAGCAAATCATCTTTTAAAAATGGATATTTCCTGGAACAGTTGGTTTAAAAAAAGAAAGTCATGTGGTTCTCCAAAATCTTCACAGGCCTATGTGGATTTTTCTTTAAACACTAAGCTCTCTACTTACTTAAAAAGATTTCCAAAATCTCGAATGATACCAAGAAAAGTAGCCAGAGAAATAACAGGGGTTCTTCACTTAATGAAAATCTAAATTCTCAAGATCTGTGAAAACAAGATGCTTAATAACAAAGGGAGACTTCACTATATAAAGGGTTTTAATTACCTGCTTTAATGAAGAATATGTCTGATGAATTTAAATGTAATGCAACTTTCTGTGAAGGCTCTAGCTTATCTTGGGCTTCTCTTTTTACCCCAAATTAGTCAGCCTAATTAATGATCTTTCCTAAAATAATAATTGGATAACATCATACAAATCAACGCACTTAAAATCTTATACAAGAATGTGGTATACAGTTTTTCCATCTTTAGCAGACCAACTAAGAATAGAACAATTCTCCCAATGAAAACAATAGAAATTCTGGATAAAATACCTATGGTATCGAACAGCAACCAAGGCAATGAGCACTGAGGTGTCAAAATCTTTAGAAAAGGGAAATATGGAAGTGATCCTGACACTGGGGACAGCTTTCTTCCCTCACGGCATTTGCCAGTTCAACATGGCAGCCTGCAAGCTGATTATGGCAGCAACAATTATCAATAGAGGCATAAAGATACCAGATACCAGATAAGCAGTAATGGGCATAAAGCAGTAGGTTGAGAGGCTAAAGTTGAAAACTATGTAATCTCAAGGGGCTCAGGAACAACAATCATAGCTTAAGGGCCACCAATAACAAGGGGCCAGGTAAAAATCTCAGGCTATCAGCTGAATGTCTGAAGGGGTACACCAGAGAAGGGCCAAACAGAAACAGACTAACACTGACAAAGACCAGAATCCAACTGAAATCAGCTCAATCCCAAGCTATATTAAGATGTATTTCCCTAGCCGAGCTGACTGCTGGAAACAAAATCAAACTTTATCTTACACAACATAACATCAACCAGACCATGGAATTCTCTCTGCAATTTTTTATACCCATATTTGACATGCAATTTTTAAAAATTATGTCATTCAACATACCAGGAGTCACAACTAAATGTCCAAAAAACAAGAGAAAAGCAAAGCAAATGGCTAAAAATAAAAAATAAAATAAAATAAAATGCTAACAAGAGATTCATATATTGCAGCTATCAGACAGGGATTTTAAAACAACTGTTAGCCCAAAACATTAGAAGATATGATAAAAAGAATTTCAGGGGGTAACTGGAATTTATTAAAAAGAATCAAATGAAAATCATGAAACTGAAAAATACAATAAGTGGAGTTAGAAAAAATTAGTTAAGTTGAAGAGAGAATTTTTATTTATTTATTTTGCTTTTTGTTTTTTAATTGGAGTACAGTTGCTTTACAATATTGTTAGTTTATACTGTACAGCAAAGTGAATCAGCTATATGTATAAATATATCCCCTAATTTTTGGATTTCCTTCTTATTTAGGTCACCACAGAGCACTGAGTAGAGTTCCCTGTGCTATACAGCAGGTTCTCATTAGTTATCTATTTTATACATAGTATCAATAGTGTATATGTGTCAATCCCAATCTCCCGATTCATCCCACTCTCCCCCCACCCCCAGAATTTGGTCAATAGAAAACACTGAGACCAAAGCAGAGAGAAATTTTAAAAAGGTGAAAAAATAATAAAAGGCACATGGGACTCAGGAAAAAGCTATAATATATGTTATTAGAATGACCAGAAATAGTAAAGAGAGAAAATGTTTTACAAGCAATATTCGAAGAGATATAGACAGAGAATTTTTTTTTTAATAGCAGAAAGATATCAAGCCACAAATTCAAGAATTGCTACAATCACCAAGCCAGACAAAGATATAGAAAACTAAACCTTGAGTCCTCATAATAAATATTGAAAACAAAAGGAAAAGAGACAAATCTTAAGACCACCATGCCTGATACATTATCTTCAAAGGAACAGCAAAAAGAAAGATAGTTGAATTCCCAACAGAAATCATGTAAGTCAGAGACAATGGAATATGTTCAAAGTGGTGAAAGAAAAGAACAAGCATTCATATCCCATAAAAACATCCTTCAAAAATAGAGGGAATAAAGATATTTTCAAACAACTAAAAGGAAGGAATTACTCACCAGCAAACCCACACCAAGAGAAAAACTTAAAGAAATTCTTCTAATAGGAAGGGAAGCAGAAACAAAACTATGTGGATAAATCTAAATAAAGATTGACTGTATAAAACCACTATAGTACATGGAGTTTAATGCACACACAAACCTAAAACAAATAAAATAAAAATCAAGGTGGGTTAAGTGACTTTAAAGGATTATAAAGTCCTTGCATTTTCTAGGAAATGGTAAACATACCAATTTATATACTTTAATGAGACAGGTATACATATTATACTCTCTAGAATTACCATTAAAAAAATAACAAAAAATGTACAATATGACAGTGAGGGAAATAGGTAAAAAAATAGAAACGTACTTAAGTATACAAAAAAAGAAAAAAGAAATACAGAATAGGTGGCCAACGCTGAAAATAGTAACATTATTGGTTTACATTAAAGGTGTCAGTACTTAAATTAAATGCAAATAAATTAAATACTTCAGTTAAAAGACAAATATTGCCAGACTGAATAATAATCATGATTTGAAAAATTAAACAGAACCACATGCCTTAAAAATGCACACACGATAAACACAAGGATGTGGAAAGGTTGAAAATAAAAGTATGAAATGATACATTACACAAAACTAACTGATATGGAATGACTGTGTCCACAAAATGCATATATTAAATCCCCAACCCCTAATGTGACTATACCTGGAGATATGGCTTTCAGGTGGCAATTAAGGTTAAATGAAGTCATAAGGGTAGGATACTAATCTGATAGCACTGGTGGCCTTTTAAGAAGAGCCATGTACTGAGGAAAGACCTTGTGAGGATGCAGTGATAAGGCAGTGACCTACAAGAAAAGGAGAGTTCTCACCAAACACTACCCTGCTGGCACCTTGATCTTGGACTTCCAGTCTTCAGGACTGTGAGAAAACAAAGTTGTGCTGCTTAAGCCACCCAGTCAAGGTATTTTGTTACGGCACCCTGAGCAGACTAAGATACTAACAAAAATAAGCTCGATGCATTTACTCTAATATCAGACCAATTAGACTTTAAGGCAAGAAAAAATTATTAGAGCAAATATGGGATAGTGTATAATGATAAAAGATTCAATCACTAGGAAGATTAATTTTTTTTGCAGTGATAACCTAACATCAAAATATGTAAAACAAAAATTGAAAGACAAATGGACAAATCTTTAATCATAGAAGAACATTTTAATATACCTCTGAGAAACTGATAGAATACAGAGAAAAAAATGTGAGGACATAGATCTGAGAAACACAATAAAGTTGACCTAGTTGACATAAAAATACGGCCCTGAACAACTGCAGAACATAAATTTTTTTTCAAGAACACGGGAAACATTTACCAAAATTAATCATAGATTTTGCCAAAAACAAAGTCAAAACAAATTTTAAAGAACTAAAGTCATAAAGAAAGGTTTATTAGCCAGCGGGAAACTGAACTAGAAAACAATAGTAAAAAGATAACTAGAAAAAACCCAAACATGGAAACTAATCACTTCTAATATTATGGCTTATGTGAGAAATCAAATGGAAATTAGAAAATATTTTGAAGTGAATGACAGAAGTATGAGTTATCAGAAGTTGCATGATTCAACTAAAGCCATGGTGTAAGGAAAACATTTACAACTGTATGCATATATTTAAAAAGAAGAGTGACTGAAGACTTGGGAGCTGAGCATTCATTTTAAGAAATAATAAAGAAATAACAACTGAAACTCAAGAAATTAGAATGGAGGCAATACTAGATTTAAGAGGAAGAATTAATGAAATAGAAAATAAAAGTACAATAGAGAACATCAACAAAGTCAAAACTTGGTCTTTTGAAAGACATAAAATCGGTAAACCGTAAGAAGACTGATAACAAAAAAAGATAAAAGTACCAAGTACTGATATCATACATTAGAAGGGAGATATAACTACAGAACCTACAGATATTACAAAGATAATTAGAAATGATTTTGAATAGCTACACATTTAGGATAAATCTGCCCATTTGGATTAAAAAACAAAATCTTAGAAAAATTGTTTACTACCTTGACATAAGAAAAATAAACAGTCTGAATAGAATTAAAGGCTAGAAAAGTGATTAATTCAAAAAAATCTATTAAAAAATTGCCAGAAAGAATACTTCAGAGCTCAGAAAACGGCTTCACTGGAAATACTTTATTGACCTAATTATGGTTATCCACCAAAGCCTACAAGAAACTTTATGATTAATGAAGAAACAGTTATAGCTTCCTTTTTAAGACTGGAAATAAAATGGGAATATTTTATATCATCCATAGCTAAAATTATTTGAAATGTAATAAAAAATAAAATACATAAATGGGTTAAAATTGGAAAAGTAAAGTTGGCATTACTGGAAGTATTTTAAGTCTTGGACTTAAAAATATGGAGTAAAATGTCAGCTGCTTGATTAGGAAACATTCCACACACCCTATCAAAGGAGACCTTAAAATTAGGAAGGCCACCAACCACACATCAGCTTTGCCTTCAATTTTACTAGAAAAAATAGATCTTAAATGTTATCGTAATTACCTGTAAGAGAGAAGAAAACAAGTCCAACAGACTTCTGTAAGAGATGAGAAATTCCCTTCTTTCCTGCCACAGCAAGGTTATGGATGTTGAGAGCAATCAGTACAGGGCAGCAGGGAGCTTGGACACAATATAGGTTGAAGGTACACCTACTGGCCAAATCTGGGATAATTTGAGCACCAAAATAATTAAATACAGTAATAAATTGTAAACTGATGAAAGAATGGGAATCTTTAAGTCCATAACGATGGTACCCGGATAGATAAGTATTGGGGTGGCCAAAAAGTTCGCTCGTTTTGAGTAAAAATAAAAGACGTTTCTCATTTTCACCAAGAACTTTATTGAATGTATTCATTAACCGAATAAACTTTCTGGCCAGCCCAACATACAAAGAAATGGAGGAGGAAGAGGGCTCTTTTGTCCACTAGAATGCTGAGCACCAACTGGTATATACAGAGAGAACGTTAGAACTGGAAAGTTAGGAAAAATAGAAACTGTCCAGTGGAGAAACTGGATTCCTTGACAAAGTGATCAAAATTAACATGACCAGCTAGAGGCAGATGAAACCACGTGCCTCCGTATGTGATACTCTGAGAAGGACACAACTTCTCTTATGTAACCTGAATCTAATCATGAGAAAGCACAAGACTAACCAGAAAGGGAAACATCTATTACAAAAAAAAAAAATAAGTCTATTCTTTAAAAATGTCAATTTCATAAAAGACATTCCTAATATTTCTATTAGGGGAGACTTGAGACGTGAACAGAACATATATTCCTGATATTCTAGTGGGTCTTGTGCTGGAGGAAAAAGAAAGTGCTATAATCTGATTGAGTCAATCAAGAAAATCAGAAATATTTGGTAAATTAAAATATTCAATCAACGTCAAATTTTAAAGTTGATAATTTTATTGTATTTATGTAAGACAATAGTCCCTGTTCTTAGGAAATACACACTGGAGTATTTAGGGGTAAATGATGTATGCAACTCATTCGCAATTTGACTAGAAAAAAATGTTACACACATATACAGAGAGAGAAGGAGAGAAGGAAACTAAAGTACAGGAAAATATATTTGTAAGACATACAATGGATGAAGAGTGTATATCCAGAATATGTACAAGATTTTTATGAGCAATAAGAAAAATATCAAATCCAATAAAATGGGCAGGAGACGCGAAGAGATACTTCATAGAAGTAGATATTCAAATGGCAAATAAATATGTGAAAAGTTTCTCGGCTTTACTCACTACACATTGTTAGGCTTACCTGTTGTTTACAGACACATCCATGGTGGTCCATCTTTGTCCATGGCACATGAATTTTTAAACAATTTAAATATTATGCATTGAATTAATTCAACTAAGTCTTAAAGCACCCTGAGGAGATTTAGTCAGGTAAAAAAGTGAAGTAGTAGGGCATTCCAGGCCAGGGAGATGAGGTGAGCAAAGGCTTGAAGCTCAGAGATGGAGTGAGTATAGAGAATCATAAACAACGCTTTGGCACTGGAGCTTAGTGTTCAGTGCAGAAGTTGAGGCTGTTAATGTAGTCAAGGCAAAATGATGGAGGTCCATATAACACCAATACTACTGCCTATGATTTCTATTTTATTAATTTCTTACTTTCCTAAAGCACCATTTTTAAGGTCAAGCAATTTTCTGTAAGATTCTGGGTCTAGCAGGCATATCAATCAGTAAAACAACATAGAAGTCCCCTGTGCGTAAATCAACAGATTATACATATTCTTGGAACACAGAATGTAGTTGCTCAGCAAATGTGGTACCAAGATGCAGAAATGTCTCATCTGTTAGGACCCCTCTATATGGCTGCTAAGAAAAATCACTCACGTGGGAATATTTAAAACAGATAACATAGTGAGTGTGGATATAAGAAGCCACTGAGTATTAAATGAATGATAAATGACCAATATAAATATTTATCTCAGTTCTCCCCAGAGAGTTGGTGAATCATTTATATTTTTCAATCCATCTTCCTAGTGCCGCCCCTTAGCACAACAGAGAAATGATCTTTGGGGAAAATACCACTGCACACATCTTGATGAAGGCATTAAAAATTGTTTATCACAGCCACCTTAATTATGCAGTATGAGTTTTGCAAGTATTTCTGATAAAAACTAACGGATGGCAAAACGTCCTGGGCCACCCATGCTGACACTGCCCCTGGACACGCCCGTGGTGCCTACTTCTGAGAAGTGGAACTACCTCTCACCTTCCTGTCCCACCGCGTCCAGGAGTGACCGTGACGTTCCTCACATCAGCATTTCTGAGCATTTCCCTTTCTTCTGCATCGAACGCTTCATTTATGCACAGCTTCTGTTTGCTTATTCAGGTATATCTACAAATAAGCACGTTTACTGCATTAAGACCTTTGTCTTCCCTTTAATGTGGTTTTTCTCAACTAATTTCCTTAAGGTCTGCGGATGTCCTAGTCAAATGATCCATAACAGTGTCAAAAACAATAGCAGCTAGTATGGAGTGTTTTCTATGTGTTGCATACTATACTAAGTGCTTTAAACATATAGAGCCTCATTTAAAGCTCGTAGTCATCCTATAAGGTTAGGGCTCTTATACACCCCATTAGCATAAAAGGAAAAAGACTTGGAGTTCAAGGGCCTAAAGTCATCCAGCTAGCAAACAAATGTTCAAGGATTAGATTTTGGGTTTTCAATCAAAGTTTGTGTTCTTATCCACAACAAAATAATGCCTTTTGATTCTTTTAAGAGAGTCCTTGAGTAAAAGTCTTTAGGGACTTGCTTAAATAAATCTGGAACACAAACATCTAGCAGTGGTATAAGACATCAATGTGCACAACAGAACAGTCTAGTAGCTGGGGATGGATTTGGCAATTACTGTGGGATGCTTTCCCCACCATTTATCTAAGTTCTTCATGAATGAGACCTTTTTTTTTTTTTTTTTATCATTTTTCATTCTTAGAAATGTCCTAAATTATAAGGAGGATATTTGTAAATTAGAGAACTTTTTCTGTTAAGTACATATTTTCTGATCCCTTCCAACCCCTTCCAACCTAGCATCTTACTCCTACATTTAGGACCTCCGCTGGTAAGCCTGGTTTTGCCTTTAGGTATTCTCTGAGCTTGGATCTTATCTCCAGTCATCCTTGAAGACTAAAGAAGGCTATGATTTCTACTCTTATCAAAACTACTCCTTTTATTTGGTCTTTCCGAGCGGGCAAATAATTTTTCATATGCAGATAGTTTTAACAAATCCTAGGAAATGGTTCTCTTGACAAGATCAACCATTCCCCCAGCAAAATTATTTCCACTATTAATTTACTTTGTGAAATATATTTTGAGAAGGAGCAAAAGATGCTAGAGCCCAGTGTTTGTAAATAAAAAAAATTAATATAAAGAGTGGGAACTAATAACAATCTTGTCTCCTCTACCCGCCGGGCACTTGCATGTATCACCCACTTAATCCTCACTACACCCCTTTTAACAGTAGGAGCTTTTAACATATATATTTATTCATTATGGATTTTATTTTCTAATTCAAGTCTTTGCACTTCTTTCCTCTGAAATTTACCTTCTTGTATGTATCCCATTGTTCTAGCTACTTGAGAACATTTTAGATTCTAATATTTTTCGACTTCTGGGCCTGAGGTCAAAATTTGTGTCATTATTCTCTTTCTTGGGGGTGTGTGTGTGTGCGCATGTGTGTGTGCGCGCGTGCACGCGTGTGTGCACGCGTGTGCATATGTGTGTGTGTGCGCGCGTGCGCGCTCCTGCACAGGCGCACATATTTTTCCTTTGGCCTAAAAAAGCCCTACTTGTTTTTGAAACAAAGATAAAGGGCAATCTGCTCTTATTGTTGACATACTGCTCATATTATTGACTAAGTATTTTCTTGCCTCTAAGTAGATTCTTATGCTTGCATACAGAATCATCCCACAATATCTTGGAACACAAAGGAAACGGAAAGTAGGAGCAGAGTTTTGAAAGTTTTAAATGCATTCAAAGTAAGATTCACTGGGACTTCACAGGGGACGCATTCCTCAGAACATCTGACAGTTGAAAAATGTTTTCATATTCTGTTTCTAAACACATAAGCTGTTCCTGGTTTCCATTCGGAGTCATTATGACTGATACCAAAAGGAATAACTGTCAAAAAATCTACCTGTCCATTTCAAACTCATATTCTAACTCAAGATTTGTTGGTCTGCATGGAATCGGAACATCAGTGCTGTCAAATATATGACCTGCAGCTAACCTTACAGAAAACTGTTACTTTATAACCAAGGCATTCTTACCCCTCAATTCATGGATAGCCTTTGAAGGATATATGAGTTCTGATTAAAAGAATGTACAAATGTGCCTTTGGGGGGACCCAGTGTCCATGACTTTTACTTGATTCTCAAAGAGTCTATGATACAAAAGAGATTATAAATCACTATTCTGTTTTAATCCCAGCTTTATTGAGATACAATTGACATATAACATTATATAAATTTAAGTATAGATTTGATACACTTATATACTGCAAAATTATTACCACCATAGCATTAGCTACTGCCTCCATCATGTCTTATAGTTATCATTTCTAAGCTGTGATAAGAATGTTTAAGATCTACTCACTTAAGAACTTTCAAGTATATAATACAGTATTACTAGCTATAATCATTATGCTGTTCATTAGATCCCCAGAATTTATTCATCTTATAACTGAAAGTTGGCATCCTTTATCCAACATCTTCCCATCTTCCCCACTCCCAGCCCTTGGAAACCAATACTCTGCTCTCTCTAAAGCACTAGCCTTAAAGGAAAAGAAAGATTAGGATTCTCACAATGCCGCTGTCAATTAGTTTGTCTTCCACTTTATACAATGTATATGCACAGGCAGAGAAAAAACCTCTGTCCACATATTCCTATAAAACGAGATGATGTACTAAGTTATTGGGAAATGCTGGATAACTGATACATGGCCATTTGTACAGTCTTCAAACAGAACAGTTAGAATGCTGTAATAACAGGGTATTTATCACAGGGGTAGGAGAATAACATATCCTGAGCATCTACTCTATGAAGGGCCAGTCTTAGGCACACTAACAATTGTCCCCTAATTTAAGTCTTACAATGATCATGTGAGATTTGCTGTATTCTCATTTTACAAATAAGAAAACTAGGACTGCAGAGGTGAAATTCTTGATCTAAGTAACCGAGCTAGTGAGTTGCTGAAATGAGATTCAAATTACAGTCTGTTGCTGAATAAGTGGAAACTTTGGCTGCATCTGAGTGGTATCTGGACCACTTTTAAAAGAGACATGGGGTAGAGGGAACACAGAACATCGTTCAAGGACAATCCTTTACGTTGACTGACAGGCCCACTAACCTATAAGCAGTTACTTGAAGAACATAAGGAAGGGCCTTTATTTCAAATCACCTCTCTCAAAAGTAAAAATTTGAGAGAAATGAAAAGTAAAATATTTATATCATTTAAAAATATATAGGTAGCCATTAAAATACCTAAAAAGAATAATAATTTAAATAGATTAACTACGAGATCAGAAAGAATGATAAAAGTGGAGATAGTACAAAATGAGCTAAAACCTCACTGAGTCAGTGAAGATATGAAGTAGTAGAAAAACCACAGTTAAACTGGCTAAAAAAATCAATAAATTAAAGAAAGATCTGTATTAGGAACCACCAAAGAAGTATCATTAGAGACACAGCAGGAACTCTAAGAAACAATTCTTACTCTATGCCAGCTAATTTGAAAACACAAAATGGACATGCTTCTAGAAAAATCTAACTTAACAAATCTGAATCAGGAAGGAAAAGACAACCTCAACATTTCCAAACCTGTCCCAGAAATTGAACAAATATTTAAACATTCTTACCAAAAGAAAAAAAAATAGGCCCAGATATATTCATAGGCAAGTTTTAATGAAAGTCTGGACTGATAATTCCAATGTATATAGATGCTTTTTCAGAGAATAAAAAGAGGGAAAAACTATCAATTATTTTTGTTAGTATGATCTTATATTAAACCACTTTATTATTGACATGGAAAAAGCTATACATATTTAATGTACACAACTTGATGAGTTTTGAGATAAGCAGACACTGATGAAACCAGGACCTACGCCATAAACATATCCATCACCACCAAAGTTTCCTCCCACCCTCTTTATTATTATTATTATTATTATTATTTTGTGATAAGAACACTTAACATAAGGTCTACCCCTTTAGCCAATTTTGAAGTATACAATACAGTATTGTTAACTACAGGCTCTATGCTGTACAGTAGATGGTACAGTAAGTAAAGTAGATCTCTGTGACTTATGCATCTTGTACAACTGAAACTCTGTAGCCTTTAACAAATACTTCCTCATTTTTCCATTCCCCCAGCCCCTGGCAACCACCATTCTATTATCTGCTTCTTTGGGTTTGACTATTTTAAATTCCTCATATAAGCGTGGTCATGTAGTATTTGTCCTTCTGTGCCTGGCTTATTCCACTTAGCATAACGCCCTCCACATTCATCCATGTTATCTCAAACGGCAGGATTTCCTTCTGTTTTAGGGTCAAATAATATGTATAGGGACTTCCTTGGTGGTTCAGTGGGTAAGACGCCACGCTCCCAATGCAGGGGACCCGAGTTCAATCTCTGGTCAGGGAACTGGATCCTGCATGCATGCCACAACTAAGAGTCCACACGCCGCAACTATGAAGTCCGCAAGCTGCAACTAAAAGATCCCACGTGCCACAACTAAGGCCCGGCATAGCCTGCATGCATGCATAAATAATAAATAAATAAATAATAAAATAATATGTATGTACAATGTTCTCTCTATCCATTCATCCAATGATGGACATTTAGGTTGTCTACATGTTGCAATGAACATGAGAGTACAGGTATCTCTTCAAAATCTTGATTTAATTCCTTAAGATACACATGCAGAAGTGGGATTGCTGGGTCATTTGGTAGCTCTAGTTTTACTTTTTGAGGGAACTTCATGATGTTTTCCTAGTCCCTAGACTAATCTGCATCCCTACTAACAATGTTCAAAGGTTACTTTTTTTTCCCATATCCTCACCAATACTGACAACCTTCTTCTTTGCCTTTTTTTAAAAAAATAATAGCCATCCTAACAGGTATGAGATGATACCTCATTCTTGTTTTGATCTGCAATCAGTAATGAAAGAGGAGACATTATAACCGATGTCATGGAAATAGAATAGCTCACAAGCAACTATTTGAATTATTATACACCAGTAAATTGGATAGCCTAGAAAAAATGGATAAACTCCTAGAAACACACAACCTACCAAGACTGACTCGAGAAGAAGCAGAAAGCCTGAAAAGACCAATAAGAAATAAGAAGATTGAATTGATAATTAAAAAAAAAAAAAAAAACCCTCCCCAAAAAGAAAAGCCAAGGACCAGACAGCTTTACAGGTAAATTCTACCAAACATTTAAAGAAGAACTAATACCAATCCTTCTTAATGTTTTTCAAAAAAACAGAAGAGGGAACATTCTAAACTTAATTTATGAGTCCAGCACCACGCTCATACCAAAGTCACACAAAAATATCACAAGAAAAGTACAGGCCTATATCCCTGATGAACATGAATATAAAAATCCTCAACAAAATATTATCAAACTAAATTCAATAGTAGATTAAAAGAATGATGCATCATGACCAAGTATAATCTTGTTTATAAAACCAGTCCTGAATAACAAGGTGAAGGACAATATTGCAGGTCAATCTCGTTCACGTTGCAGAATTTTTTTTTTTTAATCGGCAGAAATGAAGCCAACAGTGCCTATAAAATGTAATATAACATAACAAAGTGGAGCTTATCAAAGGAATGCAAAGCGAGTCTAAACTTAAAATATCTTTTAAGGAAATTTACCCTATTAACAAAGTGAAGAAGAAGAATCACATAATTATCTCAGTAGAAGAAAAAAAGCATTTAGTGAAACAACTTTCACTCATGATAAAAAGGAAAAATAAAATGAAAAACTTCTCATTACAGTAAAAATAGAAGAGAATTTCTTAATCTGCTGATAGTTAACAACATCAAAAATAAACCTATAACAAAACTTAGACTTATTTCACTCTATTAAACCTGAAGTATCATTTATTACAAGATGCACTACAAAGAAAAAAATGTTACCAATTAAACTATGGTAATCACTGCTTGTTAGGCTTATGACACTGTAAAGTTATTGAAATGTGAAAAATCATGTGCTTTAGAATTCACAAGCTATGGTAACTGTGAAATACTGAAAGCCCTCTCTTAAGAATTAGGACTATGATAAGCATGCCTACTACCACTTTTTCTATTCTCATCTCAGTAAAGGTCTTGGAAGTGGGCTGGATACTGTCTCCTCAAAACTCCTTTCCAAGGAATTCCCTGGTGGTCCAGTGGTTAGGACTTCACACCTTCACTGCTGAGCGTGCGGGTTCAATCCCTGGTCAGGGAACTAAGATCCTGCAAGCCACACAGTGTGGCCAAAAAGAAAAAAAAAAAAAAAAAGGAAAAAGAAAAAAAGGATTTGTTTCCACCTGGGACCTCACAATATGACCTTATTTGAAAATAGTGTCTTTGTAGATAGAATTAGTTACAGATCCTGAGAAGAAATCATCCTGGATTTAGAATGTCCCCTAAATCCAAGGACTGGTGTGCTTATAAGAAGAGGACAGAACAAAGAGAGAAAAAGCAAAGTGAAGGCAGAGGCAAAGCCTGGAGTTATTCTGCCACCAAAGAGTGTTAGCACCATCAGATGCTGGAAAACCAAGGAAGCAAGCATTCCTCCCTAGAGTTTTCAGAGGGATCAAAACCCTACTTATACTTAGGCACTTCTAGCCTCCAGACTGCGAGAAAGTAAGTTTCTTTTGTTTTAAGCCACTCAGATTTTGCTATTTGTTTGGCCCTGTAGGAAACTAATACAATCCTTTAATACACTAGCAATAAGATAAGAAAATAAATAATAAATAAAAAGATTGGAAAAAACCAGATTGCTATTATTCATAAATCATGATTATATGGAAAACAAAAAGAAAAGTATGGGACAATCATTTAAAGAATGAGTTTGGTAGGGTTGCTGGATATAAAATTAATATACCAAAATCAATTGTATATTTATAAAATAACTACAAAATATTGGAAAGTATATTTTCTAACATCTTTTTAAATGATACCATTTGTAATAGCAATAAATATATAAACCACCAAGGAATAAATATAAAATATATACAAGACTATATATAAGAAACATATACAAGAAAATATTTTAAGAAAATTATAAACCTTTATTCAAAATTTAAATAACTAGCAAAATAAACCATGCTCATAGATATTAGAAGATACATTACTGGAAAGATCAAAACTATTCCTAAACTGATAAATGAATTAAATTAAATTGTAGTGAAAATTTTATCAGGGTTCTTGGTAAAACTTGACCTGCTGATTCTATAATTTACATGGAAGAGCAAAGGCCAAGAATAGCCATGTTACTCCTGAAAAAGAAGGTTGGCTCAGAGGATAAGGGGCTCATTTTAGCTCATATTAAGACTCGTTATAAAACCACAGTAATTTAGAAAGTGTAGAATCAGCACAGGGATAGACAAATAGACCAGCAGAACAGAATTAGAGAATCCAGAAATACATCCATGCATATAAACAAATAATGTGCAAAATTGAGTGCAAGCATTTAAAAAGATTTATAGCAATCTATAACTGCCACAACATCCAAATTCATGATTTCATAAGTATAGGTCTGTAATAGATTGGATATTAAAATAAAACAAACAGAAAACTGGTCCTTCACTATTTTCTTAAGTATTGGCTTAGAGAACAAAATTGGAATTTAAAAATATTCAGTAATCCTGAATTATCAAGTAAAATGATGTTTCCTAGACACTCCAAAATAGTCAGAATTTTGCAAATCAAAATGAGGAAAGCTGGAAGATGACCAGACCAGTTTTGAATAACTGGGTCAGGGTGAAGAAAGATTCAGAGGTCAGAATGGACTGCAATCAAACCCAAGCCCAATGTTTATTGACCAGACTTGGAACTGTGCCCTCACAATTTACCCATGCTGTGAAACATGAGCATGGAGTGACGGATGCTCTGAGACCCCACTGTGGGAAAGTCAGTTACCATGGTCTAACAGTCCCTTGGATATGCACCATCTGTTTCAACAGCTCCAGGGAAATCGGTGCATATCTATAGATTCCTAGAGTGTTAAACCTGGAAGGGATCCCACAAGCCAAGAAGCTTTATCCTATCTTTTTTTTTTTTTTTTTTTTACAGCAGAGACACAAACACTGTGCGATTGAAGAACTAACCCCAAGATGACCAATGGCCTGGGGACACTAGGACATCAGTTTCCTGAGACATAGTAGGCTTCTGCTTGCAGCTTGAAGAAAGTATCTAAAGTAGGCAGCCCCATTTACTCCACAGGAAACAAAACTTCCAATTGCCATAAAGGACACAGAACCATACTCGGCAGGACCATCAAACCTTACGGGATTGTCCCACCAGCTGCGGAAAATACCACCAACCAACCCCAGTCCACACACAGACTTGCTATCTTCAAGTTCAATGTAAATACCTGAGTCAAAATGTATTTGAGGTGATGAACAAGGATAGTAAGTCTACTTAGGTCCATCCACCTAAATCATCTTGTCTTATAATACTTAACAACATGAGGTGTAAATGTCTATGCACTCGTGGACTCAGATCATTCCTTTGATCAGTGATGGGTCCTTCCTTAACTCTTTCCGGTGCTGGCAGTCAGAAGATCGATCAAGGGAACCATGAAACCAAGCCCAGCAAAGCCACATTTCTGAGAGAAGGCATCCTCTAAAATGTAAACAACTAGCATTAATAGCAAATGTAAAGCACTTAACTGGTTGCGACATCTTTAAAATCCGTTTCACATATATTTCAAATCCATTTGATCTTCACACATATAGTATGAAGGATTATCATTTCTGTTTTACATATGAGTAAACTGATGTTCATAGATAATAACTATTTAACTAAGATTTGAGCTTAGAAATCGTATCCTAAATTGAGAGTACTTGCTGTCATGACAAATGCTCTCATATTAGAAGATCTCAGAACCAATTCATAAGAATAAAACCTGGAAACCACCATGTTTTACTTATTGTGATGAAGGGACAGGAGTCAGAAAGACAAAAGCTTATACTGCAGAATATGCTTATAAGTAAGAGGATTTCTGGATCTTTGGGGTGTGCCTAGACTTTTACATCTTTGGTTGGTTCAAAAATATTGTAAGAAAAAAGGAGCACAAATTCTTACTATAATTTACTACAGTCCTAGAAGACACAGCTAGTAGGCAAGAACCAAAAGGCGATGTTGATGTGGGCACTAGAAATTACGTGAGACCAAGAGAAATGCTTTGGGGTGAGTAGATAGTAGAAAAAGATCTTTGCTTTTTTTTTTTTGTCCTTTCATCTGCACCATTTACCATGAGACTTGATGTTCCTCCCACAAGAGACGGAATGAATTCCCTTACACCTTGACTTTGAACTTGGCTACATGACTTGCTTCAGCCAATGGGATATTAGCAGGTGTGATTCAGGCAGAGGTCTGATATGAGCAGTGGGGCTACGTAATAGCAGAAGCACAAGAGGACTTAAGATCTTTCAACAGGTAGCAAATGACATGCAGACTTATTCCAAAAAACCCCCCAAAAAACTCATTTGAAACAAACGAAAATAATAATTCCAATATTTTAGAAATGGATCTTTCTCCAGAATAGCATGCTGTTTGGAAACTAAATTTCCAAAGTAGATTCCATAGTTCCTGAAAATCAATTAGAGCCTTGAAATTCGCTACAGAAATGTCCATTAGTTTGGGGGCAAAATAAAAAGAGAATGAATGAAAATAACATGCCAACCTCCCAAACCTTTCTTCAAACAGATTTTTGCATCTTGGAAATTATACTCGCTTTCAAGATTCTTTGGGCTGTTTGAATACGTAACCTCATCTCTTTGCTCACCTGCTTGCTCTCCAAGCAAGTCTAAAACCAAACAAATTGCTACAAATGTTTACCACCACCACCGCCAACAAAAAAAGCGTGTATAAAATCACTCAATTTAATTGGTGTATGATGTACCATTGTATGATCCTGAGAGATGATTGAAGTCTTTCTACTTGTCGTGTATTACAAACAATGCTGTGATGAACATCCTGGTATAAGGAATGCATAAGAGTTTATGTACACCAAAAACAAAACAAAACTCATGGAGCAATTCTGAGCCCCACCCACAGTAAGGAGCCAACCATTAGAACCTTCCCAGCTGAGTCCAGTCTAGACTGGACAATTACGGTCAACCTGTAGGCCCATGAAAATAACGTTCACTGTCATACACCACTGAGTTTAGGGATGATATGTTATGCAGCATTACTGTGGTGACAGTTAACTGATACAAGTGATGATGAAGCTCAACGATGAACTGTGGGGAGAAGGCAAGTTAAGACATCATACTCCAACTAACTTAGGCAAAAATTTTAAAGTACATGGGTTCATACATTGCTGTTAGGAATGTAAAATGGGCACAGGCATTCTGGAAAAGAGCTTGGAAATTTTCTTAAAAGACTAAGTATGCAACTACTATACAATCCAGAAATTGAACTCCTTGCATTTATCCAGAGAAAAGAAAACTTACGTTTACACCAAAATCCATACATGAATTTGTCCAGCAGCTTTACTCATAACAGCCTAAAACTGCAAAGAACTTGGATGTCCCTCAATGGGTGGCTGGTTAAATAAACTGCAGTGTGTCCACACAAGGGAATACTATTCAGCATTAAAAAGGAACAAGCTATAGATATACACAATAATTCAGGTGAATTGTCAGGAAATTATACTGAGTGGAAAGAGCCAGTCTCAAAAAACTTACATACTATATGATTCATTTATATAGCACTTTGAAATGACAAACTTAGAGAAATGAAGAACAGATAAGTGGTTGGCAGGGTCAGGGATGGGTGGAGAAAAGGGAGGGAGAGGTGGGTGTGGCTATAAAAGGACAACACAAGGGATTCTTGTGTTGATGGAACTGTTCCACATCTTAACTGTTATCAATTATCCTAGTAGTGACATTCTTTTATAGTTTTGCAAGATGTTACCAATGGGAAAATCTGGCTAAATGTTAACACAGACCTTACAACTGCAAGTTTATTGATAATTATCTCAAAATATAAACTTTAATTTTTAAAAACCCCACAAGTGTACCAACTTCAGGTATAATAGAATCAAGAGATTCAATGAGTATAACTGAGTATAATTCAATGAGTATAACTGCATTCATTCTAAGGCAAAATGATCACTGCTTGCTCCTAGGTTGTATATCTACCAGGTTGGAAGTCTCTGAGAAAATGGAGCTTCTCTCTCCCAACCGTTCCAGCAAAACTCCTGGAACTGAATCTCCAACCAAACCAACTTGAATCACGTGATAAGCCCTGCACCAGACATAGAAGCCAGTGGAATCAACAGACTTGATTGGCTGTGGCTAAGGTACACACCAGACCAGAGCTAGGCGGGCCCTCCTCATGAAATTAATATAGGAAAGGACCTCACAGAAAGAATAAGAGAGATGTTATGATCAGAAGGAAGAATACATGTCAGACAGGCAAACAGCGCCAAGGTCCGTAAGAGGAAGCTCCAAATAACGCCTCACATTAAAAAGAAACATGCACAGAAACATGCACAGAATTATTCAGGAAAATATAAAATGATGGTGGTTTATTCTACAAAAAATTAAATATAGATAATAACATTTAAAATAAAGGCAAAGCAGAAAAAAATAAAAGGAACAATGACAACACAAGGAAGAAAGAAAACAAATGGGTGCTTTGAATCGCACTACCTCAGTACTGTGATTGCTTTTGTTTTCCAGTGATCTCCTGTGATGGATATGTACAGTTCTATCATGTCAACACAACAGTGAACACACAATTTTGAGATCTTTCTCATTTTACATACCATCAAACTTTTTTTTTTTTTTAAATATTTTATCCTCAGACTTCCCTGGTGGCGCAGTGGTTAAGAATCCTCCTGCCAATACAGAGGACACAGGTTTGATCCCTGGTCCCGGAAGATCCCACATGCTGTGGAGCAACTAAGCCCGTGCACCACAAGTACTGAGCCTGCACTCTAGAGCCTGTGAGGCACAACTACTGAGCCGGTGTGCCGCAACTTCTGAAGCCCATGCGCCTAGAGCCTGTGCTCCGCAACAAGAGAAGCCACCACAATGAGAAGCCCGCGCACGGAGACGAAGAGTAGCCCCCGCTCGCCGCAACTAGTGGAAGCCCACACACAGCAACGAAGACCCAACGCAGCCAAAAATTAATTAAAAAAAAAAAACAAAAAACCAACTTTATGCCGTATTGTTCATGTTCATCAGTTTTGATGTCTGTGGAATATTCTACCCCAGGCATATACAGTTGACCCTTGAAAAATATGGGTTTGAACTGTGCAGGTCCATTTATATGCAGATTTTTTTGGATAAATATATTGGGAAAATTTTTGGAGATATGTGACAGTTTGAACAAACTCATGGATAAACTGTGTAGCCTAGAAATATCAAAAAGATTAAGAGAAAAGTATGTCATGAATGTGTAAACTATATGTAGATACATAGAACATATAAAATACGTGTTGTTTGTTTGTTATTGGTGAGGCTTCTGGTCAACAGTAGACTATTAGTAGTTAAGCTTTTGGGGAGTCAAATGTTATACATGGACTTCTGACTGCTTGGAGTGTTGGTTCCCCTAACCCCTGTGTTGTTCACGGGGTTAACTGTATACATCATCCTTGCCTGATTCTCCTGCTAGTGTATACTTTGGTTGTTCCCAAAGCACTGATGCTGTTTCAAGTTTCAACGAAATCTACTATTTTTCTGTCTAGTAATTCCTTCAACTCTGAAAACACATTATCTGGCTGGACTTCCAAGCACAGTCCTGGCTACTGGCAGCATGGCATGGGCCATATTAATACCTATTTCCAAAGAAGTCCAGAAATGGCCTTGTGATCCAAAGAAGGCTGATCAGAACCATTCACCAGGATTTGTTTTGGTTTGGAGCTGGGAAAGACCAAAGAATGCAAACTGGTGTTTGTCTGCAGCCCCCTTCCCCGCTTAGCAGAAAACACCTCTCTGCAGGAGAAGAGAAAGAAAACCAACAAAGGCAAGCCAAGATGAGAGAGAACTGGAAGAAGTGTGGCCTGAGCATCTAACTGCTGGATCCTGCAGCTAAATATTTCCCGATTCTTCAGTTACACAAGGCAAAACATTCCCATTTGCTTAAATTAGTCTCAACTGGGTTTAGAGAGCCCACAACAGAGAATCCTAATACAAAATTCACGCTGTTAAAGCTAAATCAGTTTAACGTTGGCCATGTCTATGAGATAAAGAAGAAATGAGAAAAGGAAGGTTATCTGGATTTCTTTGGAGAAGCACAGTGATGACATTCCCGGGAAATTTCTCAGAATAGTTTACATATCATGTTTTACTAACCTGATTGTTCCAGGCATCTCTCCCAGACTCTTAACTGTCTATTCTAGTCCTGAAAACTGTGTTAAAAATGAGTTCCAGGCACTTATTTCAAGGAAAATAATAAAGTCATTTATAAATACCCAACTAAGAAAAAGCTAAAACAAAATTTTTCAAAGACCTCTTGCACTAGAACCACCTGCACATCTTGTTAAAATAATTCCATCTGGTGTCCATGCCAGGCCTCCTAAAATGGAATCTTTGGGTATGATCCTCAAGAATCTACATTTAAAAGTTGCTCTCTAGTTTATCTTATGTATCAAAAAGTTTGAGAGCCACTGAGCTAAAAGATTGTCCAACCTCCTCATTCAGTTCAAACACTTTTCTGAGCTCTAGGAGGTAATTAAAAGAACTTTTCAAAATTTAAAGTAATACAAATTATCTAGAGATCTTGTTAAAATGCAGATTAGGATAGAAAAGGTCTGAGGTGGGGCCCAAGAGTCTTCATGTCTAACAAACACCCAGGTGATGTGGATTCTGCTGGTTCTAAAACCACACTTTGAGTAGCAGCGTGCTAGATGACATGCTACAAGATCAAAGTAAATTGAATGTGAAATAAAGCATATGTTGAAATGGAAATGCATTACAATGTAACTAGTGATCTGTGTAATGTGATACAACGTAAGGGTGGTTGAAAAAAAAAAAAAAACACGTTGGGGATAGAGAGTCCCCAGTTCAAGTCCTGCCTGTACTACTGTTAACAACTACTAGTGAATCTTTGATGTATCATTTCACATTTCTGGGTCTTTGTTTCCCTTCCTTTCAATATGCAAGATGAACTGGATCATGATTTGGTATTTACCGAATTCTGATTCTGTGAGTCTAAGATTTTGGTTCATTATTTTGATACCTGATGTTGATTATTAAGCTCACTCAAAAAAAATACACACACACGCGCACACACACACACAAGATCCAAGAGATGCAATCCTAATATAAAGGTTGCTGTACATAAACGGACTAGTCACTTAGACCTCTGATGACAAGTATACAATTTCATGATCACGCCATCCTAGTACTACACAGCACTGTATTTTTTAAGCTAGTCTTTATGAGTATACTCTTAATTGTTATAAAAAACTATCATGCCCTGGTCTATTCTCACCAACCATCAATTCTGTCAGCGTGGACTAAACTGGACCCAACTCGCTCTCACATAGCATTATCTACTCTTAGTGTTACCCTGGATTCAGTAGACTTACACTCCAACCTGTATGGACTCAACACTCTGCATACTGTGAAAGTCCTTCTCATCTAAGTTCAGGATGGCTTAAGGGCATGTCACTGAGGGGCGATGAGGCATGACTGGGGAGGAAAGGGCACACAGGACAGGACTTAGTTCAGTGTATGTGGGCACACTGTAGCGGCTGCTGGACCCTGAGCGTAAGAGACAGTCAGGGTAAGTAAAGACAATCCCTGTCATCAAGGAGCGCACACACACAGGTACACACACACACACACACACACACACACACGTATGTGGCTGTAATTTGTATACCACACTGTAGAATAAAGTCCCAGGGAACTTTATTTATGCCTATATGATATCTGATTTATGAGGTCCATGGAGGGCGACTTTTCAGGTACAGCATTTGAGAAATGCATCACTAAATGGTCCCTACATTTACTAGACCTGTCTGTCTCTCAAATTTTATTCATTTGTGAATCAATGCCTGATTTCTACTACATCTATTAAGCAACTATATTACTGAATCAATCATTTTCCTTAAACCACCTCACTAATTGCCAGAGATTTTTTCAAAAGAAAACTTTATAACCAGCATCAATGGCCACAAATAGGTAACTATAAAAGCAAACAAAATGAAAATAAATCAATTTTATCTATTTCTAGTTAAATGCTTTTGCCTACTTAAGAGTTGGAGCTTGAGGCATGTTCTTTTGACTAAAAAGGGAGATTCACTGGTGTCAGGGGTGTTAAAGACTTATGAGCATCGAACAGAGTTTTATTTCTTGAAGCAATTAGAAATAGTGAAGGAGAAATGAAAAAACAAGTATATTACAAAGAGATGCAGCATTATACACTTCCGTTTCCATAAATATCTTTAGTAGTACATGTTCCATCCCACAGACACTTCTAATGAGAAGGATTAGGGCAATGCTGTTAAATTGTTTTCACCACATACATGGGTACAAATTATATTGTACATTTAAGACAATGCCCTATAAAAATAATGGAAAAAGAAAAAACCCAGATCGATCTTCCAGATAGATGAGACATTGATCCCTCCTCTCCAAGATAATTTCTGCAACAGAAGTAGAGGATTTTTTCCTTCATTTTCTGAGAATCTTTATTTTTCTTAGTTTTTTTTTTTCTCAAACGTTTATCATTGTTAAGTCATATATATATATATATGACTTAAAAGAAAACTTCACAGGGAAAGCTCTTCATGGGGGGAGGGGAGGGGAGTGTGCAGTGGGGGCTGGTAATTGATCAGAACCTTGAAAGACAGTTACTACTTGGCCATGTGGACATATCTGCAAAGGGCATGAACAAAGTCAGAGAGACTAAAGGGTACAAGGCATGAGCTAGGAGAAGTTAGCGCTGAGGTGGGTAAAGGATTTGGGGCAGACTCCATGAACACCATGCAAAGAAACCTGAAGGTCACAGGACAGGCAGGTCATTGAAGAAAAGGAAGGCAAGGGTCGCTTTCTGAGCACCTATAAGCTGGGGGCCTTCCAAAAGGCAACTGATAGCACATGAGCAAGACCATCAAGACATGAATTCCCCATCTCTGCATCAAGAGAGAGCTTGAGAGGTGCTTAATCAGCTGCCAGTGGAAGACTTACTCTCACTCAGAACCAAGAGCAAAAAAAAAAAAAGTTCAATTTTCTTCCCTGCTCTCCACCTTTTTACTGTCTGGTATATTTATGAAACATAATAAAATTAACAATAAAAAATAATTTCAGGAATTTACAACCTGAAACAGAGGCATTCTTCTTTCCTCCAAGCTACAAACATTCCAGAAGGTGCATGTATCACAGAAGTGACAGTTTCATGGATCACTCTCTGTCCTTCACCAGACTGACCCTAGAAGGATGAACACTGGTCTTGAGATAGGTCTATCCTCTGAGGTCCTGCCATGGCCACTTGTCATCTAGGAACGACACTTTTCCACCTTGAGACAGATAGCACAGGGGCCAGGGTGTAGACTCTGGAGTGAGAAAGACCTAGATTAGAATCCTGGATTCACCACCTACCAGCTGGGTGATCTGGGGTGAATTGTTAAATGTCTCTGTGCCTCATTTTCCTCTGCTGTGAAATGAGGATAGAAGTAGCACCAGACCCCCATGCTTTTATGGGAGATAGAGTAATAAGTAAATAATTCATACTGGAAAAAAAAAAAAAACAGTGCCTGCACCCTAGGAAGCTCCTCCATGAAGTAACTTCATTAGTTAACCACTTTGAGATATCAAAAGAGAGAGAAGAGATTATAGCGCACCCTGACCTGCTAAGTGCTGGATTCCATGCCCCTTTCTTGTGCATCCCTCCCACTCAGCAAATATCATATTTTAATATCAATTTTCATGTTTGTTTCACTTCTCAAACCCACTGTGAGAAGCCACAAGCAAGGTCTTTATTCTCTGTAACCCAAATGCCAATCTATCATAGCAGACCAACAGAGAGGCTTAATGCATGTTTGTTAGACACTCTTTTACAACGGCAGCAGCATCTCAACAATTCTTCTCTATGCTCTTCCAAACTAGGGATACTGTGAAATAAATTTTAGCGTCTCTCCTTTAAGGCCTGCTAGTCTTCTTCCTTAAAAACGTTTCATGAATTAGAAACAAAATCAAAAGTAAACACATGGGACCCCATCAAACTAAAAAGCTTTTGCACAGTGAAGGTAACTGCCAACAAAGCGAAAAGGCAGCCTACTGAATGGGAGAAGATATTTGCAAATGATATATCCAATAAGGGGTTAATATCCAAAAATACACAGAAAAAACTCATACAACTCAACATCAAAAAAAAAAACAAAAAAACCCACAATCAAAAAATGGGCAGAGGGGCTTCCCTGGTGGCGCAGTGGTTGAGAATCTGCCTGCTAATGCAGGGGACACGGGTTCGAGCCCTGGTCTGGGAAGATCCCACATGCCACGGAGCAGCTGGGCCCGTGAGCCACAATTGCTGAGCCTGCGCGTCTGGAGCCTGTGCCCCGCGACGGGAGGGGCCGCGATAGAGAAAGGCCCGCGCACCGCGATGAAGAGCGGTCCCCGCACCGCGATGAAGAGTGGCCCCCGCTTGCCGCAACTGGAGAAAGCCCTCGCACGAACCGAAGACCCAACACAGCCAAAAATAAATAAATAAATAAATAAATAAATAAGAAAATCCTTAAAAAAAAAAAAAAAAAAATGGGCAGAGTAACTGAACAGACACTTTTCCAAAGGAGACATACAGATGTCCAACAGGCACATGAAAAGATAAGATGCTCAACATCACTCATCATCAAGGAAATGCAAATCAAAATCACAACGAGATATCACCTCACATCTGTCAGAATGAGTATCATCGAAAAGACCACAGATAACAAGTGCTGGCGAGGGTGTGGAGAAAAGGGAACACTTGTGCACTGTTGGTGCAAATGGAAATTGGTGCAGCCGCTATGGAAAACAGTATGGAGATTCCTCTAGAAATTAAAAACAGAACTACCATACAATTCAGCAATTTCACCCCTGAGTATTTATCTGAAGAAAATGAAAACACTAGCTACAAGAGATATATGCACCCCAAAGTTCACTTCGGCATTATTTACAATTGCCATGATATGGAAGCAATCAAAGTGCTCATCAATAGATGAATGGGTAAAGAAGATGTGGTATATATGCACAAGGGATTATCACTCATCCATAAAGAAGAAAAAAATCTTGTTATTTGTTGACAACATGAATGGACCTAGAGGGTATTATGGTAAGTGAAATAAATCAGACAGAGAAAGACAAATACTGTATGATTTCACTTAGATGTGGAATCTAAAAAAAACCAAAACAAATGAACAAACATTAACAAAACAGAGATAGCTATAGATGCAGAGAACAGGTGGTTACCAGAGAGGAGGGGTGGGAGAGGAGAGAAATAGGGGAGGGAGATTAAGAGGTATGAACTTCCAGTTGCAAAATGAGTCATAGGCATGAAATGTACATTGTGGGGAATACAGTAAGTAACTATGTAATATTTTGTATGGTGACATATTGTACCTGGACTTATCGTGGTGCTCATTTTGAAACGTATAGAAATATCAAATCACTATGTTGTGTAACAGGAACTAACAACAACAAATAGAGTTTCATGATTTCTCTCAAAAAGGCAGGGTGAATGTTAATAGATGTCCTTGATGGCATTTGAAAGCCTCCACAGTATTCCAAAAAAGAAAAAGGTATTTTCACTCCAAAATATCTCTTGACAGGTGACTTCAGTTATACAACCACAGCCATCCTTACTACACCTAGTTCCTGCTCAAAGAGCAGTGCAGGGTCAAGACAGGGGTAAAGCAGATGTCCAATTTGCCTGTGTCCTCTGTGGCCAGTTCACTGATCCTGGGCAAGGATTACATACTCCAATTGTCTTATTACTGTCACATTTGAAAGTTATTTTTTAAAACACATTTACACTTTGTGTAATTGTGCCCTTGCAGACCATCTGGAAAATAAGGGGAAAAAATTTCAGCTGTGTATAACCTCTGAACATAGGGGAAACCCTTGTTAACAGCTTGTTTTTTTCCCCTCTAGGTTTTTTAATATACATATGAAGGCAAAGTTGTCTCTTTGTTTTAACTTGGGCTTATTTTTAATTCTTTTTAAGACTTCATTTGCTTTATGTGTATTAGGTAAGGTTTTGTTTTTGCTTTTTTCTTTTTCATGTCTAAGAATAAGATGATGATTTTCAGCCTCTGGGCTGGGAAGTCATGAAACCCACAGTCTTCCAAGGTTCGAATCCAGAGAACAGTCTTGGGGATTACTAGTCGAGGCAAACCCGCTGCTCTTGGGGGAAGACCATTTCCCTGGATGGGTTTCATTGCCATTGATGTCTCCAATGGGGGGCAGTATAAATTACATACACTCCCGATATACATTTACTTCCATTAATGGTAAATTCTACCGAATCAAGATTTGGGACAAAGCTGGGGCTGTGAATTCTTTAAAATCAAGAGTGAGTGGGAGAGGGCAGACAGCAGAAGCAAGAAGAACTACAATCCTGCAGCCTGTGGAACAAAAACTACATTCACAGAAAGATCGACAAGATGAAAAGGCAGAGGGTTATGTACCAGATGAAGGAACAAAATAAAACCCCAGAAAAACAACCAAATGAAGTGGAGATAGGAAAACTCTCAGAAAAAGAATTCAGAATAATGATAATGAAGATGATCCAGGACCTCGGAAAAAGAATGGAGGCAAAGACTGAGAAGATGCAAGAAATGTTTAACAAAGACCTAGAAGGGTTAAAGAACAAACACCTAGAAGAATTAAAGAACAAACAAACAGATGAACAATACAATAACTGAAATGAAAAACACACTAGAAGGAATCAATAGCAGAATAACTGAGGCAGAAGAACGGATAAGTGACCTGGAAGACAGAATGGTGGAATTCACTGCCGCAGAACAGAAAAAAGAAAAAAGAATGAAAAGAAATGAAGACAGCCTAAGAGACCTCTGGGACAACATTAAACACAACAACATTCACATTATAGGGGTCCCAGAAGGAGAAGAGAGAGAGATAGAACCCAAGAAAATATTTGAAGAGATTATAGTCGAAAACTTCCGTAACATGGGAACGAAAATAGCCACCCAAGTCCATGAAGCGCAGAGAGTCCTAGGCAGGATAAACATAAGGAGAAACAAACCAAGACACACAGTAATCAAGTTGACAAAAATTAAAGACAAAGAAAAATTATTGAAAGCAACAAGGGAAAAACGACAGATAACATACAAGGGAACTCCCATAAGGTTAACAGCTGATTTCTCAGCAGAAACTCTACAAGCCAGAAGGGAGTGGCACAATATATTTAAAGTGATGGAAGGGAAGAACCTACAACCAAGATTACTCTATCTGGCGAGGATCTCATTCAGATTTGATGGAGAAATCAAAAACTTTACAGACAAGCAAAAGCTAAGAGAATTCAGCACCACCAAACTAGCTATACAACAAATGTTAAAGGAACTTCTCTAAGTGGGAAACACAAGAGAAGAAAAGGACCTACAAAAACAAACCCATAGGGCTTCCCTGGTGGTGCAGTGGCTAAGAATCCACCTAACAATGCAGGGACACGGGTTCGAGCCCTGGTCTGGGAAGATCCCACATGCTGCAGGGCAACTAGGCCTGTGAGCCACAATTACTGAGCCTGCGCATCTGGAGCCTATGCTCCGCAACAAGAGAGGCCGCAATAGTGAGAGGCCCGCGCACCGCGATGAAGAGTGGCCCCTGCTCTCCGCAACTAGAGAAAGCCCTCGCACAGAAACGAAGACCCAACACAGCCAAAAATAAATAAATAAACAAATAAAAATTAAATAATGTATAATTCAGGTGTACTTTAAAAAAAAACCCATAGCAATTAAGAAAGTGGTAATAGGAACATACATATCGATAATTACCTTAAACATGAATGGATTAAATGCTCCAACCAAAAGACACAGGCTGGCTGAATGGATACAAAAACAAGACCCATACATATGCTGTCTACAAGAGACTCACTTCAGACCTAGGGACACATACAGACTGAAAGTGAGGGGAAAGAAAAAGATATTCCATACAAATGGAAATCAAAAGAAAGCTGGAGTAGCAATTCTCATATCAGACAAAATAGACTTTAAAATAAAGAATGTTACAAGAGACAAGGAAGGACACTACATAATGATCAAGGGATCAATCCAAGAAGAAGATATAACAATTATAAATATATATGCACCTAACATAGGAGCACCTCAATACATAAGGCAACTGTTAACAGCTATAAAAGAGGAAATCGACAGTAACACAATAATAGTGGGGAACTTTAACACCTCACTTACACCAATGGACAGATCATCCAGACAGAAAATTAATAAGGAAACACAAGCTTTAAATGACACAATAGACCAGATAGATTTAATTGATATCTATAGGCCATTTGATCCAAAAACAGTAGATTACACTTTCTTCTCAAGTGCGCACAGAACATTCTCCAGGATAGATCACATCTTGGGTCACAAATCAAGCCTCAGTAAATTTAAAAAAACTGAAATCATATCAAGCATCTTTTCTGACCACAATGCTATGAGACTAGAAATCAATTACAGGGGAAAAAAACATAAAAAACACAAACACATGGAGTCTAAACAATATGTTACTAAATAACCAAGAGATCACTGAAGAAATCAAAAAATACCTAGAGACAAATTACAATGAAAACACAATGATCCAAAACCTATGGGATGCAGCAAAAGCAGTTATAAGAGGGAAGTTTATAGCAATATAAGCCTACCTCAAGAAACAAGAAAAATCTCAAATAAACAATCTAACCTTACACCTAAAGGAACTAGAGAAAGAAGAGCAAACAAAACCCAAAGTTAGTAGAAGGAAAGAAATCATAAAGATCAGAGCAGAAATAAATGAAATAGAAACAAAGAAAACAATAGCAAAGATCAGTAAAACTAAAAGCTGGTTCTTTGAGAAGATAAACAAAATTGATAAACCTTTAGCCAGACTCATCAAGAAAAAAAGGGAGAGGACTCAAATCAATAAAATTAGAAATGAAAAAGAAGTTACAACAGATACTGCAGAAATACAAAGCATCCTAAGAGACTACTACAAGCAACTCTATGCCAATAAAATGGACAACCTGGAAGAATTGGACAAAATCTTAGAAAGGTATAACCTTCCAAGACTGAACCAGGACGAAATAGAAAATATGAACAGACCAATCACAAGTACGGAAATTGAAACTGTGATTAAAAATCTTCCAACAAACAAAAGCCCAGGAGCAGATGGCTTCACAGGCGAATTCTATCAAACATTTAGAGAAGAGCTAACACCCATCCTTCTCAAACTCTTCCAAAAAATTGCAGAGGAAGGAACTCTCCCAAACTCATTCTATGAGGCCACCATCACCCTGATACCAAAACCAGACAAAGATACTACAAAAAAAGAAAATTACAGACCAATATCACTGATGAATATAGATGCAAAAATCCTCAACAAAATACTAGCAAACAGAATACAACAGCACATTAAAAGGATCATACACCATGATCAAGTGGGATTTATCCCAGGGATGCAAGGATTCTTTAATATATGCAAATCAATCAATGTGATACACCATATTAACAAATTGGAGAAGAAAAACCATATGATCATCTCAACAGATGCACAAAAAGCTTTTGACAAAATTCAACACCCATTTATGATAAAAATTCTCCAGAAAGTGGGCAAAGAGGGAACCTACCTCAACATAATATAGGCCATATATGACAATCCCACAGCAAACATCATTCTCAATGGTGAAAAACTGAAAGCATTTCCTCTAAGATCGGGAACAAGACAAGGATGTCCACTCTCGCCACTCTTATTCAACATTGTTTTGGAAGTCCTAGCCATGGCAGTCAGAGAAGAAAAGAAATAAAAGGAATACCAATGGGAAAAGAAGAAGTAAAACTGTCACTGTTTGCAGATGACATGATACTATACATAGGGAATCCTAAAGATGCTACCAGAAAACTACTAGAGCTAATCAATGAATTTGGTAAAGTTGCAGGATACAAAATTAATGCACAAAAATCTCTTGCATTCCTATACACTAATGATGAAAAATCTGAAAGAGAAATTAAGGAAACACTCCCATTTATCACTGCAACAAAAAGAATAAAATATCTAGGAATAAATCTACCTAGGGAGACAAAAGACCTGTATGCAGAAAACTATAAGACACTAATGAAAGAAATTAAAGAGGATACAAACAGATGGAGAGATATACCATGTTCTTGGATTGGAAGAATCAATACTGTGAAAATGACTATACTACCCCCAGCAATCTACAGATTCAGAGCAATCCCTATCAAATTACCAATGGCATTTTTTACAGAACTAGAACAAAAAATTTTTAAATTTGTATGGAGACACAAAAGACATCGAGTAGCCAAAGCAATCTTGAGAAAGAAAAACAGGAAGGGATCAGGCTCCTGGACTTCAGACTATACTACAAAGCTACAGTAATCAAGACAATATGTTACTGGCACAAAAACAGAAATATAGATCAATGGAACAGGATAAAAAGCCCAGAGATAAACCCATGCACATATGGTCAACTAATCTATGACAAAAGAGGCAAGGATATACAATGGAGAAAAGACAGTCTCTGCAATAAGTGGTGCTGGGAAAACTTGACAGTTACATGCAGAAGAAGGAATTAGAACACTCCCTAACACCATACACAAAAATAAACTCAAAATGGATTAGAGACCTAAATAGAAGACCAGACACTATAAAACTCTTAGAGGAAAACATAGGAAGAACAATCTTTGACATAAATCACAGCAAGATCTTTTTTGATCCACCTCCTAGAGTAATGGAAATAAAAACAAAAATAAACAAATGGGACCTAATGAAACTTAAAACCTTTTGCACAGCAAAGGAAACCATAAAGAAGACGAAAAGACAACCCTCAGAATAGGAGAAAATATCTGCAAATGAAGCAACTGCCAAAGGATTAATCTCCAAAATATACAAGCAGCCCATGCAGCTCAATATCAAAAAAACAACCCAATCCAAAAATGGGCAGAAGACCTAAATAGACATTTCTCCAAAGAAGATATACAGATTGCCAACAAACACATGAAAGGATGCTCAACATCACTAATCATTAGAGAAATGCAAATTAAAACTACAATGAGGTATCACGTCACACCAGTTAGAATGGGCATCATCAGAAAATCTACAAACAACAAATGCTGGAGAGGGTGTGGAGAAAAGGGAACCCTCTTGCACTGTTGGTAGGAATGTAAACTGATACAGCCACTATGGAGAACAGTATGGAGGGTCCTTAAAAAACTAAAAATAGAATTACCATATCATCCAGCAATCCTACTACTGGGCATATACCCAGAGAAAACCATCATTCAAAAAGACACATGCACCCCAATGTTCATTGCAGCACTATTTACAATAGCCAGGTCATGGAAGCAACCTAAATGCCCATCGACAGACGAATGGATAAAGAAGATATGGTACATATATACAGTGGAATATTACTCAGCCATAAAAAGGAACGAAATTGGGTCATTTGTAGAGATGTGGATGGATCTAGAGACTGTCATACAGAGTGAAGTAAGTCAGAAAGAGAAAAACAAATATCCTATATTAATGCATGTATGTGGAACGTAGAAAAATGGTACAGATGAACTGGTTTGCAGGGCAGAAATAGAGACACAGATGTAGAGAACAAACGTATGGACACCGAGGGGGAAAAGTGGTGGGGTGGTGGTGGTGGGATGAATTGGGAGATTGGGATTGACATGTATACACTGATGTGTGTAAAATGGATGACTAATAAGAACCTGCTGTATAAAAAAATAAATAAAATTCTAAAATTCAAAAAAAAAAAAAAGTGAGTGGAGCATGAGAATTTGCCCCCTTGAGACTAACAAACACCTGATAATCAAAATTTGGGCACCATACTCTGGACAAAACTAGCCTTGTCAGGTCTCTAATGTAAGCAGTGAGACAATTTCTTCAAAGGACAAATGACCCTGAGACGTAAGTGGGTCTCCTTTGCAAGGACATCAGTGTTCTCAATGGCTCAACCTGGGTCTCTCCTATGTTATTAAAAAATGAATTATTTTTTCTCAAGGTTGTTCACTTGGCTATGTGCAGAGAGGTTTTCACTTTCTCCAAGGAATGTTCTCAGTGACACAAATTCAAGCCCTTCAAACATCTTCTCGTCAACTCCTGAGTACGGACATGGCTGAGGTGAGCATTGGTGCTGATGTCGAATAATTAGCTGGTTTCCAGTAGGGCTGGGTGTAAACAGTTTATATTGCACTAGGGAGGAGAATTAAGCCAAGTAGGAAAAAATCATGAAAAGATGGTTCCCGTGTGTGAGAAAGGTCTTGAAGCCTCAGAACAACGCCCAGAAGTACACGCTGGGTTGAAACTCAGCCATTATAGCGGAAGATGGAAAGACAGACAAATGAGCAAAATGGGAGGAAATTAGCATTGACTCTGCATCTGCAACCAAGGCACTGTGCTAGGGTTTGTATGGTCACAATTAGCCTTCCGCCCTTCTACATTATGGAGGGAAGAAATAGAAAATATCACTTTATAGCTTGAGATGTGAAGCCAGAAAGAGCTGGGTCTGACTCTACCTTTGGCTGCACGTGTGGCCTTGGGCAATGATCTATATGATCTGTGTTTCTTTATCTATAAAGCAGACATTCTATTAGTACTTACCGCTCACAGAGCTTTTATGAAGATTACTGACATCTGCCAAGGAAAGCACTTAGTACAATGATTAGGATTCACAGGCGATATTTGTAAATTGTAATCATTATGATTATCCGCACTGTAGAGAAGAAGACTTCAGTCTCAGATTAACTGATATTTCTTCTTTTCCATTATGGTTTATTACAGGATACTGAATACAGTTCCCTGCACTATACAGTAGGAGCTTGTTGTTTATCCATCCTATATATAATAGTTTGCATCTGCTAATCCCAAACTCCCACTCCATCCCTCCGCCAACCCCCTCTCCTACCTTGGCAACCGCAAGTCTGTTCTCTATGTCTGTGAGTCTGCTTCTGTTTCATAGATAGGTTCATTTGTGTCATATTTTAGATTTCACGTATAAGTGATATCATATGGTATTTGCCTTTCTCTTTATGACTTACTTCACTTAGTATGGGAATCCCTAGGTTCACGTGTGTGGTTGCAAATGGCATTATTTCATTCATTTTTTATGTGTAATATTCTATTGTATATATGTACCACATCTTTTTTTTTTTTTTTTCACTTAGTAACCCTTTTCTTTTTTTTTTTATTTTTTTTATTTTTTTATTTTTTTAAACATCTTTATTGAAGTATAATTGCCTTACAATAGTGTGTTAGCTTCTGCTTTATAACAAAGTGAATCAGTTATACATATACAATATGTTCCCATTTCTCTTCCCTCTTGCATCTCCCTCCCTCCCACCCTCCCCATACCACATCTTCTTTATCCATTCATCTGTCGATGGACATTTAGGTTGCTTCCATGTCTTGGCTATTGAAAATAGTGCTGCTATGAACATAGGGGTGCGTGTGTCTTCTCAAATTATAGTTTTATCCAGAGAGATTAACTGATTTGATCTGGACACACCTCACGTCCTTGATCTTATGTGTTCACAAAATTTAAGCTTCATTATTGAAGCCATATCACGCAGTAACTCTGCAGCTTATTTCTCCTAAGTCTTACTTATAGATGCTGTTTTGAAGCAGTAGCCTTGCTGTCTTATTCTCACTGTTTTATACCTTAGAGAAGCTTTACATTCAGAAGAAGCATTTACCTATGGAAGGCAGTCCACTGTTCCAAGCTGCTGCAATCTTTTTGTTCTGCTTTTGTCATTCAAACATTCACTGTACCTTCCAGCTCCATATCTTCTGCGATGCTGATTAGTATGCCTTCTGCAGCCTCATGGCTCATGGAAATGTTGGGCAGATGGAGCTCCACGGGGCATCCCTAGCGACCAACTTCCCTCTGGTACAGCACCAAGTCTTACCACCTTATTTTACAAGTGAGTAAACAGGTCTAGAGACATTAGATGTCTATTTTGTACCGCACGGCTAGTGAGTGGGTGAACCAGCACTCTTTCCTTTAGAAGGAAAAGAGAAAGAGATTTTATTTTTAATGAAGGAGTAAAAGCACCAAGTCAGCATTCCTTTCTTGGGAATAACATCTAATAGAAAAAAGCATCAAGTAGTCAGGGTGTGAGGAGGCATCACGCCACACGCCAGGACAGATACAAAGATGCACAGGTAATGAGCTCCTTGCCCTCAGAGAGGTTATCACACAGTCTGGGGAAAGGGTAAATGTTTGGTTTTGATGCTTCTTAACAAGCCAAGATTATTATCTTTAATAATTAAAGTGCAAAGAGTTGCAAGAGGGAGAGAACGTTCCTTCCAATGCCTGCTGTCTACTGGCCTCTTCCCAGAACGAAGCACTACTGGGTAAATGAGCAGTGGATTAATCAGCAGGGCTTGCAAATTGAGTGTGTGAAGCCCAGCCCTCCCCTGGCTCTTTACAGACAGGGCATGTCACATGATCTTTGCAAGAAAGACATTTCAGGTGAGGAATGAATGGGCACCGTCCACTGTAGACATGTGAATTTTATTTACTGGGGTTACAGAGCCACGTGTTCACGAGCTCTAATCCTAACCCTCAGCCTGCAGAAAGGCAACTTGGGGGCAAAACTGCTAAAATCTCTACTGAGCAACGAAGTGGTGCCTTTTAGGAGGAGCTCTGTGACTCGATAATCAAATGTGTGTGGTGGGCACACACGGGAGGCATGCCATTCCCCAGGACCTCACAGGATCCACAACTCTGCTAATTCAAAAGAAACTTTTGTTATTAAATAATAACTTTATAATAATATCGATAATAATAAATAATTAATCCATAGGAAAGGAATCTATCTATTTTACCGAGAGCATCAATCTGCAACCGTGACATCACTGTTTTTTTCCCGAATTCTGTTTTGTTTTGTTTTAGAGTTCTCTCTTATACTAGGCAATATGTTTGCACCTCTGGTAATACCATGGCTCATCATTACTGGCTTATCAAATTCAAATTCCAAGCCAGGCTTACTAATTTTATGGAGGTATTTTCTAGTGCTAAAATAATTACTACTGCATAAATGACACAGTTATTTCATATAATAAAGACCATTTTACTTTAATAGTCGCTGCTGTTATAACTTAAGTATCGTATCACTTGCAGAATATTTGGTGCACAGAAGCCAAAGGAGGATACACAGAATTCCAGCAAAGGAGAATAAGTTGTTTCCATTTCAATGGCTCCGGGGGTGCACCCACGGGATAAGAACATTTAACATGGTTTAAACTTTCTGTGGGTTGACAGCTTTGAAGTTTGGGGATTATTTAAAAAAAAATTAGGGATATATCTTATTTCAAATTTGGGGCATAGAGTTTTTATAAGTATTTTGGGTTAAGCTCATTTTGAATATGTATTGGGTTGGCCCAAAAGTTCATTTGTGTTTTTCCATAGGATGTTACGGGAAAACCCAAACGAACTTCTGGGCCAACCCAGTATCATTCAAATCTTCATTAACAGCAATCCCACTGTAATGAAAATTTCGGTTGAAAGCGATTTTACAAATCCAAGCACCCAGAGTGATTTACAGAAAAACATAAAATGCCAGTGCCCCTGGTTGTCACCTTGCATGTGTGTGTCCTGGGGGGATGGGGGTAGTGGTCACTATGTCCTTCAAAGTCCAAACCAGGGAGGCGGAAGATCTCGGCCACCCACTCATTTAAGCCCCTAAGTGGCATGCCCCTCTTTGTAGTGGGCTCCTTCTAGACTCTTCTTCCCAAGCTACTTTCTGCTGTGGGTGGGTCAGTCTGACGTCACTGCCCCCAAACATTCCCTATTTGCTTATGACTCTGCGCCTAGGGTGCCCTTTTGACCTCCCAAATGTCTCCCATTGCTTCAGACCCTAGGATTAAGCCCCACTTTTACTCTGAGACTTACTACCCCAGTTTACAAACAATAATATCCACTCCAACCTCTTGACACTGGAGCATATGCCCTCTCACCAGTATTCCAGCCTTTCTGGCATACTGAATAGATAAGCAAATTAATAAATTTCCCTAATACATCAAAGTACCTATATTTGGTTCTGGGCAAAGCTGGCCAAGACAGGATCACAGAGCCCACTGTTAAATCTTCAAGTATACAGTGAGGCACTGACGTCACCTTGACAGCTTAAGATCAGCGAGGTTGGGAATATTTATACCACAGAAATCAGTAAGAGCTACAAATCATCCCACCCTCAAAAAAAAAAAATAGTGCTGGTTGATAAATATATAGCAACATGCTATCATTTATAGATGACATGTTAAAGGATTTTGCAGTCTGACTGCCCATTTGAACCCTACTTGACCACTTACCAGCTAAGCGACTATACACAAGTTATTAAATATCTCTAAGCTCCAGTGTCTTTATCAAATGGACATATCAAAAGAATCAGCATTGCAGTGTAGTAGTGAAACAAAAATCAAACATATATGCCATGTGGTTGACAGGGGGCCTAGTACAGTGTATCTCCTTCAATAAGTGTCAACTGTTATCACCGTTGTCATTATTATTATTATTACTTTTCAGCACGTAGCAAGAGAGAAACAGACTTAAAACTGGAGTCAGCATTAATTAAATATATTTTAGTCAGTTTTGATTAATGTATATTTAAAAAGAAAATTCATGTAGCTGTCCAGTTTTCCCAGCACCACTTACAGAAGAGGCTCTCTTTGCTCCACTGTATATTCTGGCCTCCTTTGTCATAGATTAGGTGACCATAGGTGCATGGGTTTATCTCTGGGCTTTCTATCCTGTTCCATTGATCTCTATTTCTGTTTTTCTGCCAGTACAATACTGTCTTGATTATTGTAGCTCTGTAGTATAGTCTGAAGTCAGGGACCCTGATTCTTCCAGCTCTGTTGTTTTTCTTTTGTTTGTTTGTTTGTTTTCTCAAGATTGCTTTTGCTATTCGAGGTCTTTTGTGTTTCCATACAAATTGTAAAATTTTTTGTTTTAGTTCTGTGAAAAATGCCATTGGTAATTTGATAGGTATCATACTGAATCTGTGGATTGCTCTGGGTAGTACAGTCATTTTCACAATATTGATTCTTTCAATCCAAGAACATGGTATATCTTTCCATCTGTGTCATCTTTGATTTCTTTCATCAGTATCTTACAGTTTCCTGCATAAGGTCTTTTGCCCCCTTTCGGTAGGTTTATTCCTAGGTATTTTATTCTTTTTGTTGCAATGGTAAATGGGATTATTTCCTTAATTTCTCTTTCTGATCTTTCATTGTTAGTGTATAGGAATGCAAGAAATTTCTGTGTATTGTATCCTGCAACTTTACTAAATTCACTGACTAGCTCTAGTAGTTTTCTGGTGGCATCTTTAGGATTTTCTATGTGTAGTATCATGTCATCTACAGTGACAGTGACAGTGTTACTTCTTTGCCAATTTGCAATGAAATTAGAACACTCCCTAACACCATACACAAAAATAAACTCAAAATGGATTAAAGACCTAAACGTAAGGCCAGACACTACAAGACTCTTAGAGGAAAACATAGGCAGAACACACTTGGACATAAATTGGAGCAAGATCTTTTTTGACCCACTTCCTAGAATAATGAGAATAAAAACAAAAATAAACAAACAGGACCTAATTAAATTTAAAAGCTTTTGCACAGCAAAGGAAACCATAAACAAGACGAAAAGACAACCCTCAGAATGGGAGAAAATATCTGCAAACGAACCAACTGACAAAAGATTAATCTCTGAAATATACAAACAGCTTATGCAGCTCAATATCAAAAAAACAAACAACCCGGGACTTCCCTGGTGGTCCAGTGGTTAAGAATTCACCTTCCAATGCAGGGGATGTGCTTTCCATCCCTGGCCAGGGAACTAACATTCCACATGCCACGGGACAACTAAGCCCACACGCTGCAACTGCAGAGCCTGTGTACTCTAGAGCCCGTGTGCCCCAACTATAGAGCCCGTGCACTGCAACTACTGAGCCCATGTGCTCTGGAGCCCGTGTGCCACAACTAGAGGGCCCGTGCGCTGCAACGAAGATCTTGTGTGCCGCAATTAAGACCTGATACAGCCAAATAAATAAAAATAAATAAATAAATATTTAAAGAAAAAAACAATTAAAAAATGGGTGGAAGACCTAAATAGACACTTATTCAACAAAGGCATACAGATGGCCAACAAACACATGAAAAGGTGCTCAACATCACTAATTATTAGAGAAATGCAAATCAAAACTACAATGAGGTATCACCTCATGCCGGTTAGAATGGGCATCATGAGAAAATCTACAAACAACAAATGCTGGAGAGGGTGTGGAGAAAAGGGAACCCTCTTGCACTGTTGGTAGGAATGTAAATTGATACAGCCATGATGGAGAACAGTATGGAGGGTCCTTAAAAAACTAAAAATAGAACTACCATGTGACCCAGCAATCCCACTACTGGGCATATACCCAGAGAAAACCATAATTCAAAAAGACACATGCACCCCAATGTTCATTGCAGCACTATTTACAATAGCCAGGACATGGGAACAACCTAAATGCCCATCAACAGAGGAATAGATAAAGAAGATGTAGGGCATATATACAATGGAATATTACTCAGCCATAAAAAAGAACGAAATTGGGTCATTTGTAGAGACGTGGATGGACCTAGAGTCTGTCATACAGACTGAAGTTAAGTCAGAAAGAGGAAAACAAATATCATATATTAACGCATATATGTGGAATCTGAAAAACTTGGTACAGACGATCTTATTTACAAAGCAGAAATACAGACACAGACATAGAGAACAAACGTATGGATACCAAGGGGGTAGGGGGTGTGTGCGATGAACTGGGAGATTGGGATCGACATATATACACTACTGATACTATGTATAAAATAGATAACTAATGAGAATCTACTGTATAGCACCAGGAACTCTACTCAGTGTTCTGTGCTGACCTAAGTGGGAAGAAATCCAAAAAAGCGGGGATATAGGTATATGTAGAGCTGATTCATTTTGCTGTACAGCAGAAACTAACACAACATTGTAAAGCAACTATACTCCAATAAAAATTAAAAATAAATACATAAATAAGAAGAAAATTCAGCAAATATATCAATTCAATAAAATCCCAAAATATTTTTCATGAGTAGAAGCTGGGTTTGCTATACCACAAAAGGATGGGAAATAATATTTAAAACTTTGATCTGGCTATCAGTACCATAATCCACTAGCTGTATGACATTTGGCAAGGTTAGTTACTTAATCTGTGTGACTCAGCTTTCTCATGTGTAAAAATGAGGATAAAAGTACTTACTCATAGCATTATTGGGAGCCTTATGGAGAAGAAGTAGCCTACACAGTTCCTGGCTGGCTGTGGGTTAATTTCCTTCTCTCCTTGCTTCTCTGGCAGGAAAATTAAGAAAGTCTACACATCAGGTAAGCTTTGTGAACTTTTAACAAAGCTTTGCCCTTCATTATTTGTCCTTAGGTCCTGATTTCAACTAGAGTTGTTTTTCAGGACCAAGAGGTAAAATTTGAAATGAATATGATCATTATTATTAATGACTAAGATCTCAGGGAGGGAGATTGATGTTACCAATAAAAGAAAATTGGAAAGTCCAGAAAGTGAGTTGGCTTGGGGGGAAATGATGATGAATTTGGTTTCAGACATAAGTTTGAGCAAAGAGGGCCCTCTAGTCCAAGCAACTGGAAACATAGGGAGAGAATCTAGGAGAAGAATGAGGGTTGAAAATGTAGATTTCCCAGGGCATCGCCAAAGAATGGTTAATACCAGGAGGGTGGAAGAAGTCAGAAGTCGGGAGATGGAATGCCCAAGGAGAATGACAGAGGACAGGAAACTGGCTGCAGGAGCACGCTCCCCCTTGGAAAGGGGCGGGACGGAGAGGAGAAACTGCTCAAAAAAGCAAAATCAAAGGCAGATAAGGAAAACTGAGAGAACCCCTTCATGGGAAAAGTGGGCCCAGCCGAGGTCTGTGCATAGAAGGCTGTCTGCATGCCCACAGGTCTACTGATCTAAAATATCTTGGGATGGGGCTCCCGTTCCCGGAATTTTAAAGCAGGAGTTGTCAAGCTTTTCCTATAAAGGGTCAAATATTCAGTAAACACTTCTGTCACAACTCAACTCTGCAGTTGTAATGCAAAAGTAGCCATTAAAACATATGTAAACGAATGGTTGCGGTTATGTTCCAATAAAACTTTACTTACAAAAACAGGCAGCCCTCTGGATTTGACCAGGGGCTCTAGATTTGTCAATCCCTGTTTAAAAGGATTGTGAGAGCCACTGAAATAGAGAGATGTTATTGGGTTGACCAAAAAGCTCGTTCGGGTTTTTCCAATTACAGAAAAACCCGAACGAACTTTATGGCCAACCCAATAAGAGGTCAGGGGCCACCCATGTTTGATTCTTTACATTTCCCCAAGCACCTAATAAGGTACCTGGCACAACTCAATGTGTACTTTTAAGTCGAGGGTTTACTGATGTGGAGAAGTGTTCTGAAGCACATTTACACTCTAGTATTTATACAGGACCAGTAAATAGCTTTCTAACAAAATCCAAGACACACATGCATTTTCACTGGCTCCAAAGCCGCCAGCTAAAAGACTGAAGATGAGAGGGTAGAATTATAGATTCAGCCAGCAGAGATGTGTGTAGGGACAAGGGAAAATTTCCGGAAACCCAACAAAAACACCAAGCAGGCAATAGCCCATTTCAAGATGCTTTATGGGGTCCTGGAGACCAAAACACATTAAAATCCCAGAGACATCACAGGCACAGGGCGGTCTACAAGCCCCAAATCTTGGAGTCAGAGATTTCTTCTGATTTAGAAACCTTTGCAGCTGCCCTCTCCCCAGCCACTCATAGTTCCTCAGAAGACACCACTTCCACCATATTTCAGCAAGACCCACAGCGCTATTAACCACTCAGCAAGAACCAAACTCTTCCAAGAGATCTCATTTGATTAATATGTGCAGCTCATGTTGTAGTACCTAATAAAAAATTTTAATAAAACATGCAATGGACTCTAGAGGTAACGTATTATTTTCATAGGAGATGATCTTGGTCTGTGATGGATCTCACTCTTCTCCCTCCTGAGGCAGAGAGTATCTTTGGGTAACCTGACTCATGTTGAACATGGGGGAGTTTTGCTTTAGCCCTTAGGCTGGACAACTGATATTCCTGTCTTTATTTAGATTCTGACAGTTGGAAAGGCCTCTAGCTACTGATTTATTTAAGCTCATAACAATGAAGTTGCATGTGTTTTGTAATTTGCAAGCCCCTGGTCCTCACTTTCAGTTTTATTGCTACTAAACTCTCAGCTTGAAAAGACTCCATTTCAAGAGTCAATGTGCATGTCCTTTGCCAGGATTTGCTGGCTGGGGATCTGAGAAGTCACTGCTATATCATCCTTATGTGCAGTTTTGCTCATCTGGACAAGGCAAGGGGTCCCCGATCTTTGTGCCCCCATCTGACAAGCTCAGACAACAATAGATGTTGAGAACTTGTGCCCTGAGTCTCTCTCTGTCTCACTTTCACTTCCCTGTTAAGCTCATCTGGCTGGGCAACAGGCAGCCTCTGGGCTCCATGAGTTGTCCAAGGACTGTGTCTCACTCACCCCCATACCCCAGGACCTGGCACTCAAAATGCTGATTGAACCACCACTGAGACTGGAGTGTCAGCCCAAATCTCCTCTCCTCCAGGCCCACTCAGCTGCCTCTAAGTTCCACTCTAGTTAGTACTTCCAAGAGGAAGGCATCTCCAATTCAAATAGGAAAGAAAAACAGCTCTTAATATTCTCAGGAAACTAAAGTCTCACATAAGCAGACAAACCCTCCAAATTAGAAGTCCTGAAAAATCTCCAAGATTAGGCCAAGGTTCTTTCACTTAGAACCTTAAGATTCTCTTCTCTATCCCTACAATAAGTCATCTCAGCTACCTGCCCAGGGTCTCACACAGTAGTTTATTGAATGAAAGAAGTTTGTTAAATGGATGGATGGATACGTGGATGGACGGACAGACAAACACGACAGGAAAAAAAGAGAAAAAATTAAGGAGGTAGCCCATTCTCCTAAGTTCTCTTGTCTTGGGACAGCCCCCATGTACATTAGCATACTAAGGGCTCTCTATTAAACTGAGATGTGGTTCATGTGGTATGTTTTAGAAATTGCTGCTTTCCTGATTTTCTTCTGTGTTCATGGCAACTTTCTCTCCATTATGCTACCAAGAAAGAGATTAGGAGAAAAAAAGTTGGTACAAAGAGCACGTCATAAAAATAAACACAAAAAATATTATGTTTATCAAAGAAACATGCATAGGACATCAATATACAGTCATGTGATCAGAAAGAGGCAATAATTGGCCCCAAACTGTGGACTCGGACCCTAGAGTGCAGGCTGAAATCAAGTTCCCATTCAGACTCTATTTCTTCAGAATTTCAGGGCCAGCTTATTGGTCCTGGGGTGCTTGTTAGTCCTGGCAACGCTTACATCTGGTTCTGACATTGTGCTCTTGTTTTGTCTTTCAAGCAAACAAAGTACTAATTGGTTTTCCAAATACTGATCAATAAACAACTTTATTTTTCCCCAACAATTCAAGCCAAGTACAGTGTGAAAATTGCAGGCCAACTGCCTCTGTGCCACTGAAGAGAAATCAATGTCAGGTCCTTTCCAAAAGGAGCTGCTGTTTGTATTCCCTGATAAGCAATAGTTTCCCCTTTTTCAAAAGTCTACATTTGCATAACTACCTCTCCAACCTCCCAAGTTAGGGACCAGAGTCTCATGGCTCTCAAGATATTTTTATAACCTACTGAAGCAATGTCACGTCCTTGCTACAAATCATTCTTACTCAAAAGCAAAATCAATTCACTTTATCCATAAGAAATCCATGAATAAGTTGAAGACCTGAAATAAGAATGAGATTGTGGGATACTAGAGAGACAGTTCTAGAAATGCGTATAGACAGGTATCTGTGGAACACAGTGATTAAAGGCCAGTATCTCCATAGAGAGTATTCAATGACCTACGTTGATGATATGATGTCTTGTATAAGTTAGTCAAAGCAGCAGTGATTTGGCTTGTGAAGTGTGTCTGCACGTGTGTGTGTCTGACATTATGTATAGCTTTGAGGAGCTAGGACAACCATTCCCAAACATTTGAAGTACTATCCTGTAGAAGACGGTGCTTGGAATAAGTCACTTTCTTACTCGTAAAACTTTGATGAGCAGAGTTTGCAGGGAAAAGTACCTAGACTCTTTTCTATCCTGATATTGACAGTTTTAAGTTAAATTCATATTTTCGATTTCAGTCCTCTTCTTTGACTGCCTCTTCAGTCTACAGTCCTGACAAAACAGCGTACTTAGTTCATACTGAGTTAACTTCCTTCCACTAGAATGGATACATTTATTTTTCTATCACATTCATGTCAGCTTTTTGTTTCATTTTCCCAGGAGTCTCTCTTAAATATAAATTAATTCAAAAGCAGTATTTCCAGGAAGATCAACCATACAACAGATTGCTTTACCAATGCCAAATTAAAGCAGAATGTTGCTTCCTACTTGAGCATATACTCAAAATATGAAATCACAAATATGTATTCATTTTAGGCAGATATGCCTAAATTGATGTGTATGTAGATGAACACTATTGCTCAGAAACAAAAAGCAATTACTACTAACACTTGTCAGATTGATCTGCTGATTTCAACCGAAGTGAAGGTCAAGAAAATGCTCTGAATGTTACCATCTTTATTACTTCCTTATATTAAAAACACTGACATGAATAACAGTAATTTAACACTAAAGAAGCACCAACGACTCTCACACAGCTCAAGACTCTCCACAGTCTGCTCCTAACCAGTTTCGCCCTAATCCCCACAACTCTTCTTTACATTTTTACCTCGTGCTGTACCACATTTGATTCTAGTAAAAGTGCACTACAGAGTGCCCCATCAGCCTGCCCTGTGTTTCTTTCAGGGTAAAGCTGATTCATATCCAAACTAATGTAAGATCCATGAGAAGAGGGACTTGCTGTTTCTTCCCTGCACTGCTTCTAGCACGTGTAACAATGCCCAGCACATAGTAGACGCTTAATAAACCCAATAAATATCTGTGCACTGGACAATTGCCTGTAACCATCACAACAGAGTAGATACTCAATGAGTATCAGAAAAGATCTCTATGAGCACGTATTGAACCACGTTTCCACATGTGGGCTAAGACAGTGGGCACCAGAGCTGTAGCACAGCAACATCATGTGGCACCATTATCACGGTATTAGATGTCGATGTGAGATGGGCATGAAATGGTTACAGTAAATTACACCACCAGACAGGACGAAAATTAGCATGTCTCATGTTTCCTGGTGCTCCCAAGTTTGCCCAGTGAGGGGGGGAACACACTTGTAACTCAGATCCAATCTCAGCTTACCCTTTCCACCACAATAAATGGGCACATACCCACTCCCTTGGTGTGAATGTCTTGCACAACTCACAGATCACCTCACAGACTGAAAGATAAGCCATTTCCATGAAATACGGACCTAGCAGTAGGCACTTCACAGCATGCAAGTGGAAAAAAGCGAACTCTTTCTAGCAATACAACTGACTAGAGAATGTGCTTCAACTGAGTTTTGAGCAAATAAAAAGACTGAGGATAAGGAAGGAGTTTTACAAGTCAATGTGGCATCTGAAGGCACACAAGACAGGGCAAGAATGGTGTGATGTAAGAGTAGAGAGACCACAGAATAAATAGTGGAGAACAAAGAGAAAGCTAAATGCAGACAAGATAGTTCTGACCAGTCCATGACAAAGGTTTTCACCACCTCTTACTGAAGAGGAAACCGTAAACGTGTCCTTAGTTGAATGGATCATTATCATATTACATATTGGATTATACATAGGATTCAGCCATTTGCAACTAGTCCTTTTAGTATCTTCATAAAGCCCCAGGGTTAACTTGGAGAATCTCTAATTTGATCTTGGGAACCCACATTCGGGTGTCTACACTGGGAAATAATTTATACCCCTCACCGAAAGAGGCCTTAACATGCTTATAGAGGAAAAGCAAAGTGCTGATACAGAAAGAATATACTGTTCTATGGGGAACGAATGTTTGGATAGCACAACGATTCTTTATAATTCTTTTAAATATCTGGAATGCACATGGCCCACTAAAGAGCAAGCATCTGATTCATTTCAGAACCAGCACAGAGGCTTGCAAACTGTAAGTGCTCACTATATACCACAGTGAATATATGTTCACACACACAACTTACATTTCATACACAAAGGAGGAATAAAACTCTGAGCAGCTGTCCCAGGGAAGAAGCTAGTTAATATTGCCTAATCCATATCAGCGGGCATATGTAAAGCCAAATCAGTATTAAAAAAATTAAAAGACATGTTGGCATGCCAAGAATTATATGTTAAAGTGTAGGTTGAAAGGCTATTGTTAGAAAATCAAGGATGGTCCTTCCTTCTCAAGTGGAATATGTCCTTTCTGTCAGAGCTATCACTGAATTTCCATTATTGGAACACTTGATGGATGCAAGCAGGAGGTAATAAGGAGATGCAGAGCTACATCACCTACTCAAAGAAAACATATCTCCGTGGCCTGGTGTTCGGCATCATGCTGCTTTCTACCGTTAGATGTTGCTCAGGCCCAGCACTGCCTCTGCAGGGTCTTGATACAATAAGGTCTATAATACAGACCTATTGCTGTTTCTAGCTGCTCACCCTTCTTCAGTTGATGAAAAGAAAACTTTTTTCCCTTTTAAATTCATTACTACCTGTATTAGTTTGCTCAGGCTGCCGTAACAGAATTATCACAGATTGGGTGGCTTCAACATCAGAAATGTGTTTTCTCACAGTTCTGGAGGCTGGAAGTCCAAGTTCAAGGTGCTGGCAGGGTTGGTTTCTGGGGAGGCCTCTCTCTCTGGCTTGTAGATGGCCTTTTTCTCTATGTGCATCCACTCTTGGCGTTTCCTCCTCTTCTTAGAACAACTCCAGTTTTATTGAATTAGGACCTCACCTATATAACCTCATTTAACCTTAATTAAAGATCCTATCTCGAGAGACAGTCACAATGGGGGTTAGGGCTTCAACGTATGAATTTTGGGGGGACAAATTCAATCTCTAACAGTACACTTAGTGCAAAACTAATAACATCTAGGGACCGTGTAGAGGTAAGGTTTCTATCATGCAATTATTATTTAGTTGTGCTTTTTGTAAAAAGTGCTTCCAGAGAAGCATTCAAAAGACTTCACAAGCAATACAACCTGAGCCTTGACCAATTAAAACAGATGATGAAGCAGGGTTTTGGAGGCCCCAGTGGTTCTGGAACCTGGGGGAAAGGCAGGAGCAGTGAGAGGAGGGCCTTGGGGGGCTTGTGATAACAATATAGAAATATTTCAATATACTAAAAATCTGTGTGCTTCCTCAGGTCCAGAGGGTCTTGCACAGCTTTGAATATTGCTTAAGAGAAAAATGCTTTTGTTATCATCATTTACTTTAAAAATGGAATGTCTTTCCTTTTTTTTACGTTCTCACTGAGAAAAATTTAACTTATAAAATAGCCCAATTATGATCATGTCAAGTGGAAGGCAGATCTGGTTGCCTTCACTTCTTTGATATGTATGTATATATTTTGTATTCTGGAGCTGCTGCGGTACTTTAGCTTTCTTTATGCCACTTTTCCTCCATGATTAGAATGCAGCAAAAAGGAGCAAACTCTACAAATAACCCTGAAATAACAAAAGGAAGCAGCATGAGACAAAGTAGAGTGTTCACCTTGTGTTAGCAGGCTCCAATGTTATCTTTTAATTTAGAGATACTGATCTGTTTTCTGGTCTACTTTGCATTTTTGGGTGGGACAAACATTTTTTCATGTCTCTTCATCTCTACTACACCCTTATGGATATTTTTTTTTATTGGAGTATAGTTGCTTTACACTGCTGTGTCAGTGTCTGCTGTACAACAAAGTGAATCATCCATTTGTATACACATACCCCCTCTTTTTTGAATTTTTTTCCCATTTAGGTCACCACAGAGCACCGAGGAGAGTTCCTCCCTGTGCTATACAGTAGGTTCTCATTAGTTATCTATTTTACACATAGTAGCATATATATGTCAATCCCAATCTCCCAATTCATGCCACCGCCTCTTCCCCTTTGGTATCCGTATGTTTGTTCTCTTTGTCTGTGTCTCTATTTCTGTTTTGCAAATGAGATCATCTGTACCATTTTTCTAGATTCCACATATATGCGTTAATATACGGTATCTGTTTTTCTCCTTCTGACTTACTTCACTCTGTATGACAGGCTCTGGGTATTTTTTGTAAGGTCACACTTGCCTAAATTGAGTGCTTTGTAATCCACTGAGCATCTGTACCTCATTGCCAAGGTAACCGCAGCCTATCACGTCCTAACTAGTCCTGCTCGACTTCACCACTGCGGCTGTGATGTCCTCCTTCACCATCCCCCGCAGATGTCCCTACAGCTCCGTGTGCCTCCGCATCGGCCACCTGAGATCCTTGTGAAGCCACCAATGATAAACAGTAAGCTAACAGGCTAGGTGCACTACACGTGAATTCTCGTCCTACCATTTGTTGCCACTGTGACCTGGAACACCACACCACGTGACAAATATTTCTAGTTCCTGAAGACACAGCAGTAGGCAAGACAAGCAAGGTTCTTGCTTTTTTAGGACTGAAATTCTCGGGGTGTTTCTACTCTGAGATGTGTTACAAAGCCCCATTGAGTTTCAGTGTCTTCAGCTGTAAAATGAGGTGAAGACTTGCAGGTCTTCTCACCCAGATTATATAAATATTCTCCAATAGTATCTGTATTTACCCTTTTGTGTTCAGATCATTAATCTTACCCATTTTTCCTAGTCCACTAATGGGGCATGAAAATGGACTGTAATTACATGTAGAGGTCTGGATTTTAGACTGGATACTGATGGCACTTCAGGTAATCAGTAAAATGTTGAGTCCCTTTTTCCCCTTCTGAATTTGGAACTGTATCCATCAGAGTGCAGACAGGAGAACAAAACCTGTACCAGGTAGTTCAGCAGAGAGGACTGAATATGGGGAATTAGTTACAACAACATTAGAGGAGCTAAAAAAAGCCAACAAAGAAAGGGTTAGGAATACAGAGACCAGCATATGGAGGAAGCCACTACCTCCTTCAGGACTGGAGGGACAGAGAAGGAGACAGTGTCAAAGGAGCCCAGGAGACGGTACCTTCAGCAGGAACAAAAATTACACCGGGACTTTCTGGAAGGCGGTACCTATTCCCAGAGGGGCCAGCTGGGTGGTGGCAGCTGGAATTAAGGTCTGTCTGCAGCAAGCATGGCTGGAAGCACTGTCCCAAGCAGTGAGAGAGGGGAAAATACCCTGGCTTCTTCCTTCCTCCTATTCTCCAACACCCTGTTAGTACATATCCTTACTCAGTCAGCCAGAATCCATCAGCAACAAAGTTGAAAATGTAGTTTGAAGGGTCAGGACCCCGTGATCAAGAGAGGGGAATGAGCAAGAATCTAAGGAAAAATAAGCAAATGAGCAGAACAGGAACCAAATGAGAATTAAGATAAAAGACACTGACAGATGGAAATCAGAATATTAAATTTATTACTGAGAAAGCTCTTTGGAGAATACGGCCTTAATCTGTGGGCAAAATTGCTCCCTATTATTACCCTGAATCAGGTAGATTTACCTATCCTGTACTGGGCAGAGCTGGACAACCAAAGGCCAGCCCTCAGAGTGGGTGTTCATTTTGTTGATGATGCATATATTAGTCAGAAGGATATGGTTCATATGTTCCTTTCTAATGCATGGAAATGAATTCTCCATCTTTGCCAAGATCATAGGAATCACCTTTGGGAAACTGCAAGTATAAAATGATTAGACATTCAGTCACAGGTTATGATGTCTGTCAAGTCAAGGCAAAGTGCATCCGAAAGCATGTCTTTAGAAATAAGAGAAAATTAAATGATAACGTTTAAAAGGCTTGTTTGACTCGTGTTTCCAATGGTGATAAGGGGGTGATGTTCAGAAGCAACCAATTTCTTGAGGATGTACTAGAGAATTACATTTAATAGTGAAAGGAAAAAGGACCAAGGATTCGTATCATAAGCTTAGACTCCAGGTTATGGTAAATGGGAAGTAAAATGGTCAACACCATACTTTTGAAGGAAAAAGGAAAAGGTGGTACATGTGTGGAAAATGTATTGAAGGAGGAGTAGATGGAAGACATGAGGATCTGTCAGTGGATGAAGACTAATGGGGACGTGAAATGGTCAGGATTGAAATGGGGGGGGCTCGAGGGAGGTTTATTTTGTCTCACTTCTCATGGAGCCATTTGTTGGTCACGGTTCGTGCATACACCACTCACGATGTCCCTTCATTCTGAGATCACACATCATTCATCCTGCTGCTTTGCACTCTCCAAACCCACGCTAATTAATCCTTTCTGGAAGGCTGGGATGTGGCCTCAGCCTGCATCTCCACAAAGCTACGACTCCCGAAGCTACTTTCATTCAATCACATCAGCAGCTATATAGTAATGTAAATTTCAGCTCCCTGCTTCCACCCAGGTGTGCCTTCTTTCTGAAATGACAGCTTCGACTCACATATCCAACTCTCAGTTTCATATAAAAATTGGGTAAGCTAATAGCTACCCTATACCTGTTAAAGTCTTCAATGACTTAAAGGATGTGATGTCCCCAATGCCATGTCAACCATACAGTAGACATTCAAAAAAGAGCCGTTATCCTCATTATCAGTGAAGCCTGTTGGACATGGGAAGTCTATACACGTTGGTGCCTTGGCTGCTCTTTCTTTATTCTTCACCTGACCTTTCTTCTCTCTTCAAGATCCAGTTCAATCTGCCTTCCTCTATCAAACTGCACCCCCAAACGGTATCATGATGGATCTGTTTATATGCATGTGTCCTGGACCAGCTGGGGAATCACTGAGAGTTCGGCTGCATGACTTATCTCTGTATCCCAGCTCGCTTGCACATAGTAAATACTCAGTAAACTGCTTAACTAATGAGAGTCTAGATGTGGGTGGTAAGTGAATTCCCAGCACAGAATCTAGGAAATGTAGCCATGCTTTATGTGTAAGGATGAAGTCCTTGGAAATCAAGGGCAAATATTATGAGCAAGTGGGCCGTCCATTTCCACTGCTGTAAAATAAGAAGAGAAGCATCTAGAGGTGTTGAGAGGATTGTACAAGATATCACGTGCACCGTGCTTACAACTAAGCATGGCAAACTGAGCATTCCAGGAGCAGTAGCTACCTGGGCATGATTAGAAGTTGTGTTCTGGTGCTGCCACCATCACAGGGGCCAACCTAACATGCCTTTCTTACTGAATACAGACGAGCAACCCCTATTCCTTGAGGGCTGGGCAAGCATTCTGAAAGCTTCAGGAAGACCTGACAGAGGCACTGTTCTGTCCAGTCACCCTTCACGACAGAGCCACCTGTCCGGGAGGCTGCTAAGAGGACCTATGCCTGAAAGGTATAGAAATGCAGATCCTGAGAAGCAAGGTTCTTCTCACAAATTTCCTTTTCTCCATGTTCCAATCAGCATGCACATTTTTTTTTAAATTTATTTTTGGCTGCATTGGGTCTTTTTGCTGCGCACAGGCTTTCTCTAGTTGCGGCGAGCGGGGGCTACTCTTCGTTGCGGTGCTCGGGCTTCTCATTGTGGTGGTTTCTCTTGTTGCGGAGCATGGGCTCTAGGCGCCCGGGCTTCAGTAGTTGCAGCACACGAGCTCAGTAGTTGCGGCACACAGGCCCTAGAGTGAAGGCTTCAGCAGTTGCTGCGCGTGGGCTCAGTAGTTGTGGCGCAAGGGCTTAGTTGCTCTGCGGCATGTGGGATCTTCCTGGACCAGGGATTGAACCCATGTCGCCTGCATTGGCAGGGAGATTCTTAACCACTGCGTCACCAGGGAAGCCCCAGCATGCACATTTTTAAAAGTAAAGCAAAACCACCGTATTTCAAGGTTGTTGGACTTTTTGTTGGTTTCTTTGCTTGCTTGCATATTTGTTTACTTAAAGGTACAATACAGATGACATTACCTTGAGAGGACCATGTAAAGTAGCCCAAGACTGCACAGAATTCAGCCAATCAGGAAAGGAATTAGACCGTGGCCTAAGAAAATGGAAAGGAAGAAAGGAAGGAAGGAAGGAAGGGAGGAAGGGAGGAAGGGAGGAAGGAAGGAAGGGAGGGAGGGAGGGAGGAAGGGAGGGAGGGAGGGAGGGAGGAAGGGAGGGAGGGAGGGAGGGAGGAAGCAAACGTGGTGAAGACTGGTGCCCAGTTGTTTCCAAAGCCTATGTGTAAAGCAGTGTAATCCAGCCCCGTATTTCCTAAACTGTAGCCCTAGAGAAAATTTAAGTTGTTACCATATCCCCATGCCACCTTTACTTCTTAATGTTTTTTTTTGAATCACCTCACTTTCTTTCAAAATTTCTATTTCAAAAAAGTAACTTTACATAGCTATTGCAAATATAAAAGCAGTATCAATTCTCATACAGAGACAGTAACTGTGAAAATAAATTCAATGGAAACAAAGGTATGCTATTACATCTAGCAGAATTTAATGAGGCTCACTGTCTCGGTCATACAAACATTAGCAAGTGTTCAGCAGAGGTACGGTCTGACATTGAACTAAAACCATCTGCCTGGAGTCTGTAAGGCTGAAAGAGAATTGAAGAGGGAGTGAGTGTTTCAGCACGGGGCCCTCTGAGCCCATCTCAAGGACCACCAAGAGAAGCCCCGCGCTTTGGCAAATGCTGGTGCAGCAGAAAGAAGAGGCAAAGAAACCAGACAGTTACCCCGGCTCCACCATCACTAATCTTCAGTTCCACCTCACAAAGGAACGTACCTTCCCTGGAGACCTCAGGTGTCCATTTGTAAAATAAAGGATGTAGGGTTATTATACTGTTTCCCATTAAGCACAGGTAAAAACCTGTTGTATTCACCGTGTTTCAGTGCTCCAAGGTGGATAAAACAAGTAGAAATGCAACACAGTCCTGGAAATTTTAGCTCCCATATGAGTTCGACGTGAACATCATTAATAATAGAAGATACAGTGCCATTTCCCTTCTGTTTTAACTGCTCTGTCCCAGTAAGCAGTAGTGGACCCGCCAGGCTTTAAAAAGGAACAATCCAACACTGGACATGAGACGGCAGTGAGGACTCTGGGTCATCCGATCACCTATGCTTGAGAATAAGCGACGATAAGCATGACCCTGATTATTACAGATACTGGGCTAGTCTGTGGGGGGAGTCCTCATTCATACTTTACCAATAATAATTCAATTCAGGTTTAAAATCCCAAAGGCAGTGCCCAAGGAAATGCATTTGGTAGACGTTAGACCTCAACAATACAAGATAATAGGTGATGTTCATTTAGTCCTATGTTACAAGGGCCCAGATTTTAATTAAAAAATGGCGTTTTCAACAGGTTTAGTGCATAATTTCTCCCTGATTACAAATGGAAGCACAAACCAGTGGCCCCAAACCAGTCTGGAAGATTTCTGTAAGGCACAAAGGAAATGCTTGCCACCAAGGTAAGATGGTCATAAACGTGTGGATAACACTCCCCCGGCCCCCACCAGGCGGATCCAGTCTCGAGGTGAGGTAAAGGCAGGTCTGGGACAGGATACAGAGCAGGGGTCTATTTATTCAGCTGAAAGGGTGGATCTATGGCTCTATTTTCTTTCAGGTTCAGCTTTCACTTTTATCAAGCCTTCTGGGAACTAAAATGGGTGAATGATGTTTATAAAAGAAGATGGAAAGCTTAGTCTTTGATATAAATCAAAAGATAAAGCACACAATGGTACCGGCCTCCTGGAAGAGAGGTAGGAAATAGACTTCTGCCCTCTTAACACAGGACTGACCAACTCCAAATGAAATCACCTTTCTCTTTCTATTCTTTCTATTCCCAGAAACCTTTTCTGTGTCACGTGTCCACAAACTTCTGTGCACAGGTAGAAAGGAACTCGCAACTCTGAGAGGTAGGTAGGGAAGTTTCTGGAATTCTAAAGATGAGGAAGGAGGAAATCCTAGTGGATGCACTGTGTTTAGCAGCTTCTGCTTCCTTTCCTCTTGAGGCTTATATCCCTCTACCCTCTTCCCCCTCCCCGACCCCGGCTGCCATACAATAAAAATCCTAACGGTGCCAAGAGAGCACTTCCCACATCCAACTCACAATCACTAAACCTTTCCTGATTGGTCAAAGAATTGTACATGTGACCTCCTGAGCTAGCTAATCATATTTCTGCCCCCTCCAATGACAGTGGTTGGCTCAAGGTCTGGACAGCAGAGCCAACAGAGTTCTTCCATAGGTTTAATATGTAAATATTTGAGGAAAATATGTGTTTATATTGGTCAGCTTAGGTTCAGTAATGCTGCTATAACAAACTCCTAAAATTCAAGGGCTTTCAACAGCCAAGTTTTCTTTCTTGCTCCAAATATGATACCAATGCAGTAAAGAAGTATACATTTCCCAAAGAGAGAAGTACTACAAATCATATAGCCAAACTTGATATCAATGGGTCAGGAAGTGTGTATTACTCCCACAGTAAATATACTGAATATGTAACATCTGCTGGGAATAATAAGCTACAAGTATATAAACACAGAACTGTTAACAGCCATGTTGCTCATTGGAAGAGAAACTGTCTATCAAATAAGATTTTAATGGAGCAGTAAATCACAAAATACTCTATCCGCCCATCCTCCAGGGAAAGCGTGTGATCCAGGTATAGCCAATTAGGGTGGGCCATCCCCTTTGTTAACAGTGATTGAAACTGATAGTCATATAACAAGTAGGGACAATCGGAGTGCTTCCCTAAGGTTGGCTTACAGATAACAGAGAAGAGGATCCCTTTCCTATAGGATTTCTTGGCTAGAAGATGTGACTTTCAGGAGGTTGGATGCCATCTAATCTGTGATATCAGGAAAGTCTATCATTAGAGTGAAGCCAAATAGGAACAAATAAAAGTGAAACAGAAAGAGGAAGAGAGAGACAGGCAGAGACAAAGAGATATGAATCCATGCCTGGAATATCTTCAATCCCAGTTCCCGTCTCCAAAGCTTGCTTACTTCTGTTTACTAAATGTCCTCCTTGGATCCTGTGACTTACCTTTCCCAAATTAATAAATTCTTATTCTCTCTCTGGTTTTTTCTGGTGGGGGGAGGGGAGGGGAGGGGAGGGGGTTGTCTGTTGAGCTGAGAGAGCTCCGGCTAATATAAAAAGTTAGGTTTAGGAGAAGTTAAATAGCTGGTCAAGTACACACTCAATAACCTGACATACAATGTCCCTCTTGAACTGGTCCTACTGCCTTTTCAGACTAATCTCCTGACCCCCTAGACCACTTCACACCACCCAGTGGCAGTGCTGGCTTTTTCCCAAACACTCTCTACTTCTTCTCAACATTGGACCTTTGTATATACGTTTCAAATCCCTTGAGTCACCTCTGTTCCCTGGGAGAGTGTTCTGGAGAAAGGAAATAGCACACACAAAAGCCGCCTTTGCCTAACTCTTATTCAACCTCGGCATCTGGGTTTCAACTTAGATTTAACTTCCAACAGGACCAGGAAGTCGACCCTGGCACCCCAAGACTGCACAAGCTTTTCCTCCTGCAAGCTCCCATGCTATCATTCTTACCCCATATTTTAACACCTATCACACTGATCTGCAATTATTTATTTACTTACTTTTTCTACCAGTAAACAAGGCTGTGTTACTTTCCTCTGTATATATCTAATAACGGTGTCTGACAAAAGATTTCAAAATGTGTTGAATAAATGAATGTCTAATATCACTAGATAGAAAATGACATACCTGCATCTAGAACCCGTGACTTCTAAGAACTGAGTACTTTCCCTAATACCTCTCCATATCACTGTATTTACAAATATCTCCGAAGTATATCAAGTATCGTAAAGTTTAACGTTGATGAATCGCTTCCTTTCCCATGGACCAATTCTTTGGTTTTCAAAAGAGAACCTGAAGTTGGGTGATGGTCCAAAAATAGGTAAACGTCATGATAAAGCTACTCACCTAGGGCAGGGAGGCTCCTGCAGCCCCCACTCTAGCCCCTTGCTGGCAGGATTTCCTGTCAATAGAAAACTACATTCCCAAGATGCCCATGCAGTGAGGTGTGTAGGTGACCTAGGTTCAGCCAGACTGACACACAGCTCCATGACGCTAGAAGCTAATTATGAGCAGTATGGGAAGGTGGCAGCATGCAGAGTGAGTGGACCTTGTGCCAGGCATGATGGGCAAGGTGTATGGTTCTTCTGGGCACAGCTCACAAGGGACTCCCCAGCATCACTGGTACCAAGTGACATGAAGGGCAAGAGTAGGGTTTCATCGAGAACATTCCATGCTATGGTTGGGCATTTCTCCCGGCCACATGATCTTGGTCATGTAGCTTTAAGCTTAGTTTCTGGTCCTCCTAGAAATTCTGTAAGCTACCTAATGCTCTGTGATTATTTTCCTTCTGATTAACCAGCACGAGTAGATTCTGTTATATGCAAGAACCTTGATCTTCCTAATCACTTCTCATGAAATAGCCTTAACTTGACTACCCACAGAATTTACCTGTGAGGTTATGTAATCTGCCCTGAATAATAGTGCTTCTAGAGATTAGAAAGTCAGGGTTTCGGGAACTGTACCAAGCCACACTAAGTCATGTCAAGTAAAGACTATTTTAATAAGGTGCTAAGTTGAAGGTTCCCATTATAGGTTATGCATCACCAAGAAAGAGAGTTATAGGATGTATTACTTCTATTATATTTTCCTAATGGAAAGGTCTTTTTTCCCCCCTAAATTATTATAGAGTATGCTTCCTGGTATATTTGTTTTTGAAATCAACATTAGTGAGTAAAATAAACAGAGGGGGAGATTTATGCTATGAGGGGCAAACTATTAAATTACATCTGAATTAACAAGACTGCGTAGAGAATGTCAACATTCTTGATTCAGAGCTCTAAGGCATTCACCTCACTTCTCAAAGAACGTGGGCAAATGCATATTTATGTCTTCTTTGAGGATTCTAGATTATTTAAATTTTTCTAATTTGGGGCTTCCTTTTACTTCTGAACATATGCTATTTATTTCAGGACCTTGACGGCAGCCCTTTGTTTAAGAATTAATGCCTTAACTAGCAGTCTTTCCATAGGTTCAAATAAATATAGGCACTTCCATACTCAATTCAGCTTTCTGCTTCAATGAACTGCAAATACATCCTTTCTTAATTTTTATTGCATCACTGCAGCAGGAGCTTTTTGTTTTGTTTTGTTTTTATTTTTTAAGAAAGCTTAATTGTTTTAACGTGAGTTGATTACTTTTCACCCGACTTTAAATGAGAAGAACTAGGAATGAAGGACTAATGAAGGAAGTGAGCTGGCTGGTTAGCTGTTTGGAAGCAAATATTGAAATTAATGTAAGTGATGAATATCTGGGATTTCTAGGCTCTCCTGTGTCTTTTTTTTTTTTTTTTTTTTTTTTTTTTTGCCGAACTGCACGGCTTGTGGGATCTTAGTTCTCAGACTATGGATCAAACCCAGGCCCTCGGCAGTGAAAATGCCAAGTCCTAACCACTGGACCACCAGGGAACTCCTAGGCTCTCTTGTATCTTACTGCATGGGTTTATATACACAGTAAGCCCATGCTCTGTTTTACTTTGCAATGTGTCCACAGGTGTGACATGAGGAATTATAAAAGGTGAAGCACCTTAGAGATTATTTAGACTGACCTGATACTTTGCACAGATTAGAATCTCAAATACCAGAGAAGGGGGAAATGTCATCTAACTAAAGACACATGATGGGCAGGTAGCACTTTCTGGGCTCTGTGCAATGACTTCCAAAGACAAACACTCAACTTTCCCCACTGCTCCATCCCGGAAATCTGCATTTTCTTTTCCTTCTAGAGCTTCTACAACCACCTCTTCTCTTTATACCCCTTCCTGTTTCCTCCACAATTTTGCTAAGGAGAATAATGAAGCCAATGACCCCACCCTTCATGGGACTGGGGAATCACTGACAAAACTTTGCTCAGGTTTTGGGTCTGATTCTTCCCAAGAAGGCAGATATTTTAATCTGTTTTTTTTTTTTTTTTCCTCTGCTATATTCTCAGAACCTAGAAGTGGGCCTATTACTTAACAAATACTGAATGAAGGACTGAATTATTGAATAAAGGAATAAATCAGTGAGTAAATGGATGAATAAATTGATGAAGCAGAGACAGACAGACTAGGGTAGGAACAAAGGAACCACAAAGGAAGTCTTCCAGGCACCAAGCCTACCCACCTCTAATAGAAGGGAGATGGCCAGTGGCCAGACCAGGGCTGACCAGAGAACAGATACAGAGGTCAGCAAAGTAGGTTGTGAATGGGGGCTAATTTCCCCAAACAGCTGATTACCAGTTTTCCCTTTCTGATTACAAATTTTCTCCCTTTGCAATGAAAACAATCTGAATAACTCATTCGATTTACCTCCTCGGAAGACACTGATAAATTCTAGAAGTCAAAGGGTGATCCAAACATATTCCTGGTCTAGAGAAACTTCCCATCTGGGGATAAGACGAGATCCAGAAAAAGAGTATCTGCACTGATGTAATAAGTACTGTATCTTCAGTCCATTTGGGATAAGCAAGGAATAACTGCAGATAGCCATAAATGCAGAATGTGAGGAGGGGGAGGGGAGGGGACAAAAATCAAAGAAGGGTCTGAGGAAAAGGAGCAAAATCCAATGCGGGTCTTGAAAGATGAGTAGAAGTTTTTAAGATGGACAAGAAGAGAGAAATAAATGGTGGTAGGGGGATAACATTCCAGGCAAAGGAAACCACCTGATCCAAGTCCCAGACATCTGCTCCACACATCTGCCCCTGACTCTGGAGCTCTGTCAGTTCTTCCCACCCAGCCTCCAACTCATCAAGTGACACCATGATGCAGCTAGCTGCCCAAAGCCAAGACATGGAATCTGTCACTGTCACCCCTTTGTCAGTCTGTCTCCATCATTACGTCAGGTCAATTTTAGCTTCTAAATCATCACATCCCCTCTCTCCATCTCTATCACCACCCTCGTCCTCGCGACCCTAACCCTCAAGTGGTTTTCCACAGTGGTTTCTTTACTGTTTTCCTTCATCCACCCAGGCCTTCTTCCAATTCATACTGGAGTGAAATGATCTTTTTCCTGTTTTTTTTTTTTTTTTTTTTTTAAAGAAACAACTGATCAAGGTATTTCTCTACTTCAACTATTTCAATGGTGTTATGTACTGAACTGTGTCCCTCTCAGATTCATAGAAATTCAGTGGCAAATACATGTTAACCTTCCACGTGACCATGTCTGGAGATACGATCTTTAAGGAGCTAATTAAGGTTAAATGAAGTCATAAAGCTGGGGTCCTAATCCAATATGACCAGTGTCCATATAATAAGAGGAACTGACACCAGGAGTGTGCAGACACAGAGCAAAGGCCACGTGAGGACACAGCAAGAACGCGCCCATCTGCAAAGCAAGAAGAGAGGCCTCCAGAGAAACTAGCCCTAATGGCACCCTGATCTTGGACTTCCAGCCTCTAGCACTGTGAGAAAATAAATTGCTGTTGTTTAAGCCACCGAGTCTGTGACATTCTGCTATGGCAGCCTGAGCTGACTAGTACAAACAGTCTTCCATGATTCTTTTGCTAATATCCACACTCCTGAACATGGATGGCCAAGAAGGCCCTCCACGGTCTGACACTCATCTGTTTCTCCTGCATCACCTTATGCCACAATCCCCTCACTCTCTGCCCTCCAAAAATAGTTGTCCTCTCCATTCCTCTCTGTATCGCTGAGTCAAATCACCAGATTATCGGTTTTTAGCACTCCATTCCTTTCCCTTCGCATTAAACAGGGTGGCAATTTGATTAATGTCTGTTTTCTCCACCAGTGTGTAAGCTTCATGAGAGGAGGAACCATATCTATTTCTACTACCACCGTAGCTTTTGCCTGGTGCGTATCTTCCTGCCTTGGCATAAAGTTGCTGTTCAACTATTTGCAGGGTGAACAAATAAAGAAGTATATTGGTCCAGTTTAACCAGTGGAGACTAGGTTGGTCATCAGAGCATAGGACTAAGGGAGAAGCTGGTGATGAGAATAGATAGCTATGGTTAAGCTGCCATGCTAAAGAATACCATGCTAAAGAATATTGGCAAAAATTCTAAAGGCTGACAAAACCAAGTGTTGCAAAGGGTACAGACACAGAAGGTCTCTTTAACATTCCTGATGAGTGTATCAATTGGTACTTTGAAAAACTACCTTGGCTTTAGCTTTGGAAGCAGTGCTTCTCAGCCAGGGGTGATTTTTGCGCCCCTAGAGGATATCTGGCAATGTCTGGAGTTATTTTCAGTTGTCACAACTGGGTTGCAGATGCTTCCAGCATCTAGTGCGTAGAGGCCAGGGATGCCACTAAACATCCTACACTGCTCAGGACAGCCTCCAAAACAAAGAATTATCAGGACCAAAATGCCAATAATGCCACATCTGAGAAATTCTGTACTAGAACAAACTAATTATATATCTTATATATATCGTATATGTCTTATACATAGATAAATACCCAACACACACTTACACATTTACAAGAAGAGAGACATTATGAACTGTTTATAGTAGCACTGCTCAGAAGGGAAAAAGCTAGAACTAGGGTAAATGCCCATGTTTGGTAGAATAAACTGCGGTACATTCACCCAATGGAATATTATACATCAGTCAAAACAAATTAACTAAAATGCTATAAAACAAACTGAATGAATTTTAGCAACGTATTATTAGGTGGAAAAAAACTTAATTATAATTTTTATCAAGTTAAAACCAATTAAAAGTATGCTTTCTACTTCTAAAAATGTATAAAAGTATACTTAATAGAGACATGTAGAGAGGCACTGAAATTATTAAAAAATAAAGCAAAGGACTGATGGGCACAAGATTCAGGATGGTGGTTTTTCAGCTGGGAAATACCAAGGGGGGCATGGTGGTGCGGAAAGCCATGTGGCTAATGTCGGTTAAGGTGCCAGATTTGCTTGGGGTGGTGGGTTTGTAGGTGCTGAGTACATTATTAAACCACTAAACAAATAAATAAATAAATGAACACCAGGCCGTTCTTAGACTAATGATAAGAGCATGTTATGAACCAACAATTAAGGTTAAATCAATTCCATGCAACTGAGGACCAATTTCAAAGCAGAAAATTTCCCCCTGTAGACTGGTGGTTCTCACAGAATGCCCTGAGAGGCTGCCTTGGTATAAGGAAGAGGCCTGCCTTTTATATGTTTTAAATTGCTCCACCACCTATGATGTCATTTGAAGAAGAACATCTGCTTCCAACATAAAATAAATGAAAAGTTTGAAAACACTACTGTAAGTGAGAAGTCAGTGAGTGTTTTAGAAGGGAGGCTGTAAAATGAGATCTGCGACATGAAAAATCACATAGTATCTCAAGGAGGCTACACTCAGTGATGTTCACAGTTCAAAGAGGGCAGTACTCGACTGCAAAGGAATGACTCACAAATGGTATAAATCCAGAAACCAGTGACAGGAAGGGAAGGGGAAGAAGATACTTTCAGGTACCTCCACCTCAATCACAGCATGGGAGTGAAAAGACACTGAAAGAGACAGATATTCACATGGAATTGAATCCATAGTTAGAGGCCGACATACAAAGGAGTTAGAAGCCGGCTGGTCTGCCTGTCTGCCACCTTTCTTTTCTTTCAAAGGTCACTAGGACCGAGGCCTGTGCAAGCAAGGTGGACACAATGAGAAAGAAGGTGTCCCAGAAGGTTAGGGAGATGGGTCCCAAGAAGGGAGAAGGTAACAGCAGCTGGGTTTCTCACTGTTGGGGAAGGGAGTTACACATCCAGAGGGAGAAAACACTGGAAAGACACTCTAGTGTTCCATTGGAATTGGAGTATAATAACTCATGGTTTGAGACAGAGAAACAGAGGGTTGTAAATGTGGGTATTCACACACGTATACCTATATTTCTTAGCTCTTTCCACAATGAGAGCCTCAAAGTCCTAATCTGCAAGACTTTCTCCAAAACAACTGCCTTAAATTCCTGAAAAAGTTTTCAGGAAAGACTGAGGAACTGTTCCAGATTGATGGAGACTAAAAGAACATGACAACTATATGCAGGATGTGACCCTGTATTGAATTATTTGGCTATAAAGGACATTACTGAGATATCTGGCAATACTTACATGGAATCTTTGGAATGGACATTAGTAATGTAGCAACGCCAATTTCCTGATTTTAATGACTACTCTTATGATTATTCTATAAAGAAGGAAAATGTCTTTTTTTGGAGGAAATTTGTGTTGAAGTATTCAGGCATACTGGAGTGTTACCTGTGTAGCTTATTCTCAGATGGTTCAAAAGAAAAATATTCGTAGTTTTCCGTCACTGTCTTAGATTGAAAGTATTTTAAATGATAAAAAAATTCACAAACCCTATTGTTCTTGTAGAAACAAATTACATTGAACTTGAAAGGGAAAAATGGTTAAGAAACAAAATTGTGATATTCGGGTGTTTAAAAACAGGATGGTTATAATGCAGATAAACACTGCAGGAAAAAAACAGGTTATTAGGGAAGCTTCTTCATAAAATAGCAACAGGAAATTCAATAAACTGAATAGGAAGGAGATTTTCATTGGAAGCCTGGTGTCTTCTATCTTGCTTTAAGGTGTTGGGGGGGGGGGGAAATGGTCATTGAACTGCCTTGGATTTGTTTATATAAAACAATACAAGTATCAATAGCAACTTATGGAAAATGCCAAAATTGAGGACAGGATATGCTTGCTGAGGGGTCTTGGAGCCTCAAGCATCTTAGGCTAATAGTCAAAGACACCAAGATCATTTATCAGTTAATTGGGAAGAGTTCAACAGGAGACTTGGACAGTAATGGCAAAACAGACCACCGACTGATATTTTCATGTCTAACTAACTGCTCTCTCTTCATAGCGTTTACCTAAAGAGGATCCATTAAGAGTGCTGAGAGCTATTCCTTCTTTCCGTAATCCATTTCCTAGGGGCAGATCACTCCCATAACACTGAGGAAGAAGAAAGATGAGATTATGTGCCCACCCCTTCCCCATAAACAGTCACAAAATTCTGGAAATGCTCATCCCCTTACAAATTACACTGAAAGACAAACGTAACTCACATTTATAAAAAGCCTACTTTGGGCTAGACGCAGTCTATAAATCCTCTTGTTGAGTACTTTCAACAGTGATGAGAAGTAGTTATTACCCTCTTCCTTGTGAAAATGAAGAAATGGAGGCTCAGAGAGGTTGAGGAACTTATCCAGAGCCACACGGAGTTGAAATAGGAGTGAAGATCTATACAGCTGGTCTCATCTTGAACCTCGTTAATCCTCGTGTCTAAACCTTGCAACCTAGATATCACTGTCCCCATATTATAGATAAGAAAACTAGTTTAAATCCATGCCTAGTTTAAAGTCCTGTGTTCTTTTCACCTATGTAAACTTTTTCCTTTAGTAATATCTGAGGTTTCTAAATATCGCCTTCATTATATGCTTCATCACCATAATTGTAGCTACAACGTGAATATTCAAAAAGCAATTTGTAGTTTACAAATGCTTTCATGTGCACTTAATTTCCATCTTCTCAACAGCCAAAAAGATATTTTTTTCTCCCCAGTTGTACAGATGTGGACATTGAGCTTCAGAGTAGTTAAAGGAAGAGCTCGAACCATACAGTAACACTCGTGACTGGAATCTGGACCAGAGCAGCCAATGATCTTATGTAGGAAAAAAAAATAAGTTTCATTTATTATCACAGTAAGTCTTATAACTCAGTCCCATTGGAATAGGCAAAAGACCAGAAGGAAAACTGAAGCTACTCAGTGACTGACCAGTGTCTCTTGATTTAAATGTTTAGTGTGTCTTCAGCTGGGAGAGAAATGGTATATTGGAGAAGTAAGGATGTCCAGAAAATCAGCTGGCCATGCATACACCTAGCAGGTACTGTTCTAAGCTCTCCCGTGTTCACGGGCTTCTAGGATGCTGTTGGTCCCTTCATTCCGCCTCTGGAGCCTGCCAAGCGGTGAGCCTGCTTGCAAAGGATCATCAGTGAAAGAAAGATAGAAACCACTTCTGGATCTCCTCCCACGGACTCCTCTTCCCTCTCCATACTCTGTTGGAGAGGACTGGAAAACACTCGGCACGGACGGCCAGCTGCTTGGACAAGAAGAGCTCTCTGTGCAAACACGCCTGGCAAATGCCCCGCGGCTGGCACGTGCAGCTCAGGACCATCTGCTGAGACGGCTTGCCGCCTGCTGAGGAGATAGTGAGCTCGTTCCCTTGAGGCAAAGAAGCTAAAAGTGAGCTTGCAAAGTCTTTGTCGAACTGAATCCAGTAACTTGTTTCCCAATCTTCCGAAACAAAGAATAATGAATTATATTTCGCTGCATTGGTCTTCAGAGATTTCAGAACCCTCCGCTGAGAGTTTGGACTCTGATAAGCCCATTTGATTTCTGATGGCTAGTGGGTTAATAGGCTCTATAGGCTCTGTGAAAGCTGAGGCACCTTCTTTCCTAGGGTCACATGCCCAGGGTAGTGTTCAGCACACAGCACCTGCTTGATAAACATGTGTTAGGTGAGTGAACAGAATATGATTACTTAGTGCAGCAGAAGGCAGTGTCCCTCTGAATGATCAATACTTAGCCTATTTCAGACTCAATTCCTTAACTTCAAAAGAGAATGGGTTAAGAATTGGTAACAATGCGAAGATTTCTTCCAGTTTATCACCTTCTCCTTCTAACTTTAGAGAATGCACCTTCTCTACGTGTGGACTTTGGTTGGGAATAAAAGTGACTACCAGGTGTCCAAATTGTTTTTCTATTTTGGAGAATCCCAAGATAGTGGAAGATGGGAGGTGGGACATGAGAGGGATGGGCCAGCACACAGTAAAGACCCAAGAATTAGAGGAGCCAGTTAGATGTTCGTGAAAAGGACTTTAAATATTAAAGGGGCAACACGAATACCCAGCCACAACTAAGATATTTTCAAGGTGATGGAAGCTGGCAGTTGGAGGCTCAAAAATCTTGTGATGCCACAGCCATCGGGGTCCACTGGGAGACAAGGATCAGTGGAGAAGATGCCAGCAACAGTATTTTAAGTGAATTAACGAAGACTGTTCACTTAGAGGGATCACATACACACCTGTTTTCCAAGTACATCTTGGCTCTGTCCTGCTTGGCAAACCTCCCCTTCCTACTGAGTCCAGGCACTATGCGACAGCCTTCTAAGAGACCCCATTTCAGGGTCATTCAATCAAAGTTGGTTTCATTCATTTGCAGACAAGAATATATTTTCACAGGGGAAATATTGCCAATAGGCAATTAGAGCTGCCTGGTTTCCTATAAGGTAATATATGCTTTAGAGAGGAAGCAAGAAAAACGAAAGCATTTGGTGCTTCAGAAAGCTTTACCTCGTGGCCTGGTAGCATGAGAAGGAATGAGGCATGGAGGCAGAAATGTTTCCAACTGATGAGCTCTGATGACTTTGACACAGTGTCCAGAGACATCACTCATTTATTCTTCCGTCGGCAACAATTAATTGAGCACCTACTCTGGGTGAGAAGCTATGCCAGATGCCAAAGATGTGATAACAATGAGTCTCCCCAGCCTTCACCGGTTAAAAATGTGGATCCTGAGATCCGGCTGCCTGCACTTGAATACTGGTACTATCACTTCCAGCTGCGAGATCCTAGGCAGTTGACTTAACCTCTCTGCGACTGTTTCATCTGTATGGTAGTATTAACAGCATCTGCCCCATCCAGTTGTTGTATTAGTTATTGACACTACCTACCCCATACAGTTATTGTGTTAACTTATTTAATCCTTACATGTAATGCTCTTAGAACAGTCCTTCATATGAAAGAAGCATCCAATTAATATTAGGAGCGATCGCTTTTGTTAATTTTATCATTAGTAGTGTTTGGTGAAAGCTGGATACAGAAAAGGCAACAGACAAACATGATACATTTGAAAAGTGCTGTGAACAAGGATATGCATAAAAATGCTGAAAAGATGCACATCGAAAAGAAAACCCTAGAAAAGCCATTCCAAAGCAAGCAAGGCCTAAGCTAAGACCTGAAGGGGGGTCTGGGAACCAGCTAGTATGAGTGGGAATGGGCAAGGCAGGAGGCAACAGAATGTGCAAAGAGCCAGAGGATCAAGAGGGCACAGCAGGTTGAAGGAAATGCACTACATTCTGGATGGTTCAAGGCCATATGGTGAGCAGGGTGGTGGGGCAGAGAGAGGGAACAGTGAGTGACGGAGCTGGAAAGCTAAGCAGGAGCTAAAGCGTGAAGAGTCGTGTTAAAGACCAATGGCCCTCCACTGAAGAGATTTAAGCAGGGGAGAGTTATGATCAGAATTACCCCTTAGCAAAAGTACAATGGACATGGTCTGAAGAATGGTCAGGATACCCATGGGGAGAGCACTTAGACCAGTGCCTCCAAAATGAATGGAGTTGATATGGTGTGTGTGGGGGGGGTTGGATATTGGGGGTTTTGGTGATGGGAAGTGATCGGCGTTTAACATACATACGTAGGAGCAGAGTCAAGAGAACTCAGTAATCTATTCAAAGTAAGAAGAGAACAGGAAAGGGGGAAATCTCAGATGAGACCCCAGATTCCCCCATAGACCATAAGGTGGAAAATGGTGCCACTTAATGGAATATGAAACCAGAGGAAGGAGTAGATTCCAGGCGAAGGAAAAGGGAAGGTACATTTACTTGGGGGCAAATTGACTTTCAGATGCCTTGGGGACACCTAGATGGATATTACCGGTAGGCTTTGTGGGTCTCAGGGTGAGGAGAGAAGTCTGAGCTGGTGATTTAGAAATGAATGCCAATGGCGGACAGAGAACTGAAGACATTATTGAAGTGGAAGTGTGTGGATTGAGAAGATATCCTAGAATGGAATCCAGAAAGAAATCCATCACTTAAGGGTTTGGTCAAAAGCTGTGAAAAAGGGTGGGAAGGAGCAAGCAGAGGATTAGGAGGAAGCCAAGAAAAAGCAGCAACATGGAATCCAAAAAGAAGAGATTGTAGAAAGAGGTGTCATCAACACTACAGAATGCTGTAGATAGTTCAAGCCAGATTAGAAATGGAAACTGTCAATTGATACAGTGGTACCCAATCAGAAGACCAGTTTCAATGATGAGATAGAAGACCAGTTTCAGTGGTTTTAGGATGCAAAATCTAGATTAGTAACAGGTTGAGGAGGAATAAATACAAGATGAGGAAGTAAGACAAAAAATACCGACAATACTTTCAAGCATTTTGCCTGTAAAGAACAGGACAGATATAATAGTAGTTGAAGGAGGGTTTGGAATGGAAGAAAGACGGAAGAGACTTCATTTATGACCACTTCTCTGACAATTTTTTCTTTGACTTCAACAAAGAATATACTTCTGCCAAGTCCAGCCATTGTTCAAAGATGTTGTATAAGTTATGTTCAAATATAGTATAAAGGCCACAGAGAAAAAACAAGTCTACCTTTGGCCCAGAATAATAATGTGCAACACATCATGACCTTGCAGACCCAGGAGTTTTACATTTATGTATATCCTTACATCTGTTTAAGGTCCTTAGGCATTTATTTTATTAATTTCAGTACAGATGATCTATTGGGACAGCCATCTACAACTTTCCTTAGTTTATATGTATTTTATATTTTTGTCATCATTTTGACAATGGGATGCCATAGTACCTGATTATAAAATACACTTAATTTTGATGCTGTTTATAACACTTGACAGGTTATTTTTCTCCATGATTTTCATATTAAAATTCTGTTTGTTTCATTTGAGCACCTGTGTGTATATGTTTCAATATTTTGAAACCAGATGCTTTTATTTTACAGTTTGATGAATTCCAGGTTCTGGGGTTTATAATGTAGATGTAATAATAATAATAATAATATAATTTAAAATATTTTCCACTTAAAATACACCAATGTTGATGCTTTTAGGAGAAATTAAATGAGTAGAATCAGTTCAAACTTATTAGGAAAAGGAGCTTTCCAAGCAACAAATAATCAAAAAAAAAAAAAAACCAACCAGGTTGAGACTTTACCATCTGTAAATTTGCTTAAAAACTAAAAATTTTTGGAAAATTTATCAAGGTAAACAGCTAGATCAATTACCCATTTTTCTGAAAATGATAGCAGATGACATCCAATTGCATCTGATAAACAAATTTAACATCAGACACTGAAAATTTGAGAAGCTCTCTCTGTTAGTCAAATTGATACTAGTTCAGAAGGCCCAGTGTTGGGCTAGTGAAGTATCCTGGAGGTCGCTGCACAGATAGGCTGGATCTCATGGCCCTTGGAAGTGTCCCTCTATAAATTCAATGATGGGGGCACATGTTAGCTCAACCACCTCTTTTTGTCAGGGCTTTAAAAAGCTTGAATGCACTTATTCTAGTTAATGAAAATGTTCAAACACTCTTGCAAACAGCAAATAAATTTTCAAAAAGGAATGTCTTAATTGACAAAGTTACTTGAATAAAAAGTTAACTGTAGGGGCTTCCCTGGTGGCACAGTGGTTGAGAATCTGCCTGCCAATGCAGGGGACACAGGTTCGAGCCCTGGTCTGGGAAGATCCCACATGCTGCGGAGCAACTAGGCCCGTGAGCCACAACTACTGAGCATGCGCGACTGGAGCTTGTGCTCCGCAACAAGAGAGGCCGCGATAGTGAGAGGCCCGCGCACCGCGATGAAGAGTGGCCCCTGCTTGCCCCAACTAGAGAAAGCCCTCGCACAGAAACAAAGACCCAACACAGCCAAAAATAAATAAATAAATAAATAAATAAATAATAAAAATAAAGGAATTTCTTAAAAAAAAAAAAGTTTAAAAGTTAATTGTAGAATCTAGGTAAACAGTATATAGATGTTCACCATAAAATTCTTTCTACTGTAGTAGATGCCTAAAAATTTTCAAGATAAAATGCTAACAAAAGTAGGAGGTTTGAAATAGGTTTAAATATGACAGTTACAATATGAAGGTAATCAATACAAAATTAAAATATATAGGTGAAATCTCAAATTAGCAGAGAACAAAAAGTATTCATCAATCTTATAAATGCAAAGATAGGAAAACTAAAGAAAATGCAAAAAAAGAAGTGATAATAGACTTAAAAGAATACAGAGGAAATAAGACAATATATTACAATAGTGTTAAATGGCTGCATCCTTTTATTAAAGAAGGAATAATAGCTAGCTATGTGATGCCTATAATAAATACAACCAATACAAAGGGTAAGGAAAAGTTTTAAAAATAAAGGAAGAAGCAAAGAAAGTAAAAAGAAATACCTTCAATAATTCTACAAAAAAAAGAATTATTTAAATATGTACCCTTCCTTTGAATCCAAACCAAGAGGGAATGATTCGATTTTGCCTTGATAGATGTTTCACTTTCACTTTTTTTCTTCTTTAAGCAAGTTAGGAATCAAGTTGAGTAAGATACCAAGCAGTAACTTAGAAGGCTAAAGTTAAAAGTGTTGATTTGCACTCAAGTGGATTGCATGGACTTTGGTGTATTTTCCTCCGGAGTTGGGTTTCCTTTCTCTGCATCTTTTACTCCAAAGTGTCGGGCCGTTAAGTCTCAAAGGGAAAAACATACTTGATTTTCATTTCTTAAAGGACTTCTGACTCTTTTGGTTTAGGATGTTAAGAGCTTACATAACTATAGCACAGTGATTTACCAAATGCTCAATCCTCATAGCAACTGAGAATATTGGGGTAACCTCAAATTATCAGACACTAAAACAACCAGATGGAAAGTGGGAGACCTAGCCAAGCAGCTCTTTTGCCTACACGATATCATACAACTTCGTAAGAACGTCCGGTACCACAGGCACTCTCACCAATACCCTCAACAAAACAAGCACCTCACACGTCCCCTATATTATAAGTGCCGTGTGGGATCAGATGAGTTAACACCGAACCTTGTAAACAGAAAATAACTGAATATGAGCAGTGAGTGTCTGCTAAATGTTTCACTCTAGAATAGGCGGGACTGTTGCATGGCAGAATATAGTTCAGATGCAAGGATAAAGGCAGTATACATCTGCTCATAAATCTTGATGAGGTACTAGGGGTGAGAAGAAAACAGCACTAATCCATTTTTATTAGGTATCATGGGTTTCTCTTAAAGAAAGAGACAAGAGTACAACTATTTATTTAAGTAAGACAAGACCACTTCTTAAGAGTTGTCAGGAGCGAAGGCGTGTTCAGGTCCTAGTAATTACTTTCTGTGCCATCAACAAAACACAGAACATTTATGATGCGTTTATTTTATAACAGATGCTGTGCTGGGTGATTTAGGAAGACTGTTTCTTTTGGTCTTCGTGGCCTCCCCAGAGAGTAAGTCCCATTACCTCTCTTCACAGATGAGGAAACGCAACCTCTGAGCATCTCAAGAACTGACTTTTTTTTTTTTTTGGTGATCCTAGCAAGCATTAGAGCCAGGACTTGGGGCTAGGTTCCACTTGACATCCAATCTGATGATTGTTTTCCCACAAGCTACACAGACTCTCTAAAAAATGTCAGATGAGGGACGTCACGTAGGAAGCTGAGAAAAAATACGTATCACAGTAGGGAGTTTGGCAGACATTAAACTCTTCCCTTGTGGATCCTAAAACTGGTAAATAACGTCTGGAAACAAAATCTCTGTAGAATGTGGCCGACCGCCTAAATTTCAGGACCTTGGAATTAATGTTGAGCGTATGGCGGGTGCTATACCTCTTCACAGCAGTTCTGTAAAAGCCCCTCTGTTGTTACATGCAATAGTAATGCCACATTATTAATCAATGCTTTTATATTATTGTTTTTCTTATATGTCAGGCTTCTCTCCCACCTGATGCCTTTTCCCCCAGCAGTTACAATTCCCTGGACTCCCTACAGATGGAGAGGTGGTAGATTACACAATAGCAAATAACCGTGAATGCCAGGACTTCCCCCCCCACCCCCCCCCCCCCCCCCCCCCCGCTCATTTTAAGTTATCTCTAATCCCCTTGATAAGTTAAGACAATAAAGGAAGCTTGGGTCTTATTCATTTCAAAATGGCAACTCAATTTTGTCATTTGGGAATTAATTCCAGATTTAAAAGGGTAAACAAAACCTAAATGAACTTCAAGTTCACGGCCATGATTACGAAGATCAATACCATACATGTGGAAAATTCTGACAAGTTAGTACAAGCACTTAATCCAGAAACTGTTTCTCTGGCAAACCCAGTCTACTCTGGAAGTAGCCAAGGAGATAGAAACGAAAACATCTGAGCAGCCAAGAGAGGCTGCTCTGAGTCACAAGCACACATGCCTACAGAGGCGAGGCAGATGCTACAACTGAATCAGAGGACTGGTGGGGACCAGTCCATATCAAGGAGGAAACAGCCACTCAGCTCCAGTGGATTTTTGCCTTGTACGAATATGGGATCAAGGTCATAGGATCTTCCAAGCTTCAAACAGAAGAAGCGTTTCCAGATGTTTTATGTGATATTTCCTCATATTTAAAATATTGTGAGGGCCAGAAAAAAAAAAAATCCCCACCATCCAAACTGGAGCCAAGATAAACCAATCGATGACTCAACTCTTGGCTACTTTTTACTACTGTAAAAATTAATAAACAGAAACCTCAATTAAAATAGAGTCCGGAGGCCAGAAGGGGCCCTCTCATGCCCTACAAGGAGAGCAGAGACGAACAGGAAGGAGAAGGGCTCCCCTTTCCTTCCTGGCAAGAGCTCCGCCAATGAGAGTCTGTCACAATTCAGCGAATGAAAAGCCATGGACTCCAGGTTTCTATCCTTTTGTCTCTATAAAAGAGTTCTCCTCTCCATTTTTGCTAGGGAATTGCGGGCGGATCACCATGGTTGCAGACCCTGAACTGAAATTGTTTGATGATCCTGAATAAACCCATTTTTTGCCGGAGAAATAACTGGCAGTCTATTTCAGGTCAGAACTATCCTACTTAAGCACTGAAGCCAGGACAATATAAATGACTCACTCAAAATCAGACATTTAGAAAGAGACAGAACTTAAAATAGAACTCAGCGTCCCTCATGCTCTCTATATTTATGTCATAACCCTCAAAAGACACAATGGATGGGATTCTCTTGGTGGCTGTTCCTTCAGTACATCATGTGAAGCCCACAACTAAGCCATAATCTGGAAAATAGATTAAAGACAAGTAGTAAACGTAGACAGCACTCTGCACTGTAGCTCCTCTCTGTCTATTAGTCAGTCACGGCTGCAGTATTAGCCCCTTTGAAATAGCAATTTCTACTCTTGGGCAGGCTGTTAGCAATAATAAAGGTGATTCTACTTAGACGTATTCACCATTAAGTGAACTGAGAACCAGGCTTGGGAGAAGGATCGCTGTTCGTCGTCACTGAAACCCTACATAACACTAATAAACTTAGTTTTTTTGCCTTATGTCATACAGATGGCATTTTTCATCTCAAAGTGTTTTTCAAAATTACTTTAAAATACCAATTGTTACCTGCAATCTCATCTCATTACAAGTCAATGAAAATCCATGCCTCTTTTGTACCTTGTATTGCTCAAAGCACTCAGAAAGCCACAGATTTAGATGAAGAACGTCTCATACTCTGAAATTCTCCAAAGGAGACTTTTCTGGTTCTTCACATACATTGAGTCTTCTTCTCCCATCCCAGGCTTTGGTCTCATCCCAAGCAAACCCACAGACTGGCAGACTCAATATGTTATTTCTATTTTCCAAGTATATTAACATTAATTCAAAATTAGTAAGAAAAATAAAGTCTGTCCTCATATCATCCAAAATCATCTCTTTTAATCCCCACCCTTTTAAAAACTCTCATGTAAATAAAGCTTTTTACAAAATTTAATGTTGCCACAGTTTCCTGATTCTTGATAATAATGTTACCTTCATCATAGGATCAATAACAAAGTATCAAGAGTAATAGGGAAATGTGTTTCCTTTATTACTCCAATGCATATACTCAGAGTAATACACAACACATGTTGTCTCCTATGTGTCAGACACTCTGGCCATGAGCTATGAGACAGCTATTATTGAATCCATGGCACAGATGAGGAAACTGAGCCAGAGGAAAGTTAAGTAAGTGGCCAAAGATTGCCAAGCCAGACAGTGGCAAGGCCAGGGCCTGATTTCAGGAAGTCTACCTTCAAAATCCAAATACTTACTAGACCATGATATCTCACTACGAAGCATCAGCAAGGGTGCTCCTGGTTGCCTCCTATCTGCCACGGTAAACAGACACACCACGAGGAAGGTGAGGTCCTGGAGGCCCATGCAGATTTGTGGCCCATACTTGAGGCTCTCCTCAGGTCACACTAACCATAAGAGCAGATGATTTAGGATCTTTAATCAGGGCTCTTGAGAACTCAATATTATTCCCGAAGCCATTGCATGGCTCTGGGAAAGGTTCTGAGATGAAGATAAAGTCTATCTGATACACTGAGGGAGGAGAATTATCTGCCAAGCCTCAAGATTATTCCTTTCTATCTCTAAACAGGAGAGATGTAGGGGAAGATATGAAAATAAAACAAGCAATAGCAAGTGCGAGGTGCCTTCCTATCCACCAGGCTACCCGAGACCTCGCTATACACTGGATTCGTGCACAGCTGAGGAGGAAAAACGGCAAAGAGGACAGTAATGGGGGACTCAGGTTCAAAGTTAAGTCAATAACATTTAGCAAGTAGCCCACAAGCGCTTTCATTTTATCCTTCCGGTAATCCCGTGCGGTGGATGTTACTGTCATGGGACACATAAAGAAATTGAGGTGCAGAGTTGTTAAGTCACTTAACTAAGATCAGCCCTGTTGGGAAGTAAGAGCCAGAAAGTAAAACGTCAGACAGACATGAGCAAGTTTACGCTCTGCAAGCACAGGAGGGGGAAAAAAGACCGCCAGCCAGATACTCCTAGATTTCAATCATTCATGAGAAAAATATAAGCAATATTAAGTCTATGGGTTTTTAAGGTGTTTTCCCAGGATGCTGTTTATTTTGATATTTGCATTTACACTGTGCATATAGCTCTGTGAAATGGTCGCCATTTATATTCAGAGAAAAGCAGAGAAAATAAATAGGTTGGCAATGCCAGAACTAGAAATTACAGCATTAAAGGAGATGAAGGCACTGGCCCTAGAATTTCTCAAGGGGGCTGCCCCTCATCCTCCAAGCGCCCAGATTTACAAATGTCCCTTCCCATAATGCAAGGGATGAGACAAGAACAGAAGCCAAACTCAGGCATCAGATCACAAACAGCAAAACTCAACGTGTCAGAGAGTGTCTATCCCAACCCACCTCCGCAACAAACAAGGTAAAAGGAGAAATTGGAGGTTAAAAAGTAAACTGCCCAAGGTCAAATAGCAAGTCTGTTTGACCAGGACAAGAACCCAGGCCATCCTGGTTATTAGTCTAGGGTTCTCTCCTCTACTTTCAGGCTATAGTGTAGGGGTCCTAAGTAGAATGCAGGACTCCGGTTTTAAGTTCTGATGCTAATACTAATTCATGACCTTGAGCAAGTTATTTAACCTTGTATACACCTTGGTTTCCTCATTAGCAAAAATGGGGACAGTAACAGTGCCTACCTAGTAGAGTTACGATGCATAGAAGAGAAGCCAGAGTTAGCGTGCACATCAGCACACAGCACGGAGACGGGTCCAAAGATGTGTTTTATAATGTTATCAGCTTATTAAGATGCCCATGAAAGTACATTATAAATTGTAAAGTGTCACTGGATATTATTTATTACTACAGCCTATTTTTTTTAACAAGGAAATGTACCATCCTATATAAATCTCTTCTTTCTTATACATCATAATAGCACTTAAGCAGTTACAAAATAATCTATAAAATCATCTTGCTTCTCATCATTTTTAATAATAACACACGCAAACTGCACTCATAATCATTTTTAATATTGCTCCATATCACAGCCCAGACCCAGAGAGTAAAGGTCTCCTTTCACAGTACTGCAGATTATTCAAACGGCCTTCTCGGACAATTCATTCAAAACAAAATTGAAAGATGTAATCTAAAAAGAAACATGTTTGGTCTTTGTCCACAGTACCTGGCACAGAGCACCTAAAACCCTTGGGATTTCTTGAGTGGTAGGTATGTTGTTATTTACAACAAGCCCTCTTGGACCATATGCTCATGAGATAACTCACAGCCAGGCCCCTAGGTAGCCTCAGACTGGGGACTGGCAACAGACAGACCAAACGGGATTAAAGAGTGGGAACTTTTTAGCTCCATCCCTCGGTCTCTGGGGAGGGGAGAGGGGCTGGAGATAGAGTTCAATCACATGACCAGTGATTTCATCAATCATGCCTATGTGATGAAACCTCAATAAAAACTCTGAAACTCTGAGGCTCAGAGAGCTTCCAGGAGGGCAAACACATTGATATGCTGAGTGGGTGCATACCTGGAAAGGGCATGGAAGCTTCAGCTCCCGTGCCTGTCCTCTACATCTCTTCTATTTGACTGTTCCTGAGTTGTATCCCTTACAATAAAACTACAGTCATAGTACAGCTCTTTCCTGGGTTCTGTCAGTTGTTCTAACAAATTATCGAGTCTAAAAGGGAGTCACAGAAACTCCCAAATTTGCAGCTGGCTCAGCAAAAGTGTAGGTAGCTTGGGGACATCTAGATCTCAGGGCTAGAATCCGAAGTAGGGGCAGTCTTGTGGGACTGAACCCTTAATCTGTGTGGTCTGTGCCAACTCTGAGCACTTGGTGTCGGAACTGAACAGAGATATAAGGCACCCGGTGGGTGTCAGAGAATCGCTGTTGGGATGGTGCAAAAGAGAATTTCTTCTCAGTCTTTTCTCGTATGTTGATAACTGGACTGGGTATGAAATCCAGTTTTTATACCTCCTCTTGCGATTTCTAGATTCCTCATCTAGAGGTAAAAGAGAGGCTGTCTGCACCTCCCCCTCGAGGTCCTCAGGCTGTGTCTGAGGTTATGGAGATCCAAGGCAATCACTGGATATGGTGAAACTAAAGTAAAACCTTAGAAGCAACCTTGATTGATCTACTAGGAACTTTTCTTATTTGGGTCATCCCTGGTATCGGCAAAATCCTTCCAGTTGTATATTGATAAAGATGTGCTTGCTTCCAAGGTATTGTATAGGGCTGCGAGTCATCCAGAGACCCAGATAGTTCTAAAGCAGCACGCGTGTGGGACCGCATCCCTGAGTTCCAGCATGGGTTCTACATCTTAGAATGTAAACGACCTCATCAAGGTCATACAGCTAAGGTATCTCCATTTCTGCATTCACATACTAAGGAAGTCACAGCAATTTTGAAAATGTGTTCTAGGAAACACCTGTGTTACACTCACCTGGTGTGTTTGTGATGGCAGTTGACACTGCCCCGGATCTGTGTACTCAGATCTGAGTTTGGGACCCCGGAATCTACATTATTAACAAGCACTCCAGGCAATTCTGATACCCTGTAATAATTGGCAACTTCAATGTGTAACCCCTTTTATTCCATTATATCAATTTATTGCATCAGCTCTATCACATCATTTCTCTAAGTGAGAAAAAGGTTATCATTTTGGTGAGGGCACTAACAATGCAAGCATCATATACTCCAGTATTAATAAGTATTAGGCTAGTTAGATAAAATCAACTCTTCCTGCAATGCGCCAAACTAGACAGTTCTCTCTGATGATACCCCCAAATTCCTTGTACAATTTAATCTTTGTAGTAGCTCCTTTTATGTGAGTTTTTTTTTCAGATAATGGTATTATCTCTCCATTTAAATGGTCTATACAGCAAGCCAGTTGCAATCTTCTTGACTGATGCAGTAATTTCAGGCAATGAGCAGATACGCTTAAAGTAGTTAATGCTATGATGCATTATTTTTTAACCATTATGGAAGTACTACTTAGAGTAAAAAGGAATTTAATTGATTCTGATGTAGTTAAAAATGTAAATGCTTCTGAACGTAAAGATTAGCACTGACTGCTCAAATCTATCTCCTTCAGTGGGCATCCACTGTTACAAACTTTCAGATTCTTGCTTCTCCTTTTTTCTCTCCTCCCCTCCCTGTTTTACTCCCTTTCATGTTGTATCTGGGTTATTATCTGAGGCACTTAGCTGAGGTCACTGGCTTCCTTATTTTTATTTTAAGGTAATCATCCCCTATACAGATGTCTTTACATTTAAGTATCTATACTTTTCAAAGCTTCTCAAACTGGCATGTTGGGAAAACACAGAATGACTTAGATCATCTGCTGCATCTACATTCCTGCTTCCTTCGTTTAAGGGGCTATTAAATTGATGCCTCAGTGTACAGATTGAAGTCATCTGTTATGAGTAAGGTAACTCCATCATGGCTAGGAAAATCAAAGGTTCACCAAAAATACTGTAATGGTTAACTTAAAATCAAGACTGTGTTGGATGGTGAAGGTCTTTTATTTTTATTATTACAAAAAGATCCCAAGGGAAGCCAAGAGTCCTCAAGCTTTGATTCATTTTTATGTACAAGAATATCTTCCTACATGCCAGCTGCACAGAACAGACTCTCTAAATGTGGATCCTAACCACTTGGGAGGGAGTAAGTAGGAGGGAGGCATGTATAGCTATAAGAATATGATCAGAACTACAGATCCTCTTCACCCCCCACCATAAAAAGGACATTATACACACTGGGCTGGAAACCTTCCTACACAGGCGCTCAGTCAGAATTACTCAAACTGTGGGCCATCAACAGTGCTGGTCTGTGAGTTGCTTGTTACTACTCTACAGCAAGTACTGAAATTGAGAAAAAAGCATTCCGAAACTTCATAGAGATTTGACAGAACAATTTTATACTTACTGAATATAATAACATAAAAAGGGAGACTGTACCTCAGGAAACAAGAAAAATTTCAAATAAAACAACCTAACCGGGCTTCCCTGGTGGCGCAGTGGTTAAGAATCTGCCTGCCAATGCAGGGGACATGGGTTCGAGCCCTAGTCCGGGAAGATCTCATATGCCACAGAGCAACTAAGCCCGTGCGCCACAATTACTGAGCCTGCGCTCTAGAGCCTATGAGCCACAGCTACTGAGCCTGTGTGCCACAAATACTGAGGCCCACGTGACTAGAGCCCGTGCTCCACAACAAGAGAAGACACCACAATGAGAAGCCCGTGCACTGCAACGAAGAGTAGCCCCCGCTCACCACAACTAGAGAAAGCCCGCACGCAGCAATGAAGACCCAACGCAGCCAAAAATAAATAAAATAGGGCTTCCCTGGTGGCGCAGTGGTTGAGAATCTGCCTGCTAATGCAGGGGACACGGGTTTGAGCCCTGGTCTAGGAAGATCCCACGTGCCGCAGAGCAACTAGGCCCGTGAGCCACAACTACTGAGCCTGCGCGTCTGGAGCCTGTGCTCTGCAACAAGAGAGGCCACGATAGTGAGAGGCCCATGCACCATGATGAAGAGTGGCCCCTGCTTGCCACAACTAGAGAAAGCCCTAGCACAGAAACGAAGATCCAACAGGGAAATCAATCAATCAATAAATGAATCTTAAAATAAATAAATAAATAAATAAATAAAACAAATTAAAAAAACCCAACAACCTAACCTTACATCTAAAGGAACTAGAAAAAGAACAAAGAAAACCTGAAGTTAGTAGAAGGAAAGAAATCATAAAGATCAGAGTAGAAATGAATGAAATAGAGACTAAAAAAAAAACAACAGAAAAGATCAATGAAACTAAGAGTTGGCTCTTCGAAAAGATAAACAAAATTGATAAACCTTTAGCCACACTCATCAAGAGAAAAAAGAGACAGGGCCCAAATCAATAAAATCAGAAATGAAAAAGAAGTTACAACCAACACCACAGAAATATTAAAACAAAAGATCACAAGAGACTGCTACGAACAACTATATGCCAATAAAATGGACAACCTAGAAGAAATGGACAAATTCTTAGAAATGCACAATTTCTGAAGACTGAACCAGGAAGAAATGGAAAATATGAACAGACCAACTACCAGCAATGAAATTGAATCAGTAACTAAAAAACTCCCAACAAACAAAAGTCCAGGACCAGCTGGCTTCACAGGTGAATTCTACCAAACATTAGAAGAGTTAACACCTATTCTTCTCAAACTATTCAAACTTCTCAAAAAACTGCAGAGGAAGGAATGCATCTGCACTCATTCTAAGAGGCAAGCACCACCCTGATACAAAAACCAGACAAAGACATCACACAAAAAAGAAAATTACAGGCCAGTATCACTGATGAACATACATGCAAAAATCCTCCAAACTAAATTCAACAATACATTAAAAATATCATACACCATGATCAAGTGGATTGATCTCAGGGATGCAAGGATTTTTCAATGTCTGCAAATCAATCAATGTGATACACCACATTAACAAATGAAAGAATAAAAATCATATGATCAACTCAATAGATGCAGAAAAAGTCTGCATCTGTTGAGACAAAATTCAACATCCATTTACGATTAAAAAAAATAACTCTCCAGAAAGTGGCTATTAAGGGAACATACCTCAACATAATAAAGGCCACATACGACAAACCCACAGCTAACATCACTCAATGGTGAAAATTAAAGGCATTTCCTCTACGATCAGGAACAAGACAAGGATGCCCACTCTCGCCGCTTTTATTCAATATAGTTTTGGAAGTTCTAGCCACAGCAATCAGAGGGTAAAAAGAAATAAAAGGAATCTGAATTGGAAAGGAAGAAGTAAAATTGTCACTGTTTGCAGATGACATGATAATATACAGAAAAAACCCTAAAGACACTACTATAAAACTACTAGAGCTCATCGATGAATTTGGTAAAGTTGCAGGATACAAAATTAATACACAGAAATCTACTGCAATTCTATACACCAACAACAAACTATCAGAAAGAGGAAGTAAGGAAACAATCCTATTTACCATCACATCAAAAAGAATAAAATACCTAGGAATAAACCCACCCAAGGAGAAGAAAGACCTGTATTCAGAAAACTATGAGATACTGATGAAAGAAACTGAAGATGACACAAAAAGGTGGAAAGATATACCACGTTCTTGGATTGGAAGAATTTACATTGCTAAAATGACCATACTACCCAAGGCAATCTACAGGTTCAAAGCAACCCCTACCAAAATACCAAGGGCATTTTTCACAGAGGTAGAACAAATAATTTTAAAATTTGTACGGAAACACACATAAAACTGCAAATAGCCAAAACAATCTTGAGAAAGAAGAACATAGCTAGAGGAATCAAGCTCCCTGACTTCAGACTATATTGTAAAGCTACAGTAATCAAAACAGTAAGATACTGGCATAGAAACAGACACACAGATCAATGGAAAAAAAAAGACAGCCCAGAAATAAACCCACAGATTTATGGTCAATTAATCTATAAAAAAGGAGGCAAGAATACAAAATGGCAAAAAGGCAGTCTCTTCAATAAGTGGTACTGGGAAAACTGGACAGCTATGCATAAAAGAATGAAATTAAAACATTTTCTTACACCATATACAGAAATAAACTCAAAATAGATTAAAGACCTAAATGTAAGATTGGAAACCGTAAAACTCCTTGAAGAAAACATAGGCAGAACACTCTTTGACATAAATCACTGCAATATTTTCTTGGATCTGTCACCTAAAGCAAAGGAAGCAAAAGTAAAAACAAACAAATGGGACCTAATTAGACTTAAAAGCTTTTGCACGGCAAAGGAAATCATCAACAAAACAAAAAGACAACCTACTGAATGGGAGAAAATATTTGCTAATCATATGACCGATAAGGGGTTAACATCCAAAATAAACAAACAGCTCATACGACTCAACATTTTTTAAAAAACAACCCAATTAAGAACTGGGCAGGAGACCTGAAGAGACATTTTTCCAAAGAAGACATACAGATGACCAACAGGAACATGAAAAGCTGCTCAACACTGTTAGTTATTGGAGAAATGCAAATTAAAACTACAATGAGATATCACCTCCTACCTATCAAATAGCTATCATCTAAAAGACCACAAATATCAAATGTTGGTGAGAATGTGGAGAAACGGGAACCCTCTCACACTGTTGGTGAGAATGTAAATTGGGGCAGCCACTGTGGAAAGCAGTATGAAGGTTTCCGAAAAAACTAAAAATAGAAGTACCTACCATATGACCCAGCAATTCCTGCGTATATATCCAAAAAAAATGAAAACACTAACTCAAAAACACACATGTACCCCAATGCTCATAGCAGCATTATTTACAATTGCCAAGATATGGAAGCCCTAAGTGTCCATCAACCGATGAATGGATAAAGAAGATGTTGTATATGTATGTGTGTGTATATATATATATATATATATATATACATACACACACACACACAATGGAATACTACTCAGCCATAATAAAGAATAAAATCTTGCCACCTGCAACAACATGGATAGACTCAGAGTGTATTATGCTAAGTGAAATAAGTCAGACAGAGAAAGACAAATGCTGTATGAGATCACTTCTATGTAGAATTTAAAAAATAAAACAAACTAGTGAATATAACAAAAAGGAAACAGACTCACAGATACAGAGAACAAACTAGTGGCTACCAGTGGGTAGAGGGAGGGGTGAAGGGCAAGATAAGGGTAAGGAATTAAGACGTGCTAACCATTATGCATAAAATAAATAAGCTACAAGGATATATTGTACAACACAGGGAATATAGCCAATATTTTATAATAACTATAAATGGAGTATAACCTTTAAAAATTGTGAAGCACTATGTTGTATACCAGTAACTTACATAATATTTTACATCAACTACATCTCAATTTTAAAAAGAGAACTTGTAGTTTGTATATTTGTAATTTCATTCTTTATTTTTACTGTATTTTAGAAGTGTGTTAGTCTAATCCGCAATGGATTAGAAATTTTAAGAACACAACTGGCCCATCACCACAGACAATTTGAGAGGCATTGCTCTCCATGGCAGCCTGCACTCACCTCTCATGAGAAGTCTCAAAAGATCACAGAACTCCTAAGACATAACAAGCCCAACTGTACAAATTCCAAAAGCCTATGCATCCCATACATGAGATATGTGTAACCCGTAACCCATATAAGAGATGCAGCTGCAGAGAAATGGCAGGCAACCTCGTACCACGTGGGCCAAAAGTTAGTCAAGAGCCAGAACTCCGAATCTCCAGGATGAAAGAAGTGATCAAATAGCAGGAAACACAGGGCAGAGGTGGATGAGGCTAATGTTATAGAGTCCAAATGTGAGCTTCAGGTCCTTGAGCTGAGCAAGTGCTAGGAACCATGACCTGGGTGACAGATTCACACCTCTGGGGGATGCACTGGGCCCTCGAATGAAATACATGCAATGCACTCAAAGGGAGAAGCCTCCTGTGTTGTAACACCTGCATCAGAGGCCATCGGTGGTGAGTGCTGCGTAGGACGGGAAATGTGGGTGACAGACTGTGGGTGACTCTGTGAGCACATCAACATCCCCTGCCGGCCACTTCTCTAAAGGGAAACAAATCCACTGTGGGAACTGGGCATCCCGAGTGTCGGAGCTCCTGATAACAAACACAAATATGCATCTAGTCCGGGACCCTCGGGGGCTCTCTGAAATGAGTCCACAGGCCTCTTCCTAGCCCCCTTATTCATGGGGTTGGGGGCTATCAGAATTCACAGGGAGGGGTGTAGGGTAGCTCCCTCCAGCAGACTGTCCACAATGAAGTGAGTATTCATGGGCTGAGGGAACACCCACTGCCCACTCCCAGAGCCTTTGCAAATCTGTCAGCAAAATGCAGCTCTGTCAATGATGAAAACTATTGTATCCTTTAAGCGTGTTGCAAAAAAATAAAGTTCAGGATGACCCTTGATTATATTGTTCTAGGTATAATGTGCAAACACTCAAACAAGCCATGTACTGAGAAACAGGAGAATGAGTTTCCATGCTGCCCCAGCCCTCCATCTACCCACCGCCCCCACCAACACACACACACACACATAACACACACACACACACACACACACACTATCACTAGCTCCCAATATGACTCAAGGCTCAAGGCAAGGGTGACTTCCTCACTCTGGATCTGTAGAGCTTGCCCAAGGCCACACAGAGACCTATAACATTCCTCAGAGGACAGCCCAGGTCTTCCAACCTCAAGCTCCACATACTTTCCATGTCTCTGATCTATTTTAAAAGTAAACAAATTCTGCACTTACTAACTCCAGTTGAAGGCAGGAAATGTCTTTAATGATTTACACCAAGCAAAGCCATTCCACATCTTAGATGCTGTGAGAAACCCAATGAAATGTCAGCTTCGAACACATTTTTTTTCTTAGAATATTAGAACTCAGTACTGCAATTGAGGTATGTGCCTGAATAAACAGGCAAAGTGGTTAATAATAATTATATGTCCATGAAAACAAACACAAAGTTTGGTGAAAGAAAAACAATGCATCTTACCAAGTTTCTCACTGAAAACTGGAATTTTCAAAGCAGTTTCTAGTCCAAGGATTGTTCAAGAAGGTATATGTCTGATAAACAGGGAAGAGAAACGGTTGGTGCTACGTGAATGGATCCATTGGCCTAAAAAAGCCAAGTCCTTGTAAGTTATCCAGAACCAGGAACCTCTGACAGAACTGTTGCTGGGTGGGAATTGTATCAGTGGCAGAGCTAAAACAACCTCTAATGCTTGAGTATCCTTAGTGTTTTCCCCACTCTTTTCTCCCCCAAGGGAAATTCAGTCTTCGCTTTCTATCTTTGCCATGGGATTTTGTTTATTAAGACCTTTTTTTTTTTAACATTTTTATTGGAATAAAATTGCTTTACAATGGTGTGTTAGTTTCTGCTTTGTAACAAAGTGAATTCGCTATACATATACATATATCCCCATATCTCCTCCCTCTTGCATCTCCCTCCCTCCCATCCTCCCTATCCCACCCCTCCAGGTGGTCACAAAGCACTGAGCCGATCTCCCTGTGCTATACTGACTTTAATGACCATGAGACCAATCCGTGATAGGAAAAACCACAAAGGCCTGATGATCTTGTGAGACTGACGTTGGGAATGGAAAGAACCACGGAGTTTGAGGAAGCAAGAGAAAGGACTGAGCGAGGAGGAACAGGACAAAAGACCAACTAGGCTTAAGTCCAGTGACGCTGGAAGAAACTGATGGTCATGCAAGTGATTGGCGGGGGTAGGGAAGGGCAGCTCCTGTTGTGAGAGATATAGTTAAAAGAAACGTAAAGAGTGACTATGAAGTTCTGTTGTGACTATGGTCCAACACTTGCAAATCTGCTTTGATCATTACCTGACAGTTGGAAGCAAGGTGAGGGGCAGGGAACAGGGGCGTTCTGAATCAATAGCACACCAAGGCACCGCCTAACAAGCCCACTCGGGATTACTTAGTTCTCTGCAAGACTGTACTTGTGTTTGACATTGCTGTTTACCATTTGATTGGAGCTCAAGACACTGTAAAGTTACATGTTAACTTGCAGATTTATGTCCGGTACAAAAGATACCCCCAAACATTAAGGTTTTATTGCCCTATAGGACATTAACCAGTTTTTGTATCTAACCTGGCAAACTTGGGCTAACATTTTAAAATTCATATAAATGTCCAAGCTCTCAACTGTCCTTGTAATCATCTCATCTGTTTCCTTATGAATGAGTTAAATAAAGCTGACACATGTGTACATTATATGTGTATCAAAGTCACATGTTTAACCTGTGAAAATGATACTGTGACAAGAATTAAGGATATAAAACTCCTTTGGCCACAATCATTACCATTTGCTTTTGTATTAAAGCCTCAGATTTCTTTTTCATTATTTTTTCAGTTGCTAAACTCTTTCTTTGAACAACAACAAAAAAGCCATCTGAGTTGCCTGGGAGTTTTAAGTCTTTTACATTTTTCCCAGAGGGGGAGCTGCATTTGGGGATGTCCTGAGGCCTGGAGGTCAGTGTAACTTCTGGGCAAGGCTCCTTGGAGTCTGCCCATTTCTGGATGTTCTCTTGGTTCCAAAGGCTTTTGGATAGACCTCTTGCCTAGGTGGTAAGAATATGCTAATGCTTCCTCAGTTTTCCCTCTTCTTCCACAAAGAAGGAAATAAAATCACCACTGATGATCAAGCTGAGCCTCTTGAGGATGACCAGAAGAGGCAGAACTGTTTTCCAACTAGAGAAGAAATTCATCAGACCAGAGTAAGGACCAGCAGACAAAGTCCTCACGAACACATAGAAAAGCAAAGTATCCCACACGTCTCTCAACCCTGCCAATATGTAAATCCCTTAGCAGCTTGCAAATGATTTCATTTTCACATTTGGGAGAGGAGAATAAAGAGGAAAAACATTTCCATTGCCATCACTGATAGAAATCGTATTTAGACGCCGATATCAGCATAAACACATGTGGATCTGTACTCATTTTCCAGTCATTTGAAGTGTTTATATCTGTTGAATATGTATTATTAAATTAATGCTGATTGGAGTTAGGAGGCAATTTTAGATTGAAATGTATTTCATTGTGCGGCAGGTAAAGCTGAGTGTGGGAAGCAAATTATCTGGCAAATTGAACTTGCTGCACTCCAAATACCCATTCCCGGTGAATACTTGATTTCCTGATTATCTGCTTGGTTTCCTTCTCAGAGCTGACAGCCTCCTTCCAGAGCCGCCTTCTGGGGAGAGAAATCAGTGTGCGGGATGGAAGAGACATGGGGCATGTGACTTGGGTCCTGATGAAGGGCCAGGGTCCCCGAGTGTTCCTTTAATAAATAAATAAATCATGGATTGAGAAGGAGGGGCCCAGCCACTCCTGGGTTCCTTTTGAGTTTAAGTAAAGCCAGAGTTGATTTTTTAATTAAATTAAGTCAAGGCAATGAGAAGTACATTCAATGAAGAAGGGATATGGATTCAAATCAACTTGGTGGGGAAAAGGGAAAGAGTGAGTCAGGTATGGGGTGTGGGAGGGTGGTCAGAGCTTAAATAATCACAGTTCTTACACAGCTTAAATAGGGAGAAACTGGGGGACTTCCCTGGCGGGCCAGTGGTTAAGACTGCGTGCTCTCAATGCAGGGGGCGCGGGTTCGAACCCTGGTTGGGGAACTAAGATCCCACATGCCACAAAGTGCGGCCAAAAAATAAAATAAAATAAAATAAAATAATAGGGAGAAACTTGTAGATTGTGCCCTATAGGACAGATTCCTACAAACTGCTGGAGTTTTGTGGGTGTGACTGCTCCAAAGTCCCCACTCTCTCCTCTTCCTGTGTCTTCCCCCAACACAGGAGGGCATGTCAGCCAGGCTATGCTTCCCAAAGGGTTGTTCTCTGGCTCCACCTCCACCAGTACCAGCGGGGACCATGGAAGCTTCGGGGGGTGGGCAGGGTGGAGTGTGAAGAGACACAGAGTCAAGGAGCCCCAGCCGCTGACTTACGCTGCACAGGAGAAAAGTTCTCAGCACTGAGGTTCTGTGCCCCATAAATGCAGCCTCTGTCACAGGAGTATCAGACGCCAGAGACGGTCAACCCTATGGCCGCTCCCCACCACGGCACTGTGCCTGACCAGTAGTGAGAAGGATAATCTGATGTATCTATTTTCAGTGGAATTCACCATATTTTTCCCCATTGGCCATCAGTTTGGTGGCTGGATAGGCTTAGCCCCAGTAAAATAAGATGCTGGCAGGATGGCTATTTCAAGAAAGTCCTAGCCAATTATCTAGATAATTGTAGCAAATTAAAATAGGATAGGATTTTCTAGCTATACTTTTTTGGTAGGTTTTCTACTTTTACCTGGATTTTTGGAGGGGGATTTTACATTTTGCCTAATTTGGCTCTGTGGTCTGACCACATTTTGGGAAGAAATAGGCCAAGTTTCATTTCTACAAAGACTAGCTTTGGCTCTATTAATGAAACAGAATGACATGATACAAATGACAATAACTAAGATTTTCTGAATGCCTACAGTGTGGCAGGCACTCTTTTAAATGTTTTACACAAATAACCCCCATTTAAATCTCACAGCTCTATGAGGTAGCCTGTATTCTCCTCTCCATTCTATAGATGAGGAAACTGAGGCATGGAGAGGTAAAGTAACCTACCCAAGATCACACAGCCGGCGTCTTAGTCAAGAGGCTAAGTACTATATCAGGCAATCCTAAAACCTCAGTGACTTAACATACTAGACATGTATTTCTTCCTCCAATAAAGTACAATTCAAATACTTCAAATCAAGTAAGCCCCATCCCTTCTGGGAGGCTCTTTTTCAAGCAATGACTCAGGAATCCAGGAATCAAAAGGCTTCAACACATGGCCCAGGGGAGCATCACAGAGGGACCAAAGTGTGGAGAAAGCAGATCCTATTCTCAGAAGCTTCCTAGGTCAGGATGTGACATGCATCATTGCCTCTCACATTTTATTTCCCAGCACAAATCACGTGGTTCCACCTAGATGCAAAGGAGCTCATGTAATGCCTGGCTGGACAACCACCTCCCAGCAACAACTCTCACCATTCTGAGCAGAGGCCGTCAGCTCTAGTGACCAGCCAGCCCCTCTGCCACAGCTAGTACACAGCCGAGCTGAGATTTGAAATTCAGCTCTTTAAACCCTCTGCTGGGTCAAATTTTGTGTTAAGGACTAGCACTGTTGTTGTTTTATAAGATACAAAAGTATATCTCTAAAAGAATGCTTCTAAGGAAAAATATCGTGCATTATAGGGACCAAATCATGTAAACAATTAAAGCCAGCCAAGGGAAACAAAGGAAACAAACAAGGGAAACAAAAAGAGTGACGCTCACGCTAGCTAAGGGCCGCTGCTGTTCAGCTTCAAGGCCAGGGAGAGAGAGAGTTGGGGATTATGTAACTCTGTCTAAGGACAAATGCAAATCTAGTATGGTTCACCTATTACTTTTTTTTTTTTTATTTGGTGAGAGAGAAGAGAGAGAGAAATACGAAATACAAAATGTTATGAGAAAGCTCTCCAGATTTTCAAATATTAGTTCTGGCAGGCATTCCATTTCCAGCATAATTAGCATTTGAAAGAGAGGTGATTTCATAGGAATAGGCCTAAGGGATTGCACTGATATCCTGAAGTATCTGGTGACGGGCCGAGGGGAGATTCTCTCAGAGCCATGGACTGACCTGCAGCGCCTACAAATGGCTGACCCACAGTCTTCCTTGGCTCTGCCTAGCTGTCCAACCTAACCTCCTCCAGACACTCCTCTTCAAAACCCCCTTCTGTCCACTAATCCTGACGCTTAGCCAAATTCTGCTTCTCAACATTCTTCTCTCTCTTTTCTTCTCTTCCTTCTTCTCCATCCATTGGATGTTTCTTCCACTCTTTCTGGCCTCAAATATCATTCTAATGATGACTTGCAAAAGTTAGGTCTTAATTCTCTCTCTCCTCTAAGCTATAGGATGACCTTTCCAGGAAATGTCATCTAAACCAGATTCTTCACCCAGAACACTGACTATCTAAATCTCACTTCACATCTTGATTTCCTCAGGTGGGTCACTTACACTAGTGCTTCTCAAACGATTGTGTGTGTGTGTTGATGGCGTGGAGCCGGTTCATATTCTGAATTCCTCCTCCCATTTCAGACTGACACCACTGGGAGCTAGTTCTCCATGAAAACTTTCACATCTCTGTTTGGTCTGAGCTTTCTGAGAAGTAGAAAACTTGGGTAGAGGATGATTTAATAGCAAACGTACCTTAAAAGCTGAAAACAGGATATGGCTCTGTAGAGCTTTGGAGACTTCTCTATCCTAGAGCCATTGGCTTACATTTCACAGGCTAGGGAAGCTACAGATCTCTTTCCCCTTGCCTCCCTGGAGAATATTTATTAATATTCCAGAGTAAAGGTTTTTCTCCCTCTGGAGGGAAGATGGGCTGACATGCCAACCACCCTCTATAAGCTCCAAGTCTCATAATTTCTGGGTTCCTCTCCTGCTCATACTGTGTCACCCCAAGAGGACTGGGGCTCAGGAAACTGATGCAAAAATACTCTGATCCAGAGACCCCATGTTTTCTATAAGAATATCATATGCATATAAATATAGCAGGTACATGTATGAAACACAATAAAATTACATGCTAAGAGAGTACATCTTAAAAGTTCTCATCACAAGAAAAAAATGTAACTACATGTGGTGATGGGTGTTAACCAGATTTATTGTGATAATCATTTTGCCATATGTACAAGTACCAAATCATTATGTTGTATACCTGAAACTAATATAATGTTATATGTCAACTATATCTCAAAAAAAAAAAAAAAGTCATGCAAGGACACCTCAGAAGTACAATGGTCCAGGATGTGGGGTGAGATTGCCCAGGTGTGAATCCTGGTTTTGCCATTTACCAAATCTGTGTACTCATCAGCAACTTAAATTCTGTGGCTTGGTTTCTTCATCTATGATGTAGAACCTCACGTGTGTGTTGTAAAGAGTCAAAAAGTTGACACAGGTGGAGAACTCAGAACACTGCCCACCTCTGCTAAGTGCTCAACAGGAACCTAACTGCTATTGTCATCAGGCAGGATGTGGGTCTGATCTCCAAGGCTCTCTCCTTTCTCATAAGGGTCATCCCAGCCCCTTCCAGCAGATCCAGGACAAAGTCAAGAAGGGTTGGACCCATAGCTGATCAGGGAACAGGACTTGCATCCTCATGCAGGGACTCAACTGTGCTGAATCCAGGTGATCAGACGCAAATGTGGTGATAAGACCCCATACACCACCTTTACAAAAGCACCCTCCTTTGCCAGTTCTGCAGAGATCTGACTGAGTCTTTTCCTCAAAGGCGAACTGAACCAACTTCCAACGATTTCTTCCCATTTACCCAGCTCAACTATGAGTGCCCATAATACCTCTTTGGATTATTTATCTTAAAAATCATGGGACCATTTGGTACCTATGAAGAAAGGCTTAAAAGCAAAAACTATTTAAATGAGACCCAAGCAACAGTATTACTACAAGTAACTACTTCTAGATGCAATAAACAAACAAACTGAATTTAGTGGGGGTGGGGGATAAGGCTTGAAACAGCCTTGAGGTCCTCTTCCTAAAAAACAAACTGCATGATATGCAAAAGCAAAGGCATAAAACATAGAAGCCAAAATTTTATTATTACATAAAGTCACTGTGTCATCTTGCCATCAAAGTTTCTAATCCTTACTTTCAGTTTCTATGCTCAGTGCGACGTGGATCAGTACCAACGTTGTGTGGACCGACGCTGACCCCTGGATTTTCCTTTGAGTGGCACTCACTTCCATCACCCACCAGATGGTTCAGGTTAAACTTCAGCATTGACCTATTTACAACTCCTTAATGGAGGTTATATGGGGAGAACCTGGAATAATGCCCAGCACGTAAGTAAGGCTTCTGTGGATGTTAACTATTATTGCCATCCGATTCCACCCTCTCCTTCACCCTGACTTCATGATGAACTCTCAAGTCTCATGAAATTCACCATTCCATTTATTTTCTGTACTGGTCCCTCTCTCTCCATACCCACAGCCATGACTTCGGTTCCATTTAGACAGACCCTTATTACCACGTAGCTATAGTATTTCAATAGCATCCTAATCAGAAGCAAACGCAGCTCCAGAATACGAAGCTTGGGTGATTGGATGGTCAGTGATTCCATTGGTAAAAATGAAGAATGCACTTAGAGAGTCTATTGGGAAAGAAAAAGGCTAGCTTGTCTGAGGGGGACACAGGCGAAGCAGCGCATATCTGCGGGCCCACTAGATGGCTGGCCCACACTCTCCATGAGACCATGTCCCCAAAGTACAAGCTATCGTGTCCCATTTTCTGCGAATTCCAATGTCCTTCATTCGTAACAGACAGGGCAAGAAAAGAGGGGAGAAAAAAGCATTCATGCCTTCTTGTGTGCCTTCTCAGATAGCCTTCGGCCAGAAGCAGCACAGGAAGGGGAAGCAGGGAAAGGGAATGAACAAGTCACACCCCAGGAAGGATGGACACGGTAAGGTTGAGCCCCTCCTTTGAAAGTACAATGACGTATCCACTGGGAGTGGACGCAGTGTTTTAATAAATATATGCCTCTGTCTGACTCACGCTGTATAACTCCTGGAATCATTTCCAATGATTTTGCCAGGAATCAATCTAGAGAGGACTGTTGTAGTAGAAGCTTCCAGTGGCAGAACTACTAGGCCATGGTGCTCACAGTCCTAGAACTTAAGCTACATGACACTCCTGATCTACACATGGGAATTTAAAAGCCTGAGCCATGGAACAGCATGCTTTGGTGGCTATATCTACTGAGAGTTTTTGCAGCACACTAAGAAGGCACCAGAAGGACACTTGGATTCAAATGTCTATTATAGGCAACTAGAAATTCAGCTTAGGAGAGAGTTCAGCCTTGGAGAGAAGAAAGTACACACAGAGAAATTACATGTTAGGACATCATCAGGTAAAAAGTATTAAAAAAAACAACAACAAAAAACACGATCAAGGGCAGATCCTAGTAGAATCCCTGTATTTAAGAGCCAGAGGAGGAATATTTTGAGAGGAAGAAGGAAATCCAGAAAAATAAGCCAAAAAACCCCAGTAAAGTATCAGGGAAGCTCTTGGTGGAAAATATTTTAAGAAGGAAGGGATGTCCACAATGTCACCTGTAAGAGAAAAATAGTGAGGAGCAGAAAGTTACTGAATTTAATTACCAGGAGGGTATCAGGGACCTTTGAGAAAGCAGGTGGAATAAACAGGAAAAGTCAAGGAGTAAACAGGTGGTGAGAAAGACGTTTCAAAAATGAGAGGATAATTTTAAGACCGTAGTGACAAGAGAAACAAAATAATTACTCATTACTTTATCTAATTTACTTTCATTATCCCCATTCTTCCTCTTATTATTATAAATGCAATATCTTGCTATCTGTTGTAATAGTAAGTCAAAACCTCAAACACAGTATTTTTTAAAAAGGCAATTTTCCAGGTAAATCAAGCCAAAAGGTAGCCATTGGTCATAGTTACCTGGATAAGACAAAGGAAGGCATTCAGTGACTTGAATTATCGAAGACGTCCCCTCAACCTTCCGCTTTCTATTAGCGAAGCCTGGGGTCAAGAGCAGAGGATGAGAAATGGCATCAGTATCCTTCCCTGGTGCCGTAATTGGGACAAAGGCTTTTATCAAGAGAAGGTGAAGCCTCTAGAGATTATGCTCCAAACACAAATGAGAGCTAAAATTTACAGGTGGAAAGATGATGGACAGATAAGCACCGGCATCACCCACTGAGTCCCTAGTTACGCAGCAAGCATGAGATAAGAGGCCTTGCACAGCAGCTACGGTCCCCTGAACCACTGGGTTCAGTGCCAAGCCAGCAAACCAAGCCCTCCGCGGCTCTTAGCCCATTACATTACTAGACAGTGTTAATACCCAACACAGGATGGAACTTGGATCCACACCAATTAACCTCCCTTCAAACCTCCATTTCTTGAAGAACAAGAATTTTAGCAGCTTAGGCTACATGTTAGAGGAGAGCCTGAAATCCCATGTATGAGAGGTACTGATTTTTTACTCAAAGAGGTTAAAAGAATGATTATGGTTTGAAAAGTCTTATCCTTAGAAAGCAGCCTGAACACCTGTGCCTACTCTTCCCTGCCTCCTCCTGGCCCTTCTATCTGGACAGATGGTCACCACCTCCTACTCACCCCAGCCCATGCCAGCTCCACTGCACGGAGCCCCTTTCCAGTTTTAGCATCTCCATGTAAATGTCACCTCCTTAATAAGACCTTCCAAACCACCAGGTAAACACAACCTCCACTTCCTCTGACTCCTGCTAATTCCCTTCAAAGCAACTGCATAAGGTATTTAAAGTTTTCTGTCTCTTTGTTTTTGGACCCCCTCTGCTCATTCACATATATCCCACAAATGCATGAGCCATGAGTCAGAAGTCCAAAAATGAGTCTTATGTGGCTAAAATCAAGGTGCCAGCAGGGTTGTGTTCCTTTTGGAAGCTCTAGGGGAGAATCTGTTCCTTGCTTTTTCCAGCTTCTAGAGATTGCCTTCATTCCTTGGCTTGTAGCCTCCTTCCAGCAACAATGTAACTTCAACTTCTCCTCCTCCTCCTCTGACCCTCCTGCCTCCCTCTTATAAAGACCCTTGTGATTACACTGGGCCCACCTGGATAGTCCAGGTGACTCTCCACAGCATTTCAAGATCCTTAATTTAACTGCATCTGCTACATCCCTTTTGCCGTGAAAGGTGATTTATTCATAGGTCTGGGGCTTAGAATGTGAACATCTTTGATGGGTCATTATTCTGTCTACCACAGAGGAGGAAAGAGCAAGGAGGAGAAGAGGAGGGAGGGGAGGAAAGGAGGGATGATTCTCTCCTCCTAATCCCTCACTCCTCTTATCCCAGGCGACCACCTAAAACCGGGATCCCCAAAGAAATTTCCCATTGCAACACTGTCTACTCCCGTAGCTCCTGGTCACTCGTCTTCAACTACATTTTTGTGAGTTCAGATTGAGGTTAACAGAATACCATGACCAGTCCAAAACTGTATTCATTCTTATTAATTAAATATACCATATATAGTTGTTAAAGACTTAAAGAATGATGGATTCCGTTCAGTGCATTCCATGCCAAATGAGCAACTATCATCCATTCCAAATCAAGATAAAATCAGAATGTTAGGAGTCTCTGGGAAATAGATCAACGTGGCAATAACTGGCAATTATTCCATGTTTCTGAAGATAGGTGACATCTATTTCTTTTAATAAATGCGACCAGCTCAATTCCTTTAGACAACCTTTCAAGATAGTTGCTTATTATTTGTTCAACTCAGTCAAAATGGCCAATCCAGAAATGGTTCAACAAGTTGGTACCAGTTCAAGAAACACCAAATAGTTATTCTTATTGCTTTTTCTGTCCCCACCCATGAATTTTTCTGGCTGCTTTCATATTATGTAAAAGAAGTACTCAAAAGCAAAAACTTTATTAGATCCCATAAACATGACTGGTTAAAAAATGGGCACCAATTCTTCAGAAATCAAGTGTTCTTCAACAATATCCGGCGTAAGTACTCAGTAAGCATTAGGTATTATGATAATCACCCCTATGATTCTTATCTTGAAAATGTCCAATGTATAGCTCATTAACAGCTAATTTGCTAAATGCAAATGTGGACTTCTTTTAAGGTTAAATTATCTTGATAATGTTTTTTACTGAGGCCAAGATGCTCCCCAAAGCCTCACGCTGGCTTTCAAAGTAGAATGTAGTCTATACTCAGAAATCTCAGTAAAACTCTCTCCTGCCTCTCCAGACCCTAGACTCTGTAGTTGACAGAGTATTTCATTATATTGCCGGTAGTTCTTGACAAGAGGCGGGGAAAAAGGAAGAGGAAGACACTTTAGGAAATCACTGAAATGAGAAATGTCACCTTGAGTTTAGTTTCAGCGAGCTTATACTCAGCCTTCGGCTGGAAAATGGCCAGTGGAAGTAAAAGAGCATTTACAAAAAATACCGATCCTGTGCATGAACAAATCTATCTTTCATTAATATTTGATTTTTTTGTCCCCATATTGATTGTCATGACATGGCTGTCACCCAGCTGAGTCCCACAACCTCTACTGCAGGAAATTTCCTTACAGAATTACTTTCCCGAAAGGGCTGGGTGTTACAGAAGCCTTGTCAAACTGCACACATGTCAACGGCATTTGGTAGTGACTCTTCAATAATTGATTTACTAGGCTGAACTGTCGGTACAATTTGAAAAGCTCCTGTTCACTGCCCATGCTTCTTGGGGCCAACAGCCCAGGAGTACCATGATTGGACCATGTATAACACAAGTACCAGCTTATGTGGTCTGATATAATCAACTCGACATGTGTCCTGAAGAAAGTGAGTCCAGAATCACAGAACACTAGAGCTGGGAGGAACCATTATCCATTGATCATTGTACGAATGACCCACTAATTCTTTAACTCACTGATTTTACAGAATATTGTGGAATCTGTATTTATAAAGCACAACTAGAAAATTTTGTTAGCTGGGGCATTTAAAACAACACATTTATATACTATTCTTCACTGTGTGAGGAGGAACCAACACAATAAAGCAGAACTAAAAGGATAAAGACATGCTAAGGAAAGCCCGGCTTCAAATTTGCTCTGCTTCACAGCAAGTCTGCATTAAGACTGAGAATAAGCAGGCTTATTTTAAGTAGTCATTCCAGGGAAGTAGTTCTGATTGTATAATATTTCCAGTCCTGGCACTTTTAAAACATGACTGCAAATTCTTTTAACACTCTTCCCATTGAGAGATGGAGTCTAAGTCCTCTCTCCTTGAATTTGGGCAGACTTGTCATCACTTTAATAAAGTACACCAGGAGTGACACCATGTGACTTCCAGTGCTAGGTCTGCAGCTTCTACCTTGGCCACTGGAACACTAACTATTGGAGACTTGAGCTATTAAGTGAGAAGTCCAATTACCCATGTTCAGCCATGCTGGGGGGAAGCCCAAGCCACCTGAAGGCACCATGGTTAATAGTCCCACCAGTGTCAGATATGTGGATGAGAAAACTTGTAGATGGTTCTGAACACAAGCCATTGAGCCCGCCCAGTTGAGTCTCAGACAGTGTAGAACAAAGATCCACCATCCCTAATGCAATCTGTTCAAGTTCTTGACCTGCACCAGTTGTGAGCATAATTAAATGGTTGATTCATGCCACTAAATATTAGAGTGATTTGTTACACAGAAATAGGTAGGTTATTTATCTCATCCCAATTTAAAATTTCACATGATGAAGGAGGTTGTTGTTCTTTTCTCTCTAGGACAGAGTACCTTTCATTTCTCTTGTGGTACACTGAATATATCCACCATCTCAAGGAAAAATGGTGCATATGGTGGGGTGGGGAGAGACGAGGAAGCAAGAAGACAGTTTGCACTCACTCAGAAATAGAAGAATTAGTTACAGATGCTCACAAGAATCATTGAAAGAGAACTGGGGGTACCTTTGGGGAGGTACAAAATGCGTCATGTTAGAACTGTACAAAATTAAGAAAGCATCTCAAGGGACTATTACTACCTGCCAACAATTTCAGAAACCCTACCTGGGTTTTTTATGTTGAGATGAAATCTGTTTCTTGTATCAACTTTTCATGAGAAATTCAGAAGTCCCTTACAGTTTAGTATTGACATAGGTTATGTGTACATGAATCACTACACAATCCCAAGTGGCCCCATAAAATATTACCTGTAAGTCACAAAGCCTTGGTGACAATTCGTAAAGACTCGCTGCCCGCCTGCCAAGTTTCCTCTGCAAAGCACAGGAATCTTCAAGGATCACAAACTCTCTGTGCAGAGAAATCATATAATTTGGGTCATATCACTGCCCTGCTGAAAAGTCTTCAGAGGTATCTCAGTGCCTAATTACTACAGTTTAATTCTTATATCTTATCCTTACTGACATTTCCTAATCTCCCTCTAACTTAACTATCCATACACAGTTTGTTCTTCTATTTAAATTGACTTTAAAAAATATCTGCCCTACTATGTGTCGGCACCATTCTCAGAACTACACAGGTTAGTAATAATAAAGAAGTTCCCAACCCTGATCAAACCAACATTCTGGTGGGAGGAAGTCAGAATCCTCAGAAAATAAAATACTGCACAACCTTGGTCAGTGCCGTGGAGAAAATGAGGTGGTGGGATGAAGTAATTGGCTAGGGTGATCATGGAAAATTATAAATGGAGCTTTTCAAATTTTTATTAAGAAACTTTTCAAGGAATCAGCAAAGTACAGAGAGCACTTGCCATATATGCTTCTAATATGTTTTTGATTAAATATTTTAAAGTAATTTACAGACATATTTCATCCTTCCAGAACTTCAGTAATCTTGGAAAAATAAGGGTATTTTCTTACAGAAACACAACACCATGAACATACTGAACACAACAGATATTTTCTTCATGTCAAATTTCCAAACCATATTAATCCAGTTGTCCCCCAAAACTGGCTTGTTCAAAACAAGATTCAAATACGGTCCAATCTTTACAATAGTTTATATCTTTTTTAATCTATAAGAATCCTGCCAGTCCCTTCTCCCTCTTTTTTTCCTACATGATGTTAACTAATTAAAGATACTGGGCTAGTTCTGGATTTGCCTGAAGGTTTTTTATGCTGGCATTTAACCTGTTCTTTCTCCTATAGTTCATATAAACTGGAAGTTAGGTGTAAAGCCTTGAGTAGATTCAAGGTAGACATTTTTGGAAAACATACTTGATTGGTGATGCTGTGCATTTATTACAATACGCAACGTCAAAAAGAACATAACATCTTGATGCACCCCTTAAACCTTCCAGGTTAAGGTGGTGATGGCTTGATCCTGCCTTTGTAGAATGAAATATCCTGACTTGCTACCAGCAGGTAGTATAGGACACAGAGATAGCAGGGCACAACATGCCTATCTAATTCCTTATCAATCGCTCATTGATGAAATGGTTTAATTGACGATCCTTGACTGACTCAACTATTTCACTAGGTAATTCAAAAGGTCATTTTTAAAATTCTTTTATTTCTCTTATGTTTATTACCCAAGAAGCCTTTTGTTTAAAAAAAAAAAGAGAATAGAGCTTTCATTCAATCACTCTGACATGTAGCTTGCAGAGGAAAGGCAGAGTAAGTACCTCTTTGTTTAAAACTCAAAGAGATTTTTAAAAATTGTTGTCATTGTTTGGCTTTACTGTGGATTTCTTTTTTGAGAATGATTATGGACTTGTGTAATTTTATATATTAATAATGCTATAAAAAATTAAAATTATTCTTACTGTTATTTGAGCTATAACAACTGTGGACAGTAGGAGCCCTTTAAACTGGCTCTGTGTCTTTTTTAAAGACCATGTTAATCTTTAAATATTCTCTGCTTTCTAGTACATCTAGGACATCCCAGGAACACCCAGGGCATTCACTGCACCAGACCTGAAATCAGTCATTTATCCAAAGAACTCTGAATTCCTTTAATGAGAAATGGTAATTAGAGAATAAAATAGAAATGCCAGGAGGGCTCACTGGTCCTGAAAGTTATTGCCTCCAGACTTCTTCAATGTAGAGACAGCAAAATTATCTTTAAAAAGTTATGAGTTCATACTGAGACTTCCAAGTCAAATTAAGCCCTAAAAGATTTACTTAACATTTTTAAAATTTTGTAATTGTACTTCTTTTCTCTTGCATTGGAAATCATGGTTTCTAATTATAATAGAATTATCATTTATTTACTTTAACCTGTAATTTAAATATTATGGCTTCAAGATGGCAAAACCAACATTATTCCTAAAAATAAGAGTATTCTATGCTGTTTAAAATTGTTGTGCACTTTTTCGTCTTTAGCATATATCTCACAAAACGCTAAATCAAAAAGATATATGCACCCCCATGTTCAGTGCATCTTTATTTACAATAGCCAAGACACGGAAGCAACCTATGTCCATTGACGGATAAATGGATAGAGAAGATGTGAGATTATATATATATATATATATATATATATATAAATAAAATAAACAATGGACTATTATTCAGCCATAAAAAAGAAGGAAACTTTACCACTTGAGAAAACATGGATGGACTTGGAGGGCACTATGCTAAGTGAAATAAGTCAGACAAATACCATGATCTCACTTGTACTTGGAATCAGAAAAACAAAACGAAATAAAAAAACAAACAAAAGCAAGTTCACAGATACAAAGAACAGACTGGTGGTTGCCAGAGGCAGGGTGTGGAGTGTAGGCGAAAATGGGTTAAGGGGGCCAAAAGGTACAAAATTCCAGTTATAAAATAAGTTAAGTCATGGGGATATAATGTATAGCATGGTGACCAGAATTAATAATACTGTATTCCACATGTGAAAGTCACTAACAGAGTAAATCTTAGAAGTCCTCATCACAAGAAAAAAACTGTAACTGTGGTGATGGATGTTAACTAGTCTTATTGCTAGTTTGTGATATATTGCTACAGTTATTGCTATATTGTGATCATTTCACAGTACATACAAATAGCCAATCACTGTGCTATACAACTGAAACTAGTACAGTTATAAGTCAATTATAACTCAGTTAAAAATAATAACTAAGTAAAAAATAAATAAAAGTAGAATACCTTTTGTGAAGGATACAGTCACTACTCTTATCAAAAATCACTTGAAATAATTCTATCTTCGTGGATATGTTATCCATTTTATACTCATTTAGACTCATTTGCTCATATGTTCTAGTCTGTTCTCAAGTTTAGAGACACTAAAAAATATCCCCTTAATGATGTGTAGTCAAATTAATTTATTCAAAAGTCACCTAAAAGAAATCATTTTATCAGTGTGGCTTTTATACAGTTAGCTGTCATTGCTTCCATTTTCTAATCAACATTAATGAGACAATTCAAAAACAATAAAATGAACCCATTTGAAGTTTATCCATTTGACAGGATTTTAACAAACTCTCCAGAAACTAACACAATTAAATTACAGAACAATTCTATTACCCCAAGGTTATCCATACTCCGTTAACAGGTACACTCCCTTCATTCCTGTCCTCTGACTTGCTGTCAAATTCCACAGATTTGTTTTTGGTGGTTTTTGGGGGTTTTTTTCTTGGAAATTTATGTAAATAAAATTATACAATATTGTCTATCTTTATTAATGAATGGTATCCCATTATGTGTGTGTGTGTGTGTGTGTGTATCTATATTGCAATTTATCTATTCACCAGTTAGTGGTCATCTGCGGTTTTCTAGGGTTTTTGTTTGTTTGCTTTTTCAGGATGTGTGTGTGTTTGTTTATTTTGCTGTATAGAATAAAGCTATTATAAATCCTTCCATATAAGTTTTTGTGTGAATATGATCTTATTTTAATTGGGTGAATACATTTGGGGTTGCTGGGTTGCGTGGCAAATTTATGTGCAGCTTTATAAGAAACTCACTTTTTTCCAAAGTGGCTATACAGCTATGCACTCCCAACAGGAATGAGTGAGAGTTCCAGTTGCTCCCATTTTCTCCAAAACTTGATGTTTTCCGTATTTTTTAAAATCATGTTTAGTGATCACCTTTCGGTGTCTCACTGTGGTTTCACGAATGCATATTCATAGAAACGTCAACAAAATCAACATACAAACAGTTCCATCACCACAATAAATTGCTCTGTGCTTCTTTGTGGTCAAGCCTCCCCGACCCCCAGCTCCTGGTAACTCCATGTTGTTTTCCTGTACATCCCTATAGCTCTTGCTTTTCCCAAACGACGTGTAAACCAAATCATAGAATATGCAGCCTTTTGAAATGGCTTCTTAATTTGCAATAATACATTTCAGGTTAATCTATGTTGTCACATGTATCAGTATTCCATTCTGTATTATTTTTGAATAGTATACCATTGCATAGTGTGCCAGACTTTATTTATTCATTTAACAGTAGATGGATATTTGCACTGTTCCCAGCTTTTGGATATTGAAATGAAGCTACTATAAATATCTGAGTACAGATTCTAATGCAAACGTTAAGTTTTTATTTCTCTTCGGTATGGGTAGGATTGATGGCTCATGTGTTAAGTATGTGCTTAACTTTATAAATTATTTATATCTTCCATTCCTCACCTCATAATTTTAATGGTTTTTTTCCCTATTTTCTTGAACATACGGAACATATTTTTTATTTTCCACTAATTTTAACATCCTTGTCCACTAATTTTATTACTTCTGTTATGTCTGCTTCTGTTTGTGCTAAGTGGTTTTTCTCATGGTTATGGGTTATATTTTCCTGTTTCTTTGGATGCCTGGTAATTTTTGATTGAATGCTCAACATCGGATATTTTATGTCATTAGTTACTGGACTTAGCTTTATTCCTTTAAATAGTACTGAATTGTTTTCAAGAACTCAGCTTACTTTGAAACAGTTTAACTTATTAAGGTTTGCCTTTAAGTTTTATTAGGGTAGGTCCAAGACAGCCCTGGTACAGGGCTACTTTATCCCACTGATTAAGGCGTTATTATAACCTTCTCAGGACTCAAACCAAGGCCCCATGTATTAGACAGCTTTCCAAACTGGTTATTAGAATAGAAAATATGCTTAGCTTGGGAGGAGTTCTGAGGGTCACTTAGCCTACTGCTTCCCAGTGGTTCTCTCCCTGGCCTTGGGTACTTTCCTCTCGTCACTCAAAGACTAGTACTCAGGCAAAGACTAAAGGGAATGCCCTCACAAATTCCTACTTCCTGGGCCTCCCTGAATTCTATCTCCTGTGCTACTGCTTGGAAACTTCCTGCAGGCAGTCGGCTTCACCTCAACTTCTTCTCTTCAGGGACCACAGTCCTGTACTGTTTGTTGCCCAAAGACTAACAACCTTATTTCATATATTTTATCTGTTTTCTTGTTATTGAAAGTGGCAGGGTGAATCTGTTCTTCCTTATTCCATCATATCCAGAAGTAGTTCTTGTGATTGCTTTTTCCCCCTCATTTTCCAACTGTTTACTGTGAGTGGCTTCTGCTTGGTTTTAATTTTAGGAATTACATTTGTCACTGACAAAATTTTGTTTTGAAATTTACATGTTTCAAAGTAAAAATATTAAAAATAAACTCAGGGTAGTTTAATTCGTGCCCTTTTACCCTCACACCACTCCTTTGGATAAGGATATTTTTTTTTATCAGTTTTTGATTGATTCTTTCAGTGTTCAGAGTTTTCAAGAACAGTCTCACGTGATATAAGAGGACAACTCTGAAAAGACCCTGGAAATGGCATTCAAGGCAGAGACACTATCAAGTACGAATGCTCTGATGCCTCAGAGAGCATGGCTTACTGAAAAAGAAAAAAGAGAGACTGAAAGGAAAGCCCAGAGTGTGACCAGAGTCTTATAGTGAGGAAAGCAGAGAAACCATTTATTTCAGGTTATAGCAATCAGGAGAAATCTTATTAGGTAGGGCCTTGTGTGCTAGAATAAGAAACTTAGTTATTATTCTCAATGCCATAGGAGGTAGCTGAAGAGTTCTAAGCACAGGAGTGATAGGATAAGGTTTTCATTCTTAAACTATCACTCTGATAAAGGAGGTATGGAGAATGGATCGCTAACGGGACAAGAATAGAAGAATGGAGAAAAATTAGCAGGCCATATAAAAGTCTAGGTTACATATAATAATAATTTTGTCCAGACAAGTGACTACAGCCTAGATACAAAGGAGGAAAAGGCTTCAGGTTACATTTTTGCTTTGAGACAGGAGTTGCTAATGAGTTACATGTGGATAGTGAAGGGAAGGAAGGAGTAAGGAAGGATGGTAAGGATGATGCTTAGATATTTGCTTTGAGAAACTAAATTCTCTGCAATACCTCAATGGAGAAACAGGTTTGGGGGACCAAGATTTCTATTTTGTCCATGTTAGATTTGAGCGACTTGTTAGACTTTCAAGTACACACATCAAGTAGGAGGTTGGATACACTGGTCTAGAGCTCAAGAACTAGAAAGTGTACAAAACAATTTGAAAGGCAAAGGGTGAAGCACTAGATCAAACCTTCTAGGGAAGCTATGTGTTCAGAGAATAAAAGGGGCAAGACCAAAGGCACTTAGTAGGTATCAATGGAGAACAGTATGGAGGTTCCTTAAAAAAAATAAGAACAGAGCTACCATATGATCCAGCAATCCCACTCCTGAGCATATATCCAGAGAAAACCATAATTCGAAAAGACATGTGCACCCCAATGTTCACAGCAGCACTATTTACAATAGCTAAGACATGGAAGCAACCGAAGTGTCCATCAAGAGATGAATGGATAAAGAAGATGTGATATATATACAATGGAATATTACTCCACCATAAAAAATGAAATAATGCCTTTTACAGCAACATGGACGGACCTACAGATTATCATACTAAGTGAAGAAAGCCAGAGAAGGACAAATATCATATGATATCACTTATATGTGGAATCTAAAAAAATATGACACAAATGAACTTATATACAAAACAGAAATAAACCCACAGACATAGAAAACAAACTTACGGTTACCAAAGGGGAAATAGGGGGAGGGGTAAATTAGGAGTTTGGGATTAACATATACACACTCCTGTATATAAAGTGTATAACCAACAAGGACCTACTTGTAAAGCACAGGGAACTATACTCAATATTTTGTAATAACCTATAAGGGAAAAGAACCTGAAAAAAACCAGAAATATATGTGTGTATAACTGAATCACTTTGCTCTATACCTGAAACTAACACAGCATTGTAAATCAGCTATACTTCCGTAAAAAAAAAAGTCTGGCAGAGGGAAAGAATGCAACAAAAAATACTAAGAAAGTGATTTCACTAAGGTGAGAGAAAACTAGAAAACTGTTGTGTCATGGAAGTCGAGAATAGACTCTGTGTCAGGAAGGAGGTAGGTTAATTGTGTCTAACTCAGATCTGCAAAGAGGAGGACAGGGCAGTTTCAAAGAGAGGCAGAGATGACAGAGCAGGTGGTCAACAAGAAGACAGGGAGAAATGGGTCATGTGATCATTTCTAGTCTCTGTGATGGTGAGTTACTTTTATTACAACTGACATCCATCCATTCCCAATGTATCCTCCAAATTCTCTTTACTTGATGCATTCCAAGCAGATTTATTTTTCTTATACTTATGAATGCGATGATAGCACTTCAGGAGAAGGAACTAGATCACCTGAGCACTAAGTTATATGTAAAAAGAAAAAACAGGCTTTGTTGGTAATCATCACTGATGACCAGAGTCATGGTGATTTTCATAAGGGTAAAAGGAAAGAAAGGAATTGAGCACTGCCTATACGCTAGACATAGGATGTGCATTACTATACATTAACTCTGCAACCTTATAGCAACCATGCAAAATTAGACTTTGTTATTTCCATTTGCATATAAAGAAGCAATGGCTCAGCAAGGTTAACCAAGTCTCTATTGCTTGGATCTAAAACAAATTTGTAGCAGAGTCAAGTTTCAAACCAAAGTTTACTTCGAAGTCCACACTTACCACCATGATTGCCCTTCAAAATAATAAGCGAAGCCGTTGTTTCAAAGTACATGAAATACTGGGGTTTTTTTCCCTTAGCAGATCCCATTTCATGTGGGCAATGTTCCATCAGTAGACTTTATCTGTGGCACCGACCCGCTACGCAGTGCACGGACATTGGCTGACTTGTCAACTTGATTAGGAAAGGTCAATAATGGGACAAAGAAAGCTACTGGTAAGTATTTTTTTCTGAACATCAGGCAGACTAATATGTACATGACATCTCAGAAAACAAAAATCCCTGAAGTAAAGGTAGTTGAGCAACAGTATAAAATCATCAAAGCAATGCACTGAATTTAGGAGAGTAAACTTGTTACACAGAAAGGAAAAAAATCATAGAGGAGATTCTGAGACTCATAACTTCAGCTTGGGGCAAAATTTAGTTATTTCTATATGTTGCACAGAAATTATTATACAAAAAAAAAAAGAAATGCTGGTCTTATTTAAATAGCACTGAAATACAGATGAAGAAAGAAATCTCAGTGGCTGAAAATTCCAAACATCTTATTTAACAGATGTGGACACTGAGACCCAGAGAGGTTAAGTTACTTGCCTGAGCTCAAATGGCCATTTAGTAGTTAAGGGACAAAAGTAGAAATCAGGTGCCTTTCTTTGTGTGACTGAAGTCTTCCCAAGACGTTATGGTATATCAACTGGAACCCAGGTGTTTGCATAAGTGATAATATTCATTCATACCTCAGTTATGATAATGCAGATTTAAGTAAAATATTAAGTGAGCTTCCTTGATTGTGAATACTTCTTTAATTACAAATTCAGAAAGGGAAAAAAATTTTTTTACTTCCCATCACAATTTTTTACTTAATTTTTATTGCAGTATAGTTGATTTACAGTGTTAGCTGTACAGCAAAGTGAATCAGTTATACATAGACATATATCCATTCTTTTTTAGATTCTACTCCTATATAGGTCATTACAGAGTACTGAGTAGAGTTCCCTGTGCTAAACAGAAGGTTCTTTTTATTTATCTATTTTATATATAGTAGTGTGTATATGTCAATCCCAATCTTCCAATTTATTCCTCCTCCTTTTCCCCCTTGGTAACCATAAGTATGTTTTCTACATCTGTGACTCTATTTCTGTTTCGTAAATAGGTTCATTCGTACCATTTTTTTTAGATTCCACATATAAGCGATATCATATGGTATTTGTCTTTGGAAGAATTTTTTAAATGTTTTGCTCTTTTAAATGGATGCCATGAAAAAATGGAGGCTTCCAGGGCAATTACTGCAGCCCTATCAGTATGAAGAGGCTGAAATGCCAAAGGATCTACATTCTCAAAGAGCAGACACCAAAAGGGGTCAAAGACCAAGTGTGCACATGGGTAGACTCTTCTCCCTTTCTTTAGAAGAACATTTGGCTTTGGAACTGCCCAGTTTCACACTCAAAGGTTTTGGAGCTGTCTAAAATCTCTGAAGCTGTAAGAGGGGTTTCTTGGCACTAAGGACTGGATATTGTGAGCAAGTCATAGAAACAGGCAAAGCCAAAGGCAACTAATCTGGAACAATGGCTCTCATCCTACTGACCTTTACTTGAAACACTTCCTTGGAAATCAAGCCAAAAGCAGGATATCTGAGGAACCCCTCAATTTCAGTACAAATGATGAGACAAGGTCTGTGTAGCAATGAGATAACTGTTGCCTTAAGCATTGGGTACCTAAATTCTATGCTCATATCTGCGACTCTAGGTATGCGATCTTGACCAAGTCGCTTTTTCTCTCCAAGTCTCAAGTACCTAATCTCCAAGATAAGGAGATTATATCAGGCCAGTTATACCTTTTGGGCCAACTCTGGGTGGTAGATAAGTTGTCCCCCAATCGGTACCAAGTCCCAACTACCAGAAATGCTGTCTACCAGAAATGCACTTTAAATATAGACACAAAGAGATTAAAAGTAAATAGATGGAAAAAGATAAAGTATGCAAACACTAATGATGAGAAAACTGGATTATCTACTTGAGAGGTAGATATATGAGACTTTGTATTAAGGTATATTTTTGGATACAAAGGTATTTCATAATGATAAAAAGGATCAGTATATAAAAAGGACATAAAAAAATAAATGTGTATGCACCACAACACAGAATTTCAAAATATTTCAAAAACTGACAGAACTAAAAGGAGAAAAAGATACATTTACAATTACAGTTGGAGGTTAACACTTCTCAATGACTGATAGACAAAGCACACAGAAAAAACAGCGGTAATATAGAATTGAAGAAGTAATATAGAATTGAACAAGTTCACCTGCATTTTTTTTTTATATTCCACATGTAAGTGATATCATATGATATTCATCTTTCTCTGTATGTACTCCATACTCTGTAATAAGATATATGGGAAAATAATATGAAAAAGAATAGATATATGAATATGTATAACTAAATCACCTTGCTGTACACCTAAAACTAACACAACATTGTGAATCAACTATACTCTTACATAAAATCAAAAATTAAAATAAAATAAAACTTAAAAAATAAAGAATTGAACAACACTATAACCAACTTAACCTAACTGACCTGTATAGAATATCACACATTTGGAAGAACTCACATTTATTTTCCAACTGCACAGGGACCATTCACCATGGTAGCTTGGTAATGGCTGAGAATTTTTCACAATTAACGGGAAAAAAATGGATTTGTATATTCAGGAAGGACAAGGAGTTCTGAAAAATTAATGACAAATCCACAGCTAGACATTTTGTAGTAAGACTACAGAATACTAAAGAAAAAAAGATACTAAATGCAGCTAGAAAGAAAAAAAAAGTCACCTAAAAAGGTGTAATAATTAGACTGACAGAAGACTTTTTTTTTTTACAGGCAGAATGGAAGCCAGAATACACTAGAATAACTTGTTCAACAGTATGAGAGAAAATAGCTTTCAATCAGAATTATGCCTCCAGCAAAAATATTTCTCAAGAAAAACATAAAGTGCTATTTTCAGATAAACCAAAACGTAAAGTTTTCCACAACACACCGTCCTTAAAGGAATTTCTAAAATGCATTCTTTTAGAAGAACAAATATTATACCACAAAGGTCTGAAATGCAAATAATGAATGGTGAGCTAATGAATACGTGGGTGAATCCAAACAAGCTTTGACTGTGTAAATTAATAATAGTGGTTTAGAGTTAAAAAGATATGGTAAAATGCAAATACTGAACAATGGTAAAATGCAAATACTGAACAATAGAAGTTAGTAAGCCAAGCAGAAGTGATTAGGATTTAAACATCCTAAGGTCTCTGTGTTGTCCAAGAAAAAGATTTTGATTAACATTCGATTTCATAAAACTAAGAATACACCAGAAAATGTCAAGTTTAAGAATACAAAGAGTTAAGTTCCAGAAGCTCATGGATGGAGTCGAAGGCAGAAGAGAATGGAGGGAATAGGAATCAGAGGGTTTGATCTGTGCAAACATCTGAATCATCCTTTGGGGTAAGCAAGTTCACTAGACAAATGTAGTAGGAGTACCATAGCAACGTGAGCCTGCGCGGGTGTAGGAAGAGATGAGGCTGGGGGGTAAATGCGAAGAGTGAGAATAAACGGAATGAAGGGCATGGATATTAACTGACAACTGGCCTTCTTCCAGATGCTGTGGTCTGTGGATTCCAGAAGACAACATGCAGAGCCTTCAATGACATTTGGATTCTGTGGGGATAAGACTAGCCAAGACGCATGACCTTGACCTCAAGCATCCCTTCTCCCTCTGGAAGGGTATCTGTGCTAGAATCCTCTTCTTTGTTCTATTCCAGTTTCTTAAACTCCATAACCATCATCTTACTAGAGCCAGTCCCTAAGCATGACAAACCACGGTTTATTGAGAGTATTAATAACAAAGTGGGGATGACTGGCCCCTCCTCACCAAATCCCCAGGCATATTAAAGCACAGCGACCCAGAATCTAGCGCGTATTCACCAAGACTACAATTAGAAAACAAATCTGAAACAATTCTTATTATACATAATACGCAAAAGGCACCGGCACCACGGTCTTTTTTCTGTTAGTTGATTAAACATTCTTCATTTAATGTCAGTTTTAAGAACTTACAAACAATAAAAATAGCCACCAGAGTCATCAAACTTCCACCTTCCAACACCCCCAAAACACCTGAAAGCACAGTAGTTCTAAACTGCCTTAGGAAATAAAGCCAAAAAAGAATTTAAAAAGAGTATGTAAACAAATAGGAATTCCATTTTGTTTTGGGTATTTGCAAATATTCAGACTCAAGCAAGAATGCTATGGAGAGAAAAATCCATAATAAGCCAATCTCAAAAGCTGTGTTGACTGACAAGCTGCATTTTTTAATAGTGGATGAGATATTAGTCTGCTAAACCATTTGCTATTTTCACTCAGTGCCCATCAGATACCGCTGACATTGCTGCAAAAACTCCATCAGCACAGGCAAAGGTCGGAACACTCTTGACTACTGCTGCCTTTTTACAATACACCTGATCTAGAAACCACACGGCAATTCTCATAATGCAATATAAATCTCGGGCAACGTATGCATCCATGTACTGTAGGAAAGATGGGAGAGATTGAGGGACATAACGACGGTCCCTCTGGAGCTTACACCTCACCTGTCTGCACATGAGAGCGGCTTCTTGTCTTCCTGAATCCAGGACACACCACAGAGAGGCCACTGCAGTCCTGTCGGGGGATCAAGCTGCCCACAGCAGGCCCAGCGGACCGAGGGGTTCCGGGCAGCCCATAGGTGCCTTTTGGCAATACCTCTCCGATTCCTTGTCCATCCTCTCATTCACTGTCTGTTTCTTCTCCTCTTTCTCTCCTCCATGAGTCTCCACATACGCTCAAGACTCCTCTCTAAGGCGTCTGATTCTGGACAAGACGCTTTCCCTCCCCGAGCCACAGATCGGGATGTTGTGAGGACCAAGATCTTTATAATCTGAACCTCTAGAAGGAGGAGCCTCACAGTTGGAGGCTTTTAAGCACCAAGTGATTCTAATGACGGGGCAAGCTAGGCAAAGGCTGCTTCGGTAACATCCAAGCTTCAGTCAGATCACCTGAGTGTTTGTTAAATAGGCTGATCCCCAGGTCTCTCCTCAAACCCAGTGACAGACTCTCTTCACGTCTGCATATTCCAACACAAGTTATCAGTGGGAAGCACTTTGAGGAAGCCTCACTTAAGGCCTTGACACTCACAGTGCAGTCCTTGTTCACCAGGACCAGCGTCGCCTAGAAGCTTCCTGAACTGCAGAAATCCTAGGCCCCGCCTCCCTTGAATTGATGTGTTAGTAAGATGCCCAGGTGACCCTCGTCCACATTATAGTTTGCAAAGCACTGACTGAAGACCAACACTGAACCACAGAACCAAGCTTCTGAAAACTTTTCTGTACTAAAATGTCCAAAACTTGATTTAAAATGTCACCTGACACACTGAATCCCTACCTCTAGATGAAAAAAAAAAAATACACAGGAAACTTTAACAACTTAAGAGTTGTCTGTCTTTGAAGCTGAGGATGGCATGGCCAGGTGATCTGAGACCACTCTGGCATCCCGCTTGGATTGCTCAAGAGCTCTGAGTACCAGCTGGTTTGGGATATGTCTATAGCAGCAATCAGCAGCCATTTGGAACTTGGCAATAATAGATCCCTGAATGGGAGAAATGGCTTCTCATCTTGGGCCTCAGTTTCCCTGTCTGTAAGAGGAGGATAAAAATGCTCACTGCACGGGTCTGCAGAGAGGATCGAGATGACGCTTGTAAAATGCAAGCTCAGGGAGTGGCACGAGGCAATCTTCTTCTACTGGTGAAAGGGAATCAGGAAGCTATGAGGGGCTGGGCAGTATTGATGGGTCCTGAAACTATAGTTAAGCCTTTCCTGGCGTGCTTGCTCTGCCTCACGGCTGTCAAAGAAAGAAAAATAAAATAACTGTATCACATTGATATCACATCTGGGAATATGCCTGGGAGGATAAAAGACAGGCATGATCATGGAAAACATTTTTCTCAGAGAAGCCAATTTTTATTTCCAGCTCCTCTGTCCTCTCCCTTTATTGTTCTCACTCTAAACTGTGAAATTCCCTCACATTTACTAAAACCTGGAATAATAACGCTCTGACCCAAATCTTAATGGATGAGGAGTTTTGAATTATAAACACCTTTCAAATTATAAACAGCAAGACTGTTTTTGACCTTTCCCTCAGTTTCCTTGCTCTAAATAAAAAATGAACACTGAACTAAAGATACATCAACATTTTTCCCTCCTATATTAATTCAAGCACACATTACTTGCACATTTACTATGTCCCAGGCATTATGCTAAGCTTAGTATATGCATTATTATTTCATTATGTCATTTAACCCTCCTTATAATCCTATGAATTAAAAACTCATTTTATAGCCTTTGTGTAGCAGAGGAAACCAAACTACAGGTAGGTTAAAATCTTGCCCAGCTCACGCAGCTAGTAGGTGACAGAGACAGCTATAATCTAACTCCAGAAACAATGTCTTTAGCTATCTGGTGGAGCAGCTACTGTGTGCTTAGAAATGAGTCTATGAAAAGGAATTACAGACCGTTTTTGCCCTCAGAGGCTTATGGTCTAACAGAAGACTACAAATGCTAAAGCCAGGATGGTAATCTCTACCACAAGTCACCAATGCTTTCCACTTGCCCATAGCAGACATCACTAACTGATCCCAATCTTCCTTCCACTGAATCTTGACTTGGTCGCATAGAAACCACTACCAATTGTTTAAAGTTGACATTAGACGTGATATTTATTTTCCAGTCTTGCTCCCATGGAAATAAATCTAAAGTTGTTTATCCTTATTCCATCTAGATTTGGCCTATGATAAAGGCAAAAGAGGGTATTGATATTTTGTGCAATTAAAAATATTAGGTATTCAAGATTCTCTGTGAACAGACACAAGCCTAGGAAACAAAAATATTACAACAGTCAAGTGGCCAAGCATATTGCTTTCATTTGCTCAGTCTGTCAGAGAAGATAAACTTTCTACCTTACCAAACCATGGCACGACACCCCCTAAATCTCTATATTTCATGTAAGTTAGCTGCTTGAATTTCATCCTTTCAGAAATTAAAAAGAGCAGGTTAATAAAAAACCCAAGTATGGGACTGAAACTAAGGTTGAAGTAAGATATAATGCAACTGCATGTGATGTCAGAGGGGGTAGAAATCTACCTTAGTGAACTTATTATAATCCCCCTTCCACCAGCTCACTGAAAATGAGTTAACGTGCAGGTGGGCTGAGCTAAAATTAGCATACAACAAAATCATTTTTCTGTTTATATAATTTGTATGCCTTTGTAATCAGCGAAATGACAGATCAGACAAGAGGCCTACCCACTGAGATGCAATCTTTAATCTGTGTCATATATTAATCATTCCCCTGTAAAATAATAAACCTGCTTCTGTCATGATGGCATTGAAGGTAAATAGTTCCAATTACTGGTAATTCTCAACTGTTTTGCACAAAGAACAGTGTGGTATGATCCATGGGCTTTGTAAGGAAACAAAATAATAAAAGAAGGTAACTGAATTTTCTATCTCGGATGAAACTTTTCTGGAATCTTCCCAGGTTGTGTTGACTTTCTTGGATTTTTTTCTAAAAGTTGAAGCAACGTAGATGAAGGCCTTTGGGAGGAAAACATTCTTCAGTTTATAAGGTTCAGGATGATTGTAATAGGCTGAAAGTGAGTAAGCTACTTGTGCTTCTAATTTCCCGCAGGCATTTTCCAAGTTTTTACCCATTAGAGTGTGAGGTCTTTGAATAAAAAGGTTCTGTTTAAGCCAAATATTTTGTTGCTCTTGTGGCACATGAGAGAGAAATAAATGTATCTCCAGCAGAGAAAGGGAGCACAAGACATGAAACTAATGTCACACCTGCCTAGCATTATGATGTGCTTTCCTCAAAGGCTCCCCTCAAATTCCATCAGCATTTAAACCTTCCGACACTCTCAGAAAAGAAATGGTCATTACCCTTTTACTGTTACTTGAAAGGATGTTCTCCAATGGGAGATGATTTCTTGGACTCCAGAGAAAAGCTGTCATCCAGGTTGGAGGGCTCAGATAAGGGTGACAAAAACAGTCAAACTGCATCACTCTTTCACCAGTGGCAGACATCAAGAATCAATCTCAATGCTTTGTCACACGTAGCGTAGTGGCAGGCATTACGAATCAATTTCAATGTTTTTCCCCATGAGCCTGCATTTAACCTTCTCATCTGAATCCTCTGGACAGCCATTAACAATGAATTGAAGTTGAAGTAGGAAGTGAAAGACATTTGCCATTTTTTCTCTTAGATTTAAACTGCTAACTAGAGGCAATGATATCCCTGTTGTTCTGTTTGAACCATTTCTTCACTGGCAAAGGTAGAACATGACCTTCTCAATTAGAAGGAAATCCAAAGGAAAGAAAATGTTAGATGGGATTCCCTAAACGGCCTGTCTCCTCAGTTTCTACCTGTTCCCCATCTTCTCTTGAAGAAATAATAAAACCAGTTATAGAAATGGAAGGCAGGGACTCTGAAATGTGCTACCAATGTCTAGGAATTAAGATATTCCCTAAGATTTTTTAAGCTTTGCTTATTTTTCCCTTATTTGTTATTTCTGCAACTCTGTCTCAGTCGTAACAGTAAACATGGAACTAAGCTTTCCACAGTTTAAAACATCTACAGTTTGTTCCAACTTCTCATGAAAAACATTTACCTTATTCCAGGATTTAAGCAGTGAATCTTTGGGTGACATATAAATGGTATCATGGCAAAGGACTCGGATTCTATTCCACAAACATTTTTCCTCAAAATAAGGAGCCAGAGTTAGACAAAAGCAAAAGAGGGAGGCAAACAGAAACCCAAATCAGTTATTATCTAAGTCACACTGAGTGTCTGTGATAAATACCAGCTTAGCCTTGAGGAAAAAGCACGTCCTGTTATATCATCTCCCAAATCCAAATCAAAGAATGCTCAATTATCCCCGCAGGGCACACATGATGAGAGATGACCCCATCTCACAGGACCCCCATGTCTACTTATCCTTTCGACTGCATAAATAAAGAGGGAGTAAGATACACGTTGGCTTTTGCTTTTTTCTCACTTAGTAACCACAAGTCCAAATGGCCATACAGTTGAGCTTAATTCTGACCAAATGGGTCAGTAAATCCTCTTTGCTTTGGGGAGAGAGGGTAGAGTACCTCCCCCTCTGCAATGATTTCATTTTGGAATCTACACCTGCTTCCCAGGCAATCACTGAACATCATTCAACCCCTCTGACCTCCGATCCACTGCTAGTATATACCATGCGACTCAGAATTTCATCTTTATGTTGAAGTCTCTGACTGAGCCACATTCACACATTGTTCCCTTCTAGACTGTCGACTCTCATGGTGGAGACAGCTTCGCTTATGTGTATCTCATCCTTGTTGTTGATGCCGTGTATTTCATTTGGTAGGTTTTGGATATTAGCTGATAAGATTAACACTGCTTGCCACTGTTAATAAGTATGTGATTTATCTAATTATGCCCTGATGAACCTAATTGTGCCAAAGTACTAATATTTCTTTAAATTTTGCTCTAAATTGATGGAGTTTTAAAAGGGAGCATCATGCTAACAATATCTTCATTTAAAATATCTAAGTGAAAATACTGACTTTGCTGTATGTACAGTAGAAACTAACACAACATTGTAAAACAACTACACTCCAATTTTTAAAAAAAGAAAATATTTTGTTTTTTAAATTTCAATCACTGAGAATTTAAAAATTATGCTAACCTAGAGGAGGTGTTTACCCAAGAGAAAAAAAAACACGTATCTATAGAAGACACCAGTTCACAAATGTTTACAGAAGTTGTATTCATAAAAGCTCAAACTGGAAACAATCCAAATGTACCTCAACAAGAGAACAGAGAAACACATTGTACTATACTCAAAGAATGCTATGCAGAAGACAAAATGAATTACTAAAATATACAACATAGATAAATCTAAAACAAAAACCATGATGTTGAGAGGAGGCCAGACACAAAAGAACAGATACTGCATGATTCTATTTATGAGAACTTCTGGAACAGGCAAAACTAATTTCTAGTAACCTACAGCAGATTAGTGATTACCTTCAGCAGATGATGGATGGGATGACTGCAGAGGACCTCAGGGAACATTTGAGGAAAATGGAAATGTCCCATATTTTACTGTAGTGGTTACATGAGTGTAAATAAACATTTGTCAAAACTTGTCATCCTGCACATTCAAATTTGTACATTTGTTTGAATGTGAATTATGCCTCAAGAATGTTGATTTAAAAAAGCATGCTAAAAAAAAAAAAAAAAAAAAGCATGCTAACCTTGGGAAAAAGAAGAGCCTAAAGTCACAAATACTGGCAGACCTACCAAGTACAATGGAACTGCATGTTGTAACAAACGTGATTCATCTGGGAGTAGAAACCCTGTCTCTTCTAGAATCACATTCAGAGGGCCTGACTGACAGAACCAAGTGTAACAACAAACATTTTTTACTTATCTCATGTCTGGTTCTCTCTGCCATCTTAAAAACAGAGAGAAGCTGACGAAAGTTTTGAAATGGGTACATAGTCTGCAGTCACACTGAGGTTTACAGTGCTCTGAGTTAGTGTGACACACTAGAGACTTTAGGGCTTTTGACAAGTGGAAGCAAGTGATTCCATCCCTGTTCTCTGGGTAAGTGAGAACCCTTGGAGCACCCTGGGGAGGTGGCAGGAATAGCCTTTGCGTTTACCTTATTTTAACGGCAATTTCATTTGGAAGAGGGGAGAAAGACGCCATGCAGCAACCAAGATGTATACCAGGAACTTCAGCTAAATACATCAGAGTCCAATGAAAGCAAATGGGAGCACGCTGAATGACTCACTCATCCCTGTAGAACTAGAATGTAGTTTTATGCAGAAGACCTGTCCATGCTCACAGAGAGCTTTGCAGGTGTTGTTAGGAAATGAAATGGGAAGCCATTTAAGGATGTAATCCAGAAAGAAGCTTATGCATGTCTGCATTTTTTGAAAAGTCACTTTGGCTCCTGGGTGAAAGAGGAGCTGGGGAAGAACAAGGGTGTATACTGGGGAGACCAGTTGGGAGGCTACTGCTGTCGTTCTGTGGTGGTAGCGCTGGAGTGGAAAGATACAAAATAGAATTGACAGGACAGCGAGGTGAATGAATTAGGGAGGTGAGGAAAAGGGATGTGTAAAGGATGACGCCTAAATTTACAGCTTGAGTAAATGGGTGGGTGATTATGCCATTTACAGAAACGCAGGAAAAGAGGAGAAGAAACGTATGTGGTGTATAATATGGACAAAATAGATACCTTTGTTTGGTTTTTGTTTTTGTCCCCTGGCATCCTTTCTCTCTTTTCTGATAATAAAATATTCAGTGGTTTATGTGGGAATAACTCCTCTCACCACTGGTCAGAGGAATGAAGATGATACTTCTAGCCAGTCAACTATTACACCCCCAATTCCAAATACTATATTCATTATTCATTTGTAAATGACAAAATCTCAACTCAAAGTAGCCTAAGCTAAAAGGACGTTTACTGACTTACAAACCTGGGAGCTCACGGGAGTGTCTAGGTTCAGATTTGGCTGAATCTGGGTGCTCAGAAGACTCGTTTCTCTGCTTGTCTGCCTTCTGAAACATGACCCATGAATCTAGAGGTATCGATAACAAGGCCGGTCCTTTGGGGCTCTCCCAGGCACTATCCTTCCTGCTGCATGGCTCCTGTCTGTCTGAGATTGATGGTAACGAGACCCACTAAAAAGAATCAGCGAGTTCAGAGAAGGAAAACAAGCTTCATGAGTATTCTAGGCCCAAGGTTCTTATTTGTAAACTTGAAGGAAAACAAACAACAAACCCTTAAATATGAGATGACAGACATCTTTACAAAACAAGTCAGAGCAAAATAGAAGTCTTATTTATCAAAGAAAAAGACAGTTCTCTTAGGAATGCCTATGATAAAATTCTCACCTTCTGCAAAATCTTCCTGATCAACTGGGCACTGGGGTTATATTTGGCAGCCGGCCAAATGCCTCTGATACCATAGTTTCCTTTCTTAATGTCTGGTTTTGTTGATCAAACTTGTTGGGAAGGGATAAAGCTTCCCCTGTATAATTAGTGTGCTGTCAATATGTGAGTTGTATTTCAAAAAACTTCAAGTAACTAGGAACAAACTGAAAGACATTTATGGAATGTCTAGTGAGTGCCAAGTAATATGCTAGGCAGTGGGAAACCAATGGTGGACAAGGTAGATAAGATGGAAAAATTCTATAATCTGAAAAAACATACAACAATTCTAATAAAAAATAAAAAAAAAAACCTCTAAATGCAATGACACAGTACTGAAGAAGCAAAAATTAGGGTCAGCAGATTTTTTTTTTAAATGGAGGTATAGTTGATGTACAATATTATATAAGTTTCAGGTATACAACATAATGATTCACACTTTTTAAAGATTATACTCCATTTATAGTTATTATAAAATACTGGCTTTATTCCCTGTGCTGTACCGTATATCCTGGTAGCTTATTTATTTTATACATAGTAGTTTGTACCTCTTCATCTCCTACCCCTATGTTGCCCCTCCCCTCTCCACTCTCCCCATGGAGTTTGTTCTCTGGATCTGTGAGTCTGCTTCTTTTTTGGTATATTCACTAGTTTGTTTTATTTTTTAGATTCCACACAGAAGTGATATCATACAGTACTTTTCTTTCTCTGTCTGACTTATTTCACTTAGCATAATACCCCCCAAGTCCATCCATGTTGCTGCAAATGGCATTATTTCATTCTTTATTATGGCTGAGAAGTATTCCATTGTGTATACATACCACGTCTCTTTATCCATTCAGCTGTTGATGGACACTTAGGTTGCTTCCATACCTTGGCAATTGTAAACAATGTTGCTATGAACATTGGGGTGCATGCATCTTTTCAAATTAGTGGGGTTTTTTTTCTGGATATATACAGAGTCACCAAATCTTGTCAAGGGTCATCAAGGAAGGCTTCCCAGAAGAAGCAACAGCTGTAAGGATGGCTGGGAGTTAGTAGAAAGAAAGTACAAGAAGTGGGAGTAGGGGGACCCAGAGAGAAAACGCAGCATCTACCAGGTTCAATGGCAAGATTGCTTGGCTCTGTTGAAGAACTGAGCAGTTATAACAGGGGTCTCAAAGTTGAGTGCGGGGAGTGGCAAGAAGTGGGGCTGGTGAGGAGTCTGGGACCAGACTCTGAGGGATTTTCAAGTCACAATAAGAACTTTAGACTCTATCCCAACACTGCTGGAGGGAGCAGCACACTCAGATTGTCCCTTTCGAAGATCGCCTTATTGCTAAGGGGGAAGTGGGTCAGACAAGGGCAGGGGTGGAGGAGGGTCAGTTATATACTCAAGCAGGCCTGAAATGCATGCTGGAAGCGTGCAATTTCTTCAAATACTGTCTTCAAATTGAATACAAATTTTGCAATATGTCATACTATATATCCTTGTTTGTTTTAGAATTTTAAAAATATTCTCAATTATTGACTACGGTTAACCTCATTAAGTGACTAACAAACAAATAGGCACTTTTCTCCTTGTTAACAAAACGGGAATTTTTTTTTCAAGATGGCAATGTGGTAAGCCCCAAAACCAGAATCATAACTGGTCTAATTCTTATTTCTGATGTGTAACTGTCCCTAGAAGTAGGAATTAAATCTGGCCCAATTCTGGCAACGGAGAGTGAAGTGGAACCTTTAGGGAGAAGATCCTGGAAAGCTTTTTTTTTTTCCCCTTAAAAAGGAAATAGAAGCAGCTGGGACTGCCTATCTTGTACACAGCCTTGATCCCTGGAAGTACAGCAGCCATACTGCCACGCCAATGGGGCAAGAAAGAAAACAAAAGCTGATAGGCAAAGGGCAGCTGAAGGATGGCTGCTAAGGGTGAAAAGATAGAAGTAATAGGAGTCCCTGAAAGCACCAATTGTCAAATGCTAGTACGTTTGTTATATAGCAAATTATACTCCTATTTGTTTAAGTCACTGTTTTTGTTACTTGCACCCAAATGTATTCCTAATTGATATACTAACCCTCAAGCAGAACAAACGTTTTATTAAAATACATTCAACTTTATCCTGAGGTTTCATGCATCACCAGGCACACCAGGCCAGAACCCCGGGAACACATGCACCTGGGCTAGAGAAGCATAGCCTTGGGCGAGCACCACCACTTTCAAATGATTTCACTCTTACAGTCGAATCCAAAATTCTTTTTCTCTGCTTAGTTTCAATAAAGGAGCAGTTTAGGCTCTAAAGACTAACGGGGACAAGAGAAAACCCTTTTATCCTGTGTCTGAGTTAACTTTGGCCCGCTCGTTGGGAAATGGCCATGACACTCTCTTACACACAAAGTGCTTTTAAATGAAAGAGGTAGTATATCAGCACAAAGGATATTTACCATTTTTAGAGTTTTCCATTTGTTTCCTTTGGGGCTAATGTACTTTCGTTTAAGAGCCCTTGAACTCCCTGATGCATCAGCTTTCACTTTTCAATATAAGAAAGGATGAAAAGATGGATTGTCCTCTCAACCTGACCTCACTCACAATGTTGACAACAGAACAGTGCACTTTCATTCAGCGGATGGACCAAAAGACATAAGGGAGGATGGGTCTTCTCCTGTACTTCTCCAATTTGAAACTTCTTCCACTGCCCAGCAGCCCCAAAGGTAATTGTCAGTTGGATGGCACAGGCACGACTTTTTGATAGCTATTTATGAGCAAATGATGCCTCTTCCCAGACTCTAGACAATTAATCTATTTCTCTAGTTTTGAAAGACAAAAGTATGACCATTGGGGGAAAGGGACCATTGTGCGATAAATGCAGAGATGCAGTGGCTTCATGTGATTTATTATACATGAATGTGAAAGGGAATATAAACACTATCCCATTAATTTCATTGCCATCTTAGTGGTTCTGTGGGCTTAGCTGCCTTGAAAATTATCTCCTCATTCTCTCAGGAGAGAGATTTGTACAACTACAAGATGGCTGGATGTGTTTAGCATAAGCAATGGAATCATCCTTATGAAGCAAGTTCTCTTAGCTTCCCCAGCCCCAAGTCCTATTAACGATTTTTGGGCAGTGAAAGATAGGTGTTTGGAGCCTTCTCTAATTCTATGTATTCCCAGTCTAATCACAGTGTCATTATTCCTTCCCACTAATTATGCCTAGGTTATCACTTCATTCATTCATATTTAAGTCCATCTGTTCCTTGAAGGGGCTCAGTAATGTCTACACATGGAAACACTAATATCCTGGTTATGCTTTCGTATCAGGAAAGCTCTTTGTAATGCCTTCCTTACATTTCAAAGCCAAGATTTATAAACTGGACATTTAGAAGGAATCATTTGAAATTTATATCAATTTTACCAATTCCCAAAGATGTTTTCAAGCCAGAAATTCCCAATCACAACACAAGTTCTCACTCTATTTTAGCATCACTGGCAGAGAAGCATTTTGTACTAAGCAAAGAGGTGATAATATTACCTTAAATTTATTGGCTTCTAACCATGAACCCAGCACTGTTCCAAGACTTCTTGGAACAAACATCATCTAATCTCAGCATCTGCACAACTTTGTGGTAGAGATAATTATTAGTGTCTCCCTTATATAAAAAATAATAACCAAAAATTTAAGTTGTCTAAGATCATCCATCTGTTAAATGGTGGAGCCTTGATCTGGACTCAGGTGTTTAGATTCAGAGTCTAGTCTTTTAACTGCAATACTAAATATTTTCAAGGAAAGCTATGTTTTGAAATCCACTGATTATTAGTCCTGTATTTTCTGTGGCTCTTCTGAAGAATGGATGGAATTAGTAGTGGAATAGATATTTTTGATCATCAGCCTAGCATCATTTTTCCTCCCCTCCTTCCTTTCAAAATAAATATTTTGTTCAGGTATCCACTCTACTCCCATGACTGTAACTCCATCTTCATCTCCAGAAGTGATCCTTGTCTAGTCTAAGCCAACTGTGGTACTCCTGTTCGCCTTGATGATGAATGGATTTCAAGCTTGAGCCAATCTGCTCTGGAAATTCTCCTGGTAATCGTCACTGGTCCAGGGGTGGGCTCGGTAAGTAAGGCACTCTAATAAGACTGAAGAGAAGAGCCCATCCTATAGCTAGGGAGGTAGATTATCTCTCTCCCACTAGAACAAAGCAGCACCTTGCCCATCTTATGACCATAAAGCGAGCCAAGCTGAGAACAACACGGACAAAGAGGAAGGAGGAGTCCAAGGACAGCATGGAAACAGCCAAATCCCTCATCACTGAAGCCTGATCACATACGTCTTTCTGGGAGACAACTTTCCTTTCTACTTAACTCAATTTGAGTCATAGTTTCTTCATAGCCAAATGCATCCTGATAACACAGAGAGCCACTCACTTGGTGTGATTTCAGGGGCAGTGAATGGCAGACTGCACTCGTGTATCTCACCCACCTTCTGCGACGGCACCTGAAGTTCCTCTAACTACAGTCACTCCTGTAATAATGTTGACTGTCAGCTTTGTCAGAGTAACACCTTATTTGAGGGGGATATTCAAGCGCATCAGGTTCACAGCCTAGTTCATGTTATCCTGGCTCCGCTTGCACCCCACCTCCCTTATTCTCCAACCTCACTGCGCCCTTTCTCTCCCTCACCCCTACACCCCTGCCATACTGCTTGCTCTCAGGTCTTCCAATTTATCATGTTCTCTTCTGCCTCAAGCCCTTTGCTGCTACCGTTCCCTCCCTACACACACACACACACACACACACACACACACACACACACACACTCACACACAGGCACACATAGACACAGGCACACACACATACACACATGCACACACACACATACACACAAACACACACAACCTTGGTTGCTCTCAGGGAAATCTTGGTTTCTTCAGGGAAACCTTCTCTGGTCTCTCTCCTGCAGACTGGGTCTCCCTGGGAACCAATCCCTGGGCAACATTGTAGCAGAGACTGTGAGTTGTTTCTCTATGTCTGTTCTTGCCTTCTTAAAAGTAGAGCTCCAGATTTTTAGCAGAGCACACAGTTGACCAAAATCAAGAGGACATATCCTGCCTCCTTTTCGTCTAGGGGTGCCCACGGGTTCAAGTGTTATAGCAGATGCTGGCGGTGCCTGGTCCATGTCTCCTCAGCAGTCACTATTCCAGTCCATTCCAGCCTCACCTTACTGCAAGCACTGGCTACTCGCTGCCTTGAGGGCAGGAGCCTGGGGCTGGCTGGAAATACTGGGGAGTTACAAAGCCAGGAGCAGCTTTCAGTCAATACAACAGTGGTGTAGGAGTATAAATATCTCAGCTTCCTCACCTAGTGGGTGGTACAACTCTGAAGTATGTTCTATATTATCTCCTAGAGTCCCCCGTGGGATTAGGCCTCAGTGGTCCACAGTGGTGACCCATTCTAGAACATGTTTGCTTTCAGCTTCCTTCCCTTCTTACTTCTCCACGACCCCGACAACGCTTTCCGGGATCACCTCCCAAATAACCACACATACTTCCGTCTCGAGGCTTGCGTCTCGAGAAACCCAACCTAAGACACAGTAATCTCTCCCCCACGAAGGTTTCCCTGATCTTCCCAAACGAAATGTGGCCACCTGACTTTTCTGAACCCATTTACACTCATTTTGTATCTGCCTTGTGACATTTTTATTGTTCCGCATTTTATTGTCTCATCTCCTCAGTGAGAATTTAAATTCTTTGAGTTTCAAATTGAAAGCTCAAGTTCTGGTGTCAGACAAATTTCGAATTCCAGCTCTCACACTACATCTCTCTGGGTATGTTTCCTCATCAGTAAAATAAAAATAATAGTGACACTTAACTTTTAGTCTTTTGGGAAGGATTTAGTTAGGTAGTCCATGTGAAGCATTTAGCAAAATGCCTGATACAAGTTATGACTCAACAAACGTGGACCACTACCACATGATTAGTAGTATTATTAGCATCTGTACTAATCTTGTCATCTCCCACCATCTATTCAATATATAGTAAATACTAACTTGATATTTGTCAATTAAATAATAAAATGGTGAAATACGGCAGCACATTTTGTTTTCAAAATCGGCATTGAGACTTGATTTGACCAATGGATTTTTATAGCACACACCACAGAAGCACTGCTAAGCCGTTCAATCCTTAAGATTTCTCATGGATGTAAATATAGACTACAAGTGATCTTCCATCTGTTCCATGAGCGATATTCAGTTTGTCATTTTCCTGAGAAGTTCGAAGGCACAAAAAAATGGGTTAGGTATCTGTCTTCTCCTTTGATCTGCTCAGGATCTGTTTAAAGGGACAGCAGAGCTACACTTTGCATTTCCATATGGAGAGTGGATTTGGGAGCAAGGCAGAAGCATTATGCATCATTCTCCCAGCCATCCTCTGTATCATGCCAGAGTAAGCCTTAAAAACCAAACCTGACCAGGGAACTCCTCTGGTAAGATGTCCTCAATAGCTCCCATATCCTACTCTAAAATATGACTTACAAGGTTGTCCATGCCAACCCCCTCCAGCTATATGATCCCAACAGGCTAACTCTAGCCAAGCTAAACTTCTTGTGATTCCTCCGAAGGCTGCTTCCTACTTATATACCATTGCCCATGCTGACTGCTCTGCCAGAAATGCCCTTTTCTATCCCTATTTTTTTTCTGGGGGTGGGGGGGGGGTGAGGAGGCAGCTGGTAAATATCTATTTACCTTCCAAGACTCAGCTTAACCTCCACCAAGAAGGCTTTCCTATCTCAAGACCTCCCAATCAAGTAAAACTGACCATTTCTTTTTATGCCTTTCCCTCCAAAGCTCTATCTTAGGACTTATGATGGTGGATGATATATATGACTCATGTCCCATGATACCCAGATGGTCCATACCAGAAAGAAATAATTCTTAGTTCCAGGAAAACTCAAAAATACTTGGTATCCAAATCAAAGGATTCCTCTACTGTTCCCATGGGAATCCTGTTCAGACCAGACAGTGCCCAGTTTACATGGGCATCCCCAAGTCACTTCCACCCCTGTGCCCTTACCCAAGTTTACAGCTCCATCAAACCAGCCCCTCACCTTCTGTTTGAGAGAAGCAAGACCTCTACCTCAGTCATCCAAGGCTGGCAGTGGTTGAGCCTCACATTTACAGGACAAACTCTCTTTTGAATTACTGAGCAAGTTACTTAACATTTCTGTATCTCAGCTTCCTTAACTATAAATAATGAAAGCTCCTACTCCATAGAGTAGTTATGAGGCTAAACGAGGTAACAAATATCGAGCATTTAGAAGAGCACCTGATACATAAGTGCTCAATTAAGGTTAGTTCTTATTTGTTTTAATATTTTATTATTATTAAATATTAGCCATATTAGAAGTAGTAGAAAGACTGATCACCTCTCAAATGATAACTTCCCAGGGTTATTATGCTAAAAGACCCTCCACCTCTACCAAGAAGTAAGGATGGAGAAGGAAGGGTCTATGTCTTGCTCCCTTGTGTCTCTAGCATATTAGGTCCAGGGCAGGGGCTCAGTAAATGCTTGCTTTATTTTAGAGGAACACCTAGACCACAACTGTGTCCACCTAACATTGGCACTAGCTGACAAATTCCAGGATAAATAAAGGCTAAAGTCCTTGGTCATGTATTGATTAGAGGTTATGTGTCAGGCTCTTTCAGGCTACTGTTTTATTCCTACTGACCATTTTCACAGAAGCATGGAGAATGTTTAAACAACATGTTAAGAACTTAGCTATTTAATAAGAAAGAGATTTGGTATTCGATTATGAGTCTGTAAAATCTCAACTTAACTCTTTCATGACCATCTTCACTTTTGATGTTGGTACCTGGAAGACTACCTGGTACAAAGGTACAAAGTAGGTGTTCAAAATAGATATTTGTTGAATGGATCCATAGCAGACACTAAGCACTCTAAAAGAAATGCAAAAAAAAAAAAAAAAAGAGAAGTCAGGAAAGCAGGAGAACTGGGGCTTCCAAAAATGGGTTATTTACAAAGTGATTACACACACCTCAAACCTAGAGAGAAAGGTTAGGAACCAGCTGGGTGCTATAGCTCCAGAGCAAATACACATATTTCCCGCCATGAGCCAGATGCCATGGACAATTTCTGACTCTCAATTCTTTTCTATAACATGTTAATTTATCTCTGTATATTTACTTTTTCTTTCTTGAAGAAAAACTTTAAATGCACACATAGGACTCTATGAGAAAAAAACAGAGATAACAAAATTCATCTCCTCTACAGTTGCAAAAATACTGAAATAACTGTAAAACACTCCCTCCATAAAGTACCTTTATGAGCAAATGCAAGGTAACATTTATTATAGAACAAGGAATTTTAAGAGAAGCGGAGAAGTGTTTAAATCAAATCCAGCACTCTTGCCTCTGGTTCATCCCCTAACAGACAACGTGATATATGATGGATGAGGAGGCAAAGCAGTACAGAGGCTCGTTCAGAAGCCACTGGGAGGCTCTGCAGTCATTTCAGGGACCACTACATTGATAAAAAAGGAAAGGATACTCAGAGTGTGAAACAACCAGAACCAGGTAAAGACACGTGGATTTCTTCTCATTTGGCTGGAGGAATTTAGCTTTATTACCTGAACCAGACACATAACTCTACACCAGATTTTGCCTCTACTTTTTCATTCTCTTTTTTCAACTTTCTGTGGTCCGCGGGTAGGAAGGGGAGTGAGGGCTAAGCAGTAGGAAGATGAGGGTGGTGAAAGTAGACCTGGTTCTGAAAACAGTGGTGAATCCTTAAAAGTCTGTTAGCAGAAGGGCAGACAAAAGCAAAGTTGTGCCTTGGGAATATTCCTGAAGCAGCAGTGGACACAGAAGATTGAAGGAGAGAGATACTGAAAGAGATGGATTTGACAGACATCAAGAAAGAGAAATTGGCAGGAGTTGGTGACTGACTGGTTTGGGTTGGAGAAGGAGGAATTATGGGTTTGTGCGCTTGAATGAATGGCAGCAATGACGGAGGTATAGAATTTATTTATAAAACTCATATCTCAGGGTTTATTGTCTGTCACTTTGGTTATTTAAGAAGCTAATGGCACAGCAAGAAGTCAACCTGAAAGGCAGAGAATTAGACACATTTCCTCCAAGGAGAAAGTAGAGAGCTGGTAAATGAGAAGATAATTTAACTTATAGAGAGAGAGAAAAGAACTTTTTTTATCAAAAGAATAAATTACTTGGCAATAGTGTTTATGTTTCAGTATAATTTTTTTAAAACACATTTAATTCGGTGAACCAAAAACATATATGTTAACATCCATTTAAAGCCATCATATAGATTTGTTTGTTTTAAACTGGCAGTTTTAGTGTCAAATAGAAATGCTTTTGCCATTGGGAACATTATCTTGAAGACTGTGGTTAATGTCTATAAATTAAAATTTGTGTATAACCTCGCTACTTTTAGAGAGATACGGCCCCTAAGGACATTACTTTTAAATTAGGATATGATTACAGGTCCATTTATCTCATACAATTCCAATCCATGATCATCTTTCCTCATCTCAAATCTTAGCACGCATCTTTCGAGGTACCCACCCAGCCGCATCCATGTTTTCTGAAAACTAATCTCCCTGCCATCAAATAAATGAACACAGCCATGTGTGCGCCATGTGATTCTACCTCTTGGTCACAGATGACTGGACCAGAGGTAGTCAGATGACCCTTGTGGAGCCAATCAGGTACTTTCTCCTGGTATCGGGCACTTGGGTCAGGACAGACTGGAACATGCGGCTACAGTAGGGGACTTGTAAAAAGATGCGGATTTGATGGCCAAAGGAACCATCTGGGGGGTAGTTGTGATGGTCTGTGTGCAAATGAAGAAGAAGCTGCCTTTCTACGTCTGAGAGCAAATGTCGAACATAGAAAAGAGACAGAGAACTGATGGCTCCAGAGGAAGATGAAGAATGAAACTGCTTTGTCTCCTGGTGGCTTTCCTGTGTTGCAAGAGACCAAAGTGCATACACTTTCTACGCTTGAATTCTATGAGAAATCCCTGAATCATGGCCAAAACTTGAACGTTAGCCCCAAGGGATGGAACTTTCCAAATAAACAAAGTTTCTGCAACAATATACGGTAGTTATGCTGAATTTTGAGGGTCGTGTATAGGGGTATTCAGGTCTTGATAAGCACCTCTCCTTGACTTCAGCAACCTTTCCCATTAGGTTTTCTGATGCTCTGCTCCTCTCAACTCCTAGTCTTCAGACCACAAATCACTACATTTGCATATGTTCCATAGAGTTAGTTAATGCTTTTATGCCTACTGGTAAGAAGAGCTTCTGTGTGTTAATTATCTTGAATCTTTTTAATAAGTGCAATGATCTAATGAGAAAGGTGCACCATGGGGTGATGCTTTCCTAGGATAAGCAACCAACATTCTGGTGTAAAAATCACTACTCATCTAGTCTGGTTAGTATGTCAACAATATGAAAATATGATTTGTATCAATTCCCTCTTTCTACTCACTTCTGTGGCTAACATATCGCCCTATGGGTATCATTAAACCAATCATAAAATATAAAGTATCCTCTACTTTCAACTCTTCACACAAACTGCATCTCTCTGGCGGCACCCTTAGCGACTTACAGATCTTTGATGAATCACAAAATTGAGTAATGATTGTGGGAGGCTCTTGTCAAAAGATATTTATTACTTCCATTCTTCTCAACCAAACTGACAAAGTCAATCCTTACAACGGTATGAGGTTTCAATGTATGTTTGTATCTGTGACTGTGTATTCTTATTCCCATCTAAAATTCTCCAACCAACACCTCTGTCCTCCTTGACATCAGAACTGAGGAAAACGTCCTTGAAAAAGATGCTCCCATTATTTCCGGTCTCCCGGTTTTGACAGCCTGGTGGTTATATAATCTCTCTAATATTCTGAGATACATAATGCATCAAGCTCTCTGACTGCCAAAGGAGCATGAGAGACAGATGGGATGTGTGATGAGATTGAGGCGGTTGAGACAGATCTTTCTCAAAGCTGGCTGGTGGGGACGGTGAACTTACATCAGCATGATTTGAACTCTTCAAAGAATACCATGAACCAAGAATTGGGGGACCTGGAAAAGAATCCTTAAGCCTGGTAGAACTGCTCATCCAAAACATCGGGGCCCCGGCAGGCTAAGGGCCAATACTGCAGAGCTTGGGTTAAGTCGTTTGGAAGGAGGTCCAGAGCCCTGATGAATTACCTGCCTCTCACATTCTCGGTGCCTTCCCCTGAAATATTAAACATTTCGATCATACGCTTGTATCACTTTCACTGATTTAAATATAACAAGCCCTGTCCCCGTGCTGAACCTCTAGGTCAGACTGGAGCCTGAGGAACCTGTCTGACTACAGCAGGCAGCCTGGCTACCTGGAAACTCAAAGATGTGCTGTGAAAACCAAAGGAGAAAAGGGGGAATGAGAGAGAAGAGAGAGGGCAGATGTGAAGCGAAAGAGGGAAAGGTTGAGCAGAAGAAGAAAGATCAGGGAACAGGGGGGAGGGAAATTGGCAGGGTGAACTTAACATACGAACTGGGGAGGAGGAAAGGGTGGAGGTAAGGAAGAAATAAGAGAGCAGAGATAAGGAAGGCAGAGAGACGGCAAGAATAAAGGAAGAAGGTAAAGTAACTTTCTTAAAAAAGTAATGAAGAAGGGAGGGAGGAAATAAGGAAATAGAAGGAAAAAGAGAGAAAGGAGAGACAGAACAAAGAGAGGGAAGAAGTAAAGGATCAGTCTATGTAACGCATCACGTCTAGTGTTCTAGATGCTCTCAAAGCTAACTAGAGGAATAGAGGAGGGGGGACGTACCCAAGTCCTTCTGACCTGCACCTGAAGGCTGATCAAAGAGAGACACCTGTAACCCCAGGTAATTTTGAAAAAGGCAGGAAAAGCCTATGTAGTGATACGATAGTGGGCAAAGCTAAAAGGCTCATCCATCCTTGTTTCCCCTAAGCTTGGGCCCGTGTTCTCAACCAGAGAACATTATCATTCAGGCTCTTCTTCAGAATGGCTGTGGCTGATGACAGATGCCCGTTAGTTACCCTGCTGAGACCAGGGCTTTAAATGTTCTAGCCATTGCCTAGGCAAAGTCTGAGGAACGGAGGAGGGGTCTATTTGGGTTTGCAGAAGACTTCCACAGAGAAAGGAAGTGATCCGTTCACCACAGTAGTACCACCTCACGACCAAAGATTAGTCTACTTATTGCACTGTTTCCCCCTAATCCTGTCATCCAGGGCATGAGCTCATTCTTCAATTCAATTTCTTCCAGTGTTGTAACAACCCATTTCTCCCCTATTGGAATATTTTATGCCAAGACTTGATCCGAGAAGTGTGGGATCGTTATTGGATTAACTTTTAACTTACTTAGGAAGGAAAAGTTTAGTAATAATACCAAGAACCAAAATGTTCTTCTGGCCAAGATTGCCTAATCAGTGCAAGGTTGTTATTTTTGCTATTTTATTATAGTTATAGCACTGAATTCAGAAAGCAACTTGCCATGTTTTCTCCTTTCCTCAATTTCCCAGGTGAGGCTGGCGGGTGATGTCTGTGCCCTACCCAGATTCCCTCCACTGGGCTCAGGCACCATCCCGCCGCTGCTCTGTGTATTGGGTCTTAGCCGCCCCCTTCCCCAAATCTCTAAAAAGACAAGAACTGCCCTTGCCCAATGCAGCCACCTCACTGAGAAGATAGTCCTCCTCTCCCCACTTGCCGTCACTCCCGGATTGTCTGACATGGAGGTACAAAAGGCTGGGCCCCTTGCCTCAAGGTACGCTAACTCTGCAGCATGATACACAATGCAGAGCTCCCTGTGCAATCCAGCTGAGGCTACACTTATCCTGAAATCGTATTTTTGCCTCGCTTTTTCCTTCATTTCCCTTCTCTCACGTGCATTCCCTCAATAAACTACTTGCACTAGATTCTCTATCTCAGGCTCTGCTTAGTAAACTAAAACAGCAAGACTACCACCGACAAAACTGCACTCCTAGGGGCAGGGGACTCTGGAAATACTCAAGATCATCATCCTAACAATGCAGACCTGCCAAACGATTTGTATGTCTATGAAATGATATTTTATGAACTACTGCTGCCTCAACAGTATTTGAACCAAAATACTTGAGTTGGGGTCTCTGTGCAGACTCACCTAAGGGTTAATATATCTAGAAGCTCATTTGCATACTGTTCATGAAAAGGTATTTTCAAAGAATACATTCATGAAGTGTTCTTTTGCTCAGTTCCTCACTTGCTTGGTTGAGAAAATACTGCACTCACATTGCAATAATATCAATGCATTACCTCCAGGTTGCGTAGGAAAGCGAAGTACCCCAACTACTGCATATAACCCTTGTGGTGATAACAAAATACTTTCTTCAGCATTTTACCATTTACTGACTACATTTTATTTCTGCTTCAGTGAGAAGCTGTCAAGTACTCTGAGAATTTCACAAATTCACTTTACCCTACTGACTGCACTTTGCCATAAATTAATTACTACAAGTACATATTTATTTCTGCCTAAGGCAGTCTGCACTGGTATGTCTTATTCGCATTCATCCAGGAATATAAAAATAGAGTATAGTTGGCATGAAAAAAAGCATTAATGCCTTCACTTCTCCAATGACGAGGGTTAAAAATAATTTTCTACTTTAATTTCTTTGTTGAATTTGTGTCACGGGCACCCACTTCACATCTTCAAGCTGGTTGTACAAGACAAATGCAAGTCGGGGGTAATTCAAGCTGTGCCACCCATTAAACACCCGTAAAATAAAACACTGCAGATGTTTCATAAGTTTGAAAGCAGTCTCCAGTTCTTTCTATGAGCCAGCAACTCTAGATCATAACATCACAGAGAGCAAGGGGCATGTCTATTTTTTTAACCTGATGCATTTTCTTCATCCCCAACAAAACATTCCATAGGAACTTGCAAACAGCAAGGTATCAATGGATGCCTGTTAAACGGATGAATGAACTTGAAGCCAAAAGATACAGAGAAAAAGAACCATCCTTTGGTATCTGGACAATAGATTTGGCTGCTGGTACTATGACATCCTCAAAAAATGTTTGGGACTTAACTGGTCTTCAGCTTCCCTGAAGTACTGGGGGATCGGAAACCTCCCAATCTAATGTACTATAATGAAATGACTTCACTGATAAACTGAGGAAATTCAATGGTGGAATCAGGTGTTTCTCAGCGAAGTGGTTCCACTTCAAATTCTTTGGTAATCACGTTCCCATGAAAATTAACTTGAACAGACAAAATAAAACTGGGTCTTCCGGTACGAAATTATGTAAAGCATGTTGTTACACTTGGCCCATTCAAAGTGTGATTCGTGACCGGTGTCAATGGCATCACCTGGGAGGTTATGAGAAATGCAGAATCTGAGGCCCAGCCCCAGATCTACTAATCCTCCAGATCTACATATTCCTGGGTGATTGACTATATTAAAGATTTGGAGGTGCCCTTGTAGGAGGGCTGTCGGCAAGCTGTGCATTCGCCTAGGTTCCCTTTATCACTTTGGGGTGTTCTCACTCCCAGCGCCAGCATCTGCTCTCAGACTACCCGAACCTGCTTCACCTCTGCACACAGAAACAAGAAATGCCTAAGAATGTATGTTCCTCAAGGGACAGTCCTTAACCAACGACTGTTAGGTGAGGTGACAAATAATCCAGATCCCTGATCTCTGATTAGACAGCTCTGTTTTCAGAGCTTCTCCGTGGGATTCAGTCAAAGGAAAACTCCATGGGACTTTACTTGATATCACATTCCTGTTTGGTCTTCTTCCCCTTACTGGTGCTATTTTCTGACTCCCCTACTTAGCCCCGCATCTCTGGAATAATCCCAAACAAATCGCTTTCTCACAAATACTCACTTAAGGGTCTGTTTCTGGTGATCACAACCTAAGATACATATCTATCAGTATCATGCTGGGAGATGTTTAATAACGAGTTCTCTGAGGGAAAAAAAAAGCTATGCGTTCTAGTTTTTGTCAGTTGCCATGGTGTAAATACTCCCGCCACTACAGATTTCAAGCTATAAATATGAGGTCATGGTATTAGGAAGAGATGCTCACAGTCTGCTCTCATAAGCCAGGGTGAGCTGGTTCTAGCACAATCCCACTGCATATATTCACAGCCCTCCTCGCTTGAGACCGATAATCTTCATCAAGGTTTCTTGAAGAGGAACTGTAGCAGAATTATATTACACGACACAAAACAACACTTTCTAAACATCCATCTAAGTGTCCTTCTTACAGTAGTAAGAAAATGGAGAGATGCATTATGTAGGGGACTAAGTTCCAACACATCTTTTTCTTCACTCAGAATTCCTTCTTAATATTGGTTTTAGCTATTTTCATATGTTTAGTTGAATTATTTGCATTTGCCACCTAAATAAACATTATGTCTAAACAGCTTACCACTCTAAAAATAAATGGATAAATAAATAGACAGATCAATACATAAATATCCATCTATCTGTCTAAAGAATCATGTGCCACAAAAGAAGCTCCAATTCATTGATTCAACAAACATTTATGGAGCAATCACTATGTGCCCATCACTGTTGCAGGGGCAGAAATAAAACTGAATAAGACATACATGATCCCAATCTATGAGAAGTTACAGTTTTATGAGGGAAACAAACAGACAAAAAAAAAAATCAAGAGTTTCAAACTGTGATTAAATACTACGCATGAACAAAGAAGGAGTCACGATGGAGCACTGAGTGAATCTGGGAAAACTCACTTGAGACAGATTCACCAGTAAAGGTCTCTGATGATTTGCCATTTAAGCTGATATCGAAAGCAGAAAAAGGAACTGTTTTTTTTTTTTCTTAAATTAATTAATTAGTTAATTAACTTATGTCTGCGTTGGGTCTTCGTTGCTGTGTGCGGGCTTTCTCTAGTTGCAGCAAGCGGGGGCTACTCTTCGTTGCTATGCGCGGGCTTCTCATGGCAGTGGCTTCTCTTGTTGCGGAGCATGGGCTCTAGGCGCTTGGGCTTCAGCAGTTGTGGCTCGTGGGCTCTAGAGCACAGGCTCAGTAGTTGTTGCACATGGGCTTAGTCGCTCTGCGGCATGTGGGATCTTCCCAGACCAGGGCTTGAACCCGTGTCCCCTGCACTGGCAGGTGGATTCTTAACCACTGCACAACCAGGGAAGCCCCAGGAACTGGCTTTGAAAGAGGAGGAAGGAAAGCATCCTAAGCAGAGTCACAGCATGGGAAAATGTCTGGAGAAAGGAAAGCGGCTGAAATACTTGAGATACTGACAAAAAATTGTTATTGGAGCAGATTTTGGGGGGAGAAGATGGAAAATGAGATTGGATGATTAATGTTCATATTAGTCTGAGCCTTACAGGCCGTGGTTTTAAGAACACGTTTTATTCTAAATACAAAAAACAGCCATCGGAGAGTTCTGAGCAAGGGGGGTGGGGGGTGACTGATCTGAATGATGTTTGAAGGTGATTCTGAATGTGTTCAAAGTATTGACAGGAGTGGAAACTGGGGGACCAGTTAGGAGGCAAGACACGGCCCAGCAGAAAAATGCCTTTGATTCGCCAGTCACAGGACAGATTTGGAGAAGCGGATGAGGTGACAATATATTTTAGAGATGGAGTTGAGAGGATTTGCTAATGGATTGCAAGCGGACACTGAAGAAAAGAAAATGAGTCAGAAGTGACTCTGAATTGATGGCTTAAATACTTGGGGGCATGCAAGTTTTACCTCTTCTTTGTGTGTCTTTTCCTAAAAGAACCAGTTCATTTGGCTGTCTTGGTTGTACCTCCTTTCTTACCCCACCTATACTTTCCAGAATTTTTCTTTTCAACTGAAGATGGCAATAAGTTCTTTTAAAAGTTATATTACTGTAGATTCTCAGTTTCACCCAATTTTCTCCACTCATATACCTATTCACTCAATAAAGTCTCACAAACACAGCTGAGCAAAATAAGTAGATACCTAGGGAAAGAGGGATTAACTGTAAATACTCCGTGTTACTGTTTTATCCCTGTTCTACTTAAAGAGGGATGGATTTGTCCAGTAAAGGTACACCATGCTTCTCAAACATTCATGTGCATCAGATGGGCAGCTGAGGAATGGGCAGGTACACAGAGAGAACATCAGTGCAAATGGGACCCCCAGGGATGACAAGGAATGTGTGGTCGGCAGGTAATGCGTTGATTACTAGACCTGGAAACTAGCATCTTCACTATCTAAGATTATGACAGTAACTATCATATTTCCTAATTACAAATTGAATGCTTCTCCATCCTCCCCAGTATATATGTATTTGTACGTGTTTATAATTTGTTATATGTAATTTACATACAAAAACTGATTGTATAAATTAAAAAAGAGATAAACGTGCATCATCAGCATCATCCAGAAAGTTTGTTAGAACATAGATTGCTAGGTCCAACTCCGAAGTTTCTGATGTAGTACGTCTGGGGTAGAGCTCAAGGAGTTGTGTTTCTAGCAAGTTCCCCGATGATGGGGATAGTGATGGTGCAGTGTACCGACTTTGAGAACCACTGAGATGTACTATCAAAGTTGCAGGCAGGAGTGCCTGAAATATACAGAGAGAGAGCTGGCACCGTCAGTGCATTATTTTTAAGATGGTTTAACCCCCAATGCCATTCTTCCTCTAGGTCTTAGGTGGTGAATTCTTCAGTTAGACTGTTGACCTGAGTGCCCACCTGCCACTGTGTATAAAATGAGAATTACAGCCCTTCAGAGAAGCAGAGCACTCTGGGCACAGTGGCAACTTCTCATTACAAGAGGTGAAAACAGATGAGTTAATCAGGAAGTCCCTTCATCTCCTCGGAGGCTCATCATTCCTATTTCAGGAGCTCAGACAAGCAGTTAATCGGCTGGAAAGATGGGCAATGAACTGGCTGTAACAATGTATTCATGCCAGAGCGGACCTTACATTAAAAAAAAGGATGCTCATGGTATTATCAGTGAAGACATCTTGGTTGTTCATTCAAGTATTTATATTTTAATGCTGTGTTTAGTGAGCCTGCTGGACTTTCCCTTCTAGGTGGGGAAGAGCCACAATAAAATCATCCTATGACTGTTCACCAGCTTACAGTTTGTAAGGCCTTTACTGGAATACACACACACACACACACACACACATATACACTAACCTTAGAGTAATCTGTTAAGATAGTAGTTATTCTCTCCATTTTGCAGATAAAGTGAAGTTCAAAGAGATGAAAGAGTTTTGAGATGTCATACAGCAAGGTGGGAGCTTAACTGAGACTTAAAGTCAGGTCTTTAACTCCTCATACAATGATCTGACTCCATGAGAAATTGGAAACTCCATAATTCCATGGCTCCATGAGTTCATGGAAGTGACTTCCATCTCATGACTCCAAAAGTTGACAGAGAAAAGCCCCAATCCAGAGAGTTGATGTCTACACAGCCATTAGACTGAACTCATCCTATGAAATACTTTATTGAAGTCTGTACAATGAAGGGCCATTGGGTCTGATTTTCTGCTCACCAGCCTTCTAGGTACATCTTTTCTAAGTGACTAAGCCCATTGAAACTTTCCGCCCATTCGCTTTGACTACTGGGCATTGCTCTCTTTTAACAAAAAGTCAAATCATGAATAAAGTCCACAACAAAATTATTAGGTTGAGACCCACAAAACTGCCAAATTTTGACCATTTTTAACCTACAGTTTCATATGATTCAGCCACAAATAACAGCAATTGTATCTACTTTCCATTAAGAATGATGTTCAGGAGAAGAAAATGGCCTTGGGGTCAGAAGCTCGGCTTCAAGTTACATTCTGCACATAGCACTTAGCATCTCTGAGCTTCAGTTTGTGACCTGATGAGAAAGGAGTGATTACAATAATGCTGAGAACATAGCATCTTTGAGAGAACTGTGTAGGATCCCTCCATTTGGCTAAGATTTATTAAACATCTACCTTGTTCCAGGTGCTGTGTTAAGTGCTCAAGATACAGAAGTGAACAAGACAAGATGGAGTCTATGCCCACAAGGGGCACAGTTTAGGGAAAGAAGCAAATGAATAAATCAGCTGTTGCACAATAGTTCAGGAAGTCATAACAAATATACAATGGAAACAGAGAAAAGATGGTAGCCAACTCTGTGATCAGGGTAGGGCTTAGAAGATTCAGAGATGCCAAGCCAGAAGATTATCTAGATCAGTAGTATCTAGAATCAGCTGGGAAACTTTAAAAGATACTGATGCCCTGATGCCCCTCCTATAATGTGTTCAGATAGGTGGAGAGTGGTGCCCCAGGTTCACTTGTAGGCGAAAAGGTTTTGTAAATTGAAAGGGGTGCACTATCTTGAGACACTAGTATTTTAAATAAAAAAGAGGCCAGGGGACAGGAAATTATGACTTTGTGTCTACTGAAAGTATTTACAGATGAAAGCATTGGCTGAACTTGACTTAAGGGTGGAAAAGGAAATAAACTTTGGAAATGGACACACTGCCTCCTTTCTCTATTCAAGGTCAACAATAATTACTACTCAACCAAAGCTACTCAATTAACAATCATTTCAACTTTTGGAGTTTGTTTTGGGGAGCAAAGAAAGATACCAACCATATCTCCCGGGTAGGTGTTAGCCAAGGTTTGGTCTGTTGCTATGATGCATCATTACTAGTATTAACAGTTGGATACTGGTACAGCTCTATGGGAGAAACTCTCAGGGTAAGGTCACAAGGTACAATGCTCTGAGCTAAGAATGTTGCCTGTACAAGTACTTATAGCTGGGAGAGTATATAGGCATCCAGAGGCCACTAAGCTTTCCTTCCTGGTCACTACCTGGGTCCAGGGCAGCCCTGATACTCCCTCAGATTTGCATGTAGTGACTGGGCCAGTCACAGGGGCAGACCAGGAACTACTAGGCAGAGATCTAGAAGGACCAGACCAGATCTAGAAGGACCAGGATATAAAAAGATGGGTTCTCTCCCTCTCTTGTTTCTCTTCCTCCTTATAGAAATCCCATTAGCTAGGAATAGTGGATGATCCTTTACATTCATTCACCCTTACTCTGGGGGGAAACATTGATTTTCCTTTGCAGAACTAGCTCTCCTTCATAATCATTTCTTCTAATTTGGGTGGAGCTGAGTCCAGGTCCAGCTACAGGGAGACACCCATGATCGCAGGCAGGCCAGTTATCCAATTTTATCCCCTTATTGGTCAGAGAATATTAAAAAATCCATGCTGGTCCCTCTACACACAATCCTGGGACTACTGCTGGACTAGTCGGGAAGGAGATGCCATTGCTCTATTGGGATAACTGGTCAACTATAAACATGGGACTCCTGGGTGCCTGAGAGAAAAGCAAGATTGACAGATGCAGATAGGGACATTACTTCTGACGACGGAATTTGCCTCTTGAGATCCATCTGTACCTGAAGTCAGTTATCTCTGGACCTTCCAGTTACAAGCCAAAATTCTGCTTTTCCACTCTAGATTGTTTGATTTGGATTTCAGTTGTCCGTTACTGACAGAGTTCAGGCTAGAGCATAAAATACTCTGCCCTGAAGGATGGCTCCAGTCGACTTAGCAGATTCAGGAAGAGGGGCGTTTGCCCAGGACTGGAACTATATAGAACAAAGATCAGCAAACTTTCTCTGTAAAGGGCCAGATAGCAAATGTTTCTGGATTTGTGGGCTACAAGCTCTATGGCAACTACTCAGCTCTGCCTCTGCAGTGTGAAAGCGGCCACTGACAGTATGCAAATGAATGGGTGTGGCCGCATTCAATAAAATTTTATTTACAAAAACAGTGGTGGACCAAATCTGCTGATCCCTGATACAGAGGGCTTAACCTATAGAAGGGTAGCTATAGCACAAGTGTCAGATTGGGTGGACCAGACAGGAACAGAAAATCCATGCTAGGAGTGCACCTCTGCCTCCTCCCACCCCATGGCAGACATCACCAATCAATCACAGGACTGCACTGGGGATGGGGCCATGTGCTGAGAAACTGCATCCTCAGAGCAGTGCTATCATTGTGCTCTCTATATCTTACCCCTTTTGAGCTATTTCTCCTTTTGCTTACGAAATTTCCAGTTCTAAGTACCTTATAGAAGTATAATCCAAGGAGCAATTACTCATGGAAGAAGAGACAGCAGAAAGAATTGAAATCCTCAAGTGAAAACAGAACAAAACAAAAGACAAAAACAGACAAACAATAAATCACTTGAGGTAATTGGGAGGACCAGCCAATCCTAAGGGGTTGAGAATTCTCTCTCTCCCTTTCTCTCTCTCTCTCTCTCCCCTACCCCCCTCCCCAATCTCCCTGTCTGCCTTGATCTCTATCTCTATTTCCTGAAAACCTTCATGGTTAGAAGCAGGGTGATGGGGTGTGTAAATGAGGACTGGCATTTCAACACTTTTAATACTTTTGTCAAATTACCATACAGGTGGAAATTTGCAATTAGCTTGAAAGAAAAACTGTACCTTTATTTTGGGAAAAATCACTCTGATGCAGCTTTTAATTGTGCAAAGATGAAGCAAAGAGTTTTAGAATGAAGAAACAGAAGGCAAAGACAATCTAAACTTCTCTGAAATAGACTGTAAAAAATTTTATTTCGTTGTGTCAACGTTTTCCAGATTATGCTTTCTCTATGGACACATTAGTCTTCTAATTCATGCAGGGTCCCTAAAAATGAGTGCTTATTATTAGACGATAGGTGTGTTCCTGTTTATACAAAAGTCATAGAAGAGGAGGAATGAGAGAGGGACTGTGTCAGCAAATTAGCTGGAGGGACTCCACAAGGAACTGGATTAAGAATGCCAAAATCACCTCAACTGCTGTGCTAATGCTGTGCCCCCTTATACTGTCCTGCTGGTGGTGGTGGTGATCACAAATAGGGCTCCTGGGAGAGAGCCAGCCCCCTTATACTGTCCTGCTGGTGGTGGTGGTGATCACAAATAGGGCTCTTGGGAGAGAGCCAGCCAAAGCTTTGTTTAATTTATTTTCCTGAAGAAAATGGGCATCCAAACCATCAGCCATCCTAGAAGAGAGGAGACGTGGGGCTAGACAGGGAGGGGCTCCAAACCTGATCTGGGCTTCAGACAGACAGGGGTAGCCTAAGGGTACTCTGGTTTGGAAACATGAGCTACTTACTGCAATATGATGACAGGCTGGAAACTAGGAGGAGGGACCTTGAATTAGTTTCCTAGGGATGCTGTAACAAAGTACCACAAACTAGGTGGCTTAAAACAACAGAAATGTATTGTTTCACAGCTCTGGAGGCCAGAAGTCCAAAATGAAGGTGTTGGCAGAGCCATGCTTCCAACTAAAAATCTGTAGGGAGAATCCTTCCTTGCCTCTTCCTTGCTTTTGGCGTGGCCCTCAGTCCTTGGCCTTCTCTGGCTTACAGCTGCATCACTTTCATCTCTGCCTCTGTCTGCATATGGCCTTCTCCCCTCTATGTCTCTCTCTTATAAAGACATCAGTCATGTTGGATTAAGGAGCCCGTATCACTCCCTTATTACCTCATCTTAACTGATTATATCTATAAAACCCTGTACCAAAATAAGGTCCATTGTGAAGTACCGGAGGACTTGAACATTTCTTTTGGGGGATACAATTCAACTCATAACAGACCCACCCAGTAGGTCTTGCAGAGGGAGCATTAGCCCAGGAGCCCTGAGAGCGGCTGCACCTGACAGGCATTTCCAGTTTTTGTGCTCCAATTGCCTTCCACTGTTTCAAAGCCTTCACTGCCCTGTATTAGTTATCTCTATGGTGAGTTAAATGAAGAGGCTGTACCCAGGCCCAGGAATAGTTACAGAAGGAATCCCAACCCTGAGCGGACCCTCCTGAGACAGTAAGATGCGACCAACAGAAGACGAGAGCAGTGATCTAGAGCTGAAAGCTGGGAGGAGGAGACAGCAGGATGAATTTGTGGAATATTCAGGCATTGTCTGCAGATATCTAGAGATAGGCAAGGACTCAAACCTGCTGAAGACAGAGCTTTCTGCATTCAAACATCATGGGGGCTCACTTCTTAATTCTGGTGTTAAAAGGAGGAGTTTAACTTCATTCTTTAGCAGAAGCTGATGGAGTCTGGGGTGCTTGGGGTACACTAACGTTCGTTGCTGTCAAAGCGAGCAAACAAACAAGCATGTTTGGACAAGTGGGAGCTCACAATCTTTCCCCTTCTTCTCCTTTAACTAACAGCATGTTTGTAAACAGCACAATAGTTAATAGGAAAAAAGACCTCGAGAATCCAGTGTAGAAAACTAGCCCAGTGCATTTGGGAAGAAGCCAGAAGGATGACGGCCATTCCCTAGGAAGGTAATATGAGCCAGGGGTTAAGTGTTTCCTACCCAGCTATTCAACAAACCCAGGAGGGAGACTCAATTCAATAGCACTTAATGCCATTTTCTAAATGCCTTAATTACTTGGGGTTTTGGTTATTATTTAATGAGTTGGAAACATGAGATAAGACAAATTAACTCATGAGCAATCTGAATAATTCAGTTAACGTAACTAGGAAAGATGTTGCCTGGAACCCTGCTGTGATAAATAAAAACAAATCTCTTTGGTAAAAATTCCAAGGAAAACTAAATGGCCTTCTGTCCCTCCAAATCGCACTGAAGTAACTCAAAATGTTTACTTTTTAGTCCTACTCTTCCTCGTCCTGACTATAACCTATGAAATAGGAGAATTCAAAGAATAACAAATGAAATGGGCATATATCTCTGTCTTTGATTAGCCAGAAGTTTCCTCACTACTACAGACATGCACATAACCCAGAGAAAAAATGTGGATGTAAAGAGCATTGTAGTATGGGGTTTTTTTCCCAATGATTAAGTTAAATTCAACATCTGAGGTGGCCAGACTCTAGTTTAAATGCTTGTTAGAAGATGAAGGAGATCTAACCCCTGCCCTCAGGAAGCTCACAGTCTACCAAGGCATATGACTTATTTACAACCAATGTTCCATGGGCAATAATATATAAGTACATAAAGAGCACAGAGATGGCTCTAATGAGAGAGAGAGATGAACTGAGGGCGTGGATGGATGGTGCTTGCAAAGAGGCTTGTTCTCCAGCACGGTCTGGAGTTTGAACAGGAATAGCTGCACAGACAAAGTGGAACCGAAGAGGGTTCCAGGTGGAAGAGTCTGAATGGACAAAGGCATAGAGTAAAACAGTTATTTGTGCAGCTGGAAAGTCGAGTACAAGATGGAGGGGTCGGAATAGTTTGCAAGCAGTCCACGGGACCAAGGAAAATTTTTAAGCAGGGAAATAATTAGAGTAATATTTTTTTAAAATTTTTAACGTTTTTGAAAAGTAGACTGTTATCTGTGGCTTGTTAGTCAGTTAGCGGGAAACGTTTATGAAGATGAGGTCATAGGATCAGGTCCTTGCCGACTAGAAGCATCCTCAAACTCTGTGACTAGAGATAATGTTCTTCCCTCTCCTGAGTCATTTCCGTAAGGGGCATCTCCTATGGCAGACACTTTACTGTTGGCAGGTATGTTAGGAGAAGCAGTTGGGTGTCTGAGGGACTTGCAAATGTAGGGAGCATCTAGATGGCCCAGGGAACTTGGAGCCAGCTTTTTATTATTACCAAAAGCCAAATTTTACAGGCTGAGGCTGGAATGGCCACAAGGAAGAGCCGGGAGGTGTTATCATCTGTGCTTTCTGGCTGGTGCCCTGCTTCTTCTCTGACATTTTTCCTAGTTCCATTCAAACAGAATGGAAAGGAAGAAGGGGTGTTTTGGACCCAAGAATGCCAATACCTACACGTCAGGACTCTGTTTCTGAACCTAGGAAAGCATCACTAATTAACTGTGGGACTCTTTCCACTAATCCTCAAGTATTCTTTGATCTGTCCAGGCTGCCACCAACAAACCATTAGCATTGGCACAGGAAGCAAAGCCTAGGTGCCATCTCTGTTCTGGAACAATCCAGCAGCATGGCTTGTTAACAGTGGCTTTAGGTGGACAAAACCCCAACGGCATATTGTTCAAGGTGGTGGCATCCATGTTTGATGATGGGCTTTCAAAAGCTGAGGCTAAAAGCCAGCCCTGGCGGAGTCAAGGCAAAAGTTAAAAGGTAAGCGTAGGGATAATCCAAGAACGGATGTCCAAAAGTCAGAGCTCAGAGTCAAAGGCACACATGCTGTTCCTTCTGCGTGGAATACTCTTCCAGCTTCTCTTTCTTTGGCAAATCTCTATTAATCCTTCAGGTTCCAGCTTAGAAATTGCTTTATCTGCCCTGACCCTCACTTGGGAATTCAGTCACACTTTCCGTGGCACGGACAGCATCCTAGGTTTTCTCTAGCATGGCAATCCACTGATCACCGTCAACGGAAATCATGTAGGCACTGTATATACCCTCCAAGGAGGCATCGTATTAGTCCAACTCAACCTGATAACTAGCACAGCAGATGCCAGGGGCAGAGAACAATAGGATCTGACCAGGTTATTTCAGTCAAAGGCTACGTAGGGTGACAAAGAGCCAGAAACAAAGAGACTTGGAAACAATGCCTGAGGCAGAAAACCTTCCCCACTTTTCTGCTACAGCAACATCCCACTCCGTTGCCAGGATATAACCAGTTCCAAGTCTAGGCTTAAAGCCCCAATTCACCATCTCTGCCAGCACCTGGTATCTGCCCAGTGAATACAATCAGTAAAGGAAAATGCTACTAGAACCCAGTTTGTTATTACATAAACCTGTATGTATTGTGTATCTAATTGTAACCTGGATCTGAAAGAGACAATCTAATTTGGAAGGAAAAAGCACAATCATTAGACTCATAAAAATCTGTTTCTTTTTAATTGGAAGGGAGGGCTTATATTTCAGTTCTGTATAATCTTGGTCAAGTTACTCAGCTGCTTTGAGTTTCTGATTTGTTCATTTGTAAAATATTTTGCAAACTTGTTGTGAGGGTGAGATATGACATTTGTAAAAGCTGACACAATGTTTCAGCCATAAGGGGCACTAAAAGAAATAAAATTACTGGTACTCATTTTAAAAATTATTAATTGGATAAAAATGTGTGTATTTATGTCATCTCTTTTGATCCCTATACAGCACGCTCTATTACTATCTCTATTGGACAGATGATAAAATTAAGGCTCAAAAAAGTTCCCTGACTTGTCCAAGGACATCCAAGGAGTAAGGGGCAGACTCAGATTCAATCCCAGATTGGTCTGATTCCATAGCCCACGTACTCCACTCTGCCCGCCCCCATGGAATCCAACTGCAAGCAGAGTTCCAGACTGGTCAGTTTATGGAGATTATGGGTGTACAGATACACCCCCAAACTGTAAATGATTTTCGGCAAATTCTAGATAAAAATCTTTATTTCCCATCTTCCTTTGAGATATTAGGCAAAAGTTGCAACGTGGGGCTCCTCACAAAGCTCTTTAAAGAGATCTCATTCAGTGGGGCATCACACCTTTTCTCCTCTCCTTTCCTCCATTATGTTGCCTGGAACATGAACGTGATGGCTGGAGCTACAATGGTCATCTCATGACCATGAGGCAACCCTGAAGATGGAAGTCATACTAAGGATGGAGGAGCAGAAAGAGAATAGGCCTGGGTCGATGATAAATGTGAAGCTACCATACAAGCTCTGAACTGCCAACCATGGGTCATTTTTTATGTGAGAGCAGGAAAAGAAGCCTGCTTTCTTAGTTAAGCCACTGCTCGTTGAGGTTCTTTCACATACAGCTGAATTTAATCCTAACTAATACAGGCTTCCACTATATTTTTCATTTTTATATTTCTCAGACTCAGAGATAAAGTAGGATGGAGACTCCAATCGTATTTTAAAATTTATAAAGCATAACTGAATCAGGCGATGTGCCCACAAGAATAGCTAGGGAACACCAAAATGACAGCCGAATCCACTACTGCTTCTGGCTCAGGAAAATCGTAACAAATGAAAGGAGAAACAAATATTCATCATTCTGCTTTGGGGTACTCCAAATATTCATCATTCTGCTCCCAAGAGGAAGACTCTCAAAGACTGAAGCTTCTGGAATAAAACTTCCTATTTATCTCCTCAGAGATCATCATACTAGTTGGTCTATTCTTTCTGGATTCTACCAGAGCACAAGAAACAAAAGTAGTCCATTGATCTTCATGTTCTTGCAAGGATACGATACAAGAAGGTCCCAGGGCTTCCCTGGTGGCGCAGTGGTTGAGAGTCTGCCTGCTAATGCAGGGGACACGGGTTCGCGCCCTGGTCTGGGAAGATCCCACATGCCACGGAGCAACTAGGCCCGTGAGCCACAACTACTGAGCCTGCGCGTCTGGAGCCTGTGCCCCGCAATGGGAGGGGCCGCGATAGTGAAAGGCCCGCGCACCGCGATGAAGAGCGGTCCCCGCACCGCGATGAAGAGTGGCCCCCACTTGCCGCAACTAGAGAAAGCCCTCGCACGAACTGAAGACCCAACACAGCCAAAAATAAATAAATAAAAAAATAAATAAAGTAGCTATAAAGCTAAATTGGCACTTAAAACAAAACAAAACAAAACAAAAAAAAATCAAGCAAAACTTTAAAAAAAAAAAAAAAGAAGGTCCCAGTGCCAAAGGTGATAGTGACAACAGCATGGACAGCAATGACCACAGCAGTAGAGGGCTCGCACCGAGCACTTCCTCTGTGCCAGGCGGCTTCCTAGGTCCCATACATCTACTTACCCCACTGAATTCTCGAAACAACCCCGCCATCACTGATCTCTCTTAAAAATCAGGGAACTGGGGCTTCCCTGGTGGCACAGTGGTTGAGAATCCGCCTGCCAATGCAGGGGACACGGGTTCGAGCCCTGGTCTGGGAATATCCCACATGCCGCGGAGCAACTAGGCCCGTGAGCCACAACTACTGAGCCTGCGCATCTGGAGCCTGTGCTCCGCAATAAGAGAGGCCGCAACAGTGAGAGGCCCGCCCACCGCGATGAAGAGTGGCCCCCGTTCGCCACAACTAGAGGAAGCCCTCGCACAGAAACGAAGACCCAACACAGCCAAAAATAAATAAATAAATTAATTTTAAAAAAAATCAGGAAACTGACATGGTAAGTTTTTGAATGAGGTATTCATAGGATAGAATGATTTCAAAGAAATCATGACAGAGCAACTCAGTTGAAACCCATCCAATATTTACAATTGTGGAAACAGAACATTATGAGTACCGTCTTTGAGGGCAAAAGAAGGGAAAATATGAGATCAGAAATATGTCTCTCTTTAATAAAGGAACTGACTTTTATTAAAGGAAGTTATGAAGCCAGTCTCTAGAATGTTAAAGCACTTTGTTTATTCTGGTTTTAAATTCCTTCCCTGTGCTGACAGAAAAGCCACAAAATCCATAATTTGTAACCTGGTGAACACAAAGAGCTTTGGTTGGCTGACAAACCAGCTAAGGCAGAAAGCTCAATAAAGTTTTCCATCCTAAATAAAGGAGGTCCTCAGTGGTATCTGTCTGCCCTTCAATGCACAGATGTAATTACTCCTAAATCATTTTAGAATAGAACCTGTTTAAATGCACCTACATGCACCATGCTGTTTAGACATCAAAGTCTATAAAATACATCTTAGATAATTGTAGCAAATTGCAAAAAGTGGCTAGTTTAGGATAGAATGATAGTATATAAGTTGTATCTTGTGCTAATTACTTCTGATATAATTGAATTTACAGTAAACTTACATGTAAAAATCATATTTCTTTAACATCTAGAACTAAGCTCCCTTTTTCTTGAGTATTATTCAAACTTCAGAACAGTTTTGAGGTGGCTTTTTAATATTGATGTCTCCCTTTTGCCTGGATCAAATCTGAAAAAAAAAAAATGTTTCTGAAGTTTACACCTAAACCATATTGCGAAGTTTATTTCTTATGCTTTGGAATGGACTACACAATGGAATTTAAAGTCTAGAGCTTCCTTTTAAAGGAGAGAGTAAGTACACAAAGACTAATCTTTTGGAGACTAACAGGTACTGTTCTAAACTTTGAACCACGTGAAATTCAGACTCTTAGAAACATGTCCTTGATTTTCATGGATCATTGTAAAATGTTTCACATATACTCTTCCTTTGGTTTCCACAGCTATCCTATAAGAAAAGTGGGATGGTGATTAGCCCCACTTCACTGATGGAAAGACCATGTTAGTGAGAGTGGGAGTGATCAATAGAGTGAGTGTTGATAGTACTGTCACTTAAAGGAAAGCATCCTGGTGTTTTGTTCTACGCCTATTCAATGACGCCAGAGTTCTCTTTGCTTTAGAAAAGGAACTGAGTGTTTGAAAGGCTACTCTAAGCAGGGGCATCCCTCCCTGAGGACCAGCATCTATGGGATGCTGAAAGGCACACGTGTCTCCAGACCTCTCACCCACCAGCCGAGCCCAATGACTGCACAGCTCTCCACAGAGGCACTCTGTTGAGTTCACTTCGAATCTTTAAAATGTGCTCATAAAAATGCATATGGGGCTTCCCGGGTGGCGTAGTGGTTGAGAATCTGCCTGCCAATGCAGGGGACACGGGTTCGAGCCCTGGTCTGGGAAGATCCCACATGCCACGGAGCAACTGGGCCCGTGAGCCACAATTACTGAGCCTGCGCGTCTGGAGCCTGTGCTCCACAACAAGAGAGGCCGCGATGGTGAGAGGCCCGCGCACCGCGATGAAGAGTGGTCCCCACTTGCCGCAACTAGAGAAAGCCCTTGCACAGAAACGAAGACTCAACACAGTCATAAATAAATAAATAAATAAATAAAAGAACGTGAATTTCTAAAAAAAAAAAAAAATGCATATGATGGTTGTCTGAGAGATGATGTGAATTCATTAGCATCCTTTACAATCTTATCAGGAATTGATGATAAGTTGAGCTCACTTCAGTCTTTGCAGGAGGAAAAGAGCCACCAGGGGACCCCACCTTAGTAAAAGTGGAGGGGAGAGCAGGAAAGTTCTCGAGTTGAATTGCTTAAAGGGAAGGTCATTTCATATGATTAGATGAAAGAAAACATGGTAGCCCCGCAGTAAGTATGCAGATGAGACGGGTGGCAACTAAAAGGAACATGGAATTAGACTTCCTCTCCTTTCCAGTACTGGCTAGGATTGGCCTTGATCGTAATCGGAAATGTATACAAGCAGTCACCAAGCGCCAAGCAGAGTACACAGGTTATGAAGCATAGTCTTCACCAGAACTTTATAAACTAGGTATTTTTATCTTTCCTCTTACAAAGGCCCAGAAAGGTTAAGTGACTTGCACAATGTCATGCAAGAAGCAATGGCTGGTTCAAAAACAGATCTATCTGACTGCAATAGTGTACAGCCTCGAATCAATTAAACCCTTCATGTATGGGTTATTGATTCATGAGTACCCCATTCGGTCCTCATTACTCTATGGGGTGATTACTATTAGAAGTGAAGAAACCAGAGCTGAAAGAACTTAAAGACTGGCTTAATCCAATAGATCTAGGCAGTGAATGAAGTAACTCAGCACAAGTTTGTGATTCCAATGCCTACTATCTTTTCACGATGATATTCGCTCATTTTCTTACCAAAAGTATTGAGTGACTCTCTGTTCATTGTGTCAGGTACTGAGTATACAAAAATGAATAATATATGATGTTTTTCCTTAAGTTCACCATCCTAGGGGAGCAACCAACAAGTGTTTAGAAAAATATTTAGATTATAACAAGTATATAATACAAAAGGATATGGAAGCTTCCAGGAAAATCTAAGGAGACCTCATTTAAAAAGATCACAATTGCTGGTTGCGAGAGGTGGGGATGGGCGAAATGCGTGAAGGGAGTCAAAAGGCACAAACTTCCACCTATAAATAAGTCTTAGAGGTGTAATGTACAGCATGGTGACTAGAGTTAATAATACTTGGTTACATATTTATTTATAAGTTGCTCAGAGAGTACATCTTGAAGGTTCTCATCCCACACAAACAAAATAATGTATAACTATGTCTGGTGACCTTGTTAACTAGACTTATTGTGGTGACCATTTGACAGCAATATATACATATCAAATCACTGTGTTATGTACCTAAGACAAATATAATATTTTACGTCAAATATACCTCAATAAAAGTTTTAAAATTTTAAATAAAATAAATAAATAGACATCACAATTCAGCTAGCTCTTAGTATTACATAACCTTTTAAGGTGTCTGTCCATCTCACAGTCTGTCTTTTCTTCTCCAAGAATTGTCTCTTCCATCACCACTACCCACCAAGAAGTTCCCAGGGCCAACAATGGCTACTTTGTATCTCTAATGACCAAACCTAATTGGACCAGCAGTACTCACCTAACCTGAGCTAGGCCAATCAGACTGCCTCCCCAGAGAACTTGAAGTGAAACACACAGAAGCTAGGATTGGGAGCTAAGTCACATCAATGGAGGCGTTCCAGAGAGACACCTGCCCACCGTGGGGTATTGAGATCCCAGAAGCTGCTCAGAGACCTGCCCTTCCTGAGCAGTAATCTGTCCACTGAACTCCATTGCTCGCCTAAACCAGTAGATCACAGCTTTCTCTCACTTTCATCCAGTCAATTCTTTAGTAAGTGTTGAAAGATGAATAAGAGCTACCCAGCAGTGACAAGTTGGAGCCAGAGTTTGAACATCCTCAAATGCCACTAAAAGTGGACTTTCTCCTGGAGAGAACAGCAAGCCAAGGAAATTTTGTGTTTATAGGGTGTTATAGCCCTTAAATGAGCAAACTAGTAAAGGGCTAATGCCAAAGAGGAACAAGATAAAAAAAAAATCTACAGAAGCCATCGAAGATTCATAAGCAAAGGTCAAAATATTTCCCGCAAATTATTTTGGAGACCAAGCTGCATGAAGCATGGTCTCCGCTGACAGGGCCCATGACGTATGCACTCTATCGGGGTGGCTGTGTTGACCACGTGCCTTTCCAGATCCCTCTCCACTGTCTTCCACCATGCTCTGTGCCCCAAGATGTCTTGGTAACCATTCTTTCCCATTTCCCCTTCAGACCTAGGCTACGTCTAGCCTAGAGTAGTACCTAATCTCTCTCGGTTTCCCTATGCCCTGGCCAACCCTTTGTAAATAGTCCTGCTCTAAAATTCTCTTCAAACTACACAATGTGTGTGCCATCTGATTCTTGCAATAACCCTGATCAAGACAGAGTCCCTCTAAAAACTTGGATGTGAAGACCTAGATATGAGAAAGGAGCTCGCTTTATAGCCCCCTACTCAGGAAACAGCCAGATGTACAATGTCCTTCTGAAGGGTTATCTGGGGGAGTTCTAGGTTATTACAGTGATAAATACACATGTTAACAGCCACAGGGAATCAACCGTTTCCTCAAGAAAACTCCCCTATGCCAACCTGAGATGAAGAATACTTCACACCAAAAGGAAAAGGGAGAAGCATCTCTTGAGTAGTAAGAAACAGCAATAAGCCACAGGCAAATTCCAAGAAAGCAAGGAGAAGCAGGCAGACTTGCCCACCTCACGCCCAGAAGTCAGGGCCGATCAGCAGATGATCTGAACTCACTTTAAGAACCAGCCACAATTGCTTGGGCAGCCTCTAGGGCAGAGAACAGAAAACAGGGGGAAGAGAACTTGACTCAAACAGACTCTTTCGCACATGGCTTGAGACAGGCTTATCACAAACTCCTCCTAACATTATGTGCTGGAGTTACCCCATTCCATGCACACGTTATAGAATCCTTGATACATCTGCTAAAATAGGTAGCATCTTCCCTGAAGCCTGACTGACTCTTTAATTTTATTCATTTCTTCATCCGTCCATCCATCCATCGACTCAACGAACAAAGCCAGAGCATCTACAAAGTACAGGACATGGGGTTATGAATGGGATATACAAAAAAAAAGAAAAAACACCACCAAAAAACAAGAGGCAGTCCCTAATTACAATTGTGTAGGGCACACAGGCAGACAGACAGATACGTGAACAAGTTAATGACTCCAGAACACTGTGATGAGTGCAGAGATAATGAAATACAGGAGTTGAGGGGAGCACAGAGGAAGCAGACAAGACCCAAATTCTGAGGGTCCTTGGGAAGGGTTAGGGAAAGCTTCATGGAAGAGGTGACAATCGAGCTGAATTTCAATGCTGAATCTGATTTAAAAGGTGAAAGTCCATCCAAGCATATGGTACGGGTCACAGGCATCTTTAAATATAAACTTCCAAAAGAGCACAGAGGTGTTTTTTTTTTTTTTTTTTTTTTTTTTCCTCACATCTTTCAAGGGAACTCAGTGCCTTAAGTAGTACCCAGGGGCTAAAGTGCCCACATCCTCTTTCCAACATGTAGCTTGGTTGCTAGGCAACCACTGCTGAGCTAAATCCAGCCTTATTCTCAATTAATTTGGCAGAGATACTATGTTTTTTCAATTCATGCCCTTGGAGCTTCATTTTACAAAGAAAAGGAAATAGCTTTGGGCCTTTCTATCTGGTTTAATTGTGAATGTCCTAACTTCTCTTCACTCATAGTTCAAGCTCAACACAGATTCAAAGAAGTCACACTTATCACGGTGAGGAAGTACAGGTATAAACGTTTTGAAACAAACCTTTTCGAGATACACTTGGTAGAAGCTATTAAACTTTGTGAACTCTCTTGGGAAATAGAAAGGTGATTACGACAGATTTTGAGTATCCTGTAAAAACAAGGAGATCTTGCCAGTATCCAGAAAGGTATTTTGTAATTATATATATATCCAACTTCGGCTGCCTGTGGCTATGTACCCAACAATATGTCAGGTGTGAAGAGATGAAACAGCACCGTATTTCAGAGGCTTCATCCCTGAGAAATACTAATGATGATAAACATGAGTCCCAGTCCTGCACAATGAAAAATGATTTTTTTTTTCAGGTTTGACTCCTAGCAAGTTGTGATCTTTCATGAAAGGAGTTTTCAAAGATCCCAGTTCAAAATAAGATAAAATAAGATAAAAATTATATACCTACCACTGTCAAAGTATGGAAAACCAGACTGAGTTACATAAATGTATAAATAATAATTAAAATTACATTAGTTAATACAAATAATACAAACATAATTAATAAGTTAATACAAATGATTGCTATCCTAGCTCACTAGTTTATCATGTATGACTTAATGTGTATAGATGTCTACAGAGTACACAGTATAGAATGTAGGTCCAGTGCCGTAGACAAGTTTCATTAAATTTTGGCTAAGAAATCCCTCCACTCTTTATAGAGTCCCCAGACTGGATAACCCTACCTGATACCAGACGCAAAATGCTGGCACACAGAAGGGAGGAAAATAACATTTTAGAATTCATACCCTTGGAGCTTCGTTTTACAAAGAAAATGTAGAATGGTTCATACAGGAAAGTGGTTAAATGAAAAATGAAATATGATACATGCAGACTATGAAAGGTATGCATCATTATGTGGAAAGAGGCAGACTTCTATGTTCTTTCAGAAATATTTCTTTTACTTTTTTATACAATGTTTAAAGGTTACTTTCTATTTACATTTATTACAAAATATTAGCTATATTCTCCATGTTGTATAATACATCCTTGAGCCTCTCTTACACCCAGTAGTTTGTACCTCTCCCTCCCCCACCCCTATATTGCCCCTCCCTGCCACTACTGGTAACCACTAGTTCTCTATATCTGTGAGTCTGCTTCTTTTTTGTTATATTCACTAGTTGCTTGTATGTTTTTAGATTCCACATAAAAGTGATATAATACAGTAGTTGTCTTTTCCTGTCTGACTTATTTCACTTAGCATAATGCCCTCCAAGTCCATCCATGTTGCTGCAAATGGCAAATTTTCATTCTTTTTTTATGGCTGAGTAGTATTCCATTGTGTGTTTGCATATTCTTTATCCATTCATCTGTTGATGGACACTTAGGTTGCTTCCATGTCTTGGCTATTGTAAATAATACTGCTATGAACACTGGGGTGCGTGTATCTTTTCAAGTTAGTGTTTTGGGGTTTTTTTTTTGGATATACAACCAGGAACAGACTTCTATGTTCTGAATTAGAAATAGCTCCAAGAAAAACACAGCTCTTAGAACAATTCATATACTATGAGATTATTAACGGGGATTAAAAAAATGTGTTCACTTGCTTATAAATGTACAGAAGGAGACAAAATGATATGCATCAAACACTCTTTATCATAATACCTCTAGTATTGGGTTGAGGAATAGTAGTAGAATTTCACAAACTATACAGAATCCTTACAAGAGTATGTATTTGACTGTGTATTTAAAATACTGAGCATTAAATACATACATACATATGAATGGAGTGCGTCAGTGAAATTTCTTTCTCTGTGGGTGTGGTGCCTGTCGCCCATTGTTCCTTAAATAGAGGAATAAAAACTTCACCCAAAACTTTGGAAAAACCTACCTAAAGGTTTTCTCTAAAATTGAGAGAAGCTAAATGACTGACCCAAGTGACTGCCTGCCTTCCTTCCCTGTTTTTACTTTTAATTATAGAACATAGAAAACATACAACAAAGTATAGAAAATAATAAGACTCCTAACTATCCAAAGGTCAAATGTAACCAATATTAATATCTCATTATATGTTCTTCAAGACTCTATTTTCTTTTTAATTAAAAATTACAGAGCTAAGCCTACCCTACCCCATAGTTCTTGGACCTCCTCATACACACCTATAGGTAATCACTGCCCTAAAGTCTGTGGTTATCATTCCTTTGTATGTTTTTGTATTTTTACTAAATATACATGCATCTATAAATAAGATATAGCATTGATCGTTGCTTCTTTATTATGTACATAAGTCATGCCATAGTGTGTGTGTGTGTGTGTGTGTGTGTATATCCTTTTTGCCTGAACCGGACTTCCGGCCTATTTTACTCCATTCACTGACTTAAATAATAATGCAATTACCCAGGGGTGTCTTGATAGAGTCAAGCGAAGAGGCTGCAGAGACAGATTAACAAAAAGGCAGGGACTCTGACCAGGGCCACTACTGGAATTCCCAACTCTCTACCGTAGTAATGAGCAAGCGATTTCTGCACGAGACCAGAGAGTAGAAAGGTTCTGCTTTGCAGGCTACGTGGTCTCTGGCAATTACTCACCTCTGCTATTGTAAAGCAAAAGCAGCCAGAGACAGTACGTCAGTAAGTGGGCATGGCTAGGTCTCAGTAACACTTCGTTTATAAAAACAGGCCATGAATTGTTTCTGGCCTGAGGGCCACAGTGTGCCAACCTCTGTTCTAAGGAATTGAGGGATGCAGAAGGACTTAGCTGTCCCATCTCTCACTCTGAAGCTGGAAGGGCTGATCTAAGGGGTCACGCCTGCATCCCTGATGCTCTAAGCGCATCTTTCCTGAAGGTGTGTGCTTCATGAACGCCCACTAGCGAGGGCCACTCTTTGGCCAAACGTACCAGGGAAGCTCTGTCCCCAGCTAGAGCCTGGTACCAAGGGACAAGTGAAGGACTGTGTCCCCAGGGAAGGAACACTAAACCGCCAATCAGGGGACATGGGTTAGGATTTGATTCCCAAATTTGCCACTGTCATCTCTATTGTCTGTCTCGTCTCAGGTAAGACACTTCCTCTCTCTGAGCCTCAGTTTCTCTCCTGCAAAAATGAGTGTGTTGGGGTGTGTTATCTCTGAGCTCCCTTACAGCACCAAGATCCCATGATATTTGGGATAGTATAAGTAAATGAAATCTCACAAAACCCCCCAAAATGTCCTTTCTTGTTATAGGGTAGCAATGTTCTCCAGGAACCTTCCAGAAGCATTGACAAAGAGGACAAACCATTGATCTAAATTCCACCAGCTCCCTTTCCCTACCTATCAGTCAGCAGAAAAATGGCTAAAAGGCAGACATCAGAGAGTGACCAGGAAGGTGGAAGAATTGAAAGTCAAGCCAAAGGAAGAGGGATTAAAGGAACCAAGGTGAAAGGAGGTGCTCAGGGTCAAAAGAGAAGATTCACTGTGGATGAGAAACCTGGCTTCAATTAGAAAGGCAGACAAAAACCTTAAATTACAGCAAATTTGTTCTGCATTGCCCCAGAAGTGAGAAATGAACGCTATTATAAGAAGAAGTACTTGGGTTCAGCTGAAGCAAAAGAGTTACTTTCTGGAAATTATACATTTCTGAAAATGCAGCAGCTGTTACAGGAGCATCTCATCCATAAAAGTGTTCAAGAAAAGACTGACTGAACACTTGAGGTACCATCAAAGGACTGAATCAGCAGTTGGGCGAGATTCCTGAACCTGACCCTACTTCCAGATCTGAGATGCTACAACTATGTCAGTACAGGTTCAACTTTGGGTACTTACACCAGGGCCTGACTTCCTTCCTTCTGAAAAAGCTGACTGCATTTTCATAAATATCTAGCTATTAGAAGTTGTCTCAGACAAAGGAGTTTTCTGCAATATTTATGCTATTCTCCAATACCGGGTACAATGTCGGGCACATAGTAGGTTCTCATTAAGTATTTGTTGAAGGAAAAGAAGGGGGGGAGGGAGGGAGGGAGGGAGGGAGGGAGGAAGGAAGGAAGGAAGGAAGGAAGGAAGGAAGGAAGGAAGGAAGGAAGGGAGGGATGGATTAAAAGTTATTCTATAAAATATAAATGAAAATTGAATCTATACAATATTGTAAAGACAAATATTGAATGCTTTATGTGTTCCTGGTCATACTTGAAGCTCTAGGTTCCGTGCTCTTCTCTTCCAGATCATATCCATGGGGTCACCCAATCAAATACCAGAACTGAGTGGTCACGCTAGTCCGAGATCAAGTCCCTTTATTCCAACATTGCAGTGGGGTCGGGGTAGGGAGATTTCAGGTGAGGTTTCCTTGGCCAAACCCCAAGTGTGTCCAGAACATAATTCCTTCCCCAAAGCACCTGGACCTGAGAGGTTATCACCCAAATATTTCAGTTAGGTACCTAAACTAGAGGGTCCTGTGGCTTTGCAAATTGGAAAGGGAGTATTATTATCAGTCTGTTTTCTATAGAGAAAAAAAACTAAGGAGATCCTAATGGTCCTAATGAGGACCAGAATCTTGCCAAGTTTAAAGCCACTGCATCCATGGAAACCTAATTTCTACTTAATAGCACAAATGATTAAATTAGACCTTTTGACACTGCTTCTTAAGAACAAATGATAGCTGGGTGCTTTGTTTTATCAGTCTTCTATTTTATGATTCTAGCCTTGAATGAATGTGATCCAGAGGGATTCTTTGAGCTCACTTTCAACCTTGAGAGAGTCATAGAAAGTTTTCTTCCTATTCTGGCAATGCTGTGGAGGACATTTACTGCATTTATCGATAAACTTCTTCTCCAAGCGTTGGGGTTGTACTTGGCAATTGCTAAAGGATTACATTAGATTTGCTGCTAGTAATTTCACCGTAGTAACTAATACAACTTCTCACTCCTCCCCAAAGAAATATGTTACCTTGCCTTTTAGTTCAAGGGAATGTTGGTGAATATCCCTCACCATAAATGAGATAAAGCGTAATTTGTCAGATTAAATCCCTGAGCTAAAAATTAAACACCGAGAACACTGTATGCATTTTATATGATTCTCCATCCTGAAATGAATGGAGAGGCACACATTTAGATTCCAAAATGGGAATCATAGCTGAGGAAAGGAATGGATATGGCTTGAAAGGGAGGATCTTGAAGGAGGGTGCTGAGGACATCAAACTGGATTTGTCAAAGGAAACTAGAAAATGAGGAGGATTTTTAGAAAGTGTAGCGGCCTTCAGAAGATCCAGAGAAAATACAGGGTAGATCCCATCCCTTCTCTGCCCCAGGCTCTTCACTTGGGAGGAGAGGAATGTGCAGGTGAGGCACGAGGCCTCTCACGTCATGTCAAGTAGAAGCTGAGAAGACATGATGATGATGACCAAGCCCTACCTGACTTGGACGCCCCCTCCCCACCTCTAGTCCCCGTGCCCCTTGCTTACTCCAACCAGCCACTGTGGCCTCCTTGCTCTCTCCTGAACTTTCCAGGCATGCCCCTGCCTCAGCACAGTTGTATCTGCTGTTCCCTCTGCCTGGAATACTTCCTCCACCCCCCAGCTAACAGCCTGGTTGACCCCCCACCTCCTTCCAGCCTCTCCTTCGAGGTCCCTGACTTGGGGAGAATTCACCAGACCACCCTGTTTATGACAGCAGACCCTGCCCTTCTACCTGGCCACCTGCCTTGCGTGCTCTTTCTCCCCGTAGCACTGGTTACTTTCTAACACATCACATATTTTCCTCTGTTATTCTGTCTACCCCCCAACGCCTGCTGAATATACGCTCCACAGAGTGGCGATTGTTGTGTGTCTGGGTCACTGCTGTGCCCCAAACCGTCACCCGCACATCAGTGAATGAATGAAAGAAAGAAAGAAAACGAAGGTCCAGGGCTGGCAAAGAAAATAAGGAAAAGCAACACTGGAACAGAATGAAAAGGATGAGCTGCAAAGACAAAGAGGGAGGCAGCACCAAAAGGTGAGGGGACAGGAGAGCCGCAGGTTCTGAAGGATGTACATAAAGAACAGAGCAAGATAAATGGCTCCTGCCGCCCCTGCTGTTTCACCCGGCACGGGGGCTTATTGCCTGACCTCCTGCCCTTTGAAATGAGCCGCTCATGTCCCAAAAGTTCTGTTCTGCGTGAAAGAGTTACAGCAGTGCAGCACAGAGGGGTGGGAATAAATTATCCTAAGGGCTGCAGCAGCTGGGGCAGAGCCGTGTTACCTGGCAGGGGGCTGGGTGAGGTTGGAACCTGCCTGAGCCAAGGGGCTCTTGGTTGACTGTCCATTCCACCATGCTGCCCAACATCTGGTGGGAACAGAAGGAAACACACAGCCAGAGTGTGTGCCGCTTCCTGCCAGGCAACAGATTTGTCTGATGTTTCCAGAGACTCAGAGAATACTAGAGAAATAAGGAAGAATAAACATGTCAAATTCCTCTATGGAATAGGTGTGAATCTGCAAGGACAAAGAGGACGGAAGAAGAGATAACAGTAAACAAGAGATGCAACTAATTTGGGGAAGACTCAGAAACAGTGGAAGAACGACCAAGTTTCATCAATTTTAAAAGGTGCCTCTTTTTCCCATTTTAACATTTCTGAGGTCAAGATGACTCTTACAACTGGGGGTATCTCACAGTTGTAGTGGACGGCGTTCATTGTTTTCCTTCTTCATTACTCATGAGATAGTGTGTGCACAGAAAAAGAGCAAGAAGTGCTACTCATCGTCCAGTTACACACAGGTTAAGCCACCACTCCCTCAGCTGTCCACTGACAGTGTACCCTGAGAAATCAGGATGAAAAAACGGGATGAGGCACTCTGTGCTTTGGATAAACGGTCCCCAGAGAGATAGATGCGTAGCTCAGGAAGATTTCAATGACCCCAGATCCTTGCCTCTTTCCATACATAGAAAAGCACTAAAATCATTAACTTGGGAATCCGTTCTTTGTGACTGGCAGTAATCTTTTACCAAGATGTACGCTTGACTGCATGTATTTCCTAACCCCCAAAATTCATATATATACTGGGTCCTCCCCGACCTCTCTGGAGCAGTCCCTCAGAGCTGTCTCCCAGGCTACAGTCCTCGGGAAGACCCTGACTAATACTTAAACTCACAACTCGCATGTTGTGCATTTTTCTTTGACTCTACAAATGGATGGTGCAGCCTATAATCAGCCGCATCTTAGATGAAAGGCAATATGGTAGCGGCACAGAGGAATCCAAAGGCCAAAAGTCCGCAGACGGACATGTCAGTGAGAGGAACACGACGCGCCTTGCAGAACTCCACGAGGGATTGGTGGCTTGGGAACACCAGATACCACGCGGGTGAAGAGCAGGGCTGAGGGAGAAAAGGTGGAAAGTCAGCAGAAGAACTACGAGCTAGTGGGAGGCAGCCGCGTAGCACAGGGAGATCAGCTCGGTGCTTTGTGACCACCTAGAGGGGTGGGATGGGGAGGGTGGGAGGGAGGGAGACGCAAGAGGGAAGAGATATGGGGACATATGTATATGCATAACTGATTCACTTTGTTATAAAGCAGAAACTAACACACCATTGTAAAGCAATTATACTCCAATAAAGATGTTAAAAAAAAAAAAAAAAAAAAAAAGAACTACGAGCTCCCCCAGATCCCTGCCACCTCACACAATGATGCCGTCAGGCTACTGCTCTCCTCTTCCAGTGCCGTGGATAGGGTTGCCAGATAAAACACAAAAGGCCCAGTGGAATTTGCATTTCAGATAACAAATGACTGCGTGGGACACACTTACACTACAAAAGCATTCCTCATTCATCTGCAATTCCAATTTTACTAGACAATCTCTATTTCGTTTTTCTTTGACTAAATCTGGAAGTTCTATCTATGGAGAAACTGAATCGGAAATACGCTAAACTTTGAGATGAAAGCTCCATGGAGACTGGGGAAGAAGCCAGGGGCAGGAAACAAGCCGGTTAAGTGAAATCATACCAAATGATGCCCTTCTCAGTAATACTGTGCAACTCAGCTCCAAGGGCCCTGCCAGTCAGAACCACTTCTTCCACCTCTAGTCACCACTGGAAGAAAGCAAAGAAGGTAGTGGGCAATTCTATGGGGACCCTCTCGGTGACAGAGAAAATACCAAGTGACTTGGGAGGTCCCCCAGTAAAGCAGCTAGTCCTCTGCTGAACCATTCTATGGAGAAGCCCACCATTCGACAAGCCTCCCACCTTGCTCCCCTGCACGTATAAGACCCACTGATTTTTGCCTAACTCTTAATATGGGCAGAAAACAGAAGACTACCAGACATTTAAAGGAAGCCTTGTAACATGGGTAACAGTAACTGACAACAAAGCAGGAAAAGACTCCTAAGACAGAAAGGTAATATATGGAGGGGGGGGAAAAAAAAAACAACTCTTAAGGGCAACTGATACCATGTTAGAGAGAAGAAAAGGTATCGGATTCACAAAAGAAGAATATCATGCTATTTTATAAAGGAATAATAAAGGAGTAAGAAAAAAGTTAAAGTTAAAAATACCACAGTCAACATTTTAAAACTCTGTTTACCCTAAAGATGGTAATACCTCTCAGAAAATAAAACAAATGGGCAGACAGATGGAAAATTGGAATAAAAAATAAGAATATTGGGAGGATCCATTCAAGAAGAGCAACATGCAACTGACAAGAGGTCTTGAAAGAGAGAACCTGGAAGAAAAAAAATTATAGAATATAAGAATATTATCTAAAACCAAAAACGTAAGTTCCTGCACTGACAGGGCCCACAGAACGCACAGGACCAAGAATGAAAACAGCACCACACCAGACCCCTTGGCATGGCCCTTCAGAACACCAGTGTTGAAGAAGATTTTTAAATAATTGGAGGGCTCAAATGGTTTGGCGGTAGGTAGACACCACATTTCAGGAAAACTAGCCTCACGGTGGCACACTGAGATTGCCTACTGAGACAGTGACCTCAGTGACTTGGTCCAGCCTTCTAGGTGGTGCTGGGGGCAGTGCCAAGGGGTACGTGGGGTGAACTGAGCTGGATCACTCCTGAGCAGTGGTCCACACAGCCTGAGCTCAAGAGAACAATGCATCCACTGGCTCTCACGTTGATACAGTTGGGCCCCTCACAAGAACCTACGTTTAGTGCCAAGTGTTCTGCGCACAAGTGGAGGTTCTGGACTCAAGGCCTGATCGTACGTAAGTGACACAGGGAATGAGAAAGCACTCACAATCTTTACAAATAAAAACAATTTAAATAACTGTCGTTAATTGATAATAGTACATAAAATTGGGAAATCTCACCGCAAAATTTAGATTTCTGGGTAGTACTGACGCACATGAAGATCTGACAACATCAAGCTCATCCTCTTGGAACAACTGGCTACAATTTAACAGTAGATACCTCTTTCAGATCAAGCACGCAGACTGGCCACAATCTCCATCATTCCCTATTATCCTCAAACTCTGAGGTCAATTGTCCATTGCCATTTATCATTGAATGGGCACTCTTTTTCACTAGAAAATAAACCTTTCCCTTTAAGCTGATCGGCATCACCCACATTCATCACCAGCCTAACTCCTGTAGGCACTTGAGTTGCTAGTCTGCTTTACGGAGCTGTAGCACGGCATCTCGATACTACCAAGTCAAGCTACCACTTCAATGTTTTATCATGAAGATGATTTTGTTCAAAGGGAGTCCATGGCATGGGCCAGGGATGGAAACTCTCTCCTTAACTAACCAATCAATTATTCTGGACCTCAGTTTCTTTCTACAAGAAGGATCTTGTGATATTAACTTGCTAAGTAACGTAGTAGTCATGTAGTAAGACTACCCGTCTATTTTCTACTGGGAAAAAAACATGGCTGAGAACAGAATATTTCCATTATTAAAACCAAAGTTCTATTTCATGGCTTTTTCCTCATTTGACCCAACTCAAACATGCGACCCCCATTTCATGCAACAGTATTTCATTGTATTCCTGGCTTGTCCTTTCTCTATTTTCTCAATTCAGAGAATAAGAAGGGGAAAGTGACAGTAACTCACGGTTCAGTATCTTAGAGAGATTCAAGACTGTAGACTCAATGCTTCCATCTTAGTAAAGGGACCTTTCACAAACTCAATAGAGGGTGTCTCTGAAAATTAAGGAGAAAAAGATCAATAACCTGGTGTTATCGGTAACAGCTGCGACAATTTATCAAGGATTTGATTTAGGCATGTTTCACTTGGCCCTGACTAAAAGTGGAGATTCTCTGAAACTCACCTGTAAAATTAGGACATCCCTAATTGTGGGGCGGGGTTTAACTCAGCCCACCTCATGTGCTATTTCAGGCAAAGGGATAAAACCTTCAGGCAGAGTGCAAAACCTAGAAGAATGGAACTCTATGGCTGCTCAGTGAACTCTGCGCAGTCCAGGCTGCTGGAGAGGATGTGCAGCTAAGGGAGTGAGGTGGTACAGATGAAGAGTTATGGCGGGGAGTTTGCAGAACCCTTCGGGGAGATGGTAAATGATATTACACCGGATGTGTTCACAGTCCGGAAATGTACTCAGATTCTTGGGACTAAGCATTTCCTGTCTTCTCTGTGGCATGCATAAACGTCAGTAACAGCAGCCACCTTCTGCTCAGTAGCAGGACCGCCTCTCGCTGCGTTAGGTGCGTGATATCCTCCTCCTCTGATCTTCACGGCTGCGTGCAAAAGGCGCACCCACCCACCACTAACTCAAACTTGCATTCATTCTACACGTTTTTTGAATTCCAGCTTCGTGCCAGGGCCATTGTGCTGAGCACTGGGGATGCAGTTGTAAACAAAACAGTCAAGGTCCTGACGTGCATGCAGCTTAGAGTCTGAGGAAGAGTAGACAATGACTAGTTGGACAAAAAATTATGAGAAATCAGTGAGCATTCTGAAGAGAATTAAGACAGGGAGATAGGGAGATATAATAGTGCTGGGTGATTACTATACGAACGTGGCTGTGAACCGTAATTAATCCTATGACAATAGAATACGAGGGGACTATAAAGAAATACATAATGTGGGCTTCCCTGGTGGCGCAGTGGTTGGGAATCTGCCTGCCAATGCAGGGGACACGGGTTCGAGCCCTGGTCTGGGAAGATCCCACATGCCGCGGAGTGACTAGGCCCATGAGCCACAATTGCTGAGCCTGTGCATCTGGAGCCTGTGCTCCACAACGGGAGAGGCCGTGATAGTGAGAGGCCCGCGCACCGCGATGAAGAGTGGCCCCCGCTTGCCGCAACTGGAGAAAGCCCTCGCACAGAAACGAAGACCCAACACAGCCATAAATAAATAAATTAATTAATTAATTAAAAATTAAAGAAAAAAAAAAAAAGAAATACATAATGAGAGTCAATTTAACTTAGACTGTGGGGAGAGTGTCAAAAAAGACCAGTGTAAGTAAGTGGCATTCAGGCTGAGACTTGAAGGATCAGTGGGTGAGTTAGGCAGAGTATAGGTAGGATGGGAGGTGAGAGGTTGGGCCGTAAGCAACAGGAACGGTACAGGCAAATGCCATGAGGGGCAAAGACCTCAGCCTGTTGGAAGCACTAAAATAAGGCCATAGCAGAGATAGTGAGTCAGGGAGTGGGGGGAGGGGAGGTGGAAAGGAAACTTACACAAGGCAAACCCTCGTGGAGGCCAGTGCCATGCCCAAGGAAACAGAGGTTCACAAAGGTTAAAGAACAGAGTCAAGGATCCCAAATGTGGTGATAAAGACTGGATTAGAATCCAGGACTATCAAACTATAGAGTTCATCATGCTTTTTCTGCTATACATGCTATCTCTTTTTGTACTAAGAGACAAGGAGCACGTGCACACATGCACACACGCACACACACGCACGCACACACACACACACACACACACGTCTTCCTCTTGAACCAAGACTAGCAGCTTAGAAGCATATCCCTGTGGTTTGGCTGGATGCGTGCATTTTTTGCTAAAGATGACCTGGTATCGTCCAGCCCATTTTGTCCTGCATTAGAGGTCATACCAACATCTGCCTGTCTCAGTGGGGACCCAGGACTGACCATCCAAGTCAAAACTGTGCTGGAAGCACTTAATATCTAAACTTCCAAGGCCACTGGCAAGTCAGAGGAGAAAGGAATAAACAGAGTCATTATACTTCACTCTTGTAAATCATCTGAGGGCCTCCATCATTTTTGTCGAGTTATTTTAATTGCTCTCATTTGCAGGAGCAAATTAGGTGTAGCATTGTTCTCTGTTCAGATGGGTGCCAGGAAGAAACTAAATGAGCAAAAAATGAAACCCCCTTTCCAAACAAAAGCCCAAACTCTGCAAATGAAATTGATTTGTAAACCTTGTCAAGATAGTTTCTAAGGCGAATCTATTCAGGGCATCGTGGGGTTTTTAATCAAGGTCTTGAAAAATTGTTCAATTAACACATGCATCTGACACCAGTAAAAGAATTCCTTGCATAGAACTCGCAAGAGCAGGGCCTCACAGCTGTATGGTCTCCATCTGAAAACTCAGGACAAAAAATGGATGTTTCCAACAGCCAAGCTATTGGAAGTTTGTTCAATTAAGCCTGCTCTAACACATGCTAAGTAAAATGATGATTAGGGAAGTAATTTTGGGAACGCAGGCAACTGACACACTTCTCTGTTTGTCTAGGTAATGTATTTGTGTTTTCTCCCCACCAATTTGGGTTGTTCTGACTAATTTGCTGCTTAATGACCTAACCACAGGAAGGTAAACAGGGAAAGAAAGATTTGATTCAATTCAACAAACTTTTAATGAGTGCTTACTCTGTACCAGCTATAGAGTAAGGCTCTGGAGACAGTCTACAATCAGTGATGGAGAAACAAAGAGCCCAGGATGCACCGGTCGTGCTGGAAACTGTTTCAGACCCCCAGTGTCATTCGCAAGGACTCACACAGGCATTTAGGCAGCTCTGGGGAGCACACATGTTGGATTTCCCAAAGCAGTTCCAATTTCAAGCATTTTGCGCTGTTGCCCGGAGACCAGCAAAATATTTCCCAACATTTGAAAATCCAACCTAGACTCATTCTTACCTGGAGACACCCCGTTAAATTAGTCCTTTGTGTGACCATGTGACTTGAGTTTAGATTTTCAAACTACTTTTTGTCAACTATTTTTTGTAGATTTTGTATATGTTGTGTAAATTATCATCTGTGTTGGCCCTTTCACTGAGAATGTTATTTCTGCAAATTAAATGCACCTAGCAATGGAGTAGTGAGTTTACACCCAACTGCCTCAAGCCTTGAGGGTGGAATTTTTCCAATTCCATTAGAGGTATGAGACCGGAATGAAATTAATCTGATAGTAATAATCAAGAAGTTCCACTTGCTCACAAGAGGCCCACCTAAGAGGGCTAATACCTACAGAGACACTCTGTTAAGTAGAATTAGTGCATGTGTCGAGAACAGGCCTAGATTAAGTAGGGGTGAAGGTTAGGAAAGATGGTGAATCGGGAACCAAAATATAGTACAAATCCCCAAACAGCTCTCAGAACTAAGCTTTAATGCAGTCTTCCCAAACTATTTAAGTAAAGCTGTATGATGTTGCCATTTCTGTAGGGTAAAAGTGGTCAAATATTGGTAACTTCACATGGTTCAAATTAATATGTTTAGGCCAACCCTAGATCTAGGAACTGCCCCTTAATAAATAAAAATCAGAAGGGGTGGTGAGGGAGGAGGAGCTTTTGATCAAACATTTTAGGCAAATCCTTGTAGATTAAGCACCCACATTAGCATATTAAAGTCCCTGAGAGGTTTGGGAGTAAACAAACCTGTTAACTCCACTTCCCAAATGTCTTGGATTTTGGAACTCTTATTTCCCCCACAGGAAACCCTGGAAACATTTTGGGAAATATTGCCTTTCAGTATCCAAATATGTCATAAATAAGAATAGTGGTAGGTGACACGTCACTAGGGAATGACAGAGTGTGTGTTGAAAAATGTGGCTTTGGGGTCCCCAGTTGTTTCAGTACAACATCTTCAGATATAGTTCCCAAGATAATCAGAGGAACTATGCCTGGATTGAAAATGAGTTATCTTCATGAGCAAGATATTTTGAAAAACATAAAATTCACCCTCATAGATGTGAGACGACATTCTGAGAAAAATAAATCCTCTCATTTTTCAGCTAAAAAATCCCTCAATTCTTATCCACACATATTCTCAAGTAAATAGACTGCAATGAGTAGGGGTGACAATTTTCTTTCCTCATATTCATAATATTGACTTCCTGAATTATTACTTTTGGGTACCACTGATAGGATTTGCAAATGATTTGGTTCCCTAAAATCTTAATCAAACAGTGTTCAACAAAGTGGAAACTTTAACAATGTAGAAAGCTTGTGCATGAGGCACTTGGATAAAAAGAAACAAAATGAAATCTGCTGTTATTAAAACAATAGCCACTACTTTGGAGAGACTAGGGGCAGGACAGGAATAAAGACGCAGACATAGAGAATGGACTTGAGGACACGGGGAGGGGGAAGGGTAAGCTGGGAGTGAGAGAGTCGCACTGACATGTACACACTACCAAATGTAAAATAGAAACCTAGTGGGAAGCAGCCGCATAGCACAGGGAGGTCAACTCGGTGCTTCGTGACCACCTAGAGGGGTGGGATGGGGGGGGCGGGATATGGAGGGAGATGCAAGAGGGAGGGGACATGGGGATATATGTATATGTATAGCTGATTCATTTTGTTATACAGCAGAAACTAACATAACATTGTAAAGCAATCATACTCCAATAAAGATGTTAAAAAAAAAAAAAGATTGGTTCAATACACTCCCAAGTAACACAGACTTAATTCTAAAAGGGTTCTGTCATTCAATAATTGGATATGTTACTGAACTGTTGTTAGAATTGATTTTCCTCATCTGTTAAATAAGGAGGGATTTCCTAAATACTTCCAGAGGCTCTACTGAATCCCCGCTGAACTCTTTCTTTCCATCATACTTTTTACATTCTCTATTTTCTATCCCATTTATTTATATGCCTATATTATCCCTCCTTCTAGGCCTTTAGTACAAAAAGAAGCAAGAACTAACTCTGATTCATCTTGGTTTTCCATATACTGCCTAATGATGGTTACAGGTGCAGTTCTAGAAACAGACTACCTCAGATGGAGTCTTGAGTCTGTCCCCTACTGGCTGTGTGACCCTGGGCATTTGTTTAAACTTTGTACCTGAGTTTCCTCCAACATCATGTTGGGATTATAATCATACCTATGATATGTTTTGTTTAATCCATGCTCTGCACTTTGAACAGTGAGTGACATGTGCTCACCCCTCAATAAATGTTAACTCTTGGGACTTCCCTGGTGGCCCAGCAGTTGAGAATCCGCCTTCCAATGTAGGGGACGTGGGTTCGATCCCTGGTCAGGGAACTAAGATCCCACATGTCGCAGGGCTACTGGGCCCGCATGCCACAACTAAAGAGCCCATGTGCCACAACTACAGAGCCCACACCCTCTGGAGCCTGAGTGCCACAACTAAAGAGAACCCCACGCGTGCCACAACAAAAGATCCCGTGTGCTGCAACTAAGACCCAATGAAGCCAAAAATAATAATAATAATAAAATAAAATAAATAAAATAAATGTTAACTCTTTCCTACTCTTGTTAGGTCCTTGGCAACTATTTGTTGATTCAGTGAATGTATGGGTAATAATAGCGGGCTAATATTCCTTCCTTATCATGAAAATGTTTTTTCTACTTTTAATAACTCTTTTAATGCCACCTCAGCTACCTCTGAGTAGCAAAAACGTATTGCTTTAATCCTACCAGCCTCCAAAGGAATGGTGAAATTTCAGTCTATCTTCTTACATACAAACTTCCTTTGAAATATTGTATTTTCCTTCCTATCACTTGAGAATAAGACCCCTTCACATTTTGCTGTAAGATCTTTGATGAAAGATGCAATTTTATGAATATAACCCTGAATCACATTGATGCTAAAGTTGGGGAAGTAATTACTCTGAATTAATGGAGCTTGCCTTCCCATCATCTGTCTAGTGCACTAGCTGGGAGCTTCTGTAGACACAGTGTATATATGAGAGAAGGTGAGCCCGGCCAAGGTAATCCCTCCCACTGGCTCCATCCCAGTCCGGCCTTGCCCAGATTTTGTATAGCATTTTAACCCCTATAATCCTCTCTTTCATTGACAGTTCACAGTGGATTAGAGATAAAACTCAAGATTTGTTCTAGTGCTGTTAATCCAGTAGCCCCTAATCCCGTGTAGTTTTTGAGCATCTGAAGCATGGCTTGTCCAAAATACAACTAGTTCCAAGTGCAAGATATACACCAGTTTTCTAAGACTTAATACTAGAAAAAGTAAAATATCTCATTAATCATTTTTCTACTGACTGTAAGTTGAAATGATAGACTATGTTGGGTGCACTGGGTGAAATATAGTATTAACATTAATTTCAACTGTGTTTTACTTTTTTGTATGTAACCACTAGAAAATTTAAAGCTGTATCAGTAACTCAAGTGTATGGCTTCTTTTCTATTTTTATTGGACGGCACTGATCCAGTGCACAACCTAGATCCAGAAAACTCCCTGAGACAGTCCCTGCCCTAAATTCCTCCTATGTGTTCTCTCACTGCATAAAGACGTTCAATGAGGAATTATTATTCTTATTTTAGATTTAATAAAACTGGGAATTTCTGGAGACTAAAAAACCCCCATAAAAAGCAACTAGAACATTGAATTTTACGTTTGTCTGACTCCAGATTCAGGTTCTCTTGGTTGCACCAGACTCCAATTTGGTGGCAAACTGCCCCAATAATAAATAACAGTAAATCCTTGTCTCTGGTTAGATATGCCAGAGGCAGACGCTGAGATGGAATTTGGGGTATGGTTCGTTTATTAGAATCAGCATCTGAGGAAGAAAGGGGAAGGAAGGAAGACTGGGCAGAGGGCCAAGTCAAACCATGACGAAGACCCAAGAAAGCCCCCAACAACCTGGCGGGAAGCTCTAGTCCTAACGATGCCTGTCAGAGTGACCCCTCCTTGGGCCAAAATAGGCCGCAAACCTCCGACGTGCTCGGCCACTGCCTGTGTGCTGTTCTGGAAAGGGCATGAACTAGGGTTGGGCGGCTTTCTGCCGCGAGACGGACCCTGACAGAGCTGAAAGCTGGTCTGTCTGCTGACCACAATCCCCGCAGCTGTATATCCCATAAATCTTTGAAGGATCTGGGTGGTGCGTCCTTTACTGAGAAAGATATTTCGTAATTATCTTGATTTGTTGGTTTTAATTCCTCTTTTCTTCTTCTATATAACTCAAGGAGAAATGCTTCTCCTCCTGCCACCCTGCACACAAAGAAACAGTGGATTTCAGGCTCAGAGACTTGGCAGGCAATGGAATCTACCTATAGCTTGATAATATTACTTGCTTTTAATTGCGTTCGTTTTTCATTTGTTTTTATAGTTGTATTCTATACTTATAAAAATGTATAGTGGTTTTCTGTGTGTGATTATATAAAATTTTTTTTCTAAAAACTTATTTTTAAAAAGAAGCAATTAATTGAAACATGCCAAGTGAGCCTATTTAATTTAATGCAAATTAGAAGCCTCACTAGCCTGAGACAGAAAAGGACCAAATTTGAAGAGACAGAGCTCACTCTTCATAGGGGAAATCAAGAGGACGGGCAGTCATTCCAGCTCAAGAGACATGCGTTATCAGTGAGGTGTGGGAGCAGAGAAAAGCACAGAGCAAACTACTGACACAGTTGTTCACGATTTCTTCTGGGATTGGACCATGTCAGAATCAACTTTGCTACTACAAGATTACACATTCGTGTCAGTTTCCTCTCTTAAGTCTTGGACCTGTTACCAAAGTCTGTTATTTCACACTGCCCGGCTGTTATGTGGGGTCCTTGCTCTTCCAGCCTGATGCCCTATGGGCATATCCAAAGAACTTCTCGAGTAACTGAGATCAAAACTTAGTAGAACTTATATCCCAATATGAAAAGATTGATAAGACATTTCAGTATTGCAGCGTTGGGGATCGGGCCTCTACCTCTTACTCTGATATGTATGAAAAAATAACAAAAGAAACTGGTAAAGGTTATGCCTTCTAGGGAGAAGGTTGAACTTGGGAGAAACTAGGGGAAGTGGCTGAGAGAAAAAACGTATTTTAACACTCCTCTCTTTTGTCTGAATGTTTCCCCAAGGTTATGAATTACTGTGACAATTTTTAAACTGGTTTAAATCAAAACGTAAATACCAAAAACCAAAAAAAGCTGGCCGGCCCAGGATATACAGCTACAGAGCACCACTGCAAGCCCACAGGGAGCTGTCCTCTCTCTGGGGTGTTTAAAGAGGAATCGTCCAGCAGCAGCGCGTCAGAAGAGCTGCTCTAGGGATGAAAGAACCTGAGGAGACACAGCAGGGCTTTCCGAGTTTCTGGGACCTACCAGCTGCTGATCATGGGGGTCAACGAAGAACACAAACAAAGGAGCCAGCACAGAGGAGAGAAGCTTCTACTGAGAGCAAGTGCTCAGGAGCACAGTGTTATCTACAGGGAATTCCCACTGGCTGAAGTCTCCACCGACACAACACAGGGTGTGAGACCCAGAGGCTTCTGTTCTCAGCTCCATCCCTCATCCTACCATAATCTGTCAAAGCAGTTACCAGTATCCGAGTTTTATTGACTGATTTTTCATCTCTCTTTCTGCCACCACACAAACATAACCCTAAGGGAGCAGAGGTGTTGATTTTTTCAACTGCATTATTTCCAGAATCTAGAACAGTTCCTAGAGCCTTAATAAATACTTGCTGAATGAATTAATATACTGAGAGATGAGACATTTCTTAACAAGCCTCCCTGTCCAACTATGAGATACTTATAAACACAACTCAACAAACGTGTCTAACTCAGTGCCAGGAGACCACCTATAAAACTGAGACATGAAGACGTGGTATTAAGTATACAATGGAATACTATGCAGCCATAAAAAAGAATGAAATAATGCCATCTGCAGCAACATGGATGGACTTAGAGATGATCATACTAAGTGAACTAAGTCAGACAGAGACAGACAAATATTACGATAGCACTTATATGTGGAATTTTAGAAAATGATACAAATGAACTTATTCACAAAACAGAAACAGACTCACAGACATAGAAAACAAACTTAGGGTTACCAAAGGGGAAAAGGGGTGGAGGGATAAATTAGGAGTCTGGGATTAAAATATACACACTACTATATATAAAATAGATAACCAACAAGGACCCACTGTATAGCACAGGGAACTATACTCAGTATCTTGTAATAACCTATAATGGAAAAGAATCTGAAAAATAATATATATATGTATATATGTATAACTATCATTTTGCTGTACACCTGAAACTAACACAACATTGTAAATCAACTATATTTCAATAAAAATTAAAAAAAAAAACGGACACATGCATTCCCTCTGGTTTCAGCCCAAGCTTAATTACAAAATATAATGGAGGAACCACTACTTTAGAAGCTTTTGTCATTAAAACACATCACCTTAATAAGTATGACTATGAGGTCTTCTCCTCATGTGAAGAGCAAATAAAACTCTCAGATAATGATGATGTAGGTATTTCCATTCTGCTCTACGAATATGCTTCTACATTCTTCTGAAATAATTACTAAGCATTGCCACAATTATGTTTCATTATCCCCTATTAGCATAATGTAGATGGTCGACTAAAATTCAATGGAGACTATTCATATAAATTGAAAAAAACAAGTAATTAATATATTATATTCATTGTAAGGATCAACTTAAGTTCTTCTTCATTGGGACTTTTGTTACTATGGTTGTAGGGCAAAAGCATTTCCCTTGGGTGTCCCTCAGACCCTCTGACCTTTCTGACCACTTTCGCATTATCTCCTTTACTGGCTTCTCCTCTGCTCATCGCAGTAGATGTGGAGATTCATTATGCTTTCATTCTTAAGGCTCTTCACACTCACCCATGATTCCACAATCCCATAATGTTACCAACTCATCACAGAATTATTTCAAACCCCGACCTTGCTTCCTCTCTGACATCGCTGCTAAGATCTAATCCCATACTTCTAATCCTTCCTTCCATCCTCACAGAATTCCTTCAGTGTTTTCAAATTTGATGTGTTCTTTTTCCAAATTCCTTGTTTACATCCTTACCCCCATTCTTCATCCATGTTCTCCATCTCAGTGAAAAACACCAACATTAGACCTGCCTGTTCAGCCCTCAACATCTCTTACTGGGACTATTACAGAAGTCCTAGCTCCAAAGTCTTAAATATTTCCACCCTACCTTGTATTCACCATGTATTGTACTTCCTGAGAGTGCTCTATGTATCAATACAATGTGGAAACATACAGGTGACGCCCTTTCTAAAAAAAACCCTGTAAGCGCCACTGGGCACAAGACCAAAATATAACATTTCTCAGCATGGTACTATCCCCTTGCTTATCCCAATTTCAATCCCCACTATATCAACTCACACACCACTGTTTTTCAAGCAAATGAATCTATTTGCTAATACCCAGAAAGCCTTTACAGTTGATCTGTCTTTGGGGACTGCCCTGTCTACTTTCCCCACCTGGTGAATGATGAAGCTTTCCTTCATTCAAGATCAATATTGAAAATCTCTTCATATATGACACTTTTTTCCACCCCCTTATTACTCACCTAACATACTCTCAGATTCATTTTCTGATAACGCCATGAACGTCTACCATAGAAATTACCATATTACAGCTTAATAACTATTATGTTGGTATCTGCCTTTCATCTATAGAGAATATAAGCACTCCAGAGGCAAGATTCATATTTTAGTGTTTGTTATAGTTTTGCATTCCTGTCCCAGCAAGTGTTTGCATATACTGGGGGTTTCATGGACTGTTTCACATAGATAAATTTAAAAAGGAACGATACAAAAGAATAACAAATTTTATGACTGTGGGTCCCAAAGGAAGTGATGGTAACCACTCAGGAAGCTATCTATATAGTACAAGTGGAAAACTCCTCAGTCTAAAAATACTGCTTTGGCTATTCCATTTTTCTCTTGACCCTGTACCATCCTACCACACAGGACTCAGGGACAAAGAATCTTAACTCTTAAGATGGGGATTCTGGACATTAGTAGTCCTTTGCAGTACATGCTTGAGAAATGTGGGCTTACTCAGCTTCCTCCCACTCCTTTTACAAAGCTTTCCTGGCCATCAAGTTTATGATACTTTCAGAGCTCAAGTATTAATGTTTAACACTCCTCCCCTGGGCTGGGTAATGAGTGCAGCATAGCAATCTCTCTTTGTTACCGCCTGACATTCCTGAATTACCCAACAACAAATAGCAGGCATCCATTCTGTGCCTGACATTTGAATCTGTATTCTCTGTAATGATTACCATTTATCAATGATCAGCTATTGATTACTCCCATCTGGGTCTGCAACTTGAATGAAGGTAAGCTGGATACATACACTTTCACACTGGCTTGGTGCACAGAAACCCAGCCTGAGCTGGGTAAATAAGGTGTCCAGATACAAAATGAATAGCACCAATCCAAATTATATTAACTTTTAATGAGGCAAGATTAAAACAGCTCCAGGAACTTAGAGTTCTTGGGGAGGAATAAAACTCCAGGCTGATGAAATACCATTTTGACTAGCTTTGCAGATGGTGGGATTCTGTTTTCTCAGAATTTTGCACACTTCCGTGCAGTTGAAATACCTATTAAAATACATACTTCACAGTGATTGTTTGCATCTCGGCACCTCTTTGATGGAGGCCACAGAGCAATGGGATTTCAATCAGAGGGGAAAAGATGCTTTGGGAAACTTCCTAAATCATTAAACTCAGTACGGAGATCAGCTCAGCACCACCAAAATGAGGTACAGATTTGGGGAAGTTGGAGAACTAACTGCAGGGTTTTAAAAACTTGACCAATTACCATGTTTTTAATAGGAATTCTGGGAAATTTGAACTTGGATCCCCAATCTGCTACTGTTAAAAAAATGGGAAAAAAGGAGTGGCCAAGATGGCAGAGTAAGAAGACCCTGACCTCACCTCCTCCCACAGGTACAACAAAATCACAGCTATTTACAGAGCAACTATTGATGAGAACAACCTGAAGACTAACAGAGAAAATTTTCCACAACTCAAGCTATAAAGAAGGAACCACAATGAGACAGGTAGGAGTAGCAGTATAGATAAGACGCATGCCTCAGGGTAGGCAACCCACAAATGACAAGATAATCACAATTGCAGATGTTTTTCCCAGGAAGTGAGGGGTCTGAGTCCCACATCAGGCTCCCCAGCCTAGTGGTCCTGCACTGGGAAGAAGAGCCCCAAGAATGTCTGGTTTGAAGATAGATGCAAAAATTCTCAATGAAATATTATCAAACTGAACTCAACAATATATTGAAAGGATCATACACCATGTTTAAGTGGAATTTATCCCAGGGATGCAAGGATGGCTCAATATTTGCAAAGCAATAAATGTGATGCAAAACACTAATAAATTAAAGAATAAAATAATACGATCATATTAATAAATGCAGAAAAAGCATTTGACAAAATTCAACATCTACTTATGATAAAAACTCTCAACAAAGTGGTTACTGAAGGAACATATGTCAATGTAATGAAAGCCATATATGACAGGCCCATGGCTAACATCACATTCAACGGCAAAAAGCTGACAGCATTTCCTCTAAGATCAGGAAGAAGACAAGGATGCCCACGATCATCACCTTTATTCAACACAGTGTTGGAAGTTCTAGTCATTGCAACCAGACAAGAAAAAAGAAATGATAGGGATTCAAAATAGAAAGGAAGAAGTAAAACTGTCATTGTTTGCAGATGACATGATACTATATATAGAAAATCCTAAAGCCACCACCAAAAAACAATTAGAATTAATAAATGAATTCAGGAAAGTTGCAGGATAAAAAATTAATCCACAGATCTGTTGCATTTCAATACACTAACAACAAACTGTCAGAAAGAGAAATTAAGAAAACAATCCCATTTACAGTGGCACTGAAAAGAATAAAATACCTAGGAATAAATCTAACCAAGGAGTTAAAAGACTTATATTTTAAAAACTATAAAACACTGATGAAAGAAGCTGAAGATGACACAAACAAATGGAAAGATATGCCATGCCCATGGGTTGGAAAAAAATAATATTGTTAAAATGACCATACTACCCACGGCACCTATAGATTCAATGTAATCCCTATAAAAATACCAAAGGCATTTTTCAGAGAACTAGAAAAACAATCTTGAGAAAGAAGAACAAAGCTGGAGGAATAGTGCTTCCTGATTTCAAACTATACTTCAAAGCTACAGTAATCAAAACAGTACAGTACTTGCACAAAAACAGACACATACATCAATGGAACAGAATAGAGATCCCAGAAATGAACCCACATTTACTTACTGTGCAGTTAATCTATGACAAAAGGAGGTAAGAATGTACAGTGGGGAAAAGACAGCCTCTTCAATAAACAGTGTTGGGAAAACTGGACAGCTACATGCAAATGTAACAAACTGGACTACTTTCTCACCCCATATACAAAAATATTAATAAACTCAAAGTGGATTAAACACTCAAATGTAAACCTGAAACCATAAAACTCCTAAAAGAAACCATAGGTAGTATGGTCTTTGACATCGGTCTCAGGAATATTTTTTTGCATATATCTCATTAGGTAAGAGAAACAAAAGCAAAAATAAACAAATGAGACTATATCAAACTAAAAATCTTTTGCACAAGGAAGAAACTATCAACAAAATGAAAAGGTCACCTACTGAATAGGAGAAGATACTTGCAAATGGTATATCTGATAATGGGTTAATATCCAAAATATGCAAAGAACTCATACAACTCAGCATCAAAAAAAGTGAACAACCTGTTTTTAAAAAATGGATATTTTTACCAAAGAAGACATACAGAGGTTCAACAGAGGTATGACAAGATGCTGAACATTGCTAATCATCAGGGAAATGCAAATCAAAACCACAATAAGATATCACCTCACATCTGTCAGAATGGCTATTATCAAAAAGACAGCAAATAACAAGTGTTGGCAAGGATGCGGAGAAAAGCTAACACTTGTACACTGTTGAAGGGACTATAAATTGGTACAGCCACCATGGAAAACAGTATAGAGGTTTCCCCAAAAATCAAAAATAGAACTATCATATAATCCAGCAATTCCACTTCTGGGTATTTTTTTGAAGAAAACAAAAATGCTAATTTGAAAAGATATACATACCCTTATGTTCACTGCAGCACTACTCACAATAGCCAAGGTATGAAAGCAACTGAAGAACCTAAGTGTCCATCAATATATGAATGGATAAAGAAGATGTCACACACACACACACACACACACACACACACACACACAGATGGACCTAGAGAGTAATATGCAAAGTGAAATAAGTCAGAAAGAGAAAGACAGACAAACACCATATGATTTTACCTATATGTAGAATCTAAGAAATAAAAACAAACAAACAAAATAAAACAAAAAGCAGACTCACAGATACAGTGAACAAACAGGTAGTTGCCAGAGGGAAGGAGGTGGGGTATGAGTGAAATAGGTGAGAGAAATTAAGTACAAACTTCCAGTTACAAAAATGAGTCACAGTGATGAAATGTACAGCATGGGGAATATAGTCTTTGTATGGTGACAGATGGTAAGTAGACTTATGGTAGTGATCATTTTGTAATGTATAGAAATGTCAAATCATTATCATGTACACCTGGAACCAACACAGTATTGTGGTTCAATTATACTTCAATTAAAAATAATAAAATAAAAATTCAAAAACTGAAAATAGAAATAAAATTCATGACTGATAGCACAAATTTATGTCACAACAGTCAGAATTTAAACCCCAGCTTTGCCACTTAAAAGTCAATGGGTAACACCTACAGTCAATTAATCTATGACAAAGGAGGCAAGAATAGACAATGGAGAAAAGATAGCCTCTTCAATAAGTGGTGTTGGGAAAGGTAGACTGCTACATGTAAATCAATGAAATTAGAACACTCCCTCATACCATATACAAAAATAAACTCAAGATGGTTTAAAGACCTAAGTATAAAACATGACACCAGAAAATAACATAGGAAAAATATTCTTGGGCATAAACTGTAGAAATATTTTCTTAGATCAGTCTCCCAACGCAAAAGAAATAAAAGCACAAATAAACAAATGGGACCTAATTAAACTTAAAAGCTTTTGTACAGCAAAGGATACCATTAACAAAATGAAAAGACAACCTGCAGAATGGGAGAAAATATTTTCAAACAAATGTGACAGACAAGGGGTTAATATCCAAAATATATAAACAGCTCATACAACTCAATATTGAAAAAACACACAACACAATCAAAATGGGTGGAAGACCTAAAGTGACATTTCTCCAAAGAAGACATACAGATGGTCAACAGGTACATGAAAAGATGCCCAACATTGCTAATTGTTAGAGAAATGCAAATCAAAACCACAATGAGGTATCACCTCACACCTGTCATAATGGCTATCAAGAGTAGTGAGAGATAAAATGTCACCTTAGAGCAAAACATAACCAATAATATACAGTAGTAGGTCAATCAAGACTTTGTTGTTTATTCTCAGAGTAGTGGGTTAATAGCCACAAGGCTTTGAGATCATTTATAGCCTAAGAGAGCAAATTTAACTTTCCAAAATAATTGTATGTCACAGTTTCTAAGAACAAATGCATCTTCCAATAACAAACATGTTTTTAAAAGTTTGTGGATGTCAGCCTTGTGGAGATCGCACAAAACATTGTAATTAAACAGTGAATATTAAAGAGAAAAACAAAGCATGTATAGATTTAAACTTCAGTAGGGCTGTTACACCTCCTAGACAGCCTGTTTATGGTACTTCTCCTTTCCCTCTTGCCAAAAAGGCAAGTTCAACAGCACTTGAGTATTTCGTTAGTAAGTTTATTCTCAAGTTGTCCTAACAAATACAATTATAATTCTTTAACAAGTCAGTCAAAGAATTTAAACTCTATAACCGTCAGCTTCCCACAACTTATCTGATGAACTCATTCACACCAAGGCATAACGAGATAACTTCACCCAAGCATATCCAGCTTTGAAGAGCAAGGGGGAAATGCCTAATGTCATGTTGGAACTTACCATTGGAGGAATTTCTGAGATCATTTGTAAGATAAGTAAATTAGCGTCCATGGAACCTGCCAAGTTACTTTGGTAAATTCCTCCTTGGACCATTAAGACATCTCACTACAACATTTTGCTTTCAGGAATCTGTGGATATTCTTCTAAAATGGGGAAGAAGTAAAGAGGAAAATAAAGATATGACCCCTCCAGAGCTGCTAGAAATCAAATTGTAAGATTACTGGATGCAGGGATTGTTCCATTCTGATAGAAATACTATGTCACTCTAAAAGGCTCTAATGGCCACCATGGAAGCTATCCAATGAATAAACACCGTCCCTTCCACTGCCCTAGAATGTTCTGGAGTGCTGTTTTTCAGTATTAATTACTTTGCCCTGTTAAACTTAAGTCCACTGCTGATGGAGATATACACACACATGGTATGGTGGCATCTTCAGGGAATGATGGGAAGATGGCAAAGGAAACATTCTCACATCTCTGTATTCCCCACTGTGCTAGTATACCAGCCTCTCAGCCCCTCCTAGCCTTCCTTCCTCCCTTGCCAGTCTGGTCCCCACTAATAGCCATATCAATAATAATCCTTTGGCGATCTTCCATTCCTTTAGCCTCTGCTGCGTGCTTCTTGCCAATCCTTAACCTGAATCCATCCTACATATGTATTTTCTCTGCAAATGCTCCCAGGATGCCCACAAAGTGCTGGAAAAAATCACAACGATGCCCTCTTTGCTACATAAAGTCTTCTGCTCTGAGCAATTAACGCTTTCAAGTCTTCTCTTCGACCTTTATTCGCATTCTCATTGTCCACGCGGGATGCTCCAAAGTTTACTAATCTAGTCAAGTATCCAGTCTCCACCTCTACCCTCCTTCCACTCACAAGACAACTTAATCTATTCCACAGAGAAAATTCAGGCCAGGGTGCCACCACCTCCAATTTTAGCTATCCTCCTATGCATTCTTATTTTACTCCTTGCTAACCCAGGGAAGAGGGTCTCCTCTCCCACCAATGAACAATTTCTCCACTTGCAGTTTTCGATCTGCTCTTCTCTAAGCCCCGAAGGCATCTCTCCTCTCTTTTCAATTCCTCTTTCTTAGCCAAACCCCTTTCAAAATATTGGAGTATCCCAATCTTTTTAAGTTATTTATCTTCCAATTTACGCTGCCCCAAACCTTACGTTATTACCTTTGTCTCCTAATCCCTTACTTCCCAATTCCTTGAAGAGTTGTACACACACGCTACTCCAGTTCCTCACTCCCCCTTTGTTTTTCACCTGTAATCCAGGACTCCAGGCAAACTGCTCTAATTAGACCAACAATGAACCACTAATTGCTTCAATTCTTGGCCTCTTTTCAAGCCTCAGCCTACTTGGCATCTCAGTGGTATTTGACCTTCCACCCTCCCAGAAATGTCCTTTTTCCTTGTCTTCATGAAGCCCAATCTCTCTTTCTGCTCCTAGATCTGCCCTGCTATCTCCTTCATTAGTGTCAGTGCCTATTTCTCTGGTATTTCTGAAATGGGAGATGCCCTAAGCCTCTGTCACTGACTCTCTTCATTTTACATTTATTTGTGGGAGTCCTTCCCCACCCCCATGGTGTCAACTACTGTCCAACACCAATGGTTTCCTAACATGTATCTCCAGACAAAAGCCCCTGAATAGGTCTCCCTGCCTCGAAACTCCTCCCCTCTCCAATTCACTGCAGCACCTGAGCAGATGTGACCACTGCCTTAAAAATGCCAGTGGGTCCCTTTGCCTTCAGGTTAAGGTTACTTTCTTTACTAGGTCTGTTGGTCCTTTCCAAGCTTGACCCAGTCTTCTGTTTTAAACTCCATCCCTTCCCATTTCTCAATATCAGTCAGATGAGTTTGGTCTATTAAACATTACCCAAATACATGGTGGGCTCTCACATCTTCATGTCTTGGTCACTCAGCCTACAACGCCCTTCCCCATCCCCACTCCCACCCATGATCACTCCCATTTATCTCACTCCAAACGTTACTCCCAAGGAAAATAACTAATAATAGCTGATATTTATTGAGTGCTCACTATATGTCACAGACTGTGTTGAGTGCTTCAGTTGCATCCCCTCATCTAATCCTCAAAATGACTTGAGAGACAGACATGACGATTATTACCCCTTTTGCACATAGGAAACCTGAAGCTTACAGGGTTAAGTAACTTCTTTAAGGTCACATAGCTAGTACAGAAATTTGATCTGACTCCAGAGCCTTCTCTCCCTACTACATGTCCAAAGACCTGTGTTTCTCCTGCGCATTTCTGTTTCTATTCAAATCACATTCCTGCTTGACTATTCCTTCATACCTCTGTCCTCTGGTACCATACTGAGAACTCCTGGGGCAAACGAAGTTAGTTTTCTTCATCTATCCCCTTTCCCACCCCTCCAACATGCCTGACAAATACAGGAAGTTCAACAAATGCTTTTTACATCTGAATCTGAAATGAATGCATTACCCATATTGACTAAGGGGTGGAGAGAAACTTCAAGGCCAAAGATCAAATAGGTGTGACTGAGTGGGTGACCGCCAGCATCCTGAATGATCCACTTTCCACCACGTCCCAGAAGAGGGCAAATGTTTACAGCTCGTCCTCTGTCTCTAGCCCTCTAAACCTCTTGAAACAGACTTTCCATGCAGAACTGTCCGAATTAGAGGCACTTCACTTGAAAGAACGTTCTGTGTCTAGAAACCATGGTTTTCAATTTTCTACAGCACGAACGCTCGAACCAGTGACTTAGTGGCCCTGTGACACTGAGATGTTAAGGCCAAGTGACCACCCATTCAAAATATTGCAAAGGCAAAATTACAGCTCTCACAGATTACAGTCACGATAACAATTTCCTATTCTCCCTGGACGCTTCTGCAACATCTTAAGTTCACCTTAGGATGAAAAGCCTGGGTACTGTAAGGTAAATGGTGAAAGAGGGGAGGGGATGGTTAAATAAGCAGAGGGCGTAAAATAGAGATATCACCATGCTCTCATTGTATCCATTTCTCTTTATCAAATATAGAACATGTAAGTCTCATGACACCTAACCAACACTTCGTAACACGGTGCTTTATCGTAAGCTGTTTTGTAATGCTAAGTACTAGCTTTCCAAAATCCACTGATGCTTGACTTCTGAAATTGGTGACATGTAGTTGTATTTTCCTTGGGAAGCAAACAGGTTGATTCCCTCGTCTGGATGTAAAAAGTGACCTATTTTGAAAGCACTGGGAGACACTTCTAAGCAAGCAATGTGCTGTAACAGCTCAGGGATCTGAGCCCTCGCTCTGTCTTCGGGAGGTTCAGCCCTCCATCCTCCTGTCCCCTCACTCCCCTCACCCCAACCGAGTGGGAGAACAAAACAATGAAAGGCATCCTATGTCGGCTCATAGAGTGTCACAGCTGATGGAGAGAATGTGGAAACCACTGGTCCGGACTCTTCATTCTACAGGTGGCGAGCATGGAAATCTGACAGGAGACTGACTTTCTCTGGACTCCAGCAAATTTACAAAAGTCCTGCTGGACCTGGCAAGAGCCAATTCTGTGTATCTCTTCCCAGTTCTGCATTCAAAGATATCATGTTGGCAGCCTGAAATTGGTCACGGTGGGAGTATTTACACCATGGAACCTGGCAAATGCTACAAATCAGAGTGATTTCTTCCCCAGAGAACTGGTTTACCAGCAACCAGCAACATGATTCTCTGAAAGCTCCTCTCCAAACTCATAAGGAACCCAATTATCTTTCCATATTTGTAAACATGAAACCCAATTATCTTTCCATATTCTCATGAGTTGTGTCTTCTTGCTTTCACTCTCTTTATCTTGCCTGTTTGCTTTCATCAATTCACTCAACAAGTACTTGCTGACCACTTTTTATATACCAGGCACAATGCAGGGAGTTGTAGATAAAGTGATGAAGAAAACAACAAAATTCTGCCTTTACTGAACTGAATATAATGGGGGACATATATGCCTTAAGCAGATGACAGTTATGGCTATAAATAAAAGGTTTCGTATGTGCTATAAGAGCGTATAAAAAGAGGGGCATAATCCAGGCTGGGGAAGTGACATATTTAAAGGAAACCTTCCTATCAAGTTAGCACAAAATGGTCTATGTGATTCCAGAATGCACTTTGCAGCCAGACAGAACTGAGTTTGAATCCCAGCTTTAAATATTCTTGTTGGATGACTTTGGACATCCTCTCAAAGCCTCGGTTTTCTTGCAAGTAAAACAAGGATAGCAGCTACTCCATAGGGAGGATGTGAGGATTGAAATGATAACATACGGAATGTCTAGCCCCAAGCCTGCCACATAATTGACGTTCAATAAAGAGTGCCTATGTTTCTGATTAGGATGATTATCTTCTCTTCCCACTGCGTGTCTAGAAGGTTTACTCTGTCCGTGCCTTTAAAGGACATCATTTCTGCCTGCAAGTGTAATTTCTCTGAGAATGCGGGGGACTTGCAGAGGCCATCTGGCAATGGTGGACACTAGCCAAATCATCACTAATTGCCTAAGTACGCTGGCTCTCCTTGGTAATGGGTTTGGCGGGTCTAATTACTGGAGACCACATGACATCTTTGAGCTCCTGCCGTTGGGAGCTTGAGCCCAAGCCAGCAGCTCCAGGTTCCTTGTGAGTCTGGAGAGGAGCTTTCAGGGAATCATGCTTAACAAAGAGCTGGCAGAGGTGGGTCCTGTCTGCTCCCACGCCACCCCCCGCCCCCATGTGGGAGCTTGCTGTGACTAAAAGGAGTGCAGGGGCTGTGAACAGAGTGACAGATGGAAAGGGGAAACATTCACTTAGCAGCTTTCAGTGACCTTTGAGGATAGATCTTTAAGCAGCTCCAAGCCTTTGGCCTGGGTTTTGACTTGCAAAGTGAAGGCCAGGCCCCCAGCCTAGGGGAGGAGCACATGCTTGTTCCAGGATTTAACTACCGTTTATCCTCACAGCTGCCTCTCTTCGCGTGGCCATATGTGGTCGTACCTCAGTCTCAATAACACACACCAAGATGCATGCTGAGCAGCACAGGGTCTGGCACACAGTAGGGATTCCACAAGTGTTAGCTGAATAAATGAGTGCTGTGTCATCCTCTTTCACTGCGCTCTGCTTTCTGATTGTTCCTCATTCCATCCCCCTCCCCCTCTGCTCACGGCTGATAGACAAAATCCATGAGGAATGTATGCAAAACACTTAGCCTAGAACCTGGCACACAGCAAATGACCAACCGACTTTACAATCATGTGCTATGTCCCAAAGACAAGCAAAAAGACACCATTCCTCTCCTCTCCCCTAGGTTTAGCCGCAGATAACATGAGCACACACCTGGATGGCATGAGCCCATTCCCCCACGTTGTGGCCTTGACTGAGTTAGAACAGAAATTCACAGCCTCAGCTTTTCTTTTATCGAAGGTCAGAGAGAAAAATATTAGCATTTGCTGAATCTCAGGCAGCATGGCACTTAATAGTTTCCAAGGCACTTAAACGTTTACAAGGCACTTTCCAACGCATTTGCCTCCCTCTGCCCTCCCAGAACCCCTTGGAGCGGGATGCGGATTATCAACTCTTTTTAACATTTGTAATCAGTGGAGTTTCTAGTCTCAGCAACCTGCCCAAGGTCACAGAGCCCGTATAAGAGGTGAGAAAAACACGGAGAACAACACGAAAGTCTGTAAACTCTTCCTGCCACAGCACTCCAGAGTGGCCCTTTTCTTCTTTCAGACAATTCTAAAGTTGCTGATATTTACTTAAATCAAGGCAGGAGTGAGAGGCACTCACAAACGTTGCTTGATTTCTTATTGTCAAAGCAACCTGGCTGAGGACAGCCACATAAGACTCTTCCACTGGGGCGTGAGAAGGATTTTTAGACATAGAAATATAACCAGAGAACAGAAGTCACAGGAACATATGTATATATAATCTGCCTCAAAGGTACACCACAGAAATAAGTAATCAGGCATACACGTGTCCCCTGGCCTAGTCTATAAGTCCCCGGGAAGGTATGATTAAGGGTCCAATGGTCCTCCAAGCACCCACCCCCTCATCCCAACTCAACTGCGCACAAACTGGGGATGACAATTTATATCCTGGTGACAGTGGGGACCAAGTTGCTTACATGTTTCCCTTTCACCAAGACTTTACTAAGTTTCCAGAGCGATTTTGTGTAAGGCAAAAAATTTCCCCCTGCCCAAAGACTCCATACTCGCTTCTACCATACATTCTGGCTTTAAAGAAAAGTGGAGAAAACATTCCAAAGCTATTTTAGTAAAGGTCAAGAGTGTGTGGGTTGCGGACAGGTGGTGGGAGTGGAGGGGGAGATGCTGGCAGGGTTATGAGATCAAGTGATGCTAAAGACAATAAACAAACAATTGATAATGTCTTGCCCTGGGTGAGCCATTGATATTATAATAGGTTTTCCACTGGGGACTTTTTATTCTTGGTTTCACATATATCTAGCTCCTCTCCTCTGGCAATCATCAGGGTTTGGCATCTCAATTCTCCCCTACGTAATGGCTCAAGTTTATATCTAGTCTGTAATAAAAGCAACCGATCAAGTAGAATGTAAGAGTTGGGAATTGTGTCTAGAGAGACCGTGAATTTGAAAACTGAATCTCCTACTAAACGAGCTGTGCGTCCTAGGGAGACGGAGTTCACCCCCTCTGAGCCTCAGTTTTCCCAGGTATCTATTGGGTTATTTGGAGGCTTGACAGCACACACAGAAAGTTCACCCATGCAAATCCTCTCAGCCCCACCTTTTATTTTAGCCATAGCTGAGGCAGATAGGTGCATGTGAGCTGGGGACTGGTTTGAGGAAAGGTGACCTTTCTCACTCCATGAAGCTCCTACCATGTCCCTCTAGCTTCCCAGGACTCCCTGACACAGTGGTGTGGGACCCCTGCAGGAAGTGACTCACTCACGTGCACTCTAGAGTTGCGGGGTCACCCTTGACCAGAGGGGATGGCGGTCCTGGGCAATTCCTTAGAGCTCTCCAGGGGGAATGGGTGCTCTTCTGGAAAGGCAGACCCCACATTGTCTAGACCCTGGAGAAACCACCCTCTAGGTTACCTGATTCTAAAGAAGCTATTATATAATAGCTCACAGACACACACACACACACACACACACACACGTACACGTTCATTTGTAATGTGATGTCTGAAAAACATGGTGTTCATACGCCTCCCTTGAATCACCTAGCTGGATCTTGCTACATGTAGTCCATAGTGAATCTCTCTTTTAAAGACTTGGGCTATAGGGCTATACCTCTTCTTGTCTGAACTCCTTGCAGTAAACTTCCTCAAAAACATATAAACTTTTTTAGGTTAGAGAATATAAACGTCCATGACTTCTAAGAACCGGGCCAGTCCACCATGACTCTTACTGATGACGTGCCCTTGACGGTAGCAAAGAGCCCCTCCCACGATGAAAAGGTGGGAATCCATTGCTTCTTCAGTGTTGCCTGTTAATGAATACAAATAATTACATGGTGAGATCCAGAGCCAGTATGATCTGTAACTGTGTAACAAGAGACACAGTTAACACCAGGTTTAGGAGCTGCTATCGTAACGAGTGTTTGGGATGAAAGGATCATTATTTTGTTTAAAGCGTAGGAAGAGAAGACTTACTATGCCAGTCGGTTTCTATAGACAAGCTAAATGGTTTAATTATCACCATGAGAAATCAGATGTTGAAACTGCGGTACAAACTGCGGAGGACTGAACTTTGTGTGGAGATGGATGTTGTGAGAGAAAGGAGGAGAAGGGGGGAGTTAACAGACATCCTGCCAGGTCTTTTTCGTATTTCATCTCAATGAACCCACCTAAAAACTCCATTTGCAGTCGACAGAGGCAAGGGGGAAAGAGTATTCAGAGGCATTAATGCAAATGCCATGGGGTCCTTAAAAGCAAAGGCTACTCAGGGCTCCCTGAAGCTGTACTTGGTGGTGGGCAGGGGGAGAAGGGGTGCTCTGAGAACCATTTACACCCGCCCCCAAGCCCTGCTGTTCCATCTAGAGCTGTCTTTTCACTCTCACCTTCCACAGCCCACTTTGTAATCTTTGCCACCTTCATGTTATTCCTTGGACTGCTCTCTGCCTTGAATCTCCTGCCCTATCCCTTTTGCTATTTTAAATCCTAACTATACCTCTTGAATCCACACAGGTCATATCTTAACCACAACACTTTCTTGCAGAATCCTAGCCCACTGGGGAGTTCTGTACTGTTTTAGTTAATCAAGCCTTGGTACCCAGCACTTAATCATTCATGGATGGTTTCCTCATGTCAGCTCTGCCTCTTTCATTAAATGCATACGACTTTTGGTATCAAGAATTGATTCAGAATTGAAGGACTTGGTGGGAGCGTGATGAACAAGTCTGGGGTGAATCGTGTAGTTTGGAAACGACCTCGGCTCACTCACAACGGACCTGTGAGAAGGAGCACAGTCATTGACCAGATTCCGTTTCTGGCAGTAGCAAGGGCACTTGGTGATTTGTGGAGCTATGATTTCTTCAGTGGTGAGTTTGTGGTGTCACCTGAACCAGACACAAGTGTCCATACACTTGATCCCCAAAAGCACAAGTATATTATCTTGGGGAGTGATGGACTTTGGAATATGATTCCACCTCAAGATGCCATCTCAATGTGCCAGGACCAAGAGGAGAAAAAATACTTGACGGGTGAGCATGGACAGTCTTGTGCCAAAATGCTTGTGAATCGAGCTCTAGGCCGCTGGAGGCAGCGTATGCTTCGAGCAGATAATACTAGTGCCATAGTAATCTGCATCTCTCCAGGAGTGGGCACTCAGGGAGATTTCACCAATGAAGACGAGCTCTATCTGAACCTGACTGATAGCCCTTCCTATAACAGTCAAGAAACCTGCGTGATGACTCCTTCTCCGTGTTCTACACCACCAGTCAAGTCACTGGAGGAGGACCCATGGCCAAGGCTGAACTCTAAGGACCACATACCTGCCCTTGTTCGTAGTAATGCCTTCTCAGAGAATTATTTAGAAGTCCCAGCTGAGATAGCTCGAGGGAATGTCCAGGCTGCAGTCATATCCTCAAAAGATCCAGAGCCACTTGAAGAAAATTGCACTAAAGCCCTGACTTTAAGGATACATGATTCTTTGAATAATAGCCTGTCAGTTGGCCTTGTGCCTACCAATTCAACAAACACCATCGTGGACCAAAAAAATTTAAAGATGTCGATCCCAGGTCAAATGAAAGCTCAAGAAGTTGAAAGAACCCCTCCAACAAACTTCAAAAGGACATTAGAAGAATCCAACTCTGGCCCTCTTGTGAAGAAGCATAGACGAAATGGTTTAAGTCGAAGTAGCGGTGCTCAGCCTGCAAGCCTCCCCACAAACTCACAGCGAAAGAACTCTGTTAAACTTACCATGCGACGCAGACTTAGGGGCCAGAAGAAAATTGGAAATCCTTTACTTCACCAGCACAGAAAAACTGTTTGTGTTTGCTGAAATATATCTGGAATTTTTTTTTTTCCAAACTTCTAAGAGGGCTTTTTGAATTTGGTGCCGAAGTTGAACTTTTTTTAAGGGGACAAAATAAAAATAGTATACAGTTTGACTTTTTGGAATTCAACCGTTTTAACCTGGCCTTGTACTTGCTTGTATTATAAATGTGAATTTTGTAGATGTTAGGGTTATAAGTTGCTATAAAAGGTGTGTAAATTTGTATCCTTCACACAAACTCAGTCTCTTACTCTGATACACAGTAAATGTAACAACAGGGCTAAAGGTTTAAAAAAAAAATCAAAAGAATCTATTAGATTTTAGAAATACATTTAAACTTTTAAAAATGCTTATTAAGAAATTTGTATAAGTCACTTGTGATGAAAACTACACAACTTTTTAAAGTAAATTATGAAGCAAACTGGAAAAGTGATGTATTTTCATAGTGACCTGTGTTCCACTTAATGTTTCTTAGAGACAACTAGTGTTTTAAAAATTATTCTTTATTTCTGATTTCATAATTCAGAACTAAATTTTTCATAGAAGCAGAAGTGTTGAGCCATGCAAAAGTAGCTGGGTTTTAGTCTCCTTGTCCTAATTAAAATACTATGCAGTATCTATTTCATTCAGTAGCATTTTTTCTAAACATTAATCATCAGATTTGCTCACCAAATCTTTGAAGTAGAAGGAGGTAGGTTTGCCTAAAAAGATGTCCTTCTCAATCATCCCAGACATTCAGTGGTATTAGTAGGTCTTAAAAGTAGTTATATCCTCTTCTAGTGTTTGCATAAAATATGTGAAGTTTTTCTTGCTATGTCAATAACGGATGGTGCTGCTAATTCCCAACATTTCTTAAATTATTTTATATATCCGATGGTTTTCATTGATTATATGGACATGTTTGTTCATCTAATAAAATCAGTGAACTGTTAAAAAAAAAAAAAAAAAAAAGAATTGATTCAGGGCAAGAGGTAATACGTCAGTAAGGATGCAGCTTGGTCAAAATGGTGGTGGCATACACAGCAAGACCAAGCTGTTTGCTTTTCTTTCTTGTAAACATACACAGTCTAGGGCTAATACAACGGTTCCGTGATTGTTTGAGACCCAGGCTCCTTGTACCTTGTTGCTCCGCCATCCTCAGTATATGGCTTACAGTATTAGTTTCAAGACTCCAATTTACTTTACCAATTTACCCAAATACTAACTAACTTTTACAATATAACTTCCATATTCCAATGTCTTAGCCCCCTCCCCACCCCACTCTTTACTCCTCAAAGCAGAAACCAAGACAAAAGTTTGCATAAGGGTAATTTACTTGGGAGTGTGATATTAAGGACCCAGGAGTGAGGTACAAGAGGAAGTATAACAGGGAAGGGGGAAAAACTAATACAAATGTGTGTTACACCAAAGGCTACTGGTGTTTAATCCACTGCGACATTCCAGGGAACTCTGAAAAAGTAATTTTACAAGTAGGGTAAAATCATGATTCTCAAGCAAATAGAAAAATGAACACGTGTTAAATATTTAACACATAATCTATGGGGGAATGAGATGCTTTGTACCCACCTCAAAACAGAATCCAAAGAACAGACACAGTTACAGATCAGGAATACAGAAATGAGGGCGCAAACGGAAAAAGACCTTCCTCTTGCCACAGGGGGAAAGAGAGTTTTTGGACAGGGCAGGATTTTTTTTTCTCTATAGAAAACAATCATTTTGCATTGCTATCAGTCGACTATAATTTAGAGTACTGTCAATAGCTCCCATAGAAATAGATAACCCAGAGAGGGGGTTCTCCAGGGTCTAGACAATGCAGTGTCTACCTTTCCAGGAAAGGACACGTTTTACCCTACAGAGCCCCTCTTGGCATGCAGGTAAAGCCAGAGCAGCTCCCTCTGAACAAGGGCGCTCCTGAAGGTTTCAAGTCAAGGATGCTGCTCGGAGTCACACAAGTTCTCCTGGATTTTCAACATCAGGTGCTAAAGCAAACATCACAACGCGAATGCAGCGGTGAAGAGGACAAAGGAGGCCCCTGCTCTCAAGAACCTGTAATGACGCCTAACTCGCATGAGAAGGGGAAAAGCGCACGTTAAAAGAGAATTCAGGGTGTATTCAAAAACACACATCGAATCAGTGAGGCAGAATTCTCACTTGACACTGCATCTGTAATCAAGTTTGAGTACCTTCTAAGTCCTCCCACAGACCATAGCATGGATGGTTAAAATTCATAGGTGATGGAAAGAAAGGGCTTCGCTCAATTGCTATTTTGCTTCTGCCTTTTATGTCAGGGCGAGAATGACCAGTGAGAGTAGATGTGAATAGATATTGATCTATCAATTTTTACATCTATATTATCAACCTATCGTATATCAAAAGATATGGATGTGAGAAAAGTGAAACTCAAACTGAGCGAGGAGTCTTTAAAACATTTTTGCTTAGGTCTCTGATGAACAGCATTCGAGGACACCAAGAGAACTCGCAGATGAAATATACGAATGGCTAAGAGGCATCTGTGAGGAATGCTGGAGAAAGGACAGCTCAGTCGTTCATTTATTCAGTCAGTCAACACATTTACTGAGCATCTACTATTTGCCATGACCTATGATAAAAAGGCAAACAAAAAGAAAAGAGGCACGCCCTTACAGATATTATGTTCTAATGAAGGCTAAAGACAATAAACAAGGAAATAAAATAATCTGAGCTTATAAATTTTATGAAGGAAAAAAGCTCATCTGCGCTGCTAAGCTACACAGGAAGTAAATTAGTGAGATCTGGCTTTTATACCCTCAGTTTAAGCCTGACAAACTAGAATATAGATCTTGATGATAAAGAACCTGGGAGTATTGACATTCAAGAAACCACAGAAAGAAATGATGACGTGTGGAACAGAAGATTTATAGGTAATGTGACCCTTGTCTTTAAATACTTCAACAACTGTCATCTGGAAAAAGAGATTATGAGATATATACTATATATATGTGTGTGTGTGTGTGTGTGTGTGTGTGTGTGTGTGTGTGTGTGTGTGTGTAATTTCAAGATAGGTGGACAGGCTTTGCAATGAGGAAAATGTTGCATCAGTGCATGAGACAAGGCTCTGACAGAACTGTCTGCCAATGGGCCTCTTTGCTTTGGGAGATGGAGAGCTATGGGAGTACTTTGGGAGGAACTCTACCATTGGAGGAAATAAAACTTAAGTGATAGGACTACCCACCTGGAATATAGTGGAGGGGATGTGTATGAAACCAACGAAAACAAAACAGCACCTACCCTTTACTTTCTTCTCCTCCTAAATGGAGTCTACAAGAAAGAAGCTTAGTCCAAAAACTTATAGCCAAGCCCCCCGGAGTGGTGATGTCACCTTGAGCTGGGTTTGTAAAAGCTTGAGATGACTAAATTTTTCTGCATGAGAAAGGGAAAAGAATTTGGTTTTGGTTCTGACTGGGAACAGATCTAGAAGAGAGGAAAGAGGAGAAAATAAAATCAAAGAGGAGAGATGAATAAAAACGTACACTTATACACTGTTTGTGGGAAACTGGTCCAGCCACTATGGAAAATAATATGGAAGTTCTTCAAAAAAATTAAAAATAGATTTACCTTAGGATTCAGCAATTCTACTTCTAGGTATATACCTAAAGGAAATGAAAGCAGGATATCAAAGAGATCCATGCATTCCCATGTTTATTGCAGCATTATTCACAATAGCCAAGATATGGAAAATTAAGCATTCATCAGCAGATGAATGGATAAAGAAGATGTGGTGTGTACGTGTGTGAAACTAATTCAGCCATGAGAAAGAAGGAAATCCTGCCATTTGCAACAACATGGATGGACCATGAGGGTATTATGCTGAATGAGGTAAGTCAGACAGAGAAACACAAATACTGTATGATATCAGTTATGCGTGGAAACTGAAAAACCAAACTCATAAAAACAGAGAGTAAAACAGTGATTACCAGGTGCTGGGAGGGTAGGGGGAGAGAAGAGATATTATTTAAGGGTACCGTCTTGCAACAAGTAGTAAAAAAGTCCTAGAGACCTAATACACGGTATTGTGAATATAAACAAAAATATATTATAATCAAACTTGATAAGAGACCAGATCTGAATTATTCCAACCATAAGAAAGAAACGATAATTATATGATGTGATACAGGTGCTAACTGTCACTATAATGGCAATCATATCACAATATATTAATGTACCAAAGTGTACCACTGTACACTTTAAATTATGCAATGTTATATGTCAAATATATTTCAATTTTTTCAAAAAAAGAAAAAATGGAAAGAGAAGGACTGCTCTGGAACCTGAGTGTAAGAAATGGTTCACAAACTATTTGAAGTCTATCATTCCATTTTAATTTGTTAGTGGATTTCTGAAAGCACTCTGTGTGTGTGTGTGTGTGTGTGTGTTCTATGAGACTCAGGTCTGCAGGTTTTTAGAGCACATACTTATTGAATAAATATAAATAATACCATATTTTATCAAATCTAAGATTACTAATTATAAGATAGCACCATTATTTTATGTAACACTAAAAAATGCTGCCAATTAAACAATTTTAATTGTAAGATAGATCCCACTTTCAGAGATTTTGAAATGTGAAAAAAAATGTGCATCTTAAAATCTATGAAATCCAACAGCCCTATTCCTTCTGTTCTGTGCTTAGAGTAACACATATTAAGGGTAGCTGGTACATTTTAAGACAGAGCTGACAAGTAGGAAGTTTTCCAGAGAACACTGATATTTGGAAAGAATCAAAAACAAGACAAAGTTGAACAAAAGAAAACAAACAACAACAAAATACAGCTAAGAGAAGAATTTGGAGCTGCAGACACCCACAAGAATGCAGGTCCCTAGGTATTCTTAGAAATCTTCTCAAGGGCCTGGGACTCCCTCTAAACTACAGAGTAGTGGCTTTAGCCAAGAGTCAAGATGACTCCAGGAATACGGGGAAGGTATCCCAAAAGAGAGCCCGTGGAATCTTGCTCCACTGAATGTTCAAAATGATAAATATTCATTTCCCAAAGAAGTCCAGAAAATATGGAATTACAACGAAACTGAAACAGGATTATTTATTGCAGAATTTTTCAGAAGGTTTAATATAAAAATGCACGCTGTGACCAACATACAAAGGAGCTGTTTTCCCAATTTTTTTTGACTTTTTGTGATAATAAGCTAAATATTAACACATTTTGGAACCTTTATTTTTGGGAACACCAAATTGGTAAACATTGACCTAAAGTGTAACTGACTAGCTTTGTTCAAATGGTGTCCTACCCAGACACCCAATGTGTAAATTACAGAGCACCTGCTCTGATTTAAGGAGAGGGGAAGGGTTACAGGGAGAGAGAGAGGAACTGGCTTCCACGTTTCCCTTTAGACCTTTTCCTTGCCCCCAGGGGAGCCTGTCTCAGGGCTGGTTAAATTCTATAAAGTCTGGAACAAAGCAATTTCTAAGGTTCCTTACAATGATGTGCTACAGTTGCCTCCTATTTATTCTCAATAGCCAACTCTGCCTTGAAGGCACGAGACTGTATCAACTGGTCTTTTATACTCCAATTTAGCTCAGAGCTCTCTACTTCTCATTGTTAACAGAAGAGATGATGTGGTGTGTAGGTAGGAAATTCAAGGAGAAAGCAAGTTCCTTTCCTTGTCCTGCAAATCTCAAAACTGTCCTGCTCCAGGTCTTTTTACACCGCCACTGCCAGCTGCACGCTCACGAGGTATTTACATGGTTATAAATCGACGAAAAAATGGTACAACTTAAGGTTAGGATGCTTTTATGTGACACTGGAAATAAAAGACAGAAATCAAAGTATATGTCTTCCTTAGCTCTGTGCAGCTTGGATGATAAGTTCTCGGCTGTGATCTTGCACAGGGTATCTATGGCTGTTCATCAACCCATCCAACTGGAAAAATTAAGCGTCCCTGAATCACGTTGGTCTTCTGGTACGGCTCAGCTGGGTGGTGGAGAATTAAAATCATGCTTACTGCTTACACTGTATCATGACACTCAGCAAATCAACCTGACCCAAATTGTAATCTCCATACCCACTCACCTGCAATCATACGGGGAGTATCTTTTTTCCGTCTCTCTACCTTTTCTCCCAAGGGCTAAAACCTTTGGCTCCCCTTTGTCTTAAAACTTACTGATTGCTTCCCAGGGTCCTTTAAGAAAGAATAAAACCCAACGCAACCCCTACAATGGGTGTTTAGAAGAAGGTACCATTTTCTCTCATTCCACACTTTAGAAGGTTTGGCCAACTGGGAATCAAGAAAGCCTGTCAACTTTATTTAATTAAAATGAAAATAAAGAAAACCCAGTTTAACATTTCTAATCAACAGGAGTCTAATGAGTCGTGTTGGTTCCTGGAGTTGAGACACAGTAGGGCATTTTTGGAGCTAATTTGCTTCATTAATATTCAAAGGATGTAGATCACCAGCATTCTCTAGGAGGCTCAGGAACCAAACACATCAAAGCGAAAGCTTTATTTTGTATATGATGTTAAACAGATGTTCCACATCAAACCGACTGTAGCATCTAATATAAAATGTTGTCTGTTAAAATAATTATCTTATTTCCTGCCTCAATCCAAAATCCAATCCAAAATCCAATTCAAAATGGATCTGTAACTCTCACCTCTAAGACCTCTCGTCGTCTTTAATTTTTAGACTTGACATTGAAGCTACTAAGACCACCAGGACTCGCTCTCGGCTGGTGGAAATAATTTTAGCTCTGGAGCTTGTCAGCTTGGGTTCAAATTCCGGTCTGTTCAAATTCAGATCTATCACCTTCCGGGTGACATTTATAAAAACAATTTAGTTAACTTTTATCTTGTTCAGTATTTAACAAATATTTATGGAGCATCTCAGTGCCAGGTAGAGCTAGGCACTAGAGAAATGGGAAAATCAAGGCATTCGGAACCGCTGTTTTCTTATCTGTAAATTGGGGGGTCGTAAGTTCTGTTTCACAGGGTTGTGGTGCTGATAACATAAGATACAGAGACACACGGGGCACTTCAGACATTCAATAAATGGCAGTTTTATCTCCCCCAGTCCAGGATAATCTATAAGCTATAACCATACTAAGGCATTTAATTGCAAAGCTGGCGTGGAATTTTTTGGCATGTAATTGCAAGGTTGAAATGTGGGGTTTAAAAGGAACATCTGTGGAGTACAATTAAGTGAAAACCCTCTGTGAGACTGTAATCTAGACTTTGTTATCATTTATAATGCAATCTAACAAACAAATTATAATTCAAATGCTATGAATCCATATTAATTCTTGAAACAATTACTCATTAGCACAGAGTCTTACAGATACCATGCCTTCGGTAAATGTCTTCATGAATAATAAGAATAAATCAACGAAAGAAAAAGAGTGAACTGTGTCTTTAACCAATAATAGTAACAATATTCTGCCCAAGTTACAAAGCCCTTTCATGTTCATTCATTTCATTCCTGCATGTGCATGTATATATGTATGTCCACACATGTACAACAAGATCTACTAGGTTTAGATACAGTTCTACACATGGGAAATATTTAGTAAATAAAACAATATCCCTACCTTCATGGAGCTTATTTCTAGTGAAAAAGACAGACAGGAAGCAAAAAGAAATAGAATGTCAGAGAGTGACTGATGAGGAAAGAAAACTAAAGTTTTCAGTTACTTCATATGTTCTCATCCCACAGTTTTTTTTTAAAGAAACTAAAAGAATACGAAGAAAACTAAAATAATATGATACAGGAGAGATGTGCATGACATTTTCTGATGAGATGGTCAGGAAAGAGCTCTGACAGGTGGTGTTTGAGTGAATTTCTGAATGAGGTCGGTGAGCCAGGCTAAAATCTAGAGTAAGAACATTCCAGGAAGAAGGAACAGCAAATGCTGGGACCCTAACATGGGACTAAGATTTGCATATCTGAGGAAGAGCGAGATCAGTATGGCTGGAGGGAAGAGAAAGAAGAGAGGGTGGAGATGGTGGGAGATGAGGACTGATCCTAAGCCAGTTAAGCCAGGGCGAAGATGTTCGATTTTACTCTCAATGTGATCAGGTGACAGCTAGTAGCCAAGGGTGGCCCCAACAATTCCTCCCCGCCTCATTCATACATTTCACTCCTTGCATTAAGAGGCGGAGCTATTTCCCATTGCCTTGTATCTGGGCTGGCCATGGGAGGGCTTCGGTCAGTAGAATATGGCGAAGTGACATTCAAGGGACTTCAAGTCCAGACCTCAAGAAGACTGGTTGGTTTTGTTTCCTCCCGCTTTGAGCACTGGGAACACTGCCTCTCAGAACCCAGCTGCCACGTCTCGTGGAGAGGGCACATGCAGAACCCAGGTCAGCAGCCGCAACAGATCCGCGGACAGCGCCAACTGCCAGCCGTGTGCGGGCGCCATCTTGCGTGTGCCACGCCCACGGAGCCCCCAGATGACCCCAGTAATAGCCAGGGGAGACGAACCACCCAGCCAAGCCCAGCCAACCCCCAGAATCGTGGCAGATAACAACATGGTACCATCTTAACTTACGGAGTGATGAGGGTTACTGGTTATGTATCAACAGATAACCAAAATAAACAAGAGGCAATGGTATACGGCCTCTATCAAAATATTTAATTAATTTTCATACTGTCCCTAAAAGGCGGGCTTCATTATAGTCCCTATTTTCTAGGTAAAGAAACAGACAAGAAAATATAACTTCCCAAAAGTTACACAGCAGCTAAGAGACAGAGCCTGGTCTCAAATTTAGGCCTTCTGCAGAGTTCTTTCCCTTGGGTATAACTGAGCATAGATCCAAGCAAACAGGCCCATCTAAATTTCATGAACATAATGCATAATTTCAGATGCCCCATTAATCACACTGCTATATACCTGGGCCAGGCCTATTAAAGTATCTAAAATTTAAATTTAAAGCCAGAATTCTTTTACCATCTGTATCAGACTATTTAATCTCCAGGCTAAAACACTCGGGGGATGCCAAAGTGTGAGATAACTGAGAACTTAATGTCTACCAAATGCTCTGTAGCTGAGAAAGAAAAATGAACAAATTCATGAATTAGCCTCTGCTTATTCTGAAATTCAAAAGACTCAGTATTAGTCACCCAGGTTTGGGACTTCCATCTTGATCGGAGACAATTTTATTTGAAAATGTGACTGAAGTTCTTCCTTGGGGGAGATGCAACACTTGTGAAAATCCAAAGGTGTGAAGAGAAATGGCATTTAGATTGGTGGATTTAGAAATCAACATTCAATTTTTTGCTGGGTGGGTAAACTAAAAATAAATAGATAAGTGTATTTTCTTTCTTTCTAGTGCATGAGAAAACATAGAGAAATGTCAACACACTTTCTACCACAGGTATTGTACTGAGGATCTCTGAAGTAGTGTTCCTTCTTCTGAATATGGCATGCAGGTGCTGGGGAAGATTATGTTACATGGTAAATGGTCTAGTGCATTGTAAGCCTCAATAAATGAACATTTATTGAAAATGTCTCTCTTCCAACACTGAGTTTCATCATCTGTAGAATGAGGATATGCCCCAAGAAAGCAAGCATGTACTATATAACCTTCATCTGCATTGGACACTGTCCATCATACTTTCCCACTGATCAGACTCTGAGACCCTTCTCAAAACAGGGTCTTGGATGTCCTATCAGTCACTCACAGTTGGTCCTTAAAAAGGATCATTTTATCATTTGGTGGACAAGTATATGCTACCCTCCAAGCTCTGAAGTTGGTAACTCCATGGCTCCAGATCCATGGAAATCTTGAAAATAATCCAGATTCCTCTTAAAGTGCTGTCACTATAACAAAAGGAAAATTATTTTAACGTTGGCAACTGCACCAAACTACCCACCATGGACTCAGCTGGGTGATTAATTACTTAAGTATTAATTATCACTTCATTCTTCACTGCAGTGTTTATAGCATCTTCATACATTTAGCATGTAGAAAGCACTTTAGGTCTTTTGAATGACAGCATGAGCAGAAGTGTCGCCCTATTAAAATTGTCTCTATAATTTGTGAGTCGTAACAAGTCATACTTTCATCTAGACTCTTGAGTCATCAAACTAGAAACTTGAAATGTAAGAATTGGTACCAACAGAGATCAAGAATTGGCTGGCGATGGGGAAGGGGAGAGAATATTAGTATGCAAACCATTGTGTTAGGCCTTTAGGGAATTCAAACTACAGTATGACATTCTCAAGGAACCCACTGTTGAGATGGGGAGATGCCCTGGTGTTCTAACAAGATAAATACAAATACCAGGACTCATTGTGCTAAATGTCAGACATCAAGCAGATTATGCTCCAAAGATTCAGAAAAGGGAAAGGTCAACGGGGCTGGGGCTTGGACAAGATCTTAAAGACAAATCCCTGGAGGATGCAAGACCCATTTCCATGACCTGTAGCATCTAGCTAAGTGCCTGGTACGTGGTTGATGCTAAAGAAACGTCTGGAGGCTCAGCGGACATCAGGTACACTTAGCTAAGTAAAAAAGAAAATGCCAAAGTTGAGTGGATAGCAAAAACAGAGCAGAGGTGGCAGCTCCTGGTGAGCTCTGGAACACAGGTCCACGAGGTGAAGAACAGAAGAAAATGATTCCCTTTCTACACTCTCTCCTTGAGCAATCTCACTCCCACTTACGGCGCAACAGTGCCTTCTATGCTAAAGACTCCCATCTGTCACTTAAGCTCCACTCCAACACACTTCTACACTCTCCCCCCATACAACCACTGGGCATCTTCCTGGGAATATCCCACAGGGGTCCTCAAAGTCAAGTTGTCTGAAGTCCTTCTCCTAAACCCCATCTTGATTTTCCTTTTTCTCATACTGGGAGCACCTTTGTGCCAGACTGGAAACTGTACTGGCATCTTTAACACACTCTTCCTCTTAGATAATCCTGCTGATTCTCTACCAGTTCCTCCATTTGTGGTTGTCTGCACCTTATTTACAGTGATGGTCCCTAATGGCACCCGTGGCTCACAGCCCCCTGCGTGTCCTTTCATCGAGTATATGTTATTTCCTTCCCTCCAACCTGGACCCACTGCAATCCGTTCTGCTGTATTCACTTCCCAAGAGAACAACCCGGGTCACTCCATCTTTTATCCACGTGTGCATCTGAGTTGTCTGATCACCACTCACCACACACATCACAACAATCAGAAATAACCTCTTCTTCCTCTCCCTTGGACCATGTTTATCCCATCTCCCCTTTTAAACTTGTGAGCTATTTGGAACCATGGTCACGTTTGTCACAGTATTTCCTGCAGCACCCTAGCACACAGTATACAGCTGGCACTCAATCAATGTATGTAAAAAAAATTAATGCAGGAGCTTGGGACTATAGAGCTAGAGGATCCTAAATGCCAGGTTAAGGGACTTGGTGTCCATCCTATAGGTATCTGAGAGCCCCGGAAGGCCCTGGATTTATGAAATGACTTCTGCAAGCCTATGAATTAGGGAGATTGTTCTGGCACACAGAATGGGCTAGGGGGAAGAGTCATCTGAGTGGAAGGAGCCTTGATTTTCTGAGGAAATGAAATGTATGAAATAAATAAAATATTAGTTAAGAGAAAGTAAAAGTATAAACATTAAAATGAAAAATGAGAAAAAATAAGTCTATCATCTAGAGTGTGTCCGTAATTCTAAAGGATCCCATGAAAATATCATTACAGTACTTTTCAGTTGTCTGTAGTAATGAGGCAGAGTGGATAATGTTCCTATAAAACCATCTTAAATCTCTTCTGCGAAAAAGAACAGTAAAAATAAATAAACTATATAACTTGTGATAATTGAAATAAACCTCGTTATGTCAGGATCTCTCTCTCTCTTCCTCTCTCTCTGTCTCACACACACACACACACACACACACACACACACACACAAACACATCCAAGGCTAGAAAAAGTATACTTAAGAAGCAGCTTAGCTGACTTTACTTTCCCCGACCATCAGGTGTTAGAAGTACATGTAAATATGGAAAGAGTTACATAAAACTCAAATAGAAGAGAGGTACATTAAGATCCATGGATGAACTACAGAATGTACTACCAGACACCACGTAAGTTAGAAAGCTCCGCCACTTTCATATCCATGTGACATGTACACTGGGCCAGAAGCTTCTCTCACTGATCCATCATCTTGGCCAGAAGACTTGGCTCTATTCTCTAGGGAATTAGGCAGGTATAAGAGTGAATAAAGATTCCCCTAATGTCCTGATACGAGTGATAAGAGGAAACAGACGCTGACTATCTGGGCGGTATAATCAATAAACATAATGTTAATGTTAACATTATGAATAATAGCAATATTATGAATAATGAAAAAAACTACTAATGAAGTACTTACTGCTAAGTCCCAAGTGCTTTTTCATATACTGTCTTATTAATTACCGTAAGAACCCTAGAAGGTAGGTATTTTTAAGTCATTTTGCAGGTGAAGGAGCCAGAGGCACATAACATTCATGAAGCAACAAGGTAAATAGTTCAGCCAAACTCAAAGCCTCGTCTCTTTCCATTATACTATGCTCCTAGAATTTAACCAGTCGAACAGAGAAAGGAAAAGTATTCCAGGAAGGTGAAACAGCAGGAACAAAGGCACGGAGCAAAAGAATGCATGGAAGTTTTTGCAAAATGAATGTGATCAGTGTGCATGGAAAGAGGTGTGTGTGGCGGTGTGACTGGAGAGTAGCCTGGAGAGAGAAGCTAACGTCAGATCCTGACCAGCCCATGGGCTGGCACTTTACTCATTATTGAGCCAGAGGGCGGCCGGATTGAATCAGCATCTTAAAATGGTCCCTCCATTGTCACCCCACTGGAGGGGATGTGGAGTTGCAGGGATGGCCTCAGGGGGCATGGCTTCAGGGTTCCAGAGAACACAGGCTGGGGGCGCTCCCTGGGCATAGCAACAGTGGTAAAGGAGGTGGCTAAATGAAGCAAAAGTGGGTAGAGAAGTGACTAGTAAGCAAAGGATAGGGCAATTCTTATTTTCCTCTCCTGAAAAAAAAAAAATTAAAGCTTTGAATATTACTCTCATAGAGGAAAGCTTTCAGTTTCAAGGTAGTGGTAAAATCAAGTGGACAAACAATTTGAGAAGTATCTATTACATAACTATGCATACACATGAAAAAGAAGGAGACACGTGTGTGTATGTGTGTGTGTATGTGTGTGTGTGTCTGTATATTACTGGCACCAGTAATATATATCTAGATCAGTTATCACATAATAGGAAGCACTTTGGCCAAAGATATCAGTGAGTCCAAAATAGCCTTTCTCTATCCACATAAAATTATGCCAATGGCCCAAGAACCTAGTATACTTCAAAAGCAGATGATTTTATTTGACAATTTACTACAAAATGAAATTCACTTTCCCATAATGATACTTCTAAATCCCATCTACAATGCTTCATCTATAGACAAGAGTCAGAAGCAATGATTCTGAATAATTTCAACATTCTGGAAAATCAATCTTCCCAGAACTCAAGGAGTCATTCTCACTGCTGCTTTTTAAAAAGAAACAATAAGAATTTGGGGGTTAGATGTAATAAGTTGCTTTGGGATGGGGGTACATGACGTTACTGGGCCTTCAGGTTCTCCCTTCTACAGCCCTGAACTTCTATTCCCATCTTACTGCGCTCTTGTGGAAAGAGGCAGGGGATGAAATAAATCAACACAATTTTTCTAAGGATTGATAATGGCTAGAAAGCAAGTGAGAAGTGGTGGCTAGGGAAAAGGGAAAGTGAGTGACAGAGAACTCTAATGAGACGGCAGCTGGAACGAGGTAGCAGGTGGCTACAAGCTACCTCTCAAAGAAGTATTCATTGGCATGTTTTTCTCCACTATATCGAAATCCCTTGAGGGACTTCCCTGGAAGTCCAGTGGTTAAGACTCAGCTTCCTCTGCAGGGGGCACAGGTCCAATCCCCGGTCGGGGAACTAAGATCCCACATGCCGTGCTTCACAGCCAAAAAATTAAAAATTAATTAATTTTTTAAAAAACCCTTGAGAGCTAGGACCAGGCTTAATGATGACCTTCTCTATTCCTAGCATCTACCATGGTCCTTGACCCAGACATGAGCCTAGATGGACATGGATTTTCACCTCAATACAGAGACAGGAGTTAACGGTCCAGGCTCATCAAAGTTACAATCTCCTCCCATAGCGTTTGAGAGAGAAAGTTTGAGACTTGGAGGCATAATTTGTCTGTGCACGGGGAAGACATTTTAAGCTTTGTTACATCACATCTTATTTATGTCTATACGTACTGGAATTTTATAAGCAACTACAACCTGTGCCATTGCTTCCAGTTTAGAAATAAATAGAATATGGTCTTATGGTTATCTTAACGCAATTTATGATTATTCAGGTAAACTTCTGCAAGTAGCTTTTTTTACTGTGGTAAAATGTACATAACATAAAATTTACCACTTTAACCATTTTTAAGTGTACACTTCAGTGACATTTAGTACATTCACACCGTTGTACAATCATCACTATCATCCATCTCCAGAATTTTCCATTACCCTGAACCAAAACTTTGCATATTACATTCTAACTCCCCATTCCTCCCTCCCCCAGCCCCTGATAACCACTATTCGACTTTCTGGGTCTATGAGTTTGGCTATTCTAAGTACCTCATGTAAGTGGAATAATATTTGTCCTTTTGTATCTAGCTTATTTCACTTAGCATACTGTTTTCAAAGTTTACATGTATTATAACACGTATCAGAATTTCATTCATACTACAGTGTGTGTGTGTGTGTGTGTGTGTGTGTGTATAATATTTTGTTTATCCATCCATCCACTGGTGGACATTTACGCTGTGTGCTCCTGTTGCTTATTGTGAATAACGCTATGAACACTGCTGTACAAGTGTCTGTTCCAGTCCTTGCTTTCAGTTCTTTTGGATATACACCCAGGAGTGGAATTTCTGGATCATATGGTAATCCAATGTCTTTTTGTTGTTTTTTGTTTGTTTGTTTTGTCTTTTATTTTATTTTTTTAGGAACCACCATACTCTTTTCCATAGTGGCTGCACCACTCTACATTCCCACCAGCGATGCACGAGTTCAATATGCCCACGATCTGCCAGCAGTTTGTTACTGCTGTTTTTGTTTGCTTGTTTGTTTGTTCTGGATAAAAGTCACCCTGATGGTATGAGGTGGGATCTCATTGTGATTCTGATTGGCATTTCCCTAATCATCAGTGATGCTGAGCATATTTTCACGTCCTTATTGTCTATTTGTATATCTTCTTTGGAGAAATGTCTGTTCAAATCCTTTACCCAATTTTAATTGGGTTGTTCGTTTCTGTTGTTGTCGAGTTGCAAGAAGCTTTTTACAACGTGGAAAAAATTTCTTTTTGAAACAACTTCTAAATTGGAGGTGCCAAACTATGACAGTAGGCTTTCTACCTATTGTTGTAAATGAAGTTTTATTGGAACACAGCCATGCTCATTTGTTGATACCCTGGCTGCTTTCATACTACAGAGGCAGAGTTGAATGATTGCCATAGAGATAATAAGGTCCACAAAGCCTGACATATTCACTACCTGGCCCTTCACAGAAGAAGTCTGTCAGCCACTCTTCTAAAAATGCCATCTGGTTGGTCGGTTTTTGAAAAAGTACCTGGGGCTAAGAATCGCAATTTTGCTCTTCTTTTTAAGACATTTGGTCTGCATAAAGTAGTCTATGATCAGCCCTATGGTTTAGGGTTGCCAGATAAAACACAGCACACCCAATAAAAATTGGATTTCTCATAAACAACAATGTTTTAGTATAAGTATGTCCTAAATCTTTTATGGAATATACTTATACTATAGCATTATTTGTTTATTTGAATATCAAATTTAACTGGATATCCTGCATTTTTACTTACCTATCATAACAGCCCTACTACCATTTCATAAAATCAGGGCCACTAGTAAGTCCTAAACTCTTTGGAAAGCAGGAATAGTCGTGACATGCTGTAAAACTTTCCCACAACATCTCCAAGCATTTGTGCTGCTGTTCTTTCAGCTTGAAAACACAGACCAGGTGAAGCTTTACTGGCCACACCCCAGGTGGAGTTGGATGCCCTTTCCCTGCGATATGATGACACTGTCAAAAATATAATAATTAATAACAGCAACAAGAGCTAAGCCTGATTTGCTCATTTCTATGTAGGAGGCACTCAAGAACACAGAGCAGGGCCTCAACGAATAGTTAGCTTTTGAGCCCTCCCAGAAGCCTTCCAACTAGTTGTTCTGTCTTATTCTTGCTACTGAATTGCCCAACCACCTCTGTTTCCCTCACTGGCCTCCAACTAATAAAGCTGCCCTCCAGGAAAGGGAATGCAGAAAGCCTGCCACATCCCTGGGGACAGGACTAGAGCCAGGGGTCAAGAGACTGTTCTGTGTTCCCAGGAAATCCTAGCCTTGCTTAGACTCATGCTAAATTTTGATGGGATTAGGTAGAGGTGGAGGATTAGGGAAGGAGGACAGGGAGAGATGTCACTAACATTTGTTTATCACTTGAAGGCCTAGGATTTTGAATTAACCTTTAGATCAGAGCTTTCAGGTGAGTAATAACATCCTCAAAGATTGAAGACCAACCTCCAAGGAAGCAGCAAGGCACTGTTACTTTGAAAGGTTGAGCTGAATTCCCGAGGTCACATAACTAGTGAACCTGGTGCTATGATTGAAACCGACATAGGTCTTTTTCGCTCTGCCTCACTGATAAGGAAGATAATTTCTTTAAAAGGCAAAAACTAGAATTCACAAAAATCAAACCAAGTTAAAAGAAACAGTCTGCTCAACTCTGTCACGATTTTGAAATAATTCCTCACACCTGGGTTTTTTTTTTAACACTAACATATAATTAAGAATGGATGTATTTTATGCAAAACAAATCAGATTCATCCAGATACAACTTCCGACAATACTTCCACACTCTAAAAGATCATGTTCCAACCAGAAGTCTTATTCTTCCATCGTATTTGATGATGCTATCAGGTGACCTTGGGAGCCACTCGGTCAGCCCGTGAAGCCCTAGCTGACCATGAAATTAGGTACATTTTTGAGCTGACCACTGGGGGCAAGCCCATGATGGACATAAAGAGTCACTTAAACTCCATGGGACATCTGAACTCAGAGGGCCAGCTTAATACCTTAGATATCAAGGTTCTATCAGTTCAGTTCAGCTCGTGTCAATAATTCTTCTAGTGAATTCTGAGATAAAAATAGAAACTTTACCACATTTTAAAATTCAAGATAATTCTATAATTACTGTAACATTTCACAACCACTGACTAAGTGAAGACACCCTGTTTTAACATAAAAAACAATGGCAATATCTTAAGTCAAATGTGCAAATGAATACTAAGTGTTAATCACCTAATATATGTCATACCATATGTATACACAAAAACACAGGATATTTACTAAAAATAACTAGAGCTGAATGGAGTATTAGAAACACACTAGTGTATATCCCTAACTTTACAAGTGAAGACACTTTGACCAAGGAAAGTCAAGATATATACACATGATATATATGTATAGTATGCATGTATACACACAACACACATGCATGCATATATATGTACATACACACACATATATGGAGAGGGAGGGAGGATGAATGAATGAGTAAATGTGTATCTGTACATCAATTAAAGTATCTGTTGGTGGCGTGGTAGAAGCAATCAAGTAAACAGCAGGTATCAGAATTCCTGTTGGGGGACTTCCCTGGCGGTCCAGTGGGTAAGACTCCACGCTCCCAACGCAGGGGGCTCAGGTTCGATCCCTGGTTGGGGAACCAGATCCCACATGCATGCTGCCACTAAGAAGTCCGGGTGCCATAACTAAGACCCAGCGCAGCCAAAATGAGTGAATAAATGAATGAATGAATAAATAAATAAATACATTTTAAAATTCCTGCTGGAAGAGAGACTGTGTTCACATTGCTGAGCCTTTGGGTGAGGCCATGAGGAAATGGTTGAAGAGGACCAAACTGCTCTGAAGAGGAAATAAACAGGATACAAGGGTGGGACAAAAAGAGAGGGGAGAGAAGACTGGAGAAAGGAGAGGGGGATGGTAGTGGGCAGCATGACAATCAAAAGAGTTTTAAAAGCGGAAATTTGTGGTATTTAACTTATTTGACGTATTTAAAGCATCTGTGGTCGCTCTGATATAAGGACTCTCCAGAGCCTCTAACTCCCAGCCAAGTCTGCGATGCGTATGAGCCTTGTGCGTGGGTCCGGGATGAAATCAGGGTAAAGAGGTTGAGATCCAGGCGTAGAAGAGGCCACAGGAGGTGAACATGCAGAAAGGGCAAGTGCTCAGGGGGGCAGAATCACCACCAGCAGGAAGCATGAGGCTGCAAGGTCTGGCAAAGGTCTGGAGAACTTGAGAAGAGCATGGACCTGTGCCTGAGCTGCCTGGTGGGCTGTGTACACACATTTCACGGACATCCCACTATGGATGCATTGAGAATTTGGGCGGGTGTGGCCTTTCACTTCTGGGTTGCTGGCAGCAGTCTGAAAAGGTGGTAGTGACGTCTGAGAGTTGAGGCTCCTTGGGGGTGGTCAGCTGAGAGGAGAGCCACAGCCCCATGTCCCCCAGAGGCTGGTCGGCAAGACTGAGAAGACTTGACAGCCAGGAAGGGAGCACCAGCCAGGGCAGGAGGGAAGCTGTATCCTGAAGCCACAGAAGTTGGCTGAGGATGACGAAGCTATGGAATTACTGCCTTATCATCTCAGTGTCCTTGATGCCCAAACCCTCGGTTAGCCTTCTGTTATGGATGGTTACTAGCTATCACCTCAGTAAATCAGCAGGACTTGTGTCCTAACAACCCAAGTTGAGCTCTGAAAGTCACATGCTACTATCGGCAGGGAAAGGAAGGTAGAGGGAGACAGGCATGTTTAAACTGAGTCAGTCTCCACTCCAGAGGACTGGCCGGGAGTGGTCATCAGCTGCAGTGGCGGGCTGTAATTGCAAGTCAGAGCTTACTCCAGCATTCTGGAAAAATATGTTTCCTTCACTGGTTGCCTTCTCAACTTGTAGACACACATTCTGGCTCTGTTTCTTCCTCTCACATCACTGGGAGGGTCTCAAATATGCCTTTTTTTTTTTTTTTTTAAAACAAGTAACAGAAACCTAATTCCAACCAGCTTAAGTGAAAAGGAAATGCAAATGAGGAGTGCAGGTGTGGTGACACCTTTAGGTAGGACCAAGAGTCAGGCGATGGAGTAGGGCTTGTCTCTCCCTCCTGCCTAGCACTGTCTCCCTCCTTGTATCCTCAGACCGCCTTTCCCAGGAGGGAGATGACTCCCAACACTCCCAACTTTACCTCCCACAAGATTAGCCCCTAATCCGGGAATGAGGAACTTTCTGTCTCCCGACACCCTTTTACAAATTTAAAAATGGTTTTGCAACTAATATTTGAGACTCTTATCCATGCTGTAAGTACTTACTGAGCTCTCTGAAGTACACGACAAATCTCTTCCTCTTGCGAAGCATCTATTTATGTGCCTGTGCTAGTCCCAGGGGCAAGAGGTACTGTGCCTGAAATCATCTGGACCAGATACTCATCCCCGCGGGGCCGTGGCGGGAAGTGCGCACTGTGATTGACAGCCCCACTCGGGCCTCATGGAATGAGGGAGGCGCAGCTTTCCCAATGACACCGACGAGGAGAGCACACAGAACACCAGGTGCACCATACGCCGCCTCACTTCCCATTTTCCCTCTAAATAATTTCCAGAACTGTAACCTCAAGCCCACCAGCTGTATTTAAGCATTCAGACAGGAAAGGATGCCAATGCCAATGGAGGCTTCTTTCTGGAACAGCTCTCTCAATCCCTGATAAGGCAGCAAACACACCGGTGTAGAGCAGGCAGGAGGTGCCTACAATCTCCAAGTCTACAATCTCCAAGTCTGCAAACTAGGTAACTGTGTTGGCATCTTAGCAGCTGATCTTGTTTGCATTTATAAATTAAGTTTTTAATACCCACACTTGTAGAGGTGAATTTTTTTGGCATTTGACTTTTGTCTCAGAAGCAAAATGTCATGGTATTTTTTAAAGTGCATAGATTTGAAGCAAATGCAAAGCAAGTGCCTTCTGGCTTGGAAAACAACCAGACTGCACTCATCCTAAAATGAGATGTAATGAGTGGCCCAGAGAGCACTTATCATTTCTTCCCACAGGGGCCATGCCTTGGCTCGCCCTTTACTGTGAAATTCCAAATACTTTTAGCCTAGTATGTGTGGAAGAATGTCGGAAATATAATTTACAAGGCCTGGGAGATTCAGGAAATTTGAGATTATACCCAGAAGGGGACAGGCAGGTCTTACAGGTGTCACAAACGTTTGGTGGGAGGTTGCTGAAGAAACAGCTTGTTTGTTTCACTGAATGCCAAAGAAAGTCACGTGGCCATGAACCTGAGGTAGAAGGATGATAGGAATATTCAGTATATGACAAAGGGGGTGACACCCAACAGCAACCCTGGGCATCGCCCTTTTATATCTGCTTGATCACGTCTCTTTTTCCTACTCTAGGTTATAAATTCTGTGAGGACAGTGGACAAATGATTCTTATTTACCTTTAAAATCCCAAGGCCCAGCTAAATGCTTGGAGGGGGAGGGGGGAGGAGGAAGGGGAGGAGGAGGAAGGGGAGGAAGGGGGAGGAAGGGGAGGAAGGGGGAGGAAGGGGAGGAGGAAGGGGAGGAGGGAGAGAGGGAGGAGGCAGAGGGGCAGGGGGAGGGTAATGATTCTCAAACAAGAGGATATAGAAGAATCACCTAGCCTTTGTTGACCATGCAGATTACCCAGGAACAACTCCCAGAGGTTCTCATTCAGAGGGTCTGGGCTGGGTCTCAGGGGTGGGGCAGGATAGGTGATGGAAAATCACCAACAGTACGATTGTTGAAGGTGTCTCTGAAGTGGGGTACATGCACTGCCAAGAGGAATGCAGGAAAGAAATGTTTGCCCCTCTACTGTCATCTGTCTTTTCCTCTAACAGAGAAACAAGCTTTACTAATGATTAATGCGTGTGTTGACAGTAGCACTTGTGCATAATTAATAAATAAACACATATAAATTAAAGCTACATATTAGAAAGGGAAATTTTTTTTTAAGAAAATTAAAGTGTTTGGAGCCACTACCAAAGATAGTGCAACAAAATGCATGTCTCCTTCCCACTCCTGACACCCATTCCTCAAACGCCCCTCTCTGAGTTGACCCATCAGCACTGTTGTCTTCTCTTTCCTTAAGAGAGCCTGTGCATATTCAAGCATATCTGAATCTCTTTTTCTCTGTACATAGATGGTATATTATTAAATACATTGACCAGTATCTTGCTTTCCTTTTTTTTTTTTTTTAAACTTAAAAATACAAGTTGTTGACTCTTTCTTACCAGCACCTATTGATGTGTCTTATTCTTTTTACGTACAGGGAAGCAACACAATCAAGTGATTTTGAGCACTGATTCTAGGGCTAGACTGTGTGAGTTCAAATCTCATCACCGCCAACTACTAGCTGTGTGACCTTGGGCAAGTGACTTACCCACTATGAACCTTAGTTTCCTCACCTGAAAAGTGAGAGTAATAGTAACAGTACCTATGTCATAGGGCTGAGAGAATATTAAATGAATTAATGTATGAAAAGTAATTAGAACAGTGACTTCTACATAGTAAGTGCTTCTTATTTAAAAGGATTAGGTGACTGGTGGGAGTAGGTCAAGGAACATATTTTGAGAATCTCTGTCCTACATTAAGATGGTTTCATCCATTCATTCATTCATCCATTCATTTATGTGTTGAGCATTTACCATGTATCAAATAATGAATGTACAGAAGTGAACAAAAAGAATTCACTCTTGCCTTCATGGAGGTGAAACGCAATCACAGCACAGATCATGCAAAACTCCTTATCCCTCCACCCACCCAATTAGTCTGGAAACCCGTACTTTTCCTTCTCTGTTTTCTCAACTGTATAATAAGGTATGCTCAGTAAATGCTTTACTATTGAAGTAATGGTAAATTTGCTACCATACAGACATGATCTCAAATATTTGTTATGCAATAGGGATTTAGCGATTCAGAAAATAAATGAAAATTTCTAAAACCTGGCTCCTGTCTGGCAAACTTGTGAGGCTGGGCCATCTCGTTCTGGCTCGGTCTCTCCCCCTTTCTCTCTTCCGCCACAATTTACTCTAAAGATCAGGGCCTGACACACTATGCCAGCAGAGAATCACTGGCCCTTATTAAAATGTCTCTACTTTTCCCTAAATCAAGATGTCTTAGCTCTTGCTCTCTGCCAGAGGCACCAGTCCCCAAAGTTAACACATCAAATATTGATGATTTATAACTGTCTACTGTGTATGTGCCATTCCAGGGAAATGCACTCATTAAAGACGCAATTCAATCCAAAGAAATGAAGATCTAAGAGTAGAATTTTAGGAAGTATACCATTCATGGAAGGTTTTTACAACACGAAGACTAACATGGTCAGCCTTGATAATAACCTCCCTGCCCTTCATAGTTGCTAGTCCCTTAAAATTTACAAAATCCTTCAGCATTTTCTTTATCAAAACATTTCTAGGGGCTGATTTCACTATTCCTGCTTTACAGGTTAGGAAACAGGAAGACATCAGATGTAAACAACTTATTTTAAATTCAAGGTGCCGTAAGAAGCCAGAGCGATTCAAACTCTGATCTTCATTCAGCCTTGATGTTCAGTCCCCTTCCCATCTCACTGAAGCCAGCTCGTACTGGGGAGAGAGACGGCTTGAAGAAAGAAGACATATTACCAATACTGTAACCTGCCCGTTGTCTCTGAAAATCACACCCCCGATTCAGTGGTGATCAGTTATGAACCCAGTCAACTGTTTCAGCATCCTGCGTGTGGCTGTGATAAGTGTAATTTACACTGAAGTACAAAAGGGGTGTCTGTGAGCTCAACTGGAAATGCAATCTCCCTGCAGCAAGCTTCCTAATTCACTAGTTTTGGGCCAAAAAACACTTCTCTCTTGTTCCTGTAGCTGCACTGCCCTCTAGTGGGAAAAGCTGGCACCACGCCCTGCAAAGCTGCGTTGAATGAGGGGATGTCAGTCACAGCCCTTCCTTATGGGGATGTAACAATCCCCAGGCATAAACTCCAATACGTCTGGGTGTAACTCAGCCGTGTGCATTATTGAAATAATGGGTCATGTCCTCAGATATAAGAGTGTCCTTAAAACCTCAGCACGCAGAATTATCTTCATTATAATGAATAACATTATAACACTCCCCCTTTTTATTTCAAATTACATATATTTCCTACATTTCAGGGGATAGGGTCCTTATACACACACACACACACACACACACACACACACACACACAAATCATAGAAAGTAACAGCTAAACCTTAAAAGTATCTGACCCAGGGGCTTTCCTGGTGGTGCAGTGGTTGAGAATCCTCCTGCCAACGCAGGGGACAGGGGTTTGAGCCCTGGTCTGGGAAGATCCCACATGCCGCGGAGCAACTAGGCCCGTGAGCCACAACTACTGAGCCTGCGCGTCTGGAGCCTGTGCTTCGCAACAAGGGAGGCCGCGATAATGAGAGGCCCGCACACTGCGATGAAGAGTGGCCCCCGCTCGCCACAACTGGAGAAAGCCCTCGCACAGAATCGAAGACCCAACACAGCCATAAATAAATAAATTAATAAACAAATACTTTAAAAAAAAAAAAGTATCTGACCCAGAGATTGCACAAAAATAAGGCGAGACTGAAACTGTAGAAGTGTTTTTGCAGAGTCCACACAGAGCTTTTTACTTATTTGCTATTTTTCTAAAATGAATGTAAATGCTTTTAGGTGGATTTGCACTTTCCAGCTATCCCCAGGTTTTCATCACTTCCTATTTTCTCAGTTCACGTTCCCCAAAGCAGACCCAAGATAAGGACTTGGCTACAACTGGTATATTAGGGAGAGGACCTAGGAGAGTAGGGAGACAGAAGAGAAGGAAAGAAATGCCAAGAAAGGGTGTGTTATGGGATGGACTGTGTCACCCCAAAATTTATATGTTGGGGTCCTAACCCTAGTACCTCAGAAAGTGTCTGTAATTAGCAGTAGGGTTTTTCAGGAGGTAATGAAGGAAAAATGAGGTCATATGGGTGGGCCCTGATCCAATATGATTCTTGTCCTTATAAGAAGAGGAAATCTGGACACAGACACACACACACACAGAGAAATTCACGTAAAGACACAGGGAGAAGACCAGCACCTACAAACCAAGGAGAGAAGCCTCAGAAGGAACCCTGCTGCCGCCTTGGACTTGGACTTCCAGCCTCCAGAACTACTCGAGACGATACACTTGTGCTGTTCAAGCCTCCCAGTCCATGGTCCTTTTTCATGGCAGCCCCAGGAAACTAACACCAGGTGTGTGAATGAGGGGGCCACCACTGTGGGCAACCAGAGCTCAGCCCTCCTGGGGATTCTCTCAGAAACCGCAGGGAACGCACCTCAGAATTGTGCCGCCGGAGAGCGGGGAGGCCGGGCACTTCTCCTGGGATGGTTCCCTCTTGGCTGAAGGCTGTTCCCATGAGCATATCCAGTTTCCCACCGAAAGACGGAGCAGGTTCTCCTGGTGACGGAGAACACCACTCACAGGCAGAGAGGCAGACAGGGCGGGAGATGGAGGTGAGAAGCTCTTAGCAGGTGAAGGGAAACTGTCCACCTTCCCTGCAGGCAACTCAGAAGTGGGTCAAGGGGCTATAGGTCAAGCAGCTGCACTAAATCTCTATTACCTGTATTAATGTCTCTGAATATGCTGCGCTGCTATCTCACCACTGACTGCTTTGCACACTTACGTCAATGACGTGACTCCTAAAGTGGCACTTTTGCACTGACTGCCCCTTGCCCTTAAGCACCCCTCCCCCAGACTGCCCCATGTCTTCCTCCCACCAGGTCACAGGTCTCCTCCAGAGAGCCCGCCTCAGATCACACCGGCTGGCGCTGCTGGAGAGACCCATCCAGCTCAGGAGCCCCGCCACTCCCTCCATCACGCAGGTGTGCACGAGATGCTAACCGCCCCTGGGCCTTTGCACGTGAGGCCTTTTGTATGAAGACTTACGTCTACTATGTGATGTTTCTGAACCTTAATGAGAGGACAATGCTTGGCACCGCTGGACAAAACAAGGTAAATGACAGCTATCACTGCACTGCTTCCGCTTGTCCGTTTGTCACACCCCCTTCCCAGGACACGCCTTGTTCCTTTAGTATCTGGGCGGAGCTAATGATGACGACCCTGCATCAAGCGGTGCTTCTCAGCCACAGGTCACTTTCAGATGCAGAGTCTCAGGAGCCCCCGAACTCCGGCTGAGATGTGGCAGAGGGGCCACACCACCTCACATCCTACAGACTTGCAGACCAGAGGCCGGCGCTGCTGTGCGAGGTGCCCCAAGGTCACCCTACAAGGTTGTGACAGAGCCACACTGAGAACCCAGGTCTCTGGATTCCCGCCGTGAAGTCCTTCAATTTCCAGAGGCTGGTCAGAAGCATGAACCCTCACTTCCCATGCAACACAGGACGACTCTGAACAAAAGCACAGCGGCAGCGAGTCTTGGCTTCCAAGGAAATTCCCCATGAGAATGGACTCTTTCCTTGGCGGGAGCTGCTTCTCTCTTAATTGAAATTGTTTTGTTATTTGGTTAACAATGGTCTTCAGTTGCCACTGTGCAATTAAGCTCCTTTCTGGTTGAGAAAGAAATTATATGATAGAATACTGGAGGGGCTTATTCCTTCCCCCAGGGAAGAATCCATCAGCCTATTTTTCTAAAGTCTGTTTTCTATCAAAATGATGTCACAGATTAATAACCATCTATTACACTTGTAATCATGCCAAAGGCATCTCAGCTTCTATCTTTGCACTTTCTCCCACCCCACACAGCAGGCAGAGTGATCCTTTGAAAGCATATGACAGATTGTGACACTGCTTTGGCCAAAAGATCCCAGTGGCTTCATATCACGATGAGAGTAAAAAGCACAATCATCACAAGGCCCTACATGCCCTGCTCCCCGCCCGCTCCTCACCTCTTAGACCTCATCTGCTACACCCTCCTCACTCATCCTGCTCTGGCTTGCCTCTTTGGCCTCCCTTCTACTTTTTAAACACATCAAATGTGTGTATGTTTGTTGTGTGTGTGTGTATGTGTGCGTGCGTGCATGTGTGCGTGTGTGTGTGTGTGCACATGCGTGCAGGGCCTTTGCACTTACTGTTTCCTTTGCTGGAAATTTCTCCCAGATTTGTGCATGTCTACCCTGATGCATCCTTAAGGTCTTTGTTTAAATATCACCTCTTTCCTGTGTTATTCTATGCAGGAAAGGATTTGCTTGTTTGATTTGCCGCTGAATCCCCAGCTTCTATAACACTCAATAAATAAATATTTGTTAAACCAAAAAACTGAGTTAAAATGGGGGGATAGACATAGTGTTTGGGTGTTGGTCATTTACTTGAAAATAATTCCAATAAGGAATCAAATTTATGCAATGGATAGGTTATCGCCCACTTTAAGTATGCAAAAATCTTTATGACTGGCCTCTTGTACTGTAGGGAAGTGAGTGCAGCTCTCTGACAGTTGCAGAGAGAACTGATGGTCTGTGAAATTTCAAGCTCAAACGTTAGCAATGACGTCTCACTGTCAGTTAGGCACATAAGAAAGACAAGGAGGAAACAGGTCTCAACGGATACGCAGTCCTTGAAATTGATCATTTTCATAACCTGAGGTTGCATAATCCTCTATGAGTCTGACTTAAGTCTCTCATGTTGACTGTCCATCAAGCACCTATGATGTGATTAAAGGAGAAAATGCTCTTAGGAGGGACACTGTTTTGGTTCAAGCTTCCTCAGAGCAGCCCCTGAGAAAAGGATTGGAGGGATGCAATTTATTGGGGAGGAGATGCCCAGAAACAATAGGAGAGAAAGGAAAGGAAACCAAGGAAAGGAGCCTTAACAAGCAAATTACCACTGAAGACAAGAGGGACTCAGTCGCGCTGGGAACTCTGGGAGACAGAGGCTCCTGGAGAGGACAGTGTGTGCGGTCTGCGTGGTAGAAACAAGCTGGTCTGCCAGCGCTTCCGGAAGCATCCAGAGGAGGAGAAGGTCGAGAGGGGCCCTGCCAGGCAGAGACGCTGAAGCCAGTGTGGGCAGAGCACAAAGGGTCACCTGACACAGATGTCACTTCACACACCTGGGTGTTCCAGACATGTGACCATTTCTCCAACAGCTGAATTTAAGGCTTCCTTTGAGCCCCCATCCCCTGGGCGGCAGATAATCTACTTACACCTCCCCTCACTCACGCCAGGGATGCATAACAGAACTCCAAAGACGATATGGGAAATGAAAGCATCTGGGGCTCTGGTTTAGGGTCCTGATGGTTAATTTCATGTCTCAACATGGCCTAGGACACAGGACCCAGATATTTCGTCAAATACCAGCCTAGATGTCATGCTGAAGGTAATGTTTAGATGAAAATAACATTTAAATCAGTAGACTTTGAGTAAAGCAGATTGCCCGCTGTAATAGGGCTGGGGAGCCAATCAGAGATAAGAGAAAAAAGACTGACCTCCCCTGAAGAAGAGGGAACTCTGCCTCCAGACTTGAGGCTGAAACACCTGCTCTTCCCGTGATCTCCAGCCTGCCAGCACACCCTGCAGAATTTGGACTTGCAGATCACGTGAACCAACGCCTTAAAATACATCCCCCCCCACTTCTCTCTGTACACAGACAGACAAACAGACAGGCAGACACACACACACACACACACACACACACACACACACACACACAGCCTATTGGTACTGTTTCCCTACAGAACCCTAACATTGATCATCATCTATCTGCTTAGGAATTCTTGGGAACACCACTGTTCCTTCCAGCCTCTGTTCACACTTACCCACAGATGTAAGACAAGGTCTGTATGGGTCTAGCTGTCACTCAAGTACTCTGTGCCCCTGTAGGAGGGATGGAAACACACCTGGCTGCTCTCTCGTGTCTCTGGGACCAGAAGGATCTCTCTGAGGTGTGTGCGGCCTTCTCCACCTGAGCACGCCACGGCAGCTGTTTCCACAGTACAAGCCCCGTGACATACTGAGTACAGAGGAATTTCACGAGATTTGCTACCTCACCAGCCTCAGCCCAGGATGCTCTGGCTTGGAGTCCCCAGACTTATATTCCTATTCGCCCAGCCCCTTGCCAGAACTGGGTGGGGAGTGAGTTTGCAGAAGGCATGGAAGGAGGAGGGAGCGGGGCTTTTTCTCAGGGACGCTGCTAGCAAATGTCCCTGGCTCTCCCTCACCAGGCATCAGCCTCTCTCTACAACCTGCAATTGTCATTTGTTCCTCCTGTTCTCTACCTTTTTTTTTTTTCCTTGTAGGATGTTTTTATAGTTTTATGCTAGTTCCTCTTAATTACTCATTTTTGAAGGAGATAAATTCTTCTGAACCAGCTATGGAGAAGTCAAGAGTGTGTTTCAGGCATGCAGGAATTTTCTTTGACCCCAAGTTTTGGTTTGTTTAGCCTTTACATCTCTCCAGGCAATGGAAAAAAAAAATGGCTATGAGATTGCTTCCACTGTAAATTCTCTCTTTCTTCCACTACACAACGACACACTGTTGTCTGCAAACATGGTTGCTCTGTGATGCTTCACTGAGACCCACCTCCTTGATTTCTCAGATTGAAACTGAATCCAGGGCAACTCCATCTGTCTGCCCATATTCCTGTTTCCCAAACCCTACCTCCAAGGAATTGATGTTCTTCACATCAAAGTCTGCTTTCTCGGCTTCAAGAACTGTCTTTTCCAGGTGTTTCCTGAGACCTGCAGTTTCTTACAACACCCGCTTCCTCTGACACACACCCCTATGAAACTTCGATGTCTTTGGCCTGCCTTTCCACCTACATCATGATTTGAGTTTCAACAATCTCCTCCTTCCACTGAAGTTGGGGTTTGTATTTCTGTTTCTTCAGGTGATTTTCTGCCACCATGTTCAAAGCAGATGTCTCTTATGGGCTCACTGTCTATTCTGAGTGGGCAGGGGGATTGGTTCTGCCAAGTCCTGTGTCCTGCTATACCTCATTGTTTATGTTTGAAAATGCAGGGCCTGAGTTCTCTGAACTGAGAAGCTCAAAAGGTCTGGCAACTGAAAACCCTTCCCTCTCAAAACTTCTCTATCTGCGATGTACTTAAAAAGTCTGCTTTAAAACTCAAAAGCCAAGACTTGACTTCTGTGTTACCTGAGGTGTGCCAAAACTGCCGTATCCTGAAATGATGGACGCTTTAACTTGCCTGGCAGGACAATGGATTTAAAAAATATTTACTGGGAATAAAAACACACCAGCTAACATATCAAATGATTATCCTGCTACACAATGTAACAGATAACATTTCAGAGCTAAAACACTAAAGCAAGGGCTAAATATCTATTTTTTTAAAAACAAATTTATTTATTTATTTGTTTATGTTTGGCTGCATTGGGTCTTTGTTGCTGCTGCATGCAGGCTTTCTCTAGTTGCGGCGAGCGGGGGCTACTCTTCGTTGCGGTGCGCGGGCTTCTCATTGCGGCGGCTTCTCTTGTTGCGGAGCAAAGGCTCTAGGCACCCGGGCTTCACTAGTTGTGGCTCGCGGGCTCTAGAGCACAGGCTCAGTAGTTGTGGTGCACAGGCTTAGTTGCTCCGTGGCATGTGGGATCTTCCCGGACCAGGGCTCGAACCCATGTCCCCTGCATTGGCAGGCGGATTCTTAACCACTGTGCCACGAGGCAAGCCCTAATTATCTTTTATTATGATGCAGTGAATCATTTCAGACAAAATAAAAATTAAAAATAAATAAGTACCAAGGAACTGCAAAGGACAGCATTTTGGTAAAGAATCTTTAATCATCTTTCCTAAAGCAATCAATCTCTCATTCTCTTGCCCTCTCTAAGGCTGTGTTCTGACTTGAAATACTAAATCTTTTATCCCCCTTTTTCAGTGACTTGACCACCATGTCAGATTTGTTACACAAAAGACATGATAAAATTTGCTATGATTCTGTCAGAGGCAGTATTATCTAGAAATCAATGATAGTATAGTTAAAACTATTTTGATAGGCATCTACTCTTGAGATACATATTACATTTCTCCTCTCTCCCAGTAAACTATTATTCCCAAGGCCTGCAAACTACACCATAGCATATTTTTAGAGCCAAACTAATAACTGCTTGGTGGTAATATTAACTAGCATCAATTCATATTTTTAAATGTTAGTTACTCTTTCTCTGACACAGACCTGGAAAGGACTTAAATTTCTCTTGGCGTTATCTTGTCTGAAAAATAAACTCTGAAAAGTTGTTTATTTGTATATGCAAAGACTTTCTTTTATTCTGTTTTGTATGAAATATCATAGCCTTTCCTGCAGAACACACTGCAACTGTTTGTCTTTGGTCAGGCAGGTTTGCAATGGCCTGTGCCCAAAGCAATAACATTCTGACATTTAGATGGTATCGAATATCTCAAATGGGTTGTTTCGTTTTTGTTTTTTGGTCTAAAGGAATCCAAGGTGATCCAGAAGCTGCAGTGCTCAGAAGTGAATGGCAAAGCAAGGTCAGTGATTCTGCAGCCACAAAACAAAGATTTCAACTGAAAAAAGTGCATCAGGAGAGGAAGTCAGACCGGGAGGTTGACAAGGATGAAGAGGACGACGCAGGGTGCCAGAGGACCTGGGTTCACGGGATTATTCAAGCCTGGTAACCAACCTGGGCCTTGTTTTCCTCATCGTAAATCTGGGGAAAATAATAACCCCCCAGTGGAACTATTTTGGGGGAAAGCTGGCAGATGAAAACACCATGCAAACTGAAATATATATGCCAGCTGCCATTATTAACAAAGCATTGCTTTGTATTGAAAACCACACACAAGACAATGCATCTCTTTGCTGTGTCTTCAGATCATCTCTGTATTAGGCTGGGATCCCTAAAAGCAGAGTCTGAAACTAGAATCCTTCATCAGGGAGGAAGATGGAAGGGCGAGGGGAGAAGCCCAGCCAAGATGTGGTTTCGGCTATGGTCCAGCCTCAGCCTGATCCCACAGGGAGCTCTGAAGTGTGAGTGACACCACAGAATCACCTTCACTTGCGGCAGAGGGAACTCTGGGATCCCTACATCTTTCACTGGCTGCGGGGGACGTGGGAGTGACATAATGTCCCAGGCAATTCCAGGTGAGACAGCCCTGTTTGTCAAGGGCAGCTGTCCAATGAAGGGTACAGCTGTAAACTGTCAGCAGCCAGCCCTCCCTGTACTGGGGGAAGGATGCCCCAGCTGGGCAAAGGAGATCTGGACCGGGCACCAAGAGCCTCTCCTACGATCACCCTTCTGACCCACAAACATAACATTACCCAGACCTTTCTCACACTGACCCCCTGTGTAGAATCAAACTCTCTGCTCGTCTACTCAAAGCCTTTAACTACAAAACCAGCAGCAACTTAAGTAAGAAAAACTGGAAATCAGTTCAAAAGTCACTAGCTATGTATTGGTTAACAACACCATTCATAGGCAAAAGCGAGATCTAAAAAGAAAGGTTTGCCTCTGTTTATAGGGCCAGCTGACACCTAATGAATTCCCGGTGTGCCAAGGCCTCTGCTAGTTACCGCCACGTGGGAAGTCACGCTATCCTTATAACCGCCCTATGAAATCACTAGATGTTATCTTCCCTCCACCCAATTTTTAATTTTATGATTCAGGAGAACTGAGGTCCACCTGGGAGACAGAACGTAAGATGTTAAAACTCCAAATCACCAGGACCTGAGAAGCTCTTTGAGACTTCCTAGTTCGTAATTAGAGGATGCTGAAAGTCACTGTTGGTACCTACCAACATTAGGTACAATAAGTAAACGTTTGGTAGCCTCTGTGTGCGCCAAGTTGCACGCAGGGGCAGTGAAGAACAGAGCAGTCAGGCCTGGTCCCTGCCTTCTAAGAGTTTACAGAAGGGTGGGGGGGGGGGACGTTGGTGACACGCATGATTCCTCATTGAACGTGGTATCTCCAAAGAGAGCCAAAGCATTAGTTCAGGATGCCTTTACTGAACACCTACTATATGCCAGACCTTGAACCCAGAGTAAAGGGAAGTACAGAAAGGAATAAATGACAGTCTCTGCTGCAAAAAGGTGTATGATCTAATGATCTGATTTGTTCTTACTGTTTCACTTTCTGGCTCTTAAGTCTTTATCTTTAAACCTTATTATCTCCACCTCAATGTTGTTTTTCACGTACTCCAGAATGGACATGATGGCAGCGGCACCATGGGCTACATCATTCCACAAACTCATTCACATGCAATGTGTCAAGTCCTTAGTGGAGAATAAGTATTGACATTTGTCCTACTGGGACCACATCAGGCAAAATAAGAACTGAATCAGATATTTTTTACTTTGGTAGAACAGAAAAAGCACCTTCCTAGAGAATGAGTTAAACATCAGCCGTAATCTAGAATAATCTGAATTGCAAGAGCTGCCATTTCAAATAGATATGTTTAATTTATTGGAATAAGAACTTTGGTTATGCCAAGCATTTCAAGTATCCCAAAATGCAAACACTAATTTAATTTAATTACTCCCCCTTTTCCACCAGATTTCATCCTGATTCCACCTGGGAAACCAGAAGTCATTTCTCTTTCTGAAATGAGTGGGGATTCATCTATCTCTGCCTAATGGCACTGGTCGATTTCTGCCTCACATTAGAGATATTTTTGTACATATCTTGCTTCTTTCCCCTAAAAATCTCCTTTTAGATTTTCAGCCTTTTGAAGTCAAAATACTTGTTCGGATTACTCTTTGCCACCTTCGTGGCACTCAGAAGGGGTTCAATCAATGATGACTGAATGGTTGGCTAGACTGGTGCAAGGACGGCTGAGTAAAGGAATGAAGAACACTGCATTCCCTGCTAATATTCTCGGGGGTCTGACGAAGACTACAGGGCATGATCTGATTCATCCAGGACAAAGAATGAAGGGAGACAGACTTAGGGATAGAGCAGTTGCCAGTGGTGGAACCACTGGCAGAGGACATAGGCCTTGCACACAGTACACGCTCAGGACTTCTCTCTGCATCGTGTCTGAATTGCATAGATGCAGACTGGGTTAGGGATTTCCGGAACACATAAATTAGGAGACACCATATTGGCCAAGAAAACCTAGCAACTCAAGCATGGAGCAGGGTCCACTATCTCCTGGGCTACATTAGTGACTACTGCCCACTATACCCTGCCCCACGCCTGCCCCCAGACATCTAAAACACTTTCAAGAAATGACATTTAGAGATAAATATTGGTATCTAGTTTTCCTCGATGGTGGTACTGGAGGTTGACTGTTTGGCATCTCAACATCTATTATTCCTTCTGCAGGGGACAGTCTCAACTTGCTTTTGAAGATCCACTTCTCCCCAGCTTGAGCCCATCTGGACTCACAGAGTGGCATGTGATACAGGTCTAAGACAACCGATGCATCACATCCCCTGAGCCATAATGGGTGGTTCAAAGGCGGGTATGTGACTTAGACGAGTCCGATAAGAATGAAGTTTAGAACTTTTGCTATGCCTTCTAACTAAACAAAATGTTCACTCTTCCACTGGATTTGAACCTAGAAGGATACAAAAACAGGTGTTGCTAGCAGCCACTTTGACCATGAAGAAAGCCTTTCTGAAAATAAAGCTACCACACAGAGAAAATGGGAGACAATGGGATACAGGAGCCCCTGCATCAGGTAGCACCTAAAACAGACCCCCCTCTGGACTTTGCTTCTACATGATCCAGAAAATTCTTCTTGGACTTAGAGCCAATTTGGGTTCAGTTTTCTGTCACTTACAACCAAGTGCCCTGAGAGAGGATACCAAATGCCTTGAAAGAAGGGTTACCAAACAATTAAACTTCACACTAAACAATGGCTACAGCCGATGTGGTGGGTGCCCACCCCCGTCCCTCTGTCCACCCAGGCAGAGGTGAAAACCACAGCTTCAGCGGACAGAAATCGTACACACTCATGGCTTCCTTTCTCGATTGCCCAGGTTTCTGTCTGAGGACTTTCTCTGACCACAGGAGCATGACTGCCAGCCCATTCATATGGCAAAATGGGAAGTTAATGCCCCCAAAAGCAAATGTCAACCGATGACGGATAGGATTTGGCTACCCCTTCGTGGGACCATTCTGAGGTGGCTTTCACAAAGCATATCTGGTAGAACTGAGCTCTGGTTGCTCACGGTGGTAACTCACTCACTAAAGCACTCTTTACTGATTCTCCTCCCTTCCTGTCTTGCTTCCTCATTCCCTCGCCGTGCTACCTGGGATCATCTCCCCAATAAACAATGTGCACTCAAAACTTGTGTCAGGGTCTGTTTGGTGGGGGACTCAAACTTAGAAAATGATTAATAAGAAAGTGTTTCTGGGGCTTCCCTGGTGGCGCAGTGGTTGAGAACCTGCCTGCTAATGCAGGGGACACGGGTTCGAGCCCTGGTCTGGGAAGATCCCACATGCCACGGAGCAACTAGGCCCGTGAGCCACAACTACTGAGCCTGCGCGTCTGGAGCCTGTGCTCCGCAACAAGAGAGGCCGCGATAGTGAAAGGCCTGCGCACCACGATGAAGAGTGGCCCCCACTTGCCGCAACTAGAGAAAGCCCTTGCACAGAAACGAAGACCCAACACAGCCAAAAATAAATATTAAAATAAATAAATAAATTTAAAAAAAAAAAAAAAAAGAAAGAAAGTGTTTCTGGAGAGCAGGAGGAGGAGGGGGAGAGGGAATACCGAGTGGTCCCATGACAGCATACAAGTCAGAGAGAGCAGACACCATAGCCGTTCTCTGAGAGGAGCAGCCCACAGCACAGCTGTTCGGACAGTGAGTTCATCTTTGTCACCCAAAGCCTTCCCTTCTCAGTCATAATGAAAATAACGTGAGATTCGAAACCCTGAGATCTTACATCTCTACCACGTCCTGCTGGTGTTCATTTTCAGGAAGTGACCCAACATCTTTAAATCTTGTTTTCCTCATCAGGGGATAATGATACCTCCGGTAAAGAGTGGTTTTAGGATAAAGAACAAAAGATGGGGAAATGATTTGTAAACAATAAAGCACTAGGCAAAAGCAACAATTTCTGATTCTTGAGTACAGAAAAGGTAATGTCTCTAGACTAAAGCCACATCTGAACATAACGGAGAAAATCACACTGAAAATGCAAAGTGAGAACATTCTCCCCCAGGAGATTACTCCGACTTGAAAAAGGGTAAGAACGTGACACAAATGTGTTACGTTCATATTAGATAGTGCCACCTCAGGAGTCACCAGTTTACTCTGATCCTTCAAATGAGAAGCAGAGTATTAATACAGATTCATCACCTACAGATACTGCAAAGATAAGATTGGTTGAAAAGAAGATGGGATATGCTATTCTTTGAAGGTCCCAGCTGGATATTTTTCGAAAAGGAAGGCAGCAGTAAAAGTGTTTTATAGCCTTAGAAACTTAACTAATTTAGAATCAGAAGTTTACTGCTTCACCAATATTTATGGGATTACAAATTCATCTAAAACTTTGTTTTCGTCCCACACACCCAAGGTTATTAATGGGCCAGCTGCTGGCTATTAATCTTCATTTCCTAAAACAAAACTAGCTCTATGTTTCTTGCAAACTGTACATCACACACACAAACCATATCCTGGAAGCCAAATTAAGTTTGAGTCAATAGCCCATTAGAGCCAAGAGCTGTGGGCAAAAGCTGTGGGGAATTCCATGTCTAGAGTTGCGGTGATCAAACCACACTGAAATGTAGGAAGGTTCTGGAAACAGTGTATTTTCTCATTTAGCAAAGAGCATGTGGCTTTACACCTTGTTGTTTTTTTTTATTTTTCATTCCACTTTATTTTTGTATAAATGTTTTCTCTCTTAAAAACTGGGCTACAGGGCTTCCCTGGTGGCACAGTGGTTGAGAATCTGCCTGCTAATGCAGGGGACACGGGTTCAAGCCCTGGTCTGGGAAGAGTCCACATGCCGCGGAGCAACTACACCCGTGAGCCACAACTACTGAGCCTGCGTGTCTGGAGCCTGTGCTCCGCAACAAGAGAGGCCGCGATAGTGAGAGGCCCGCGCACCGCGATGAAGAGTGGCCCCCGCTTGCCGCAACTAGAGAAAGCCCTCGCACAGAAACGAAGACCCAACACAGCCAAAAATAAATATAAAAATAAATAAATAAATAAAAGATTACTATTTAAAAAAAAAAGAATTGCTTTAAAAAAAAAATAACAACAAAACTGGGCTACAAAGACAAAGTGAAAAGAAGGGCTGAGCCAACATCCATCTAATGACTGGCCAGAAACAAGGAAAAAAGTTCTTATGAAGCGGAATACTAATAACACGAATATGGATTGTGAGTTTAGCATGTTTCAAGAGGTGCTAAGTGTTTAGTTACCATTTTATGTCCATATCAAATGTAGAAACTGAGACTCAGAGAACTTTAGTGATATGCCCAATATCATACAGATTATTTGTGGTACATCTCAGATCAGAACACAGTTTGTTCCAGAGCTCTGCTCTTAACAACTACTCCATCTATACTACCCACAAGAAACAAGCTATTTGACTTTAACAACCCTTATTAAGCATGAGGAATGAAAGAATGAACTAGAAAATTGCTCAGACTTTCACTACTCTTTGCCAGAGTAGATGGTCTTTTACATAAACGTTCAAACTCAATTTGAAACTGACATACTGCAGCCTGTCACCTGCCACTGGGTGGTGGCTGGTCTTAGATTGTTTGTCACTAATGGTCTACCAGATGCCCAGAGTGAGAAGCAGCTTGGATTGCTTGGAATGAGGCTGGAAAATGTTAGAACAAAGGAAGTTTCAGATATAAGTCCAATTTTTACCTTTTGTCATGCCAGATAAGAAGTTATTCTGTATGTATGTGCCACTTTGGAACACCAGTTGCTGGAGTTGACAAGAGGTCCAATACTGATCATCAGAGGGGCTTCCTCCCTCTGTTAGGTGGTACAGGAATCCCAAAGAGGTTAATTCAACATAAGAAATTTGAGGGACTTCGCTGGTGGTCCAGTGGTAAAGAATCTGCCTTCCAATGTAGGGGACCTTGGTTCGATCCTTGGGTCAGGGAACTAAGATCCCACGTGCCACAGGGCAACTAAGCCTGCATGCCACAACTACTGAGCTCCCGTGTCTCAACGAGAGAGCCCATGTGCCACAAGCTACAGAGCCCATGCGCTCTGGAACCCGTGTGCCACAACTACCAGAGCCCACCCGTCCTGGAGCCCGTGCACCACAACTAGAGAAGAGAAAACTGCACGCCACAACTAGAGAGAAGCCTGCACGCCGCAACGAAAGATCCCGCATGCCTCAATGGAATTCCTGCGTGCCGCAACTAAGGCCCGACACAGCCAAAAATAAATAATAAATAAATCTTAAAAAAGAACCACACACACACATAAGAAATTTGATGAAGGGCTTTTCGATCTACACTAAAGTATTCACTAATCAAGGTCATTTAGTTCGTTCAAAGTTGTAGGTCCCAAATTCCCCAGGATTCAGACCTTTCATATTCAGATTAGCCACTGGATTTTGACACTGAGTTTATGATCGGTCCCCCCCTTAGAGGACCTGCACTGTCCGTGGGTGCTGCACGGGAGTGAAACACTGGGCTACAGCAGTCTCAGAACGGGTCACCTTTACTCTCCTGCCCTAGACTTAGAAACTCAAAACCTCTCCTTAAAATGAGGCTGAACTTCTTCTAGCTCTCCCTTTCTCACACAAAGAAACACTTAAATTAACTTTCTCATGGGAAGCCCCTGGGAAGAAGCAAGGAAATATGGCTCTCATTCTTTCATGATAAGAGTACAAAAATTAAATCATATTTAATTTCTCAGTTCTCTTCCCTTGTCACATCTATTTATAACACGCTTCATGGACTGTTCTTGCCTTGTGATACGGATGCAGCAAGGATGAATAAGCATTCTCTGCTCAACTCGTCTTACCTCTGATGCCCACTCCCCAGAGGAAACCACTCCTCCCAACTTCTAAGATTTACCTCCACATTTCTATATAACATTTATCTGCTATATGTTAATATTATGGTTGTTCTAGTATTTGTTAACTTAGTATTTTTAAAAATGAAAATTCGACTCTTTTGCCTTACCCCACAAAACATACACACCCTCCCCCCACTTCTTGGATATTAAACCAATATTCAGTGGTATGGCTTTGTAAATACTGTTCATAGTTAATCCTGCAGTATTCTGTGATTTCACTGCCTTCTCTATATAACTTTTTGCTTTCCCTGGAATTAATCATTGCCTCACTTTTTATTTATCCATCTAGCTTTCTATCTTCCTGTTAACAAGCCACTGCTTGATCTTGAAGCATAACCATAAATCTCCTCTCAATATACTTTTATCATATCAAGTAGCCTATCAGTCTTCTTTGATTCTTGGAAAAATTCTCGATCCTTCCTTCTGCCCTCCTTAACCTTGGACTGGTTGCTCTCTAGGCTACTACATACCCTTTGTTCTAACACTTCACCTTACCATTATCTTGGGAATTTCCTTCTTACTTCTTCCTGCTGAGACATGGAGATGAGGATGGGGCTGGAGCAGCTCTGCTACAACCATGAAGCAACAAGCATGAGCACAAAGGCCAACATGCCAAGGAGGGCAAAACAAAAAGAAAGAAAGAGCTTGGGTCTCCAATCACGTGGTTAACCTACCCTTTCAACTCTAGTCTATCTTCCCCAGATGCCTTGTTGTTTGAGAGGAATAATCTTTCCTTTTATTTTTGAGCCACTGTAGTTTTCTGTTACTTGTATTAATAGCAAAATGCATTCCAATCTAAAACAGACACTGTGAGATTAAGTGACTTGTCCTCATTCACACAACCTGCAAGTCAAAGGCAAAAATGGAATTTGATCTACATAGGTCACACAAAATACTGTGACTATCTACTATGTAGTGAGCAACATACTAAAAATTTTATATTGTCCTACCCTGTGAGGTAGAAATTATCTCCATTTTTCAGATAGATATTGAATATCTTGCCCAAATTCTTATAAATTTGGGCACTGCAGAGTTAGAATTTGAACGCCAGCCTGTCATCTAAGTCTATGTGTTTAAACACCATGATATATTGTCTTTCTCTACGTGGTTCAGTGTTGTTGCTTTGCATCTGGAGAGTCACCATAGATTCAAAACAATTTTAGGTTCTTGTTCTTGGCACTTGTGGCAGGCAATCTCTAAGCTGGCCCTCAATGAGCCCTGGATCCTGGTATTCATGCCCGTGGGAAACCCCTTCCCTTTGTGTGTAAATGGACCTGGTACTTGTTTCTAACAAAGAGAATACGGCAAAAGTGATGGAATGTCACTGACAAGATTAGGTAACAAACGGCTGTCTTCCATCTTGCTATCTTGCTTCCTCTCCCTGACGATGCAGGCTACCATGTTGCAAGCTATCCTATGGAGAGGCCCATGTGACAGAGAACTAAAGGAAGCCTCTGACCAACAGACAGTAAGGAACTGAAGCCTTTAGTCCAGCAGCCCAGGAGGAAGGGAATCCTGACAACAATCACTTCAGAAAGCTTGGAAGCGGATCCACCCTTAGCCAAGACCTAAGATGAGACAGCAGTCTCAGGAAACACCTCGATTAAAGCCTCGTTAGGAACACACAGGACTCAGCTAAGTCATGCCCAAAGTTCTGACCCACGAAGCTGTGAGATTAAAAAAGGTGGCTTTGTTTAAGTCACTAATTTGGGGGTGGATTTGTTAAACACCAGCAGATAACTAATACAGCAATGTTCCCACATGTGTACATCTGCAGAGCTTAGGAAATCCGCATGGAAAAAACCAACACAACTGTGGAGGTTATGGTTTTGAAGAAAGGCTTTCCACCAAGAGAGGGGTAGGCAGTCAAAATTTTTTGCAGCAACCCATTTTTGAAACATGAAATTTATACACTTTTTTTGTTAGATGACGCATTTGGCTGAAGTTCTTGCCACAAACAAGGTTTTTCATCATTCTAGGAAAGGCTTTTTAAGTAATTAGAGGCAGAAGTAGACTTTCACATTCAATTATGACTTAGGACGGTCCTATAGATTCAATCATAAAGCTTTTATCCATAATAAAGCAATGAGCATGGAGCAGTGATATTCTTAATGAAGTTGGGTTTCCAGAATGTGTATGATTTCTTACCTGATGCAATGCATCTTTGTCTCCTTCTGATTTCTTTTCATGGGATATTTGGAAAGACAACACTTCATAATCAAGGAATATAGAGAGGCCAATGACAGGTAATGGCTTTACTAAATGCTTTCAAGCTTTTCCAAAGATCTTAGCCTGCAGAGAATATGAGTCAGGGTTGGTTCCTAAACAACAGCTTACTTTACACCACTGGTTTTTATTCCAACTTAATGAATCTAGAGAGATGCACGAAGCAATAATTGCTTACCATCCTCCACAAATCCTAATGATTATGTCTGAGCATTTTATTACTCTGTTTTCCTGTACCTGCTTCCATCTTTTAAGAGGCTTTCTAACTTATGTTCAAGGTCTTGCTAGAAAAGTGAGTGGTGAGAAATTCACTTTGAACAGTGTGAGGGCTGAATTGTTTAAGTGACAACAGTTTATATCAAAAAGGCAAGGACCTGAACTGTTGAATATTTAACTTACATCAAGACAGAGAAGGTGGGAGGGGCTGGGACTTAGAATTCTCTAGCACAACTCCAAGGCAGCAAGCGAGACCCAGTGTCCCAGGTGAAGGCATCCTCACATTCCATTCTAGAAAAGACTGGGTCAGGTGTTGAAATGGCTCAGCCTCTTAGTGGTCTGCTAGCTAAGTAAATAGACCCATGCTGACTATTTGATCTTGTCATTAGGTTTGAAAGGTTTACTGTTCCCTCTGTGGGTTTGCAGAAAGCATGTATTTTAATCCTATCAGAACATTTCTCCAGAAACTCTACATCTATCACCAGAGATGGTACTTGAGCTATGAGGCATCAGCTATCTATGATGCTGACAGCTCAGCATCAGAACCCCTCCCCACCAGGGAGACTAGGAAAGGGAATTCTGAGGTTGGTGGTTTAATGAGATGACACACAGAGCTATGGCTCTAAGCCCTATGATCCAGCTGCTTCTTTGTTTGGGTCACATTTACAGTTTCTGCAGAACTGCAAGGCTGTCACTCAAAATGATGCATGATCATTAACTCGTTGGTCAGTCCAAGCACAGAGGTCTGGCTGGGACAAGGCTATGCAGGAAGGAGGGTGAAAATTCATGGAGCTGCAAAGATGGAGGAACTTGAAGACAAGTCAAATTGAAAGTGTAGCCGACTGTCAGTGTCAAAATTGTTACTGTGCATTTCCTGTTGTATCAAACTCTTTTGATGTAATATCTCATTTAATCCTCACGGGGCCCCTGTAAGCCGATGACTACTTGCTGTTTCTCTCTATGGCATCTATTTATAGTTGAGGAAGCTTAGGATCAGAAAGGCAAGGTGACTCGGTCAAGGTCAGGGTTCTTAGGTAGAAGAGGTGGGATTTGAGCCTGGATTTGCCAGCATCTAAAGCTACACTGGACTGCCTTCTAAAAGTGTTGGCTCAGAGGTGAGGGAGAGATGCTGAGACAGCAGGACACTAACCAGGAAAGGAGAGGAAGGGAAGCAAGCAGAGCCCAGTGAGAAGTCCTGAGCCAGTAACATGGTGACAGTGGCTTTATCTGTAGCATCAGGGTCCCTGAGTCCAGATGGGGCCTCAAACTCCACTCAGCAAACAGGGATTCTGCGGAAGGCCACTGTGTCCCCGGGAAAGGACAGATCCAGGTGTTAGTTCATTCAATCTGCCACCCATTCATTCAACAAATATTTATTAAGCACCTACTGTGCACCAGGTACTAGATACATAGTGATGAACAGGAGGAGTGGTAAAGTTTCCTGCTCTAACAAGGGTACGTTCTAGTATAGGAGATATGTAGGGAGGTTTGTAGATAGATAGATGATTTCAAATAGCAGTAAAAGCTCTAAAGAGAATGAAAAAAGTCATAACATAGATTAATATAGATTTCTTAGGGTACTATTGAAATGGGGGTAAGAGGAGGTTTCGCTGAGCTGAAAGATCATAGAAAGAGCCAGCTAGGCTAGGGTACAAGGTAAGAGAAGTGCATTCCAAGCAGGAGCAGGATGTGCAAAGGCCCTGAGGTGGGGACAGGCTTGGCATATTTGAGGAGCAAAAGAAAGTCAGTCTGCTTGGAGCACAATAATTAACAGGGAGGCAGAAAGAGAGAAGATACAATAAAAAAAGATCTTGTCATCTAATGGTAAGTGTGATAAGAAGCCACTAGAAGGTTCGAAGTAGGAGACTAGCAGGATTTCAACGGGGCCTGGAGGCTGGGAGGAACTAAGGGCTGCTGCCCTTAATTCCAACCAGAGCACTGGCCGGTGCTGAGATGACAGGAAGCTGGCATGAGAGTGTGAGGTCAGGGCTTGGTGGGAACAACATTGCGGGGTGGGGGGGGGGTGAGGCAGAAGGCTGAGTGGCCACGTGGGAGAAACCCAGGGGATCCCAGGGTCAGGCTCTGGAATCTATAACCGAATGCCGTGCCTTCCTGGTCACTGATTCAGCATCCATATTGACACTCGGTCTGAATGCAGGGATTCAGTACACTGACCGAGTTGCTTTTCTAGCTGGAGAGAGAAATTAAACAACTAAATGAAATAATTACACTTTAGACTAAGTGCTCTGAGATAGAGTGGCTGGGCACTGAGCTGCTTTAGATCAGAGAAGGCCCCAGTGAAGAGGTGACTCCTGAAAGAACCAACTCACAAAGGAGAGGTGAGAGCACTTGAGGCAGAGAGAAGAGTGTGGACAAAAGCCCAGAACCAGGGAAAACGATGCCCTGTTTGAGGTAAAGGATGTCAGCCAAGGGCCCTGGAGCTCTGCCAGCAGAGGGGAGATGCCTAGTAGATAAAGCTGAGGCTGGTCGGGGCAACTCATGTTGCCACGATCAGAGCGTGGAATTTATCCTAAAGCATATAAGGGTTTTCTTGAGAGGAAAAGCACAAGTCACTCTTTTTTATTTTTAAAAAGCAATAATAGTTCAATGTTAACTGAGGACTTGATCTTGAACAAATATGTCTCTGTTGTTTTTACTAGGTGCCATTAACTGTTGTAAGCACTTCACTTATGTTAAAGTTTTTCCTCCTCAAAGCAGCTCTTTGAGCTGGCTAATCCTTTCCTCATTTTGCATATCAGAAAAATAAAGAACAGAGAGGTCCAGCAAGTTGCCAAAGGTCACACAGCTCATAAATAGCTTAGCCAGAATTTGAACCTGCCTTTGACTCCCAAGTCAAAGACAGCCAAGGGCAGGAAGTCACAGGGAGATGTGAAGAGAAAGAACATGGGCGGAGTTAGCGTCTAGGTTCATCCTGAACAAAACAAGTAGAGCTTTTTTTTCACTTTATCCCTCTCCTATGGATTCATTCAAAAAGTATTCATTGAGCATCTACTATGTGCCAGACCCCATGTTAGATGTTAACAGATCTAAATCAGACAAGAGAGCAAAAACAGACAGAGATCCCCCTTTGTGGACTTTCTGTCTGTTGGGGGTGGTGGAACACATATGTTTAAAAAGCACAGAAATAACATGAACTTAAAACAGCGGTAAGTATTGTAGGGGAGAGGCAGGTGATGTTTCAAGAGCAGATGACAGGCAAGGCCACTATGAAATAGTAAAAATGGAGAAGGATTATCCACTTGGGAGATTATCCCTTGTTGAGGAGGTGCTTCTTGCTCTGGATTGCTGAGTGGGGCTGGGAACGAGGATGGGGCACGGGAGGGATGGTTAGTATGCAGACACGCCAGGTGGCTCAAGGTGACTCTGGGCTCTAGATTTACAGGTGAGAAATACATTTTATCTTTAATCACCATCCCTGACTTTTCCAGGTCAGCCCAGTCCAGCAGACAGGAAGGCCAGATTCAGAATAATGGGACCAGGATCAAATCTGGCATTCGGCTGCAGTGCCCTGTGGACCCTGGCTCTGGTGAATCTGCTTCTTCCCCAGCGGGACAGACTAGGAGCCCCATTGGGAGAAGGAGGTCAGCCCTCCCAGAGCTGTCACCCGTCACTGAGATGTTGGCATTTCAGCAGCGAACGAGGAAGAGGAAGGTGAAGAATGAGCTCTAGGAAGCAGGGTGGTGGGTGGAAAAAGCAGCAGAGCTCTGCACTCTGACCAGCCTGTCTTAGTTTGGGTCCCGCCAGAAGCAGAGCTTGAGGCAAGACTTCAGTGCAAGTAATACAGCTGGGAGGTGACGGCAGGAAACACAGGTAAGAGCGTGAGGATTCAGCAAAGGGCATGGTTTCAAGTCCGTTACCACTGAGGGGAACCAAATCCCGTGAGCTGAGTCCTGCTGGAGAATCAGTGTGAACATGCAATGCAGGATTATTTCATACGGTGGGTGAAGCAGATGGGTATTTATCTACTAACTCCCATCCGTCATTGGATGAAGGCATCTCCCAGGGAATGCTAATTCCCCAGACCCTCCTACCTGCCCTGCTGATGAAGAAAGCTCAGGTGGGCAGAGAGAGCTACAGGTAGAGTCACAGGTACGGACAGATGTAAATCAGGCCACAGGCACAGACAAGGTTAAATGCTAAGGGGGTGTGGGCATGTTATCAACAGCAGCTTCTATATTGTTTCCACATCCACAGAAGGAAGACAATTCCACCCAAATCTCTAAGGACTGAAGAGTCCAGTAGAAAGGCTGCTTTGTAAGGAAGGCTGCTATTTCCCTAACATTTCAGCATACAAATGGTCCCCGTAAACATCTGTTGGATGGATGAGCCCATGCAGTTGAATGCTGGAGCCAGCTTGTCCGAGATCACAAGAGCAGACTGCTAAATGCTCAGGAATTTTGCAAGTCACTCGTTAAACTGTTGGTAGCTCCACACCAGCCATGCTGGGTGTCTTTACACACGACAAAGTCAGCAAACACTGCAAATGGGCTTTTGGTTTTCCTTTTTTGCCTTGGAAAGCCAGTTTTTCAGCACAGCACTGAACGGATGTGAAATGGCAGAATGTTAATCATGTAAGAGGTGCTCAAAAAATGTGTATTTATTTTCTTCCATTGAATTTGACGTTGGCGTTGAAAAAGCTACGCTTTTCACTGTTTTACTTTTCTTTTCTGGTTACCAACATGTGTTCCTCAAAGTGGGCCACAACTCTATCTGTAAACCTGTATGCATTTCAAGAAATTAAAAGGGGGAGTTAAAATAAGTATAATGAAACGTTAAATCTGGGTGATGAATACATGGGAGTTTATTATTCCCTGCAATTTTCTGAATGTTTAAAATGCCATCAAACAAAAGGAAGAGGAAAAAGTGAAGATGCTTCTCAACTCCCAGTCTGATGCCCGGGGGCCCCTGGGAGTGGATGGAATGAGAGTTTCAACAGCAACACACAGAGAGACACCTGAACAGCACAGGTGCCGTCCACGCACTGTGGGACTGAGGCAAGGCTCCAGTGAAGCCTTCACCTGCCTGCAAAGTTGAGCACAGAGAATTACAAGAGCTCCCCAGACTCAGAGGGGGCCTTCCTAACATCTATAATCAGAGGTAAAGGGGTAGAAATGATAACTAACACATGTCACATACACCTTGTAAATGTCACCAAAAAACATACCTGAAAAATTCAAAATTATTCCTTGCTTTCGTCACAGAAAACTTTTTTCACTGTATGGTTATTAATCATTACGAATTGGTTAAACCAATGAAATCTTGCATCCTTGACTTGGTTCCTCTTCATTGCAGAATGATCAGTAAACATGATATAGGCAAGCCATTGCAGAAGGCATTTCTTTTCCTCTCATGGACCATATCCCATAGAACTTTTCAAAATAATCAATTAATAATATCAGAAAGTTTCCACTAAGTTTTTTTTTTTTTTTTAATTCACTTCCCTGTATCTCTACCAAAGAGTCATGAAGAAGACCTTAGGCAGTATGAAATTCAATGCTCGTCAAATGCACACATCCCCGTTTGAGTCTCTGACAGAGGGACATATCCAAACTCTGTTAGAACCCTTCTAACTTCAAAGACCTGACTTGTGATCAGCTGCCTGGGCAGACCTCTTACATCTCCCACCCAAGCATCAGCCCATCCCTTTAGTCTGGCCTCTTCAAACGCTTCTCAAGCGAGAAATTTTCTGGGTACTCCACTCCTCTGGCCTCTGTCCCCCAGACGTTCTAAGTCATCACGCCTTTTGGAGAAGCCAGCCATCTGTCCTGAATAGAGCAGATGAAATGTGACCACTCAGGGGACACAGGACTATTCTTTTGTTTTCATGCCATCTTTCAGCAAGCCCTTAACTAACCCTGTGTGGACAATGTTAAGTTTCCAAATATGTTTAAAAAGTGACTGTAACAAAAGCAATATATCTGACTTTCATCACTCTGGTAATCTGATTTTCTGTGGAGCCTAAAGGCGGGTTTTACGCTCATTGATGTAGTGGACCTCTGTGGATTCTGCCTGCCCAGCGTCTCTTCCTTCTTCTTCCGGGAAAGTACCTGACTGTGTTTTGGAGAATTGTTCTCCCCGTCCCAGTTGAGTATAGTCTTGGTGGGACTGTTCCTCAAGGCGGTCACCTTGGGGATGGGTGTCAAGACCTCTCTCCTGGGAATGCGAGCCTTGAGCACAGAGGCAGTGGCTGGGAGGGGCTGAGACAGCCCAGTAGAGGGACCAGGGCTGGCTTTCTATTTGTACCTTCACTTTTGATCCTTGGAGCTACTGTCTCCCCTCGTTCTTAGCACTCATGTCCTCCCAGCTGATAAATCTCTGCAGCCAGTCTCAGTCTCTGTTTCTTAAAAAATAAAGAACCCAAGACAATACAATTGCCAAATAAGCCACAGACTACATTGCTAAAAAGAGGCCAAAAATGGCAAAAAGCTATGGCACTCTTCACTTCTTTACTCACTGAATTACTCATTCATTCAACTGTTCACCCAAACACCCGTCAGTAGGTCCCCGCTAAGCACCAGAAACCAGAGACCTCGTCCAAGTCAGAAACATTTCTTGGGAAGAGTTGTTCAAATAGTTTCAGATGCGCCGAATACTAGCAGCATCTGATACGTATGTACCATTTTATGCAGAAAGTTACCAACAGAAACTGTCACAAATGTTCCTTCAAGTCCGATCTCCTCTGAAAGCAAAGTACTCCCCCACCTCCCAAAAAAGAAAGAAAAAACTCACCTAACATTTGCTTTAACTTCAGCTTTTATATATACTTATATTTATAAAATATAAATTTAAACCAAACACATATTCCCTTTCACAAACAGTGTCTGAAACAAATACTATAACAGACATGATTAGGCTTCCAGTTTCCACTTAGGTATGTGTGACTGAAAGCACCCTCGTCCGGAGTATTTCTCAGCAAACAAAATGTCCCTACCTCTCCTCACTTAGCCCTGTGACTAACATTCATCTAGTTGGTCTAGGCTTCTTGTGCTCTCTGAGAGCCTTTTCTGAGAGCGCTCTACCTCATTTAGATACACCTATGTTTCCACCGCCTGGGATTAAATTCCTTCTAGCTCCATATTTTTTTCTGATGGGAGTAAATTGATTTCTCTTTTTAATTGTGGCTGCTTTAACCCAGTCCTTATGTATTATATGTAATAATTTTGTTTAACTTAAAATGTCCCCTGAAGCTTAGAGAGACTGGAGCGGGCAAGGAGGTGGGAGTTTCAGATCTTGCAACATGAAGATCTAGTTCCTGGGCCTGCCTCCGTCTGGAATTTCCCTTTGACCTTGGGTAAGTAACTTAACCTCTCCGGGTCAAGTTTCTTCATTCATAACGTTCACTAGACCCCAAACCAGGCATAGTTTTTGAAAGTTTCTATTTCTATATTTTACCCCTGATCTACTGAACCAAAAATTCTGGGGTTGGGGAATCAGGAAAGTATATTTTCCAAACCCTCCCCTGATCCATGGAGGTGTGTTCAGGAAAAATTAAAAACCTAACAAGAATGACTAACACGTATGGAGCAGCTGCTGAGGTCCTGACATCACGACTCTGTGATTCGTAGACTGTGGTTATCTTGCTTTCACAGCTAAGGAAATTGAGGCCCAGAAATGTTAGGAAACTCGCTTGAGGGCACACAGCCAGTCAGAAGGGAGCTGGGGTCCCAACGTGGCTAGTCCGTCCTCGGAGGTCCAGCTCCCCATCACCTCACTCGACTACACCTGGGAACCACTGTGTTAGGTGATGTAAATGATCTTTTCCAAATTTATTACCAGCTTTGATTTTACTCAAAGCTTTGATTTTACTCGAAGTTTTACAGCTTTGGAACTGATTTCCGAAGGCTCTACTTTGTGATGTCTTAAACATATTTTAAAACAACTTACAGGGAGAATTCTTTTACCATTAAAAAAGGTTCTCTGCAAATGTTGTTCCTCTGCCTGGAATACCTCCTTCCCTGTTCTTAACCATCATTGCTTTCATCCTCCAAGGCCCCACGTAGATGCCATTCCATCCAGGAAGTCTTAATAACACTCTATCACTATTAATTAGCATGCCGGAGTCTTAATGTGGGGAATAATGACGTTACCTTCAATGACAGTGCACATGTCTCCAACCTTTCAGTGTCTGGGCTGAAAATCATGGACCCTGATCAGCCTCTCTTTTGGCTCTTTGCCCAGGAGATGCAGCCAAAGGAGCCAGGGAAGGGATCAGGCCACCTTGGAGGTCAGGCTGATCCTCACAGCCGTGTGCTTTGCACCAGATCTTCAGAACCTGGCCCTCAACCTCCACTCACTTCTCCTAGAAGGCTTCCTCACCATCTAGAGTGTGGGCCTGGGCTCCTCTATCTTTGGCCCACAAGGTGCATGTTCTGGGGTATCAGCAGCAGCTAAGACACACACACACACACACACACACACACACACACACAGGCACACACACACACACACACACACGCACACACACACACACACACACAGGCACACGCTCTAGTAGGCATCATCTAATTAGGCAAGAGCATTTCCGTTAGTCCCCGCTCTTCAAAGAATATCGTACGGTATCTTCAAAATCCAAATCCAAACTTCAAACTCAAAACCCATGATGACCGCCTTTCCAAACTGACTCCAGCCCTAGTATGTACCCAGAGGTCCCAGTCAACACCGAGGCATCCGCCTCCACGCCTCTCTCACGTCCAATCTACTCCTATTCCAGCCTAGGCCACCGTCATCTCTTACCTCCTAACGATCTCACTGCCTCGAATCCTGCTCCACCCCAATCCTTCTAGAAAGAGGGATCTTTGTCAGGAGCCTCCCACCGTCCCAAGAAGACAGTCCAGTTTGAGTCCTGTTTTCCCTCAAAACAACTCACTCTCCAATTTTACTGAACCACTATGTACTTTCTATATATTCCCTAGCAGGGATTCCTTTTCCTACACCTTCCCCATATTTCGCTCTTTTGTCAACCTCTTTCTATTTCCCCTTCACTGTCCAACCTCGGTGTCACTTCACCCAGGAAGCCTTTGCTGACACTTTCAACTCTCACCACGAGAACATGATGCACCTTTTCTATGGCCCCCATGCTTCCCACTGTCACTCATCACACTTTGTTGTGACCATTGGCTGATTGTACTCTCCACACAAGCTCTTTAAGGAAAGGAACTATGCTTTCTGTGATTCTGCTTATATGGTTCAAGAACCGGCAGATGTTTGGCCCTCATGAAATCTTTATTGAACTGTTTGCCTTTAATCAGCCAAAGGTCTTTGGTATATTTAATATCCAAGATGGCAGCCTGGTTAGAACATTACATGAAAAATAAATGATCGTGAAAGGATAGACACAATTTAGTCTCATGCTTCCTGGACAGGTATGAAGCTCTGAAACCACTAACCCCATCCATTTAGATAAATACTGTAAGGTGTAAGTAGTCTTCTATCTTTAAAATAGAGACCTTCTTTCTTTCCCTTGGATAAGGCACAATGAAATCCATTTCTAATTCTGAAAATAAGAAAAAGAACAAACTTCTTTCCAAGTTAATACCCAAGAATTTTCCGTCAAGTTCAGCAGCCATAATTTGACCCAGAGTATATCTGAATCCTTGTGATAATATGTAACATTAGAACAGGTTTGTAATTTCAGAGTAATGTGGGACTCAGCTAAATTTATAATAGGGCCACAAAACGATATAGATTTCAAAGACTATTTCTTGGGTATGGATTTCAAAGTCCACAAACAAAATATGGGCTTTTTTTTTTTTTCCTATTTCTGTTTACCTTCTCAAATAAGTTATGAAGAATTTCTCTAAGATACAATCATCCCTACCATCTCAGGAACTATTAAGAGAAAGGATACTGTAACACAGTTAAGACTGGAGGCCTATATTAAAGGACATGACAATTTACACAGGACTAACTCCAATTGTTTAAGAGGAAAATTTCTTTGGTGTCGTGAGTCAGATAGCTTAGCTGCACAGTTTTCTCCCCAGTCACCCAAATGACCAGTTTGAATCTCGGTTCATTTAGCCGCATGGGGACCTCATTAAATGCTGTATACTCAAAAGGTCAACAACTCCTCACACTGAAAAAAAAAAAAAAAGAAAAAAGAGAAACCCCTCCAGCCAAACAGCTGAATAGCACTGTAAATGTTAGCAAATGAGAAAACGCAGGGAAGTCCCTGCTGCAGGAAGACACATGGCAAAACAACAAAAGCTCAAAGGGAAATTCTCTGTCATCCACCCTGGCCCCAAAGCAGGTCTTCTGGTCAACCAATGTGTTGATTAATTTAAAATTTATCACCTATTCAGATGTCTAGCTTTCAAAAAGATGCAACAAAATTAGATATACTTAAAGTCATTTACTTCCTCTGGGGCTTCAGGACATGGCAAGAACTCAGAGAAATCCAACAAGACAGATTATCCGTCCATTCTTACCATTCTTTCCCCCTAAGATCAAGCTTCCGCAAGAGTTCCGCCACCAGGAACCTCAGAAAGTTAACTACACTGGGCCTCCCTGCTGCCATTTAAAAAAAGACAGTGATGGCGGGTTGGTGTCTCTCCCATTTTTAACTCAATAAATAATATATTCTCTTGGCTAGAAAGTTATACTGATACAGGAAGAACCCAGCTATTGGCTTCTGCAACCACAGTTATTTTTTTCTATGTAAATAGTGCTAAGTTCTTTTACCGTTGCTGAATTTCTTAATGGAGTTGTTAGAAAATCAGATTCAGAAGACAACTTGTAAAGTTGTTAGATCAATTAATTCAGAGAAAGTCAGTTGGTACTTCTAAGTGTGTTGAATTTTTTAGGTATTTTCTCAAATACATTTCCTTTATCACATCTTTGCGGTTGTCTTTAAAATTAATATTCTGATGCTAAAAAATCCACAGTGGATACAGTGGGCAAAAGATATTCCATAAAGTGAAAAAAATACAGTGTCTGAGTATACAACTGCTAAGTTATTTTTATTTTTTTTCTAAGAGAAGGCTGTAAGATCCATCAAACACTACCTCAAGCAGGGCAGCGCATTTATAATTAGCCACTGAATCCAACCCTTTTCTCAAATTTTCCTTATTAATGACAGCTCCTAGGGATTACTTGCATTTAGGAGGTTAGGAATCATTATGCTTTATTATCTTCCATGTCAACAAATATTATTAGGAACATGTGAATTAAATATTCAAGGCACTTAATGCATTTATTTACGAACCCCAAAAATGAATTTATTCATGTTGTCCCATTTGGAGTCATGCTTCATCAAGCATTAAAGAAGCCTTCTACCAAGGGCCTTTCACACTTTGACAAATCTGTCAGCCTGGCTCTAGGCATGAGAATCAACAGGTAAATCTATAAAGACACAAGGTGAGCTAAAATAAAACCCTAGTCGTTTTCAAATGACTGTGCTAATCGTTCCAATTGTGCTTTTGCTGAAACATCTTCTCCTTAAAGAACTCCAGAATCTTATGTCCACTCTGTCCAGAATAACAACAAATTCTCCTTCCACATCAAGTTCAAATTACCCATAAGTTTGCCATTCAGTTTGTCTCTTCTTTTCAAATCCGTGGATGATTTCTTTAAAACAAGCCACTCAAAAGAGGGCCAAAATATAAGGACAGTCATTTTTCAAAACAGGTATCTAAATCACTGAGACATTTTTGCCTTGTAGAAAGGTTGACACGTACAGTGTCGATTCATTTTTATTTCTAAATTTGATTTGTTGAATGGGTTGGAACCTTGTAAGGCAAAAATTCTCTTAGGCACCTGAGATGTTTTCAAAACAGCATTATTAGGGCCAGATTGCATCAAATATAGAAGAACAGTGAACTATCACTATCTCTAATGGAATTTCTGGGGAACCCTCTGAACAAGGTAGACCACTTGACTGCCCTAGTAAGTGGAGACTAAAGATGACTTTTTAAAAAGAGCTGAGATTTTGTCAACGGTGGACATCACAGAGTACTGCAAGGATGATCTGCATTTTCGCGTTAAAAAAATTCTCAGTGAAGAGGAAAAATCAGAATGAAGGCTATTTACCTGCCAATGGAAATGAGAAGCTTTGGGAAGTATTTAAGAGGTGCACTAAGATTTATTAGATAAAAGTTGACTATAAGGGCTATGAGAAAAACCTGAAAATATTCAGGCAAAAAAGGCAGGAAAATGTGGAGAATCAATGAGAGAATTCAGGAAGACCAATTTTTCATTACTTCTTTTCTAAATAATGCTAGTGATTATTCTCTCAAACTGTGCTTACGAATGACCCACTTTCATGTCCTAATGTCCCATTTCCTCATGACACCTCTAGTAGATGAATTTCTGAAAAGTTTCCTTACAGATCGAACATATAGCAAACATGTGACAACAAAAGACAGATCTGGAAGGAAATCAGACCTACAGCCATGGCAACCAGAGTAATCAAGCAGCACATTTTCTGAGCTGGGAATAAGGAAGATTCCAAACATTACAAAGGCAGGGTTGGGGTAGGGGGTGGAATTCTTTCCTAGCTCACTATGGGGTGAGCGATGATGGAAAACATTAAGTTGGGATGAATTTGTGTTGGATGGGAGAGTCAAAAGCAGTGAGACAGAGCTCATGTAGGACGTCAGTATGTTAGGCAGCCCGCGCTCACCCACCCATGTAAGGCACAGAGTCACATGGCCTGTTTTCCTTCAAACAAGAGGAAGATGTTCAAACCGTAAAGCCTCAATGAGAATGAGAGAAAAGTAATGCTTGGCAAAGGGCATGCTCTACCTAAACCAGAGAGAAGGTGAGCACCAGTATTCTTGTACCCGGTCTTTCACCCAACGTATATATCCTTAGGCACCTGCACCGCTGGGACAATCCCTCCAATCAGGATGATGGCTGCCTAAATGGGAGAATGACCAGGAGGTGACCAGCAAACCAAAGAGATCCATCTACAGAGAACAGGAGTCCTCTAAGTATGTAAAAGCATACAACTGTCCTCTGGCATCTTCTTCCAGATCATCAGAGCATGCTCTCCTCCTCTCCATCATCAAATTCCTCTGCAACATAGGACCCTACACGTATGAGACTCTATCACAGCCAAGAGCCGTGGTTTTTAAACATTAGCATGTCTAAGAATGACCTGGGAAGTCTGTTATATATTTAGATCCTTGAGTCTCAACCCCAGTGGTTCTAATTTACTAGGTCTGAGGTAGAACCCAAGAACCTACATTTTTAACTGCAGGGAATCCTTGGACCTCAGTTTGGCAAACACTGGCATAAGGAAACCATTCTTCCTTCTTGGAAAGATGCACCCTTGGAAAATCCAGATTAATATCAGACAGAATCTACTTCTTCCAGACTTTGTAGAGGGAACAAAGGAGAAAGACAAACCCGTGCTTTCGTTAATAAAAGGTAGTTAATACATGGACTAAGGGTTAAATTTTAAGTCCTGCTATTATGAACACTTCAAGCTTATCCTAGAAAAACTGACCATCTCCTATAATTAGTTATGGTAATTGTCCATAAGAGGTCTTGATCTGATAAAATGGCAGTGGACATGAATGGGACTTCAGGAATCATGCTTGATCTTAAGAAAGCCCTCCTTGGTAAGCAAACCATTCCTAGTAGAAAGGGTTTACATACACAGTGGCCAAGTAGACTCTCTTCCTTTGTGTATCAAGAAATCATCCATGGGGATGGGTCTGAATTCTAAACTAGGGCATCCTGTTATGATCATGGCATGGCCAGTAGAAACAAGGAGAATATCTTAAAGCTGGAAAGACAAGAGATGCAATAATAGGTTTCACTCTGTTATCAATCATAGGGAATTGTCTTTGCAACTATTTGACTTCTACTTTAATTGCTTTAAGGAAACCTGTGGATATCCGATATGTTTCAAGTAGAAAAAAAAAAAAAAAAAAGGAACTTTTACACCATTAAAACAGAGAAAGGTATGCAACTATCAAATTATAGAAAGTCAATAAGATTTTAATTCACATGTTCCTATTTCTAAATACTTCAGGAGAGTTGTGATTTGGCTGATTTTTTCTGCAAAATGTGAGTATCCAGCCCTGACCTGCTTTGTTAAATCTGGCTTTGCATATAACAGAGCTTAACACTCTGACTTCTGAAGCACCGAGAAGAAACAGAGAAATGTGTAAGGACACTTTTTAAAACTGAGAGCTTTTTATACACAAGGGATTATCCCTCCCTCTTTAGTAGATTCATTATTGTTGCCCTACGCTCCAGGCGGTGTTATTCTGACAGTCTTAGATTCTGAACTCCTAGAAAATTGAAATTACACCGTAGCCTTGTATTTTATCTTAAAAGGGTCATAAGAAATTTGCGCTAATGATCAAAATACCCCAGACTGATTTCCTTTCTACAGTTGTGCCCTAGACAAGTAAGCTTACCCCTATACCAGGGGATTGGAGGAGAAACAAAACAAGCATCCACTTCAACTGTCAGTGGAATATCTCATTTAGCTGCCTTCTGTTGCTTCCTAGGTTAACTTCAAGACAGCTGATCTTGCTAGTACAGCTAGAAAACAAGTTTACCAGCTATAGAGGAGACTAGCTGATATTTTCCAAAGTGCACTTATTCTTTTTTTTCTCCACTTACTCTAAAGCACTATTCTAAGGGAGCTAGAACAGAAAATAATATTCAAACTGGAAACAGAGGAAGCTTAGAGTAAAGGAAATGACATGTTTTGTGTAAACTAGTGATGGTAGAAGTGGATCTAGAACTCTGATCTCTGGATCCCCTGCAAGCCCTGGCCAAGTCTGTTATTTTCCCACTTCTCTTGTCAAAGTTCCTCGCCCCAGAGATTTATCATTAAACATGTATTGAGCATTTACGATGCGGCAAACACTTAGTTTAGCTGTACACGTCAAGATCTCTTCTTGTCTTTGACTTGCCCTATCCGAGAAGGCCACCATATCCCTCATCTGTGCAAATGGAGGGATGGACTAGATTTTCTCTCAGGTTTCTTTCTAGCTGGGACCAACACTGTAGTTTGTCTTCAATATACAGCAAAAAGGAGGAAGAGACAAGTTACTCAGATCATCATCAAAAAGTTTGCCTAATCAATTCCCATTTGCATTAGCAGAGAAGTTGAAAGACCTGGCACCCTCACCTATTTCTGGTGGGTTAACAACTTCTACATTATGTGAAACACTGGGTTGCTTAATGATATACTGTAATAAAGGGTTGTAATAGCCAGAGTGCGTGCTGGTTCTGACCATTGGTCACGCTGCTGGCTTGAAATCATTTATTTCTCTTAGTCACCATGTTAATGCCCAGGTTTGTACTTGTCCTGTTACATAAATCAGTAGTTTAAATGGAAAAGAGATCAGATCCTTATTGATTGCAATCAGCCTTTGAGACAACCTCCCACAAAAAACAAAACAAAACAAAACAAAAAAACCAGACATAGTCTAGTCTCTATCTGGTCCTCATCTCAATCATTTCAGAAGAAACTGCTCTGAACTAGTACAATTCTGATATCACATCCATTTGTATATAACAAGAAAAGTTAAAATATTTTTCCAATAAATGCTTAAGAATGAAAGCTTGTTTCTTATGTATTTGCTGTCATGTAAGATCTGGCTTCAGAAGGTCTAGCTTGTACCTCTGAGAAGGTTGATTGCCTACCCTGTCAAGTATTCTTTACTTTTCAAAATGTTCTCATGCTTTTGATCTCAACAGACCCTCACCACAACGCAAGGAAGTAAATGGAACGCTTGCAAACGAGGAAGATGCAATATTTATATAGGACACATAGGGTCCACAGGGAACAGTGTGTATGTAGTCTTAAGTCAGACTGTCAATGATAGAGACAGAAGTCAGACTGAGCACTCCTAACTATCTTCAACAGGGCCATGATTTTACCCAAAATAGGGTGGATGTTACACAGGGCACAGGAGCTAAGTTTCTGGGCTCTGACTCAGTCCTCTCCGTCAACCGATCACCCCTACCTTTTCTCTTCCCTGGTATCACCCCATCAGCCATCTGATTCACACTCTGGAGCTGGGCCCTTGGCCAGATCTGAGGAGGATGTTTAGAGTCTGAGGCAATGCCAAGGTTCCTGTACACACTTCAACCCAACCCAATGACAATCCAAATACTAAACCAGAAAAGAAGCATGAGACCATCCAAGATGGTGCTTGGTTTTCCTAGAATGGGTACTTGGATGCTTTCTTTCACATATTAAAACTTTTCCAAGAACACTTTGGAGGGTTGCCGCTGCTTTGTGGATACCCTATGCATAAGCCCACGGGGGCATCAAAATCAGCCACTTGGAAGTGAATGGCAAAGAATACATGTACACACTTCTCCTCACCTACGAATAACCAGTGCCCGTGGCAGGGCCTCTGCCACACCAGTGCCACCTCAGGCCCAGATCCCTGCAGGGGTCCGCTGTCTGCTCTCTGACGAAACCTTCCATGAAGAAGCACAATAAACAGTGAGCTTCCCTGAGGTGCCACGGTGTCGCTTCCGTTTCCTTCCACCAGGGCCAGAAGCCCAGGTGCTCTTCTAACTGAGTCAGAATCATTCAGCTCATGAATAATCCTGTCACAACTAGGGACACACTCCACAGAATCATTCAAAGTTAATACAAGTCTAAGTTTAAGAACTTGATGGAATCCAAACACAGCTTCCTCGCTGGGGACGGCAGCAGCGGCCAAGAGAGGAGGAGTCATGGGCCCAGTAACTTCATAATAAATACGCTCCTCAAATTGCCAGTGGGAGGGTGAAATTCCCATTGTATCCATCAAAACTCAGGAATAGTTTCTTCCATTTGCAAGTGAGTTTTAAAAGGAACAATTTGCATTTCCAACCATGGTGTCTGGAGCCAGAGACAAGATTTAATTCCATACCAAACTTCACTTTGGCAACTGGGTATTATCCTGTCCTCACTCTTTGATTAGACACTTAGTTATGAATCGATTTCCCTGGCAGTAGTTAACACTGTGCGGTGGAGGAAAGGTAATGTACTGTCGTGTAGCCCCCCTTGTTTGCAACTCTGATTTGCTTGTCCAGACACGCAAACCATATGTGTGTTTGCGGCGGCAGCCGAATGGTCCAGTTATGTTTAAATTCCAAGTACAAACTTTAACACAAATTATTCATGGTTTACTATGGAAGAAAGCCAGGGTGACAGTTAGCCACTTTCTTTGTAAATAAGCAAGATAATGACCGGGGCAGCAAATGCAGACGATAGCCGCTGCATATTTTAAGCAGCTATGGTGTCGCTGCTAAAACAATGCTTTAAATTATGTTTCATCTGAGACCAATATATGGGGACTGAGTCATTAGCCTCTGTTCCCCTTTGAAAAGAGCTGATTGTCTGATATGTATTCTAAAGACCTACCTGTAGTTAAAGCCAAGAGCTGCTCTCTGAAGCCATCAGGATGCTCACCTGCCCCAAAGAATGGTCCCCACAGACCTGGTGTTAGGTGCCTCCAAGGAGCGGGCACCCACTGAAAAGCAAGGTCTGCACATTTAGGAACAGGAAATGAGCCCACTGTAACCTCATCGCATATTGGCTGAGGGCAGGGTCTTAGGAGTTTGAGAAAGAAGGGAGGGGCGGTTTGATGCTGCCTGATTGTCCCTGTGCACATTTGTCTCCACGTGTGGATCAACCTCACCTCTTGCAGCTCCTTCTCACTCAGCCCTCTTCCCCCCATATAGACACTTCTGCATGAATCCTGATTTGAGGATAAAAAGAGGAAGCAGTCGGCCCCAACCTTATCCTCTGAAACGCAGCATCTTCCCCCATTCTCGCCCTACTCTCTTTCACTCCTGGTCTGAATGGTGAACTGATACCATCATGAGATGGAAAGAGCCTGAACTCCTGAAAAACCAAATGAAGAAGAATTTCCACGTACTTGCACTGAAACTTACCTGAGCAAAAAGCAAACCTGTCCTGTGATAATTCACTGAGGAGGGGGATTTATTAGTTGCTAACAAGTGATAAAAGAGAACACCCCTCGTTCCCTGGACCCCCACCAAGCACCATCAGTTAGCCAGCGTGCAGATATGCTGTCGTTTCAAATGCCAATCCTACCCTTTAAAATCTACCTCAATCGTTAAGTCTTCGTTTTACTTCTGGCAGGTCACCACCGCCCACTGAAATGTTGGCCGTCCCTCCACTGTGTGACGGGGTCAGTAAGAAATGAAATGAATCAAAGCTTCTGGCTGTGCCCCAGCAAGTCCGCTGCAAGTACGGCCAGTCTTAATTGATGGAGCAACTTAGTGAGTCTCTAAATTAAAATATTCAATTTGAGCCACATGACAGCCCCAGGATCTGCCTGACCTCTCTCTGGAGCTCAGACGTGGTGACACCAGAACACAGCAGGCAGCGGTAAGTGCATCTGCTCTGTAATTAAGGTACTTCCCCACCCTCCAGCGAACGGTGCCAAAGCTTTGACTTGAGACACAGGGCAGATAACATGTTAATTGCAACCGTGTAGGAGGAGGTATAGGGTAGGAGTTGCGCTTCTCACCTGGATCAGTCACTTTTCAAGAAGGCAGCATCTGAAGTTTGACCACTCTATTAGCATTCTGACTGTGCCTTCAAAGCGTGTAATGTTTGCAAAAATCTCTCCTCCAAATACTCGGTTAAGGAAGAGAAAAAGGTGCCTGCTAGGTAACAGCAATGGGGCTTACAAATGGTGATAACTTACAGGATTGGGGGTGTTATACAGGCAGAGTCACTACTATTATGCTTCCTACCTTAAGCCTGGATGGGCTGGGTGATTGTTACCTAATTCTATCATACACAGAACATCAAAAAACATATGCTCTCTTCAATATGTTCCCTTAGAAAATATCCACAGGAAGATATTTTCTCAATAATTGGTGAGCATTTTGTCCCTCAGTATATCCGTCAGTACTGACGAATCGGCAGGTCATTCTCAAAAGGCTACCTCTGCTAGCCCCTGCACCCTCAGGGGAGAATCAAGCCAGGTCTTCTGACAGCAGCCTGCTGGCTTTCCCCGTCCCCTGCCGTGGTCCCACTGTGGTCACACGCTTCCTGTCAATAAACCAAGGACGTCAAGTATATGGCATTTGAGTAGCCACCCTATCTTCACTACATCAGATCTAGCGGATCAAACTCAGCACCGTTTCTCAACCAAGTTCTTCCGATGGCTACTACTAACTGGCCAAGGTTAATAAAAGAGATGAAACCAATGTTCATTCAGATACTAGATACTGTATTTCTTTGTCTGCTAATAACTGCTTGAAGCTAGCCCACTAGCCTCCATCTCTCTCCCCACCTGCAGGATCTCCCCCTAGTCTGCTCACAGGAAGTCAATCCACCCTCATTATTCACTCAATTCAACTCAGTTCTGACACTATCTACACAGAGGTAGCATTAGATTGCACAGGTTAAAGGTTCAGTCCTACAATACTACTCCCCCGCCCCTGATGTCAGCAGCCAGTTGCAAGTCTAGGTTGTTAGCTGCGCGTCTGGCCCTGACCAACTGGCTATAAAGCAGAGGTTCCCACGACCTCCTCCTTGAGATCAATTAATTTGCTAGAGAAGCTCACAGAACTCAGAGAAGCATCTTACTTACTAGATTACTGGTTTATTATAAAAGGATATAACTCAGGAACAGCCAGATGGAAGAGATATATAGGACAAAGTATATGGGAAGGCATGCAGAGCTTCCTTCTCTTCTTCGGGCACATGACTCTCCCTGAATCTCTGTGTGTTCACCAACCAGGGAGCTCTCCGAACCCTGTCCTTTTGGGTTTTTGTGGATGCTTCCATACATAGACACATACATCCACTACACAGTCATGGTTGATTAAATCACTGTCAATTGGCAATTGATTCAACCTCCAGCCTCTCTTCCTCCCTGGAGGTCAGGGGGTGGGACTGAAAATTCCAACCCTCTAATCACATGGCTGGCTCCTCTGGTGACCAGCCCCCATCCTTAGGTGCTTTCCAGAAGTCACCCCGTTAACATAACAGATCATTACTGCTGTGATCACTTAGAAAATTCCAAGGGTTTTAAGGAGCTCTGTGCCAAAAAGGGGGAGGAAGACCAAACATATATTTGTTATAAATCAAAAGACCCCAGTTCCCAACAACGTTGGCCGAGAAAGTTGGTAGAAGCCAAAACGTCTCACACATTGCTAAAATGATGTTAAAAGTTTCTGCATTTTCTCCATCGAAGTTAAGAGACTAAGAGATGCAGGTCAGAATCTTCGGCAAGCCTTGACTTACCACATAAGCTATGCTGGGAAAAACCTGAGAAAAGAAGATGAGTCTCTTGTTTTCCTAGAACAACAATTGGAATTCAGAGCCCGCAGAACTCTGCCTGGAGCATTGTTGACGCTTTGAAAGGAGAAGAGAAGCAAGAAGCCCGCAGGACTGGCTCTCCATGGGCTAGAGCACAGCAAGACTGAAATCCTTGTGCAACAGGTGATGTCAGCAGTTTTCAACCAATGAAAATCCTCCAGCACTACAGAGGGGACCAATGACTTTGGAGCAAGCCAGGTAGATCAAGACATGAGAGACTTGTTGCCATCAGATAGGCACTTTAGGGAAGGAGCTCTGGAGGCCAATTTACTGGCTCCCATAGTCTTTAAGATGAAGTCCGCACTTTTACGTGTGACCTACAAGGTCACGATTCCTTCATTTTCTGGAGTCTTCTCTCTTACAACTCTCAGCCTCTTACGGCAGCTCCGCACTGCTTGTAACTCTGTGCATGCCATGGTGTTCCTCTTCCCTGGGCCTCTGCTCATGCTGTGCCCTCTAACTGGAACTCCTTCCCTCCCCCTTTTCCAACAGCGTTCAATCTTCTGCTTGATCCCTTGTCTTTTAAAACTCAGTAACGTCAGGGAGCCTCCCAGAAGCTGTGTTATAGCTCTTCCCAAGCGCCCTATAATTTATTGAGCATAAGCTCTGTCACTGCATTTACCGTCCTGCTTTCTGACTATCCATATGTGAATCTGTCTTCCAGTCTAGACTATAATCAACTGGAGGACATGGACCACTCCTGTGCCTTTCAGTGTTGTAGCTCTTATGTCTAGCACTGTGCTTGGTGCAGAGAGGGTAGAAATGGGTTACTGGGTGAATGGATAAATGAATGAGGAATGACTGAATAATGTATGTGTGCCTCAGACATGGAAGTGGGAAAGGAAGGACAACCATAACTTATAGACCAACTAATACCCACTCCAACCAGCCCCACCCAGAGAAAGGAAAGGACCCAGGTGACTATAGACAGTAAACCCGTAAGACTAGGGTTTCTGGGGTTATTGCACCAGCCCTCCTACTACACACAGGGGCACCTGCCCTATCTGGGCCTGAGTACAATCCAGTTTATTTTTTTCCTGGCCTTAAAGTTACATTTCTTTTTTTAATCTCTTTCGATATGGAAAATTCCCCAGTGCTCAGTCAAACACTAATCACGTTAGACTGTTTGTCACTTCAGTCAACACCAGCGGTGAAGCTATGCCCACGCCAGCCTCAGCTCCACATCAAACCTGACAACACTGCACTGATAAGAAGTGACATGAGACACGGCTAGCAGACACACGCCACCCACTCTGGGCGACGCATGAGATTTAGCTAAAAAGCATTACAGGAGCAGAGGAGAGGAGGGTTCTTTCCCAGGATTTACGGCTGGAATGGGAAGGGTAGGTGCGAACTGCACTCCAGACAACAGTGTGATACAAACGTTTTTAGGTCATGTCGTATTCTTCTTCAGTCACTGAACCCATCACTCTTTCCTCCCTGACATGATAACCGCATGTCACAAACGCGCAGTTCACATTACGACCTTGCTTTCCAGAGACTAGTTGATCCCTTACTGACACCACCCAGCAGTCAAAATGGGGGCTACAGGAAACTGAAAAACGTCTATTCTATGGCTCCTCAAAAGCTTGTCAATCCAGCCTATTTGCCATAATGCCTACTTTTTTGTTGTTAATATATTTAACAGATATTTGCTGTGTCCATCCTTGCAACAGACGGTGGAGGCACTGGGGGCACCGTGGAGTCAATAGGTAAAGGGGAAGACAGGACTGGGAGGGTGACCTGACATCTAAAATGGAAGCCAACAGGATCCTCAGATAAACTCTTCTTTGGCAGTTCTTTACGAGTGTTCCCTTGAACTTTGTAGCTGCAAACTGGGCTTGCAACATTTCGGACAGGATGTGCCAAGTTCATGTTCTGTCTTTCCTGAGAGGCAGGTAGGAGCAGCTCCCGCATACAAGCAGAGACCTTTACCCAAGAGGCAACAATTGGTTCATTCATTAATGAAAGATACGGCATCCACAGTAGCACTGATCTAGACTAGTCTGGTAAGAAAACTAGGAGAAATGGAAAGGTTATGAAGGACCTTTAGGAGCTTCAGAGATTTCACAGTAACGAGAGAAGTTGGAAAGGTACATGAATAATTAATGTGTGATAAAATTAATAGTGCTTAATAGCAAAGTGACATTTCATCCTTACACCTGGTACTAGATGTCATGCTGCGGAGAGAATTAAAATTGTTGGACAAATGCTTTATAAGGACTTGAGTGGGTGATGCAAGCCTAAGGATGTAGGACCAGGATGTCTGAGAAGGGCAAAAGAAACAGGAAGGAGTTCATGTTTCTCCCAAGGGCAGAAAAGATGAGTGAGAAGAACAGAAAATGGGGAAGGGAGTAGTGAGATCGGGCAAGGGAGCGGTGAGATCGGGCAAGAGCTGGTGGGCCCCAAGAGCCACCTGGCAGAGGGCTGGCTCCAAAGAATTTGAGGAGAGAGAAATTCTAATATTCAATATTAAAGTTGTTTCATGTGAAAGCACGGAATGCAAATCTCTCCACCGTCCCTCTAGAAGACTTTACGTTGCTGGAGTTTTCGTGGAATTCAAGGAGTTTTATATCTGATTACACAGAGAAGCACAGAAAAAATAGATGTGAGAATGGAATCCCTGGAGGCAAACAAGGGCAAGGAGATATAATCCTTGCAAAGAATTAGCTGGAATCTTGAGAACCCCCATAGACTCTTTAGCCTTAGGGAGCCAAGCCAATTTTACCTAGATCTTGAGGGGCTGCTGACTTCTAGGTTACTTTCTACTTTGTTTCATGTGACAATCCCTGCCTTTGGTGGTTAGGTGAAAGGCAAGTTGAGACTATTTCTCCGATCTTTATGGCCACTGGCATTTGGTTCCAGGGGCACCACTGTTGTGCATATATCTGCAGTGTTAGGATTGTGTCAACTGGCCTTCCAACAGTCAAAATCTGCAATGTCATCTTTCTGTCTCTGCAGAAAAATAAAAGTTTCTAGTCGAAAACAAAACTTTGCAATTAAAAGTACCATTAAATCTTAACCAGTGGGAATGGTCAAGTAAATACTGCGTTTTTTCCCTAGTGTGCCACTGTGTGCAAATAGATGATAAAGACAAATTGATTTACATATGTCCATTTAATCTGACCACAACTTTCAAAGGGAACTTGAAATCAGCAAGTGAAATAAGCCTCAGTTTTCTCATCTACAAAATGAAGTTACCGATGGTGAGATTTGAATTCGATTTGTAGTCTAGTTAATAGCCTTGTATCATTGTCACTTTCCTGGTTTTGATATTGGACTATAATTATGTAAGATGCCACGAGAAGCTGGGTGAAGGGTACATGGGGACCTCTCTGTACTAGTTTTACAACTTCTTGTGAGTCTATAATTATTTGAAAATTAAAAGTTTAAAAGCAATGAGAAGAAAACTGTAATTCAAAAAGATGCATGCACCCCAATGTTCACTGCAGCACTATTTACAATAGCCAGGTCATGGAAGCAACCTAAGTGTCCATCGACAGAAGAATGGATAAAGAAGTGGTATATATACATATGGTGATGTGTGTGTGTATATATATATATGGGGTGTGTGTGTGTGTGTGTATATGTATACACACACACACACACACACAATGGAATACTACTCAGCCATAAAAAAAGAATGAAATAATGCCATATGCAGCAACATGGATGGACCTAGAGATTATCATACTAAGTGAAGTAAGCCAGACAGAGAAAACCAATATCATATGATATCACTTATATGTGGAATCTAAAGAAAATGATAGAAATGAACTTACTTACAAAATACAAATAGACCCACAGAAAACAAACATATGGTTACCAAAGGGGAAGGGGGGGGGCGGGATAAATTAGGAGCTTGGTGTTAACATATACACACTACTATTAGAAAACAGATAACCAACAAGGACCTACCACATAGCACAAGGAACTATACTCAGTATTTTGTAAAAACCTATAAGGGAAAAGAATCTGAAGAAGAATATATATATATTTATATATATTAAAGAAAATGCTGTATTCATCCTCAGCTCTCCTTCCTCTCACCCTACGCCTGGGAGACCTCCCACTCTCCAGAGAGACCCGCATTACCAAACTGGTCATTTGCATTTGTCAGTGCATAATTCAAGAATAGGCAGAAAGACGTAAGGCTGAGAGGGAGGAAGAGGTAGGACAGTCCTTTATAAGAAAGACTAAGTCCAACTACAGAATTAAAAGCTGGCAGAGAAAGGAGAGATAAGCGAGAAAAACATATGCAAACTGAAAGCTGGAAATAGTTGGGGGGGGGTGCTTAGAAAATGAGATACTCCAGAGAACAGGGGATAAAAAGAACGAGGAAGAAGAATATAAAATACATGAGGAATCGTACTTGAGAGCTCCAACTGAGAGATTAGCACTACAGTTTAGAATTCTTTAGGACAATAATTACTCTTGGCTATTTGGAGATTATACCATACAGATACTATCTGGGTCTTACATGAATTTTTCCCCTAAATAATATATACTCTGTATTTTAACCTCTTTGAGAAAAAAACCTTAACTCACTGTAAATAAGTGCTCTTAAATCTGTGAAAACTGTAAGTGAAATTGTGTGTGAATATACTTTTATTGAAAAGTATTCCATAACTCTCCTAAGATTCTGAAAAGATCATTTGATTCCAAAAATATCATGGGAGGGGTACCATGACTATGGAAAGATCATCAGAGAAGTCCCACATTCCTCTGGAGAAGACAACCAGAGGGTTATTTTTATAGTAAAGGACTCAGACAATCACAGGCATACAGATCCCTGAAGACTTGTCACAAGCTTAACAGTCACATGCGACACAACATACCTAGCCTATACGTCATAAAAACGTATCCAATCTCTGATGATTAAAAAAGCTGGCCTTAATAGACATTCTATTGTCCTTTTTAAAAAATTTTTTTTTATTTTTAACATCTTCATTGCAGTATAGTTGCTTTACAGTGTTGTGTTAGTTTCTGCTGTATAACAAAGTGAATCAGCTACATGTACACATGTATCCCCATATCCCCTCCCTCTTGTGTCTCCCTCCCACCCTCCCTGTCCCACCCCTCTAGGTGGTCACAAAGCACCGAGCTGATCTCCCTGTGCTATGCGGCTGCTTCCCACTAGCTATCTATTTTACATTTGATAGTGTATATATGTCCATGCCACTCTCTCACTTCGTCCCAGCTTACCCTTCCCCCTCCCCGTATCCTCAAGTCCTTTCGTTACTTCTGCATCTTTTTTTTTTTTTTTTTATTTTCTAAGTATTTCTTTTTTTTTTTTTTTTTTTTTATTTATTTATTTATTTATTTATTTATTTTTGGCTGTGTTGGGTCTTCGGTTCGTGCGAGGGCTTTCTCCAGTTGCGGCAAGCGGGGGCCACTCTTCATCGCGGTGCGGGGAACGCTCTTCATCGCGGTGCGCGGGCCTTTCTCTATCGCGGCCCCTCCCGTTGCGGGGCACAGGCTCCAGACGCGCAGGCTCAGCAATTGTGGCTCACGGGCCCAGCTGCTCCGTGGCATGTGGGATCTTCCCAGACCAGGGCTCGAACCCGTGTCCCCTGCATTAGCAGGCAGATTCTCAACCACTGCGCCACCAGGGAAGCCACTTCTGCATCTTTATTCCTGTGCTGCCCCTAGGTTCTTCAGAAACATTTTTTTTAGATTCCATATATATGTGTTAGCATACGGTATTTGTTTTTCTCCTTCTGACTTACTTCACTCTGTATGACAGACTCTAGGTTCATCCACCTCACTACAAATAACTCAATTTCGTTTCTTTTTATGGCTGAGTAATATTCCGTTGTATATATGTGCCACATCTTCATTATCCATTCATCTGTCGACGGACACTTAGGTTGCTTCCATGTCCTGGCTATTGTAAATAGTGCTGCAATGAACCCTTAATAACAGTTCATGGTAGCCTCCAAGATGGCAACCAATGATGCTTGCTTTCTGGTTTTCACACCCTTTTGTACTCTCCTTCCACACCAAATCAGGGATGGCCTGCGTGACCAACAGAACACAGTAGAAGCTGCTGAGGTTAGGTCCTGAAAGGCACTGTGGATTGCTCACTCTGAAGAAGCTAGCCACCGCGGCAAGAGGGCACTCAGGTCGCCCTGCAGAAAGTCCACGTGGAGAGCAACAGAGGCCTCCCATCAAGAGCCAGCATCGACTCATTAGTCACGCGAATGAGCCAAACTGGAACCAAACCCTCCAGCCCCAGCTGAACCTTCGGATGACGGCAATCCTGGCTGACATCTGACTGCAACCTCACGAGGTGCGCAAGCCAGAACTGCACAGGCACGCTGCTCCAGGACACCTGGCCCACGTACCTTGTAAGAGGTAATAAATTATTCTTCTTTAAGCCACTGAATTTTGGAGTAACTTGTTATCCAGTATTTAGCTAGTTAACACATAGGCCAATGTGCAGAGTTGGTGCTCAACTATCAATTACTAACATTGATATCTGCTGGGCTACAGCCCACAGGCCTACAAGGCCTACACTTGCCCAGTTTCAAGACCGAAGAAAGAGCCCACAGTCAGCAACAGAAACATCCATGGTTTAATGGATGGGGGGCATCTTACACGTCTGAAGCAAGGTCTGGAGCAACACCCCACCGTGTGTGGCAGACTGTGGGCAGGACATAGCAGCACTCTTCCCTCCCAAGGGGAAGGGGAGATTGCCCATTATAAGGGAAACTGACATCAAGTGGACTCATCGGTTACCAGGGAAACTAGCAGAGAGGCACGGCCCTCACTAACCCTTTGATAAGAACCATCACTAGCTGGGACCTGGGGCAAGTATGTAGGAAGGTCAGGCAGGTGAGTTGGGTGTAGGTGAAGCAGGCACTGGTCGAGCAAGGGATGTACAGAGAGCAAGACCATAGCCATCTTGAGTGGCCTGACTATACGATATTCAATCCAATGTAAACAAAAGGTAACATCTAATCTAGTAAAAACAAAAAAAGTGGGGTGAGTCTACTAATACTGGATAATAATGGTGCCCTAACTTACAGACATATAGTAGCACACTTTTATCATTTGCTGATAATCATGTTTATTCTCTTCTGGTTACTGTGGGAAATTGCAATACTTATATTTTCTCTTGATATATTGATATAAGCATAGATAGGTCCCTCTAACTCCTACTACCTCCTTAAAAAAATCCATATCCTTTTCACATTACTTGTCTTTATAATAACAAAGGGAATAGCTTATGACAATCCTCAGCTGGATTTAAAAGCAGAACTGAAATTTGGCAGTATCTTTAGTGACATAATAATGAAAATCATCAAATTGTTATTAATACTTGATAGAATGTGTTCAAGTAATAAATTGAAATGAATTCACTGCATACCTTGCTTAACATGATATTCACTACAATCAAAAATTAATAAGCATGAAACCTACAATGTATTTATTCCTGAAAAGAATAAGCATTATGGCCTCATAAGAACAACTGAATGATCTCAATAGTTACCCCCTCAAACCTACAGCAATTAAAGATGAACCAACGAGGAAGAAATATAAATAACTTAAAAGCATATACACTGAAGAGAAACTCACAAATAATGGATTGTGTAAACTAGATGACTGGTCATTACCAAGGTCTCGCTTGCTAAACAGATAAAATATTACTTACGATATGAGGAATTATAGTCCTTCACTGTTGCAGTACTCTGCTAATGACAAACTGTGTCATTTGGGATATTTCTAGAAGGCAAACTACATATGTCTAGAAGTAAACTAGATCTGGATTTCAATGAGAAGTTCAAGAAAAAAAAATTAAGGTGATTGATGAGCTATTATTAATAATCTTTTCAAAAGTCCAATAGCAGGGACGATCATGCCTACAGCAAGTGACAGAAAGTAAGTTAAACCTGTTTCGGCAATAATAACAGCAGCAACACAGTAAGATTTATTAAACACTCACTGTAGTAGATTGAAAAAGTGGCCAGAAGTGTCCATGGCTCTCGCTCCATTTAGACTTTGTGCAATGGGACTGAAGCTCTCCCCATGAAGCGGTAGAGTCCTACATTCCCCGCTTCCTGGATCTAGGCTGGCTTCATGACTCACTTTGCTCAATAGAACGCAGCAGAAGAGAGAACGTGCCAGTTCTAGAGGCCTCGCGTGCTCCCATTCTTCCTCTCGGTGCTCTGTTCAGCCACCATGGGAAAAAGGGTGTGAGCGAGGCTGCTGGGCCACACTGGACCACTCGCAGGCAAACAGAGCCACCCCGCAAACTGACCACAGATCCACGAGTGAGCAGAGCTGAGGTCAGAATCACCACCCAGCAGCACCCAGCCCAAACGGCCAACCCACAGAATTGTGAGCTCCATGAACAGTTGTTTTAAGTCACTAACTTCGGGGTAGTTTGTTATGCACCAAGAATTAACCGATAAGCACCAGGTTTAAGTATCTTACACACATTACTGAATGTCATCCTTGCTACATGCCATGAGGTAGGTAGTAGCATTATTCCCACTGCAGAGGTGAGAACCTGAGGCATAGGACAACAAAGCGAATTCACTGCTTAATGTAACTGGAGTATCCCAAGGGGATGATCTTGCTGAATTCAGGTATGACTGCTCTAGCACTTTAGGCAGTATCACCAGGGCTCTGCTTTCGTTATTCTCCATTTTTTTGGCTCCACTTGTCCCTGCATGGATTTGTTCTCATATGGCTTCTCTCCATGTGGACACAGGCTGGCTCTCTGCAGCCCCAAGTTTACTTGATCCTTATTGCTCATAATCCAAAGAAAGAAAGCTCAGACGAAGCCTAGGGAGCCTCTGATTGGCTCGACCTAATCATGTGCCCTATTCAGGGACCAGGGGGCGGGCAAAGCCTTGTGATTGACAGTCCCATCGGAACCACCTGGTGGGGATGGGTAGGAGGGGCGTCAGTTCTGGGATGGACAGAGGACTGTTGGGCAGACAGGAGCAGTATGTCCTCCACCATGGCTCACGGATCCAGTGAGCGATTTCAGGACTCCTCAGTGGTGAAGTGACTTGAGAACCTCTGAACCAGAACACCAAGCCCGTCTAGAAGCTGGTGTGCCCTCTAGCGAGCAAAGCTAAGGACCCTGCTCTGCTGGTCCCCGGGCTGCTTTCTTTTTCTACATCTCACCAGGCCACCTCACCAAAGCTCCGCCCCCCTGAGTAAGAAAAACATTCTCTGGGGCTTTTTAGTTTTACAGATTTACCTGAGGTTTGAAGAAAAGCATTTGCTCCACAGTTAAAATTGAAGAGTGGATTGTTTGCTTTACAAAAGGCTTCTCCACTTTACATAGGATTTCCCAGGATAGGACTTTAAACAGCAAGCTCCCCTTAGTGCATTTACACTGTAATTCCATTTGCCAGCTACTGCTTCTCAATACCTCAGATTCAGTGTACTTGACGGGTTGGGCTGGGCAGTTTCTAAGCGCCTTTCCAACTTAAAAATTACATGAGTCTATGGGACATACGGAAAAAAAAAAAAGACCAGGATACTGGAACGGAGTGACATGGGTTCTGCCTCTGGCACTGCCGTTGATTTACCAGTGGTGGGATAACTGTTATTAAGTCACTGAACCCCTCTGAGCCTCGGTGCCCTCACCTGTAAGAGGTGTATAAGAATGTCACCCACCTCAAAGGTTTGTTGTGAGGATTAAATGACTGAAGACATATAAAATGCGTAGCACACTGCTAGGAACATATTAAGTATTCTGCTTGCGACTACTGTGACTCGTTTCAATCCATCTGTCCTCTGCAGCAGAGGGATCCACTCAAAATGGAAATTCTATCTTGTCAAACCATTCCACTCAAAATCTCAATGGTTTCCCACGGCTGTAATAAAAACCCAGTTCCTGAGAATGTCCTACTAGGACCAGATGCCTGGCCTCCCCTTTGGCCACCCAGTATTATTACTCACCATGCTCATTCCCAACTTGACACAAACCTCCTGCTATTTCCTATTTTCCCCAAATTACCAAAAATTCTGTTTCTTCTCTTGATCTTGCTTCCCCTGTGAGCCTCAGCCCCATTTCTCTGCTCTCCTTTGCAATAAACCTTCTTGAAAGCTTTGCCCATGTTCTCTGTCCTCAATGCCTCTCTCCCACTGCCTACTGGCGTCTCCACTCGGATATAAAATATAACCCTCATCTCAGCCTGTCCAGAAATGTACTGCTGGCTTCCTCCTTCCCCAGCCTGCTCTCCTGGGGACTCTCTCTCACTTCAGGTAATGGCAACTCCAACCTTCTGATGGCTCAGGATGGAAATCTCACAGAAATGTCTGACTGTTCTCACCCGCCCTCCAAATCTACCAGCTAATCCTGCTGCCTCGCCTTTGGGGTAAAACTGAAAGATAACCGTGCCTCACTGCCTGCGCTGCCTCCAAACGGCCCAGGCCGTGACTCTTTCATTGAAATCACGGCGACCGTCTCCTACGACTTTGGCTTCTACCCTTGCCGTCTACCCCTTTATTTCCAGTATGGTAGTAACAGAAATCCTTTCAAAACAGAGGTCAGATCATATCCTGACTCTGCTCAAAACCCTCTGCAGATGCCCACTCACGGAGAGCAGAAGCCAAAGCCCAAGAAAAGCTCTAAGACCCTCCACGATCTCCCCAGCAGACGTTTCTGGCCTTGTCTCCTGTGGCTCTCCCCCTGTTCACTCTGTTTCAGCCACAATGGCCTCCTCTCTTTCCTGAACCTGCCACGCACACTCCCACCTTCCTTCGGAACTGGCTCTTCCCTCTGCCCGAAGCACAGTTCAGCCAGGTACCTGGAGAGCTCACTCCCTCACCTGCAGGCCATCACTCAACCATCACCTCCTTCACCTTGGTAACGAGGCCCACCTTGATCAATCTGTTCAACTGTGGGAGTTGCCCCCAACCTGGAGACACTGTTGATTCTCTTTGCTCTCCACTCTTTCCCATGTCACATGTCGCCTTCTAATGTACTATATAAATTAATTATTATGTTTATTCCTCATTGATGACTGCCCCCCCCCCCCGCGCTTTTCAAATATATAAGCTCTTCAGGGACTGGCATCTTTGTCAGTTTCGTTCATGTATCCTCATCAACCAGAAAAATGCATGGCAGGTAATAGATGCCCATTAAGTAGTTAACTAAGTATATGGTCTTGCCATGCTGGTCTTCTTCCATCCTCTCACCACTTGAGGTCGTAGCTCCTATGTCACTTCCTCAGAGAAGCCTTTCCTGATCTCGCTAACCAACTTCCTTAATTATAGACCCAGTGTCTCTCTCCTTCATAGAACTTTCAAGAGATTCAATTGTATATTTGCCTTGTGACTACCCAAGCTCTATTAAAACACAGAAAACTCTGCTTTTACTTACCATCTTATCACTAACACCCGAGAGTATCTGCATATAATAGGCATTCAATAAATAATTATTTCATAAATGAATATTAGATAGTGATTTATATTACTGTAAGGAGTTAACATTCTTTCACCTACCAATGGCCCCCGAGCACATACACAATTAGCATGATTAAAATCAACTCCTTTATTTGCCACTTGAATAACTGTTACTTGCCCCCAAATAGACCAGGGTTATCTGCAAGGCTCTTGTAGATACTCTGCCTTCTACGTTATGGGACTAAAGGATTGCATCAAGTGACCTACCTACCTTTTATTAGATTTTACCTCAGTATTATTTGTTCACATCTGAAGCAGGCCCTTTGATTTCCATCTTAAAGACATGCAAACATTTTTATTTTATGTGAGTGACAAACTGAAACTTGCAGATTACACCCCCAAAAATCCATTTTTTAACCTTTCCAATAAGAAGTGTTTTGCTCCTAATCTACTTTATGAGAGATCAATCCAAGATAAAGCACTGTTAGAAAGATTAATACAATAAGTCCATTATGAAGATGATGGTATATTTCTGATCTTCCAATAACTATGTAACTCCCATAATTCCGTGCACATAGAATTATGACTAATTGAATCAGGGCTAACATCATCTATCCTGGCTTAGTTGGTTGCATCAGTTATTTAACACAGAAAAGTATTCGTATAATACTCTGCTTACTAAATCTAAATAGAGCTTCCTTCTTAATACACAACAGCCATTTTTGTCTGGGCCTTCAGAACGTTCAGAATGAAGAGACGTGGATTAACTACTTATATATTCCTAGCTTTCTGCTCAGAACATTTACATACCGTGTCCCTGTTGGGCTGTTCGAGATTGACTGCTGAGCCCTAAATAGACTGGGCCCAGCCGCAGGAATAGATTAGTACACAGTGACCTGACGGAATTTTCCTCTGACGAAGGGCTCCACCTCTCCTTCCCACCCCACTCTTAGCAGACACTATAACTCTTGTGTGTGTCTGAGGCCTTGGTAAATAAAGCAGCGGTAAAGGGGGAGGGCTGGACATCTTACCTTCGCCAGTGACTCTTGAGGGAAAAAGGAGACGCTTTAACAATTTTACTACCAAATACTTTTAAGCATTTAAAAATGTATGCAAAATAATAAAATGAACACACTGGCGCCCACCACCAAACTTCGTCCAATCTTACTATATTTCACCTTATATCAAATCCACTAGAAATAGGAAGGAAACATCAGAATGTGGGTGAAGCCCCCTGAGGACCCCATCTATACCATTCATGACCAGCCTTCTTTCTCAGAGGCATTTACTATCTGGACCATGTGGTTTATATGGACATAACGCTTTTATTCTTGTCACTCATAAACTCATTTTTTAGTTTTTTAAAAATTTCCATAATGTTATATTCTGTGTCTCCTTCTGCAAGTTGTACACACGTGCACACAAACACTCTCTCTCTCTCTCTCTCTCTCTGGCTCACAATTTCTGAGATGTATTCATGCTAAACCATGAAAAAATAACATTCTATTTCATTCACTTTAAGCTGCTGAATTGCAATACAGCATTTAAATGCACAGTTGATATACTCATTCTTATGGTCGTGGGTGTTTACGATGTTTCCTTTTTCCCGGTAGGGCAGGGGTGCTGGTGGCAGGAGTGAGGGGAGGGTAAAGAGCTGCTTTTTCTTCCTGGCAATTCAACTCTGTCCCCTGCAAGAGGATCTGGTTAACTTTATGTCAACCTGGCTGAACCACGATGCCTAGATATTTGGTCTAACATTGTTCTGGATGTTTCTATGAGGGTGTTTTATGGATGAGATGCTTATTTAAATTGGTGGAATGTGAGTAAATCAGACTGCCCTTCATAACGTCAGTGGGCCTCAGTCAATCAGTTGAAGGCCTTAAAAGGAAAAAGACTCAGGTCTCCTGAGAAACAAGGAATTCTGTCAGCTGACCACCTTTGGACATGAAATGCAAGTCTTTTCTGATTCTGCAGACAGCCAGCCTATGCTATAGATGTCTGGCTTACCAAGCCTCCACAAACCCATGGGTCAGTTCCTTAAAATAAATCTCTCTCCTATATATGTACACTCTCTCTCTCTCTCTCACACACACACACACACACACACTGCTGTTTCTGTTTCCCTGGAAAACCCTGACTAATACAATGTCAAAATACAACTTGCATTGGTTTTCATTTGTGGCCCTTTGGTCTCTGGAGATAAAGAAACTTACCGCAAAAGGCAAGAGTTTCAAACAGGCAGGGAGCACAAATGAAGGAGACATGTTGCTTAGAGTAGTCTTTTCTAATTCACCAAAACTTGTACTTTCTACCCTGAGCCATGCCTTATCTTCTTTACCTACTGTCTGTACTTTATCAGAAGCTTTGAGATTAATCTCTCTACCCTCAATACACACTCAACTGATGTCTGTTGAATTATTAGGTGGAGAAATGAGTGGTAATTTCCGAGAGCCAAACACAAACCCCGTTAACCAACAAATCCATCAATAAAAGCATATCTTTGGGAGATAATCATATATGTAACACTGTGCTGAGAACTGATGGGTAATGGAGGTTTACAGAAACTTGGAAAAATAATTGCAACGCTGGCATTTAAGGTCAAAAGAAATAAATGCAATCAGAAAATGCTGGATCCAAAGGAGCAATGATGAAAACAGATATAAAACCTGTCATAAGAAAGTAATGATGAAAAGTAAATACGATGGGAGTAAGTATGAGAAGAAGGAGAGGTAGCATGATAGAATATGAAGAACGCTGGATTGGAGAACTCGAAGTCTGCATTCAAATCATAACACCGTCCCTCACTCTCCCATATAACCCTCGGCCAGACAATTAGCTCTCCATCCTCGGGTGATTCTTGCACAGAATGGCTTTATACCATCCTGCGTTGTGTCCCCCCTCTTGATTACCCATGTATTATCTAGTGATAGGTTAGTTATTACACTAACATCAGGTACTAACTGGTTGATTTTTCTCCTTACCCACTATTCCCCCCAAAACAAAAGCTTGTCAGTAATGCAGACGTCGTAGCATTCAATACTCAAGAGTGCCATCTTTAAAAGAAATTATTGATCTCTGTCAACATCCAGTGACATGACCAAATGTAGGGTGAACCACCCCATCACCTCCCGCATGAGTTCACATTTCACATCTTGTTCTGGAAACTCTGAAATCCTGTGACACATCAGATTACTGGAACATGGGTCAAGTAAGTGCCAACAAGTTGCTCAAATCAGCAATCCCGTAACAAGATAGGCAGTCAGATGAAATTATCAAAAGCACAGATGGCACTCAATTGTGTTTATCGCAGGAGAATTCCTTCTCAAAACACAGAGGTTGAGTTCTCCTTTATGCTGCCCCCTTGGTGGAAGTGTTTTATGTTTAATCAACCTCACTTTGCCCACATGCCTGAGAAATGCAATTTCCTTTTCAATAGGGAAAATTGGTCCCTGACTGATTTCCATTATATTTATACATACTTACCCTTGCTGAGCATGCATCAGCTGGGTGTCTGCAATGACAAGTGATGGATGAGGCTCTCCAGGGTAGACAGGAGATGGATTCCTATAGGACAAGCTTCTTCTCTCATCTATCTGCTTGGAAGGTATACCATCTCACAGCCGGCGGTCACAGAAACACAACACAGAGATCCTGAGACACAACAAAATGCTTTCAGAAAGAGAACTGCGAAATGCAAAGTACAGTAAAAGGGGTCAGAGTATTGCATTATAGTCCCAGCTCTGCCACTAGATCAAGAGGCAACCTTGGGTAAATCACATTAACACTTTGGTAAAATGGGATTCTTTCTGTCTCACTTGTCACAGGGAACAAGTAAATGGTGAAAATGATATTAGGAATGCAGCTTTTTTGATAAATATTATCATAAACAGCCCTTGAGGGATAAAAACTCAAGATGCTCCCTAGGGCATCCCCAGTGGGCCCACAGTAGTAGAGCTTTGAGGTCACACACAGGAGGGTGTTGGAAGCGACCAGCTGGGCTTAAATCTCCCTTCCAACTCTGGCTGTATGTGTGACCTCAGGCAAGTTACTGTAACTCAGCTTTAAACTTCTTTCCCTTACCTACAAAATAATGAACTCCAAAGTTACTGTCAGGTCAGTTCCATAGATGAGAGCATTAACACAGCTAGGTTGGTTCTGGTTCTGGACATTCTGTTAATTCTGGACATGCTGATTCCATTTGATACAGTGTTTGTTTTAAAAGATTCAAAAGAAGTCAACTAATGGAATGTTAACACGATAAAGCAGAAAGGAGGCAAAGTTCCTTTCTGCACCCCTGGGCCAGCATTCACTGCAGACCCGCCTTCCTTCTCCTACCATCCCTTCAGTGAGCTCGAAGTGTCGTGTGTTTATACAGCACATCTTCCCTCACACTGCCCAACAGAGGAATAAAACTTAGATGCAGGACGCTATCTTCCAGAATGTGCATCTCACGGGGCCAAGAAGAGGACACCAGGAAATCGAGGGGGAAAATTCTGCTGTGTACATAAATACGCTCAAGATGAAAGAAGTCAGCGATGAGGAAGCAAGAGAAATAGCCGGCTGGAGTACTGATCACTGCGGCTGTCTTAGAAATAATCACAGCTGGGTCCTCCCTGGTGGCCCGGTGGTTAAGAATCCGCCTGCCAATGCAGGGGACACGGGTTCGAGCCCTGGTCCAGGAAGATCCCACATGCCACGGAGCAACTGGGCCCGTGAGCCACAACTACTGAAGCCCACGCGCTCTAGGGCCCGTGTGCCGCAACTAGTGAGCCCACGTGCTGCGACTACTGAAGCCTGTGTGCCTAGAGCCCATTCTCTGCAACAAGAGAAGCCACTGCAATGAGAAGCCCGTGCACCACAACGAGGAGCAGTCCCCGCTCGCCGCAACTAGAGAAAGCCCGCGCACAGCAGTGAAGACCCGACGCAGCCAAAGATAAATAAAAATAAAATAAATAAACACTGGGATGCGGGGGCTGATTCTCAACCAAGTGAATCAAGACCCAACGCAGCCAAAGAAACAAAATCACAGCTATGTTTACTGGATCTCTATTGTTCAACATACTTTAGTATCTATAATCTCATTCAGCCCTCATAAAGCCCCTTCAGGGTGAATATTATTGTTTCCCCTTCACAGAGGAGAAAAAGGCTCGAAGTGATACCTCCTGGCTGAAGCCACACAGAAGTGAGTTATGGATGGAGAATGAGTCTGTGACAGGCTGTGCCTTAGACTCCCCTCTCCCACTCTCAGTATTTTAAAAATTCACTTGCGGGGGGTCACAAAAAAACAACTCACCCCAAAGTGGCCAGGGCAGCCGTCTAGATTGTACACTGATGTTTTCCTGCCTTCACGGACCCACTGGAAGCTTCAGTTCCCGAAATCTCTAGATAGAGTGGTTCCAAGGGCTCTCTGGGCCAAAAAGGGAGAAAGAAATAATAAGTAGAAAAGATCTCAATGACACACGAAGAAACTGATGGTAGAAAAGAGCACTAAAAATGGGAACGAAAATTTCCTAGAAAATGGGTTAAGAAAAGGTTTGGGACTTTATCTCGAAACAATAAAACTAAAATATATTAAAATAAGTTAATTTTATATTTAATAGAAGCATAGACTATACTGCAATTATTTGATGATTATTAAAATTAACAAAGAATTTTTTAGATCACTTTCCAAAGAAATTACATAATAGTATGATATGATACCCTTCAATGCACAGCTATAAAGAGACTCATTTCTGCCAAAAAAAAAAAAAAAAACAGTTGAAGTTTCATCAGTTTCCCAAAGGCCTCCCTACATCTTTTGATGTGCAAATACCTCCAATTATTCTCTTTTGAAGCCTATCGTGTCATCATCCTTGTCGACTGTGCTCTTCTTCCATTATTAACTGGTCTAACTCTGTCAGATCCTCATTTGTCAATTATTTTGCATGTGATTAGAGAAATTCTCCATCATCCCTTTCAACTTTACAAAATCCTGCATCTTTTTTCCAAGATTCGCAGTTTCCTTTTGCCATCAGGTCGCAAGACACTTGTGCTGTGTTGTCAGGGGAGGTACTGATGTGGACAGAGAGAGAGTGTGTTAAGTGAACATGGATACTCCAATGGAAACTAATTTTAATGAGTGGACAGTTTATTAAGCACGTGCTGTCATGCAACGATGTCTTTCATCCTGCTCTCCTATACAATTGCAGCTTTGGAGATGATGATAATTCATGCTGGGATAAGAGGACTCTCTGTAGTAGAAAGAATAATAACTCCTAAGTCCCCGATAGCTCTTCACAGAGGGCACGCTACCCTCACATCCATCACCTGGTGTGATCCTAACAGCATCCCACAGAGAGAGGTGGGGCAAGGATTTCATACGCATTTCAGAGTTGAGGAAACTGAGACTCAACAAGATGGACACTTTTTTCGACTTCCTTTCTAACTCAGTGTCTTCATAGCAGTAACTTTCATTCATTGTTCTCTTGTTTGATATTGAGTAGTGTGCTAAGTACATATATCAACCTGTCTATTCCTGATAACTGGACTACTGGGCGATTATAACTAAGCACTCTTCACTGCATTTTTTGAAGAACAAAACTGAAGGCAATTAAAGTGAAGGAACTTGCTGTGTTAAGTCATTTATTGCCACAATAATGCTGCATAACAAACCACCCCAAAATCTCAATGGCTTCCAACAGCCAACATTTACTTCTCACTCAGAGGATCCGTTGGAGGGCTGAGTTGACTCTGGTTCAGACTGTGGGTCACGTTCCAGTCTGCTCCCAACCTGCAGGTGCAGTAGTTACCTGGGCAAGGTCTCCCCGTGACTAACGGCAACAGTGTCCGAGGCTACGCTCATGTCATATCCACTAAGCTGTCAGTGTCCAAAATGAGTCACTGGATAAACACAGCATCAATAGGATAAAGATGCAGAATCTGTCTACTCTGCTGGGAGGCACTGAAAAGTTACGTGACTCAAAGTAGGGGCGGAAATTTTTATTACAGGCGTAGGGAGCCAGCGAGGGTGAAAGTTAAGAGCCTTCGGCAATAGCCCTATCTGTTCCACTGGCTCAAATGCCCACAGCAAGTGCTGGCTCCAGAGATCATGCTGTTAACCACCGCACTGTAGTTCCGTGAAACGGCCCCTAGTACTCAACTGTGAATTCTCATGTTCATGTTGGTATTACATCACTCCTTCCTCTGACCAAAGTTGCTTGGCACCTGCTGGCTGAACCCTCTTGATCCTGTTCTATATGTTTGGCTTCACGTAGCTCTGGGACCAACCAAAACCTGGATGATTACTTTCTGTATCTTTAAGCCAGCAGCTAAGCAAGAAGAAACGATTCCCTCCTGGCCCTGCTCTGACCTTCTAAAAAGTACATTTGAATAGCAATTTTCAGTTCACAAAACATTTTCATAGATCTTTTCTCAACAGAACCCTCTCACCCAAATTCCATGGAGTAGACATTATTATAGCTATTTTACAGATTTAGAAGTTGAGGCTTAGCAAGATGAAATGACTCGCTAAATACACAGCTCACGAGCTTCATAGTTCTGATGTGACCTGCAACCTTTTGTTTGATGTACTTCTACTGTTCACCGAGCATTTCCTCTGGGCCAGGCAACTTGCAGGGACTGCTATAGATGAAACTTTATTTAATTTTCACATCAGTGCAGTGGGAGACATGTTCTCATCCCTTTTCGTACATGAGAAGTTAAAACAACTTTCCCAGCTTGTAAGCTAAGAGATGGCAGAGCCAGAGTCCAACGCAGCTCTGTCTCACTGCAATGCCTCCGCCCCTAAACCCTGCACTAGCCTGTTTCTTTTCTTTTATTCTTGTCCACCTCCTTAGTAGTCAGTTGTCAAGAGCTGGATGATCTCTGGCCTTGAACCCTGTGATGCAGCCCAACCATGGTTCCTCTTCTCCAGGCTCTGGCCTTGGCTCCACGCCCGAATCTTACTTTTGCTTTCTCTTCTGGGATCCTGGTACTCCACCCTGCTGTCGTGTCCATCTGGGAATAGTTGTTTTCTGACCCTCAGGCCCACTGGCAAAGTCCCAATGTCTGTTACCTCTCATCCCGCCACACAGAAATCCCCCTTCTTATTTGCTGTCCCTTGCCAAGGCTGCCACTTTTGCATAATGTCCTATTTTCAGGCATTTCTGCATTTACAACTCTTTTTTTCAGTTTGGATTGAAGCTGTTCCAAGTTCAACTTTGGGAAAATAGGTTGTCAATATCTACAAGCATAAATCTATCACTGAAGCGTTTATCCGCAATATGTCTCACATATTTAACATACTGTAAAATGTACAGTTTTGGGGTGTACAGTTCTCAGTTTTAACACATGTATAGATATGTGTAACTATTAGTATAATCACTGCACAGAATCATCCCATCACCCCCCCCCCCAAACTCCCTCCTGCTATCCCTGTGTAGTCACACCTTCCTCCACCCCTAATAAGTGATAACCACTGATCAGTTCCCCATCACTACAGTTGTGTGCTTTCAAGAACGTCGTATAAATGGAATCATACAGCATGTAACCTTTTGAGAATGGCTCCTTTCACTCAGCACAATGCCTTTGAGATGCATCCGAGTTGCTACAGCATCAATAGTTGACTCCCTCTTATGGCTGAGCGGTACTCCATTGCATGGATGTACCAGAGTTTGTTTATCCATTCACCTGTTGAAGGATATCTGGCTTCTTTCCAGTTTGGCATTATTTTGAATAGAGCTGCTATAAACATTCACACACAGATTGTTGTATGAACATAAGCTTTTCTTACTCTAGGATAAATATCCAAGAGTGGATTGCTGGGTGATATAAGCATATGCTTAACTTCATAAGAAAGCGCCACACTATTTTCCAGCGTTGTAGCCAGTTTCCTTATTTACCAGCATGCCATTTTATAGAGTACGCAGATTCTATCACAGTCCTCATGGGGGCTGTGTGCCCCTCCAATTCCACTCCTGGCCCTTCTCTACTCTTCTCCAGGCTTCAGAAGAGTGACATCCATGGGCTACATCAGCAGGTTCCCTTGTCCTCTTGCTTCCAATTGGGTCTGGCTTGTGGGAGGGACTGTCAAGAGAAAAAGGATGTCTGAGGATTGACTTGCTGCTCCCTTCCTGCTGGTTGCACAGTGGCCGCATCCTTCCAGCACATCAACTCCCTGTGTCCAGCCACGTGCTTTCACCCACCTCACTCCCGCAGGGCTGCTCTTGGTCCCCATGGGTCACTGCACTGTCTCCATTTAGTCATACATTTGGTATCTTACTTAAAATGTTTCCAAAATCACTATGAGACAAGAAGACGGATGAAGAAACTGAGGCACGAGGATAACTTGTCCCAGGTCACACAGCAGGGAAATAGCAAAGCCGAGACTAGAACCCAAGTCTTCTGACTCTTAAGCCCATGCTCTTCCCAATTAAGTCTGATCTCACCCCATTTGTCTCAATGCTCTTGTTACGTAGTTCTATAAGTAATTCATTGCGCATGCTGGAAAACTTAAATTATGACCCAGTTCTTCCGAGCAGGTCGTCTGGATTAGCACAGTGTCCCTTATTCCTGCTTACTTGATTTTGTTCCTTAATTCTTAATAGTCATGATATCTTTCATATCAATTCTAAGTTTCATAAAAATGATCAAAATTCCTAAATAAGACATGGAAAGGCTAAAAACACATTTTTATTCTTAAGTGAACACTGCATAATGCTAATATGCTCTGTATTCATTATTTGAATGAATTATTGATTAGATTAATAATTTCTTTTAAACTTTAAATATTTTAAAATAATCTTTTACTGACATAATTACCATTGGTGAAGCTCAAAGCAACTGATTTTGTTTAAAAAAAAAAAAAAACCAACCAATGCCTATATGGGGCTAGCCTTTCCACCTTAGGGAGAAGCATGAATACAGGTGCCATGGACAACTGTATACGAACATTCATCTATTTTTCTTTGCAAAGAATTACTGACTTGACTTAAACCCTTTCCCGAAGGTCCCACTGCTAGTCAATAGAGGAGCTAGTTCTCTTGATTTTCAGGTCAAGAGTCCGCTTGCTAAGTGAGTATAATTGTAATTGGGGCCTGCAGATCACCAGGGGTCCCGAGATGCATTCTTAGTCTGCTAGGTTGCTCTAATTTGGGGTGACTAATTTGTCCAAGAAAGAGGTTTTCCAAGCTGTAGGAGTTTCAATGCTAAAACTGGGTAAGTCCTGGGCAAACTAGGATGAACTGGTCGCTCTAACTAGATAGCATGTGTCTGAATTCAATTATAAGAAGGTCACCCTTCTTATAACTGAACCCAGCATATGCATTAACATATAGATAATATACGCACACACATATATACTCATATTATTATCGGAATTCAAGCAAACAAAATCGTGTATAGCTTCAACTGGCTTCCTTACTGCCCTCCTTCCCCCTCACCCACAACTCTACCGGAGTCAGAAGTAGCAGACTGAGTTGGGGAAAGCATGAAGAGAACGAAACATCCTTCTCCATCCGCCCTTCCTGATCTGCCCAGTCATGCTATCTACCACCTACCCTTGAATTTTGAATCTTTAAAACTATATCTGGACTTAACGTTGGGTTGCTGGGCGTATGTTGTCCCTCTCCAAACTGACTATCAGTTCCTTAGATATGAATGTTGGTTTGTCAATATTTTGTTTACCCCACAAGACCTAGGATGTGGATCAATTCACAACTGGTGTCAGTGAGTACACTGTGGCTCTTAGTGGGCTCGTGAGTCCTACCGGGGGAGTTACCACCATCTCTGTCATCCTTGCCACCTCCACCCAGGGGACCATTTAGCTCTAAACTTGATGCCAACTAGTTCTCTAATTAAAAAAAAAAAATTACTCAGATTTTCTGACAAGACCTCCCCAAGCACATGGAGCTACAGAGTCCTTGGTCCAATGGTTCTCAAACCGTGGACCTCAGAGCCCCAGGGTTCACTGCAGTATCTCAAGAGCTGAGCAGACATGAAAGCTCAGTGGAGAGCCCAAAGAGAGAGTCTAAGTTTCCTCACCTTTCCTTTAAGCCAGGCAGCTCTTCTCTGTGTTTTGTTTATTGAGGTTTCAGGTTAAGATTTCACTGGTTGAAAACAACTGCTCTAGCCCAATCTTATCATCGTACATATGACAGAACTAAGACAGGGGAGGGAACTGGCTGCTGAAAACTCACAGTGGAATTCTACACATGAGAAGAATAAAACAATAATCTCCTCCAACTGGAATAGTTTCCAAGTTTCTATGTGACCTAAACCTCACTTTCTATTAAAACCACAGCCCCCAAGGTCCTCTGCGTATCACAGAGTCTACAGTTAGGCTGATTTGGCAGCATTATTAATAACATCACTTAACAAGTGTATAATTTAATAGTCATCAATAGTGACTTGCCGAGAAACTCAATGTGTGGGCCCGTGTCACTCTCTTCACGAGAGTGGGCTTAGGTGTCTCTTCCTTACAAGTAATCATCCTGTCATTAAGTCTGTGTATAGCCACACTTGTCAGCAGTAATCACTGCAACATTTATAACCGGCACGACGCAGAAGAGATATTTTGGGGAAAATGGACACATTCAAGACTTTACAAAAATAGAACGATCTCTAGCATTTGCATTTGTCATTTTGTGCATGTGGTTTCTATTTTCATCGACGTTGCTTTCTTTCTCATTTATTCTTTTTTGGCTTTTCCACTGCATACAGATTTATAATACTGTTTTTCCATGTCACAGTACTACATGGGGATTCACTGAAAACATAAAATTAAACCAGCAGAAGACAAGGAGATTATTTGGGGAGCTATAAGGCAGGGAATATAGAAAATCCTCTGGCACAATGGACATTTTCTTGAGAAAAACTGCCATTAATCTAACCATGAAAACCGATCTTCCAGACCTAAATACTTATAACGGAAAGAGACAAACAGACAAAGAAACAGAGAGAGACACACACTGAGAAAGAGACCGCAAAGGGAAAAGTTCAGAAATAATGGAGAAAAGTTGGTTAGCAAAAGGCCTCTCTGAGTCTTAGAGTTTATTAAAATGGGAAGAAAAAAAAAAAAAAAAAAGCTCTTACATGAGTCATTCTCAAACTCTTTTGGTCTCAATACATCTTTACTTATATTATATAAATACATCTTAAAAATTATCAAAGACCCCCAAAACCATTTGTTTATCAGAGCTCTTTCACTATTACCATATTTGAAATTAAAATTGAGGCATGAAAGGATATTTACTAATTTATTTTAAAATAACAAAAAGACCTCATTACATGTTAACATTCATAGCATATTTCTATGAATAAAAAAGCTGTATGTATTGGAAAGCTGTCAAGCTCAGGTTGGCAGACATGTTTTCCGAAATTCTAGAAGTGTTTGCATGGACGCTCAAATTGGTCATTAGCAACAAATACTGTCAGTTGTTTTTCTCACAGTGACAAGCTCACTTCGTTCATGTTAGAGAAAATGTCTGCCAAATGCCCACGACTCAATAACCATCATTTGTCTGTCACTTGTTCTTTCAAGTAAAAAGGGCGTTCGGTGAAAAAAAGCAGTTAATTCTGCTCACGGCTCGAAGGGCAGTTAGTTTGCAACAGAAATATTTCATGTGTGTTTCTTCCTCTTCACACAGAATAATATTCAAGGGTCAAAATTCAATGAAATTAATGATTTTACTGCTTCATCAAGAACATTCCTAAGTGAAACTGGCATTTTTTTTTAATACTGTAAATGCATGTGTGAGGAGTACAATGGCAGCTCAAGCAATCTGACGCTGCTGTCTTGATTCGTTCTAAAGCAGCAGTAGTTTCACTCCCATTATTTTTGCATCGCCCATGCAAATGTCAGTGGAAAAGGCATATCCCCTCTTAGTATTACCGTGAAAATACTTCTGACCTCTCAGAACCCCTGAAAGGATCTCAGGGACCTCCAGGGGGCTACTAACCAAATTTTGATGACCACTGTCTCAAATCATTTCCTTCTTCCCTCTGACTGTGAACAAAGCAGGTGGAGGCTTGCAGCCAAATACTAACGGGCAACCACGGATAAATATAACAAGCCTCCTCTCCCCACAGACCCCAGGTGCTCCCCTGGTGGCCTCATCTCTCAGTGGTACACCCTCGTTCCTCCCTGCTCCTCCTAGTTGACTTGACTCTGTCATTTGCAAACAAAAATTTCCAATCAAGCAGAGCATTCAGGCAGCCAAACCTGGAGCCCTGGGTCTGATTCCATGTTTAGACCTTATGAATTTTCTGCTGCCTGCTTAATCTGTTATCTAGACCTATAATCTATTAGCATTAATTAACTGATGAGTATTCAAACACTCATTCTCATTATCTCCTTCTTTTTCTTATATGTATTCTGCAATGTGTTCATATATTTCCTAGATTGAACCATTTCATACTGCCACTCATGGTGGGTCAAAAATGGCTGAATACCATCAATTTCATGCAGTTCGACCTAATAATGGTCAAACTGTTTTCTCTTCCATTACTAGAAAGGAAGAACCAAAATACATCAACTGAAAGAAAATGGACTGATTCCAAGCAGTTGGTGGACATTTACTCAAATAAGAGGGAAAGCCAGTGTGGTAAAGATCACATGACCTAAAATGTGTCTCAGTTAAAACCAATAAAGCAATTTGGATCATACTAGCTTTGTTCAAATACTGAGCTGCTGTGTGTTTCCATGACTCAGTGTTATTGAGGGGAACAGATTTTGTTACTAAACTTGGGTCCACTCACAGCTGGCTGTGGTGAAGGAAAGTGCAGCATTTATTGCAGGAGCCAAACAAGGAGTGCTGGCAGCGGTCAGCTCAAAAGACCCGAACTCAGGGGCTTCCCTGGTGGTGCAGTGGTTGAGAATCTGCCTGCTAATGCAGGGGACACGGGTTCGAGCCCTGGTCTGGGAAGATCCCACATGCCGCGGAGCAACTAGGCCCGTGAGCCACAGCTACTGAGCCTGCGCGTCTGGAGCCTGTGCTCTGCAACAAGAGAGGCCGCGACAGTGAGAGGTCCGCGCACTCCGATGAAGAGTGGCCCCCACTCGCCACAACTAGAGAAAGCCCACGCACAGAAACGAAGACCCAACACAGCCAAAAATAAATAAATAAATTAATTAATTAATTAAACAAAACAAAACAAAACCCGAACTCAATTCTCCGACTGGCTGCTGGTGAGGTAACAGGGTGGTGTCACAGGAATTAACATCATCAATCCTCAGGCTCCAGCTGGTCTGCGGGCTACAGGCTCAGAGTCATCATACAGTTCAGTTAGCTTCTTCCATTCCGTGAGGGTTTAAGTATCTACAGAACAACACAGGAATGTGCGCCATCTACACCCTTCAGGGTGGAACTAAAGACTCCGCCCTATGGCTGATTACTGTTCAAATTGTTACCAGTTTTCCTGGCCCAACTGCTATTTTTTGTCACTACATGGTCACATCCTTTAAATCATTCATTTTAAGCCAGTCTTTTGCGACTCAGGGGAGGCCTGGGAGATGAAAACTTTTCTACAGTAAGAGGCAAGGAGGGGACGTGGAGGGAGGGGGTCTGTGCTGTGAAGGCCCCATAGGTCCTGCTCGGTTATAATTTCCCTCTGCTGATGTCCTTCCATGTGACTATCTAGCCTCTCTCCACACATCACCTTACTTGCTCCTTCTCTGAAAACTCTGAGCAACAGGGCATGTGTGGCCTGGCCTCTACCTTTCTTTTCTCCTAAAATGACATTTCTGGTCTCCTCCTGTGTGTTACACAGGGGCAGGCGCCTAGGTAGGAGGGGTGTGGGCTGTCTTGATACAGCACTGTCTTCAGGTAGAAACGTTTACAGTATTCTGGGGTTCAGAGTAAAGATTTCATACATCTAACAGTGCTTTCTGACTCCTCAATGGCCTGCTCTCCACTTGGCAGGAAAAGGTAGATTATTTTTTCAATTCTTTAAACACCAACATGGTGTTGTTCAAAGTTGTTTACCCAGTCCATAGCATACTGCCTAGCACACAGAGCCTTTCAGTAAGTATTTGTTGAATAAGTGAATGTTTGCAAATATAGAGCTTCTTACGAATTAGACTCTCTGGCTTATCCATGCATGAAGGCCATGGAAAGAAGTTTACATTTTATGTTAAGGGAGTGGGAAACTATTGGAGGTGTTACGCAGGATGGTACAGGATCAGATTCCTGTTTAAAGTGTTAATTAAATAATCATGAAGGCAAATGGGAGTTTGTTTCTAGTGGAGATCCAGACAAGGATAGGTGGTGAGAGGAGGAGCGAGGGTGTCATATGGGTCTGTTTCCACCTCATTACTTTCATGGTCTTTTTTCCAGACGTGAAACGGGGAGATTTGCATCCTGCTTGATCTCTGTGGGTGGATATTGTTACTTCCGTGACATACTTCACAGTATCTGGCTATTTGTCCTTGATACAACCAGGCCTCTCTGGGACTTATGATGACGATGCCAATATTTTTCCCAGTGTGAAAATAAAATTGGCCATGAAATTTTATTGATGAGTTTAGGCTATCTGCTTCTCAGAGATAAAAAGCCTTCCACATATTATATGACTGGCAATTTAGACACTCTTTCATAGCCCTTGTAGTCTAGTGATAGTGGTGTCAACTGGGGACACACCATAGATTTGTCTTTGTTTCTGTCTCTGAACTGCTCTGTAAGTTCAGAGAGATGGAACATCCTAGAAATGGCAAGGGGCCCATAGGACCTTTTTTAAGGTTTTAAGGATAACTTTACTGCTTGCCAACTAGAGAATGGGTCTCTTTTCTTTGAAAGGTCACCATCTTTAGTAAAAGCCACAGCATCTACAGCAGAGGAGGAGACAGAGAATGCCAGCCTAGTCGACTATCTCAGCTGAATTAATCTTGACCATTTGTAGGGTAACAGATATCAGAGGAAGCCCTTCTTCACAGACAAACTGCAATGGAAACTTGAAGTTGGAAATTAGAGCCAATAGGGACCATGAGTAAATGAAAATAGGTTTGACATTTTCACAAAGTCATGAGACTATGTGTTATAAAGTGAAAGGTGAACAGGAAACATAATAGCTTTTGACACTGTTTTTTCCCCAAAGTCCCCAACACTTTGTCCTTGGATTCCTGCTGGGAATTAGCAGTGTTTAGATCATCCCTGCCAGAGAACACCTTGAACTAAAACCACCCCACCCTTCCAATCTCTGGCACAGCGGGGCTGAGTCTTCTCCTTTACTGTGGCCATATTCTCCCAAGAAATGTTAGCTTACAACTTCAGCTGTATGGCTTTTTGCATGGATAAGCCATGGAATCTAATTCTTAAGAAGCTAAATATTTGCAAACATTCATTCACTCGACAAGTATTTACTGAATAGCTGCTGCGTGCCAAACATTATGCTATGGACTAGGTAAACAAATATGAACAAAATAGAAACAGCCTGTGACTAAGGCACACGTTTACTGAGGGGTCTTTTCTAACCCAGCGTTCAAGTAATCCAACAAGGTTATAATCAGATAAACCAGGGGCAGGTTATCAACCTCTACATTTTCAATGAACAATGTAGACAAGCTGGGGTTGCAAGCCTCCTGAGGAATTTTGATCTTTAAGCAAAACATTAGAAATCACTAGTGAGTGCATTTTATCCCTTTCTTGGTCAAGGGTAACTACCTTGGTTCTAGGCATGGTTCCAGGTATCCCCAAGATACACAGATCAGCAGCAAATTATCCCTACACAATGGCATTTCTGGAATTACTATTATTTTCCTTATACAAAGAGATTGATTCAGCTGGTATATTCCTGTTCCTTTCCCCTTTTTTTCTTCCTGGAATGCAAACACAATGTCTGGAGTAAAACAGCCATTCTAGGATCCTGAAGATGGAGTCCACATTGAAGAAGGCTGAAGAGAAAGACATAATGAGTCTAGGTTCCCATGACATCTCTGAGACTCTTTCCAGATTTGTTAAATGAGAAAAATGGACACTCTTTCTTGAGGTGTTGTTCCTGCAGATGAAATCAATCTTCAAGGAAACAAAGAGATGAGTCAACATTTATTAACATTTTCTTCTTTGCTATATGGGCATGACAACTCTTCTCCCCCCAAGCACCCTATGATGTCAAGAGTGTATATATTCACTTAATAGACATAGAAGTAGAAGTTCCAAAAGATAAATAAGTTACTCTCACGTCTGGTAAATGGCAAAGCCAGAGTTAACTCTCTTTAAAGCCTTGAGACATACTTTTATACTGGGGTAAAGTAGGGACAGATGCAAGTTTTGACAAGTCTGAAAGTTATACAATTTCAAGGCCTCTCTTGAAGACAAATTAGAGGATATTATGATTAGAATATTGTTAAGATCCTCCCAGGGCCTTGGGAGGGGGTCTGGGAAAATGAAGGGCACTTATCTTTACAGGAAATCAGCCTCTATTTTAACCTCTATTGTCAAGAATAATCATTTTCTAGTGTCTGTATCCCTCCTACATGAAAAATTAATATAGCAAAATACCAGAGAACAAGATTTCAGGCATGTTCTGGGAATCTCAAAGCTATTTTTATTTTCTCCTGGCTGCTACTGGCTTTCAGGCAAACAAATGGAAGAGGATACTAAAGAAGAGGCTGGTTTTTTGGCCAAGGTTTTTTAAACCCACCTCAGAAGTGAAGAGTGAGACACATTTGCCAACTGCCATAGAAACAACAGAGAGGAAAAAATGATAGATGAAAGCTAGGGACAGCCAGTTCTGAAAATGCTATTTTCCACTGTGAAAATATGGTCAGAGAGACCATGTGTTCAGGAAGCTGCCAAGCTGGAGCAACAGGAAAAAGAGGGCAGTGGTGTTCTTAAAAGAGATGTTGAGAAAGGATGTTCACAGCTTTGTGCCTCAGGTCTTCCATCTCCTTCAGCAGGAAGAATGTCTGCACCCTGGGTTACCATGCAAAGTTCTGGGGCTTCCCGACCAGCCATGGGAGCCAGTCTCTAGATCTAGCCTGGCTTCACTTGACAAACGCCTCACCTGTCTCCTGCCTCCTGAGTTCTGATGACCCATTTACCTGCATCTTGTTTGATAAAGGTTCACAACCCCTTAGAGTTTGTAACTCATTTATGGTGGAACTTGACCTGATTACATTTGGCAGCAAAGCCTGATGTGAGCTGAGTTAAAACTATTCATAGTCTTTAAATTTTTCTTATTTGGTGTGAACAGTTATACATTTCACTGCAGAGAAATTAACACACTTGATTATGAAGTCCTGCCCAGACATGCTGGGGGATTTTACGTATTCAGTGGATTGTGCATTACGTTACCTCTCAAAAATAAGAAAAATTCTCAAGCCTGGAACACGTCTGGTCCCAGAAGTTTTTAATATATTATTGTGGAACTGATCTTTGCTTTCCTTGTGCATCCTTTCCCAGATCTCCAAGTACATTCCACTGGACACTTTTTCAACAAGCCCAGATACTCTTGAGTTCCCTAGCAACGGGGGATTGCATGCCACCAGCCCTTGGCTGAATCATATCTTGAACTCAGCATTAAGCCTTGTTCATGAAGTCCATTCTCACTGACTTGAAAGTCAGGAGAGGAAGTCTCAATGTCCTGACTCTACTGCTTACTTTGGGAAAATCAACTTAATAGTTTAAGCGTCCAACATCTCTCCTTACACTGCATCCCATTCCATCCCTTTGTACTGAACAGGAAGAAATCAAGGCTCAGAAAAGTTAATCCAGTTCTTATACTACTGTCCCAACATGATTCTAAGACACAATGTTGTAAGCAACTTGAGGCAAGAAACAGACTCTGCCACCTTCTATTCAAAACAAGCAGCATAAAAAAAAAAAAAAAAAAAAAAAACAAGCAGCATAATTTGCAGAGACCCATGTAAGTAAGGTTCACAGCCCCTTATCCAAAATGTATTAAGAATTTCAAAATGGCAACATCAGAGCATTAAACCAAACACAGGATCATTTAAGTGTCAGGTCCTGCTTAACTGCCCAAGTCACACGCCCATGAAGCCAGCACTGCGTCTCTATTTTCCACAGCACCTAGTATAGCATGACTTGATGAAGTATGGCTTTAATTGAATGCCATCAACAACAATGAATGGGAGGTAATGCCAAGCAATAACATCCACAAAATGTGAGAGAGCTGACTTCACAATATTCCTCCCCACTTTAGTACTATCCATTAAACAGTCTGCTTCACTTGCTTTTTTATGCCTTGAAGCAACACTTCTGTAGCAGGCATATTGCCCAGGAGATGGCAACACGGCTAAAAACCTATGTGTGCTCAAAGCAATTGATTATCCTCAAAGCTTTTCCCCTCTTTCTATGCACCAAGTTGTAACCTCTTTCAGAACCCATCACCCATCCCTTTCTCAAAACACTTTCTTTCGGACGCGTTCCAGATGGGATGCACGTCCATTTGTCATGGTGAGTTTATAGATATCCAACTTCACTTTCAGTGAATATTCAACTTATTCCAGCACTGCTAACTCATGACCTGAAAAGCAAGTGAAGCAGCCAGTAAGGCCAGAATCTACACAATCATGTCTAATCGGTAGATAAGGTTGGTCTCATTATGGCTGACCCAGTGACGTTCAAATATCTGTACAAATGAAAAGGAAGTATGTGGAATATGAAACAATACACAATTCAAAAATGTCCTTTGTTAACTGTGGGGTGCCTGTGGGTTTTTTTCCCCCCAATGTTCTCATCAACTGTGATTTGTGTTTATGTGTGAAGGATTCCATGTACACAAAGTAAAGATGCATGGAGCTGAGTCAGAGACTTGTGTAGTGTCCCTATTTTGTCACCTGGTAAAACTCGAAGGACAAAAATATCCGGGGACCTTCATGATAAACTGTTCCAGCTTCCTCATGTCACAGAGGGAGAATCTGAAGCTCAGAGAGGTTTCTTCCTGCAGTTCTATCCGCACCAGAAATGGAATCAGATTGCCGTCTCTCCCCACTCTCCTGAAACTCACAAAGTGGCCAACGGCTTGGCTTCTACCATACTGGTCTAGAGTCCATGTCAAAGATCACGTTGAGATGTCAAGGAAGCTGTTGAAAGCACATCAGGCACCATAATACTTTGATTCCTGCAGTGTCCACAAAATAAGTTTCTAAGGAGGGTAAATGGTAACTGTCAAAAGCTCAAACCAGTTAGTCAGTAAATAGCACCAAACACTGGCTAAACACTTAGCACTCTGCCAGGCATGGAGGGAGTTAACAACAACAAAAAAATGAGGTAATAATATAGCAATCCCCCTCATGAAAGGAGCAAACAACCAATCTGGGAGATAAAAGTGAGTTCCCACTGGATCCTAAGCCCCTGTGGGGCATGCACCGTCTGTGTGACTTTTATCCCCATGCAGGTGGGTCGATCCTTCCAAAATGGAAACCTTCACTAGCTTCCCTTGCTTTTAGAATAAATCTCAAAACCTTGATGCTATTTTTGAGGCACAGCACAGTACAAACTAGGAACTGGAAAACTTTTGTGTAAAGGGCCAGATAGTAAATATTTTCGGCTTTGTGGGCCAAACAATCTCCATGGCAACCTCTCCGTTTTGTCACTGCAGCATGAAAGCAGCCACAGACAACCAGTAAATGAACAGGCATAGCTGTGGTCCAATAAAATATGTATAAAAACAGACTGTCGCATGATCTGGACTGCAGGCTGGAATATACGGACCCTTGGTATAGACTATGCATCTCAGCTTGGTGCCCGATTATCACCTGGGGGTCTTGTTAAATACAGACCCTGAATTTTTAACAAGTTTGTAGGTGATGCTGGCGCTGCAGGTACTCTACCTTGCTGGCCTCAGCTTATACCCAACTGCCCCTTACTTTCTGTGATGGTCCCCACTGGCCCAGTCAGTTCCTCCTTCCTGTCATGCTTCCTCCTGCCCCAGGGCCTTTGTGCATGCTGTATCTTGGGGCTGGCTTGCTCTCCCTCCTTTTCCCTCATCTACTCACTTAAATCTCATCTCAGGATGCCTTCTTGAGAAAAGATGCTCCAGACTAGGTCAAGGACACTCCTTTCCTATTCTCACTGCTCCAAATACCTCTCCATCAGAGTGATTATCACAGTTATAATTTTATATTTGCTTGTCTCATTCCTGATTAATGTCTACCGCCTCCACTGGAATGTCAGCTGCTTGAGAGGAGACAATATGCCAGTTTTGCTGATCGTTTTACATTGTGTCCCTGGCACAGTTTCTCAATCATTTACTACTCCATAAATACTGAATAAATAAATGAAGCAATGAATTAATCAATCCCTATTGTCCAGCCTGACCCATAGTATTCAGACAGACTCTCAGTAAGGATTATTAGGTAACTTTTAGAAGGTTTCAGAATTCAGAAGAGTTTTTAAATTTTGGAAGGTTTTTTTAGACACCTTTACTGTTCCCCTTCCCTTGTGTTCTCTAGTCATCTCTCCCTAAGCCAGCATGTCCAAAAGAACTTTCTGTGACGATGGGAGTGCTCTGTGCCATCCAATATGGTCGCCAGATGTGACTACTGAGCATCTAAAATGGACTGGTGCAACGGGGAAACCATTTTAATTTAATTTATTTTGTTTGCTTTTAATTATATTTTCTTCTTTTTTTTATTTTTATTTTTTTGGCTGCGGTGGGTCTTTGTTGCTGCACGCAGGCTTTCCCTAGTTGTGGCGAGCGGGGTTTACTTTTTGTTGGGGTGCATGGGCTTCTCATCACGGTGCCTTCTCTTGTTGCAGAGCACGGGCTCTAGGCGCGCGCGGGCTTCAGCAGTTGCAGCACATGGGCTCAGTAGTTGCGGCGCATGGGCTTCGGTGCTCCTCAGCAGGTGGGACCTTCCTGGACCAGGGATCGAGTCCCTGTCCCCTGCACTGGCAGGCGGATTCTTAACCCCTTTGCCACCAAGGAAGTCCCTATTTTCTTTTTTATTATTAATTTTTATTGGGGTATAGTTGCTTTACAATGTTGTATTAGTTTCTGCTGCTCAGCAAAGTGGTGAATCAGTTATATGTATACATATCTCCACTCTTTTTTAGATTTCCTTCCCATTTAGGTCACCACAGGGCACTGAGTAGAGTTCCCTGTGCTATACAGTAGGTTCTCATTAGTTATCTATTTTATATATAGTAGTGTGTATATGTCAATCCCAATCTCCCAATTCATCCCACTCCCCCACCCCTGCTTCCCCCCTTGGTAACCATAAGTTTGTTCTCCACATCTGTGACTCTATTTCCACTTCGCAAATGAGTTCATCTGTACCCTTTTTCTAGATTCCACATAAAGTGATATTATATGGTATTTGTTTTTCTCTTTCTTACTTCACTCTGTATGATGGGCTCTCTTATGGAGGATCCCTTGTACATGATGATATGCTTCTTTTTTTTTTTTTTTTTTTTGCTGCTTTCAAGATTGTCTCTGCTTCTGGCTAACAGTTTAATTATGATGTGTCTAGATATTAACTCTTTGAGCTTATCCTACTTGAAATCATTGTTTCTTTGTTGTGTAGATTACTGTTTTTCATCAAATTTCAGCTATTATTTCTTCAAATATTCTTTCACTTTCTCTCTCTTCTCTTTTTCTCAAACTCACATTGAGAGTAGTATGTTGATATGCTTCATAGTCTCCAACAGGTCTCTTAGGCTCTATTTTTCTTTACTCTTTTATCTTTCTGTTTTTCAGACAGAATAATTTCAATTAATCCATCTTCGAGTTCATTGATTCTTTCCTCTTCCTGCTGAAATCTGTTGTTGAGTCCCTCTAGTAAATATTTCCTTTCAGTGAATATACTGTTCGACTGAAAATTTGTTTGACTCTTTGTTTTAAATAATTTATATTCCTTTATTGATATTCTCTATTTGGTGAGACACTGTCTTTATCAGCTCAGGCTGCCATAACAAAATACCATACACTGCGTGATTTCAACAACAGAAATTTGTCTTCTCACAGTTCTGAAGGCTGGAAGTCTGAGATCACTGTGCCAGCTTGATCATGTTCTGATGAGAGCTCCCTTCCTGCCTTGCAGATGGCGACCTTCTCGCCATGTCCCCACACGGTGGAGAGAGAGGGAGAGTAATCTCTCTGGTATCTCTTCTTTTGAGGGCACTGAGGGCCTCACCCTCATAACAGCATCTAACCCTAATTATCTCCCAGAGGCCCTATCTCCAGATACAGTAACACTGGTGGCTAGGGCTTCAACATAAGGGCACTGAAAGCAGAGAGTCTGGAGCTGACTGCCATTCTGAACACAAATCCGTACCTCATTTCCAGCCCACCTCTCTTTGTCCTGTGCTACTGAAGCTTCAAAACAGTAATCTATTTCTGACCTATTTTTTTAAATCTTTAACTCTTACTTTTTAAAATCTGATCCAGGAAGATTCAAAATGGAAATTAAATAAAGACATAAGAAACAATGTCAAAAATATCTGTTACGGAATTCAATCCAAGCCAATGAAGTTGATAATGAAGCATTTCCATGGGTCTCCATGATCTTCTCTGTATTACTGTCCCTCTGCCCCACTGATTTAGCTTCTTCCCACTCCTTATTCCATCACTTCCTTCTATATCATTCAAGTTAAATAAGGACCTTCCTTTCCCACAGGAAACAGCCTGCAATGTGCTCATGATAAAGTGTTAAGTGATGGATGATACAGTAAAAAGAAACACTGGGACTTGGTTTCCAGAAATTACTTTTCTGTCCAGACTTGATCCATAATTTATGTTGGAAAAGTTTTCTTCTCCCTCTTTGTTCCTCAGTTTCCTCATCTACCAAATGAAAATGCTGATCTCCATGGTTTTACTTTGAATGTCCCCATAAGTCTATGACTATTAAGTCATCACCCCTGGGCACTACATTTTTAAGAGTATATGCATTTAAAGCAGAATACAGAAAAATGGCAATGTTGTATCTTAAGGCAGGACTCACCTTAAGATACAACAGTGGTATTGTCCAAATATACACAGCCAAGTAGAGGAGAACCAGAGCTAGAATCCAAGACTAACCCAATCTGGTATCTCTCTACTTCTGATGGGCAGAGAGAAGGGAGAAGAGAGGGAGGGGAGAGAGAGATTAAGAGAAACAGAGAGAGAGAGAGAGAGAGAGAGAGAGAGAGAAACCAAAGGTAAGCCACTTCATATGCCCATACAATGTCTCTGGTCCTGGAATTTGGGGGCTTTTATTGATTCTTTTCAATTTCATTTTATACCAGTCTTCATAAGTTCCTCCCCAGGAAAAAAATTACAGAAAATTAGTGAGTAAGCAAAGGAAGCTCCACAATGCATATAGACTTCCTTTCAGAAGACTGACATATCAGTCATGAGCTGGAAAACTACTTGTTAAAGTTCAATATGGTTCCTGGGAAATGGAATATAATTTTTATAGTGATTTATGCATTTTGGTGTGGATAAACAATAAACAGTATATCTAATAAGATACAAGAAAAAAAAAAAAAAAAGATACAACAGTGGTGATATTTTGCACACCACATGTTTATTATACAAACATTTATTGAGGGTCCATATTTAGGGCTCTCCTTATGTGTTAGTGATACAGAGGTGAGTGACTACTGCCCTAGGAATGCACATAGTCTCATGAAAAACTAATTTTTGAAGAAGACTTAGCCTAACCAAAGTTGGTTAAAAAATTATCTCCCTTGTTAATCACTCCATTGGTAATGCTCACCTGAAAAATTGTTTTGTCTCTTCAGAATACAGTGCTGAGATTTACAGGCCATGCCTGCTATGCATACCAGTGATTCCACGGTACAAATGCCATAGACTTGCGATCCCTACTCTAATGCATTATTACCACACAAGGTAGTGACTGCCTTTTTGCATTGGTTTCCCATCTCTTTGCATCAGTTTCCTCCTTAGTCACTATGCTTCACCTCCTTGAACTTTATCTCTCAACTACATGATGGAGATAATAATAGCACTCATTTTATGAGACCTTGTGAAGATTAAGTTAGATGATGTATGTAAAACAATAAACACAGAATCTGACACCCAACATTGTCCGTTATCCTTTAAATCACTGGTTCCCTACTGGGCAGCAATAGGGCTATGCCACCCCCTAGGGGATATATGGCAGTATTTGGAGACATTTTTCATTGCTACAACTTGGGGAGGCGCATTACTGGCATGTGCTGAGTTATAACCCGAGGCTGCTGCTGAACAGCCTACAATGCACAGGACAACCTCTCACAGAAAGAATTCTCCAGCCGAAAATGTCAATAGCGTCAAGGTTGAGAAACCCTGCTCTGCATTAGTGCTAAAACAAATGCTGAAGCAAGTTTTGAATGTAAGGCATTAATTCTTACTACCTTTTCAAACTAAGTATTTCTATTTTATTTTCTTAGAATTATAATACACAAAACTTAAGAAAATTTATTGTCTGCTTAGTGCTGGGTACTGCTTAAGACAGAAAAAAAAAGCCTATCTTCCCTCCCTCCTTCCCTTCCTTTCTTTCTTCTTTGCCTCTGTCTTTCCCTCTTTCCCCTCTCTTTCCCTTTTCCCAAGCTCTATAAAGATGGCTGCCAGCTGCAAGCAAAGATTTGCAGAGAGGGTCAAGGCACATAATTTGCATCTCAAGTTCACCATGAAAATTTATGCTCCTGCACAAGGCAGGAAGCTCCGGAAGCTGATTCTCTCTGGTGACATATGCACTCCGCAAAGCAGAAACTGTTGTTGTCAGAATAACTGACCTAAAACATCAGGATGTTTGCCTAAACTCGGAGAGCCTGTCCTATAAATTGCCACTGAGCAGGGACCGCATATGGGATTAGAACCTGCCTTCTGGAGGGGTGATTTGTCAGCCTAAGCGGCAGAACCAGAACCACAGTAAATAACACTAAAACGAAATGAACTACATTCTCAGAAATGCTGTACTTTATGTTGCAATGGACAGTGAGGGAAAAGGAGATAAGTAATGACTGCCCGCTGCGTTCTCACATTTCTACCCAGCCACGGCCTCCTCAGTCACAGGCACTGTGTACCACTGTGAAAACTGACCATGGGTCTTATATCTTTGATGGGGAGGAATACGTGCATGTAGCTGATAACAATATGGCCGGGGAAAAAAACATGGACCTTTGAGGAAAAAAAAAAAACCAAAAAACGAACACAGTTCCGGGTGGGGGTAAAAGTGGTAGGTTAATTCCAACGGGGTGAAATTAAGGACTTTGACAAAGCATATTTGAACTAGGCTTTAAAATATGAGTAGGATCTGGGTAATGACTTCTTTTTTTTTTGGCCAGGCTGCATGTGGGATCTTAGTTCCCCGACCAGAGATCACACCCACACCCCCTGCATTGCAAGCACGGAATCTTAACCACTGGACTGCCAGGGAAGTCCCTGGGATAATGACTTCTTAACTTGAACTCCATGAACCTTTGAGTGGAGTCTGCGAACTTGAATGGAAAGAACAAAAACAAAAAACCTTTATTTTCACCAATCTCCACCTGACATTTAGCACTTCCTTCAATTACTAATATAAGCCACACACATAAGAGTACCAGTAGAACCTGTCACCGGCAGAAATCACAGGTATTTTCATGGCATGTTACTGCACTACAGATAATTGAAATGTTATTTATGATCCCTCCTTTGAAATTGCAGTAACTATTAGACTAATTGTTAGATCTTGTTATGTGTGAGTCCATTAGAAAAGCAGACACATTACTGTATCACAATTTAAGTTTTTTAAAAAATTTGTTAACTATTTTTAAATAGTTAAAACTATTTTTAAAACTATTTTAATAGTTAAATTGCTTTATTGGTTTTCTTTGTAAATTTATGGATTTTATGTCATGAATTTTAAAATGTTGTTCTGACAAGAGGTGAATAGACTTCTCCAGATGCCAGATGGATCATAGCACAAAGGAAACTAAGACCCCATGACAGACAGAATATGGAGACTGGACAGCAATCTGACTTCATGATTAGTTTGAGAATAACAAGAATAAGGCCTGATGTCTTTACAGTGCTTTACTATGGGTCAGACGCTAGAAAATTTGATTGTCCCAACAACTCTATGAGGCAGTTATGATGATTTTCCCCATTTTAGAGATGACAAAACTGAGGCAAAGAGAGGTTAAGTGACTTGCCCGTGGTCACACAGTAAGAGGTGGAAGTGGGTGACTAATTTAAGAGGCCAAGCTGATTACAACTACATTACACTGCTGCACACCAGTCAGATAATGAGTAAGTGGTTGAGGGAGAGTCTGAACTCAGGTCAATACAATGTCAAGCCTGGACTCTTGACACCTGCCCCAAACTGTATGACAGCTGAGGTCAGAATCCCCATAGTACAAAGTTGAGGCCAGAGTATAGGTGACCTTGAATGCCATGCCAAGAAATCTGATTTAACTCTGTGGTCATGGGGAGTTACTGATAGCTTGTGAGGAGGGAACAAACATTGTATGATCTATATTTCAGGCAGATCATCATGGCAACAATATGGAAGATAAATCAGAGGAGCAAAAAGTCAGAGGCAATGGGACCAGTTAAGCAGCCGCTGGAGAACCTGTCCTAGGAGAAGTTGAGATTAAAGGTGAGGACAGACAGGAAAGACATTTGGGGAAAGAATGGGATCTGATACATATCCGAGATCACGGGGGAGGGCTATGTGAGGAAGTGGGGATGTCAAACATACCACCCAGGTGTCCAGCTAGAATGATTACGTTGGGACCAATAAATGAAGCAAGGAACAGAGAAGGAAAAGCAAACTTACTTTTGAGGGGCAGGGACAGTAAAAGTCCATGAGTTCTTCCTTGAATATATTGAGTTTGAGGTACCCATGAAATACCCTGGTGGATATATTCAATTGAAAGTGGGAAGCTTGGGTGTGGTCCTCTACAACTGAGATGTCACTTATGTCCTGGGGATGTTCCTACATTTCAGAACTAGACCAAAGTAGTGGAGCCAATGGAAGAGCTAAGAAATGGATAGACAGGTAAGGGATGTAAAAGCCAAGGGAGGAAATTGTTCTTATGAGTGCAGGGAGGTAGTGGAGACAACAGAAAATTAAAGAACAATAAAACACTGAAATAGAACCCCAGAAATATTTTAAATTTTATTTTCTGGAGGCTCCTTAAGGCAGATAGGAGTAAGCTGCTTTGGGGTTTATTTAAGTTTTGATTTTGCAGAGGGCCAAGAAAATGACATTTCTAGCTCTTGCTGACCCATTTGCAGATTGGAAGTTCTAAGATAAGTAATGAAAGAACCATTTGGGTTTCCAGTCACAAGGAGGAGAGGTGAAGCCAAGGAGCAGTTTTCTAAGTAATCTTTTCACAATTGTAAAACTGGAACGATAGCGCGGCATGTGTGTGGGTACGCTGGGAGTAGCCTTGAGTTGTTCACAAATGTATATGCCAATGTTACAACATTGTGTAAACCTGGAAACAACTTTCAGAGGAACTGAAACCATGGCAAATATAAAAAGCACCTGTATATGAATGTGGCAATATCTATAAAAGAGCTTTGTGGGGATGGGAAAATACAGAGTGGTGGACAATAAACTAGTCAAACAGCTGAATCATTTAAATACCTGGGAAATCTCATTTGTCCAGGAGGTGAAAGAATCCTGAAGCGAAGAGATTAAAATTTATTACAATAAAGAATATTAAAGGAGATTTATAATAAAGTCACAAAACCGATTATTAAATCTGTCAGGGCAACTTAGATATGGAAAGAAGAAGATAAAAAGACGATATGAGAGAAGTTGTTAAAATTTCCCATTTCACTGGAGACTTGGATAAGATTTAAAGGGTGGAATCTTTAAATTCAGGCAGGGTGCTGAATATTAACAATCAGTGACCAGAATTTACTTTTACAAAAAAAAAAAAAAAGGAAAAGATCAACTAGAAAAACATGTTAAGAGAATGAATTAAATCCAAAACTACAATTAGTAGGAGAGAAGGAGGTAGAAATCAGTGCATGGAAAGAGATCTTGCAATGCTAGTTAGTCCAAACCAAATAAGTGATGCCAGATGAAGAACACCTGTCCATTCATATATGGCTCCCACCAATGCAGAGGGTGTGTGCTAGTTTTCTTGGTGCCTGACTCAATTAGAAGTCTACTGATTTGCCAGTTACAAAAAAATTGAACTCTCCTTGGAGGAAAAGTGAAAATGCTCAACTTCCAAGCTGGGAAGTTCTAGGGCTAGCAGTATATTTAAACTCAGCTTAAGACAGAAGCTCAAATGGTTTCCCTAGAACTCTGCTCTCTTTGTTTCTGAGATCAGCTCTGCTCTCTCCCTCATGTGATTTCTTTCTCACTCAGACTCTCTCCTCCTGGTCTCAAAGTGGCTGTCACAGTTCCAGATCTTACCCCCTTTCAGCTTTTCACCAGTGGGATAAAGCACTGCTCTCCCCACAATGGTCAAGCATGAGAATGGGATATGATCATTGGCTTAAGCCAATCTGGGCCCACCCCTGGAGTGGAGGGGACTGATGGAGAATAATCACATGACTTAAGAGTGAGTGAGGGGTAGTTCCCTCACTTCCAGTGAAAGAAGGGAATGGTTTTTGTTTGTTTTTACAAAAGAAGGGAGAAGGATTACAAAAATAATAAATGTTCACTACAGTTAATAACTTTTAGTTCTGAAAGTCCTACTCTTTGTCTCACATTAGCTTCTTGTGCTAAAGTTTTAATCAATTCCCTTTTGGTTTGATCAATGGTGGTGTCAAGTACATATCAGTAAGCAAAAACCCTCATTATTACGATGGAGAAGAGCCTTTGACCCTTCATAGTGGTGGTCTGCCTAATCGGAGTAATTCTAGTTACTGTAGGTGAGCTAATCTTTTATTTTTCAAACAACTGAAGGAAGATGATGAAGAATATACATTTAGGAAGATAAAATGACCTGTGCACACAGTCAAGAGGCTATTGTCTTGCTTATTATGGAAAGAGCTATTCATCATTTATTTGCATCCGTCTGGCTATCGTCTGTGCCTCTGTATTATGAGATGTCCTCCCTTCACTCACTCAAGCCTCACAGAGGAAGGTCGGAACACATTAATTACAAGCTATTAGACCTTGGTGCAATTAATGCTGTTGAAAACATCAAATCACTTGGAAAATAACTAAGGAGGAATGGCTGTGAGCGCTGCAGGGGTTATGGGCAGCACACGACAAAGCATCACGCACTCTTTTTTTTTTTTAAGTCAAGAGAATGTGATTATCATACAGAAGAAAGAAGTCAAACGGAGTTTGATCTCCTGCTCCTCAGGTGGGAGGATCTGAACACGTTAACACGTGAAACTTTTTTTTAAAACTGGGAGAAGAGTTAGACTTTCTCTCTCCATTATATTTTCACAGTGTATAATTACAAATGCCAATCCAGACACAGCAGGGGCTGCCCTTGAATATATTAAGGCAAAACCACACATCTCTGGAGGGGAAGAAAGCAAGAGAAGCAAATTGCATCGTGTCATCCGTTAGGCTGGGGCAATTCTCGGCATAGCAAGTAAAGGAGAAGAAAATATATACATATGGGAAGGTCCCTAAGCATGAAGATAAGTATCAGGAGTGGCATTTTGTTTTCTCTCATTAGTCCCACCTCTATCGACCCACCTCCCCATCCCCCTTGCCTAAGAAAACCTCTATACAAAATAGCTAAGAGAGAGGAGTCATTAGAGAAATATGCTTCTTTGTTGAAACCAAGGTCTGATTCCTTAGAAGCTTACTTAAAATATGAGAGACTTATTTTTACAAAAAACAAAAAACCCTCTTTCCAGGCGTCCTCATAGTGTGTTGTCATGGCTTTCAAGTACAAAATGAATTGCAATTCTTTTTGTCACAAAAGGCAAAGCAGAATGAAAATCTTCCAAGAGAATGTATTCAAGGAACTCAGCAAATCATGTAATACAGATAGACAAAGAGAGAGGCTGCCCCAGAAATACACATTCCAGTACTTTGTCAGTTTCTACAAGCACGAGAGTGAGGTTCAGGACCACAGTCTTCCACAGGGACTGCAGGTAGTTCTGAAGCTATTCACTCATTTGCTGAATGAGCACTGGCTGATGCCTATTATGTGCCAGACACCGTGCTATCTACCTCTATATGTTATTTCATCCAATCCTCACTTTATCCTCATTTTAATAATGAAAAAACTGGGGGCTCAGAGAGGTTAAATAACTTTTTCAAGTTCAGAAATCCAGGCAGTGGTAGAACTGGGTTTTGAACCAGTGTCTGTCTGATTCCGAAGCTCATGTATTTCCAGTGCACCATGATGCCCTATATGTAAACAAACCAGAGAAGTTTAACTTCCTACCCTGGTGCTAGGGATCCATGAGGATGATGCCACCTGCACTGCAGCGTGCCAGGACGAAGACGACTCAGATGAGACAAAGCGCTGTTCCAGGACCTCTGATCATCATATGTGCAGCGCTGTCTGCGTCTATGACCATGGAGAGGAGAGAGGGGTCTTCCTGCAGAAGACACATCACTACCCAGCAAAGGGTAGGTCTGAAGGGACCACCAAAGCTTCCCCTGGACTCACCCTCAAGAATATAAGCAGAGATCCCAAGGTTGATGAGACATCCATTTAAGAAAGCAAGTCGTGGACTTAACAGACCATGGTCAGTGGCTCTGAGGATGCTGAGAAGTTACAGAAATTGCCCTTTCCCTTTGCATCTTATTTATATTAAATCTATGCTGTTCACTGCATCTCAATGATTAGAAATAAATATGCTGAAATGGGGCGGGGGGGAGAGGAGGCACAAGCACATGCTTGCCTGAGCAACCAGGGGAGGGAGGGCCATGAAATGGCATTTACCCCCAGCCCTACAGCCCGCTCAGGGGAGGGTGAGGTGGCTTAAAAGTAAGTCTGCAAATTGATACTCTTCCTCCAAGAGGCAGAGCCTACTGTCCTTTCCTCCAAGTGCCCAGTCAGCTGGACTTAATGACTCACCTCTAAGGACTAGTAGAATAAAGCAGAAGTCACAATGTGTGACTTCAGGGACCAGGTCATAAAAAGGTTCTGCGGCCTCCGCTTTAGTGGCTCTCTCTCTTCAATCACTTACTTGGGGGAAGCCAGCTTCCATGGGGTAAGCAGCCAGATGGAAAGACTCATGTAGCAAGAAACTTAGGTCTCCTGACAACAGTCACATGAATACGTTTGGAAGTGAATCCTCCAGCTCCAGTCAAGTTGATGGCTTGACTGCCACCCTGTGAGACAGCCTGAGCCAGACCACCCAGATAAGTCATGCCCAGATTCCTGACCTCGGAAACTCTGTAATGTAATAACTGCTTGTTGTCTTAAGGGGCTAAATTTTGGGATAATTTGTTACATAGCAATAGATAAATAATACGGAGAGATTTAAATATTCAGAGAAGAGAAAGGCAGCTTTAAAGAGTGAAGGCAAGCTGGATGATTCTGGAGGCTTCACTGATTCTTGAAGACCTAATCTGAAAGGAAAGAGCCTTCCTGGATCTTCATCTGGAAAGAAGCTGGAGAGGTTCCCAAAAGGTAGCAAAGGGAACTTGTCTTTTTTTTTCCTGGTGCACATACTACATACAAAGTCAACTTGTTTAAAGATCTTCCAAGCGTGCCACGTGGAATGATAGGAAAGGTATTTAAATCTATGTTACAGAAGTGTCCACGTACAGAAGAGTAATCACGTATTATTTGCTGTTGGAAAATTACATTAAGCCATCACAAGAAGTGCCACAACCATGTATCGGTTGTCTGATCTCTGGAAGGTGCTAACTAGACGTTGTGGGAGCGAACAGGTGGTTCCTGTCTTCAGGGAGCATGGAGTCTTCTTAGAGAGCAGAGAGATACAGGATTCAGCATCTCTTCAACATATATTTCTACACCAGTAATTATGTGCCAGGTCCTGCATTTGCCTCTGGACAGATGACATGAAGTCAGATACAGCACCTGCCCTCAGGATCTTCAAGTTCATGTGGATACAGACAGGTATACATGTCTGTATACATGTATACAGATAATGGCATGATACTATGTGTGGTAAAAGATAAGCCCTGGAGGTTCACAGAAACACACCTAAGAAACATAGAGCAGAGGGAGCTAACGGTCCCCCAAATATTCCATGTGCCCCACTAAACTTCACAGCCTTGCTGGCAGTTAGGTTGAGATCTTGGGGCTCATTGGAGCTGTGAGAAGACGGGTACAAGGCTGTATGTCTAGATGATGCAAATCCAAGGTGGCAGAGCTCCTCTCAGCCTGGGCCCATAAGGACTGTGAAACAGAGCTGCCTCCCCTTCCTGCCGTCAGCATCACAGACATGAATATGGGAAATACACCTTTGCTGGTAAAGCCATGGAGACTCTGGTGCTGGTATGTTTCTGCAACACAGCATAGCCCACCTTTACTGAGACAAGAAACATCATCCGGCCATAGGGTGTAAGGAAGAGTTTCTATAACTTTATTTCAAATATATACGCATTCAGGGGTGTGTTTAGGAGAGAGGAGTGGAGGAAAATGTGGTCCAGGCAGAGGGAACAGAATGTACAAAGGCCCAGAGGCAAGCGAGAGCATACTGTGTTTGAGAGAATGCAAATTACTCGATTTGGCTATAGCAGAGTCTGCAGCAGGGGGATAGTGACAAAGGAGGCTAGAGCTTCCTGGTAAGGGGCTTGGACCCTGTCCTGAAGGCAGTGAGGTTTCTTGGGAGGATTCTGAAGAGGGAAATAACATGTTATGATCAAATACATGCTTCCGGATAACTAACAATACCAGACCAAATCTGAGGGGAGACACAGAAGACGTGGGCACTGCATAGTCTGAAGAAGGGAGGTTTCCCCATGAGTTGTGGTCAACACAGAAGAATCTACTGGAGAGAAAAGATATGGGGCCTTGAAGGGGAGGGAGAAGGACAAAAGGGGAGCAAAGCAGCCAAAAAAGTGAAGGAGAAACGCTCTAGAGACCACTTCACCAACATCCAGTCTTCATATAGGGGAGTATTTAAATGATGAGAAAGGGTGTTTGAGAAGGTCTTGAACATCTGTGTATTAGTTTACTATTGCTGCACTAATTCTGTGTAACAAACAACGCCCAATTCCCAGGGGCTTTATGACTAATTTATTTTTTCCTGCTCTTCAGTCTTCAGTTCAGGAGGGCAGCTCTTCCTCAGACTGTGGGCTGGGCTCAGGTTCACTCATGTGTCTCTTTCTGAGGCCAAGGCTAAAGGGATGGCGGCTACCTGGGACATGCTCTTCTCAGGGTAGATCACAGAGACGGAAAGCCATGCAAACAAATCTCTGGTGGCATCATTCTCACTACTCTTCTCTCAGCCAAGGCAGGTCACATGGTCAAGTTCAATGTCAGTGGGGTGGGAAAGTATACTCTGCTCACATGAGAGGTAAGGCAAAGTTACCCAGCAAAGGCTGAGGTTCACGGTCCTACTGTGAAGAACTGGAAACAGGAGCCCAACCTATTCGAGCCAGTCAGAGAATTTTAACTTCATGGTCCACTGAGGTGTTTGCACATCAGAGTGGCAGGAAGTGGAAACGCTTTAGCTGGGCAGAGATTAGAGGTCTGAAGATGTGGGAAGCTAATGCAACTGTAACTCTAATGGAACAATGTAACTGAGGAGAATGAAGGGGGGTGGTGCCTGAAGGGTGGAGTAAGAGGACGTTAATGACTGCAAATGATGATGACAGACAGGAAAGTCTAGAAGACAAGTCAAAGATGATTCTGACGCCTCTGGTTTGGATGAGCAGAGCTCTGGGTGGCACTGATCATTTAAAGAAGTGGAGCTAATTTGGAAGATGTGCAAAGAAGAGAGGGTTGTGTATGACATGGGGTCCTTATGGTATATTTAATGTAAATGTGGAACAGCCGAGCAGAAACATCTGGAAGTTGGCAAGGTCTGATGAACACCTGGAAGAAAGGCCAGATCTGAATATGTAGAACTGAGGGGCACCCACAGCAAGAAGCAGTTGAGGTTCGCAAGGAAGTGAGCGTAAGGAGAAAGGGTTTAATTTTACAAAAAGGGGAAACGGGGAAGGAGTGGAAGAACAAATATTGTGAGACAAGGCTAGTGACACGACTGCATTTAAACAAACAAACAAGCAAACACTGCAGATAATAATACCTAGGAAGCAACCCTCTCAATATAATTCTCTGAGATATGCCTTTGTCTGCATTAAAATTACTTTGGAATTTTAAAAACAGATGGCATTTCTGTTGCTTTGTAGAACATAATCTATACGACTACAGGTAAAGATATGAATTTACAGATGTTAAAATGCTAGAAGAGAAATGCAGCAGCTGGAGTGTTAATGAAAACATAATCTCTCATGTGTGGAAATAAGCAACATACATTTGCTGTGATGGGGCAACCCTTATGAAACTTCACTGCAGCAGAGTGAAAAATCTGAGCAGAGAAACTTTTCCAGCCAAGAGGGAGAAATGTGATGAATTCTTTTAATTTTCTTTAAACTCAAATGTTCCCTTGCATATGCCAGCATGGCAAGAAGGAAACAAAATTGGCTGTGTACTGGCATTGTACACTTCTTTAAAAATTAAATGAAACCGCTTCATGTATTACTCATCCAATCGTTTATTAATGACCACATTATGTATGATGTCAGGTCTGACATATATAATAGAATCTTAATTGAATCACGGAAACACGTACCAACAAGACAACATCCATCCATTATATGAGAAATGCACACTGCGGCTGACAAAAGACTTCTGTACACACGATGGTCCATGACTAGACATAATACCTATTACACAGTCTTGGCCAATTTACAGCTGAGAAAACAAAGTGTAAAACTGATTAAATGACTTGCCCAGGACGGTGCAGCTGCAACGTCAAAGTGCGTTACTGAAATCCAAGTTGGATGGATGTCCTTTCAACTACATCAAGATACTTATCTACACAAAAAGAGAGTTCTCCTTCCTACATCCACCTCCTCCCCTCCATTAAGACTTCTGTAGGCTATTTATTGCCTAACAGTCAAAATCTAGCATCCTTTGCAGAGCATATCAGAGTCTCTATAATCAGTCCTTCATTTATTATTATCTCAACCTCTATCGCCGCCTTCTCACCCATTTCATCACACCCGTCCCTGAGGACTACAGTTGAAGGATGCTCAGTGCCAATATGGATAATATTTAATATCAGAAATATAAATATTTTACATTTATAGTTTCAAAAATTCACATTATACTTATGTTTTGAAGTGTTTATAAATTTTTGGTTTGAAACTATTCAGTTTTTAATTTCCCTTACTTATTAAATTTGTGAATTCTAAACCATTTAAATTACAATGCTAGGGCTTTCCTGGTGGCGCAGTGGTTAACAATCCGCCTGCCAATGCAGGGGACGCAGGTTCCATCCCTCGTCCGGGAAGATCCCACATGCCGCGGAGCAACTAAGCCCGTGCACCACAACTACTGAGCCTGCGCTCTGGAGCCCGCAAGCCACAACTACTGAGCCCGTGTACTGCAACTACTGAAGCCCACGGGCCTAGAGCCCATGCTCCACTACAAGAGAAGCCACCGCAGTAAGAAACCCGTGCACCGCAACAAAGAGTAGCCCCCGCTCGCGGCAACTGGAGAGAAAGCCCGCATGCACCAACGAAGACCCAACGCAGCCAAAAATACAATAAATAAATAAATTTTTTAAATAAATAAATAAATAAATTACAATGCTACTATTAGCACTTTTATTTTAATATTATGTGGAATAAAAAGTAAAATGCTGGCAATGACACCTTCTCCAGTACAGGAGTCACTAATCACACATCACATTGTTCTTTGAAACATGTCAACATCTAGATATTTTTGTCTTCATTTATTTCCAATCTTTAACAAAGAACTCTCTTCTGGCGCATGTTGAGCAGGACAAAAACCACCCGTGATCACTGAGATACTACAGAAACTTGGACGCTATAGAGAACACCAGCTCGCATCCAGCAAAGTTTGGCATGCCCCCAGGCTACTGCTCAACACGACTATCAGCAAGTCATCCTGGCACATTGTAAATGTAATACTGTAGAGCCCTACCCGTTCACAACAAAATCAAAGATACAAGTTAATGGAAACCCAGGGGGTTCGGGGATGTTGAGTGGGTCAGCAACATGTGTCAGAAATTGCCACACTGCACAATGGAAAACATCCAGACCCATTGCATAGAGCAAAGATATCACACCGTTTCCAACTGCTCTTCTAAAAATATAGATACTGTCATTTCAGCAGGTGGATTTTATAACCACAGGCTATGACTTTTTTGCCATGAAATACTCATTAAATCTACCATTTTATTTTTGTGTTTGATAACAATTACTTGAGAAAAGGTAAAAGGTGAATTCTGAAAGAAGCTTCTAGGGTTTCCAATTACCCCACTTGGTGATGATGACTAATCCATAGTGATAATAACAGAAGTTAATTGCCTTACTATAGACATATATGTAGTTCTTACTCCATATTGCTCATTCCAGCTGCACTGCTGTGTCCACAGAAAACTAACTGGCAGGAAAGAAACAGCTGCTATTATACCCAACCCAAGCAGGTTACATCCAACATCATCTTGGTTTTTTTTTTTTTCCAGAACTCTCCTTAAGTCTTACCTTGCTAGAAGAAGACTGCATCTCTGACTTTTAGGACCCACACGTTTGCTCATGATGCCATCTGATGAAGAAGAGAGGCCCCATATTCTCCCCTTCCTCAAAGCCTTCCTGGTCACTCCAGCCACCAAGAAGAGCTCTCTCCACCAACTCCTAGGCACTACTGTCATACAATCAAGGAATCTCCAAATAGGACAGGATCCTAACTATTTTTACCTGTCCTCAGATGCCTGAGTTCATTTATTTATCTATTCACCAAGCACTTGTTAAGCCTTATTACCCTGCTGCCAGGCACAGTTCTAGACATGAAGATGTAACAGTGGAGGAGACACACAGCCCATTCCGTAAATCTTCTCTGGTCATCTTCTCTGGAGCTGAAGTCTGTCTGCTACTTAGGGTCCCACTTAAGGAATCCTCTCCCTCTTTCACATGACCGCCTTTCAATACATAGCTCATGATGGTGACACTTTCCTTCTTATCTTTTTAGTCTAAGTGTCTCCAACTCTCCTGAACCACTGCACTGTATTTTTAATATCTGCCTACATGTCTCTCTCCCCAACTGAACTGCGAGCTTCAAAAAGTCAAGGTTCACATATTCCCTCTATTCATCTAGAATAGGATTTCTCAACTGCAACACTATTGACTGGATAGTTCTTTATTCTTTACTGTGGGTGGCTGTTCTGTGCATTGTAGGATGTATGACAAGCATCCCTGGCCTCTACACACTAGGTGCCCACAGCAATCCTTCTTCCAGTTATGACAACTGAAAATGTCTCCAGATATTGTGAAAGTGGCCTGGAGACAAAATCACCTCTTACTGGGAACCACTGCTCTAGCACTGTATCTTATAATGGACCACACACTGGTAGACAATTCACATTTACAGAGCAATTTACCATTTGCAAAAATGTTCAAGTACATTGCCTCATTGATGCTCATGATATTTTTGAATTATGTTTTCATGCCCATTTTGGATTTGAGATTCAAACCTGGGTGGTCTGAATCCAGAGCCAGCACTCTGAACCTAGCTGTGTAACCTTGGGAAAGTTACTCAATAGCCACAGTTTCTTCATCTATAAGATGGAGGAAAATGGGCACACCTATCTCAGAGTATTGTGATGAGGAGTAAATGAGATAAACCTGGCACACAAGGGCTCAATAAATCTTGGTTCAGAAATTTTGCCATTTGCAGCAACATGGATGGACTTGGAGAACATTACGCTAAGTGAAATAAGCCAGTCACACAGACAAATACGGTATGACCTCACTTATATGTGGACTCTAAAAAATACAATAAACTTGTGACTATAACAAAAAAGAAGCAGACTCACAGATACAGAGAACAAACTAGTAGTTACCAGAACAAACCAGCAGTTATTAGTAGTTACCAGTAGTTGCCAGTGGGGGCTATATAGGGGTGAGGGAGTGGGAGGTCCAAACTATTGGGTGAAGATTCAAGGTTCAAGGATGGGGGGGATACAACAGGGGGAATATAGCCAGTATTTTGTAATAACTGTAAATGTAAAGTAACCTTTAAAATTGTAAAAAAAATTAAAAAAAAAAACTTGGTTCTCTCTTTATGGAGACTCAAAAGGTGTTAGAACTAAGGACAGTCCTTGATACCACAGGATAGTCACCTTGCAATCACATGAGAAGGGCCTGTCTGTGACATCTGAGAATTAGGCTACATACAAAGATAAACAACAAGTTAAGAAATGAGAAAGAGAGACAGACAGGGAGATGGAGAGTGAGAGAGAGGACGACTGACATTAAATGAACCTCTGGTTCCAACTATGCATGAAATTAATTACGCCCATGGACTCCTTGGTACCTCAACTAATAAATTACCTTTTATGCTTAAGCTGGGTAAAGATGACTTTCTATCTCTATCATATGAAAGGAGTTTAACTAAAACAGATCTTCAGGATGAATGTCTACACTCACCCAAAGAAAACTGTTCCCTTACAATCACGAAACCATTACAGAGACCGTGTATCGTTTAATCTGGTTCAAATCAACAAATGTTTGTTGAGGGGTAACCATACACTCTGATTTTCCCTCTACAGTCTTTGTCTAATTCTGGTTTTCTGAAATTTATAATGGATAAAGGTATCTCAGTTTGGATAATAAATTATATGGCCACACAATTTAATTAGCACTTGTTATATACAAAACAATCTTCTGGGTCCTCTGATGGTATACTGAAAAGATGAGGTCTTCTCTAACCTTATATGTATTTTCTAGGCAGATAGACAGGTAAGCTTAAGCAATGACATAGTGAGGCATGAATGCAGTCCTTTGGAACTGAATTGAAGGGGAAAAGAAAAAAATCCCAGGGCTTGACTGATGACAATTTTGTCTCCCAATGTAGACGTTCATGCATGTTGTATATCACCCTCCTGCAAGCACGTGCACACGCATCTCAATTTTAATACTCTCCTGATCAAAAGGAAGGACAGATAGAAGTATACAAACATCAACATGAAACCATGAAAATTATGACCAACAAAAACAGTCAACACAAGCTGTGCGAAAAAGTTCATCACATCATTGTCACCTCAAGCGCAGTATTTCATTTGTGGCCACAGTTATCATTTTTTGTTTGCATGCTGGAAGCTTTCATTTCAACCAGAATGGAGCTGGGTTGAATATTAAAACCAGACGAGTTACTTTAATACAGCAGAGAAAATTCATCTTCACACCGTAAAATCATTCAGCCAGAAGGTAAATTTATACAAATTTACCTGAAATTATACAAATATATTTTTTCTCAGGTTATAATTCCCTTGAATTATACAGTCTCCTGAAATTATACAAATATATTTTTTCTCAGGTTATAATTCCCTTGCTTTCCAACATTCTGGCTTTTGCTACACCTCTGTTGTATCCATATTAAGTTCACGTTTCTTTTTAAAACACTGACTACTGTTTTAAGGCTGTGATCCTACAGCTTTAATTTACCACTTCTCAGCTTGCAAGAAAAGAAAATCAACTTAGGTAAATATCTCAAGAAACAGATTAACAAAGTAAGCTACTGCTCAAATTTATACACTTATTGCGGGAAGGAGCACATGTGAACACTGAAAAAAAATTTGTTCTCAAAATTGAATGTGTCTGTTATCCTGGCCCACCTATTCCAGGGGAGCAGGATGTAACGCCACATGGAAATGAACATTTTTACAGAACTTCAGAGTTAAAGAGCGTTTCCTCACCTCCATTATTTGATTCATTTCTCTTGCAGGGTTGGGATTTTTTTTTTCCAGATGAGGAAAGAGGCACAGAAAAATGAAAGAACTTGACCTAAGTTACAAGCTACAAAGTGATAGAGTTCAGACTCAGATCCAAGCCCACTGAGCCTATATTCCATGATCTTTCCATCACACCTATTTACATCTGAGCCTTAATTTTGAGACAGCAGGCGGTGTCACCCCCGGGGTGAATTTCAGAAGTCAAGATGGATAGGAATGGGGGAAAGGAGGTTGAAAAGATAAAACATCCGTAGCTACCGCCCACCTGTATAAACTAGGACAAATCATATTGGGTTGGCCAAAAAGTTTGTTTGGGTTTCTCCGTAACATCTTACTGAAAAACCCAAACGAACTTGCTGGCCAACCCAATATTCTGATCCCTATTCCTTCCCTTCCCCACCTACATCCTCTCCCTCAGATCAGTTGTCACATTCACATGCATTCTTCCTACACCCGTATGTGTCTACATATAAAACTGCTGAAGTCATATATACCAGTCCTCGTCTCATTCTGATGCACTTATGAGCTGACTCTGCATGAAAATGCAATACTATAGTAGAAGAATTCATATCCAGCCTGCATTTAGCAGGTAGTTTTGTTGCAACGACAATTAGAGGAAACAGACACCTTCCATCTGAGTCTGACACAGTGCTCATCTGCTCCATACCTTGTGTCTCTCCCCAGAGGAGACACCGCACTGGACCCTGCACAGCCCATGAGCATTTCCTTCTCTGCTTTGTGGGTGAGTCTATACAGGGCAGGAGGACTTTGCCTCATGAAGGCTAATGCATTAATAGTCAAGAAATCCCAAAAGGGAACCCTGCTGCACTGCTGGTGGGAATGTAAATTGATTCAGCCACTACAGAGAACAGTATGGAGGTCCCTTAAAAAACTAAAAATAGAACTACCATATGACCCAGCAATCCCACTACTGGGCATATACCCTGAGAAAACCATAATTCAAAAAGAGACATGCACCACAATGTTCACTACAGCACTATTTACAATAGCCAGGACATGGAAGCAACCTAAGTGTCCATCGACAGATGCATGGATAAAGAAGATGTGGCACATATATACAATGGAATATTACTCAGCCATAAAAAGAAATGAAATGGAGGTATTTGTAATGAGGCGGATGGACCTAGAGACTGTCATACAGAGTGAAGCAAGTCAGAAAGAGAAAAATAAATACCATATGCTAACACATATATATGGAATCTAAAAAAACAAAGAAGGTTCTCAAGAACCTAGGGGCAGGACAGGAATAAAGATGCAGACATAGAGAACGGACTTGAGGACATGGGGAGGGAGAAAGGTAAGCTGGGACGAAGTGAGAGAGTGGCATGGACGTATATACACTACCACATGTAAAATAGCTAGCTAGTGGGAAGCAGCCGCATGGCACAGGGAGATCAGCTCGGTGCTTTGTGACCACCTAGAGGAGTGGGATAGGGAGGGTGGGAGGGAGACGCAAGAGGGAGGGGATATGGGGATATATGTATATGCATAGCTGATTCACTTTGTTATACAGCAGAAACTAACACACCATTGTAAAGCAATTATACTCCAATAAAGATGTAAAAATAAATAAATACATAAATAAAAGAAATCCCTCCACAAAACTGGTCAAGAAGTAGAGTGTGGAGGGTACTTCAGTCCAATCATAATACCATAGGGAAACATCACATTTGAGAATACAATTAGATTCAATATAAAGAACTGAAGTGAAAATAAAAACCAAGACCTGTGTCTGCATGCTTTTGTCTCCATCTTCAAGGGTGAGACACAGGCCAATAAGTGAGCAAAGGGAGACAGGCCCCGCCCAGGGGAAACGGGTCACACAAACTATCTCACCTGCGCCAGACGCTGGGCAGAAGAGGCAACCACCATACACGTAATTAAAAATAAATCAGCTAAAATTTTAATTAACTCGTTAAAGGTTAATTGTAGACTAGAGCCTCCGTCTGCGATACCTAGAGGCCGCAGACACAAGGGGAATCCACACTTTCTCACAGCCCTCCACTGGGGGCTCACAAGAAATACTGGGGATAAAAAAGGACCCCAGAGACACTCCCACTTGGTACAGAATCCCAAAGCAGGGGATGATCAGTGGCTGCTGGGAGAAAGGAACAAAGCCCTACCCACTTTCCCAGACCCCTCTTTCCTACAAAGCAAAAGTCTTAAGCTGCTGGGGGTGAGACAACAAACTCTGTCACTGCCAGGCCTCAGACAAAGAACCAGTGCAACTGGGGTACGGGTAGAGGAAACCCCACCCCTAGGGAAGGGCTGAAAACTGTCCTGGACCAAAAAGCCTAGAGCAAGGGGAGGTCTGCTGTGATTGAAGAGCAGGCAAGAAACTCCCACCTCTACGTCCAGCAAGAGATCCAAGTCAGAGTTCTGTTCCCATGAAAAGAAAGGAGGAATGTGAAGAAAGCATCATTCCTGAGACCCAAGTGCTTGGGGCCTATGTAAACCTGAGGCTGGGCCAGGACAACAGAGAACCCTCCTTACCCCACCCCCCATGAGGCTAAAACTGAGTATGGGACAACAGCAGGCTGACCCTGGAGGAGGGGCAGAGCCTGGGATGCCATCTCTGCTACCAGTGTGTGGGAACAGGCAAGAGCTGAGGATGGGTGTATAAAACACATATCCATGGGTCCATACATGGTCAAATACACACATAACTAATACATGGGGGAGGGGGAGGGATAAATTAGGAGGTTGAGATTAACATATACACAGTACTATGTATAAAATAAATAACCAACAAGGACCTACTGTATAGCACAGGGAACTCTACTCAATATTTTGTAACAGCCTACAAGGGAAAAGAATCTGAAAAGGAATATATATACACACACACACAGTATATATAAAAAGAACAGATATACATATATATGTATAACTGAATCACTGTGCTGTACACCTGAAACTAAATGATATTGTAAATCAACTATACTTCAGTTTAAAATAATAATAATAATACTAATAATACATGGGGGAGAAGAAGGAAGTCCCAGTGCAGAATTCTAAACCCATTATGTGGATACTTTACCCTCAAAGGGTGGAGCCTACTTCCCCACTCCCTAACTGTGGGCTGCACATGGGAAGTACAGTATGTAAGTGGGGAAAAGAGAAGTAGCTTACAGCGCTGAAACCTGGTAAGCACTACCTCAGCCATGATCAAGGTCAAAGCAACCACAGTAAGTCATATTAACAGCATGTACCCTTGGTGGGACATGATATGATGAGAGTGGCACTTTACCTCTGTGCTGTCCCTCCCAAGAATCCACCACTCCAGTCTAATCATGAGAAAAAAAAAAAAATCAGAGAAATCTCAGTTGTGGGACATTTGACAAAATAACTGACCAATATTTCTCAAAACTGTCAATGTCATGAAAATCGGGAAAAGTCTGAGCAACTGTCACAACCCACAGGAACCCAGAGGCATGTCAACCAAACATAATGTGGTTCTGGACAGGATCCCAGAAAAGAAAAAGGGCATTCCATAAAAACTAAGGAAATTAGTCCAGAATAATAATGTAATTAATATTGGTCCATTAATTTTAATAAATGTACCATAGAGATGTAGTAATGATAGTAAAACTTTTTGAATTCTTTATATTCTACATTTTACAGGTAACTTTATACGCAAATAATGATAATAATACTGTTTCAATATTGTACCAAAATGTACCCTACTAATGTGAGATATTAATAAGTGAAGCAGGGTATAAAGTATATGGGAACTTTCTGTACCATCTTTGCATTTTGGCTATTTATCTAAAATTGTTCTAAAACTAAAAGTTTATTAAAAAGTAAGGTCAACATAAAGGATCAGTCAGACTAACAAATAAACAGACATTTTTACTGCCAGCAAACATGTGCTCTAAGAAATGGCAAAGATCCTCTTTGGGCAGAAGTAATATGGTCCCAGACAGAAACCTGCATTTACAGAAACAAAATAAGAGATCTGGATATGATCCAAATTAAGGTAAGAGTAATTTTTTTTCTTACTTCTAATGGCTCTTAAAAAAAATTCACTGTCTAGAGCAAATGTCATGACATTGCTTTGCAGTGTTTATAACAAAGTAAACGTATAGTGACAGGAGCACTAAAGATGGGAGGGAGGAGTTTAAGATTCTTGCACTTCAGGTCCCATAAGTCTACCTGAAAGTAGACTGTGACAAGTTTAAAGAGTAATGCAAAAGATTAAATTGCAGAATTACAGTTGCCACCGCAAAGTCAACTCATGACTCAAGGAGTAAGTCATGAAATAATTCAGAAAAGCATTTGAGGAAAAGACCAAGAAAGAAAGGAAATGAAGAAAGCAACAGTCACATTATTTGTCTGCTGAGGTTTTTTTTTTTTTTTTCTTCCTGGTTTTTATAACTAGAGAGATAATAATGTTTAGAAGCAACAACCCCCAAAAGACTAATGATACAATGATTTTTACCCATAAAGCTTTAGGACTATGATTTTGCTTAATGCCTTTTTGCCTCTCTGCCTTGCTTGGGGCAGCAGGAATTAAAGGTGTTAAGCTGAGGTACATACTTTTACAAGACTTCATAACTCTGGACCCTCTTGAGAAGGTAGGGAAAGATTAGGGAGGTGATTATTCAGGAGAGGAGTGAAAACAACATAAGCCGACCAGGCCTGGTTTCAGCTCTTAACCTCTTCAGGGTGTGACTTTGGGCAATGCTGGACTTGACAGAACCCTTAACTGCTCATTATATCCTGAGGCTAATACCCTCTACTTTACAGGAAAGTTATAAGGATGAAATGACTGCACACAGTAGGTTATCAACAAACAAACATTAGCTGCCTTCGCTAAGAGAAAGTGCAGATGAAGTATATTTTACTCAAAACTAGGGATGAGATTGAAAACATGTAACAGACAAGACAGTACAGGCACTGTCCAATCAGAGAGATACCACAACCCATTCACAAAGATTCCACCATGAAAAATTTCACCAGGACTTCGCCAGGTCAGACTGTCTGATTCTCAGCTGTGCCTGAAACTACCAGTGACTGATTTCTAATGCTGACCCAACCTTCCCGCCCTCATTACTGTGGACTACTTCAAACAGAATACTTTACTATTTTTTATTTGTTTCTGTGACAAGAAAAGCAAACACCATTAAAGAACCTACCTCTATATAAAGGCTGAATTTTAAGTGTTTGGCAATAAATGAACTGTGGTGTCATATTATGCTGTGCAGATATTTGTTATTTCTCTTCTAACTGGAAGCCCAGGGTAGGATGTGGGCCTATCTCTAAATTTTATTGTTAGTCTTCTCTTGTACTGAGTTCCTCCTCTCCCTCTTTCCCCTCTCCTTCCTCCCCCTCCTCCTCCATCTCTTTCTCCTTTTTTCTCCCCCTCCTGCTCTCCTTCCCCCTCCTCCTCCTCATCCCTATTTTTCCTCCTTTTTTAAAAAAATCTCTTCAAGACGTTAAAGCTTTGACTTATATGGTAGGTATACATCCACCAGCTATTTAGTCTAATTTTTGTCTGTTTAATTTTTTTTCTTTGCTTGATTTTAATTAATTTGTCCAATTAACAATTACTGAAGATCAACAAGATACAAAGTGCCAAACCACAACAGTAAACCTATAAATACACATATGGAGTCTTGGAAGAATTTCCGGTAGTGGAGACAGATTGGGTAAGCCGCTAGAACGGTCACCATCCAAAGTGAGACACTGACACATTAATGTCTTCGCCCGTATGAGAGGGTTGGCAACATGGTTGTGAAAAGGGAAGCGTGAGTGAGAAATCAAGAGAACTAAGCAAAAGAAATGCAAAGCCCAGGAGGAGAGCAGAAGAGAGCGCTCTCCTAAGAGGCCACCCTGAGTTCCTGGACCACAATCCAGGGTCTGAGCCTCAGCCTGGCCAAAGTCGCAGAGTTCCCCGACATGGGACAGCTGACTTGTGCCAATCGAATGGAAGGGATGGAGCATGTGGACACAGGCCACCTTGGTTTCCAATGGGGGTCACCATGTTCTAATGCCTAGAGATCTCAGTTCCCCATCTGGGGCCCCTCCTTCCCAATTCAGAAGACCGACACATCGAAAGGTGGCTATGTCACAGACTGAAAGTTACATTTCCTATGCTAAGTGCCCCCAGAACTCGGCAACTGCAGTTCTAAATGCGTGGGATAGCATGTCCCATGCTCAACAATGAGGAGAAGCCACCTTGGTCCCAGCAATCAGGAAAGCACCTTGTCCCAGGCCAAGGAGGCACTGGAGACTCAGTAAAGACAGAAAACAGAAATATGTGGTTTTCCTTTAAAATACACATATATTTTCTTTGCCTTCAGCCACCTTAATTTCTTGCTTCCTACAACACCTGAGATGCTTAGTAACGCTCAAAATACCTGAATTTTTCCGCTGCCTGAGGACTCATCAGGAGCTGGTTTAATCTTCATCCCACCCACTCATCCACGAGCAACTGGAGGAATATTTCTGTTTACATGAATGTACTGGCCAAGGTAAAAGGACCTGCCATCTTAAATGACTTCTGCAGAAACCATAACTCTGGGCTATACAAAGAAATCTGCTGATCTCATCGGGGTCATGGATAACAAATCCTCATGTCACTTCATCATCAGAGCACCAGCCTGCAGCCTGCCCTTCTGGCTGCGCTCTGAAGATTTCACGATGAACCATGACAGACACACAGCAAATATCAAATAAGGCCAATCTTAGGCTGGATCCTGGCCTCTGAAGGCACTAAAACCTGGACCCTATTTCTGCTGATAGCGTATTCCCAAAAAGATAAAGATCCCTTTGGTTCAATCATTAATGTCTCCTTTAAGAGTTTGGTTTTGTTACACTTGCTTTTGGCAACACCATAAATGGAAAATGGGGACTCATATGGTCTAGAATGGAGGTAATTGGTCTGGATTCCTCAGCAGTAGAGCCATAGACAGAGACCTTGAGGGGTATGATTCAAGAAAAAAAGGGTGGACATTTTTAAGGGAAACTTCATTAAGGTCATGGTAAAAACTCATGGATTATCCCCGACCTGCAGTAAGAATTGATTTTTGCCAGTGGAAGGTGCTGGACACACACTGCCAACATCTAGCTCTTGGCTTTCTAGACTAGCTCTGTTCTAACCATGCCCTTCTTACGATCTTTTTCCACCTGGATATAATTGCTCCTATTTCCACTTACTGTTTTACAGTCATTTGTTCTGTCCTGTCCCCTGAGAAATGCAGGCTACCTCGATTGTATTTCTGCAAACTTCCTAGTCACCTGTATATCACTTTTTGGTCTACTCCCTCAGATGAATAATTTCATCCACTCTGCATATATTTTAGGTTGACTCTGAGAAGGCGGGTGCTCTACTGACCTCAGGAATATGCGTATGTAGTAGTTTCAACTCAATCCAATTATTGTGGATTACTGTGCAAATAATTTCATCTGTCTCACTCTGGTTTCCTCATCAGTACAATAAGAGGACTTAACTCAATGACCTGAGAGCGCTCCCATCCCATCCTTCTGTGACTACATGTATTCTTTCTCCTTTCTCCATTATGAGCACTAAACATAGAGAGATGGAGTAGGTAACCGTAATATGATAACCATGTATTATTAAGAGGTAAAAGTTCCATATATGCATTAAAAAACAAGGCAAACATTAAAATATCCATAGGCCAAAGAAACAGAATTCTTTCTACAAACGTATAAAATCACCGCCTTACCACAAATCCAACTTAATGCAAGGCGCAAGAATATCAAAGACGTATTCAACATGTTCCCTTTAAATATTGCTGTTAAAACTGTTTATACCCTTGAGAATCATTTTTATTGCTCTAGGAGCCACTGTTTTCCTGAGGGAACACATCTCTGAAACCCTTGTCAAGAGGAAAGAAAGGTTCAATTTACAAAAAACTGACTTACAAACAACTCTGAGATATATATTGCATGCAACCCCTTTCTGAATGTGCTCTTAGTCGTCCCCTGGTGGCCGACTGGAGCCAATGCAAGCTTTATGAGAACACAAGTCCCACCACCAGCTCTGCAGCTCCAGCCCATCTTAAGACGTGATATCATCACAGATTGCATCTGAAGCTAAATTAGATATCATTCACCTCCACTTACTTATTGTGAACCATGCGACTAATGGCAAAAGTCTCGAGAGTTTTGCCCAAGATCACAGAACCGGTCACAGGCTGAGCGGGAACCATTTGGGAGCCAAATGATCTGACAACCAAAGGTCCCACGAAGCTTTTTAAGGACTCCCAGCTCTCAGCACACCAAGAAGCCTGTGCTTCCTTGTTTTCTTCTTCTATTGTGAAAACATACAAAACAGCAAAACCGCAATTGCAAGAATTGTATGCCCTCATTGAGCTCATCTGGTTTAAATGCAGAGTGCTGTGATCCTTGTCATTTATTATCCAGAACTAAAACTCCTTCGTGTGTTTCGAAAGAAGGAAACGAAACAGCAGAATGAGGATGCGTAAGTCCCTTTAATTACTGTTCACCAGTCTCAGCGGGACAGCGTGCCAAGGGCTTCTCTGGCCACCAGCCTGTGTTCCAGACACGGAGCCCCAGCCTCAGCACTGCCAGGGATGCTGAACAGCCCTGCCGGGTTTTCAGCAAGTCAATCCGTCAAACTAGAACTGAGAACGCGCCGAACACTACAATCCCTGCAAATACAAAGGAAGGATGACACAGGCAGACCTCATTTTATCGCACTTCACTTTACTGCACTTTTTTTTCAGATTGAAGCGTTGTGACAACCCTGCATCCAGCACGTCTATGGGCACCATTTTCCCAAGAGCATTTGCTCACTTTGTGTCTCTGTGTCACGTTTTGGTAGTTCTCACAGTATTTCCAATTTTTTCATTATTATTATATTTGTTCTGGTGATCTGTGATCTCTGATGTTATTACTGTCATTGTCTGGGGATGCCATGAACTGTACCTGCATAAGACAGCAAACTGAACGGATAAATGTTTTTTTCTGACTCTTCCACTGATCAACCATCCCCTGGTTTCCCTCCCTCTCCTCAGGCCTCCCTATTCCCTGAGACACAACTATATTGAAATTAGGCCAATTAATAACTCAATGGCTTTTAAGTGTTCAAGTGAAAGAAGAGCCGCAAGTCTCCCACTTTAAATCAAAACCTAGAAAGGATTAAGCTTTGTGCAGAAGCCATGTCGAAAGCCAAGACAAGCCGAAAGGTAGGCCTCTTGCACCAAACAGTTAGCCAAGTTGTGAACACAAAGGAAATGTTCTTGAGGGAAGTTAAAAGTGCTATACTCCAGTGAACATGTGAATAATAAGAAAGCAAAACAAACTTACTGCTGCTATGGAAAAAGTTTCAGTGGTCTGGAAAGAGGATCAAACCGGCCACAATGTTCCCTTAGGCCAAAGCCTAACCCAGAGCAAGGCCCTAACTGTCTTCAATTCTGTGAAGGCTGAGAGAAGCAAGGAAACTACAGAAGAGAAGTTTGAAACTAGCAGAGGTCACTTCATGAGGTTTAAGGAAGGAAGCAGTCTCTATAATACAACAGTGCAAGGTAAAGCAGCAAGTTATCCAGAAGATCTAGCTAAGATAATTAATGAAGGTGGTTACACTAGACAAAGATTTTCAACGTAGACAAAACAACCTTCTGGTCTAAGTAGACACCATCTAGGACTTCCATAGCCAGAGAGGAGAAGTCAATGCCTGGCTTCAAAGCTTCAGAGGAGAGGTTGACGGTCTTGTTAGGGGCTAATGCAGCTGCTGACTTCAGTCGCAGACAATGCTCATTTCCTGTTCCCAAAATCCTAGGGCCCTTAAAATATATGCTCAATCTACTTTTCCTGTGCTCCATAAATAGAACAACGAAGCCTGGATGACACCTTTTTACACCATGGTTTACTGAAAATTTTAAGTCCAGTGTTGAGAGCTACTGTTCAGAAAAAAAGATTTTTGAAATAGTGCTGCTCATTAACAATGTACCTGGTCACCCAAGAGCTTCAATGGAGAGGTGCAATGGCATTAAAGTTGTTTTCATGCCTTCTAGCGCAACATCCATCCTGCAGCCCATGGATCAAGGAGTAATTTCGACGTTCAAACCTTATTATTTAAGAAATACGTTTTGTAAGGTCAGAGCTGCAATAGTGATTCCTCTGATGGTTCTAGGCAAAGTAAACTGAAAACTGTCTGGAAAGGATTCACCATTCTAGATGACATTAAGAATACTCATGATTCTTGGGAAGTGATCAAAATATCAACATTAATAGAAGTTTAAAAGAAGTTGATTCCAACCCTCAGGAATGTCTTTGAGGGGTTCAAGATTTTAGTGGAGGAAGTAACTGCAGATGTGCTGGAAACAGCAAGAGAACTAGAATTAGAAGTGGAGCCTGAGGATGTGACTGAATTGTTTCAATCTCATGCTAAAACTTTAACAGGTGAGAAGTGCTTTCCTACGGATGAGCAAAGAAAGTGGTTTCCTAAGATGGAACCTACTCCGGGTGAAGATGCTGTGAAGACTGTTGAAATGACAACAAAGAATTTAGAAAAATTACGTAAATTTAGTTGATGAAACAGCCGCAGGCTTTGAGAACACTGACTTCAATTTGAAAGAAGTTCTACTGTGGGTAAAATGCTATCAAACAGCACTGCATGCTACGGAGAAATCATTCACGAAAGAAAAAGTCAATCGATGCAGCAAACTTCAAAATTGTCTCATTTTAAGAAATTGTCACCAACCTTCAGTACCTACCACCCTGATCCGTCAGCAACCATCAACATCGAGGCAAGAACCTCTACCAGCAAGAAGATTACAACTCACTGAAGGTTCAGGCGATGGTTAACATTTTTTTTAGCAATAAACTGTTTTTTTAATTAACGTATGTACCTTTTTTATTAGACATAATGCTATCGCATACTTAATAGACTAAAGTATTAAGTATAGCTTTTATAGGCACTGGGAAACCAAACAATCTGTGTGACTCACTTGATTACAATATTCACTTTACTATGGTGGTCTGGGACCAAAACCTTAATATCTTCGAGGTATGCCTGTACTTCGGTCGTTTGAAATGGTTTTCTCAATGCTGGACATCTCCTCATGGGAGATGGTTCAAATCCTAGGACTGTTCAAGTCTTGAGTCAGGATTACATGCACCAGAATGGTTCTCGTGACCATCCTAATGGATTTCCAAGTGATCCCAAACTGACAGATCGGAACACAAATGCCATGGAAAACAAAAATGATAGAGATTGAGGATAGAAGATGTTAGGATCACCAGGAGATCTAAGTCTTACCTGTTAGATCCATGTACTTTTTTTACTGGTGGGTCCAAAATCTAAAGCTCAGCACCTACCCTTCCTTTCAGATCATCAGGTTACAAACAGGTTCTTTCTACTCATTCATTCCAATTAAGTGTTTAATACTCTTGAACATCTCTAAGAATTGGATGTTTTTTTCCAATAATAAAATCAGACAAGGGCCACAGTAACAAGCACAGGGGGGATTTACAGATTCTGAAAAGTTGATCAGGTAGTTGAAAAACCTTAACACACATCTCACCAAAGAAGATATACAGGCGGCAAGTGAGCATATGAAAATACGCTCAGTATCATTCGTCATTAGGAAATTGTGAATTGAACGAGTTGCCACTACACACCAATCAGGATAGCTTTTTTTTAAACCTGACAATACTGACTGTTGGCAAGGAGGTGGAGCAAAAGAAACTCTCTCTCACTCATTGCTGGTGGGAATGCAAAATGGTACAGCCACTTTGGAAGACAGTTTGGCAGCTTCTTATAAAACCAAACATACTCTAACCATACCATCCAACAACTGTGCTCCTAGGTACTTACCCAACTGAGTTGAAAACTTATCTCTGCGCTGTGAAATTCACAGTATCTTTATTCATAGTTGCCAACAACAGAAAGTAACCAGGATGTCCTTCAATAGGTGACTGGATAAACAAACTATGGTTTATCCATATAGCAGAGCAGTATTCAACATAAGAAAGAAATGAGCTCTCAAACCATAGAAAGACATAGATGAATATTAAATACATAATGCTAAGTAAAAGTAGCCACTGTAAAAATGCTCCACACTACATGATTAGAATTATATCACATTTTGGAAAAAGCAAAGCCGTAACAACAGTTAAAAAACAAAAAAAAAGATCAGTGGTTGCCAGGGGTCCAGAAGGTGGGGAGAAGGGTTGAATAGGTAAAACATAGGGATCGTTTAAGATGGTGAAACTGTTCTGTAAGATACTGTAATGGCGGGTACGCGACTCTATGCATTTGTCAAAACCATGAAACTATAGAGAACGAGGAATAAACCTTCATGGGTACAAATTTTTAAAGAATCATTTAGTATGAAACAACCTAGGGTAGAGGAGAAAGGTGCTAATCTAAGTAACTTTGGAAATAAGTGGAATCTGTAAGACTAAAGACAAAGTAAATTGTATGTAAGCTCTGTACTCCTGTTGATAAACTTCCTTCTCACAAGTACAGGTTAACAATTCTGACACTGCTACACGTGTTACACTGGAATTAAACAATTTAGTGAACTGTTTATTTAACTCAGATGGCAGATGGTGGGGGCAGGTGTCTCACTACTGGAGTGGGAGTTTGCAGATAAATGTGGGGAGAAGGCTAGAACTACCCATGTGGTAATGGATTAGATTTGGAGACATCAGTATGAGCTCCTATTTAGATTAAGATAGATATAGTGACATAGAAAATATTTATAGATATGCGCATAGACACAGGTTAGCATGTACACACACGTTAAGTCCTTGCTGTCATCTGACAGGGCCTAGGTGTGACAACACCCAAGAGTTAGGGCACTCCCAGCATCCAGATCTTGGTTTCTTACACCGTTCTCCAAGGAAAGGAACCACGGCTCATTGGAGCAATGGTTAATTCAGGGACTGGAGCAGGAAATAAGCAAAAGTTGAGCCTGTAGTAACATCTTGTAGCAAAAATAGTGATAAAATGTAAGGAGGTGTTTAAAAAAAAACAGCCACACTGATGATGGAAAGTCAAAGGAATTCAGGAATCAACTGAAAGAGCTCCTGATGGAACAATCTGAACAAGAAAATTAAGTAATATTGGATCAGAACCCAAAGTATAAAATAAATATCCATGAGTTCATACTGATAGAAATCAATGGCTGAATACACAAATAAATAACACATGGGGGAAAAGAGGCAAATCTCTGTGCAGAATTCTAAATAACTTACACAGATACTCTACCCTCAAAGGGGTGGAGCTTAACTGCCCACACCTTAAGGTGCACACAGTGACCTCCTTAAAGAGAGGACAGTATGCCAATGGGGAAAACAGGAGTAACTTTACAGTGTTGAAACGTGAAAGACACTACCCCAGCCACGATCAAGGTCAACATCAACAGTAATAAATGTTGATAGTACTTACACTAGATATGATGTGATGAAGATGGCACTTTACCTCTGTGGTCTAATTCCCCAAATTCCAAAACCTCAGTCTAATCATGAGAAAAATATCAGAAAAATCCCAACTGAGGGACATTCTTCAAAATAATTGACCAATATGCCTCAAATTTGTCAAGGTCATCAAAAACAAGAAAGGTCTGAGAAACTGTCACAGCCAACGGGGACAAAAGGAGACATGAAGACTAACTGTAATGTGGTTATCTTGGATGGGATCCTGGACCAGAAAATGGACATTCATTAAAGACCAAGGAAATGTGAATAAAGTATAGGCTTTAGTTAATCAGAATGTGTGAATATTGGTCCATTAATTATAACATGGACCATATTAATGTAAGATGCTAGTAAGAGGGAAAACTGCATGTGGGGTATATAGGAAAACTCTTTACTATCTCCACATTTTTTCTCTAAATATAAAACTCTTCTAATATAAAAGGTTTAAAAAAATAATAATAAGGTGACCAGTGGAAGCGGTCCCTGTAAATGGTGTCATTTGCCTACTTGATTTAACGACACCAATCAGCTCTCCCAGCCTCTCCTTCCTCCTTCATTTTCTAAATTGTCTGTTTACTCACTAACACACACACCCCAGCAGAACCACCACCACCACTGCCTACTTCTTTCTTTCTTTACCCCAGAGAAAGGAAGAAGAAATGTGAGACAATGGAAGCACAAACGCACTGAATATGTATGTTGATTTGGGCAAGGGTCTGAAACAAAATACAATTTAATCTAAGAGAAAAAGCCCAAAGACCGTATCCCTGTTCTCAACAGCTCAAGGCTTCACCTAGGAAAGACACCTTAGCGCATTACTGTGACAGAGAAGAACAAACCTGACTCCACACTGGATCTATTCCTTTAGTTCTAACCCTTGTGCTCTGCTGCCTGTGCTTAGTCATGTGGGCTCTGCACGTCTGTAAAACAATGTTGCCTATGGCCTGAAATATACAGGATAGCCCATTCTCAAGGCTCTGACCTTTAGAGGTATAATACTTTTCCATTCATAGATTAAAAGTTGCAGAACAGAGAATAACATTTGTCTTGCTGGAGGTTTACAGGAACACTGTGACCAGACCTACATGGACAACTGCAAGAACAAAAAATTCTGGAACCAAGTCTGTAACAACCAGCCAGACACCCCCTGCCCTTTTAGTATGAAAGAAGCCTGAATTCTATCTCAGGGAAGATGGTTCTTTGAGACATTGGTCCATCATGTTCTTGCTCTGCTGGCTTTCCGAATAAAGTCACTATTCCTTGCCCCAACGCCTCGTCTCTTGATTTACTGGCCTGTCATGTGGCGAGCAGGACGAGCTTGGACTCGGTGACATTACCAAGTGGATCAAACCAGCTTATAAATAAGAGTCAAAAATTTAATTATTGCTTTTTCACGAGCCAGTCAGAGGTGGATAGGGCAACGAAAGGTGGATTTGTTAGGTTTATTTTGGGCTATAATAGAAAACCCAAAACAACAGGGACCTTAAAATGGTACAAGTTTTCGGATGTCCCTGGGGGCACAGTGGTTAAGAATCCGCCTGCCAATGCAGGGGACGCAGGTTCCATCCCTCGTCCGGGAAGATCCCACATACCGCGGAGCAACTAAGCCCGTGCACCACAACTACTGAGCCTGCGCTCTAGAGCCCGTGCACCACAACTACTGAGCCCGTGTGCTACAACTACTGTAGCCTGCGTGCCTAGAGCCCGTGCTCCGCAACAAGAGAAGCCACCGCAATGAGAAGCCGCGCACCACAACGAAGAGTAGCCCCTGCTCGCCGCAACTAGAGAAAGCCCGCATGCAGCAACAAAGACCCAACGCAGCCAAAAATAACAAATAAAAGAATAAATTTATTTTTTAAAAGGTACAGGTTTTTTTTTTTATCTCTCCAATGTAAAGACAGGAAATCTAAGATGGACAGGGCTGCTCTATTACTACCATCAAGAACCCAGATTCCTTGCATCTTGTAACTCAGTCATCCTTGGCAAATGGTGTATACTCATGGCCCAAGATGGTTCCTCCAGCTCCAGTCAACATGGAGGGAAAAAAATGGGAGGCGAAGGAGAAGCACATCCTCTCCATGGAACTATCCTAGAAGTGAAAGTTACTATACACACTATATTGTACTGGTTAATACCATGTGACGTGATCGCTTCTGGCTGTAAGACAGGGCAGGATATGTCACGTTTATTCCATGTGGCCATGTGCTGGTCTAAAAATCTAGGGTTCTATTAACAGAGAAGAAGGAAAAACATGTATTAAGGAACTAGCAGCCCCTGACACAGAAGGGACCCAGTCAAGGTCCACGAAGAACTATTCCTTACCGCCAACACTGGTCAGGAGCTTAGTAAATATTGTTCCTCTGTTTAATACACACCTCTATCGTCTCCATCCCTCTTTTTCCTAGACCAATTTTACTCATTATTCTGCTCTCACCATACACATCAATTCTTCTGGAAAGCCTTGATTGACCTCATGACCTACGACCTTAACAGCTTACTGACTAGGGGAATTGCCCTCTTCTGTACTCTCATTACACCAGCTCATGCTCTCTGGCAGCACATAGCACATTCAGTGGTAATCACTTCTCCCACTCAACCATAAGCCCCACTAAGGCAGAAACCATGTCTATCTTACTTATCCTGACAGCCTCAGGCCTGGTCTACGGCGCTGAGTAAACACTGCTTGAACAACTATGTGCATGGAAGTTTTGTTAGCTCTTCCAATGAACCAGTAGCTGCTGTGAATACTCACAGTTGCCTTAACCATTTGGTCTCCCCAGCATGTACCACAATGCCTGGAATAGAGAGCTGAAAATAATACGGTTGAGTCTGAATTCAGAGAGATGATATCACAGAGAACTCAGGGAGGAGAAACTTCCCCAAAGACGTGGCTTTTTAGGGCTTACTTCCTCCGATTCACTTGCCTCAGAAGCCACGTGTTCAGGTCACCCTGTGTGATATGAAAATTCACATAAACACGAATTACCTATTTACAAAAAAACAAGGGCACCGCTGAGATGTTAAGGAGCAGACATAAAAATCCTTAAGGATGAATATTTGTGGTCAATTTTTGTAACCATATCAAAGCCATAATCCATGTGGCCGAGCTCAGAGTAACAGGAAGGTTTTTAAATCTGTTCAATAACCAAAGCATGATCTCACAATAATTTCAACATCTTTATCTGTGTTTCTTAAATACCATAAAAAATATTTATTAGTACCGTTTCCTTTCATTACCTTCCCTCACACATCATTACTAGTCCTGTGCGCTTCTCTCCAAAATGTCACTAACAAGTCCCTGCCCCCAACTAACATGATTAACTCCTGCTCTTCTGCTTTCTCGCCACTTTGTGAAAATGACGACCCTGTAGCCAAGTTATCACGTCCCCAGGCCGAAGGGTCATTCGACTCCCATTACCGCAATTTAGTCACATAAGAACGGTGGAAAGTACACTCAGTTGGATTATTCATTTTTTGCCTTAATATGTTTTGGGGAAAAACTCAATCATTAATATATGTGTCTCCAGTTCCTTTTTCCTCTCTCTTACCCACTGAAGAAGGTAAGCCCTTGCCCGTCCATTTGGTGTCCTCTCCTGCCCTTCCAATTAGTGGCAGGAGAGGACACCAAAACTGTGTGTTTTTGACACTATGGTCCTGGGAGTTATACCTCCAGGCCCAACCTTGAATCCCAGGCCCTCCAGTGAGGCTGTTAATACCTAATTCCCTGAGTTTCTGCCATATAAAGCCAGAATAGTCTGTATTTCCTAAAACTCAGCTTGACTTATTCAATCCTGATCTGAATTTTTTTTTTTTTATGAATACTAAGTGCTGGAATCATAAAGGAAGGAACAAAGGGAAAATCTATGTATAGATATGCAGACCCTTAAGGTAACTATCAAGCCTCAACTAATGAATGGGGAAAGAAAGAATTGTAAGGTGTCCCGGGCGCTGCCAGGTTTAATGCGTGCTGTTCACGAGTAACTTGTGATGCTAAGAGAATTGTCTTTACACGTGAACACTGAACAGAACAGTACAGCTACAGCTGTGCATTACACAGATTTAGATTAATTAAATTAGAACTTCTCTGAGGCCTCTTCAAAGTACCTAATGCAGTACTTTGTTGCCCAGTGAACTCCTGGTGAAATAAACAATTCACCTTGTGAAATAAACAATTCACCTTGTGAAATAAACAATTCACCTGGTGAAATAAACAATTCAAAAGTCTTAGGAACAAATTTAAACCTAAATTAATTAAATAATTTATTTATTAATTAATTTATTTATTTAGCATGTAAAAATGCTTTCACGCCCCTTTACACCCCTCCATACGCACAGAAAGCTTTTCAAATCAAAACACTGCTTACTTCCTGCCAAGTTTTTTTTTTTAACTTTTAAGATCTTTTAAAATCTTATTCCAAATATAGTTATTACATTTCCAGTAAAAAAAAAAAAAAAAAAAAAATTTCATATTTAAACTTTCAAAAAGAAAATGAGCCCAGCAGGCACCCACCAAAGAAACTGCATGCTGAAATAGAACAAAAAGATAAATATTTGCACATAAAATATTAGATTTATCCTTTCCTACAAGTGAGAAAGCTCCGTTGATTTTTCTCAAGTCCAAGCCATCAGGTTAATTAAAGGTCTAATGATGTAATCTAGCTCACTTTTGATGAGCTCTCTTCTTTCTTTGAGCCTTTTATTTTTTACATTATAGATGTTAAATCTGCTTTAGCAAGTCTGGGAACAACTTGGGTTACTGATCTTCCGAAACCCATTAGCTGGGAGCTGGCCTTTTAGATCCATGGCAGAATATGCAATGCCTACCTGGGAGCTGTTGAAAGCCCAACCCACCACTTGAAATGAAAATCAAGGTGTTATGCAAGTGTAGAGAGGAAGAAGTTGTGAAAGAGAAATAAGAATGAATGGCTCATGGACCTCCTTTCACATCCTGGCTATGCCAAGTGATAACGATCCCACATCCTTGCTCCCATTTAGGACAGGGCCCCTGCGCTCTTCTTTTGACGGAAAGGAAGGAAAAGAGGGGAAGAGTTTTCTGTCACTTCTTCTTCAATGTCCTTATAGCACTAGCTCCCACTCCAACTGGAGCACAGTACTTACGCGATGGATTACTGTCACGTGCACATCTATTTCTATAGCTCGACTGTGAGGTCCTCAAATCAGAAGGTCCCTCAACATCCCATTGTTTCAGTTTGGGTTCCCCAGGAAGCAGATCCTGACGTAGATATTAGCATGCAGGAAGGCTACTGATGAGGACTCTTGAAAACAGCCCCTGAGGAAGGAAGGGGGAGGAGGCAGAACTGGGCAAAGGGAATAGTTGGGCTGCAATGCAGTCTCAACAGGGCCTCAGCCAACCCTGTGGGGAACTCTGAAGCTGGGATGGCCCTTCAGGGTTAGACCTTCAGACCAATCATTACATATGGGCTGCCATGGCATGGGGATGTGACCTTGGGTGAGGCAACCTGCTCTAGCTGAGTCAGCTCTGGAAGAGCGTTGACAACTGAAGTCTGTCAGCCAACAGTACTCAACAACAGCTGGAAGTTAGGTCCTTAAGTCCTGAAGGGGACTCAGAGCATCCACTGTTATTTTGTTCACTGTTTATATCCCTAATTACCTAGTACTGGGCATAGAATGTTAACTGTTCAATGAATATTTATTCAAATGAATTATTCTGCACCGAAGTGAAGATGGCCAGAGATGGGCCTTGGTATGCTCCAGCCTCAGGTACCCTGCTTCTTGTGCCTACAATTCCTCAGGTATTACAGTGCAGTGGTTATAAAGGACCTGGGCTAATACCTTTTCAGCAATTCTGAGAGGCCGTGGAGTGCTCCAAGAATGCTCATCATCAGGAACAGACACAGATCTGACGTTGATGGTGTGCCCTTTCGACTAAACCTTAGAGAGTAAGGTATGTTCGCAAGACAGAAGATCTGCGCAGCCTATACGGAGACTCTCCAAGGGCTGGGAGAGTCACAGTCAAGCAGAGTTGGATACTCTCCAACCTGCCACCCAGCTGGATGGCTCTTTATGCAAACGGATTGCCTGGCTTGAGTGTCCAGTTCTTCCTTCCCATGTAAACCCCAGAACGTGTTTGATTCTCAGCCAGCCTCTATGATCAAGTGGGGACACCATTAAGAGACCCACCATATAATAAATCTTCCTCCAGATAAAGGAGGAACATGTTGAGAGCTCCTACGATTTCTGTGGGCATATTAAAATAAAAAGCCTTGGGCTTCCCTGGTGGCGCAGTGGTTGAGAATCTGCCTGCCAATGCAGGGGACGTGGGTTCGAGCCCTGGTCTGGGAAGATCCCACATGCCGCGGAGCGACTGGGCCCGTGAGCCACAATTACTGAGCCTGCGTGTCTGGAGCCTGTGCTCCGCAACAAGAGAGGCCGCGATAGTGAAGAGGCCCGCGCACCGCGATGAAGAGTGGCCCCCGCTTGCCGCAACTAGAGAAAGCCCTCGCACAGAAACGAAGACCCAACACAGCCAAAAATATAAATAAATACATAAATTTTAAAAAGGACACACTCATCTTTTAAAAAAAATTAAAAAATTTAAAAAATAAAAATAAAAAGCCTTAAGCATCCACATGGAATAAAGCCAATAACTGTCTACACATGTGTACCCGTGATATATGCTTTTTGTTTTCTCTAATGTGACATAGAAAGGATTGCAGAATTGTGGTGTGGTGCTGGGTAACTGTGTTCCTTCTATGACCCAAATGACCCCAGAGTACAGACGAGAGCCCACAGAGCACAGGGAACACGTTAAACGAGAAATTATTAAAATGTGCCTCCCACCAAGAAATCCAGTTCCTCTGTATCAGGACAATTTAGCTTCCACTGGGGACCTAGAAGAGAGCAACCTGGATCAAACAGTCCACTTTCCAGAGAAGATCTAGGTGCAAAAGTGATCTGGGGGCCCCATGAAATCTTTATCTGTGGGGTGTCTTCATAAGGGGTTAAGACCCACACTAGGGGAAAAACAGGGTGACCTGGGAAAAGTGACCTCCACTGGCCAAAGAAGAATTGGGGAGACAGTATGCTGAGCACTGCTTTGCAGACCTGAGCCATACATACACGACCTGGCACCTGCGTGTCTCTCCACCTATGGGCAAGATGGGTTAACTGCCCCCCACAGACTCAGACTCACTGTCCAAAGTGTAGGATTACTGCTGGGAAGTACGTGCCCAGCAAGGGGCAACATTTCTTAGCACCCCTTGCATCCAGGAGGGAACAAGGGAATAACAAACGGCAAATGGAACATGGGTGGAAGTGATGTATGTTACCAAGCCTCGCCCATAAAAATCTCCCACACGATCCTCCCTATTCTTTCCCCTTTATTATAACTATGATACTGTTAAGCCACTGAGATTTTGTGATTACTTCTTGTGGCAGTTAATCGATCCTAACACCCTGAGAGAGTAATCATTCAATGAAGAATGAATGGTAGGTGTCCAGTGCTTCTGAGGGCAAGTAACACGGGAATAGCCCATCAGATCTGGAAATGTGGAAAATGTCCAGTTCTTTGTCAAAGACAGTTTGAGCAGAATGGAAAGAAGAGAAACCAATGTAGACTGGATGGAGAAAATAATAGGAGGTGAAATGGAAAGCAACACTTGTGGACAGTTCTCTTAATAAGGTTTTCAGTGAATGGGGAGCAGAAAACAATGTGGCGGAAGCTGGGAAGAGGCAGGAGGTTAAGGGTAGAGAGATGGAAATTGAGATAGAAAGAGATAGAGAGACAGAGACAGAGAAAGAGACAGAAAGAAATAGAGATAGTGAAAGAGAGACTAAAACAGAGATCAAGGTATAGAGTTGGAGAAAAAGAGATACAGAGACAGAGAAAGTGATGGAGATAGAGACATTTAGAGGAAAAAGAGACAGAGAGATGGAGGAAGAGAGAAAAAGACAGAGGTATGGGACTTCCCTGGTGGTGCAGTGGTTAAGAATCTGCCTGCCAATGCAGAGGACACGGGTTCGAGCCCTGGTTCGGGAAGATCCCACATGCCGCGCAGCAACTAAGCCTGTGCACCACAACTACTGAGCCTGCGCTCTAGAGCCCGTGAGCCACAACTACTGGGCCCGAGTGCCACAACTACTGAAGCCCACGTGCCTAGAGCCCATGCTCCGCAACAAGAGAAGCCGCCACAGTGAGAAGCCCGCGCATGGCAATGAAGAGTAGCCCCTGCACGCAGCAACAAAGACCCAAAGCAGCCAAAAAAAAAAAAAAAAAGACAGAGGTAGGGAAAGACACACACACACACACACACACACACACACACACAGAGATGGGAAATCCTAAATATGTTACCACGCTGACAGAAGTGAGCTGCCAAATCCACCCCAGGAGACCACCTGCAGCTAGGAGAGCAAACCGCAAACAGATACACTTCAAAGATACTCACTTTCCATGTACGATATACTACTGCTCTCACCCAGATATGCAACATCTTAGGTGCTCCTTACCCTGGCCTCTATGAACAAAGAAAATGAATATATCCTTAAACAGAGCTCCCTCTCTCCCACCAATTACTCAAGTATAAGTTTAACTATTAAAAGGACTATTTTTAGATGTTCGGACACTTCTGAATGAAAACTTGTTGGAACAGAAAGATGATCAGGTTTCAAGTCGGAAAGACTGCATTTTGACCCGGCTTTGCTGATTCAGAACAATTTGTGATCTTGGGGACAACACTCACATTTGACCTCACTAAGAAAAAATGGCAAAATATAACTACCCACCTTAGGGCTCTGTGAATTTCAGATAAAAGTTAAAAGCAAGGATGGGGAAAGGATTTCGAAGCACCAGAATTCCCTAAGATTTATTGATCATTCATTCAGGAAATCAATACTGTGCATTTACTGTGCTTCTAGCTATGTGTGCACTGGGGAGATGAGAGCTAAGAGAGCCATGGGTTTCATGGAGTTTTCACTCTAGGAGAGACGGACAGAAAAAGCAAGCAAATAACTACGAGTTGTCAGTTGTATGCAGTAAAAGAAGAGAATGCTAAGAGAAGGGGGAGCTATCTAGGAAAGATGGTCAGTGAAAATCTCTTTGAAAAGATGATAGTTAAGCTGAGAATTCAGTGTTGGGAAGGAAACTGGGCATGCAGAGAGTGAGGGTGGTGATAATAAAATTCCCCGATGTCATCAAATATCTGGTCAGCTTCCAAGTTTCTGTACCTCCCTCACAGTTTTCTTTTTCACAGTTCGTTGGATCAGTTCAGCATCCAAAAGAGTCCCATCACCAGGATCACGTGTCCCTTAAGTCTTTTAGAATGCACACATTGCCCTCCTTCCTCTCTTTTCCTCCCAGTGATAAATGACTTGTTTGTCTTGAAGAGTTCCCCACAGCTGGGATTTTGCTGTTTGCATCCTCGTGGCGACGTTGTTTAACTTGTTTCTCTGTCCCCTGTACCTCCTATAAACTGGTAGCTAGATCTGGCTTGACTGATTCGGGATCAGTATTTCGACAGTACTCACAGGTGGTTTTGCCTACTTCCATCGGGAGGTATACACTGTTTAGCTGCCTCTTATTTTGTGACATTAATTCACTGATGATCACTGCCTACATCTGGTATTTCATGAAGATTTGCAAACCGGTGACGCTCTCATCCAGTGATCCTCAAAGTGTGGTCCCAGGACCAGCAGTAGCAGCATCACGTGGGAACTTCTTAGACATGCAATTCTCCAGCCCAACCCCAGACCTCTGAGTCAGAAATTGCAGAGTAGGGTCCAGCATCAGTGCTTTAATAAGCCCTCCAGGGGATTCTCATGCACACTGGTATTTGACTACCACTGTTCTAATTTTACCACTTTTTTTTATTGAAACTTCCCATCACCAACTCTTTGGTTACCCTGACACAGTTCATACAGCCAAACCAGTTAGATGCTTGATTCTTTCCCTTTACATACCAGCTTTCAGAATAATGATTTGGTTCCCCAGCCATCATTATTTTATTTACTTTGTTTACTTCGATGGTACCGGTAGAAAGATGCCTTTGAAGGGGAGCTATTGAGTTTATTTTGTATCTGTGGAGTTGTGTTGGCTCCTACAAAATCAAGGATGCTAGGGTGCTAGAGAATCTGAGCTTAAGTCCCTGAAAAGGCAGCACCCAGGAGTATCAGCAGCCTGGACACCCCAGGAAGTCAAGGGCTCACCATTTCTCAGTACTTGCGCTTTGTCTTCCCTGCCGGCGTGTGTTACACAATACATTTCAGGCCTCATTAATCCCATTTCCCCATCCGTCTCCAAAGGAACGGAGGGCCCTGGTAATGATCAATACTCTTACGGAGATGATAAAGACAGATGAGCCTGGGAGGCCCGGCTGGTGTTGGTAATTACCGCCTCTGTAGGCACTCAATTACTGCTAATGAAAGGGTGACAGGGCTCCCCGCAGGTGACAGAGGAGCAGTATGCAGGTTGCCTGGCCTGGCGTGCAGCTGACAGCCGGTTTCTCTCCTCTCCTGACTGCAGTTCACTCCGCCAGTACAATTTCCCCAGTATATGGAAACTCTAAATGCCATGACACTTCCCCTAATGGAATTTTCAAGGAGGAAGTCCATTTTGCTCATCATAATGCTATCTTGTAGAGCCACTCCGGGGCCTGCACACGGGCTGTCAGCATGATTCATCGGCGTCCTGGGACCCAGGTGGGTTGTGCGGGAGCGAACCCAGGTGAGCTTGTCCACGACGCTCAGCTAAAAGTTTTACTTCTGAACCAGGCAGCAAGAAGGCAGCTCAGGCAGCTGCTTCTGCTTTTCAACATTCCAGATGAGGATATATGAAAGTGTGTGTGTGTGTGTGTGTGTGTGTGTGTGTGTGTGTGTGTGTGTGCGCGCGCATGAGATATCTTTTTTTCGCTAAAATAGTTGTCATTAAGGGACAGTTAATTCCGTTTCCTTTGCTGAGGAGCTAAGTGGAGAGGACACCCCCTAAGTGCTGAATGGATCCATTTCCCTTTCTGGGAACAGTGTCTTTCAGGACCACCCCTTGTACTGGACACTGGTGGGGCCCCGGCCAGACCCCTGACTGGCCCTTGCAGCCAGCTCTGGCTCCCGTTTCTTGGCTGATAATAATTCACAGCTGCCCAATTGGCTAAGTGTCCTCAGCCAGATGGAGCTGCCTCCCTCCCCGACCGCAGGCCTCAGCCAGGGACTGACGAGCAGGAGGGCACAAAAGGTGGGCTCCCTGCTCCCACGGAGTGACATCACACTGCAGGCGGTCTTACCCTGAAACCACACGTTCATTTAGCAATCTTCCACCTCCTCACCCCCCATCTCCGGAGCACAACTCCTGCCCTCTCCCCAAAACCACCTGAATACAAATCCCTACTTCAGTCTCTGCTTCTGGGAAGCCGTAAGTAAGGTGTCCCTCCACCACGCTCTGCTCTCAGCAGCTGGAAAGGGACCTGATCCCACTCCCCGTTCCAGAGTCCAGTCAAGGCACTGCACTGCTCTTCAGCACTGCAATGGTTCAGGGATGCGTGCGGGGCCAATGACAGCCCTGCCTGGTAGAACTACTGTGAAGGGAACTCTTTGCAACTGGTGGAGGTCATTCTTCAGGACTGGGGCTAGGGAGAGGAGAGGGGAGCGTGGCACTTGCTTCAGCTGCAAAACCTAAGGAGGGTTACCAAAAAGCTCTTAATCGCGGAATGTAAACTGGTACAACCACTATGGAAAACAATGTGGAGCTTCCTCAGAAAATTCAAAAGAGAACTACCCAATCCCACTTCTGGGTGTATATCCAAAGGAAATGAAAATAGGATATAAAGAGAGATCTGCACTCCCATGTTCACTGCAGCACTGTTCACAATCACCAAGATGTGGAAGCAACCTAAGTGTGTCCATTAATGAATATATATATCCTACATAACTGAATACATATACACATATGTATTATGGAATACACATTATTCAGCTAGGAGAAAGTAAGAAATCCTGCCATTTGTGATAACATGGATGGACCCTGAGGGCATTATGCTGACCTAAATAAACTAGACAAAGACAAATATTCTATGGGATTCACTTATACGTGGAACCAAAACAAAAAAAAAAAACTCAAAGAAACAGAATAGAAAAGTGGTTGAGTTGTTGCCAGGTATTGGGAGGAACTGGGGGAAATAGGGTGAGGCTGGGAAAAGTAACAAACATTCCAGTATAAAATAAATAAGGTCCGAGGATCTGATGTAAAACATGGTGACTATAATTGATAACACTGTATTATGTAACTGAAATTTGCTAAGAGAGCAGAATTGAAAAGTTCTCCACCCTCAGAATAAAAGATAAATATGTGAAATGACAGGTATGTTCATTAACTAGACGGGGGAATCCTTTCACAAAAACCTTTTTAAAATCCTTTTAAAAACTCAGTAATCACGATACTTTATTTTAAAAATCAAAAATAATGCCAAAAATAATTTTAAAAATATACCAGATTTTACCAGGAAGGCAGGATTAGTATTATACTGATTATTCCCTTTGCCTCAGACTCCAATTAGGCTTCCTACTCCACTGTAACTCTGCCACCACTCTGGAGACTCTACCGAGGATCTAGCCAAGACGGAGCAAAACAGAGCCAAGAGATGTGGAGAGACAGACTCCTACTGACATAGAAACTACCACATGGAATAGTGGTGAGGATTAAGTAAAGTATGCATGTAAAGCCCTTAAACACAGACTTGCTTATAATAAGCCCAATATAAATGTTGGTTATCATTTTGCTACTACTGTCTCTCCTACTGGAATCAATCTCTGCCTTCTCTGAACAAACACGGTATTCTCTCTCCACCTCTTATGTTCTCATTATCTATTCAGTAACAAGGGAGTATATGACGATGGAGAGACAGACAACTGAATGATCAAGCAACAGATACATTATCTCCTTAATACAGAGCATAATTTAACAATTTGTACTTGTACTTTCCTTCCAAGAACCTAGGACTCAGTCCAATGCCTCACACCTGCAAGATACCATTTGTGTTTGCAAAAAGAGGAAGAGAGGTTTGGAATAAGAGGCTGAGAAAACATCAGTAAATAATAGGTTTGCATCTTCTATTGAGCCTACATCAAATTATAGTATTAAGGTGGTGTGATTTTTTTCAGCCTCTGAACTTGAGGTCACACAGTTTTAATGACATGGAATGTATCTCCCTCACTCCTTCACTTACTCAAATCTCGCCAGTCCTTCGGCTCAGTACAAGTTCCACCCAGCAACCCAGACCCCTGTGCTTCCTTCTCCTTGATGATAGAATCTCAAGATACATGTCATTGGTATCCATCATACATCAATATTCCCTTCTTCATTAGTCCTAACCAGCTGTGTGACCTTGGGCAAGACACTTAACCCAACTAGTTTTGCATTTTGGGCATGTTTCCTCATTTTTTTTAAAATAAATGTTTTAAACTGGACACCTCTGAAGGCCTCCCTGCCTTAGATTTTGGTTCTACATTTCTTTTTTGACAGCCTCTCACATCTCACTGTCACTGGGAGACATTTAACCTTATTAAATTGTTCAGCACTTGTTGATTTTTAACACAACCTTCATGTTACTCTTTAAAGAGGATTTCTATTTAAAAACTCAGTACTGACTTATGTAGGGGAATAATTCCTTGCACTTAAATCTCTTGGCTCCCCAGAGTTCAAAGCATTTTGCAGGCAACTGTCTCATTAACCCTTGTGCACTTCGCAGAATTAAAAAAAAAAAAAAAACTGTCAAAAACAAAAGTTTTCCTCAAAGATCACCTGCTAGTCAGGGTGAACCCAAGCAGGGCAAAGAAAAAGATTTCTGATGTTCTCTGTCTAAACAACCCAAGACACTGCCAACCTAGGGAATTCTGACATGACTGAAACTTGCTACTTGGTCAATTTGTAGAAAGTTATTCTGAGGGCAACACAAAACATCAAATCATACAAACTTTATATTCAATTGTCTTTGAAATACAGTATGTGAGGATGATACAATGGCATAAGAACGCAATTCTGTGATCAGAGTATCTGGGCTCAAAATCCTAAAGTTAATCACTAACCAGCTGCAGACTTTGAAAGTTACTTTCCCCTCTGTTCAAAAAAGAAAAAAAGAGAAATACTACTTGAATGTACTTCATTGGTTTGTTTGTGAGATTTAAATAATAAAATGGATTAAACTACTTATGCCAGCATTTAGCACATAGTAGGGACTAAGTCTATATATACAACTGTTATTTTTAATAGTATTATTTCTTTATAACATTTTCTTCCCCTTACCCCTTTTGTACAGATTAATTTGAGATTGTAGAGAATAAACTCAAGAGACCCGAGGGTGACAGGTTGGGAAGAACCAGTTGAGAGTTTAAAGGGTCCTCTTTGGGGCACAAAGATTGAATGTGCAGATCAAGGTAACTATTCATTCATCAAACATTCATTGTATCTTACCCTATGCTAAGTATTGAGGATACCAAAATGACTAGGGAGGTTCCCAGCCTTGCTGTCAAAGAAACTCAAAATTTCTGGGAAAGTCTGTCCCTCATACTGATTTTGATGGACAATGTGTCTACTATGGAGAGAACGGGACAAAGGAAAAAGAAGTTTTATTTGTTGGTATTCTTTGGTATATTAGTCAGTTTTTGCCAAGTAACAAATATCCCAATGTCACAATAATTTACAAAAATACACATTTATTTTTTGCTCATGTTAAAAAAGGGCTACAGCTATGGCTCTGCTAAGCTTAGCTCCACTTGTCTTCTCATAACAGACTCCAGCCTGAAAGAAAAGCCAAGTTCTAGAGCACGCTAATCTCATGAAAGAGCAAGAACAAGAGGTACAAAGCCAAATCACTTAAAGCTTCTGCTCAGATAGGTTCCTTTGGCTAAAGAAGATTATATGGCCAAGCTTAATGTCAATGGGTGCGGAAATATACTAAGGCTGTATGGATGTGGGTCAAAAAGGGAACACAAACAAATAATTGTGAATAATACAATTTACCACACCTACAATGAGAAATGGTGGTAAGCTGTTAAAATTAAGAAAAGGAAATGGAAGAAAAATAAAAACATAAGGGGTATTACTAAGTAACTAGAGGCTTTCACTTACAGAATCTGTAGTGTTCTAGAATCAAACTATCCTAAGACTATGCGGCTCCTTGTATGAAGCATGGAACAGGTTAGAAAACAGGGTTTTGAAGTATAAGTGTGTTTGCTGCTTTTCGTAGTTAAAATTCTGGTTGTAAGAGACATACTCTTAAAATAAGATTCCTTTCAAGTTTAAAAGGAGGAATTACATGTCATCACTTGAGCACAACCGTCTTACCCTAGTGGCCAACTATGAAATAATATAGATCACAAACTATAACCTAACCCTCCAGGAACTACATCTAGTTACATAGTCATTGTCCTATGTCATATTCATTTGCCAAATAACAAGATTCATAACCAGGTATAGTTATTTTTTAACTTTACACATCATTATGTATGAAGTGAATAATAATTTTTAAAGGTTGGATTTTCAATTGAGATGCCCTTCAGCTTTTGGAACAAAAGAAATCAATTGGAAAAATTACTGCTTTGTGGGGGACAATGTATGAAGGAGTCAGATTTTTCTATTTTTTGTTCTGAAGAAGAAGTTAACAACCTCATTTAGAGATTTCATGCCTAAGAGTAATTAATTTCCGTCTGCTACAGAATTCAATAGTGCATATTTTAAATGTGTTATTCTTGCTTTGATAACAGCAGCTCTGCATCTCATTGTTCAATATTTTCTATCACCAGTCAGAATGTAACATATGGCTGCTGGTGAGAAAATAAAAGAATGTACATAGCATCTGTGCAAACTAAATGTTCAACTTCAAAATAACAAATGTTGTTTGATCCAATGACAAATATTTTGACTAGACACCTGATAAAAATTTGGTAGTTACCTGAGCTAGAAGGGACTCAGGGATACTTTGAGACTCTTCAGCCTCAAATTCTGCTTTTCCTTTAAGCCAAGCATATGAGTACATGATCTGTGTTTAGGAATCTAAGGCAAGATTTATTGGCACAGAAGGTAATCTCAAGAAATGACACTAGTTTCTGAAGGCTCAACCCTGGAAACCCAGATGAGGACACTGAAGAGTCTCTTTGATATTATTCCACTCTAATTTTAAGTTTCAAGCAGCCTAAAGTAAAAGATGTTAATGCATTAAATTTACTAGTTTGAAACAGAGGCTCAAGACCAGCTGTAAGGCCTTTTGTGGGTTTCAGCAGAGAAAGGAAGCACCCCTTCCTTTAGAGTTCTGTAACATCCTGATGAAATCTCTTAAGACTCATGCTATGGATTATTTAATTTCTCATTATCTGAACCCTCTTGATATTGAATTGTCATGAGGTCTAGTTTTCTGACTGGCCACCTGGCTTTAGCACTACCTTTTCATTTATTATTAACATAGTTTTATTAAGACAGTGGACATAGTTATAAAAGCTACTTTGAAATCGTTTTCTGCTATTTCCATTATCTTTGGGTCAGTCTCCACTGATTGTATGTTAGAATTTACCAATGTAACCATTTCAAACTGTACCACTCAGTGGCATTAGTACTTTCACAGTGTTGTGCAACCATCACCACTTATCTAGTTTCAGAATTTTTCATCACCCCTCGTGAAAATCTTGCACCATTTAAGCGGCCAATCCCCATTACCCCTTCCTGACAGCCGTAACAACCACTAATCCACTTTCTATCACTATGGATTTGCCTATTCTGGATATTTCAAATTAATGGAACATACAATATCTGGGCTTTGGGGTTTGGCTTCTTTCACTTAGCATAATGTGTTCAAGGTTCATCCACGTTGCAGCATGTCTCAGTACTTCATTTCTTTGTCTTTTTTTGGCTGCATTGGGTCTTCGTTGCTGTGTGCAGGCTTTCTCTAGTTGCGGTGAGCAGGGGCTACTCTTCGTTGCGGTGCGCGGGCTTCTCATTGTGGTGGCATCTCTTGTTGCGGAGCACGGGCTCTAGGCACACAGGCCTCAGTAGTTGCGGCATGTGGGCCCTAGAGTGTGCGGGCTTCAGTAGTTGCAGTGCGTGGGCTCAGTCGTGGCAGCACGCAGGCTCTAGGGCATGTGGGCTTCAGTAGTTGTGGCATTCAGGCTCAGTAGCTGTGACTCGCAGGCTCTAGAACGCAGGCTCAGTAGTTGTGGTATACGGGCTTATTTGCTCTGCAGCATGTGGGATCTTCCCAGACCAGGGCTCGAACCTGTGTCCCCTGCATTGGCAGGTGGATTCTTAACCACTGCACCACAGGGAAGTCCCATTACTTCATTTCTGTATATAGGTGAATAATGTTCCACTGTATGGACTCTATGCATAGAATATCTTTTCCATCATTTTAATTTTTTTTCTTTGGAACTAAAGTGATTCTGTTGTAGACAACGTATAGATGAATCATATTTTTTATCTTTTCTGCCAACCTCTGCCTTTTAATTAGAAAGTTTAATCCATTTACATTTAAATAATTATGGAAGAAATTCTGACATTTTGCTATTTCTTTTCCATATGTTATATATTTTTATTTGTTTCTTAATTCCTCCATTACTGCCTTTAATTGATTTTTATAGTATACCATTTTGATTCTCTTCTCATTTCCTTTCCTGAATTTTTAAAAAATGTTTTCTTAGTGGTTACCTTTGGACTTGTAATTAACATCTTAAACTTATGTAACTTTTTTGAACTGATACCAATTTAGGTTCGATAATATACAGAAACTCTACTCCTATATATCTTTGTTCCTCTTCCCATATATTGCTATTTCACAGGTTACATATTTATATATTACATGCACATTATGACAGATTTATAATTTTTGTTTTACGAATTTCTCTTTTAAATAATATAGGGGGAAAAAAGAGGAGCTGCAAACCAAAAAAAAAACCAAAAAACAAAAAACAGTAACACTGGTTTTTATATTTACCTTTTATAAATGTTTTTCCAATTTTTTTTATTTCTTCACATGGCTCTAAGTTACTGCCTAGTGTTCATTTATTTAAGCCTAAAGGATTTCCTTTAGCATTTATTATAGGACAAGTCTACTATTAATAAACTCCATCTTCTGTTATCTAGAAATGTCTTAATTTATCCTTCATTCTTGAAATAGATTATTGCCATATGTAGAATTATTGGTTGACAGTTTTTATCTTTCAACAATTTAAGTATGTCATCTCACTGCCTTCTGACTTTCATGATTTCTGCTAAGAAGTTGGCTATTATAATGTGTCTCAATGTGGATATCTTTGATTTATCCTACTTGGAGTTTACTGAGCTTCTTAGATGTGTAGATTCATACTTTTAAAATCAATTTTGGGAAGTTTTAGACCATTCTTTCTTCAAATATTCTTTCTGACCGTTTCTCTCTTTCTTATTCTTCTGGGACTCCCATCATGTGTGTAGGTAAGAGGGTGTCCCACAAGTCTTTTAGGCTCTGTTCATTTTTCCTCATTCTTTTTTTTTTTTCTTTCTGCTGCTGAAACTGGTCAATTTAATTTGACATATCTTCAAGCTCACTGATTCTTTCTTCTTTCTGTTCAAATCTATTCCTAAACCTCTGTAGTAAGTATTTTCATTACAGTTACTGTATTTTTCAGCTCCAAAATTTCTATTTGATTCTTTTTTATACTTTCTCTTCATTGATATTCCTTATTTATTGAGAAATGGCTCTCTTGGTTTTCTTAGTTATTTGGCCATAGTTTCCTTTAGCTTTTCAAGAATATTGGAGAGAGTTGATCAAAAGTCTTTGTCTAGTAGGTCCAATGTCTGCTTCCTCAGGGACAGTTTCTGTTCATTTTTCTTTTTTTTTTTTTTGTTTCTCTGCATGCTTCATCGTTTTTCATTTAAAAGTGGACATTTTGGATATTCTGATGTGCAAAGAGAAAGAAAAAGAATAGGAAAAATTTCAAAAAATTTTTAAGTTAAAAAAAAAAAGTATATTCCCGGTCTTTGCAAGTTGACTTTATGTCAAGGCACTCCTTCAACACAGGCCATTTACAACTCTGCCTTAGAAGTCACTTACTCTGATCCTAAAGACAAGCCAGGAGTAAAAACTTATGGTCTTCTCAAGTCTTTTCTGAGCATAGGTCCTGCCCTGAGCATGTGCATGTCCTTCTGGGTTGCCCAAATACATGGTAGCTTTTCAAAGCCCCTATTTCCTTCACAAAAGGTTAATCCCTGGCTTTTCTTTCCAGGATTTCAGTGCGTTTATCATTTTCCTCAACTGTTATTTTTCCCTCAGGTGGCACCAGCTTGTTCATTTCTTTGCCTTTTTTTTTTTTTTTTTTCTTGAAGACTATGCAGACACTCTTCCCAGGCAGAGTTAGGTGAAACAAAAGGAAGCCCCTTATGGCAATCCTACAGGAAACCCCAGTAAGGTCAAAACGGAAAAGCACAATTTCTTTGGGACTAGACCCACTCTGTTTCCTCCAGAATCATGTACTCACACTGGAAATACAAGCTGCTGTCTTCAAGAGTACCACTGTGCCAGGGGCCAGGGGAGGGAAGGGTAGGTAAAAATGCAAAAAAAAAATAAAAAGGAGCTCCTACTCTGTTTCAGTGGCCTTTCTCCTGGCTAAGCATTCAATTGGTTGCTATCAATCCTTGACTGTCTTTCAGAGTTCTGATAAGCTTGATTCAAGTAGGTTTTGCCAAATTTTTGGTGTTGCTGGAGAGGAATAACCTCCAGAGCTTCCTATTCTGGCATTTTGGCTGATGTTACTCCTAATTGTCTTTTTAAAATTAATATGCTTAATATTTTAGAGTAGTTTAGTTTTACAGAAAAAGTTAGTGTACAGACAATTCCTATGCTCCCTTACCTCTCCTGCACCACACACACAGTGTCCCCTATTAATATCTTGTATGGTACATTTTTATAATTAATAAGCCAATGTTGATACATCATTATTAAGTCCACAGTTTACAAGCCACAGTTTACCCCTAATGTATTAGGGTCACCCTTTATGTTGTACATTCCATGGGTTTTAACTAATTTTGAGTGACACGTATCCACCATTACAGTTAACATATAGAGAAGTTTCATGCCCTAAAAATCCCCTGTGCTCCACCTGTTTATCCATTCCTCCCTCCCCACAATCTCCTGGAAAGCACTAATCTTTTTACTGTCTCCATAATTTTGCTTTTTCAGAATGTCATATAATTGGAATAATCCAAAGTGTAGTTCTTTTTATACAGGTTTCTTTCACTTAGCAATTTGTGTTTAACTCACCTTGTTATTTTGTGGTTTGATACCTCATAATTTTTTTATCACTAAATAATACCTCATTGTATGGATATACCAAAGCTTGTTTATCCATTCACCTACTGAAGGACATCTTGATTTCTACCAAGCTATGACAGTAATGACTTGGGCTACTATAAACATTCATGTGTAAGTTTTCATTTGGACATAAGTTCTCAACTTATTTGGGTAAGTAACAAAGAGAATGATGGCTGGATCTTATAGTAAGACTGTGTTTAGTTTTGTAAGAAATTGCCAAAATGTCTTCCAAAGTCGCTGTATCATTTTAAATTCTACCAGCAATGAGAGTTCTTCTTGCTTCACATCATCAGCATTTGACGTTATCAGTGTTTTGGTTTCAGCCATTCTAATAGGTGTGTAGCAGTATTATGTTCAAATTTATCATCCCCTCATAGCATATGTTGAGCATCTTTTCATGTGCTTATTTGCCATCTGTATATCTTCTTTGGTGCTCTGTTCAGATAGCTTACCCATTTTTTTAAATCAAGTTGTTTGGCTTATTGTTGAGTTTTAAGAGTTCTTTGTATATTTTGGGCAACAGTCCTTTATAAGACGTGTTTTGCAAATATTCTCTCCCAGTGTGTGGCTTATCTTTTCATTCTCTTAATGGTGTCTTTTGCAGTTTTTAACTTTAATGAAGTCTGACTTAATTTTTCTTTCATGGATCATGCTTTTAGTGTTACATCTAAAAAGTCATCACCAAACCCAAGGTCATCTAAATTTTCTTCTACGCTATCTTCTAGGAGTTTTATAGTTTTGCATTTTACACTTATGGCTATAATCTATCTGATTTTAACTCAACTCCATTGAGTTGCCTTTGTTCTTTTGTCAAAAATCAGTTGACTGTATTTGTGTGGATCTAGTCCTGGACTCTCTGTTCTGTTCCATTGATCTATTTGTCTACAATTGTCTTATCTTTTTAAAATGGGTCATACTTTTCAGTTTTTTAATATCCTGAGTAACTCTGGATTTATCCTGGATATTTGAAATCAGGCAGAGAGTCTATATTTGTTATGTTATGGAAAGCCTATATTGTGTTTTATTTCTCTGAAGAGTGTTGGGTTTTTTTTGATTGTTTGAGTTCAAACTGCAAACACTATGTCTTAGACATAATTCAAATTTCAGTTTAATTATTTTATCCTTAGCTTGGTAGTTTGAAGTTTATACACTCTATCGGTACCCTCCCTTTTTCCGCATCTCTCTTTCCAGGATTATTTCCTCATGTTCAAATGCCTGCCATTGTTTCCATTCTCTGGTTCTTCCAGCAAGAAAGACTGAGTTTTCTATCCTGCCTGATGCAGACTGGAGCCTGCCCTCAGCCTAGAAGCTATGAAAAAAGGTAACTCACCCAATGCTGTTCTCTGTTCTAAGTGTAAACTCCCATCTAGAATCTGCTTGTTTTTGCTCTTTCTCCAATGCCTTCAGGTAGTTACATCTTGTATTTTGTCTAGATTTTATGGTTGTTATCTGTATGAGGATTATTTCAAAAAGAGCTTACTTAGTTATACCTGGGTCTAATACTTCTACCACTACCACCACTATCATGGCTACTAGAGATTGAGTGTTTACTACCAAGACATCAAAATCCAACTTTATTTGACTTGTAGTTTTATGCCTGGAGGCTTCTGAGCCTGAATACTAGCTCACTGGGACAGAGGTTGTGATCAATTATTTGTGCCTGCCATGACATCAGAATGAGAGCTGGGTAGCATGGCACACATGCCACATGCCTGCTCTCACTTGACTAGTATGGATTAGGGATGGGCACTAAATGTCATTCTCATTTAATCCTCATATTCCTCTCATGAGACATTTACTGTTCTTATTATACATAACAGGAAATCCAGACCTAGGAGTGATTACTAGGGACTGACTCATTTCAAAGTTCACTATGCATGCCTTCTACCCTGAGGTACACATCAACCACAGTATCTCTCCATCTCCTCAGCACCAAGATACCCGTATTCTTTTCTCAAATAGTTAGAATAACGTCCATTCTTGGTATTTGTAACCAAGATATAGACAGACAGCTCTGCTTATTTCTTTTTAAGTATTTTAAAATTCTTTCTATTTAAGTAATCTTTTTTTTAAAAAAAACAGCTTTTATAGTACATAAAATACATATTTAATTTAGAAAATTCAAAAGATACGCTTAAGCAAAAAGATGACGATATAAATCACCCAAACAGGTGGCCTTTTTTCTTAAAGAATACTGTTATGTAGAGTTATAAGTGCTTGCCTAGAGTCCCACTAATCTAAGAGACTTTAAAACTGAAACTAAAGGAGAGAGGGAAATGGGTAGATAAAGCTGTAAATTATGGATGTAAGGAGTCATCATGTATAGTTTGGGATTAAATACAGAGAGGTGCTGGGCAATCCATAGGAGAAAATGACGAGAAAAGAGGCAGGGAGAGTCTTTATCACCTTAGATCTCTTCAGACTTCTGCATAGAACATGGAGCACCAGTTAAATCTAGCAAGGTGTCAGGCTCAGAAATCTCCCTTCTGTCTGCTAATAGCCATGATCAACAAATTCATTCAAAACCCCAATAAAACTCAAAGTATATGTGTTATAACAGCTCTCATAACCCAACCATGGAAAGAGATATTCAGGAAGGAGAGAGACTCAGTCATTAAAGCCACGGTCTTGACCTAAGAAATCTCTGCCACAAAGCCGACACAAACGCACTTTTTTAAGAATTCATGCTTCAAATTCACACTCACATTGGGGCTCCCAGGCTAACCAAAGGCAAAATTCTTCAAGAGTAGACAAGTAGTCTAGGAATCAGACAACCTTTCCCTCTACAGGGCAACCCTGTTTCAAGTGCCAGTGCTTTTTCAGACTATTGAGGACCTGTTCTAAGTCTATTCATGACCAGATGTAACCCACTACAATACAGATTCACAGCCAAGTTCAGCTTTCCTGGCTGTGATGCTAGAGCAGACCAGGCAGATATACCTCTGTCTCCAACTAACATCTGTTTGCCTCTGAAATAATTTTCTAAATATTGTGTGATGGCTGATTTTATATATCAACTCAAATGGGCTAGGGGATTCCCAGATAGCTGGTAAAACATTATTTCTAGATAGGTCTGTGAGAGTATTTCTAAAAGAGGTTAGCATCTAAATTGGTAGATTAAGTAAAGATTGCCTTCACTAATCCCATGGGCATCATCCAACCTGTTGAGGATCTGAATAGAACAAAAGGTGGAGGCAGGGAAATTTACTCTTCGTTTCAGCTCCTGCCTTCAGGTACCGATGGCTCACGGTTCTCAGGCCTTCAGACTTGGACTAAATTATACCATCAGCTTTCCTGGTTCTCCTGCTTTCAGACAGCAAATTGTGGGACTTCTCAGCCTCCATAATTGCCTGAGCCAATTCCTGTAATAAATCTCCTCACATATGGCTGTTTCTCTGGAGATCCCTAATACATATCATTTGCATACACAGCACTGCATAACAGTACACTGTTGATATGTATTTTTCTGATGCTCTGACCACAGCTTTATGCCCTCAGCCAATGGAAAGCTAGCCTGCAAGACTGCCCTACACACTCTCAGCCAATGAGCACTGTGACATGCTGTCTTGAGTAAGCAAGTTCATAATGCATGGTGTGCCCTACACCACAGACACATCTTCTATTTGCTTTCTATCTGGTGCACAGTTTTTCCCCCTAATGGCTGACAAAAAGTTGTATAACAGTAGCACTGGACTTACCGTAAGGAAACCAATATCTAATGTATGGGTATGAAAATGTAGGGCAACTCAAAGGGTCTTTCAGGAAACGGTCAAGGAAACAGAGGCTAAAGATCTGGTAAGCTGTTAGGAAATAGTGGCAGCCATTGGGCATTTTGAAGGTCAATGTGAACCTAACTTCAGCCTGCAGAATGGGCCAACCACTGTATACAGAGTAGGAGGATGAACCCACCACTCAAGGCATGTGAGAACTTGAGATCTGAAAGCAATGGAAGACTTATTCCTAAGACAGAGGGCTGTGTCACAAACTGTCAAATACAATGCTGAGAAGTTACTGTACTTGTGTCTAAATAACACATATTTGCTAAATAACATAATTTTGTATTGTCAAGTGCCAAAGGAAGAAATGCATTTTGAAGCCTATTCTAATTAATGCTACCTGCTACAACAAACAACCTTATGACCTTAGTGTCTTAACCCAGTAAGAATTTCTCTCTTGATCATGCAAAGTCTAATGTCCACACTCTTGGATGAGTGGCTCTCTTGCTTGGCTTTCTTCCAAGCAAGGATGAGGAGCAGATCCAGTTCCTGCCATTTACATGCTATTGTCTTCTAAGCTTTGGAGCCCTTTGCTTCCAGCCATGCAGATGGGGATAGTAAGAGAGCATGTGGAAGGTCACATGGGATGCCTTATGACTAGACCTGAAAGTAATGAACATCACTACCACCCACACCCCGCTGTCTAGAATTAGAGATGCGAACTCACGTAGATCCAAAGGGACTGAGAAATAGTCAATTCCCTTCTTCCCAGTAAGAAAATGAAACAGTGAGGTAAATTCATGGTGTTATCTCTGTCGCAAAGCTCCAGTTAATCCATCCTTCCTACTTTCAAACATTTATTGAGTGCCCGCTACCTGCCGGATATGGTGCCTGGTGCTAAGGGCTATAATTAGTAGGACACATTTCCACATTGGGTGACTCCCAGCTTTCAATGTTAGTTGATTGTTAAATGGTACTACCCCCAACCATGGAACAAAATAAAGGAGAAGGAGCAGTTTAAGAGGAAGCATGTAAATTCAGTTTTAAAAACATGCTCAGTTTGAAGTCCCAAAGGGACAGCCACATGGTGCGTAAAGCTAGGAAGGAAAGTTCAGGAAGGAAAGTTCAAATGGAGCTCCAAACTTGGGAGACGTTAGAAAATAGGCCATTGAAGGATGAGGGTTGATGAGGTCACCCAGAGAGAATGTGGCAGGTAGAGGGGAGAAAAGTAGTGACCTCAGGACAGAACCATGAAGAAGCTCATGGAAGGGGGGGTGGGACACCAGAGGGCTGTGAGCAGAACCACCCAGAGAAATAGGAGGAGATGGGTGTCCTCAGAATGCACTGATGAAATCAGAGCAGCTGCAGCGGCACAGAGGCTAAAAGGCCAGATGGGCTTGGGTAGAGGACCAAATGGGAGGTAAAAAATCAGAGACTCTGAATGTCCATGACTCTCCCCAAAACCTTAGGATGAAGGGAAAGGTAGAAGAATAGGTCTGTAACCAGAGGGACTTAAGGATAAGGGAGGATTTTCATTTACTTTAAAGTCGGAAGAGAAACTGCTGTGTTTAAAGTGGAACGGAAACATCTCACTGAATAAGAAAAGTTGAAGGTACGGGAGAGGGGAAACTCTTTCCCTTCCCCTTAAAAAGTAATGAAACTAACACATACTCATTTGAGCAATACAGAAGTAAAGTAGAAAATGAAAGCCCCGCCCATTCCTCCAGGACCCACCACATTCAGCCTCAGAGGTTTACCTGTTCACTCTATACTTCTCCTTAATGCTTATTATAAATTTTACCATACTAGGTATTCCTACTGATTGTGTTTACTATTAATTTCCCTGGATGAAAATGTAAGCTCCAGAAAGGCAGATTTTTTTTTCTGTGTGCTGTCTGGCACACAGTATACACCAATAAATATTTGTTGAATAAATGAATGGGGCATGTGCTTCTGGGTTTTTCTGTAGATGAAAATAGGCCACATAATATACATTATTCTACAACTTCCTTTTTCAACATAATTGAACTATATCCCTGCATAGAGATCTACCTTATTCATTTTAACAGTTACATAAAATGGCTATGGCAAGATTTATCTAAGTAATCTTTTACTGATGAGCATTGCAGGTATTTCTAATTTCTATTATTACACATAAGCCTATGCATGTACTATACGTTTCACTTTCTTGAAGGAGAATTTCTACAGGAGAGATTCCTAAAAGTGGAATTAGTAAGTCAAAGACTAAGCTCATTAAGATGTTGACAGTGCATCTTAAAATTCTCCTTGAAAATATGTCAAATCAGTTTGAACATATGAGAGTGGAGAGGAACCATGGACACAGCCAAGTTCTAGAGGATACGAGTACTTTAGACCAGGAGAGGATCTGGACAAGGTCACAAGGAGAGGTACTAAAAAAGATACTTGGGCAAGAAGGGTACCTGTGGAATCATCATCAGAACAACACGGATGAAATATCTCTCCAGATGAATAAACATCACAATTACCTTTCATGAATCCTCTCCCTTCCCAGAGTTACACAGAGAGCTGGCAACTCAAATCAGAGAAAGTATTTAGCATTCCTTCCCTGGGCCGTCCCTCTCCCCACTGCTTTGTGCTAAAAGCAACCAGGGCTCCCTGTCTCCCTTTAAAAACATAATTAACATTCTCAGTGGGGTGGGCTGTGCACATTATTGCACATGGATGCTTCCTGTCTTGTTAGCTCACACTGGCTTTGGAATAATACCCCAAGCAACGCTCTTAGTTCCTTTTTCTTTAATTAAGGGAACCTTTTTTAACTCTGCTGCATTCTGACTCTTCCCCTCCCTAATTCAACAAGCCTGCACTGAGCACCTACTATGTGCCAGACACCGTGCCCACCCGGAAAAATCAGACCAGGTCCTGCTTTCAAGATCTCGCATGCTTTCAGGAATTCAGACCCACCTCTAATCACAAGGTAATATGGCAAATATCACAGAAACAGTACATACAGAGCACTTTACAAGGAGAGGAGAAAACAGGAATTGATTCTGCCTTGGATGTAGAATAAGGATGCTTTTGCAAAGTGCTGACAGTTTAAAACAAGGGAATGAGCAAAGGATTTGGTGTCAGAAAAAAGTCCAGTTCCTAGTTCCAGCTCCCCACTGACCAGCTGAGGGCTCCATTTATAAGACAGAGATCACAGTCATCACTAAGCTCCTGCAGTGATCGGGAGGATCCCTTATTAACCACAAGAGAGCACACAGATTTGAAGTAGCACAAGCAAAGTCATCGTTTATTTAGCATCTACTAAGTACTAGGCATCATTTAAGCGTTTTATATACTTTAGCAACTCCAAGGCACTCTCTTACGGTGGATGTTGCTAGCTTCATTTCATAGCTGAGAGAGTCAGTCGTTAAATAAATTCTAATAGGCAGAGTCAGAATGTGAACACACAGCTGCTAAAACATGTGCTCTTTCCAACGTACCAGACTGCCTTCTACTCATATTACTAGGCACTGGAATGGCCAAGATGCTGTTGGCTAGAAGTGGATTCTGGCAATTAGAGGTGTGCTACAGGAGACATTATAAATCTACACATTGTGAGTATTCTCATCAGCGCCCCGCTTGTATACACCACTTGCTGTTGCCACCACTGTTTTCCAATCAATAGGAATTTGTTAAGTGTGTACTACACTCCAAGGCTTGTAAGAGAATGATGATGAAGGCATGCTGCCCTCAAGAAATGTCTACTATTGCTGGCAAGGGAGAACTAGCACCTGTACAGTAGAAAGCAGTCTCCTCAGCTTGGTCCAGCACAAACTGTGTATGAGACCCTCAGATGAAGACATCCAGCAGACACACAGAAATCCATACTTGCAGCTTTGGAATTTTGGAATCATCAGCATGCAAGTAATATTTGAAATCAGTTGTGCAAGTATTGACCCGGTTACCAGCCTCACTCTGAATTCCCAAGTCCAGAGCAGCCCCGGAGGAAGTATAAAGGAAGAAATTCAATCTCGAGCAATTGTTTACATTCAGTTACCGGGCGGAAAATATCATATGGTTTGTCTTCCTTTTCTCCATGTTTTCCAAACATCTCATCATCATCCTCAATGAAAAATCTGCCCTGAGAATGGAAATGAAAGAAAATACATCTTCCCTCTGGCTTTAAAATTATAAATAAATAATTATGAGGCATACTGGATCTAAAAGGTAGTATGTGGAATCCACAAAGCCATGAAAGCAGCATTACTAAGAACCATGTGATATATATTTAGCCCTAAACAACTGGAAGTGGCATACGAATCAAGCTGCCAAGTATTCATTCGCGCTCCAAATGCAGTTGGTCAAATCCCGTAAGGCATTTTTATAATGACAGTTTTCTACATGCCTGATCTCGACCAGAAATTATGGGTTCCATAAAAAGTAACAGCAGGATGATTTTAGTCAAAACCCAATTTACATTCTGCACTTCTGTTCAATAGTCTAGTTGACTGAGGCCCTTTGGGAACAACTCTCATCCTGTGGTACTAAAGCTCATTAAATAAAACCATGAATTGTGCAAAATGGTTACACACTTGGCTTACAAGTTCCTTAAATATTATTTACCTTTCTCCTTGACTTAAAATATCAAGCAGAAAAACCACAGACACATTGTGACTGATGTGACACACAGCAGGAGGAAACCACCTTAGCTGACTGGAAATAGCAACCTCGCCAATGTGTGCGGGTATAACTTGATGTAATTGCCTCAGAGACTGGAAACAGCACATACCCACGTGTAGCCACTAAATCCACTACATGTGAACTGAGGCTCATTTACCTGAAAGTTCAGTGAGGTGCCACCTAACCAGGCAGAAGAAAGAACAGTTGGAGTGCGGACCTGGTTTTAAAGCGAAAAGCGTCTGCGGAAGCCCCACGGTTATTCACCCCCTCCAACCATTACTCAAACGTCTTGCTAACTCCACAACTTCCCCCACATTGTGCTAGATCGTTCCTCATCAACCTACGATCATGTCCACTCTCTTTGAGCTTCCTGTGTGTATTTCAGAAGAAAGCTGATAACTACATTTCCCATCATCTCCTCCCCCATAAGGTTTCTGATTAGACTTAGTCAATGAGAGCCACTTGCGTGAGATTTGGAAGGCAGAGCACTGACATGGAGAACATGGGTCAACACTGGATTGGAAGCCACTCTTAGGTGAGCTTCATGGGGACCCCCTGTACTTATACTACAGACCTATGGTTCTCTAACTTTAGCATGCATCAGAATCTACTGAAAGGCTTGGTAACACACAGATTGCTGGGCCCCAGCCCCAGGGTCTCTGACTTAGGCAACCTGGGGTGGGGCCTGAGAATATGAATTTCTAACAAGTGCCCAGATGACACTGATGCTGCAGGTTGGGAGACCACATAGTGAGAACTACTTCTGCAGACTGAGACACCTGGAGGAGCATCCGCAAGTAGCTTCCAGAGGAACACTTGAGAGCTACCTGGATCAGAGCTGCAAGCTGAGATCATCAGGTCTCCATCCAGACCTGGGTCCCCGCCCCTCCTCTCCCAGTGGCCATGTAAGCCTCTAGTTCCCTGTGTGTAAAAGGCTTCACATACCTAAGATAAAGACTGCCAATATACAACTCCTCGAATCCACAGCCACTGCCTTATATATGGTCCTTTTCCTAACTGGTCACTCCCTAACCCAGTTACCCTTCAAATGATAAAATAGTTCAATTCTCCTCTTAAAAACCTTTGATGCTCCCAAACTGGAAACAGGCCAAATGACTATGAACAGTGAATAAACCAATAGTGATACAATGAAGTACCACTCAACATTAAAAGACTACTGATGCTGCCACAACATGAATAACTCTCAAAGGCAATTTGTTGAGTAAAAGAAGCCAGACTCAAAGGCGACCAACTCTACGGTTCCATTTCTACGACATTCTGGAAAAGACAAAACTCTAAGGACAGAAATCAAATCAATGTAGCCAGAAACTGGGGTGAGAGATGGAGACTGACTGCAGTGGGATAAAGGGAATCTTGGGAGAGATATCCTGCATCTCAACTGCAGTGGTGGTTATGCATCTACATCTATTTGTCAAAATGTATAGAACTGTTTACCTCAATAGGGAAAATTTTACTGTATGGAAATTATACCTCAATACACTTGACGTTTAAAAAATGGATGCTCCCTATTGTCAAGAGCACTAACTCCAAATTTCTGAGGAAAAAAAGGCAGAGAGGACGAGAGGGTTCGTGCTTACGAGTGGTGCAGAAAACAGAAAAGGCTCAAGTCCACACTAGCACTTAGAGTCCTCTGTATATTCAGAAGGGCTATCTCTCAGGACTGCTAACAGTGACCATGAAAATCTATAGAAACCACAACAGTGTGGCAGAGGGACAAAGAATAGTCGAATCTTGCCATCTCATTTGACAACCCCTGAGAAAAGTTAAATAACCTCATTGAAGTTACAGCTATGGCACTTTCTTCTAGTTGCCCCAAAGAATCTGGCAAAAAATGGAAGCCTGATACAGAAGTGAAAATCCAGGTTCATAAAAGCACAGAATTTAACTCTTACTTATCTCATGAGCTGGCAGAGTACTTCTGGAACTATGGAAGTCTGATCCCATTACCAACAGTCCAATATTCTTCTGGAAAACATCAGTCATTTGGCTCTCTGGAGACCTACACATCTAATGTATTTGGTTAAAAATCTACTTCCTGAACTGTGGTAGAGGCATCTAATGTCCTTTTATATCTAGGTATCCTCCCCTTCTGGAATGATGGATTACACTTCCCTGAATCCCACCTGCCTGCCAGCCTAGGGGTTGCGAGAAGAAGCAGCATATGTCACTTTCATGCTGGAGCACTTACTTGATGATGTGGAATGTTCTAGCACTCTTCTCTTGCTGCAGTAATCAGGGAAGAGACTTCATGTGGAAATAGAAGGCAGCCTCGATTACAGAAAGTGCAGAACCACTCGGGATGCCACCAGGACCCCAAGAGAACTTGCATCAAAGAGAAATGGGGTTTTGTTAATCTAGGCACTGAGATCATGGGGCTATTTGTTACAGCAGCATCACTTGGGATATCCTGACTCATATATCCACATCCAACCCCCAAGTTTAATGTTAACTGAGAGAGGTTATTATCCTACTCAGTTTTGTCTGGGGAAAGGATCATTCAACCTACAGGCCTTGTAAACTCTGATATAAAAAAAAGAAAAAACTCATAAAATTTTTCTTTTCCTAAGGTTGCACAAATAGTAAGAAGCAGAAAAGGTAAAGATTTGAATCCAAGTCCAAAGTGCGGTCTCTTTCCTCCAAGCCACACTATCTACCAACACAGTGATGAAGAATTAGCACTGCTATGGAATACTTGTAAAAAATAAAAATATTTGTTATATGTTATTGCCATACATATTCATCAATCCAATAGATGTAGACATTGAGAAACTGTTATGTACCCGAATATTTAGCTGTCATGGAGTATCCATAAAAAAAGGAAATCACCATCTTTATTTTTTTATATGTTTTATTTTATTTATTTTTTTATACACAGCAAAGGAAACCATAAACAAGATGGTTGTTTATACACATCAGGGTATACATGTCAATCCCAACTCCCAATTCATCACACCATCACCACCACCACCCAGCGCCGCTTTCCCCCCTTGGTGTCCATACGTTTTTTTCTCTACTTCTGTGTCTCAATTTCTGCCCTGCAAACCGGTTCATCTGTACCATTTTCTAGGTTCCACATATATACATTAATATATGATATTTGTTTTTCTCTTTCTGACTTACTTCACTCTGTATGACAGTCTCTAGATGCATCCACATCTCTACAAATGACCCAATTTCGTTCCTTTTTATGGCCGAGTAATATTCCATTGTATATATGTACCACATCTTCTTTATCCATTCGTCTGTCGATGGGCATTTAGGTTGCTTCCATGACGTGGTTATTGTAAATAGTGCTGCAATGAACACTGGAGTGCATGTGTCTTTTTTTTTTTTTTTAAAGATTTATTTATTGATTGATTGCTATGTTGGGTCTTCGTTTCTGTGCTAGGGCTTTCTCTAGTTGCGGCAAGCGGGGGCCGCTCTTCATCGCGGTGCACGGGCCTCTCACTATCGTGGCCTCTCTTGTTGCGGAGCACAGGCTCCAGACGCGCAGGCTCAGTAATTGTGGCTCATGGGCCCAGTTGCTCTGCGGCATGTGGGATCTTCCCAGACCAGGGCTCAAACCCGTGTCCCCTGCATTAGCAGGCAGATTCTCAACCACTGCGCCACCACGGAAGCCCCGCATGTGTCTTTTTGAATGATGGTTTTCTCTGGGTATATGTCCAATAGTGGGATTGCTGGGTTATACGGTAATTCTATTTTTAGTTTTTTAAGGAGCCTCCATACTGTTCTTCATAGTGGCTGTATCAATTTACATTCCCACCAACAGTGCAAGAGGGTTCCCTTTTCTCCACACTCTCTCCAGCATTTGTTGTTTGTAGATTTTCTGATGATGCCCATTCTAACTGGTGTGAGGTGATACCTCACTGTAGTTTTGATCTGCATTTCTCTAATAATGAGCGATGTTGAGCAGCTTTTCATGTGCTTCTTGGTCATCGGTATGTCTTCTTTGGAGAAATGTCTATTTAGGTCTTCTGCCCATTTTTGGATTAGGTTGTTTTTTTAATATTGAGCTGTTTATATATTTTGGAGATTAATCCTTTGTCCATTGATTCGTTTGCAAATATTTTCTCCCATTCTGAGGGTTGTCTTTTCATCTTGTTTATGGTGCAAAACCTTTGACAAACCTTTGCTGTGCAAAAGCATTTAGGTTTCATTAGGTCCCATTTGTTTAGTTTTGTTTTTATTTCCATTACTCTAGGAGGTGGATCAAAAAAGATCTTGCTGTGATTTATGTCAAAGAGTGTCTTCCTATGTTTTCCTGTAAGAGTTTTATAGTGTCTGGTCTTAAATTTAGGTCTCTAATCCATTTTGAGTTTATTTTTGTGTATGGTGTTAGGGAGTGTTCTAACTTCATTCTTTTACATGTAGCTGTCCAGTTTTCCCAGCACTACTTATTGAAGAGACTGTCTTTTCTCCATTGCATATCCTTGCCTCCTTTGTCACAGATTAGTTGACCATAGGTGCGTGGGTTTATCTCTGGGCTTTCTATCCTGTTCCATTGATCTATATTTCTGTTTTTGTGCCAGTACCATATTGTCTTGATACTGTAGCTTTGTATTATAGTCTGAAGTCAAGGAGCCTGATTCCTCCAGCTCTGTTTTTTTTCCCTCAAGACTGCTTTGGCTATTGGGGGTCTTTTGTGTCTCCATACAAATTTTAAGATTTTTTGTTCCAGTTCTGTAAAAAATGCCATTGGTAATTTGATAGGGATTGCATTGAATCTGTAGATTGCTTTAGGTAGTACAGTCATTTTCACAATATTGATTCTTCCAATTCAAGAACATGGTATATCTCTCCATCTGCTGGTAGCATCTTTAATTTCTTTCATCAGTGTCTTATAGTTTTCTGCATACAGGTCTTTTGTCTCCCTAGGTAGGTTTATTCCTAGGTATTTCATTCTTTTTGTTGCAATGGTAAATGGGAGTGTTCCCTTAATTTCTCTTTCAGATTTTTCATCATTAGTGTATAGGAATGCAAGAGATTTCTGTGCATTAATTTTGTATCCTGCAACTTTACCAAATTCATTGATTAGCTCTAGTAGTTTTCTGGTGGCATCTTTAGGATTCTCTATGTATAGTATCATGTCATCTGCAAACAGTGACAGTTTTACTTCTTCTTTTCCAATTTGTATTCCTTTTATTTCCTTTTCTTATCTGATTGCCATGGCTAGGACTTCCAAAACTATGTTGAATAAAGTGGTGAGAGTGGACATCCTTGTCTTGTTCCTGATCTTAGAGGAAATGCTTTCAGTTTTTCACCATTGAGAATGATGTTTGCTGTGGGTTTGTCACATATGGCCTTTCTTATGTTGAAGTAGGTTCCCTCTAAGCCTACTTTCTGGAGAGTTTTTATCATAAATGGGTGTTGAATTTTATCAAATGCTTTTTCTGCATCTATTGAGATGATCATATGATTTTTATTCTTCAATTTGTTAATATGGTGTGTCACAATGATTGATTTGCATATATTGACAAATCCTTGCATCTCTGGGATAAATCCCACTTGATCATGGTGTAGGATCCTTTTAATGTGTTGTTGGATTCTGTTTGCTAGTATTTTGTTGAGGACTTTTGTATCTAAATTCATGAGTGATATTGGTCTGTAATTTTCTTTTTTTGTAGTATCTTTGTCTGGTTTTGGTATCAGGGTGATGGTGGCCTCATAGAATGAGTTTGGGAGTTTTCCTTCCTCTGCAATTTTTTGGAAGAGTTTGAGAAGGATGGGCGTTAGCTCTTCTCTAAATGTTTGACAGAATTCATCTGTGAAGCCATCTGGTCCTGGACTTTTGTTTGTTGGAAGATTTTTAATCACAGTTTCAATTTCATTACTTGTGACTGGTCTGTTCATATTCTCTATTTCTTCCTGGTTCAGTCTTGGAAGGTCATACCTTTCTAAGAATTTGTCCATTTCTTCCAGGTTGTCCATTTTATTGGCATAGAGTTGCTTGTAGTAGTCTCTTAGGATGCTTTGTATTTCTGTGGTGTCTGTTGTAACTTCTTTTTCATTTCTAATTTTATTGATTTGAATCCTCTCCCTCTTTTTCTTGATGAGTCTGGCTAAAGGTGTATCAATTTTGTTTATCTTCTCAAAGAACCAGCTTTTAGTTTTAGTGATCTTTGCTACAGTTTTCTTTGTTTCTATTTCATTTATTTCTGCTCTGATCTTTACGATTTCTTTCCTTCTGCTAACTTTGGGTTTTGTTTGTTCTTCTTTCTCTAGTTCCTTTAGGTGTAAGGTTAGATTGTTTGAGATTTTTCTTGTTTCTTAAGGTAGGCTTGTATAGCTATAAACTTCCCTCTTAGAACTGCTTTTGCTGCATCCCATAAGTTTTGGATCGTCGTGTTTTCATTGTCATTTGTCTCTGGGTATTTTTTGATTTCCTCTTTGATTTCTTCAGTGATCTCTTGGTTATTTAGTAACGTATTGTTTAGCCTCCATATGTTTGTGTTTTTTACATTTTTTTCGCTGTAATTCATTTCTGATCTCATAGTGTTGTGGTAAGAAAAGATGCTTGATATGATTTCAATTTTCTTAAATTTACTGAGGCTTGATTTCTGACCCAAGATGTGATCTATCCTGGAGAATGTTCAGTGCACACTTGAGAAGAAAGTGTAATCTGCTGTTTTTGGATGGAATGTCCTATAAATATCAATTAAATCTATCTGGTCTATTGTGTCATTTAAAGCTTCTGTATCCTTATTAATTTTCTGTTTGGATGATCTGTCCACTGGTGTAAGTGAGGTGTTAAAGTCCCCCACTATTACTGTGTTACTGTCGATTTCCTCTTTTATAGCTGTTAGCAGTTGCCTTATGTATTGAGGTGCTCCTATGTTGGGTGCATATATATTTATCATTGTTATGTCTTCTTCTTGGGTTGATCCCTTGATCATTATGTAGTGTCCTTCCTTGTCTCTTGTAACATTCTTTAAAGTCTATTTTCTCTGATATAAGGATTGCTACTTCAGCTTTCTTTTGATTTCCATTTGCATGGAATATCTTTTTCCATCCCCTCACTTTCAGTCTATATGTGTCCCTAGGTCCGAAGTGGGTCTTTTGTAGACAGCATATGTATGATGGGTCTTGTTTTTGTATCCATTCAGCAAGCCTGTGTCTTTTGGTTGGAGCATTTAATCCATTCATGTTTAAGGTAATTATCGATATGTATGTTCCTATGACCATTTTCTTAATTGTTTTGGGTTTGTTTTTGTAGGTCCTTTTCTTCTCTTGTGTTTCCCACTTAGAGAAGTTCCTTTAGCATTTGTTGTAGAGCTGGTTTGGTGGTGCTGAATTCTCTTAGCTTTTGCTTGTCTGTAAAGCTTTATATTTCTCTGTCGAATGTGACTGAGATCCTTGCCAGGTAGAGTAATCTTGGTTGTAGGTTCTTCCCTTTCATCACTTTAAGTATATCATGCCACTCCCTTCTGGCTTGTAGAGTTTCTGCTGAGAAATCAGCTGTTAACCTTATGGGAGTTCCCTTGTATGTTATTTGTCGTTTTTCCCTTGCTGCTTTCAATAATTTTTCTTTGTCCTTAGTTTTTACCAATTTGATTACTATGTGGCTCGGTGTGTTTCTCCTTGGTTTCTCCTGTATGGGACTCTCTGCACTTCCTGGACTTGGGTAGCTATTTCCTTTCCCATGTTAGGGAAGTTTTCAACTATAATCTCTTCAAATATTTTCTCGGGTCCTTTCTCTCTCTTTTCTCCTTCTGGGACCCCTATAATGCAAATGTTGTTGCATTTAATGCTGTCCCAGAGGTCTCTTAGGCTGTCTTCATTTCTTTTCATTCTTTTTTCTTTATTCTGTTCCACAGCAGTGAATTCCACCATTCTGTCTTCCAGGTCACTTATCCGTTCTTCTGTCTCAGTTATTCTGCTATTGATTCCTTCTAGTTATTGTATTATTCATCTCTGTTTGTTTGTTCTTTAATTCTTCTAGATCTTTGTTAAACATTTCTTGCATCTTCTCAATCTCTGCCTCCATTCTTTTTCCGAGATCCTGGATCATCTTCACTATCATTATTCTGAATTCTTTTTCTGGAAGGTTGCCTATCTCCACTTCATTTAGTTGTTTTTCTGGGGTTTTATCTTGTTCCTTCATCTGGTACATAGCCCTCTGCCTTTTCATCTTGTCTACCTTTCTGTGAATGTGGTTTTTGTTCCACAGGCTGCAGGACTGTAGTTCTTGCTTCTGCTGTCTGCCCTCTGGTGGATGAGGCTATCTAAGAGGCTTGTGGAAGTTTCCTGTTTTCCTGCTAGTGTTGGAGGGTCTCCTGCAGAGGTGGGGGGTGGCTGTGTCTCACCGTGAGGACAAGGACACTGGCAGCAGAAATTCTGGGAAGTACTCCTTGGCGTGAACCCTCCCAGAGTCCGCCATTAGCCCCACCAAAGAGCCCAGGTAGGGAAATCATCATCTTTAAAAAAAACTTAGCTTAGCATCTGTTGATGTCCATCAACAGATGATTGGATAAAGAAGATGTGGTATATACATATACAATGGAATACTACTCAGCCATAAAAAAAGAATGAAATTTTGCCATTTGCAACAACATGGGTAGACTTGGAAGGAATTATGCTAAGTGAAATAAGTCAGACAAAGACAAATACTGTATCATATCCTTATAGGTGGAATCTAAAAAATATAACAAACTAGGTAATATACAAAAAGGAAGCAGACTCACAGATACAGAGAACAAACTAGTGGTTACCAGTAGGGAGAGGGATGTGGGGAGGGGCAATCCAGGGGTAGGGGATTAAGAGGTACAACCTATTAGGTATAAAATAAACTACAAGGATATATTGTACAACACAGGGAATAGAGCCAGTATTTTGTAATAACTGTAAATGGAAGGTCACATTTAAAAATTGTATAAAAAAATAAAAAATGTTTAATTTTTTAAAATAATAAAATTATGTGACCATAAAAAAAAACTTAAAACTCTCTCAAGCCTTCCAGATGAAGAAATAAAAGACTAGTCCACATTCCCAGCCTATGGGATGCTGCACCCAGACCCAGGATGGAGATGACTTACACACGGAACTCTGATCCAGGCTGTGATTTTATCACAGGTGAGGAAAACTCAACACTGCCAGACACAAATCTCCAATCTCATGCCCAGCAAAATATTCCCACTTCCTTCCTTTGTCCTCATCAGCCACCCCTTCAAGACATCAGCATTCCTGTCAGGCATGACATCTCATGACTCAACAGCAACATTCTTCCCATTCTTTGCTGTAAAATTTTATTTAGACAGTGACGTGCATTTTGACATTTGATATTTTTTACTGAAATGTGAAACACAAAGGCAGCGAACTGCTGCTAGCTACTGAACATGCATTTACCACACATTCCATAATAAGATCTCATCAAGACATACAGACAACCAGGGTCCTAATGGAACATTTTTACCTGCATTTTTAATATTTCTGCCAAAAAGTCTGATGGCTGAAGCCAGTGCATTTTCCACAAATCATTTTTTATTCAGCAACATTTCTGCTATCCTGGGTAATCAGGGAAGGATACACTGAACACAGATGCCTGATTCGTGTGAGAACTGCAATGGATGTTCTCACCAAAAGGATGTGCAGGTTGTGTCCTGCTCAAGGATGCCCTGCTGAAGGGTGCATGGGGGCAGAAACCCCTCAGCTAGCTGTGGGAGCAGAGCTGCAGAAGGATAAGAGGGCTACGTATTCTCATTCACACAAAGATGACTCTGGGCCGGCAGGGTCCTGATGGAAACCTTTCTGAAAACAACCTTGCAACTTCTCTCTGCTCTCCTGTTCAGACACCTAATATTCCTCTCCCATCCTATTCCCTCTTCCCAATTTACTCCTGTATCCTCTGCTCTGAGCTAGTCTTCGTTTTTCAGCTCATTACCCTACAGCCCAGGATTTTTCATGGCAGGCAGGTGTGTGGTGAGAGAGCAAGGGAAGAAAAATTCTCAGAGCTTTCCTCTGGTACCCCTAGCTCCCTTAATCTAAGCCCCGGTGGTCTCCTTGATCAAGCTGGTCCCCAGGCCCTGGGAGCCCCATGCTTCAGAACCCCCACCCCCGCTCTGGTTGCCATGAGAGATCTCGGAGAGCCCAGAAAGCACTGGGCTCCCACAGGACAGTTCTCTGTGGTCCATTAGCCTCTTAGAGGGAACTCTGTCTTCCGCAAAAGAGTGTGTGTGAGAAAAGGGTAAAGGGCAAGTTGCAAAAAAAGTTATTTACTCCCCTCTGCCTGATATTTTGCTTTTCATCAGCAGTGTAAAACACCAAGGGGACTGCCAAAGGGAATTTTGGGGGGTGATGTTCTGTACCTTGATTTTGATGATGGTGACAAGACTATATGCATTTGTCAAAACACATAAAACTATGCATTAAAAGAGTGAATTTTACCGTATGTAAATTTTTAAATAAACAAACATTTTTTAAATTGAAGCAGAGCTGATTTAAAATGTATTAGTTTCAGGTGTACAGCAAAGTAACTCAGCTATATTTATTTATTCATAAACATATATATATTTATAAATATTTTTTCGGATTCTTTTCCATTATAGGTTATTACAAGATATTGAACATAGTTCCCTGTGCTATACAGTAGGTCCTTGTAGTTTATCTGTTTTATGTATAGTAGTGCGTATGTGTTAATACCAAGCTCCTAATTTATCTCTCCCCCCCACCCCTTCCCCTTTGGTAACCATAAGTTTGTTTTCCATGTCTGTGAGTCTATTTCTGTTTTGTAAATAAGTTCATTTCTGAGTTTTTAAGATTCTACGTGATATCACCTGAAAACATTTTTTTACTCTACAATAAAACCACTTAAGGAAACCTCGAATGAGCCTAGTGCTTGTATGAGGAGCAGGAGAGCAGTAGTAAACCCTGAGATCGCCTTCCTTAGGCTCCAGCGGAGAAGAATTCTCACGGAGGATCGGGGAGGAGCCCAACCAGCATCCTGGCTGGTGAAGGAGAAAGGCAGTGATTGAAGTGACACTCAGATTCAACCCAAGGGCACTCCCCCTACCTGGCCAGGCCACCAAAAACGTCTACATCCTGAGATCCCCACCCTGTTCTTTTACTCCCCCAAACTCTGCTCCCCTGGGACATTTCCCCCAGACACGGGGAGCCACGATCCGAGACTGAGATCCGGGAGAACACTGGTTTCAGAGCAACACCGTGCAGGACGATGTGTTCCTAAAATCTGGAGTTGAAATTCACCTCATACATTTTCCACAGAAATGTTGATATATTTGGTACAAATAAGCGTAACGATAGGAGAGTAGGCCCAAGCACGACTGAAGGAACAGTTACCAGATATCACTTCATCTCTCCAACAACCCCACAAAGAAGACATTTTCATTTTGATTTTGCAGGTGAGGAAACTAAGGTTTAGAGAAGCTGAGATCCCAAAGCTAGCAAGTGACAGAGCTAGAATTTAACTCAAGTACACTGGCAATTATATAAGCCCAGTGCAGGTGAATTTCACACTGTACATTCCAAGGGCCTTATGTGTTGAGTGGGCGTCTGTGGCCTATGCTGAGCCGCTAATCCAGGCCTCACAGTGGTTCTACGGGAAGAAGAATCCTGTTATCCAGCAGCCACCCGCCGCGGGCTATGGTACCTTCCCTGGGTTGGGAATGACCCCATAATCTGAACAAAATTACCAGATCAGCCTACGCAGGTTTACTGATGCTCAAACGCTCAAAGGCTTGTAATAATTGATACATTATATTTGAGACCAGCTAGATGTAATTTAATTTCTTCTCTGAAGATTCAGAAGGCACTTTAGAAGTTTGCAGGACCTCGGGACTCTCATTATAACGTATAACCCTCGCCGAACAGCGGGCTCTGAAGCATGAATTTGCAGAGACCCAACGAACGGCAGGGCCTGGCTAGTCTCCCATTCTACAGCTGAGGACAGGAAGCTTAGTGAGGTCAAGTCACTTTGCTTACAATGTCAGACAGCTCATGGTGGGGCTGAGTCCAACCCTATCTGACACCAAAACCCTGGTTCTTTCCATAAGCCCACCCTGCTTTGCAAAGGCAAAGCTAACAGTGACCTCTGTATGTAAACATGAGAAAACCCAATGAGCTCAGTTACATGAAGAGTTATTTTTAATAGCTAAATTCCATCAACATTACGGTCAAGAGGGGGAAAGAAATTAAGCTTTAATTTCATCTTCCAGGTCTTACAGGAAAAGACACAGACTCTTTGTCATGTGTATTCTTTCCCTGGGTCTCAGCACTGTTAAAGAAGAAGCCTTCTCCCTGGGGTTTCTATGTTCTGGAAACTTCATCAGAAAATCAGCAGTGCTGACATAAAAATGAAAATTACTTTCTTCTCCTCTTGATTGAAAAGGGAGATAAGTGGACAGCCTTGGAGATTAAACAGCAGCCTCCACAGAACACTGGCTGGTGGCAAACAGTGGGTGCTTGATACAGAGTAACGTGATTTGAATATTATAAGAGCTAATGCATCTCAGTCTACGTATGTGCCAGGCACTGCCCTGAGTACTGCAGATGTAGCACTCATTTAGTTCCCATGGCAACCCTGGGGGGCAGACCCTCCCATCCATTTAACAGCTGAGGAAACCAAGCCACAGAAAAACTGAATAAGTTGTCACGGGTAATACAGTCTGTAAGCAGAGGCAATTTTAGCTGACAATTGAATTCATTTGAGAATGAGGGTTTGGAAGAAGGTTAAAGAGGATGAATGCTAATACTCATATTCCTCACCTTTTGGGATTCATGTATATATGTATATAAATCTGGGATACATTCCTATGTATATTATTATATAGTTTATATTATATATATTTTTACTTTATATGTTATAACTACAAATATGAATATATCTGAATATATTCCAAGCTTTAATAAAATATTATATACAAAATATAACATAGTATTATATAAAATAATAGGAAACTTTTATTACCCATAGAAAACTTGGAATCTCTGCAGAAACATGGAACTCTACACCAGTCTCGCAAACACACACCATCATCGCCTAGTCAATACTCACAACAGATGTACTCACAACAGATGTTACTAATAATCTCTGCTCTCTTCTTCACGGAAGCCAAAGAAGAACTCGGAATCCTTTTTAACACAGATCTTCAGGCAGCCACAGTCAACCAAGCAGAGCTACCTTGACAAATTCAAAATGATATGCCAGACTCACTCTAGGCAGCTGAGACTGAGGACTGCAGCCAAGGGTGGTCCTGCAGAGCCATCAGTCCTCAAGGGTCACCCATGTGGTTTCTGGTCACCACACCAGCCATGGTGGCGGAGCAACGGGCCTTGTCAACAAGGATGGGACAGGAGAGCCGGATCCAGGGCGAAGGTGACCCCAGGGATGACGAGCCCTTGCTCTTCCCCACCGATTCCAAGTGAAGACCCCGACCACCAAGATCTCCAGTGCAAAACACAGTTTAAAAACTTAGTGAAATTTACATTCTTAAATATCAGGGACCTTCCTTGAGCAGCATGTGAAAATGAGCCAGCTTCGTCTCCAATTAGCTTAATTAGTTCAAGAGGTTCTTTATAAGGAGAGGCTATCAGGAAACTCAATATACAGAAACTCAAAAGAACACTCAGGACCTTTCCTTCAGGGATTTCCTCCTTTCACACTAAAAGAAAAACAAAAAGTGCAGCCGATACTTGCGACTGAAGCTGAAACAATGCAGAAAGAGGACCTCAGGTGTAGAAGGAGTTTCAAGTCCAATCAGAGAGGATGCAAAGCTCACACTTTTCAGCCAAAATGAGGCAGTATCTGGCTCTTCTAGCCAAAACCAGAGAGTATTACTGTTCAGTTAATAACAGCTGTCTTTACTCAGGACTTACTTTGTCCTGGGTGTGTTACAACAATCCCACACATTCATTGTCATTGTTGTGCTTACTCTGCAGATGAGGAAACTGAGGCTTAGAGAGGTTCAGTAACATACTCAAGGGTCACAAAGCGGTTGTCTTGGATCTATTTCCCCAGAACAGACAAAGCTGACCGCAGAACTCAGGAGAAAGTGAGTTGTTATGAAGCATTTCCAGGAAAAACAAAAAACAAAAAACCAGGAACCATCTGAATGGGGACATGGGACCCAGAGGTAAAGGGATGAAACAAGAGGGGTCATCAGGCAAGTATCCATCCCATGGAGGGGACCATGGCTCAGTCCCAGTGGGGAGCTGTGGAGACAACTTGGGTCACACTTCACAACGGTCACCATGGTAGTGAAAGAAGCCGGGTGTTTGTGTTCGTCATTGGTTAGGGGCTGCCCTGGGGTATGTAGATTCCCAGGCACTTCCGGGCTTTCTGAAGGAAATGGCAAAGGGGGTCCAGTGGCCTGAGGGTCTCTTGTCTCTTTGCTGAGAGAACTCAAGTGCTGGCTGCTGGGAGCTATAGTGGGTGCTGCACTGTCCTACCCAGACAACCCCCCCACTCCCCATCCCCCCTTTCAGGTTCAAAGGTCTCATTCCCCAGCTGCAATCCTACCCAGGAATTGCCCTTGGCCAGGGAAGAATCCTTGCCCAAGGTTATGCACCCCTCCCAGGGAACCTCCTGCTCTCAATTCCTGCTTCAGAGTCTGTTTCCTATGAAAACAAACTTGGGTCAGGAGGGAAGGCGCCCTGGAAGCCAGTGTGGTCAAAACAGCAAAGGGCTCTGAAGGGATGACAGAGGGGATTCACTCCCAGCATTGGCCACCCTGGCTCAGGATCAAAGTAGCACCAATAACCCTAAAATGCTACAAGGCAAGACAGGGCGTATTTTTTCACTTTGTGAAACCAAATTTAATCAAGCTCTACACTCACCCAACTGGTTTGACATATGTTCAAGCTTAGTCACTTTTCGAGAACCTGTCCCTAGGACAGCATGAAAAATCTGGGAAAGCATGAAAGAATGATGTTCTCTGACACACCTGGTCTCAGGCACGGACATTCCCAGGAGTGGGAACTGGAGGGAAGCGCTATCTGCAGAGGTGATGGTGGTGGTTATGGTTCAGGGCGGAGAAGGACAGAAGGACAAGGGTTACAGGGGCCCAAGATGAATAACTCTTCTTAAATTCTGCCCCTTCAATGTGCACCAGGGCCTGACCAAGCCAAGCTTTCTAACTGGTGCCCTGGTCCTACTTCTAACCTATCAAGGAAGAACAAGCCTTCCTGGGAAGAAACAGTAGCAAGTGGGACCCTTGGCTCAGTTACTGCAACTTCTCCAGTCATCTTCTAATGATGCTTTGCCCTCTGACCCCTTTTACCCTCTCAATCTCCCCAACCCTCCCCGCCCCAATCCCCTGCTGCTTCCCCAGCCACAGCCTCTGATGCAACGGGGCAGGTCTCATCCCCACCCTGACTGCACCTCTATTCATTCAGCCCCAACAAGCCTGTCTCTTTCCTCTTGGCCAGAAATGCTCTGCCGTTTCTTCTCCATCTATTTAAATCCATCCCACCTCTCTGGCTTCAAAGCAAGCTCTTCGAGATGCATCTAAGATGGTGACTGTGGAACTGGAAACCACCCCTACTCCTAATCCCCCACCTAGAGAAGAAGAGGAAACAGAATCTAATCAGGAGGTTGCTAACCCAGAACACTATGTTAAACATCCTTTACGGAAAAGATGGGCACCCTGGATTTTTAAAAATGGTAAAAGCAAAACTTGGCAAGCAAACCTTCGGCTGATCTCTAAAGTTTGATACTGTTGAAGACTTTTGGGCTCTGTACAACCATATCCAGTTGTCTAGCAGTTTAATGCCTGCCTGTGACTACTCACTTTTTTTAAATTAATTAATTAATTAATTTTTAAATTTTTGGCTGCGCTGGGTCCCCGTTGCTGCGCGCGGGAGCTCTCCAGCTGCAGCGAGGTGGGGACTACCCCTCGCCGCGGTGCGCGGACCTCCCACTGCGGCGGCCCCTCCCGCCGCGGAGCACGGGCTCCAGGTGCACGAGCTTCAGCAATCGTAGCGCGCAGGCTCAATAGTTGTGGCTCACGGGCCCAGCCGCTCCGTGGCATGTGGGATCCTCCCAGACCAGGGCCCGCACCCATGTCCCCCGCATTGGCAGGCAGACCCCCAACCACTGCGCCACCAGGGAAGCCCACTACTCACTTTTTAAGGATGGTATTGAGCCTACGTGGGAAGATGAGAAAAACGAACGAGGAGGACGATGGCTAATTACATTGAACAAACAGCAGAGACCAAGTGACCTCGATCGCTTTCGGCTAGCGACCCTGCTGTGCCTTACTGGAGAATGTTTTGATGACTACAGTGATGATGTATGTGGAGCTGTGGTTAATGTTAGAGCTAAAGGTGAAAAAATAGCAATGTGGACTACTGAATGTGAAAACAGAGACGCTGTTACACATATAGGGAGGGTATACAAGGAAAGGTTAGGACTTCCTCCAAAGATAGTGATTGGTTATCAGTCCCATGCAGACACAGCTACTAAGAGCGGCTCCACCACTAAAAATAGGTTTGTTGTTTAAGAAGACACCTTCTGAGTATTCTCGTATGAGACTGCGTCAAGCAATCGAGATTTGGGAGCTGAACCAAAGCCTCTTCAAAAGCAGAGTGGACTGCATTTAAATTTGATTTCCATCTAAATGTTGCTAAGATATAAGAGAAGTCTCATTCGCCTTTGTCTTGTACTTCTGTGTTCATATATATATATATATTTTTTAATTTTGGCTAGAGTGTCCACTTTCCCAATCAAAGAAGTATAGTACACATCGTCCCCAGAATCCATAAATGTGTTCCTGGCCCACTCTGTAATAGCTTAATAGAATTAACCATTACAAACACATCTGGCCCATCTACAATATTAAAGAAAAGAATCTGCATTTCTACACCTTACAAGAGAACGATTCTGTTTATGTTCCATTGTACACAGGAGCTTAATTTGCTGGTTTGAAAGAGTATGATGCATGCAGTTTTCTAACAATTTTCCTTGTTTCTTTTTACAGCATTGTCTGTGCTGTACTCTTGCTGATGGCTGCTAGATTTTAATTTATTTGTTTCCCTACTTGATAACATTAGTGATTCTGATTTCAGTTTTTCATTTGTTTTGCTTTTGTTTTTTTCCTCATGTAATACTGGTGAAGGATCCAGGAATATGACACAAAGGTGGAATAAAGATTAATTTTGTGCATTCTTTGGTAGTTTTTTTGTTTTTTTTGTTACTACAAAGCTTTACTACAAATTTATGCATTTCATTCAAATCAGTGATCTATGTTTGTGTGATTTCCTAAACATAATTGTGGATTATGAAAAATGTATCATAATTACATTCCTAATTAGAATTAATATGCCTGTTTTTGTATCTTTATGCTGTATTTTAACACTTTGCTATACTTAGGTTATTTTGCTTTGGTTAAAAAATGGCTCAAGTGGTCCCATTCATATTAAGACACTGTAGAAAACTGTAAATAGAATGTGTACAGTGAATTGTCTTTTAGACAAAAAAAAAAAAAGCAAGCCCTTCCTCCTCCAGGAAGCCTTTGCTGGCCGCTTCAGTGCACACAGACCCCTCCCTTCCCTGGTCACCAGCGCCACCCACAGCTGCGGCGTGCCTTTAGGCAAAAAGCAGCCACCTACTGTCATTGTGTACCGACGCTTCACCTCCCCAAAAGAGACTGTCAGCCAAGACCTTAACTAATGAAACTCCTTCTGAATCTTCCACAGCACGGAACATGGGGACACGGAGGAGAGTCTCAGAAAAAATAATAAATCCACGGATGGTTTATTATATGAAACTTAAGAGCCAACAGTGAAGCCTAGTTCCAGCACTCCTGGGAACAGCAATTACAAGCTATGGGCTGAACTGTGTCCATTTTTTTTCATGCATGTTTACTCTTCAATATTGATTGAAACACACATCATCCCGAGAAAAAAAAGACCGGCTCCTTCTCCCATTCTCTTCCCCTGCACCCTCTACCACATCCTCCCCCGAGATGAGACACACATGTCCCCCCAGAGCGGCGTCTCCGTCTGCTGAGCGCTGGATCCACAGCTGCTGGACCTCATGGTCCATCCGGCATAAACCCCAAGAGCGTACGCTGTGGGCCTGGATGCAGCAGACCCAGAGGGGGGAATGGGAAACGGCACAGGTCTGGCCACAGAGGGGATAATGGGTCCTGCCACGCTCAGAGACCACAAACACCTGCATAGAAGGGGATGCTCTGACAGAGACCCCAGAAGGTTTACTGAGCATGCTCAACAGCGGGAGCCTGATGTGAGAACCATCTTTCGCAGTCTGGGAGATGCCGCAGAATGAGCAGCGAAGAGAAATGTCGCCTCGTGTATCGATGCCAAGGCAGCTTTCGAAAGGCAGAGAGACCTGGGTTCTAAACCTGGTTCTGAACTTTCTAGCAGGGTACTTTCAACAAGTCACTTCATCTCCCTTCTCCAAGCTCCTGACCTCTAAGAGGAGAATAAAAACAGAACCTGTCTCATAGGGTTGTTACAATGATCACAGCGTAAATGTGCACCGAGGCTCAGGGCCCCTCTCCATGGAGTACAGCCGTGCTGGGAGCGCTGCTCAGCCAGGGACCCTGCTTCCCAGGCCTCTCTGCCCCGAGATGGGATCATGTGATCAAGTTCTAACCAATGCACCGAGCGGAAGTGACTCCCACCACCGCAAGGCCTGGCCCACCAGAGTCTGCACGTAGCTCTCCACACTCACAAACACAACAAGCCTCTTGATGCAGAGGACCCAGCAAACGGCGTTAGGCTCTACCTGCTGCCATACCAGAAAGTGCAAGACACCTGGTCTTTCAATCGTTCTGGAGAGGAGAACTGCCCATCAAATTCAAATACTGGACTTGCGAAAATGCAAGAAGTAAACCGCTATATTAAGCCACTGAGACTCCAGGATTTGCCTGTTAGAGAAGTTAACCCTATGTTAGCCAAAACAAGAATTACATGCTGTATCTCAAGCATTATGCAATGCCTGACACAGAGAACACACAAAATAGGGTTGCTCTTGTTTTTATTATTACCCTGAACTCTTTACAGCACTTTATACCTTCTAGGGTATTTCTATATCAGAGATGCTAATTCAATTTGTGTTGCCAAGCATTGAAGACAGCACAAAGTTAAAAGTTTTTAAACACAGAGATTCCATTCTTCAGGGATTCATATGTGCAATTAGACCCATAATGTAAGTAATTACATTGCAAGGCAAATTTTATTAAATGCTTTGACAGAGGCTCAATGTGCAACGAGAAGATTCATTTTAGCTGAAGCGTTTGATATATTCCTGGAGGAGGGAAGTTACAAATGGGGCCGTGAACACCATTTATACTTCGCAGATGGACACATTGGCCAGGGGATTGGGGCAGGGGTAAATCTAGACAATGGGCAGCACTAAAGGTCCCAGTAGAAGGTTCCAAAGTACTTTCTCTGTCCTCCTGTATAAGGCAGGCACGGCAGAAGGAGGCTAGCTGTGTCACGGGGAGTAGCAAGGTGCTTTGGGGATACAGTGAGAATTAGGGCTGCAAATGCCAACTGGGACCAGCTTGAGAGGGGCCTCCAATGCCAGGCTCAGGAGTCCAGACTTTCCTTTATTAGTCATGAAGTACATGAGTCAGGACTCGGACTGGAAATGACAGAAACCCAACTGGCACTCTTTTACGCAAACAAAGGGATTCAGAGGTCCTGCTCATAATCAAACTAATAGTTACAGCTTGTCCTCAGGAACAAATGGAACCAGGGACCGGAACACCACAAAGAATCACAGGTAGCACCTCTGTTCACTCTTATAATCCTGTTTTAAATTATTTGTACTGTTTTTCCACTATCTGAAATCATCTTATGTACTGACTTGTCTGACCTCCTAGAATATGAGTCCCAAGGACACAGGGCAGTCTGTTTTGTTTACCACAAATTACAGCCTCTAGCATGGTCTCCTGCATGGCCAGCGCTCAGCAGGCACCCAGGGAGTATTTGTTGAAAGAATGATGCGAATGGGTCAGAGATTTTAAGATATGCTGGTTTAGGCAAACATGAGTATTCTCCTTCACTGATCCAATTCCCCATATAAATCTGTACATTTGCAGTAATATCTGAATGGCTCAATATCTCTGTTATTCATGTCCCCATAAATCAGCAATAGGAGTGAACTTCCGGTCCTGCAAGGCTGAAGGTCGCAAGCTGGACTCCCGTGGAATCACCGGATGAACTGTCCCATAGTACGGCACGGAGGTAGACCAGCTGACCAGCACTGAGATGTTCTAACACTCTAGTAGGCTTTTTTGAAATGCCTTCAGTCTCTACCTCAGAAACTCATACCTTGAACCAAACTCTATGCCTGAAGGCTCGGCTCTGAGGGGATTAAGAGGGCTTTATGTCACAATAAAGGGTCACAAGTGACATTTTTTAGACCTCATTCCTGTTCTCTTGCAAATGAAGTCACTGCAAAAGTTTTCTAAGGAGCCTAGGCATAACCAAGACACATTTAATCTCCTCTTTGACCTCAGCCAGATGCTAAAACTTTCTCAACCTCTCTCTTTTCTGAGGTCCTGCCATGTCTTTCAGTTTTGCCAAGGCAGAGATGGTTTGAACATACTGGAGAGTTCCATATCTGTTCTCCTGGGTAGCACCTGACAAGAGATGATCACAGCTCTACTTTGAGCCTTTTTGTTCTGTGATAGCCTTTCCTATTTTTACTACCATTTGACTAAAAACAGCCAAAGTTATTTCAGGATCAAACTAAGAATCATCACACCATGTTCTGGGTGAGTTGACTTTTTTTTAGCCACTCCAGCCCCATGTATCTCTGACCTGTAAGATTTCTGCCTTGATCTGCTCAATACTTTGTGTGTTAATCCAAGAATAAGCAAGGTACCATGGTGCTCTTTTGTATTTTATTTCCGTTTTTATAGTTTGATATACATTTTTGTTAGAACAGTTAAGTCCCACCAGAAATCATACAGCAACACAGGTGTGGCAGCATATTGCATACCAATATGTCATGCTTTTGGCCATTTTAAGGAAACCTATTTGACTAAAACCAGGAAATGAAAAGAGTTACATTACAGAAAAGAACACTCCCCAATTTTCTCAGTAGACAAGATGGCTTTCTTGGGCAAGCAGAGAACACTACCTGTAAACTATTTTCATTTTGATACAGTCTTTTACTCTAATCACAAACCCTTTCAGATGAACCCAGAAATACCTTTCACCATGCACTAAGGTGAGATAATGGGGAGACCATTAGTGTTAGAAGAAAATTACTGTGGTTCACCTCACTGTTTCTGCTGCCACGTCTAAGCCCTGTCATTATTAGGGAGATGAGTTTGTGCCAATCCATTTCTAAATCTCATCTGGTTCCACGTGAGACCAGTGATTTCTATTTACCAGCAGATAATTAGGACATAATTTCCATCTGTGGCTATCACCACCATGAGCCTCAAATTTACCATTTATCCAAAATCTGTCTTGAACAGCAATAAGGTACAGAGATTTATGCTAGGTATGGGCAGGGAGATGGCAGAAATGAATTTTCTGTCCTTCAGGAACTGAAGGTCTAACAGGAGGAAGAGAAAAAAGGCATCAGTATGCTAAGACAAAAATAAGTGTCCTTAGAGGCAAGAGGGTGTGGCACAGAAAAAAGCAAGGGCTGTGGGCACAGACTGGGTTTGACCCTCAGCCTCAATGTATCAGTCAGCTACTACTGCAATAATAATGTGTAACAAGCATCCATGAAAGTTTAATAGCTTATAACAACAAACATTTTTCTCATTCTGCAGGATACCTGAGCTTCAACTGATCTAGAATGGGCTCCTCCTACACTCCTCTGGATTGTGAGTTGGATTCAGATCTTCTCCACCTTCTTGGACCAGTGACTGCCTAAGACGTTCTTCTCACTGAAAAAGAAAGGCACATGATGCCTGATTTTGGCCACATGAGCCTTATATACTTTACTGATAATGTAGTGAAGTTTTCTTTATAGGAAAAACCATTTATGAAGACTACAATTTCTCAATGTAAGAATAATATGCATTCTTATTTTCATTTTTAATATGCGTATTTTTATTAAAAATGCTTTTAGGGCTTCCCTGGTGGCGCAGTGGTTGAGAATCTGCCTGCTAATGCAGGAAACACGGGTTCGAGCCCTGGTCTGGGAAGATCCCACATGCCGCGGAGCAACTAGGCCCGTGAGCCACAACTACTGAGCCTGCGCGTCTGGAGCCTGTGCTCCGCAACAAGAGAGGCCACAATAGTGAGAGGCCCGCGCACCGCGATGAAGAGTGGCCCCCACTTGCCACAACTGGAGAAAGCCATAGCACAAAAACGAAGACCCAACATAGCAATCAATCAGTCAATAAAGAAATCTTAAAAAAAAAAAAAAATGCTTTTAATGCATATTAAAAGCAAATAATGCTTTTTAATATGCATTTTCATTAATGCATATTAAAAAGCATTAATGCATATTAATGCGTTTTCATTAATAATATGCATGTGAAAGCAAATAATATCCTTCCCAGTCCCCTCCATGCCCCTTTCCTTTCTCCCTTCTGCTACAATCATTGTGACAATGGCACAGTACTTTCAAAACTCCCTTTTCTGAGAGACTTAATGAAAGCTTCCTTTCCAGCTCATTCATTAAATTGATGACCTTGGAAGGATACATTTTGTTTCTCACAGATCCTTAACAAGTTTGGGGGGGTAGAAATTGTTCTGGAGCCTACTTTGAGGCGGGATAGAGACAGTAAAACCAGTCTGAGCAAAATACGTCACAAACTTTGAGATGTTGGAGTTTGGAGTTGAGTGAGAAGAAAGGTCTTAAGGGGAAGAATTGACCAAGAATATGGTGGTGAGCTGGGGCATTAGAGGGGCACAGGGTTAGAAAAAAATACACTATGGTGAGGAGTGGTTATGTTTTCTTGGGAGTAATGACTGACGTTAAATTCTGTCTCTGCCATACTGTGCTGAGTTATTTTTGCCCTCAAATACTGCATGCTCACGGTAGAGTCTGCACCATACAAAAACCTTCTTTAATTGAACTTGGAGGCAGTGAAAGAATAGACATTATGAGCAGCACAGACCAAGTAGTTACAGAAGAAGATAGGGGTTGCAAGGTGCAGGACAGGTCGTAGAGGTGGAAAATTCAGCATCTGGAAGAAATCATGCTGAGAGGTAAAATAGGACAAATATAAGCCTCTCAAGAATTCTTAGATTCTAGGCTCTCTCCAAATTTTCCAACAATTCTTCGTTTCCCTTTGATTCCTATCAGAAACCCCTCTTCCCCCAGCTGGTAGGGCTGCAAATGCATGGTCCTTCTTTTCCCATTACATAAGTAGAAGATGGATCTACAACACAAATGCTCACTCAGTACAGATCCTTCTATCCTCCTGAGCACAGAAACTGGTCCAGGTTGGGCACCCAGCTCAATCAGAGTCCTATGGAATTGGGATGTGGGTTACAATAGATGCTGGACCATGTAAGCCCAGATCTGCTGTTGGCTATCTTTTATACCACTTAAAGAAAGCCTCCCTAAGAATAAAGCCAACACAGAAGAAAGCAGAGGCAAGAGGTTGAGAATGAGAGTCCTGATGACATCCTTGAGCCCATGAATCTAGCCATAACTGAAGCCCCATCCACACCTGGGGTCTCCAGACCCAGACTCCAGGAAGGATCCTATCACAACCAGAAGAGTTTCTGCCCCGTACCTCCCAGTTTATGTGCATGCCAATTTACCCAGTCTACTCTCTACAGTAGGAGTCAGAAAACTTTCTCTGTAAATGGCCAAATAGTAAATGTTTCAGGCTCTGTGGGCTGTCAAGTCTTTGCTGCAACTACTCGACTCTGCTGTTGGAGCAGAGAAATAGCCACGGACAGTACGTGAGTGAATGAGCAGAGCTGTGTTCCAGCAAAACTCTATTTACAGAAACAGGTCGGCAGCACAGATTTTGCTCTCAGCTTGTAGCTTGCTGACCCCGGCTCTACAGAAACCTTGGATGGTCAGTTTCAGAAATGGCCACTGAATTTGCGCTTCAGAAAATTCCTTAAGGAGAAAACTTTACAGGGATGGCTCTAAAAGTCACTGCCATGGTGAAAAAGCTCTGATTTTGCTGCAGTGGCTGACAAATGACATCACAGATTATGAGGTGATTACACAATGCCCCTTGCATTCGCTTCATCTGTGGATTCAAACATATGAAACGTCAAGTGTTCATAAAACTTAGGTGCTAACGCTGAACTTTCTAAGGCCAACTCCAGTGAAACTGAAAATTAGTTGACTGTCTGACCAGTACTGACCAAATCAGTGAACACCAAAGCTGCTTCAATCTTATTTGTGTATTATATTTTTGATGATTTGTGCCATCCTGGGATACTCACCAAGCTTTACTTAACCCTTTTCTGAGAGACTTAATGAAAGCTTCCTTTCCAGCTCATTCATTATTTCACTTCCAAGTATTTTTATTCTCTAGGAGAGTTTTTCTCCTTGAAATAGGTCTTAGAACTTGGTGCCCCACTGATGTTAAGTGGACAAAACATTTATCTAGGTTCTTTTTTGTGAAATGCAATCAGAATGGCCCCCAGCAACATGTATGAATCAATTCAAAGACACCTTTGAGCATCAGTCACGATCAGAGAAAAATCAGGTGTGCAGGTATCAACCAGCCACAACTGCAGAAAATACCGACACAAGGCTTCACCTTGCCACCATCTAGCCATGCTGTCTACTGTCTCCATGAGTTCCAGAAGCTTCTGTTTGGGTCATGTGCCACTGGATTGAATCCAACCAAGTCTTAGAAATCTCTGAGATGGCAGCCACCTCTCTGGGGACCTCAGAATCCTGGCAGCTGATGCCTGGATCTGACAAGGCTCTGGTTCTAGAAATCATTATCTAGTTCAGCCAGTCTCCCTGACTCATTCTGAACTCAGGGTGTGAGACACACATATTCCCTCTAGACCAGGAAAATCTTACCTGCTATCTCTTAGAAGGCCAGAGGCTGGTAGAAAGAACTTAGTCTCTGGAAAACGGGAAATATCAACTGTATTCACTGCCCCTAGCAGGCAGGATCTCCAAGATTTAAACTGACTCCCTTCCCAAAGCTCAAGAGCAAATCTGTCTCTCTCCAGCCACTCAGATCAGGCCTCTGCTCGGTGCCCCAGCAGGATCCCAGGATCTGTGTGCTTCAAATTTCCTCTACGTCTTTGTTAATACAACCTCAGTGCTTAGCACAATGCCTGGCACATAGCATGGACTCAAAAAGTGTTAGTTGATTGCATAGGAAAATAAATGAATGTGCTGAGACCTTGCACATGCCCCCGGAAATGATAGGTGATTGTGGAAGAAGAGAATACTGTCCAGCAAATATTCATTCCCTATTCCCCTCCCACACAAGAAATGTATGTACTTGCTTGACTGATATCAGGTTTGGCAACATGATTCACTTTTTCTCATGATGGCAGATAATGCTTCCCCATACCTTGAACTTGGGTCTAGGCATGTAACTTGCTTCATCCAATAGGAGGTAGGCAAACTTGATGCAATAAAGATTGTGAAACATAGCTTACCTTCTTATACTTCTGTCATTATCATGAGAAGAACTCCCACTCTCCCCGAGGTAGCTGCTGCTCTTTCAGTCTGGGATCTGGAATGAACACATGGAACAACCCTGGTAAGGAACCACGCCCAGATGGATCTGTACCTTGAAGCATAGTCTCCCAGGAGCCCAGCCTAGAAGAGTCAACCATCAGGCAATCCACTGACAGGTAAGCAAGAATAAATGACTGTGGACAAAGAATGCCACCTACCATATCAGTAAACAAAGGATGCTGTAGCCACCAGGCCATAAGCCACTGCAGCCCCACCCCCTCGCAGGTGCACCCTAAGGGACTCAGGATGGAAAAGAACAGGATACTGGGCCAAGAGAGTTAAGGTGCATATCAAAGGAATGATATCAGTAGGCCCAGACTCTTGCGTCTTCCCAACTAGAAAAGTGCTACATTCATTAACCTGAGATGCCTGGTTTTCTTTTATTAACAGTAATCTTTTGATGTTCCTACTATCTGTTTTGTTTGTTTGTTTAACTCCTATATATCCTGGCTCCTCCCTGACCTCTTCTGAGCTGTCTCTCAGAGCTATCTGAGAGGCTGTCTCCTGGGCTTACGTCCTTAAGTATGTCCACCGAATAAAACAAAATTCTCAACTGCTAGGTTGTGTATTTTTTTAAGTCAACAGGATTGTTATTTTAAGTCACTGAGTTTGGAGTGTTTTGTTATGCAGCATTATTGTAGTACTAAGTAACAGATACACCCACTACCACCAGCAAGAAGAACAGCACTGTCATGACTCTATCATCACTATCATCACAAGAAAGACCCCAAGAACGTGACATTGTCCATCTGCAGCAGCTGTGCTTATGTCGGGAAGACAAAGGGCACCCTGGCAGCCCTAGTGCCCAAAGGAGACACTAGAGAAGAGGAAGACCCAAAGACATGGCTTATTTAGCCCACAAAGGTTTGGAGGACCTGCCCTGAAGGTAAAAGCTATCCACTGGAGAAAAGCCTCTCTCAGCTGAAAGGAAACACACCCCATATTTTCTTTGCACTTTCACATGGAAGTTCCTTTTCTAAAGGTCCTCACAGATTTGTGTGGGCATGACCAGTTTAACAATAGCTGCCCCGATGGACGGCAGTAAGATGCAAATGCCGTCATTTATCAGGGTCCTTGACCTTCAGCCTTTCTGACTATTCAGTGTAAGCCCAAACTCCCCATCCTTCCAATCAGCATTGGTTTTCAGGCTCATATAGATTCTTGCATATCCATTTGTTGCCTTTCCCTGAGAAGTTTCTGAAAATGAAAAGAGCAGAGAAAAGAAAATGGCTTTTTGTTTGAATTTCCTTAAAGAGTCATTTGGCGAAGCAAGCATCATCAGCTCTTGTACACAGGCAAAATTCAGTTAAGTGATCTCTGACTGTTCTGCAAAATTGGAATCTGAAGCCTTGTAGCAAATTGTCTCTAATGGATCATGGAATGTGAGAGGCACATATAGGCAGGACTGCCCTTCTGACAACTCAGTGAAGAAAACAACTGCTGGAGCTCTTAATGCTCTAAGCTAGGGCTCTGCTGTCTGCCATCTTGATGCGAACATCACCCCAACTTGGGATAGATGCTGTAGACAGGATTCACGAAGTTGGGGCAAGGATGATTGGACGACACAGGAGCCTAGGAAACAACCCAAGCATTACACAGACTCACCCAAGACTGTGTGACAAAAGGTGCTCTGATTGGCTCACTCTTTGCCTCTTCATACATCTGCCTCTTTATACATCTGCCTCTTTCTCCAGCTTCCTAAGAGGTGCCCAAGTATGCCAAGGAGACCAAATTTCCACCCAAGAATATCGACTAGTACATGCTGGCTCACCCTGGATGCATCCCAAAATAAAGGTATATGTCTACTAGCATCTTTCCACCTGTTGATATTTTTCCCCTTTCATTTGGTTCCCTCTCCCCAGGGAATCTCATCTACTCCATAGCTGATGCCTATAAAAAACTTTAACTCCAGCCTGACCTCTCTGTTGAGCAAAACCCATATGCCGAGCATCTGAACTGGGCTATTTCACAAGCATTCAGACTCAGCATGACCCAAGTAGAACTCATTAATTTCCCCCAGATATTTTTCTTCTCCTGCCTTCCCCTTATCAGGTAAAGGCATCAGCCCAAGTTAAGGAACTCAGAAACACTCTTTACTCTTTTCCTCTCTCCACCCTCAAGGGCAATACAATGCTAAGAGCTCTAATTTCTATTCTGCTAAACTACATCTTCCATTCTTTCCAGCAAACTTCCCATCCATTCAATCACCTAATATGTCTTGGGTCCCTATTTTGTGCCAGGCTTCTTCCTAGGTGATTTGAGATACAGCAGTGAGCAAATAGACCAAGAACCCTGCCCCTGTGGTGCTACCTTTGACTACAGAAAGAGACAATAAACAACGGAAGAAAATTAAGTAACATTCTATATAATTGGGATGAGTGCTATGAAAAACACAGTAAATGGACAGTAAGTGGGTAAATGGATGGGCTGCACTGAGTAAAGCCAGATTTCAGTGTTAGATATGGGGGGCAGGGTAGACCTCCCTGAGGAGATGAAGTCTGAGCAAGGATTTGAAAGAACAAAGACTTAAGGAGGGAGACATTATTGCAATAATGCAAGCAAAATATGATGGGGGCTTAGACCAGGATGGTAGCAGTAGAGATGGCAAGGAAGGTAAAGGTGATGGGATTTTATGATTGGTTAAATGGGAGTATGAAACAGAAAAATCAACGGCAACTCCTAGGTTTTTCCTTGAGCGAATGGAAGGATGGAGCGCCCATCGATGGAGATGGGGAAGGCGAGAAACGGAGCAGGCTTGGAGAAGGGAAGATCAGTAGTTCTGTCTTGGACAAGCAGAGTTTGAGATGTTTATTAGATATTTGAGCAAAGACATCAAATAGGCAGTTGGATAAAAGGCCAGAATTCAGGAGAGAGGTTCAGAGTGGAGATACAACCTTAGCCCAGGCCCACATCATTGCTCACTGGCATTGCTGCAGTGATCTCACAGCTGGGGTCCCTGCATTGCTGCAGTGATCTCGCAGCTGGGGTCCTTGCATTGCTGCAGTGATCTCACAGCTGGGGTCCCTGTCTCTACTTTTCTATCTTTTACAGTTGTCCTCCACATTCCTATCAGAGAGGTGTTTCTAAAACTGGAATCTCACCTGCTTAAAAACCTCTGATTTCCCATTAAATACCAAATCCAACGCCACTCCACAGCATGGCGCTCCAATCTACACTTCAAACTCTCCCTTACTGGCCCCAACCATGTGGAGATGCTGCACTGGCTCCTGGACTAATGGATAGTCCTGGATGTCAGGCACCTCTGAGCATCTGTCCATGTTCTCTCGATCTGGAATAGCACCTTCTCTGTATCCCTGGCAAACCCACTCATCCTTAATTTCCTAATTCAAATGCCGTCTCCTTGCTAGACCTCGCTCTGCACCTTCCAGTGGGATTAACTGCTCTTCCTTCCATCTTGCCATTGCAACTTATACACTCTTCTAGGGTAATACTTACCGTATGGCGATGCAAGTTTCTGTCTTTGACTAAGCCACAGACTAGATGCCGCTTTATTCACCTAAGTCAGTGCCCAGCACACTGCCCAGCAGAAGTGTACAGAATAGCCATGAGCCAAAATAAATCCAGCTGCTTTGTCAGTGCACCCATCATATTGGCACAATCTGGGAGTCTGGAGATATAGGAGAGGGAGGGGGGAGTGACATTCTCCACCCTGTGGGCAACCAGGAGCTGTCAATCAGAGCAACAAGGAGGCCCCCTGCAGGCGGCTGACGGTCCCTGGAGCCCACAGCACTTAGAAGCTCCTCTTCACTCCCTCCTATGGGGGTCCTGGCAGAGGAGAGTGATGGGGGTAATGGGCTTGGGTTTTAACAGCAGGGGTTTTGTTTAGGCGTGAAGCATGTCCTCATTAAAGCAAGAAATGAGATGGAATTTGCAGAGAAACATTAAGGGAAATAGAAAAATGTTCTCTAAATTCATGGTGTGCCAGGGACTTCAGTGGGCACCTCAGGTCCTTGCACTTTGCTTCCCTCATATTTACGAAGTGTCCATGGGCCTGATCCTGCTGTTTATTAAGAGACATGCCTTCTACCCCTGCACACACCCTTCTCCTGCCTTCCCTCCGCCAACTCCAGTGATCCTCCAACATTTACAACAACGGGCCTCCAGGTCCTAGGTCAGCCCCTGTCTTCAAAGGTCTTTTGAAAACTGAGCACGTTTTAAATTGAAACAAAATTCTTTTCTACTTGAGCAGAAGAAGAGATAAGAGAAACCTCACCTCATCCCAATTATAGCAGAACTCCCACCTCACACTAGAGAAATAACCAGCCACTAAGCTAGCTGTGGGCTCTGCCTTGGGACTCAGGGCCATTTCCTGCTTATTATCAACATCCAAGGCCACAGGGAGGCTCTGAGTCTTGAAGATCATAAATGAGGCTTTTTGGGAGAAAACCAAAATCAGAGTGACTTAGACGTAAATTTATTCTTCAGCACTTTTTAGGGCTTAACTGCTTCTTAGGAAAATAGAGCAATAGTCAGAGATGCTGAAACGCGACTCTGATGCCAAAATACATTAAAAATCTAAGATTCAAAGAGGTCAGAGGGACTTCCCTGGTGGCGCAGTGGTTAAGAATCTGCCTGCCAATGCAGGGGACACAAGTTCGAGCCCTGGTCCAAGAAGATCCCACATGCTGTGGAGCAACTAAGTCCATGCGCCACAACTACTGAGCCTGTGTTCTAGAGCCCACACGTCACAACTACTGAGCCCACACTCCTCAACAAGAGAAGCCGCCGCAATCAGAAGCTCACGCACCGCAATGGAGAGTAGCCCCTGCTCATCGCAACTAGAGAAAAGCCCGCGCACAGCAACGAAGACCCAACACAGCCAAAAATAAATAAATAATTAAAAAAAAAAAAAAAAAGGCCAAAGAGAGGCCACCCCATGAAGCCAGGGAATTTTATTTGTTTTGTTCACTGTTCCACCCCCAGCCTCCAGAACAGCACCTGGCACAGGGTAAGCTCGCCATAAACCTTTGTTCAAGAAACGATAAATCAGAGGACTTAAAAGCCAGAGGCAATTGGTAGGATGAGAAGTCAAAGAACAGATGCCACAGGAGGGAGCCACGAGTCACCGTACGTTTTGATCTCATTCAACAAACTCTTTCAAAAAATGTGAATGAAACAAAGAACAATGTATGAACGAGTAAAACGATAAGGTGTCTTTCCAGTATCTAGCAGTGTTGTCTAATGTGTGTTCAGATAGAGATATAACATCAACTGTCATCATTCTCTACCCTCCCTCCATCTCCTTTCTCCTCCCCCTCTTCCTCCTTTCCTCCTCCTCTTTATTCTTCTTCCATCACGTCTCTTTTTTTTTTTAATTTTTAAAATTTATTTATTTTATTTTATTTATTTTTTTGGCTGTGTTGGGTTTTCGTTGCTGCGCGGGCTTTCTCTAGTTGCAGGGACGGGGTCTACTCTTCATTGCGGTGCACGGGCTTCTCAATGCAGTGGCTTCTGTTGCGGAGCATGGACTCTAGGCGTGCAGGCTCAGTAGTTGTGGCTCGCAGGCTCAGTAGCTGTGGCTCGCCGGCTTAGTTGCTCCGCGGCATGTGGGATCTTCCTGGACCAGGGCTCGAACCTGTGTCCCCTGCATTGGCAGGCAGATTCTTAACCACTGCGCCACCAGTGAAGCCCCCGTCACGTCTTTCTTGACACACTCACTCTCCATAGGCAACCTGCCACTAAGTTTTATGGTTTGAATCTCTGTGCTGAGTTCTCTTGTCACAATCTGTTCATCTCTCTTCTGCCATAGTCTCCCAGCATTCTCCTGCCTCAAGTCTCTCGTGGGCTTATCCTTCCTCCACCTTGCTGCTCAAGGGACACATCTACATCACCAGACCTTATCTCTCCTCCTTACAGACCATAATGCCTCCTCCCTGCCTCCTCCCTGCAATGTGTAGGCATGCTTAGGCGGCACCCAAGACTCCACCAGCTTTACCTCCAGCTAATACTGAGCACACCTTGCCTTGTATGTCAACCATCACATGTCCTTCTCCCATTGTCTAACTGGCAAGCTCCTACCCATCTTTCAAGGCCCAAATGTCTCAAGGACTTAGTGATAAGTGAAAAGATTTTTAAAAACTAACTCTCTGAACCTTTATAACATCCAACATGCCTAGGAACAGAATGCCATTGTGTACATTTTTCCAAAAGCCTAAAGGAATTCTTGGATAAAATGTTTAAGACCAAAATAATACGTATGCTTTCAGTCCCTGGCAGGGGTGAGTCCCACATTTCTGTAGGTAGCTGACGTGTATGTGGCCAGTTTCTTTTTAGTAATAATTACCTAACTAAGTAGAGGGGCTGTGGATGTCATTGCTGTTCATCTATTTAGGCATCTAATTTGTCTTTGATTGTGTGATTTCTTAATTGCTTCATTTCCTGCAAGGATTAAGACTCCCAATTATTGCCCTCTTTATGCATTAAAATAATACACTGTCTCCCTGCAACACCGAGGGTTAGAATAATTTAACATCATATCATAGGATGAGTAGTTCAGAATTCATGTCACTCAATTTGTTTACTCCTCCAAAATTAAAGACAGGACCTTCTGGGAAGATGATAAAGTATTTTGTGATATGTCTCTTTCCATCTCAGAGGCCACATGCCAAAGATGATGGCCAGGTTTGGAGACAGTCCAAATACAAGTTCTTTTCTCAGTGGTGGGGGAGGTGGTCCTTAATCATCTCAATCATGGACAGTGTGAAAGGTCAATAAAGAATTTCAAAGGTATACAAAGCTACTAAAGGGCTCAGTAAAAGTAAGGAAAAATTAAAACTTTCTGAAAAGCCTTCTCTTTAAATACAGTCAAAATATAACTTGGGTGGGGTAGAAGTCATACCCCTTTTTAATCTGCATTTCGAGTCCCCTAAGGTAATAATTGGTTAATATTAAATATGTGATGCAAAATCTTTTTTTTTTTTTAATAAATTCAGGGTGTTTTTTTTTTTAATTTTATTTATTTATTTATTTATTTTTGGCTGTGTTGGGTCTTCGTTTCTGTGCGAGGGCTTTCTCTAGTTGCAGCGAGCGGGGGGCCACTCTTCATCGCGGTGCGCGGGCCTCTCACTGTCGCGGCCTCTCCTGTTGCAGAGCACAGGCTCCAGACGCGCAGGCTCAGTAGTTGTGGCTCACGGGCCTAGTTGCTCCGCGGCGTGTGGGATCTTCCCAGACCAGGGCTCGAACCTGTGTCCCCTGCACTGGCAGGCAGATTCTCAACCACCGAGCCACCAGGGAAGCCCAAAAATCATTTTTTAATTGCTTCTAGGTTTCAAAGAATTTGAAATCAGTTAAAAGAGGTGTTAGATGGAGGGGGTAAATCATGACTAGAAAAATACTGTGATAGGGAAATATAAAAGTCATAATTTCTCTTCAGTATAGTCGGCTTCTAGAAGGAGGAAGATGCAGAGAGTGATTCTCTCTCCCATATGAATAAAATAAAAATGCAAGCATGCCTGGGACTCTGAGGTCTGTCCAGAGAGGGACAGATGGAGGCCCCAGCAAGGTTCTTACTGCACAACAACTCACGGGAGGACACTCCTGACCCTAGTGAAAGCCACAGAAGAACTCACAGATCTTCTTGTTTTGGATACAAAACAAAAACCGTGGTAAGGCCACTCTGGCTTGATGGAAAACTTGTAGATTCAGCAGGGATTGACATTATTCTTTATTCAAAAGAGATTTACTGAGACCCTGGCTAGGCACTGGAGATATAAAAACATGTAAGAGCTAGCCACATCTCTACTGATCTCAGGGTGTAGTTGGCATGATACTGAACTTAGAAGGTTACAAGTACTAAAATCTCTGCTGCTGAGAAAAGGTGATAGTTTGAAAGAGTATTCCAATATAAAATAATTTTACATTTGTAAGATGCAAAAATCATTCCTGTTTCTCATACTCAAAATGGAAGGAAATTATGAATGAGGCTACATGGAAAGCTGTCCTAATCCTCTGGTTAGGAGCGGTGGGAGAAGCTATTTTAGGAAGAGTAATCACAGGAGGCTTCTTGGAGGACATGACATCAAAAGTGAGAACTGAGAGATAGAAAAGCATCAGTCATGTGAATGTGATAAGATTACCATAGAATTTCTAAATATTTACTTAGGTCAAGTCGGCCAAACCTCAGGAAGCCTCTGAATGTTTTATTTGATATCTGTTACCTTCATTTTCAGCTTCCTTTGTCCCCTTGTACCTCCTTAGATTGAGGTGACCCTCCAATCAGAGGAGTAACTGTCCTGATAAATGCTGGAGACTCAATGGGTTAATCAACCAGGAGTTTCTGCATGTCTTAACACTACCAGCAAGACACAGAAAAGTGAATATAAATAGTATGCATACCTGTGTGTTTAAAAAAAGGAGGGTATATACAAATATGCTTATGTATGCATACAATATCTGAAAAAATATCCAAAGACACTGACATCCATGATTAATTCTGTAGAGAAAACTGGAGATCTTAGGATCTGTACAGAGAGAGAAGACTTTTTCACTAGCTACCCATATGTAATGTGTGGTTATTGTTGTTTGTTTGGAACAAACAAAAGTAACAAATGCCAAGAACCAGCTCCACTCAACGACCAGCAAGCTACAGTGCTGGACACCCTATGCCAAACAACTAGCACGACAGGAACACAGCCCCACCCATTAGCAGAGAGGCTGCCTAAAATCATAATAAGGTCACAGCCACCCCAAAACACACCACCAGACATGGACCTGCCCACCAGAAGACAAGATCCAGCCTCATCCACCAGAACACAGGCACTAGTCCCCTCCACCAGGAAGCCTACACAACCCACTGAACCAACCTTAGCCACTGGGGGCAGACACCAAAAACAATGGGAACTACGAACCTGCAGCCTGCGAAAAGGAGACCCCAAACACAGTAAGTTAAGCAAAATGAGAAGACAGAGAAACACACAGCAGATGAAGGAGCAAGGTAAAAAACCCACCAGACCTAACAAATGAAGAGGAAATAGGCAGTCTACCTGAAAAAGAATTCAGAATAACGATAGTGAAGATGATCCAAAATCTTGGAAATAGAATGGAGAAAATACAAGAAACGTTTAACAAGTACCCAGAAGAACTAAAGAGCAAACAAACAATGATGAGCAACACAATAAATGAAATTAAAAATTCTCTAGAAGGGATCAATAGCAGAATAACTGAGGCAGAAGAAGGGATAAGTGACCTAGAAGATAAAATAGTGGAAATAACTACTGCAGAGCAGAATAAAGAAAAAATAATGAAAAGAATTGAGGACAGTCTCAGAGACCTCTGGGACAATATTAAATGCACCAACATTTGAATTACAGGGGTCCCAGAAGAAGAAGAGAAAAAGAAAGGGACTGAGAAAATATCTGAAGAGATTATAGTTGAAAATTTCCCTAATATGGGAAAGGAAATAGTTAATCAAGTCCAGGAAGCACAGAGAGTCCCATACAGGATAAATCCAAAGAGAAACACGCCAAGACACATATTAATCAAACTATCAAAAATTAAATACAAAGAAAAAATATTTAAAGCAGCAAGGGAAAAACAACAAATAACATTCAAGGGAATCCCCATAAGGTTAACGGCTGATCTTTCTGCAGAAACTCTGCAAGCCAGAAGGGAGTGGCAGGACATACTTAAAGTGATGAAAGGGAAAAACCTACAACCAAGATTACTCTACCCACCAAGGATCTCACTCAGATTTGACGGAGAAATTAAAACCTTTACAGACAAGCAAAAGCTAAGAGAATTCAGCACCACCAAACCAGCTTCACAACAAATGCTAAAGGAACTTCTCTAGGCAGGAAACACAAGAGAAGGAAAAGACCTACAAAGACAAACCCAAAACAATTAAGAAAATGGTAACAGGAACATACATACTGATAATTACCTTAAATGTAAAAGGATTAAATGCTCCAACCAAAAGACATAGACTGGCTGAATGGATACAAAAACAAGACCCGTATATATGCTGTCTACAAGAGACCCACTTCAGACCTAGGGACACATACAGACTGAAAGTGAGGGGATGGAAAAAGATATTCCATGCAAATGGAAATCAAAAGAAAGTTGAAGTAGCAATCCTTATATCAGAGAAAATAGACTTTAAAATAAACAATGTTACAGGAGACAAGGAAGAACACTACATAATGATCAAGGGACCAATCCAAGAAGAAGATATAACAATGATAAATATATATGCACCCAACATAGGAGCACCTCAATACATAAGGCAACTGCTAACAGCTATAATAGAGGAAATCGACAGTAACACAATAATAGTGGGGGACTTTAACACCTCACTTACACCAGTGGACAGATCATCCAAACAGAAAATTAATAAGGAAACAGAAGCTTTAAATGACACAATAGACCAGATAGATTTAATTGATATTTATAGGACATTCCATCCAAAAACAGCAGATTACACTTTCTTCTCACATGCACACAGAACATTCTCCAGGATAGATCACATCTTGGGTCAAAAATCAAGCCTCAGTAAATTGAAGAAAATTGAAATCATATCAAGCATCTTTTCTGACCACAACACTATGAGACTAGATATCAATTATAGGAAAATATCTGTAAAAAATACAAACACATGGAGGCTAAACAATACACTACTTAATAACCAAGAGATCACTGAAGAAATCAAAGAGGAAATAAAAAACTACCTGGAAACAAATGACAATGAAAACACAATGACCCAAAACCTATGGGATGCAGCAAAAGCAGTTCTAAGAGGGAACTTTATAGCAATACAATCCTACCTTAAGAAATAAGAAACATCTCAAATAAACAATGTAACCTTACACCTAAAGCAATTAGAGAAAGAAGAACAAGAAAAACCCCAAAGTTAGCAGAAGGAAAGAAATCATAAAGATCAGATGAGAAATAAATGAAAATGAAATGAAGGGAAGGATAGCAAAGATCAATAAAACTAAAAGCTGGCTCCTTGATAAGATAAACGAAACTGATAAACCATTAGCCAGACTCATCAAGAGAAAAAGGGAGAAGACTCAAATCAACAGAATTAGAAATGAAAAAGGAGAAGTAACAACTGACACTGCAGAAATACAAAGGATCATGAGAGATTACTACAAGCAACTCTATGCCAATAAAATGGACAACCTGGAAGAAATGGACAAATTCTTAGAAATGCACAAACTTCCGAGAATGAACCAGGAAGAAATAGAAAATATTAACAGACCAGTCACAAGCACTGAAACTGAAACTGTGATTAAAAATCTTCCAACAAATAAAAGCCCAGAACCAGATGGCTTCACAGGCGAATTCTATCAAACATTTAGAGAAGAGCTAACACCCATCCTTCTCAAACTCTTCCAAAATATGGCAGAGGAAGGAACACTCCCTAACTCATTCTACGAGGCCACCATCACCCTGATACCAAAACCAGACAAAGATGTCACAAAGAAAGAAAACTACAGGCCAATATCACTGATGAACATAGATGCAAAAATCCTCAACAAAATACTAGCAAACAGAATCCAACAGCACATTAAAAGGATCATACACCATGATCAAGTGGGGTTTATCCCAGGAATGCAAGTATTCTTCAACATACGCAAATCAATCAATGTGATACACCATATTAACAAATTGAAGAATAAAAATCATATGATCATCTCAACAGATGCAGAAAAGCTTTCAACAAAATTCAACACCCATGTATGATAAAAACCCTCCAGGAAGTAGGCATAGAGGGAACTTACCTCAACATAATAAAGGCCATATGTGACAAACCCACAGCCAACATCATCCTCAACGGTGAAAAACTGAAACCATTTCCACTAATCAGGAACAAGACGAGGTTGCCCACTCTCACCACTATTATTCAACATAGTTTTGGAAGTGTTAGCCACAGCAATCAGAGAAGAAAAAGAAATAAAAGGAATCCAAATCGGAAAAGAAGAAGTAAAGCTGTCACTATTTTCAGATGACATGATACTATACATAGAGAATCCTAAAGATGCTACCAGAAAACTACTAGAGCTAATCAATGAATTTGGTAAAGTTGCAGGATACAAAATTAATGCACAGAAATCTCTTGCATTCCTATACACTAATGATGAAAAATCTGAAAATGAAATTAAGAAAACACTCCCATTTACCATTGCAACAAAAAGAATGAAATACCTAGGAATAAACCTACCTAAGGAGACAAAAGGTCTGTATGCAGAAAATTATAAGACACTGATGAAAGAAATTAAAGATGATACAAATAGATGGAGACATATACCATGTTCTTGGATTGGAAGATTCAACATTGTGAAAATGACTCTACTACCCAAAGCAATCTACAGATGCAGTCCAATCCCTATCAAACAACCACTGGCATTTTTCACAGAACTAGGACAAAAAATTTCACAATTTGTATGGAAACACAAAAGACCCCGAATAGACAAAGCAATCTTGACAAAGAAAAATGGAGCTGGAGGAATCAGGCTCCTGGACTTCAGACTATACTACAAAGCTACAGTAATCAAGACAGTATGGTACTGGCACAAAAACAGAAATATAGATCAATGGAACAGGGTAGAAAGCCCAGAGATAAACCCACGCACATACAGTCACCTTATCTTTGATAAAGGAGGCAAGAGAATACAATGGAGAAAAGACAGCCTCTTCAATAAGTGGTGCTCAGAAAACCAGACAGCAACATATAAAAGAATGAAATTAGAACACTCCTTAACACCATACACAAAAATAAACTCAAAATGGATTAAAGACCTAAATGTAAGGCCAGACACTATAAAACTCTTAGAGGAAAACATAGGCAGAATACTCCATGACATAAATCACATCAAGATCCTTTTTGACCCACCTCCAGGAGAAATGGAAATAAAAACAAAAATAAACAAATGGGACCTAATGAAACTTCAAAGCTTTTGCACAGCAAAGGAAACCATAAACAAGACGAAAAGACAACCCTCAGCAGGGGAGAAAAGATTTGCAAATGAAGCAACTGACAAAGGATTAATCTCCAAAATTTACAAGCAGCTCATGCAGCTCAACATCAAAAAACAAACAACCAAATCCAAAAATAGGCAGAAGACCTAAATAAGACATTTCTCCAAAGAAGATATACAGACTGCCAACAAACACATGAAAGAATGCTCAACATCATTAATCATTCAAGCAATGCAAATCAAAACTACAATACGGTATCATCTCACACCAGTCAGAATGGCCATCATCAAAAAATCTACAAACAATAAATGCTGGAGAGGGTGTGGAGAAAAGGGAACCCTCATACACTGTTGGTGGGAATGTAAATTGATATAGCCATTATGGAGAATAGTATGGAGGTTCCTTAAAAAACTAAAAATAGAACTACCATACAACCCAGCAACCCCACTACTGGGCATATACCCTGAGAAAACCATAATTCAAAAAGTCATGTACCACAATGTTCATTGCAGCTCTATTTACAATAGCCAGGACATGGAAGCAACCTAAGTGTCCATCGACAGATGAATGGATAAAGAAGATGTGGCACATATATACAATGGAATATTACTCAGCCATAAAAAGAAACGAATTGAGTTATTTGTAGTGAGGTGGATGGACCCAGAGTCTGTCATACAGAGTGAAGTAAGTCAGAAAGAGAAAAACAAATACTGTGTGCTAACACATATACACAGAATCTAAAAAAAAAAAAAAAAAATGGTCATGAAAAACCTAGAGGCAAGACAGGAATAAAGACGCAGACCTACTAGAGAATGGACTTGAGGACACGGGGAGAGGGAAGGGTAAGCTGGGACAAAGTGAGAGAGTGGTAGTGTATATATGGACTTATATACACTACCAAATGTAAAATAGCTAGCTAGTGGGAAGCAGCCACATAGCACAGGGAGATCAGCTTGGTGCTTTGTGACCAGCTAGAAGGGTGGGATAGGGAGGGTGGGAGGGAGGCAGACACAAGAGGGAAGAGATATGGGGATATATGTATATGTATAACTGATTCACTTTGTTATAAAGGAGAAACTAACATGCCACCGTAAAGCAATTATACTCTAATAAAAATGTTTTAAAAAAAACCCAAAAAACTAAGTAAAATGCCACTGTGCCATTGCTTCTGGAAATTGCTTAATTGGTTGTACACCAGAAAACAAAGCGAAGCTTGCTTCTAATTCACTCAGCTCAGTCCCACCTCAGGGGTCTCAAAGACACTGGGAGGGTATATTACACCTAATTTGGAAGTTTAAACTCTTCTTCCTGCAACAGATTTGATTACCTAACATTTGAAATATCTCACTGCAGTTATGAGTCCATCTAGTGAACACACCGCCTTGGTTACAACCTGGCTTGAAAATCCTCACTGCCCTGGAGTCTTTCTATTCCTAGCAGGGCTCACAGATAAAATATTGGAGGCCTGGTGTATTTCTCTTAACACATTTTCCCCTAGTTCCATAAAGGTCCCTCTTATAAGAAAGGTAATGTGTGTTTTCTGAGAACAGGAAGGGAAAGTTACATACAAAGAGAAAACAGGATGGCAACTATCTAGAAAACTAAACAGGAACTTGTTTTATTGCAACTCACTCCTGAATGCCATTGAAACCGACAGGCCTGAGATCAATATTCCATCAGCGGAGGCCATCTCAACACCCTGAGAATCAACTGGCAACGTGCCACCCTCCTACACAATACAACATTGACCCAGGCAGTGCCTGCAGCAGATATGGCCATGCTCCCCTCCGGTAATCCGCACCCTCATGATAACCCGCGCTTGGCAGTCAGAAAGATCTCTTATCACTTCATTATCTGCCGGGTAGAGAAACCTTTCACAGCACAATTGGTGCTTCAAAATATACACAGAGTCATTCAAACCAAGTTTTGAGACCCTTAGAATTCCAACGTTCTTCTATTGATTCTATTTTACTAAGTACTTACTGCAATCTGTGGCTGCACTACCAAGAAATTAAATATTTTGATTCCTGATTTAGAAGGTGTATCTCAAGGGTTTTAAATCTTCAGCTTCAGGAAGAGGTGAAGTCTTTTTCTTCCCAAGGGGCCTGTTTCGACTTGTAACTGTACATGCTATCCTTGGGGCATGCCATGGCACAAATTGTTTTAAAAACAGAAAATGAGAAGGCCAAAAACAAGTCACAGAGCAGATAACCCAAACCTGCAGAGCAATAATAGCTACCTTGTAGTCACCCTTAGTATGTAACAGGCACCGATCTAAATGCTTTACATATAACCACTCATTTCATGCTCACGGCAATGTAGGAGGTGGGTACCATTTTTACAGATGAGGAAACTGAGGCACAGAGAGAGTAAGTAACTTGTACAAAGTAAAAAGGGCTGGGGCATACAAGACAAGGAAGCTTCTGATTAGTTTTAACCCAAATACCAGCTCCCATTTAACTTTCCCTTTTATGATTGTAAATTCACACACTGTTTGTTAATCATCTTAAGTATAGGAAGTTTTATTTGCTTGTTCTACATTTTTTTAAATGTATGCTTTTTTACTGAAGTGAACTTAATTTACAATGTTGTGTTAGTTTCAAGTGTACAGCAAAGTGATTCAGTTTATATATATACATGTATACACACACACACACACACACACATATATATTCTTTTTCAGATTCTTTTCCATTATAGGCTACTATAAGATATTGAGTATAGTTCCCTGTGCTATACAGTAGGTCCTTGTTTTTTAGCCCATTTAACTTATCAAATAATTTGGGGGTGGGGGGGATAAAAGGAACCGCCCCTCAAAAAAATAAACAAACAACTGAACATGGTACCCCTGAAATTCTTGGTGATCTCATGGACGTACAAAAGCGACCCCAATTCCCCACCTATTCTGTGGGCACTTGCCCCCGGTAATCCGGTGTCCTTACACAAAGTAGGTATTAATGAAAGCTGGTAGAAGGAAGGAAAAGGAGGGAAGACTCCCAGTGCTGTTTCTAAACCACTGTAGTCTCCGCAAAGCCCCTCCCAGAGACATGGCCTCTGTTGAGACAGAAAGAAAACAAGGTGTCTTCTAAATACTGTATGATTTCACTTATATGTGGCATCTAAAAAACACAACAAATATAACAAAACAGAAACCGAGTCAGATACAGAGAACAAACAGGTGGTTGCCAGAGGGGAGGGGGGTCGGGGAGGAAAAAAAATAGGTAAGGAAGATCTAGAGGTACAGACTTCCAGTTGTAAAGTAAGTGAGTCACAGGTATGAAATGTACAGTGTGCAGAATACAGTCAATAACTAAGTAATATCTTTGTAGGGTGACATCGTCACTAAACTTATTACAGTGGTTGGTTTGAAATGTATAGAAATTTCGAATCACTATTTGTGAAATAGGAACGAACAGTGTTGGAGGTTGATTATACTTCACAAGCAAAACAAACAAACTCATAGAAAAAGATCAGATTTGAGTTTTCCAGAGGTGGTGGGGGGAGGGTGGATTGGATGAAGGCCGTCAAAAAGGGACAAACTTCCAGTTATAAGAGAAATAAGTACTATGGAGGTCAGGTACAACTTGATAAATACAATTACCACTGCTGTATGTTATATATGAAAGCTGTTAAGAGAGGAAGCCCTAAGACTTCTCATCACAAAAAAATAAAAATCAGTGAGAAAAAAAGCACAGGGCATTGCACTCCTTAGAAACTCCACGACACTGCTGGGCAACATCAATACAGCACCTATTTCAGGGTTGTGGTAGAGGCTGCGAACAAGGACTCTGGGGCCAAATTGGTTGGGTTCAAATTGTGACTCCACCACTTACTGACCTTGGGAGAGTCGGTTCCATCTGTAAAATGGGGGCAATAATTGTTCCTACTTCATACGGTTCTTTTAAGGATTAAATTGATCAACAATTTAGAACAGAACATGGTTCTACATCACTGCTTGCTAATCCAACGATTGCATATGTAATTTAATCTTATGTATACGGACTTTCTACCAGGGTAACCGTTTGTGATGCTACGTATGGGCTGTGAGATTTTTTATTTGTTCATCTCATCTGCTACCAGCTCAGTGTGTATGGAGAGTCTGTGGTTAGAATTCAAGTCCCTGTGAAATTTTTTGAAGTGTCTTCTCTGTAGTCTCAAGACTTCCCTAGATACCCCCCTTCCTCCCATCCCCCCAAAATCAGTGCCTGGCTGACTCATGTACGTCTTATCTATGAGCTAACCTCATCCTATGTCCACTGATCTACATTCCACTTGCCTCTGCACAGCCTGCACCCCCAACCTACCCTAGCTGGTACCCCCGCCTCCCCCAGGGTCCAGGCAGTCAGAGCAGTGTCCGTGGGGTGGACCCACAGGCCCATCAGATGGGTCAAGCTGACTATACACGATCACCCCATCAGTGACTATGTCACTGTCTCCACCTGTTAGACGAAGTTCTCTTCCCACTGCTTCTGTCTCCCCCAACAAGAGGGATCTTCAACTAACAGTCACGTAGAGGAAGTGGGCAATGTGACAGAAATAAGCACTTGAATTGAGTCAAGACACTTAAGATATTCCATCTGGCTAGTCCTCGCCACTAACCTCCTGTGTGACTTTAAGTAAGACTCTTCCCTCCTATGAGAAGAGGGGCCATTGGAATCCTGAGGGATAGCGAATCCCTGCCATGTGTGCCACCAAGCTCCATGCCCAGACCCGAGGCAGACATCGCTAATCAATCATTTTCCACTGAGCCAAAAGTAAGTGTCACAATTCTTCTCGATGGACAAGCATTATCACTAGGCCAGAACTGGCACCCCAGCTTAAACCTCTTTGCCGCCCCCAAGTTTGCTAATACTTAAGATCTTCCCCATTAATAAATCTGTTCCATACTAAGCTGATAGCAAGGACGGCTAGTCAATAGCTCTTTTCTTTTTTTTAATCACAACATATTTGCTTATCTCATCTCTGGCACTCTTCCTCATTTTCCATAGCTCCTCGGAGGGTACCAAAAGATTTGTCTACATAGAGCCGCAGAACCTAGAAACGTAGTTTGTCAGGATCAGGAAGTTTGGAATATGTTAATTGATTTATTGATTCATTTATTCGTTCAAACTCACAAATTTTTTGAGTAGCAGCCACAGGCATGGCCCAGCCAGGTGTTCTCTTGTTGATTCCTTACCTGCTTGGGTGGGGATTCCCTACTCTGGTTTGGTTCGTTTCTTTCCAGTGAAGGACATTTTACCAAACAGAAGACACAGCACTGCCTGGGTCCAGCTGGTTATCCCCTACACTATCCTTTTAAGCAGCTCATCTGCCAGGGCAATGTCCCCACTTAGCCCCCAATACCTCAGAGGAAACAGATGGATTAGATGGGGTTTGGCTATGCCCAGCCCCAGCAAGATCAGAGAACTCTGAACTCAAGATAGAAATCTTGGCAGAGGGAAGGGGACTCAGAGTGTTACAAGGGAAGCTTAAGTCTAATTTTGCTGGCTTTTACATTTTGTCAATATGAAGGCCCCTTACCTGCCTATTCCCTGCCCACCTCACTCACCAAAAGGAGGGTTCATAACGTTAGGGGAACCACTGACGGAAACCGCCCACCCTGGCCAGACACCATAGTAACCACTTGCATGAGTTCTCTTACAACAGCAGTCCTGGTAAGGAACGCGGAACTAACAAGCTACCGCCAACCCGAAGAATTCGGGAAAGGTCAAAAGGAGAGAGGAGACGCCAGTCCATATGTCCTACCAACCTCCCAGAATCCTTCTCGCTGGAATCCATCTTGGCTGAGCGATGCACGCGCCACCAGGAAGGACCCTGAGTCACAGTGATTGGCCGGAGACAACCCGGAAACTAGCCCCATGCCCATAAGACCCGAGACTGCGAGCCACGTGGCAGAGCAGTTCTCCTGGGTTCCCTTACCCTGCTGCTCTCCGCCTGGACACCCCTTCCCAGCAAAGTCTCTTGCTTTGTCAGCAAGTGTGTCTCCTCAGACAATTCATTTCTAAGAGTTAGACAAGAGCCCACTCTTGGGCCCTGGAAGGGGTCCCCCTTCCTGCAACAATAATCCAAAGTCGGGACTAAACAAGGATGAAAATTAATGACTCAAAGAGGCTCAATCCCTTTTCTTCAAACATCTGAAGGGAACTCAGGGGACAAAAGGCCCAGAGGCAGTGCTCATAGTTATAATGTTCTAGGTACAATTCTGAGACAAAAACAGGAATCAAAGATAGAAGGTATCAGAGAAGAGTTTCGGATTCAATGCAAAGAACATTTGAGCCTTCAGAGTAGCCCAAGAGCGGAGAATCCTCAAGGAGTAAGGAGCTGCCCGGTTTGGGGAGGTAATCTAGTGAGGCTGTAAGCAAAAAAAGGGGAGAGTTCATGATTACCTTGTTCATCTTTATAACCTCACTGCCCGGCACACAGTAGGTGCTCAGTGAATATGTCTGAGAAAGGAAGGGAAGGGGATATAATAGAGCAACCTTGGTTCTTGAGGGAGTTTGTGCTCTCAGAGTGGCTGGACTAGATGACTTTTGGTCCCTCCTACCTCTATTCTGTGATTGTAAAAAGAAGGAGAAGTTTATGAAGATCTACGCCTAAGTTTTTAAACAGGATCAATGTGACTAATAAGTGCCAGAGCTCCCCCTACTGGACAGGAACCTTTTCAACTCTGCATTTTGCCATTTAATCAGCTCTTGGAACTGGAGGCAGGAGCAAGGCTTCTCACCACCACCTGCTGGACCTAAAGAAGCCACTGCCCAGTATTCACCCCCTGATAAGAAGATTCCACTGTGGGAAAGTGACATTGTCAGAAGCAGTGAAACTGCTATTGGTCAGAATCCCCTGGTGTAGCCTCTATGGCTACCAATTTTCTTCCCTCAAAGAATCAAGCGTTCTTACCCACAGTAAATCCACATCCATTTCACCGTATGCGGCCAGTCGAATAACCTGTCTGTACTGAACACCTACTATGTGCCCAGCTGCTTGGCACTGAGGATGCAATGGTGAACAAGTAAACAGACCAGCGCTAAGAAGCAGCACAGCACCCTATGAGCACACACGCCTGTGTGTCTAGAGCTATGGGGAGAGTGGTCCAGGAAGGTTTCCGAGGAAAAAATGCTTTTCCTGAGCCGATGTCTGAAGGGCGAATGGATTTCATGAGGCACAGAGTAGGTGCTCACTATTTATAAAAGTTTTCTGACTAAGCTACACAGCCCAGCATTTCTGTTTCAGTTTATTTAATGGTTTTTGCTCACCTGTTCCTGAACAGACTGAGTGCTTTGAGGTCCACCTGCGAGCCCTTAACCTGAATTATTTAACTAGAGGATACCAGGTGATTTCAAGTCTCCACATTGAACTAAGGAATTATACCAGAAATCTGTGTTGGCTGTATTTTCCGCAATATCACCTTTGACTTGGAAGTAACTGGAACGTTAATAACATTGAAAATTTAATGTCCAAATGTGGCTCACAGATGTCACATTAAAAGAGCTTTGATAATACGAACCCCTCCTTACCCACTATGAGAGGTTAATGCATGGAGAGTCATGAATAACCACTGGGGTTGGAGGAAGTAAAGAATACTAACTGCTAAGCCATGCAGCTAAGGTACAGACAATATCTGCTCCTAAGGAGAAGGAATTGGAAAGTGACATTTATTGAGCACCTACTATGATCCAGACAGAGGTTCATGCTACTGTGTTTCGTCCTAATATATTTCATGTGAAATGGATATGGTCAAATTCAACTGATTGATAAGTTGACATTTGAGGCCTTAGGGTCACAGAGGTTGCTTACCAGTCACTATTAAATTTCTGCCAGTCTCCTCCAAATTACAAAGCAACAAAAATAGTTTTAGAGCCATTACCATGCACCAGGCTCTATGCCCAGTATTTTAGATAGCTGCATCACTGACTGAATTCTGGGTGCCACTATTATCCTTCCCGGATGGGTGCACCAGGGCTCTAAGAGATCCCGTAACTGGCCCAGAGCCACACAGCTCCTGTATGCAGGCACGACTCTTTATCCAGGCCTGTCCGACTTCAAAGGTCAGGTTCCTGGACACACAGGCACCCCTGGGCACCAGACAGACAGGCCCAGAGGACTCAGAAGGCTTGGTTCACACAGGAAGTCATCCACAGCGAAACCTTGCTTCAGCCTATCGTAACTCCTGAGCACTCATTAAAGAGCAAAATAGTCACGCTTCTGCTCAGGCGAGAAAACAAAAGGGGGCGAATTTCACTTGCCAAGCAGAACACCTTCATTATAAAACTCTAACGGGAGAAATCCAGCTTTTTAGATGATGTCTATGTACACAGAATTGCTAAATGCATCTGGCTTTTAGATTCCTTGCCATCATTAAACCCCTCAGAAAGGATTTACTGAAGCAGGACTTGGCCTGGAAGAATACAATCAGGAAGGAAGTTTAAAATACTCACAAGGTCAGGCAGACAAGACCAAGAGCAGACGTTGAACAATGAGCTGGGGAAAGCTTTTCACCGTCTTCTGCTCCGGCCCACCCCAGGTTCACCTGTGTGAATTCCTCCCAGCTCTCCTCTCCCCTGCAGGCGCCTGTTCCGCGCTCTGGGATGTGAATACATCCGTGTACTCACCTCCCTGGACACCTGGCGTAATGGTCAGGGGCAGAGACCATGGCTCATTCATCACTATGATCCTCAGCGCCCGGGTCCCATGGCTCACCCACAGCCCGCCTGAAAGTAAGTGGCTACTGTCAGAGTCGGCTCAGGCCGCCAGGACAGGCTAGGGGGCTTAAACAACAGACATGTTATCTTTTCACAGTTCTGGAGGCTGCAAGACCAAAATCAAGATGCCAGCAGGGTTGGTTACTGGTGAGCCCTCTCTTCCCAGCTTTCACCATGTCTCCATATGGCCTTTCCTCTGCGCGTGCGTGGGAACAGAGATCTCTGGTGTCTCTTCCTCCTCTTATAAGGTGCGTTCTTATTGGATTAGGGCCCTGCCCTCATAACCTCATTTAACCTCAGTTACCTCCTTAAAGGCTCTATCTCTATACAGTCACATTGGGGGGGTCAGAACTTCAGCATGTGAATTTTGGTGAGACACAATTCAGTCCGTAACAGCTGTCATCTATTTCCACTATCGTCTTACTCATGTCTGTATTTCCAGTGTCAGTACAGCCCTGACACAGCGTAGAAACGCCAGTGAGCATTTACTAAATGAATCCCATTTCACTGCACCCACCAGCTAGCAATCATTGGGAGCAGCTGTGCACCATATGGAGCGAGGAAACAGCCACAGAGCAGTGAAGAGGTAAGTTGCCAGAGTCTAGAAGGAGGCAGTCGTCCACTCAGTCAAGCTCAAGATATTTATGGAAAATGCAAAAAATGAAAATGAGATTTGCCAACAGAGAAAAAAATGAATGTGAATGAATCAATTAACCAATCGAGGTATGCCATATGGGATTCTGCTGGTATGTCTGCAGGTCCTAGACCTTTTAAGCTGAAACACTTGGTAGTTTCGCTCTCTGATCGGCTCATCAGACACACCATTTGGGGATTATAAATCATAGAAACTGGCTCTTACTATTACAGTGACAAAGGCTTTTCATGTAGATCATGGTGTTTGCAAAATAATCGGGACAATAGACATTAACTGTAATTAGACATTGATTGTAATGTCAATATCATGTACATATAACATAAATAGCGTTTTTCACACATAACCTCTAATTCGTCCAGTTACTGTAGGCAGAAAGATAGATGCCTGCTCCTGGAATTAACTGGACTCTGACTCTTCTCTTTCATGAGTTCAAAAAATTAATGTCTTGTGAGAAGGAATTGTGTGATAATTGGTACAGGGCCATTTCAAGGCATGTTCTTTGGAATCAGATGACATGGATTCAAATTTCACTCACTACCTATCTTTGGAGAAGACATTTGCTATCCCTGTGCCTCAGCTTCTCATCTGAACAAAAAAAAAAAAAAAAAAAAGGCAGAATAAAGCCAATGATCAGATGCAATGGCATACATGAAAGCGTCCTGAGTTTTCCTTGTATCTGAGAGTTGACATAGCCTCTATCATCTCCAAAACCCCTTTCTTCCCAGAGTTACTACATATGACTGGGGGAGCCCACATATACCAGTCTTAAAAGAAAATAAAAATCATCAGTTATTTTCACTCTAACACTGGCAGTCTATGGTGAAAATTAAATTTTAAATGTGAATTTAGGCTGTGAGTCAAACAAGTCCCAATGACGTGAAATTATGGCTCAAATCAACACAGTTCACCTGCACGGAATAGTTCTTAACTATGGCTTCACCTACAAGAATGGGGCACATGACATTAAGGTCACCAACAGCAGTGGGCCCAGCAGTGGTGCTCTGAGGAAAATGGGACTCAGAGAGGTTAGGCAGTGAACCCAGGTCACACAGGTGTAAAGGGGTGTAGTCCAGCTCTTTATGAAGACAAAGACTAAGGGCTTAACCATTATGCTACAATATTTGCCCATCAAGTAAACATCACCCTGCCCTTGGGGCCTTTGTCTAGTTCCAAGAAGAACCTTAAAGATGCTCTGAACAAACTTGGGACAGAACAATGGGCTCCTACATCACTAGGTACGCTTGGAATGCATGTAGCAAGTAGCTGAAATCCAAGCAATTCGTCCAATCCCTAGGCTGCTATTTCCCAAGATGTCAAACAGCCTACCTGCGGGGGCTGAAACTTTCACTGTGGGGATTTTCAGTTTTGAATCACATCAACCCAGCTCTGGGTCACCAGCTCTGTAAACATAATGGCCAGCATCTGGAGACAGATGAGATCAGCTGCCCCTCATCCAGATGTTGTGTTCATTGATGTGACATCTTACTAAGGATGTGTTGTGTTCACGGCACCGCATGGGCTGGCTATCCAGTAGGGGACAGATTTATTTTTCTTATCTTCCAGATGTCTTGTATGACAGGAACGGAAACATTATCTCAAATCCTCACAGAGGCGAAATGAGCGGGGGAAAATGACGGAGATTATAAAACAAACGTCTCTGACTAATTTGCAGGATTTAGTATTAATAATAACATAATGGGGTAGCTTACATTCATGAAGAATGAATGGCATGTCAGGCAACGTAATGAATGTTTTATGTCTATTACTGTCCCATTTAAGCCCTGCACCTATTCCCATCTGAGACACAAGGATTCAGGGATTGGGAGAGGCTGGTCACATGAGGAAGTGGGGAAGCTGCATTCAAACCCGCGACTGTCTGACTCCAGAGCCCTAACTCAACCGTCACGTTAGTGACTTTTCTGTGTCCTTGCTGCTCAGAGTGTGGTGTGTGGACCAGCTGCATCTCCCTTCTGGCAGCTTGCGAGAAATGCAGAATCTCAGCCTCCCTCCCCAGACCTACACTTTACCAAGATCCTCAGGTAACTGGGTGCTGAGCGTTCCAGGTGTAGTTCCCAGATGGTTTACCTCTGATCACCCACGTGCTTATGAAAAAGGCACTCATCTGGGGTCCATTCCTGGCGTGCTGAATAAGACTCTCCGGGAGTGGGACCCCGTGCTTCAGATTATCCTGATGGCACACGGACGCCTGAAAACCAATGCTGTGGGATATTCCTGCCTTTTAAGGTCTAGATGTGGGCTTCTAGGCTTTCTTCTAGTACTGGAAGAGGTAACCAGAAATGGGAGGAAAGGGGTCCTTCGAGGGATCCTAAGAAGACATTCACTTGTTGCTGACCTGGAATCCCAGGGAAGCTTTCACCTTCCCCTCCACAGCCACCTCATCGATTCCATACAGTTCAGCAAACATGTGCTGAGTCCCTACACTCAGCATCAGAATCACGGGTACAAAAGGGTGGGCTCTGAACAAGGAGGGCGATACGCAAAGACACAAGTAAACACAACCCAAAGCACGGGCTCTTGGCGACACAACAGACACACACCAGCCGAGTCAGTTCTCCCAAACCAGAAACCCCCGTGCCCTCCCTCAGCCAGCTGGCCCCATCTGGCACCAGAGCCACCATCCTGACCAGGACAGTAGACTGCCCGTGACCTCAGCCCTTCTTCTGGGTGCTGCCTGAACTGAGGCTGGGGGACAAAAGTCTCTAGGCCTCCATGTGGCCCCAGCGTGCACCTGCACACCAGCTATGCTGGTTTTAGTGTATTCACCTAAGTTTTGGCTTTGGTTTCCTTGTATAGCTGCTAAGATTAAAACCCCTGCTCTGTCAGGGTACAAACCTCTTGCTGATGTCCAACAATCTCCCTGTCAGCTCCCAGAAGGGGGCTGCATCTGGATTTTGAGCAGGTGTTTATTTCACAAACGTGTGCCCAGGATGGAGATACTACGGCGATACAAGACCGATGTTGTATCTACACCCAGAAACCAGACTGCAGGCCTCACGGGGAAGGAAGATAGCCATTAATTAACTACAAACAGGGATCAATGCCATGGCGGGGAGGTTCAGAGTCCTGTGAAAGTGAGTAACAGGGGAGCCAAAGCCAATCAGGGGTGCGTGGAAGGCTTTCCTGAGGAAGTGATGTTTCCATGGAGACCTAAAGATGCACTGAGATGGGACTGCTTATCTGGACCCCTGCTGTCATTGCGGATCAAGAAGACTTACACCTAAACATCCACTGCTCGGCAACATCAGGGCCACTTAATCAACACTGAACGTTTACTATCGTGAACAAATGAGCCTTTGGGAGGTGTTATGGGCTGAATGTGTCCCCCACAAAATTCCTATGAAGCCCTCATCTTCCATGTGGCTGTATTTGGAGATGGGCCCTCTAAGGAAGTGGTTATGGTTAAGGGTGGGGCCCTGATCTAACAAGATTCGTGTTCTTACAAGAAAACTCCTCTCACTCTCTGCCCCTCTCTGGATGTGAGGACACAGCGAGAGGGTGCTGCCTACAAGCCAGAAAGAGGGTGACCACCAGAAATCAAGCCCCACCGGAAACTTGACCTTGGACTTCCAGCCTCCAGAACTGTGAGAAAATAAATGTCTGCTGTTTAAGCCACCCAGTCTCTGGTGTTTTGTTACGATGGTCCGAGCGGACTAATACATGCTGTATTCTGACATGAATCTATTAAAGGCACTTCTTCATTTACTTACCATTACTTGCCTAAAAGAGAAAACTTACACCTAGTGGTTTAAGGGTTTCTTTTCTTTCCCTTTTTTCTGATCAGCAACAATATCTCCATGATACGTGTAACAGTGGGCTAAGTTAAAATAAGACCGATAAGTTCATTTTATAGCTTAGGGGAATGAAGCCCATTTCCTATGACAAATATGTTTTATAATTTTAAGCAAACAAAGTTTCCAAACAATTTACATGTTTAAATGGTTAAACTGATACTTCAGGTTTGCTTTGTCTCATTAACTCATTAAAATGAAGGAGAAAATATTATATTGAGGCTAAGAAAACGTGCAGTTATTCTTTGAAGGTTTTGCCCCGCCTGGTCCTTTTTTTTATATAGTACTTAGGGATGAATACTCTCTAACATTTTCTTCCTTATTTTTAGTGAGAAAGGCAAGATTAGCCCAAAATATTTTGGATTTCACAAAGGTTTCTGATTTGTTTGCTTCTTACAATTATAATTTACACTTTAACAACTCGTTGGTCTAAGAAATCAAAGCTGCTAATTTCCAATTTCCACACTATGCCATGACCACTGTGCCCCACCCTTTACATATACACAAATCACTGAGGTTAGCATCTGATGTCTATTTAGTAGGTAGGAAATGAGGCACAGGGAGGGGCCATGAAGATAAACTCAATGTGCCATGGTCAGAATGTGGCAGAGCCAGCTTCAAATGCAGGCCCGTCTGACTCTCATCTACACTGCCTTCTACACTTAACCACCTAACCTATCACCTACACCGCCTTCTCTTCTGATTGGAACTCCCCTCTCTGTCACGTTCCTGACCCGGTCCCTCAGAGGCTACACTGTCCAGAGGACCCCCTCACCGTGTGTGTGGGGGGGGGGGTGGTCAGTGAGTCATCCATCCTTCCCCATTCTGCCAATTCTACCACACCTCACACCCACAACTGGAGCGTCAAGAAACAAAGGCTGCAGGAGTTCAAAACGTGCAAAACCCAACCAGTTGCAACTGGAATCTGCAGGGCTTTAGAGAGGAGACAGCACTTGACCATGATGCTTTGGAGACAAACCAAGTTGTGGGGAAATGTAAACATTATGGACAAAGGTATGAGTAGGGACGTTATCAAAGGCAGGAATATGTCCCAAATCAGAGTTCAGGTTTGATAAAGAACAAAATACATGTAGTAGAAGAACAGAGTAGACGTAATGGGTGCCTATCTATCACCTGGCCTGGGTGAGTCGTGGAGAATACTGACTATCAGTTGGTAGTGGCCTTGCCTGTGGCCCCCAGCATCTTCTCTTCTGCTGGTAACACATGCCAGCAAGTACCATGTGACCCAGCTAAGCCAATTCTAGTACCTCTACCTGACCACAGTGATTGGTTCAAGGTGGAGGGCAAGGCCCTTGACTCAAGCTGGACCAATCAGATTCTCTCTTCTGGGAATCCAAGTGTTCTTCAGACACCCAACCACCGCGAATGGTTGGACCTGAGTCACTTGCTGGCACTTTTCTAGAGAGCAGGCCATGAACGTGGGCCTCTAAGACCCCTGGGGGTATCCCTGGGTCCTACCATTCCCAAGGCTTGGTTATCTGTCTCTTCCTTTGGTTTACTCAGCTACTCCCTTTGCTTGAGTCATACTCTGTTGCTTGCAACCAATATCTTTAACACAGGCTATGGAGTCTGTGCTTAATTAAGCAGAAAATGGAGGGTCATTAAATGATTTTAAGAATAGGGAGATTATTGTCAGACACGCAGAAATAATTCAAAGGAATAGATACAAAACAGCACAAGACATGCCATCTACTGAAACACCTATCAAAGATTATTCAGAGCCATATTCACCCTCCCCTGGAAACAAGGGGCTGAATGTAGGTTTGAAATATCTACAAAGAAACCACGGAGCTCAAAGCTAGGCGTCCCATAAAGCAAAGTAAATTTCATTTCAGACAGTCAGAAGCACATTCTTCTTTAATCCTGGTGGTTTCAGATCTGAGAACTGTAATTTCAGGGAACCAGAGAGCATTCAGGTTACATGTGGCATTCTATTACTTGGCCTTAGAAAATCTGTTTGTATTGTTTTTTTTTTTTAAGTGTGTGGTTATTGTTATTGTATTGTCTAAAATAATCCAGTCCTCTCAAAAATCTAAAGAGTCCTGCAATTCAATAGTATTCCTGACAAGACAGCGCGATCTTCACCTCTCCTCACTCCCCACCTTTAAGGAGACTGAACTTGGAAGAAATGAACTCAGCCTAACACCAAGAAACTCGAGTATTCCTCAGAAAAAGGAGGAAGAAATGAAAGCATCCAATGATTATGCCTTATTTTAGGTCATTCTGGGCTTCATTTTATTTGGGATTTGATGCTGAGAAATGAGAGCAGAGAGTAATGGGTTTTAGCGGCCTCTCTGCACATGCAAACAGGTGGGATTACCTGTCAAACAGCCTGTCAACTCACACAGCTTAGAAGGTCACCCAGGTGGCATCAGATTCCACACCCTCCTAAGTGGGACTTCATTCTCCTGCACTCTTGCCCCATTCCTCCATGACGTCATCCCTGCCTCTCAACAGACCATACGGGCACAATGATAAAGTACGAGTCCTGATGTATAGTTTTTCGTGCATTAGAAACAGTCATTTTCACTCTTCAGTCACATATGATAACAATGTCATAAAGGATGAGGAAATTTTAAGGGACTTCTTACATATACAGAATTGTCTAATTTGCTAAGACTTTTCACATGTATTATTCCAGCAATTATCTTAAAAAGCAGAGTTTCTCCACCTCGGCACAGCTGACATTTGGGGCTAGGTATTGATACTTCTTTGTATATTTGGGGGACTGTCCAGTGAACTGTGAGATGTTTAGCATGATCTCTGGCCTCTGACCACTATCTATCAGTAGTATCCGCTCCAGCTGTGGTAATCGTAAATGTCTCCAGACATTTGGGGACAAAATTGTCCCTGGTAAGAACCACTGCTATCAGGTATTACCTCACTTCTAGATGTCCTTTTCTCCACTCTTTCTACCAGCCTTCACCTGGCAAGCTCCTACTCATCCTTTCACGGCTGAATGAGACATCACCTCCTTCTGAAAGTCCTCCCTGGTCTCGCAAAGACAGTCAGGTACCCTTCTCTGGCTCTCTTCAATCTGCCTGTTCACCAGGGTTATGCACCTGTCATACTTTGTGACAATCACTTGCTCCTCCATAGACTGTGACTCCCCCAGGGACATGGCCCACTGACTATTCATTTCCTGTGCCCCATGCTTGGCAGGGTGAATTATATCCAGAAGACATCAGAAAAATCTTTGGGGACAAAGAAAGTAGGGCAGGTAATATCAGCATCACTGTGCTCTGGAGGAAACAGAGGTCAAGGTAGTTAAACGACTTCCTTGTCCAACGTCATGAAGCTAGTTAAATAGTTGAGCTGCTTTTCCTCCCTAAATTTCTCTGGATTCCAAATATTTGTCTCCATCTCCATTGAAATCACCCAGGTCAAAGTCATCATTCTCACCTGGCTGCACTGCAGCGCCAACCACCTGTTCTCCACGCGTCAGGCTGGTGGTCTTTAGGTCGTGGCTCTACCCTGCCCACATGTCCACCCATCTCCACTGCCCTCACCACTCCCCACGTGCTCTCTCTGGCGTCCTTGCTGTTCCGTAGGTAGGAACAGCTCCCTTCCACATCAGGGCTTTGGCACATACTTTTACCTTTTTTGTCATGCTCTAGCCCTTCTTTCCACCTAAAAAACTCTTCCCTTCCTTCTGCTCTCAGCTCTAAGGCCACTTTCTCTTCCTTCCTCCACAACAAGGACTAGATCAAGTCCCCTTGCCGAAGGGTCCCATGGCCTCAAAACCCTTCCTTCATAGCACCTACCGTGATTTATGACTATTTACTTGTGGCTTTATGTGTTCAATAACTGTCTCTGCCAAGCTTTCTCCAAAACTGAAGCTCCGTGATGACAGGTCTATGTTTATTTTGCTCACTATTGTTACACCGTTACACTGCCCAGTGGCCTGACACATAGTATGCACTCGATAAACATTTATGGAAGGACGGAGGGGAGGAGAAAGGAAGGAGGAAGGAAGCAAGGGGAGAAAGAAGGTAGAAATAGGGGGAAGAGAGGGAGGGAGGATCACGCAAAGCCGTGATGGGTGGGCAATGTGTAATACACAGAATTATACACGTGGCGGCATTCTTAAAGGAAGTGCCAATTTCTCTCCCCTTTGACAAGAACGCCCAGACCTGCTTCCCCCTTTTAACCATCCACTCATCTAATCTACAATGTAAGCAACTGTTGTTTGGAATCGGCTACACAAAAAAAGAATCAGAAATCAATAGAGCCTGTGACCTTTCAAGGAAACGACAATTGCGGTGTGACACTAAGATCAAGCCTCCTTCCTCCCACAGATAGAGAAGGCCTTCGAAGGTGGCACAGCCCTCTGGCAGGTTGCCACTGGTGGGGCAGAGGGCAGGAAAAGGGAACGGGAGCCAGTAACGGACGGAAGGTACCGGAGAACAGCAAGGGGGGCGCCACCTCGCTCCTTTTCCTTTGTGCTTTCTCTGATCAGAGATGAGAAGCAAGAACCTGACTCGTCCCAGGGCTGTAAGATAAACTCTGGTTCTCAGCGAAACGAGTGCTTCAGGACAGGCCTGACATTCTGCAGCTGAGCCTTGTTGGCTCCTCCGGCCCTGTACTTCTACACCACCCCTCTCCTCCTTCCCTTTCAGGAGGCCCGCGCTCCATCCCCCAAATGCTCCAGACGCTGGAACTCTCCACCTGTGATGGTTAATCTTATGCGTCGCCTTGGCTGGGCCATGGTGCCCAGCTTTACGTCAGACACCGGTCTAGATGCTGTTGTGAAGGAATTCTCTAGATGTAATTAACACTGAAATCAGGAGACTCTAAGTTAAGCAGCTCACCCTCCATCATGTAAGTGGGCGTCATCCAGTTATTTGAAGGCCGGAAGAGAGAAGACTGAGGTTCTGCAAGGATGGAGGAATTCTGCCTTCCAGACTGCCTCGGGAACTCAAGCTCCAATATTAACTCTTGCCTGCGTCTCCAGCCTGCCTGCCAGCCTAGCCTGCAAACTTGGGACTCAACAGCCTCCCACAGTCACATGAGCCAATTCCTCAAAATAAATCTCTCTCTATAGATACATACATCCTATTGGTTCCATCTCTCTAGAGAACCCTGATGAATTCACCACTCCCTTTTTATTTATTTATTTTAAGTTCCATCATACACCACACACACACATACATACATACATACATACGTTTGTTTACTTTGTGCACCGCGCGGCATGTGGGATCTTGGTTCCCCGACCTGAGATTGAACCCGCACCCCCTATCGTGGAAGTGCGGAGTCTTAACCACTGGACCGCCAGGGGAGTCCCATGCCACTCCTTCTAATCACAATGCATGGCTCTGGGGCCTGGGCTTGCTAGGACAATCTGATTAACTATTTCTGGCTGCAGCATTATTAGATATGAATAGACTCAGAGATTACTCCTCTGGGAGAACACGCGTCGTAACAGGCACCTACAAGTGTGTCCACGGGCTGATTTTAATATCACATCCTCCCAGACAAGCAAGGTGAACAAGCATTAGTATGTCCTTTTTTTTTTTTTTTTTTTAATGAGGATGTTAAGTTTCAGGCAGTTAAAGTGGAATGCCCGACTCACGTGTCTGATAAGTGTCAGCGACTTGAACTCATGTGGGTCTGTCTTTGGTTCTGGGCTCTTTCTAGAACTGTGTTGGTCTGCTTGGAGCCAGGGTCTTCACCCTGCAGAGTCTAATGCTAGGACCCTGAGACCCCGTGCTGGGCAAGGGGCAGAAGCTGAAGAAAGCGGCAGAAGGAGCTTGGATTTCAATTGACTCAGACACAGTTTGAGCATCCCTTTGCTGCTGCAAACCCGCTGTGGGATCGTGGGCAGTTATTTCATCCCTCTTGGCCTCATTTTATCCAATGAGGGAACGGGAGTAACTAGATGATTGATTTCTAGGAAGCGTCTCTCTTATGTAGCTTCCCATGACTGGGGAGAAATGGCCAAATACCCAGAATAAACTAACCCAAAGAACGCACAGCGGTTTCTGGTGTGTGTGTCTTGCTGCTGTTGCTGTCATCACTTCTCCCTGCTGCCAGGGTCTGTTTTGAGTTTATCCACCCTTGACACCCGTGTCTGACACATCTCTCCAGCTCATAATGAGCCTTCATTCAAGCCTCTGATCAATAGCAGGAACCAGCAGGTCTGTCTCCCCCACTTGTTTTCTCTATCTTCAATGTGCCAAGACAGGTTAGGCTATTTCCAAGGTCACTCAATATTCGAGGAGAGAGTGGAAAGATATCTGGTGACCTATTCGTAGAACGAGGCTGCACGCAGACAAGATGAGAGCTCAGCTGTGTGTTCCGTGACAGGTCACAGGTCAAAGAGGGGACGTCTTCTTGCTGAACCTTTCCCTACCTCATAGGTGCTGGCTCGCCCACTAGCTACCAAATCGAGACCCTCCCTAATGGAACACCGACTTATAAGCACAGGACCAGCATCACCAGTCAAGAGATGCTCTGTAATTTCATGGTCCGAGGTGACCCCTGCTATGCAATCTGCTTTATCAGTCTGCTGAAACAGTCATCACAGGGCTAAAGTGCAGGACACGCACAGAACCCCTTTCCTTGCCAATGGAACCCTGACGTTTTGGCTGGAATGGCTGACATCTGAGCTCTTGATGGGCACCTATACTCACCCAATCAGCTGTAGACAGTGTTTGTATAGAAAGAAACCGTCCAACCCCCACCTGTGAAGACATGCACAGAAGCTTCCTGGTTCAGGAAAACAGCACAACAAGCGTGGTGTCACCATATTCCCCCAGTGATTTAGGAGGAAACTGGAAAAATAAAACATGGAAGATTGCAAGTGAAAAAGGTTTTCCATTTCAAACCTATAAGCTCTGGTTCAAAAACTGGCAAGATGAAATGCAGGCAGAAAGCTAGGGAACTTGAGCAAGGATCTGCCTTGACTCTTGTTCTCAGTTGAACTGTGTCCCTCCCAAAAGTCAGATGTTGAAGTCATAATGTCCAAGAACCCCAAAAGAGAACCATATTGGAGTTAAAACTGTACCTTTCAAGGGTAATTAAATTAAAATACGGTCATGAGGGTGCATCCTAATCTGATATGACTGGTGACCTTATCAGAAGAGAACATGTGGACACATTCACATACAGAGGGAAGATGATGTGAAGAGACACAGGGAGGAGATGACCACTGATACGCCAAGAAGAGAGGACCAGGAAGGACCCTTCCCCAAAGGCTCTCAGAGCCAACTCCGCAGACGCCTTGATTTTGGACTTCCAGCTTCCAGAACTGCGAGAAAATTAATTTCTGTTGTTTAAGCCACCCAATCTGTGACACTTTGTTACAGCAGCCCTGGCAAACTCATAAAACTCTTCAGAGACATGGCAACATCTGCCCAAGAACTGAAGAAGGAGATACAGGTGCAGGGTTCCCTCTCTGAGCAGGTTTACAATGCCAATAAAAATGGTCAGTGTTTCAAAGCAGATGCTTTCTAGAGGGGGGAGAAATGTAAATATAATGTACATATACATGAGAGAACAAGAGAAGAGAAAAAGGGAGAGACATTCTCCTGATGCTTTATTTTCTATGATTCTTTAAAGCTGTCAAGTTGGGCTCCATGAACCACAGAAGTTTCCAGGAGTAGACCTTCGGTGTTGTGAAGGAATTCATTCATTCATTCTACAAATATTTACTCAATGTCCCCTGTATTCCAGACAACGTTCTAGAAATGGGGGTACAAGTGTGAACAAAATCACTGCTGTCATCGAGCTAACATTCTAGGAGAGGAGACAGGTCATAAACAACAAAGTACGTAAATCATATGTTAGGCAGTGACACAAGCTATGGAGAAAAATAAAGCAGGGAAAAGGGATGGATTGTGGAGAGCTGCCAATTTACACAGAGTGGACAGGACACTCTGATGACTGACTCAATGTGTCCCTGCCCTATTCTAGTCCTTCCAGGGTCAGCTCTCTGTAGCAAGGGGCTGGAAGCTTACAACCTACATTTTCCAGATTCCCTTGCAGCTAGGACTGGCTAGGTTCTGCCAGTGCACCCCCCGCCAACAGGAGGCACCAGTGGGAGACTGGAAAGCAGGAAGGAGGAGGAAGCAGTATTCTTTCTGGTTCTGGTGGTGCTTCAAGAAGCTACAGCTACCAAGGTTGAGTAGAGGGCTCTCGGGTCCCTGATCAGACAGAGTGAGTGGTCCATTAACAGCAGCAGTTAATGGCTCTGGCTCTGGCAGTGATAACATCAAGTGCAGGTCCCTTCTAGAGCCCAGGCACCAATGGAAGTGAAGAGTCTGGTCTTCCTGCGAGGCACTGGTGGTGGTGAGTCCAGCAGCAGCCGGCTCCGTGGCGCAAGGAGCATGGGCTCTGGGTTACACCATTTCCCCTTTCCTCATCCAGCCCTCCTTGGTCACAGATCTCTGTATAAGCCCACCTATCCCTTCTGCTCCTCCAAGCCTTTCATTTCATAACCAATCTCCTCTATTAAATTCTGTATGAAATGCCTAGCTGTTCCTGTGTTTCTGACTGGACACTGACCAAGACAATAGGTCTCGCTGAGAAGGTGCCATGTCAGTAGGGACTTGAAGAGGATGGAGTGGTGTTTGTGGTGATCTGGGGGGAGACCATTCCAGGCAGAGGGAACAGCAGGTGCCAAGGTCCTGAGGCAGGAGCACGCCTGGTATTTTCAGGGAACAGCAAGGAGGCCAAGGGAATCAAAGCAGAGTGATGGAGGGAGAGAAGAGCAGAAAATGAGATCAGAAAGAGCCAGATGATGAGGCCACTGAAACGATGCTATTACCCTAAAAAGATTTCAAGATTCCCAGCTGACTATGTGGAAAGGGAGAGAATGGCAAGTAAGCTGGAAATTATCCTAACTGTGAAGACATACCAGAGCCCAGTGTATGCCTGTTTCAACATCATGAGAAGAGAGAAACTGTGGGAGCTATGATTTAGAAACAGGGTCAGCAGACTACAGCCCACAGGCCAAGTCCATCCCACCACTCGTTTTTATAAATAAAGTTTTATTGGCACACAGCCACACCCATTCACTTACATATTGCATAAGGTGGCATGTGCACGTCCATGGTAGAGATGAACAGCTGCAACACAGACCATATGGCCCACAGAGCCTAAAATATTTACTCTCTCCTTTATAGAAAAAGTTTGCCAACCCTGATTTAGAGAGTTAGTCATCTCAGGGATGAAGTGGAGGTGATTTCAGAATAGGAAAACTACCATATATGGTTAGTAAAAAAATTGTGGAGCTTTGACCTACATAATGTAGAGTCTTGGTACAAAGTGAGCAGACGGATGATAAGACAGGAATCTCCAAGCACATCACAAAATTGTGGACCTAAAAGCAGGCTTTCGGTCAGGAAAGTACCGAGGAGTACCAGGCAGGGATTGAGTCAATGCAGGGGGTCATGAAAATCAGCCAGTGACATGATCTCTCGAGTAAGATGATATCTGCTTACAGTAATCAGAACAAAACAAAAGCCCAGGTCCAACATGTGGTGGAAATTCAGGGATGCTGGACAAGAGAAGCATCAGAGTTTTGGAAATTTGATCCTAATCCTAAACGCTGGGTTGGGGGGTGGGGAGAAATGAATGTATCTCCAGTTCTCACTTGATCCTCATGCCCCAAACCTTCCCCGAAGGAGCGCCCTCCCTGCACTTCATCCTTCCTTCCTTTTGCCGAGGTTAATGCCCTAATCTGAGCACTGGAGTAGAACAGTAAAGTGCATCTTTGGATACGGAAAGTTAGCTCCTCGTTTTCTTAAAATGTACAGAACCCTAAACTAACATTTGCATTTCCCCATCTCCAGAGTCCCACAGACCTTGATGAGCCATGAGGCAGTTAACACAAGCATCGCTGGGTAAACTCAGCTTTCTATTAGCAAATGCACCTTTTTATATTAAGGTAAAACAATAATAATCATTTTAAACAATCATGTGGAGTGTGATTACAAAATAGCTCATTTGGAAAGAACATTATCAGCTTATGAGATCCTGGGAGATTCTAAGACAGAAGGTGCTACGGATAAAACCAACTGTTTCGGGACTTTGTTATTTCCACAGCACATGGAGGCAACATTCACACTTTAATACCATAATGAAAAAAAAACAATGCAAATTCTGATTAAGTAAAAAGTGAGAGCACTTGTTACAGCCAAACCCAATGTCTCTCATATCCTTGCTAGCACTGAGGAGTAACTGCGGGAGAGCTTTCTAGACTCCTGGGGCTCCTCACGTACCACTCAGCTCTGTGCCCTCACATTCTGAGCACGCTCCCTTTATCAGCTGGGTAATAGCAAGGGTGTGCTAGCAAATGCAAACAAGCACCTTTTGCAGTACTCCACTTACTTGTTATTTACTCAAGGTTTCTGGAAAGCAGAATTCCATCTGGCCCAGTCGAAGTCACGCTGAGCTTGTTTCAATGGTGAGTTTTCCAGAACAGTATAACCTCCCTGACTTGGGCTGATTGGTAAAATGTCAAGCCTGAACTACTCAACTGTCAGAGAGGTCAGACGCATTGAGTATTGTTGCCTAGGTACCACTGTGTTTCTTCTGAGTGCAGAGTAACTCTTAGAATCAGAGAGAAACACCTAGTATCCAGTCACTCACCAAACAGTAGCTGAACCCCTTCCTTGCACCAGATGCTGTTCTGAGTGATAAAGACCCAATTATGAGAGAATAGGCAGGATTCTGCCTGTATGGAACTTCGTATCCAACAGAAATGGGAAAGACAGGTCATCGTCAAATCAATGGTTGTATGAAAAGATGTACACAAACCGTTTCCTTCCAAATATGGCAACCATCCCCATTAATCTTATTTATACAAAGACAAATATTATTATAACAAAATTATAGGCAATTTTGAGCAAAGCCACTATCCAAATCATGAGTTCTTGACATCTGAACCAATGCAACTTAACTATAAATTACACTGGTAAAGACAATGTCTACTCTTTGAGCTATCCATCAACATTTTTTCAGCTCATGTAGGTCTTTTCCTACTGCCACACACATCAGGCTTGCCTCTGCACGAAACAGAAATTGTGAGTGCTTGGAAGCTATGTTCTTATTCTAATCAGCTTTCTCCCTCTTTATGTTCTTACCTCTATTCCCTCATTAACCCACTATAACCTGGCTTCCGCCTCTGTCTTGCCAGGTGACTACTGCCAAGTTTATGAATGACTTCCCTGTTGCTCAATCCAACAGACAAGTGTCACTGCTCAGCTTCCTAATCTTCTCAACTGCATTCAGCAGAGCTGACCCCTCTGTCCTATCCTTATCTTCCACGGCACTGCATTCTTGTGGTTTGCCTCTTACCTTCTTGGCTTCCTTTGCCCACTAATCCTCTTTTAAACTGTGATACTCCCCAAGGATATCTCTACCACCTCTTCCCCTGGCTTCATACTCTGTCTCCTGGCTTCCATATGACCATCATTATGCCAATGACTTGCAAATTTATGTATCCAGCTCATGCTTCTCCTCTGCACTGAAGAACAATATGCTCAGTTGTCTACTTGGCAAGTCCCCATCAACATGTCTAAAAGTAAACTCCTGACCAATTCCCGACTCATTTTTCTCCAAAGTCCTCTGTCTCCGTGAATAGCACCACCAGTTGTTACAAGGCAGAAACTCAAAGGCAATCTTCCTCCTTCCTCATCCACCATATCCCAGTTAATGTCAAGAACCATCAATTCTACCTCCTAAATATCTCTAGGACCCAACCAAAGCTTTCCACATCTACTAAAACCACTAGAGTCCAAGCCAACATTTTCTTTTTCCTGAATCACTGCAAGAGCTATTTTCCATTTTTACCCCTTTCCAATCCATTCTCCACATCGCATCCTGAGTGATCTCTTAAAATACAAATCTAATAATGTTGCTCCCCTGCCTGAAACTCTTTAGTTACTCTTGATTGCTCTTAGAATACATCCCAAACCCTTAACCTGGTCATGGCTGATCACGCACCTGCCCACTGTCCGCTGTTCAGCAAAACTGACCGTTTACTTCCTCAAATAAGCCATCCATTGTCCACCTTCAGGGCCTTTGCATATACTGTCCCCAGTGCCTAGATGTCTCCTCCTGCTCACTTCAGATTTCAACTTAAACATCATTTTATTCTCAGAGACACCTTCACTGATCCCCAGACTCCATCAAGTACCCATTCTTTCCCAGCACAGAACTCACTGTGATTCCCCCCTTCTAACACTTACAACAACTGTCACCAAACAATCAATGTATTTCTTCCCTGCAGGACTATCAGCTCTATGAAGGCACATATTAGCTTCACAAGCACATCTGAAAGAATGAATGAGCTAGTAAGCGAATTACTAAAGCAGTTTCAAGAATGTCCTATACATGGAGTGGGCCAACCCAGGACTTAACAGCCCAAGTACCACCCGCCTAGTGATTCAGCGAAATCCCTCATACACTGTCTATCAGTTACATGGAAAAAATATTGTTCTGTCATCACAAGCAGATTAGCAACATGAGAAAAATACAAGTTATTCAGTTAATTCATTCTCACAGTCAATGAAGTGTTTTCTCGCGACCCTCTTTTTCTCTATCTTTGCTCCACGATACAAGCAGTCCAAGAACTCAACAAGAAAACAGTATCCTGTTGTGTCAGGTCTAGTCCTGGTTGGCTCAAAACAATGTCCACCTGTCTCACCTCAGCTCACCTTTATGTATATCTCACCAATCCATGCAAGTATGCACCAAAAATATTTCAAAAGCCAGCGGATGCCATTAGCTGGAACTCCATTCTGTTTCACCTGCTTTGACCTTCTGCTATATCTTTTCTTGCTTTTTCTGGATCTCCAGCTCCTGATCTGGCCCCCAAGACCTTACCACCCACCTCTAGCTATGCCCTCCTGTATTAGACACACTACTCCAGTGAGTCAGGAAGCTAATGCTGTGTATCAGACCAACTCAAATTTGAGTGGCTTAAAACAATGACCACCTATAGTTCAAGTATCTGAAGACTGGCCACTGTGAGCTGATTTACACTGAATTCAGCCAGAGGTGGCTATGTTCCACATGCCCCTCATCCTCATCCTGAGGCCAGGGGGCTCACCGGTGCACGGCATTCTCATGGCAATGGTAAAGGTGCAGGAGGTCAAAGTCTCAATGCACAAGTCCAGTTGAACCTCTGCTTCTGTCATATCTGCTGACACCCCATTGGCTAAAGTCAGTCACATGACCAAGCCCAAAGTCTAGTAGGACTGCCACCACTCCACTGCAAAGCTGTAAGGAAAAGGGCACGGATATAGGGATGGTTAAAAACTGAGGCTAAGGATGCAATGTACTCCCCCAGACTGACCTGATATCCAGCTTGAACACAAACCCAGTATCCCATACACAGCACAGGCTGGAGACAGACACTCTATCAACCCTATCTCTTTACTCCCTTTGGCCCTTTAACTAGCTCTGCCTTCTGGCTGGTGTCATCTTTAGGAAGAGCATCAGACAACATGGTTCATGATGACTATTTCATAATGAAGACTTAAAAACTGGTCAACGTTTTGAATGTTCTACTTTAAACATTTTCTAGGTTGAGGAATTTATTCTAAATGCAAATGAATAATAGGAGAGTTGTGTGCTATTGGGTTGGCCAGAAAGTCAGTTCAGGTTTTCCATAACATCTTATGGAGAAAAACCCACATGAACTTTTTTGGCCAACCCAATATTTTGGTGTCATCTACGCCCCTGTTATGCAAAGGGCGCTCCAGGGACGAGCAGCCTGAGCATCACTTATAGGCTTGTTAGAAATTAAGAATCTCAGGCTCCAACCTGGCTCTACTGAATTAGAACCTGCCTTTTTAAAAGACCTTCATGTGATTTGTATGCATGTTAATGTTTGAGAGACAATGAACCATGCCATGACTTCTTCAAATTCAGAGAAAGACCAAGAGGTAACTTTGGTCATGATGATGACCAAAATCGGATACAATCAGTTCCCACTCTTTGTAGGCACAGAAATGGACAGCAAATCGCAAGGCTGCTGTTGCCATCGGATTATTAGACTCAGAGCTTTGGTTTCCCGAATCTCGCATGGGGAAGGGGATGATGCATTCCTCAAGGAACAGTCTATTTCTTTTGAAATCATGAAATTTCAAACAAATTACAAGAGAGGTCAGGCTGAAAATTAAAGATATAATTTTATTGGGTGGCTTCTCTCAGGCACACAAAGCTGTTTTTTCTTCACTGCATCATTTTTATTGAATTTCTGGGTCATTTAAAAGGGGGAAGGATAGTTTTGCCCAGATTGGCTAGGCATATACAGTGTGTTGAGTAAAAGAAAAAGTATAAAAGATTCTCACTAACTGTGAACTACCCATTTATGATGGATGACAAAAATAACTCAGGAACCATGGAGAAAAGACAAGCATCCAAGCAAGTTTCTTATATAGAAATAATGTAGATAGGAAATACAAAAAAGAAATATCAGTTTCAAATATGTCTTCCTCATCAGGAATGTAGGGGGAAAATGCACTACATGTAATGTGGACAAAAGCAATATTGGCAAAAGTTCCCTGCGTCCTTCTGTAATTCATTCCTTCCTCCATCCCTGTCCCCAGGCAACCACTGATGTGCTTTCCATTTTTATAGATTAGCTTGCATTTTTTAGAATTTTACATAAATGAAATCATACATTATATACTCTTATTTTTTGGTCTGGCCTTTCTCACTCAGTGTAATGATTTTGAGATTCATCCAAGTTGTTGTATCAGTAGTTGACTCCTTTTTATTGCTGCTTAGTTTTCCATTATATGACTAAGCCATTGCCTATTCATGGATACTTGGGTCATTTCTATCTGGGCTACTAGAAATAAAGTTGCCATGGAAATGTGGGTACAAGTCTTTATAAGGACGTGTTTTTACTTTTCATGGGTAAGTACCTAAGAGTGGAATGGCTGATCACATGGTAGGTGTATTTTTAACTCTTTAAAAAAGCACCATTAAACATTTGCTAAAGTGTCTGTAGCATTTTATATTCCCTCCAGCGTGTATGAGAGTTCTGGTTCCACCCATCTTCACCAGCACTTGGTATGGTCAGTCTTTTTCACTTTAGCCACATGGGCCTGGAGTGTTATCACACTGTGGTTTTAATTTGCATTTCTCTAATGAATAATTACCCTGACCATCTTTTCATGTTCTTATTGCCCATTGGTAAATCTTACTTTTGAAGTGTCTATTCAAATATTAGCCCATGTTTACTGGGGTACTTTGCTTCTTATTATAAAGTTGTACAAATTCTTCATATATTCTGGATACAAGTCTTTTGTCTGATATATGAAACTGCCTAGATGTCAGTTTATGGCATAGATATATGGTGTAAGAAAATTTTTAAGGTCCTTTGTGACTCTCACAATTAAATATTCTGTGGTTTGGATGTATTCCTGAATATTCAGATACTTGTAGTTATGGAACTGAATTGTATAATAACATGTATTTTACTTTTCACTCAATTATTTGTATTTTACGCAGATGTAATCCACTCAGCATGGATAGATACAATTTAAAGGATTTCAATGCCTATTGTTTATTTATGCTGTTTTCTAGGACCACAGCAGTTTAAACTGCACAATGTGGCTTTAGTTGACTAAGAACAACTATTTTGTCCACTTTCCAGCAGCTGTGGAAGAAATGGGAACTGTTTTGAAAAAAGGAAGAAAGGAAAAAAGTCATAAAAAAAGGAATCTTGTTCCTTAAGAGCCCAAACAAGCACATGCTCAAAAAGGCCAAAGGAGGTATCTAAACACCTTAGTAAGCCTTAGTAAAAGGGGTCATGAGGGGATTTATAAGATCACAGACACGACACTGGAAGATAAGGCCAGGTCTCACTTGGAGACCAAATGGATAGGTTTGGTTACTGGTCAGTGTGACCAAGGGGCCAAGTAAGTCCAGAGAGATCGTCAGGCAATGTCAATATCTCTGGGTTCATGCAGCCAAAACTGAGGTCCCTCAGAGCACCAGGGTTCTGATGCCTCCTTCAGTAGTGGAAATGTGTCTAGCACTACTTCTGAGCTTGAGGACAAAGAAGGGGCCAAGGCAGGATTCCTGTCTTCAAGCAGCTTACACTCTAGGGAAGGCAGATAACTTAAAAAAAAAAAAAAAAAAAAAAAAAAAAGAAATAGCCTAGGAAGAGAATCCCAGGGCAGCTCAGGTTAGCACACCTACCATGTAGAACACGAGATATATGAGCCCAGTACAACTGAGCACTGGGGTACAAAGTGTGATTGGCGACACTCACGGTTTTTTTGGACAACCCAGAACACATGTGCTCCTCAAGCAGAGGACTCAAAGCAGCAGGGCTGGAGCATGACCCAAGGGCAGCACCAGAAAATGCCACAACTTCAGCAACACTGATGGCACAGAAAGCCTCATACGTCAGAAAATTAACTTAAACCACAAAGAGACATAGCTCCCAAACTGCCTTCCTGTGATCAGCCTGTTTCTAGACAGAGATGGCCAGCAGCAAATGAAAGCATGCCAAATCAAGGGTGGAGCCTAAGAAATGAATGACCCCCAAAGAGCCAAGAGTCACACATGGTGATGAGCCTCTCGCTACCTCCCTTGGCTAAAAGACTTTACCTGTCCCAAGTGAGAAGGCTGTGTTATAACTGTTATAATTAATTACACACATGTCCAAGTTCACTGCTCAGTAAAACTCTATGGAAGACTGTTTAGATTCTTCTCACACCAATTCCTTTATGTGTTTTCCTATAGAAGAGCCATAAAAAAGAAGGAAATCCTGCCATTTGTGACAACATGGATGAACCTGGAGGACATTATGCAAAGTGAAATAAGCCAGCCACAGAAAGACAAATACTTTACGATCTCACTTATACGTGGAATCTAAAAAAGTCACCCTCATACAACCAGAGAGTAGAATGATTGTCAGAAGCTTAGGAGTGGGGGAAAGGGGAGATGCTGGTCAAAGGGTAAAAATTTTCAATTTTAAGATAAGTAAGTTCCAGGGATCTAATGTACAGCATGGTGATTATAGTTAATAATGCCGTACTGTATGCTTGAAATTTGTTAAGAGAGAAGATCTTAGGTGTTCGTGCCACAAAAAAAAAAGAAAAAAGGTAAGTGTGCTGTGACGGGTGTGTTATTTAACTTGATTGTGGTAATCATTTCACAATGTATACGTATATTCAAAACATCACACTGTACACCTTAAAAATAAAATCACGTTATACAATCCAAATGTAAATACATTTTAAAATAAGTTAAAAAAAATTATATACAAGAGGGCAGCTGAGAGGCTACGGAGCAGGCAGTTAACTGGTCAGAGCAAGTAGTTAACTGGTCAGAGCAGGTAGTTAACTGGTCTAAAGCTCACTTCAGAATTGCCCCAGTGAAGGTCCATGGCCTCTGGGACACACACACTGCATCCCATCCACTGGCTGGACCCTGACCACCAGGAATCCTGCCCTACAACTGTCCCCAAAAGCCAGCTGCCTCCACCACAATACTCCCCAGAAAATGGACTCTGTGTCCAGCTTGCTTCCTCTTGCCACGTCACCTCAGAATCTCTCCTTGGTCTGCATCTCAGTGACTGAGCCTGAGTCACATGACTCTCCACCCAGCAGCAAGAAAGTCTAAGAAAGTTAGTATTTGACTCCAGCCTTGGATAGGAAGTGTTCATAGTGTGAAAATACTCCTAAGACTTTGCAGAAGATTCTCTGTGGCTACAAAACATAACAAATGTCCATGTTATACGTGGGCTCATCAATCCACCCATTCAGTCCACCAGGCCCACAGTCAGCCATGCTAGCATGGGGATGGGGTAGGGAGACAGGAACTACCCAAGACACAGGCGTGGGACAAAGTGTCTGGTCTTACTGAAACTGCACACTCATCCCCATGTGTATTTCCTTTCTTCTCATCTTGTTTCCGAGGTTCAAGTCAAGCTTCAGCCTCAGTTGCTGCCATGTAATGATGGATAAAACTGAGTCTGTGAATTATTGTCACTGGAGAACAAACCTACACTCATTTTAAAGAGCTTTTATCTGCTCAGAACACAGTAATGATTAGCTAATAATTGCTATTGTATTTTGGCAAGTACATTGAGACTTGCCAAAAAAAAAAAGTCTATACTTCCATGGGAGCAAAGCTAAATGTCTGAACAATGATAAAAATACTGGAGGCCAAACAAAGTGGAAAAGTTCCAAAGAATAACAAAGGCTATTTTTCAGATAATAGCAGGCTGAAAAGAAGGTCAGGTTGTCAAGACAACTCTCTTAAAAGAGAAGATCAAACCAACCTACTGGAATGAATCTACACTATTAGTATCACAGAGATGTCATTCCATTCTCTCGCTTGATTTCATGAAATCAAGATTAATGATTAGAAACCAGGAGAGAAGGGTCAAATTACGCAGGTAAATAGATATCTGTAATATGAGATAAGTTCTGATATTATAACGAAGTCAGTCCAAAAATGCTCAAGTGGGTATTTATCTTTGCCAAAAATGTAACACATTTTTTAAAGTGTGTACACACACACACACACACACACACACACACACACGCAGCAGTGAACTGCTTTGTTTATGGGCAACCGTACCAATAAAAACAAGAGGGAATTAACTCTATTAGGCAAAGTTAGTTGTAATTTTGCAAATAACTTTTTCGAGGGAAAAAAAAAAGCCTCAGAAATTTTTTTTTTCCTTAAGATTAACCCATTACTTAAAATGCAGCAATTTTATTTCACTGTCTTAACAGTTCCAAAGATATGAACATAAGCCTTTAATATCCAGACTGACTTTATGATTCTGAGTACATATACTCTGCATAAATACCAAAGCCATACTTAATGTGTATTATGAACTATAATATAATATAGATTCTATTTTACATGAAACTTTGTTTTAAAAAAATGAGTATATTACAGAAACTGGGCACTTGACACATGAGATAGCAACCAAAAAAGTTATTTTAGAATTAAGTTCTTAAGGTCTTAAGTGGGCTTATACACACAAATTCAAACTAGTAAATGGATTTCTCTTAAGTGAATTTCACATGTGTCTAAAAATATTTTGATCGAAATAAGTATCCTAAGTCTGACAGCTTTAAAAACATGCCTAGACTTAGTTTCAGAATTGTCAAAAGCTTAGAAAATTTAGGCATTCAGTCCACATAGTTTCTACAGTCACTTCCTGAAAAGCTACTCGCCTTCCAACAATTGGTGGCTGTCAGGCTGGACAAACTCCTGACTAACATCCAGCAGCCGCTTGCCTCCCAAATCAGCACTGCCCTGCTTGTAAGCAGCAGAGGACCCCAGATACCATGGCTTCGCAATGGGTCCTCTCGAAAGGAATGGGGCTTCGCACTTTCCAAATCTTAGTATAAGAACTTTTCAAATAAACTTTATATACTGCACTGCAGGAAGTCACACATCCATCTCTTTCCTACCTCTGTTGACCAGAAGCTCAGCTGGATCCATAAGGGTTGCTTTCATTATGCAAGGAACGTTCTCCAACCTCCAGCTGCCGTTCTCATCACCTGCAGAGACAGAGATGAACAGGAAAGGTGGATGCACCCCAAGGAGGTGATTTCCCTGATCCAGGTGCTAATCACACTGGTGACACATTCAGCCTGGACACAGAAGAATGACACTCAGAGCTAGATGGAGAGAGTGCCCTTTATTTGCAAGTTTCTGGGCGGGGAGAGCTGGTCCTAAACAAAACACTGTACTGAGGAAAGTTTACCCCAACTTGGCCCACTCTCTTCCCCACCTCCATGTGCCCCAGGTTCCCACAATGCTTCCCGCAGGGAGAACATCCCTACACATCCTTCAATGGCTCTGAGCCTTGAGTTCTCCATCTGTAAAATGGGGATAACTATTTCAAGTTTTGGGTTTGTTAAAGGAGCTTCTATAGGTAGCCAGATCCACGTAAGTGTAAGATACTGTTCTTTTGTATTAGCAAGGTGATATCAATCCTGTACTACTGATCATAACTTCCAGGTGTGGTTTTACGCTAAATCGAACAAGCCTCGCGAACATTAGTCATATTAAGAGCATCATCTTCTATTCCCACGAGCTCTGGAGCCAGTAGTGAATGAGTGAGAACAGTGGCTTGATCCATTTGTGTAGGTACGATCCTTTTAGCTCTTATAATACGATGCACCAAGCACTGTGGTAATGATTTAACACACAGAAACTCATTTAACCTTTGCAACAATCTGAGGATCAAGGTGCTAGCACCCAAGGTCGAGGGAGGAGAGCAGGGAAGGAATAAGAGCTTCCCAGCGCTACTCAAATACCATGTAGACAGCTACCTACTCCATCCACATGCAGGACTGTCTTGGAAAGCAGACTTCCCCCAAATGGGATCATCACCCTTAGCAAAAAGCACATTGTGCTTGCATGCGCCCCTCCTGAAGACGGGTGTACAGTTCTATTCACATCCTCCCTCCAACCTGGTCTGGCAACTTGAGCAGGTAGTTTTTTCATTTTTCTTAGACTAAGTTTTCTCAACTGGAAAGCAAAGGCTAGATGATGTCTACAGTTCCTGAAATCTCTAACACTGTAGACAGTTATGCAAATCAGCATCACACTGTTGCAAAGCACAGAGGTCCATTTGAGCCAGCTCATGAGGAAGGAGTTTATCATGGTGTGGTCAAGGCTAGAACTGGGAAGTGGTCCAGCCCCAAGGAAGCCCTGAGGCCAGCCATTCTATCACGGAGTCTCTGCTTTTATCTGGGCCTCACTGTTGCTGTCTTTACTCTATCCACCTGGGTTCCCCATCTCTAATCTCCCTCTCTTTTATTTTTCATGACCCTGATAATGTCAGCTTGCACACCGGTTTACACACTTCCCTTCTGAGGGCATCCTATGGCCTTCTGCCCACCCCCCATCAGCTGGGGGATGTCTCCACCTCCACACCAGCCAGCCTGGACCAAGCTGACCATTTACCATCCTTTTCCCCTCTTCTCTCTTCTCTACAAACTGGCAAAGATCCAGTCTGCATTGCTCTACAAGCCCACAGACAGGAACCAATTCCTCCTCTCAAACTTTCCATTTAAATGGAGGTGAAAAGTCATCCTAATGTGTACTTACTATGAAGAGTTGCTCCTATAAATGGAGTACTGAATGACAGAGGCAATAAAACATTGAAAAAGAGGCATTTTCTCACCTGAGAACTTAATTGCTACAGCACATTTAACAAGGAGCTCTTGACATTCGATTTCATAAAAAGTGTTTTATTCTCAAATTGTACCTATGATTTATAAACCGCAGGGTGAGGGCCCATCAGTGGCCTTGGGCAACATTTCTCTTCCTAAATACCAAGGTTTAATTTACGCCCGTCAGGACTAAAACTAATTTATTTGGCTTATAATATAACTCAAAGTACCTTTAATTTATGTCATTACAATTTTGAAAATAAATTAAACGATTGCCCACCTTTACAAATACATATATCCCTTGAGATTCTGTACAGGCCAAGGGTCCAAGTTATCACTATGAACAGCAGTTGGAAAAGACGCCACCTTACCCCCTCTGCCATGGTTTAAACCAAGAATATGAATAACAGAATCCTTGTCTCAATTCCTTATAAATATTTTAGGACTTATTTTTCTTATCAAGGCTAAATGGGGGTTCAAGTTATCCATCTCAAAAGAATTTTACCAAAGGATTTTATATGATAGAATGTGGGGGAAAAAAGGAAAAAATAAATAAAAATTTAAAAAATGCACTAGAAAGTATGTGTATACCTTGTTTTCAACAAAAAAATAATTTTGAAAAAGTTCCAATTGCATTAAAAAATATTTATTAGGTGTTGATTCTACCAATCAAGTCTCCGCTAGAAATACATGATGCACTTAAAATAAATACTCCTGGAGGGCTTATTTACAAAGGGGCAGGTTACGAAGGTGTGAGCATAGGGTAATGACAAGGGGTGGTGGTGAGCACCGGGGCTACAGCAGTGAAGCCACGTGGCCCCGAGGCCAGAGGGACCAAGGCAGGAAACAGTTCCCAGACCCTGAAAGAAGAGTCCAATCGTGCTCTACCTTTACAGGAGCAGTGGCCTGGGGGATGGGGGCAGGGGATAAACACCTGGTCTGAAGGGCACTCACAGGGAAGGGGCCAAGGGAATCAAGACCTTGACCTCGTTTTTCTCTCTTCTTCCATTTCTTGTGAGGGGAGGGGGACCAGAACTGTCCATGAGCCAAATCCAGCTGGGAAGCAGAGGATGGCAGAACCCACGGATGGGATGCATAGAGATCGGCCTTCGGGGACAGAGCGCAGAGGAGGACGGGGAGTGGATGCAGGACCACAGGGAAGACGCCAGCGCCCCGACCGCACTGCACCAGGAGGACACACAGCCGAAGAGCATCCCTGAGGGCCCTCAAGAAGTACGCAGTCTATGCGAGAGAGGACATATGGGTGTAAAACAAACTATAAATAGAGTATTGTGGGATTCTAGGGAAAGGAAAATTTTAAATCCTCATAACATCTGTCTTCTTTGCTTCTATAGGAGCCCTTCCCCTCTCTCTGGCATGAGCATCCTTGTTTTCCTTATGGTGGTGGTTCTCAAGCTTCAGCAACATGTGAATCAGTAGGAAGGCTTGATGAAACATAGATGACTGGGCCTGACCCCAGCGTTTTGTTGTTGTTGTTTGTTTGTGTTTTGCCACACCACGCGGCATGCGGGATCTTAGCTCCTGGACCAGGGATCGAACCTGTGCCCCCTGCAGTGGAAGCGTGGAGCCCTAACCACTGGACAGCCAGGGAAGTCCCAGCATTTTTGAATCAGTAGTTCTGGGGTGAGCCTCGAGAATTTGCATTTCTAACAGTTTCCAGGTGATGCTAAGGCTGCTGGTGTCCAGGGACCAGAGCTTAAGAACCACTTCCTTAAGGAAATTACCTGTCCTCCGAGCTCCAAACCTCAGTCCCTGTGACTCCTGTCGTGCTGTCAAGTTCCCACTTATCCCCTACTGGTCCACAGCCCAGGCCTGACCAGTCAGCATCGCCCATCACCCTGAACGTCACCCAGGGGCTGTCTGCGGCAGCGTGAGTCTGGGTGAGGCAGCCCCCAGCTCCTCTTTTCTCTTCTTCCCTGGAGACAAGCCCAGCTCTCACATGCTCACCACACTGTGTTTACTCAGGGAATTTATCTTCAGGAAACAACTCAAAGTCTGTGCCAAGATTTAGCAATAAGGATGTTCATCACAACATTATCAGCTACCTAAATACCCAGTTATAGGGATATGGTTACATGAAGTATGATACATCCACACAATCGGATACCACAAAACCATTAAAAACGTGAATGCAAAAATATATTCCTCTATAGAGAATGACGTTCACAATACATTAAGCTTAAAAAAGAGCAAGTCACAAAACTATTTTTTGGATATTACTCCCTTTTAAATATATATATATATATATATATGAAACTTAATGCACCACTGTATTAACTGATTGTTTCTAAGTGCATGAAATGATGGGTATATTTAATTTTCCTTTTTGTTTGCCTATCTGTTCTTTTTCAAGTGAGCATGTATTGCTTTTGTAATAAAAACAAACAGTAAAAGAAATTTCATTTTGAAACACATACGCATGCCATTCTCATCCTGACTGTATCTAATTTAAAGGCTCAAAAAGTAAACATGAGAATGGATAAAGAAGATGTGGCACATATATACAATGGAATATTACTCAGTCATAAAAAGAAACGAAATTGAGTTATTTGTAGTGAGGTGGATGGACCTAGAGTCTGTCATACAGAGTGAAGTAAGTCAGAAAGAGAAAAACAAATACCACATGCTAACACATATATATGGAATCTTAAAAAAAAAAAAAAGGTTCTGATGAACCTAGGGGCAGGACAGGAATAAAGACGCAGACATAGAGAATGGACTTGAGGACACGGGGAGGGGGAAGGGTAAACTGGGACAAAGTGAGAGAGTAACATTGACATATATACACTACCAAATGTAAAATCAATAGCTAGTGGGAAGCAGCTGCATAGCACAGGGAGATCAGCTCAGTGCTTTGCGACCACCTAGAGGGGCGGGACGGGGGGGTGGGAGGGAGACACAAGAGGGAGGAGATATGGGGATATATGTATACGTATAGCTGATTCACTTTGTTATACAGCAGAAACTAACACACCATTGTAAAGCAATTAAACTCCAATAAAGATGTTAAATAAAAACAAAAGTAAACATCTATATTAGTTTTATTTTCTCAGACCCCCATGGCTCCATAAAATCCAGATGTATTAGTTATAATTAGGTTTAGTGGCATGTGACCTCAAGCCCAGACTAAAAGCTTAGAATCACGAGGGTTTTGTTCTCTCCCATGAAATTTATAGAGACGAGCAGTTCAGGGTCTACATGACAGCTTACAAATCCCAAGGGACTCTGTCACCTCCCAGACGTCCACTTCACTGTTGCTGGAATGTGGCCTCTTCTATAAGGTCCAAGGTGGCTGCTGGAGTCTTAGTCATCACATCCCTATTCCAGTCAGCAGGTAGAAGAAAGAGCAAAGGGAAGGAAATGCTCTTCCCCTTAAAGACACTTGCTTGAATTGTGCATACATCCCTTCTGCTTACATCCCGTCCACTGCCTGGATTTTAGCCACATGGCCATACCTAGCTGCAAGGGAGGCTGGCAGACGCCTCTATGGAGGGCAGCCATATCCTCAACTAAATTTGGGAGTTCTATTACAGTGGAAGAAGGAGAAAGGGATATGGGAAACTGACCAGCAGCCCACGCTATACCATGTCACATAAAAGGTAGGATCTACAAGAAGATGTGGTACATATATACAACGGAATACTACTCAGCCATAAAAAAGAACGAAATAATGCCATTTGCAGCAACATGGACCTAGAGATGATCATACTAAGTGTACAGAGAAAGACAAATATCACATGATATCACTTACATGTGGAATCTAAAGTATGACATAGATGAACTTATCCATGAAAGAGAAACAGACTAACAGACATAGAGAACACACTTGTGGATGCCAAGGGGGAGGGGGGCTAGGGGAGGGATGGATTGGGAGTTTGGGACTAGCAGATGCAAACTATTATATATAGAATGGATAAACAACTAGGTCCTACTGTATAGCAGAGGGAACTATATTCAATATCCTATAATAAAATATAATGGAAAAGAATATGAAAAAGAATATATATATAATTACATATTATAATTAACAGAAATTAACATAACACTGTAAATCAACCATACTTCAATGTTTTTTTTAAAAAAAAAAAAAAAGGTACAATCTAGTTAAACACTACCCAGTAACTCCTCCAGACAAAGCACTCAAAATAGTAAGAGATCTTCCTGAAATATCTCCTGGTAAACCTGGGCCTCAAGTTTTCCCCTAAGCTTATGCTACTGAACTGCCATTTTTCAGTGGCTTTATTTCAGGGGTAGCTAGGCCAAGAAGAGAGTGTTTAAGTTCGGGAGGGTTTGTAAAATCTCTACTTTTCCTCCATTGTCATGACTGGAGAGTCTTACTTCTGAGATGCTGGTCACCAGACAGTGTTGAGGCTCGTCACCCAGAGAATTTCCTGAATCCACGCCGTCTGCGTCTTATTTTAGACCTAACATCTGATATAGAGCTGATTTCCACCACAGACAGGGTTTACTGGTCACTCCACTCCAGCTACATTGGCCTCCTTACTGTCCACGGGTGTTCCAGGCAGCTCAGTGCCCTTGAACTGACTTGCTCTCTGTTTGGAATGCTCGGATATTTACTTGGCTCACTGACTAACCCCTCCGCCTACTTCAGCTCTCTGCTTGAAATGTCACCTTATCAGCAGAACCTTCACTCTCCAGTCTATTTAAAATTGCAATTGCCTGCCTCTCCCCCCTGCACTCTCTACCTCCTGATTCCTACTTTATTTTGGTCCTTTGATTTATGTGTAATACAATATACGTTTTGAGTATTTAATGTCTTCCCCACCCCTGTCCCCAACCAGAAGGCAAACTCCATGAGGGCAGGAATCTTTTTCTCTTTTAGACAATCCTTTTGTCCCCTGACCTAGAGCAGAGCCTGGTGTTCAATTAATATTGAATTAATGAATGAATGACCAAACAAATAAATCTTATATCGCAGTATCTCTGGCAAGTAAAATGATCAGACTTGCAATTTGCTATAACTCTGGCTGCAGTGTGAAGAACAAGCTGTAGGGGGTGCTAGATTGCAAGTGGTGGGGTCAGTTGGGAAGCTGCAGCCCCACCAGAGAGATGATGCCCTTTGAACTCGGGATAATGCAAATGGCTACGAAGACGGATGCAGGAAACCCGCTGAAACATCCAACCACCACACCCTTGCTTCTCTCCCTAAACCTCACCAAACTTCAGTTTTCTTTTAAGTAAAATGGGGATAGTAAGTCACAGATTCATTATGAAGATTAAATGATAAAATATATATGAAGCACCCAGCATGGTCTCTAACACAAAATAGGGACTCAACTAGTAGGCATTCTATTCTTGAGATGCCTTTTCTTTTTCTCCAGCTCCACCCTCATTCCTTCATCTTGAACAGCTCTTGCGTCCACTTTGGCCGATCTACAATATGATGACTCGGAAGTAGGGAATATGTCCCTATTTCCTTTCATCTCTAGCAAGATTGGGGTCCACCGTTACGGTGAACTTTAAAATATATTATCAATAGCCATGAAAAACTCATTCATCCACGACGTTGAGCTAATTAAGGAGGCCCAGATACGGTCATGAGAAGGAAATTACTTTTTAAAGAAAATAATTTTTCTTCATTCATACCCCGCCTTATTCCAAAAGGGACTTAAGATTGCTTCTCCAAATGCACATGCCACAGAAAAATAAATTAAAAGGAAGAAAAACGAGACAAAAGGAAAATAAGGGAAAGAAAGTGATTTAGAGCCAGGAGCAAAGCCAGAAAACTCCCTAGGACTCTGCCACTATTTGGATCCAAGTTGTCCAGAAGCCAATACGTCAAGGAAGCCCCAGTGGGTTAGGGGACCCACAGTGTCTATGAGGCTAAAGCACACAGTGCTCAAGAAAATCCCTTCACACAGAGGCCAGAGCAAGATGCCTCCCCTAGGCGTCCAGAGTGAAGACACCGAATAATGTAACAAACACCATCCTTGGCAGCCCCCACAACAGCCCTGAACAATCGCTTCCTATTTGCAATGTTGTGTAAAGCCAGGATTCAACTTAGCCTCATCTATAACTTAAGTGGTTCCCTTGAGGGCTGGGAAATTTTTTTAATTTATTATTTTTTTATTTTTTTATTTTTGGCTGCGTTGAGTCTTCGTTGCTGCCCACGGCCTTCCTCTAGTTGCGGTGAGCGGGGGCTACTCTTCGTTGCGGTGCGCGGGCTTCTCGTTGCGGTGGCTTCTCTTGTTGCCGAGCATGGGCTCCAGGGCATGCGGGCTTCAGTAGTTGTGGCTCGCAGGCTCTAGAGCGCAGGCTCAGTAGTTGTGGTGCACTGGCTTAGCTGCTCCACGGCATGTGGGATCTTCCCAGACCAGGGATCAAACCATGTCCCCTGAACTGGCAGGCAGATTCTTAACCACTGAGCCACCAGGGAAGTCCCAGGGCTGGGAAATTGATGCCGCTATTTCACACTGCTGTACTAGTCACATGCAAGGAGAACATGGAACTGAAAAGCCAGAGGTCTTCCAACCCAGAGGTTCTGAGGCTGTTTCTTGGATTCCTTGGGTTCCACAGAGATGCCTCAGAGGAAGTGTGAGGGTCCGAGGAGCACTGAGAGGCCAGCAGGGCAGGGCAGGGTCTTGCGGTCCACGGCCCTGGCTTCAACCAGAGCAAAGTTTGGAAACCACAATGGCTCGAGTCAATTGCAGCAATTCAAGAAGTGGACTTGGGAGCTATTTGGAGGTGAGGGTCCTGGACAAGGATTCAAACTCACTCACTCACCAGCTGTGGGACTTGGGGAAAATTACTTCACCTCTCTGTGCCTCAGTTTCTTCATCTGTCTAATGACGATATTAATAAGACCGACTGTATGTGATCATTTGGAAGGTTAAACTGTTTGATAAAGACCTGTGATATTGTGATTTATAATAAACATGTAGTTTGGTCTTCTTCCACAGTTCTCGGCTCACAGCTCCCAAAAGCCTTGGAAAAGAGCAATGGGAGCCTCTGTTCTTTTGGTATTTGGTCTCTTGTCCTCCGTCCCTGAAGTGGCTTCATGGCCATAGAGGGGAAATGGGTGTCTTGTTATTGGTAACAAGCCCCTTTCCGCCACAACTGGGTTTATGTTAATAAGGTAGCTTTTGGAAAGCACCTAAGGATGGAGGCTGGCTGCCAGGGGAACCAACCATGAATAGAGGGGTGGAACTTCCAGTCCCACCCTCTGATTTCTGGAGAGGTGGGAGGGGCTGGAGTTTGAATCAATCACTAGTGGCCAATGATGTAGTCAGTCACGCCTACGAAATGAATCCTCCAGAAAAACCCAGAAGGAGGGGGCTTGGAGAGTTTCCAGGTTGGAGAAGTGGAACACTTCCTCCAAACTCCATGAGGACAGAGCTCCTTTGTTTGTGAACTCATCCTGTATATCTCTTCATCTGGCTGTTGATTCATATTTTTTTAATATATTTATTTGTTTGTTTGCTTATTTATTTATGGTTGCGTTGGGTCTTCGTTGCTGTGCGAGGGCTCTTCTCTAGCTGCAGCAAGCGGAGGCTACTCTTCGTTGCGGTGTGCGGGCTTCTCATTGCGGTGGCTTCTCTTGTTGCAGAGCATGGGCTCTAGGCATGCAGGCTTCAGTAGTTGTGGTACGTGGGCTCAGTAGTTGTGGCTCGTGGGCTCTAGAGCGCAGGCTCAGTAGTTGTGGCGCACGGGCTTAGTTGCTCCGTGGCATGTGGGATCTTCCCAGACCAGGGCTCGAACCCGTGTCCCCTGCATTGGCAGGTGGATTCTTAACCACTGCACCACCAGGTAAGTCGCGATTCATATTCTTTAACATCCTTTGTAATATATTGATGATCAAGTGAGTAAACAGGTTTCCTGAGTTCAGTGTGCATTTTAGCAAATTAATCAAACCCGAGGAGGGGGTTGTTGGGAAACTCTGATTTATAGTCAGGCGCACTGGTGATAACATGGACTTTGACTGGTGTCTGCAGTGGGGCAACCTTAGGAAACTGAGCCTTTAACTGCGGAATCTGATGCTATCTCCAGGCATATAATGTCTGAATTGAGTTGAACTCTAAGACCCTCAGCTGGTATGGGAGAAATGCCTGGTGATGTGGGAAAAACTCCTCACATACAGGTTGGAATTTGGTCCACAACCCGTAAGTCCTTCAGCAGGACACCTGTTACAGAATACGTGTTCAATAGTGATTTCACAGCAGAAGTTTGGGTAAGAGAAATATTAACCCCTGAATTAGCCTAGCTCCTACATATGAAGAAACAGCTGCTGTAAAAATATTCTGTCCACATAGGGTTATCCAAAAGAAGAGGTCCTGAAGTTGAAGTGATTTGTCCCAAATCACATTTCCAGTAGCAGAACGGGCACTGGAGCCAGCACTCCTGACTTCTTGCCCAGTGACCCATTCACTGGGCCAGGAGACTGGTTTCCATTTCTCACAGCTGTACTCCATTTTACTCTCACTGCACCTATGTCATGAAATCCAGCATATGAAACAGCCAACAGCTGTCATGTCATGTGTGAGCTCCAATTATCAGTGGCTTCCTTGAGAAAGATTTTAGAACACACTCATGATTAGCAACATGGAATGTGACAATCAATTAGTAATGTCCACCACTGAAAAGAGCAAGGAGATATTTGCAGATGCCATGGTATGTAATAATTTCACGAGGATGGAAACCACATGTAAGCGCTTTGGACTGTCCAAAGCACAATTCCCTATTCTGAACACACAGTAGGCCATTTGGCAGTGTTTACTGAGTGACTAACTGATTGAGTGTTTGTACAAAATATTTAGTGAGCATAAAAGAACAATGGTGATTGATTCCATTGACCTTTTACAGAACATAAGGTAGGTGATATTACTTGAGGCTAAGAATTATGAGCATTCAATTACAGTATTTACTTTCTCCAGATCCCCCCAACATATAACAATGCCTAACTGGTTTTAGAAGGTCCATTGGCTGAACAATGGGGAGGAACATTGCACTGATTTCTATTAGGAAGATGTGCATCTGTGAAAGCCCTTAAATCAATTCAGGACTCTTATACAATAAGCTGTCTTCAATATGGATGGCCTCTGAAACCAAAATTGCTTACTTTCAAATAATTTTGACACTGCAAACTGTTAATGGGTTCTTCCTTTACCCAGACGCTGCGTTGTTAGCTGTAAGCCATAGGAAAATGAATCCATTGCTGGCTTCCAGAAGAAATATGTATGCCAATTAATCTTAACAAATTTAAGAATGCAGACTGATACTAATATAAGAGCCAGAAAAGTGTTAATAGAACATGAGTCTGGGTCAGAGGTGGTGAGTGGGAAGGTTTCTTGGAGAAGGTTCCTTCGGGGAGGCCATTCCAGGTGGAAAGGAAGGCTTTAGCAAGGGCATAGAGGGAGGGAGTTACAAAGCATGCCTCAGACAGCCGCTGTGATATACGGAAGTGATTATAGAACTTTATGTATAGTGGGCAAAGGCACCTGAAGAGGCAAATGTGATTCTTTGTTTGCCACCCTCCGAAACTGCTAAGTCTCCAAAATTCAAATTACTATATACCTGGTTCAAAACTCATTTTCAAAACAAACTTATGGTTACCAAAGGTGAAAAGTGTGAGGCAGGGATAAATTAGGAGCTTGAGATTAACATATACACACTACTATATACAAAATAATCAACAAGGACCTACTGTACAGCACACGGAACTCTACTCAATATGCTGTCATAACCTATATGGGAAAAGAATCTGAAAAAGAATAGATATATGTGTAAGTGAAGCACTTTGCTGTACACCTGAAACTAACACAACATTATAAATCAACTATACTCCAATATAAATTTTTTTTTAAAAAACAAGTTTTTAAGTACCAAAACTTAAAAAGAAAAAGCTCATTTTCAAAAAATGCAAAGTAAAACCAGATTGAAATAAATCACTTATACCAGATTGAAATAAATCACTTATTTTTATTAAAAATATGTTGACTAAGAAAAAAAAAATATGTTGACTATCTGCTCTGAGGTGAATAAGACACGGGCCCTGCCCTCCAAAGGCTCCCAGTCTAATGTGGGAAAGGAACACGTGAACTGACCCTTGTATGACAGTGTGGGGTGTGCAAAAAAGGGCTCTACCCTGAAGAGGCTGGGAACCCAGGGCAAGGGCGTCCAATCCCACCTTGAGGTGAGGGTCAGGGGAGGGAATGAAATGGAGGGAGAACCAGAAAGGGCTTTCTGGAAGAGCCAATACCCAGATGAACACCTAGATAAACTTAGCTAGGTGACTCTGTTCATCTTCTCTTCTCTGCTCCTCAAAATATTTCCTCTCTGGGTTGAGTGGAAACGACACCCTCACCTGGTTTTCCTCCTACTTCTCTGACTGGGCCTTCTCAGCCTCCTTTTCTGACTCCTTTTCTTTTCCCTAAACTGAAAGTGTTGGAGCGCCTCAGAGCCGTCCTTGAATCTCTTCTCCTGCGTATTAACACCGGCGCCTAGGGATCTTATGCAGCCCCATGGCTTTAAATACTAGCTATAGGCTGATGGCGCCCAAACTGGCATCTCCATGCCTGGCTTTGCCTCTGAACTCCACATTTGCATATCTAGCTGCCCACCTGACATCCCCACTTGGATACCGAAAGGATCTCAAATACAAAATGTCTCAAATCTATTTCTGGTACCCCTTCCAAACCACTCCTGTCCAGCCTTCTCATCCCATCCCACTGCAGCTCATGACAGGGCAAGTCCATCCATTCAAGGCTCATCAAAAACATTGGTTCCTCTCCTCTGCTCATAACTTCTGACCAGTCCACCAGGAAATCCTGTCCACTATGCCTTCATTTTACCCAGAATTTAACTCCTCTCACCACTGCCACTCCAGCACCATCATTTCTCACCTGAAATAGTTCTACCTCCTAATGGATGCCCATGCTTCTACCTTTAGTCACCTGTACCTTTCAAAACAGCAGCCAGAGTGATCCTGTCAAATGTAAATCAGGTCATTCAAACTAAGTCCAAACCATCTAACAGCCTCCCATTTCACTTGGAGCACAAGCCCAATTCCTAAGGCCTCACATGATTTGTTCCACCCCCATAAGCTCTCTGACCTTGTCTCCCACTACTTTCCCCTTTGTTCACTGGACTTCAACCGCACTGTCTCCTTGTAGGGCCTCAAACACCCCAGGCACATTCCTGCCTCAGGACCTTTGCACTTGCTGTTCCTCAACCTCAGATGCTCTTTCACCAAATAGCTACATGGCTCACACCCTCACTTCCTCCAGGCCTTCTACCCAAAGGTATGTTCTTCATGACATTTCTTGGCTACCCTGTCTAAAATTGCAAGCCCTGCCCTCAAAACTTCCTATGGGTTTTCCTTGCCTTATTTGTTTTTCTTCTTAGAATTTACTATTACCTTTTATGTTTTACTTAATTAATATGTATTTTTTATCTCCCCCACTAGAATATAAGCTCTGTAAATGTAGGCATTTTTGTCTCTTATTTACTATTGTGTCCCTAGCACCTCGGACACTGGTTAACACATAGAAGGCATTCAATAAATATTTGTCAAATGAACAAAGGGAAGGGAATTCCATTCCAGATTGGATAAAAGCTGAGAGAATGACATGATCATAAGAAATAATTCATATTCCTTTAATGAAAATAACTAACATATTTTAAATGTATTATTTAACCTCAGAAGACAAAATCTGGAAGAAAAAAGTATTTGGAAGAGTAAAGCTATATAATAAACATGCTTTGCTTTTTCTGAAATTTATAATCATGCTTATTTAAAAGTTTTATAAATATTTTTTAAAGCTCAGTGAGTTTTCAAATGCTTCAAAATATTAGGAAGTTATTTTGGAACATTCAAATTGTTAAAATGTAGAATGTAAAATCATTTTCAAAAAATTTCAACTTGTCAGCAACCTTAGAAAATAAACTAGTTTAATATTTAAATGTTTTGAAACTGTGTGTTAAGATGTTTGGATCTAAAATGGGAAAAACAGTTTGGAAACAGTTGTGAAAGCCAACGGTTTTCCAACTGATCATGTTTGAAATTTAAAGTTTTTGTTATCTCAGCGAAGAAGGAGAGAGAATACATCAAACATTTCACAAAGTCACTTACAAAGCAACATTTCCAAATTTGGGGGGAAGCAGATTGAAAATTTTCAGGGATACTTTTTGTAGCCCTGTATTTAACACTAAAAACTGAAAATGTGTCTTCCAAAAGGAAAACTAGTAAATAAATAAGGTATTTAAAATGGAATATTAGAAAATAATACCACACATACTCTGCAAAGGAAGTACGATGTTTGTTAATATGTAAATCATAATCCCATTTGGATTTTTTTCTAAGAAGTTGAATGTATGTGTCTGTAAGACATACCATGCATGTGCATGTGTAAAGGGTTACTTCTCCCAGCTGTTAACAGTGGTTGCCACTAGAGTGCCAGGTGGGGAAGGTTAGAGAAACATGGGAAATTTAACTTATCCCTGTTTTAAGATTCTTTGAAATGTGATGAGTTATCTATCAGGGTTTTTTCTTTAAAAAATAAAAATAAAAACTCTGAAAATGGTTTCAAATGTTTTCAGCATCAGAGGGTCTGAGATATAGAGATGAATTAAATCTGTTCCCAGCTGCTGACGGACTGAAAATATATTAAAATAACCAGAAATGGTAAGGAATCACTGTTCTACAATACAATAAACTCTAGAGCAAGAGCACAAAGCTCAGGAGATGTACAGATGAAGGAACATTTCAATTCGTTAAGAAGCCTTCCCAGAAGATAACTGGGCCAGTGCTTGAGGGACAGATAGAGCTGGGTCAAGGTATTTCGGGCAGATTAGAGGAGCCACGGCGTGCAAAGGGTACACTGTGAGGACAGGTGGCCATTTAGCTTGACTGGCAGATGGGCTCAAGACTCCACCATGGATATTGCTCTGAAGGCTGGGCCCAAATTGGGATGAGCTTTGGAACAAAACAAGACATAAGTAAGTCAACACCTCAGCCTGCAGAATCCATTGTGGCCCAATTCCAAAACCTGTGGGTTTTCTACTAAATCTCAGGCCTTTTCTCTGATAAAAACATCCCTGAGGGTGGAATCCTCACACAAAGCCTTCTTTCTAAAGGTGAAAGTCACTTATACCTAGCTTATCAAATGGAGAGAATCCCAAATAATAAACTTAGGTTCAGCTTTTAAGCTTTTCCTACTAAAGCAACATCCATGATTGTGTTTGACCGTCCCAGTGACCTACAAGAATAGATGATTTGGGGTATTTTTGTCTCCATTTTATAGTGAAGGTCATGGAGACCCAGAGACACATCCACTCTGCAAACTGGTGGCTTGGCTGGAACTCAAGTTCACATGGCTGGCGTCTCCAGTCCAGAGTGCCTCCCATTAGATCACGCCATAAAATGATGATAGTCTTTAAAAACTTAAGTAAGTATCTGATGGCACATGCCATTCTCTACTCTCACCCCTTACCACCGGCTGTCAGCAGTATGTCAGAGAAAATACTGGAAAGAGATATTCATTTCTCTATGAACGGTCTTTCAGTGATCTTTTCTCCTCACTTTTGAATGAGGTAACACTTAATTTGTTGCTGTTTAATCCCCAAAGAAGTCAAAATCTGTAGAAATCTATCTCAGGTAGAAATCAATGATTCAAAAAGAATAAAGCAAAGAAGCTAGTGCTCTAGAAGGGTAATAAGAAAGATGTAAGTCACCTTGCTTTGATCAGGAGTTAATTTATCTTTGAGAAGAAAGAAGGATAAGTGACAGGTCACCAGCAACTGGCCTTGTTGTCTGCCTCTGCTCTGTAAATTCACTTTCATGATCACTTGCAGTCACTCTGAGAAAAAACTCAGTGTCTTAAACTACTTTTGCTTTTATATGACTTAATGTCTCTGAACTTCTAATTCCTTACCTAAAAATGATGACAATAATCATAATATTGAGTGATAATAATAAAAATGATATGGAAGGCTGACCACAATTCTGCTCCCAGCCAAGCTGGAGAAACAGGGATTAGATTTACCCTCTCACCTGAAACAAAAGATGGACAGAAAATCTGAAACAATGGCTTTCAAAACACTGGACAATAGGCAATGAAGGACACTGATACCTAAAAGATGAAAAACAAACAAGGTTGAGTCCTAGAATTCCCCTAGATTACTGACTTGAAGGAGTTTCCTGTCTAAAAAAATCTTAAACACAAGGCACAAAAGGATCAAACTCTTTCTCAATAATGTAACTGCATAACAGAACAAAGTTTTAAAATATTTATAAGAATACAAAAAAATCCAGCAAAAAAAATGACATAAAATTCATAGTGTCTGGCATGCAGTGAAACATTACCATGTATTCAAAAAGCATAAAAATATAACCTATAATGAGGAGAAAAACCAATTACTCAAAACCAACCCAGAAGCCACACAGATGTTAGAATGAGCAGATAAGAACATTAAAAGAGTTACTATAACTCTATTCTATATGTTCAAAAATTTAAGTAGGAAGTTACTTTTTAAAAGGCCAAAATAGAATATCTGAGGTAAAAACTAAAACATTTAAAATATACTAGTTGGAGTTTACAAAACAAAATATTAGTGAACTTGAAGACATAGCAATAAATATTTAAAAAACAATGGCCAAAATGTTCCAAATTTGATTAGAACTATAAACATATAGTTCCAAGAATTTAATGACACATAGCACAAACAAGTAAAATAATAAATAAATTCGAGGCACAGCATAATGAAATTGCTCAAAACCAGTGAAAAGGAGAGAATCTTAAAATCAAAGAAAAAAAGTTTTATCCCATACAGAACAAAGGTAAGAAAAGGATGATAACAGAGTTCCTGTTGGAAACAATGCAAGCAAGAAGACAATGGAACAGTGTTAAAGTAGAGAAAGAAAAACCACAAACATCAAACTGTACACCAAGTGAAAATATATTTCAAAAAAGAAAGTGAAATAAATATATGAAGAATGCCAAAAATAGTAACTACATGGGTAACTATGTAAGATTGTCTCTTATTTTAATTTCCTTAGAACATAATTGTTTGAAAAAAGCTGTGTGTGAGATTTTTATAACATATGTAAAAATAAAATATATGACAAAAGTAGCATAAAGATGGAGGGGGGAGGAATGGAAATATAAGGTTCTACTACACTTGAGGTGAAATAATGGCACCTGAAGGTAGACAATGATAAGTTAAAGATGTATGCTATAAACTCTAAAACACATAGCAAAATTTTAAAAAGAGTTATAAATAAAAAGCCAACAAAAGAAATAAAATGGAATCATAAAAAATACTCAATTAATCCACAAGAAGATAGAAAAAGAAGAAAAGAGGAACAAAGATAAGATGGGACAAACAGAAAACAAATAGCAAGATGACCATTTAAACGTTACCGTATCAATTATGACATTAAATGTCAATGGTCCAAATATCCCAATTAAAAGGCAAAGATTGTCAGACTGGACAAAAATGTAAGACACAACCATTTTCTACCTTCAAGAAACACACTTTAAATTCAAAGATATAAATAGGTTAAAACTAGAACTATGGAAAAAGATGTACCATGCTAATCCTAATCAAAAGAAAGCTAGTGCGGCTGTATCAATATCAGAAAAGGTACATTTCAGAGCAAAGAAAATTATCAGAGATAATAAAAGTTATTTTATCATGATAGAGGTATTATTCATCAGAAGGACATAACACTCTTGAATGTTTATGAATCAAATAACAGAGCTTCAAAATACAAAGAGCAGAAATTGACAGAACTGCACGAAGGAATAGATAAATTCACAAATACAGTCAGATATTTCAGTATCCCTCTCTCAATAATCAAGAGAATAAACAGAAAATCAGCAACATAATACAGAAGATTTGAACACTATGAACGAATTTGATCTAATTGACATTTATATTTATACACACTCCACTCAATAACAGATGAGAGGTATTGTAGTAGGTTTGCATTCCCCCAAAAAAGATGTGTTGAAGTCTTATCCCCCTGTACTTGTGGATGTAACTTTATTTGGGAAAAGGATATTTGCAGATGTAATTAGTTAAGATGAGGTCATCCTGGATTACAGGGGATCCTAAATCCAATGACTGGTGTCCTTATAGGAAGACCAAGTGAAATACAGAAAGACACAAAGGGAGAACATCTTGTTATGATGGGGGCAGATTATCCACAAGCCAAGGCACACCAAGGATTACTGGCAACCCCCAGAACTAGGAGAACAGCAGGGAATAGATTCTCCCTCAGAACTTCCAGAAGGAACCAACCATGACATTGATTTCAAACAAAACCTTGATTTAGAATTTCTAGCCCCCTGAACTGTGAGAGATTAAATTTCTGTTGTTTTAAGCCACCTAGTTACGGTAATTTGTTACAGCAAATCTAAGAAACTAGCACAGGTATAGATCAAAGTACAGTGTAAGGGGTGTGAATAAGAAAAGTCAGGTAGAAGAGGTATTTAGGAGAGAGTAGAGTGTTGTCTATCATATTTTTTTATTTTTAAAGTTTTTTTGGTTTTTTTTTTTTTGATGTGAACCATTTTTTTAAAGTCTTCATTGAATTTGTTACAATACTGCTTTTGTTTTATGTTTTGGTTTTTTGGCCATGAGGCATGTGGGGTCTTAGCTCCCTGACCAAGGATCGAACCTGTATCCCCTGCATTGGAAGGTAAAATCTTAACCACTGGACTGCCAGGGAAGTCCCACATTGTCTATTTCTAAGCTTCCTGATTTGAAATGAGTTGAAAGTTTTGAAAATGATTTTAAAACAACTTGAGATATTCCAAAATAGCATTAAACAAATTTGGGTTCAAATTTTGATACTTGTTAGCTGTTAGACTTCGGGTATATCAAAATTTCACTGTACTTCATATCCAGAGAACCCACGTCAATAAATAAAATGTCCTGGCTCAAATAACCAAAAAGTTGGATAGCTCTGGCTTCAGACACAGCTAGATTCAGAATCAGTGTGGTCAGGCCTCAGTTTCTTCCGATCTTGGCTCTGACTTCTGCTGTCCTGGCTTTTTATGTAGCCTTCACAGTTTACCCTGGCAATGCCAAGACCACTGCCACCATCTCAGCCTCCCTTCCCTAAGTCCAATGGGAAGATGCTTGTTCAGCTGATTTGAAGAAAGTCCCCTAATTCCTTCTGATTGTACTGGCTTAGATCACATGATCACCCTGATCCAATCTCTGTAGATTGTGAAATGTCACACTCTGATTGGTTTAAAATCTGCCTCTCATATCCCATTCATGCAGTTGAGGTGGAATTCCATCCAGAGAGTGTGGGAGGAGTTAATTTCCAATCAAACACTGGGGGCCATTTCTAGAAGCAAGGAGTTTGGCTTCTGGGGAATCAAACAACAAATCCCCACTATGAGCATCAAACCCAGTTTCCAGCATGTGATGAGAATTCAGGAAACAGTATCTTCAACTTTAATTCTGGATCAGAAAGTGGCTAGTGATGCTATACCATATAATTGTGGACATAAAGCCAATAGAGCAGAAAGAGTTTTACTCAAAGTTTTGCCAACTTTTTCCCCAGGAAATTAGGTCAGACAAGACAAGAAACATTGTTCAAATAGGATACACCAGGCTATAATCTCTAAAGGTAATGTTAAGGAAAACTGAGCTTAACAATATTACAGCGGCCATCTGCTGTTTTGAGGGATGTCCATAATCTCTTTTCCTGGTCACAGGACCCATCTCTTCATCTCCAGGGATGGAAATAAATTCAGTCAATTGAGGGTTCATGTCCCCTAGCCTACAACGATTGGTTCTAAAGAGATTCATGGCCCAACCTATGCCAATGAGACAAAACCCAGAACTTTTATTCTATTTACTGAAAATGCAATGTTCTTCCTGATGGGGTTACTAAGCTTGCAGGTTATGAGCCTATAGCTGCTGCTGATTACCTTTCTCACCGTTATGGAAGGCTTGACTGAGAAGACAACACAGAGAACAGCAAAGCTCAAAGAGAAAGAGAGAGATTTCCCAATGACCATATTTAAGCCCCTGGATCCAGCCATACCTGAATGCAGTGGTACCCCTAGACTTTCCAGTTATGTGCCTCAATAAATTCTTGTTTTGCTTAAGTCAGGTTTCGCTGGCCAGTAGAAATCAAATCTTTCCACTCACAAAATTCCTTAACTCCAACACAGCCCATTCAGTCCAGGACCCTGACAAGGATTCAAGTCCCAGAAGAAAGTAGACAGCAAATGCACTTTTTGAGGATCAAGCTTCAGATTTCTTGCTCCTTGGTTGCCTGCTCCTTGCATGTCTGACTTCAAGCACTTGAATTGTCTTGACTGTCAGGTTATTTGGACTTTGTCACTGTTCAATTTACAGCTGTGTCAATGTAGAATTTGGAATGAGAAAATGTAATAAATGGGTCCTATTTGCTGTGATGCTGGAGCTTAGCCAGATCTAATCATCCTGCAGGTGACACATCCACAGCTGAGGCCAGGATGAAAGGAGCATAGGATGGGCGGGTGTAGGGACAGGAGGTAAGAGTTTAAAAAGGCAAGGACGAGAAAGTAAGGAGAGGTGCTGGATGCTGTGGAAAGAGCCCTGGACCGGATGCACCCAGACCAGGGTCTACGTTATATCCTAACCCTGTTCTACCTTGGGAAGCCTCTTCCCCTCTTGATACCTCAATGTACCACTGTATAAAATGGGCACAATAATGTCTGCCAGGTCCACTTCCCCAAGGTGACTGGGGAAAAAAAACAAATGAAGTAACACATGAGCAAGGGGCCCTCAAAATGGTATGGACATTCTTGTTATTGCATTGACCACTTCCATGGGGAAGAGCCATGGGGCATGGCCAGGTGTCCAAGGTATTTTCCTTGTCACACTGGTAAGAAAATGGGCTCAGGTGAGGAAGTCACTGGCCTATAGTAGTCACACGGCTGACGAACAGGAAGACAGGCAGGATTTCAATCCTTGTTTGGATGAGCCCAGAATGCATCTTTGTTTTACTGCTTCTGCTGGGCATAAAAATTCAATTACAAAAATAATATTAAATAATTTGAGGAAGAATAAACATTATTGAGTATCCACTCTGTGCTAAGGACCTCAAAACAGTATCGCACTTAATACTTTTGACATCCTTATGAAATAGATCCTAATTTACAGAGGAGGAAACCCTGAAAGTTGCAGTGACCTGCTCAAGGTCGCAGAGCTGGCAAGTGGCCAAGGCAGGATTTGAACCTAGGCAGTGTGGCAGCAGAGCCAGCAACCTGTGAACCACTAAGCAGTAGCGCCTCCTATGGAACAGAACTGGGGAGAGCAAAGTGAGGTCCCCAGTTCAGACAGAGGTGATCCTGGGCCCTGAGCTTGATGGGGGGGCTGCTCCGAGACCCGTCCCAACTGTGAGGTCGGAAGCACTTCCGTCAGCCCTTCTCATTTACTTGAGCATCCTGCTGCTGCAAGCTCCATGCTCTGTCGCTCTGCCGGTCCTGGACCAGACGGAGGCGTCCATTCACCCCGAGCTTCTGCACCAGGTCTACTGGGATTTCTCCCCTCTGCCTCTAGGGTCTTCGGTATGCGCTCAAGTCCGTCAGCGCCTGCACCCGATAGAAACTCCAGGGCACTTCAGGGTTCCCAGCTCCTCCGTTCCCAAGTTAGCCTGTCAGCCAACTTCTCTGCTCCTGCCTGCCCTCCCTCCCTCCCTCCTTCCCCTCCACAAATATTTATTTAACATCAGTGAGTCTGGGGAAGGCAGAACGAAGCCAGGAGGTTCCAGGACCACCCCCACCACCACCGGCAATTTCCAGGAGCATTTGTTTGTGACCCCGCAGGTCATCTTGGAAGCCACCCTCTGGCCCCCTGGACTTTCAGATGTCCGTCAGGACAGGCTTCTCCAGGGCACTTGGTTCTTAGCCACTGGCCAAGTGCTCAGGTATCTACTGTTGTTCGCTGATGGCTTATGTCTAGTGTTACATGTCAGCACCCCAACAACCCCAGGAGACAGATACGATTACCTCCCAGATACGCCACTAATGAGAGACCTCACGAGTCCCACGAGGTCTGAAAGCCACACAGCAAATGCTGCAGGCGGGCTCCCCCCTGCTGCACCATCGTGGGCTCTGTGTTGGCTCCTTGGCAGGGAGGGGCACAGCAGGGAGAAGGGACTTGTTCCTGGAGAGCAGGAGACCCGGCGACTAGCCAGGTCAGCTGCCCTCCCACAGGGAACCTTACCAAGTCCTAACCCTTCTTCTCCCAGCTCTGAGCTGTTCACCGTCTGTAAGCAGGGGCTTCAGGCTGGATACTATTAATAACAATACTGCTGGCAGCCCCCCTTTCCCAAGTCCTTATGCAACATGGGGCACTCTGCTAGGAGGATTGAACTGGCTGGGAACATGGACTCTGGATTCAAATCCTGGCTCCACTACTTACTCATGAGTGACCCTGGGCAAGTGACTTCAGTTTTCTCAGTTTCCTCATCTGTAAAATAGGGGTAAAAACAATATCTACTTCAGAGTTGCCCTGAGGATTTAGTTAGTATAGATAAAGGTGCTCAAAGCTGCATCTGGATTTAGATTTTGTTGTTGCCTTTTTGCAATCTTTGCCTTAATTATCTCATTTAATACTCTCAGCAACGCTTTCAACTAGAGACTATGATCTCCATTTTACAGACAAGGAAACTCAGGCTCAGCAAGGGTAATTAACTTGCCCAAAGTCACACAGTGAGTTAAGTTTAAGACTGGAATTTGAACCCAAGTTTGCATGTCCATGTTCTCATCCCCTGCTACACATCATTGCACTACATCATGGATTCTCAGCTCCAACACTATGACATTTGGAGCCAGGTAATTCCTTATTGCGGGGGCTGTCCTGTGCATTGTAGGATGTTTAGCGACACCCCTGGCCTCTATTCACTACGTGCCAGTAACCAGCCTAGTTATGACAACCAACAATGTCCCCAGATACTGACAAATGTCCCCAGGGAGCTAAATTGCCCCTGGTTGAGATGCAAGATGCTCCCTGAGGTCAATTTCACTTTAACATTCTACATTTCTACTTCTATTAGAACTTCGACCAAATGACAGGAGAGCAGAGAGGGTGGTGATGCTGTTTATGCCAGGAAATAAACAAAACCTAGTGGAAACCTCCTTCTCGGGACTTGCCTACCTCATCCTTATAGGGCGGCAGCTAGTTCATCTGGCACCTTTGCGCTAATTAAAGAAAGGTGCACCCACTCAACAGATAAATTACTGCATTGCATCTTTTTCACTTTTTGTCATCTTTGAAGTCGGCATGTGTCTTATAATCAATGGCCTATCAATATGTGATTGGCAGCATCTCGTCTTAGTTGTGCATCTTACAACCAGCAGCAACCTAAACATGATGATACACAATTGGCAAAGATCCCCCACACACAATCCCACGCCCTGGAGAACACAAATTAGAAAACGGCCTCACCTCTGTGCAGAGGTGGCCCAAAGGCCGTGGCTTGGCTAAGTGGACGGTTCATCAGCATGAAGAAGAAGATGCTCCTTTGTCCAGGCGGACACAGGGCCCAAGGTCAGGGCACAGGGCTTGGGGGAGGACAGCACAGGCTTCGTTTCAGCCCCAGGGGCATTTGTGTAACATACATCCTCACCACAATACGTGGTGAGCCGGCCACCCCTCATGATTCACTGACTAATTCTATCCAACCCCAGGGGCTAAGAATTAATACATCATCAAAGACCACTGGATACTACACGGCTTCTCAGAGCCAGAAATAATTTCGAGTTACAGTTTCTTGAAATGGTTTTCAGGTTTTTTTCAAACCCCAACAAAGCAGGTTGTTTTACAGACTGAGAATGGCAACCAATTACCTGCAACTCAAAGGCGAACAAATAAACATCCACAATATGATATTCTTTTTTACAAAAAGGGAAATGCCCCCTCAACAGGAGACAAATGTAGCAAAGCATCCGTTAACATGGTTCCCCAAAGAAGAATGAGTTAGTCTAAAACTGACAAGGACAACAGCCATATATCCTTCTCCGCCTTCATAAAATACAGCCTTCTTTGAAATCGACGTGATTACTTGCGAAGCCAAAGTTCCTCTATTTTTTTCTTCTTTGAAGCTGTGTGTGCCTTAATGTGCTTTAAATGTGTAATAAAAATATAATAAAAAACATTCATTTATTCATTGTGGCTGCTACAACATATGCTATAAAGCCCGACTCCTATAAAGTTGAATTTTATGGCATTTCTTACACCTGTTCCTTCAACTTAGCGCTGCCCTACAATATTGGTCAGAATTGAGTGTTTCTCTCTCCAACCTCTATATCCCAAGAGAATGACTGAGCTTGAACTTGGAGTTCCCATTCCTGCTTCTTTCTTTTCCTTCCAGCATCACTCCCACACTGTCCCCTAACTGCCCTCACCTTCCCAGGCTCTCCCACCATATTCCACCATGAAGACATGCATGCTAGGCACGGCTAGTCAGAAAACCCATACCAGATACCCCTAACCAAATCCTCTATCTATCTATCTATCTATGGCCATGCCACCGGCATGTGGGATCTTAGTTCTGACCAGGGATCGAACCTGTGCCTGCTGCACTGAAAGTGCAGAGTATTAACCACTGGACCACCAGAGAAGTCCCCAAAACCACCTTTTATATTAAAATATTAAGCAGTGGAGTTAGATCAGGGCTCAGCAAACTACAGCCTGTGGGCCAAATCTGGCCCTCCTATATTTTTACAAATAAAGTTTTATTGGAATACAGCCCTGCTCATGTGTTTGGGTAGTATCAAAACCAAAGGCTCTCTAAACCTAGCACACTCTCATGCTACAAAGGCAGAGTGGAGGAGTCAAAACAGAGGTTGTATAGACCACAAAGCCTAACACATTTACTATCTGGCCCTTTATGGGAAAAATTCACCAACCGCTGGGTCAGAGCCAGGTGTCCAGAGCTAAAAGCCTGGGTTCACACGCCAGCTCTGGGCTTTACAGCTCTGAGCTCTTGGGCAAGCTAATTACCCTATCTGAGCTGCAATTTCCTGTGAGTCAGATGGGGATAATGAAAGGAACCTGTATCGTGGGACTGTGAAAATGCACAGCACTTAGAACAGTTCCTGGCACGCGCTGTGGCCAGAACTCAAGAGTTGGGTGTTGTTACCATCCCAACCTGCATCCTCTGCTCTCTAGCATTTCCCTGCCTTCATTCCCCAAATGACAGAAAAGTCAGTCCACCGCTCGTCTTCCCTTCCTAATCCTTCCGTCTCCTCAATCCACTGCTTCACCCCACACCTTCAGCACCCCAGTAAGACCTCTCAGATGTGCATGCAAAGCCTCCCACATAATCAAATCCTCCCACTTCTGAAATCTTTATTCCTTTCCGCTTTTCAGTGGCTTCTGATACCAGAGACCACACTCCCCTTGCGGATGCACTTCCTCCCTGGGAATATCCATCCAAGGGCATGGACTGACTGTCACAGTCGCTCTAGGTTCTCATGCTTTAGAGAAAATTAGTTCTTTTCCCTGAGCTTAACCCCTCATGAAGCCACATGAAGACAGCACGTTCTTACAGAGGCCTACCCACACAGAGCGAGCCTTGCAGGCCCCAGTCTTCACTCCAACATCTGCCTAATGACATGAGGATCTATAATCAGCCCCCTCTGAGGACTAAAGATAAACTTTTCTTCCTTGAAAACAATCGTTATAGTTCCGGTTTCCCAAAAAAAGCAGCCCCCGAGACAAGACTGGAATGCAAGTAGTTTATTTGGGAAGTAATCTTGGGAACGATTGCAAGAGGAGAGGGAAGTAAAGCAGAGAAGGGAAAAAAGAAACAAGAGAAGGTGTGGAATCAGGGAACTTACAGGGGTGGCAACATGGGCTTAATTCTGATAGGGATCTCGCCGCTATAGCTCAGGACATGTGTCTCCAAGTGATCTCACGAGGACAAGGAAGTACCCTTTGAGGCTCTATCCACCACTTCTGATCAGTCATTGGTTGAGGGATGCTCCCTAAGGTGTTAATTACCCGGCCCTTTCAGCCTGCCAGGCACGAACAGATGGCAACTGGAAATGAGACCAGAGTGCACTGAAAAGGTAAAGAGGCAAGGGGATGGGGCACCTATAGCATCAGAAACAACACTGCATCAAATAAATTGCCCCCAGTGGAAGGAGAGGATGGGTTTGGGGTTAGGGGAGACTGCAATTTTTTTGTAGAAACTGAAATACGCTTGTTAAATAAAGCTGCTGTGTGAGAAAACAATTTCCTTAACCAAAGGCAACTAAAAGTGTTAGGATTTGGAACAGAGAGTATTTATTCTTCTGATAGGATTGCTCTGGGATGTGTGAAATAAGAGCAGCTCTCTACCTTCAAGATATTATTAATGTTACTAGGCTGACAATCAAGCTCTCTTTTCATTTCATTTGTCCTAGAAGAAAATATTCCCCTTTCTCTGCTCTTAGGATGTATCATTTTTCCTCACCAGTACTACAGAGCACAACTGTCCTTGCCGTGACATATCGAGCTTTTTTATACTTTTATTTTCCTTTACATAAACACAACTGACACTTTTAAGTTTTCAGGCTGGTCTATATTTGACAATGCAATAAGTGAGAGACAAAGATATTTTAACATTAAGCAGCTATTTCAAATTCACTCATTTTGTGGCTCTTTCTGTTCAGGCACTCATTCAGTCAACAACTAGTTTTCTGAACAGTTACTGTGTCACTTGTTAAAGGTGGAAGGAAGGTGTTAAAAAATTAATAACCCATAATGTCTGCCTTCAGAGAGTCTGAAGTACAATTGTGTTGCAGAGAGCATGTTATTTTGGGTCTGCCCAGCATCCTTCCCTCCTTCTGGTGACGGCACCCTGATCTCAGCACACATAGCCCACCCCCCAGTTCCAATCAGCTCATGTGACCCAGGCCAGTCCATCAGCTCGCTGACTACTCTAAGACACAGTGATTGGTCCAGAAGTGACCACATGATCAAGTGTGTCCTACCAGAGTGAACTCCAGGACTTGGGTGGGACCTTTCAGGAAGAGATGCTTCCTGTTTGTCCTGTTGAACCTGAGCCAAAAATGACTTAGGCTGGAGCTCCTGCAGCCATTTTCCTTCCATGAGCGGAGAGGCTATCTAGGAATTCAGCTAAAACAGAGGAAGTGGAGCTGAAGGATGAATGAATGGAAATGGAATCTTGATGACAACCGGACCAAACATTCACCTCTCTCTGGACATTTTGGTGATGGGACCCAATAATGTCCCTTTTATGGCTAGGCCTCTTCACAGTAGATTTTCCAATAAACAGAAAGAGGCTTCACCAACCCTAAGTCAAGTAAGATGGTATTTTCTGATGAGCAATTTCACATGTCCATCAATTCCACGGGACAACACTGTAATGTGGCCGCTGAGAGATTAAATGTTTCCTTAGGAGGTAATGACAGACTACAGAGTACGGAATCACAGAGGTGTGATTCTTGATCTTGATCTTCACTGGTCAGACCCCACCTAGAATATTCACAAATTCTGGCTGCATCACCACATAAAACGAAGATATTCAGAGGAGGAAGAGCAGGATGAGGTAGTTTCTGAAAACCATGTTATAAGAATGATTGAGGGGCTTCCCTGGTGGTGCAGTGGTTGAGAACCCGTCTGCCAATGCAGGGGACACGGGTTCGAGCCCTGGTCCGGGAAGATCCCACATGCTGCGGAGCAACTGGGCCCGTAAGCCACAACTACTGAGCCTGCACGTCTGGAGCCTGTGCTCTGCAACAAGAGAGGCCGCGATAGTGAGAGGCCCGTGCACCGCAATGAAGAGTGGCCCCCGCTCGCCGCAACTAGAGAAAGCCCTCTCACAGAAACGAAGACCCAACACGGCTAAAAATAAATAAATAAATTAATTAATTAATTAATTTTTTTAAAAAGACTCAATATTATTAAAAAAAAAGAATGATTGAAATACTTGAGATGTCTATCTAGGAGAAGAAAAACAGAAGTTATAATTTTATATTTATTTGCACAACTAACTGACTTATCTGAATGACTGGGACATCGTAAGGACCACCAAATCAGTAATGCCCTCCTGGTGAATGTGTTTCAAGCCAGCCTTTGGCTTTTGACTTTGGCTGAGAGGCTGAAAATCTGACAATATGCTTTGCTGGTCTGTGAAAGTAAGCCTAAAAGCTGAATTCATCAATGTTACTTGAAAGTTAATTCTGTTACAGGCAGTACTGGAGTACTGGATGTCATCCACTCATCCAGCGCTGCCTGGTCTCATTTATCACCAAAGGTAACTGAGCAGATGCAGTTCGCATGTTGGCAGAGTCAGACACTGAAACTGAAACTTAAAGGAAAAGACACTATAACATAACACAGGTGCCCTATCAATGTATTCCCTGATTCAATGCCCACATCTCTTCAATCTTATGTAACTAAACAGCATATTCCAGCATTAGGGGATTGACTTAACAAACATAGTTGGAGCGTCTAATGACAATAGGACATTGTATAGGTAAATTTAGTTGATGGGTATATAATTCAGCAGGATACAATTGATGCCCTTAAAGAACTTATCTATTAGTATAAGAGATGTTGCATACATAAGAGAAGCACAATGGTAGAACAGCGAAGGCATCTAAAAAATAGTAATGTCCCCAATGGCATCAATTCCTCGTTTTTTCCCTCTAGACAGACATTGCTAACGATCATGACAGTGTTTCCCACTGAGCCTAGATACAACCTCAGAATCCTTCTCAACACAACTTTTCAGGGAGCAATTACTAACCAACCAGATTTCATTTCTGAGATGAAATCTACTTGTCACACCTGAGTTGGAGTTTGTAGGCAGAACAGATGGATTCCTACTGCAGAGATTTCTGGTACTAAAAGAATAGTGAGCACGTCTCCACATAGAGATCTGAGGCACATTCTCGCCACACAGAAGAAAAAAACATATGAGCCATAACTGAGGCGGGAAAGAAAGAGTAGCGCATTTTGACTGAAGTCTCTGAGAGTGGAGATGATGCTGGAAATGGCAGATTGAGGGCTTAGATGCTACACTAGCAACTGGAAGTTACTTGGAGGATAAAAAGAACCATCAAAAAAATTATATAAGAGAAGTGATATGTTTTATAAATATCACTGGCTGGACTCTAGGAAGAAAAAGAACAGGAGTCAAAAGCAAATTAAAATACAGAGAGATGAGTCAAACAGTCAAAGCATACAGACAGAGTATGAAGGTCTGACAATGAAAGTAAAAAAAAAAAAAAAAGACAGAATTAGAAGAATTCTTCTAGAGAAGAAACAGGAATAATGATGGTGTACTGGTCCCAACAGTGGGAGGATGAGGAGGGGTAAACGCAGATCATGACCCCAGATTTTGAATTTGAGTGAATAAGAGGATATGGCATCATTAGCTAAGATACAGAAGACTGGTCCCCTATGGTGCACGCTGAGCACTGAAGTACAGCAGGACATCCTGTTAAGATGTCCAGGTAGGAACTGAGAATACAGGCCTGGAACTTGAGGAGAAATAGAGGGTGGAGCTATGGAGGTGAGAGCGCCAGTCGTGAGAAAGTAGGAGGGTGGGTGGATGAGAGGAAGGATGGCCAAAGGGCTACGGAAAGAAAGCCTATTTTTAGGAAGGAGCCTGAAGGAAGAGCCACATAAAGAAATCAAAGTGGAGCACACCATTTTTTAAGATAATAACTCCTATCGAGGGCTATAGATGATTTTGAATCAACTAGGATCTTTATTTTTTCTTTTTAGCAAAGCAAGTCCCTCTAGCAGCCTTGCACTGGCTATTGGTGTGATCATCTAGAGGCCACCGTTGGAACCACTCACTCCCTGGACCTATAGCCCTCAGGATGGACAGAGCTGTACACAAAGCCGTGAAGAGACTGCTTTAGCTACGGACTCAGATCCAAGGAAACAGGCCTCCCAGGGTCGGGTGGAGAGAAGCATCCCCTCGTGCACCCCACATACATTTATGGCAGCCCCTCGGAGTCAGGCTCTGGCTTGACCCTAGGGATTACACACGTGAATAAAACTTAGGCCTTTCAAATCCAGCACTTGTTAACACTTGAAAATGTTAACAAAAATATGATGGAGGAAACGGTTTGTCTATCCAATGTGAAGGGTAATCAGAAAAGGCTAACCAGGTGTGAGAAATTCTCCTCTGACCTTCAAGGGACCTGTACTACGCCTAGTACCCACTAAATCTGGATAGATGGATGGACGGATGGGTGGATGGGTAGATGGACAGAGGAAGCATATATTTGTTAATGATAGTGATGTGGAAAAAGTGTTAGCATACTAGAGTAAGCTACCTTTTTCCTCTCCCTGGTAGCTAAAGAAGATACTAGGTTAACTGAAGTAAGTCTGAAAGAGAAAGACAAACACCATATGATATCACTGATATGCAGAATCTAAAATATAACACTAATGAGCCTATCTACGAAACAGAAACAGACTCACAGACATAAAGAACAGACCTGTGGCTGCCAAGGGAGGGGGGATGGGGGGGATGGATTAGGAGTTTAGGGTTAGCAGAGGCAAACTATTATATATAGAATGGATAAACAACAAAGTCCTACTGTATAGCACAGGGAGCTATATTCAATATCCTGTGATAAACCATAATGGAAAACAATATATATGTAATTGAATCACTTGGCTGTACAGCAGAAATTAACACAACATTGTAAATCAACTATATTTCAATTAAAAAAAAAAAAAAGATGATACTGGTTTAGTTCTTTCTCTTTCTACACCCCTACTTAAAGGATACAGCCATTGTCACAGACCTCCTTTTCAATTTTTGGAAAAAGGGACAAAAAAACCCCCCACGTACATGCTGATTCCCATGAAGAAAAAAGATGGAGAGTTAACGATGAACTACACCACTCCTCTCCCCACCCCTGCTCTATGTGGGTGGTATGTGGTGGGGACAGAATATCTAAAATGAGGGTGAGAACTCTTCCTGGGCAGAGGAGTTAGCAGTTCCAAAATGTTGCTGGACTCAAGGGCTAGGAAACAACAGGGCACTGGATTCCTACAGTGCCGTACAAGAGGTGCCGGGCGAGACCAGAGTCCCTGCTTGGACTGCACGTCCCTGAATGTAATACGTGGCAAAAACAACTAGTCTTCACCAAGATTTCACGGGCTCTCTTGCATTTCCAGACGTCTTTTGAACTTAGGATTTGGACCATGTGACTAGCTCTTGTCAATGAACTGTAAATGGAGACAACATATATCCCTTCTGGACTAATGCAGTTAAGAGCCGGTGTGCATTTTCCAACTCTCTCTGCCCTCTCTGGTGATCTATAAATCACACGTTCTAGATATCATAGTTAACAAGACAGAAGAGGCTGCCAGAGCAAGAGATCCACCTTTGATGAGTTACACCAGTGAGACGTAGGGGTTTATTTGTTATCACAGCATAGCCTAGCATTGTTCTAATATCTAACACCACTCTGACCATGAACTACGTGGGTCACAAGTTCATTACAGTTATGATAGTGATATTGAATAAATGTTTTTTTAATTCCTCACACTCATTCTCATACTACCTAATTTCCCAATTCATTGCCTATAAAATACACAAACACTCACACACTGTTTTGTTGTCAGATGCACATACCAAAAAGATAAGTAGGTAGGTAGGTAGATAGACAGATAGGTAGGTGCTTTTAATACAACTACAAGGCAGAAAATACAAAGAAAAAAAATTTAGCATCCATATCTATCCAAATCAACCACTGTTTGTATTTTCTTACTCATACTGCATTAGATGAAAATATGTTTCAAGCATGCTTTTCAGAGGAACAAAACACAAAAGTAATAACAGGAGACACCACTGATATTACTTGTATGTATGAATAGCAAACTGGCATAGAAGTTATTAGTATCCTGTTTTCAAGACAGTCCATTTAATTCAAGGAACACTTATAGAGGTGGTTTGGAAGATGAATCATTTTTATTTCAGTAGCTTCAGGGGTAAATTTTAACTACCCTCTCAGTTTTTCTATTAAAAAAGGATATAGAAAAACATGACAAGCAATTTTTTTCAACCCTGTAGCATAAGTATTAGGGACAGTCAAAAACACAAAGAAAGAAGAAGGAGGGGGAGAAAATGAAAAAAAGCTTTTTGCTATTATATTGTTACAATTTATCAATAGTGTCCCATAAATTTTTTATGTGACATCTTGAGATGTGATTAAAAAAAAGTCGTAAGCTTAAAATAAAACTGTACCTCTAGTTCCCTTCTAATCAGTCTATTTGTGAAGCTGTAGCAAATACTAAACCTAAATTCTGAAAGAAAATAGAAGGTAGGCTCATAGGAAAAAGACAAAAAATAACGAAAAAAAATATTGTTTTTTCCTTTAAGGTATTAAGTTTATTTTATATAAATAAAAATAATATTAAATACTGTATTTATTTATTTTATTTCAATTTTTATTTTAAACAATACCATTACTTATTAAACCATTCTCAAGGTCTGTAGAAACATGGCAAAGTCTCCCTCAGCCTAATTTCAAGTACTGTAAAAGAATTATTTTTCACTTTTCTTCACTGACCCATCTGTCCATCCTTTCATCCATCACAACATCCATCCATTCCTTCCTCCCATCCATCCATTTATTCCCCTATCCATCCTTTTATCCATCCGACCATCCATCCATGCATCCATCAATCCTACCATCCATCTATCCATCCCCCATCCATCCTCCCATCCATTCATTCATCCATCCACCATCCATCCATTCATGCCCCATCCACCCATCCATCATAATTTATTTGTCCCCCCATCCCTGCATCCATTCATTTCACTCACCAAATGTTCAATTAGTGTATGAAATGCAAAGTGCTAACCTCGAAGAGCTTTGTAAACTATCATATATACAACTTTAGAGAAAGGCTGGTAAAGATATGACATAGGAGAGGTACCAAAAAGTACTGAGTTTGAAGAGAGGAGCAGTCTCACAGTGGAGACGGAAACATCTTCATGAAGGAGAAAGTGGAAGGTGGAAATAAAGTCAAAGCAGCATCTCGTTCAGGGCCTTACAGATGAGGCTGAATCGGAAAGCAGTACCGTTAACAAACAACTACCCATCTCAAAGCAAGTTTATTGGCTGCCAATGAAACACTTAACATTCTGCAAACCACTCCTGGAACGTTCTACCATTTACTAAAAAATAAAAATATAGAATGCGGATCAAGGTGGCAGTTTTGTTTTTTTTTTAAACTTTGTTAAGCAGAAAGTTTCACAATGCCTTTCCTAGTGGGGCCTACAATCAAAATGTCATCAGATTGCCTCCTCCTGTTTTTCCAATCTCTCAGGGAAATTGCTGTTCAAAAAAACAGCCACAGCAGAACATTTTGACATTATTTCTATGCCGCTGTCCAGAAAGGTGGCATTTCGTTAATGTCGGCCTTCAGGTGTCATTCACATCAGATGCTGTGATTATATTTTTTTTCAACTTAGGGTTTTACTTTTCTAATGACAGGTAAGGTTATCCCCACCCCCTCCACCTGCCCCCGCCAAAAAGACCCAAAATACCCTTGGTTATATAAAAAGGGAACTGAGCAATATCTCTGGGGCCCTCTCATGGGATTGATGAATTGGAAAGTACCGAGTTGCTGGTGAAGCAGCCGCACTTTGGTCTTCTATTTCCCACTTCTCTTGTCTTAATTCCACGGAGGCTCAGAGCTGGGAATTCTCTTTACAGGACTGGCAGCCTCCTCTTCTGTTTTCCCATCAGCTGCACCACTATTTAATCAAGGGAGCTAATCAACTGTGGAGTTCATAATGGTTGTCAGTCACATTTCCTGTGTTATGATTGATGAATCTAACTTTGAACTTAATGCCTTTGTTCAAAATTAGATGACAATAGAATCGAGATTAATACTATATTTTTTTAAAGCTGCATTACGGCAGCTAATAAAAGTAGTTCTCTCACCGTTATGGTACCACTCTGGTGGCACCGGAGATGATTTTAGACCGTTTTCATCCTAATAACTACATATACTTTAACATGCATTATGTGAACTTTCTGCTTATGACAACTGATACTGTTTTCTCATAAGGGTTAGTGATCAGTTTTTTCCTTTTTGTAAAAATTTAAATAAAAATGAGTCCGTGTATGACTGTGAGTGTGAGTGTGTTGAATAAATAAATCTCGATCCACCTCCTTTTCTGCCAAAAATCAAAACCATTTACTAAGTCACCTTTCTCCTGTCTCTCTCTTTTCCTACCCTCTCCAATCCATTCTCTCCCTTAAAATAAAAGTTAATAAAATTCAGGGACTTCCCTGGTGGCACAGTGGTTAAGAATCCACCTGCCAATGCAGGGGACACGGGTTTGATCCCTGGTCTGGGAAGATCCCACATGCCGCAGAGCAACTAAGCCCGTGCACTGCAACTACTGAGCCTGCGCTCTAGAGCCCACGAGCCACAACTACTGAGCCCGTGTGCCACAACTACTGAAGCCTGCACGCCTAGAGCCCGTGCTCCACAACAAGAGAAGCCACCTCAAGGAGAAGCCCATGCACCTCAACGAAGAGTAGCCCCCGCTCGCCGCAACTAGAGAAAGCCTGCACGCAGCAACGAAGACCCAATGCAGCCAAAAATAAATAAATTTTTTTTAAAGTTAATAAAATGCAGATTACCCATAGACAATTGCCTGGGGCAACTGTCCCCATGACCACTTAGGGACACAGTGTGAAGAAAGTGAAGCTTCTCTCCTAGAACTGGTCTAATCTAACTACTGAATCCTGAACCCATGAGGCACTTACTTGCTTCATTTACAATGTCTTCTATATTCCCTCCTATTTTCCTTCATTTTTTGATTACTTAACAATGTTTCTTAGTAATAATCTCAGAAGAATGTCTTGATAGACTGCAACCATTAAAGACTTTCTCCACAGAGAAATGTACTTGAAATGTTCATCAGATAGGGGGGATGGCGTGCAGGGGGGCTGTGGAAGACTCCATGGAAGTCATAACAGGAAAAACTAATAAGACTAAAAATGTTTATTTCAACTCAATGGGGAAAGAGGGGTTTTTCTTTAATTATTAAGTTCTTAAGACAACAAAATCACATTATCACACTATAAAATTGAGCAAAACGCAGAACGATCTTCTGCATAATAAGAAGTAACCTTATTATCTTGATTTTTTTTTTTAATCTTCCCTTAGCCCCTAGCCCTTAGTTATCTCCTGGGATTACAGAAATCTCAACAATTATCCTTTTCTGTAAATCCCTTTTCTGTTTGCTTTACTTAAATTTCATAGGCTGCGCTATAACCTATTGAGGAAGGGGTTCTCTGTTCTTTGGAGTTTAAACATGAACTCGTTTTATCTTCTCCAAGAATTGCCACCAACTGTCCTCTGTAGAAGTCCCATGGCTGCCCAGGATAGAGTCGCTCTCCTGACATCTCCATCTGACTGTATAACTTGTGGTCACCTTTGGTTATTAAAGCAGTTTCAGGTTGGGCCTTTGGGATCCATCATGTTTGTTTCAAAGCATAAATTTCATATTCATTCCAAAGTAGCCTATTTCCCTTCCCTCCCCAATACAGGCTACAATGGCAGCTCATGATCCCAGAGAAGAGGGAGGCGGGCAGCGCCTGCAGTTTCCTTCCCAGCCCTGCCTTCCTTGTGAATGGTGGTAAGGTGAAGAGGAAGAAGGAAACAGACATCTTTCGTGACTGCCCCAGGGCTGCGCTGAGACCTCTCCTTGACTGGCCGTAACCACTGACCTATTTCTTAGTCTATGGATTTCAGGACCATGAGTGGAGGCTCCAAGAACCCTTCTGTTGGGAGTGTCTCTCCACTCCCTGCCTAACAAGCAAAGCCTCAACTCCTCAGCAGAACATTTAAGGTTCTTCACAATCAGATTCAAAACTCTTTTTCCAACCTCATTTCCTGACACTCTGCTTCAGAAACCCTATACTTCAGCTCCCTGAAACCTTCGTCAGTTTGCCCGTGTCATCCTCTGTCCTGGCTTGTCCACTGCTTCTCCATCCCTCAAATTAGACTACCCTTCCCCCTCTCCTCAACTCTCTAAATTCTTATTTATCTACCAGTCTTGGGATGCGTCAGGCTTCCAGACAGGTTGGGGGCTGGGGATAGGCCTGGTTCACTGAGTTCTCTGGAATCCTGAAACAGAGGACTCTATAACTATAAGATTTAAAACCAAAAGAAAACTGAAAATATCCAGACTTTCTTTCATAAGTCATCTAGACATACAGCCGGTATTTTCCCTGTGCTTTCAGTTCTTTCTATAATGCTGCTATAATTTTCTATAGCTAAAAGTCAATTTGAAAATAACAATAAGCCAGGGACTTCCCTGGTGGTCCAGCGGTGGAGAGTCCTCCTTGCAATGTGGCGAATGTGGGTTCGATCCCTGGTCGCGGAGCTAAGATCCCACATGCCACGGGGCAGTTGGGCCCACGCGCCACAGCTACTGAGCTCGTGCGTCACAACTGGAGGGAAGCCCACGTGCCGCAACAGAAGATCCCGCGTGCCTCAATGAAGATCCCGCATGCTGCGGCTAAGACCTGATGCAGCCAAAACGAAATTAAATAAATAATAAATAAATCTTTAAAAAAACCAATAACCATATAAAAAAGCTATCAAGGAAACAGTTAAAATTTCTTTCAAAAGCCCCATCATGACTCCCACGTAAATGATGCTGTTTTCTTAAAACAAATAAATTATAAAAATGACCCAGAAAATTAAAAACCCTGATTGTTTCACTGAATGTTACTTCCTTGAGAACACACACTCACACACACACACACACACACACACACACACACACACGGAATTTCATTAAGACAGCTTTTTATACATTGTCTCACATATAGTTCTCTGAGAGAATAATACAAAGTGATTCTTCACATCAAAAACAACAAAAGACAAAAATCAGGTAATGTTAAAACACGATATTCTCTGTGCCAAAGAATAAAACAGTAGAAAAGATTTTAACTTTGCATCTATAAATCAATGATACTTTTTTCAGGAGGGAGAAAACTTATAATTGGTTATCTGGAATAGAATTTTCTACTGCGTCATTTATCTCCTTCTCCTCTCTCCAAAATAAACTGTATGTATGGGAAAAATCTAAAAGTTTAGGAAGACTATTGGCTTTAAGTGAGTAAAACACTTCTATTTCTTTTCTGAAATGACCTTTGTTTGAGGTTTCGTTATGCTATATTCATTCAGGACAAGATGTACAAATTGAAAATTAGTTTGGGTTTTTCCTTCCTTAGATGTTTGAACACAATTTCCATAATGGACTCCAGGGGGCAGTCAAGCTGGGTCCCGAGAGAGTCAGTGTACGGGGTGGGTAATGGACTGCCTTTACCCCGTCAGACCTCCACCGACATGGGACTCTAGGTCTGGAGCAAGGCACATCCGGGCTCATAAAACTAGACAATCTCTGCTCTCCAGCACTCAGGCTTTCCTTGCTGGAAATTGAGCAAATGAAGCACAATTTCTTCCGTCAAGGCCAAAACCACCACAGACTTTGTTTTTTTTTTTTCTGTCTGAAACAAAATAGTTTCCTGTTTGTTCTTTTTTTTAATTTTTGAATTTTATTTTATTTATTTTTTATACAGCAGGTTCTTATTAGTCATCCATTTTATACATATTAGTGTATATAGGTCAATCCCAATCTCCCAGTTCATCACACCCCCCCACCACTTTCCCCCCTTGGTGTCCATACGTTTGTTCTCTACATCTACAGACTTTTAAATTTAATTTAAAGTTTAATTTTGGAGTTGAGGCAAACAGAGTCTTAACGGAGACATAATGGCTGAAGGATCTATATGAAGCAGGTGAACGATGGAAAAGAAACACTTGCTTCCCGAAAATGACATCACAGACATTTCCTTACCACCATCTGAGGTGTGGATGTGATCCTCTGGGCCTTCACTCACACAGTCACAGAGCAAGAGTTCAAAATCTGTTGTAAAACACTAGATCTAGTATAACCTCACACCGGTCAGAGTAGCCGTCATCAAAAAGTCTACAAACAACAAATGCTGGAGAGGGTGTGGAGAAAAGGGAATCCCTCTACACTGTTGGTGGGAATGTAAATTGCTAACAGCCACTATGGAGAACACTATGGAGGTTCCTTAAAAAACTAAAAATAGAGTTACCATATGATCCAGTAATTCCACTCCTGGGCATATATTCAGAAAAGACAAGAACTCTAATTCAAAAAGATACATGCACCCCAATGTTCACTGCAGCACTATTCACAACAGCCAAAACATGGAAGCAACCTGAATGTCCATAGACTGAAGAGTGGATAAAGAAGAGGTAGTACATACATACAATGGAATATTACTCAGCCATAAAAAAAGAATGAAATAATGCCATTTGCAGCAACATGGACGGACCTAGAGATTATCATACTAAGTGAAGTCAGACACAGAAGGACAAATATCATATGATATCACTCATATGTGGAATCTAACTTTTTTTAAAATGATATAAATGAAGTTATTTACAAAACATAAACAGACAGATTTCAAAAACAAACTTATAATGACCAAAGGGGAAACGTGGTGGGGAGGGATTAAATTAGAAGCTTGGGATTAACATACAGACACCACTATATATAAAATAAATAACCAACAAGGACCTACTGTATAGCACAGGGAACTCTACTCAATAGTCTATAATAACCTATATGGGAAAAAGAATCTGAAAAATAATGAATATATGTATAACTGAATCACTATGCTGTATACCTGAAACTAACACATTATAAATCAACTATACTCCAATAAAATTTTTTTTAATTTTTAAAAATTTAAAAAGAAAGACACTAAACCTAGAATTGTTGAAGTCCTCCCTCACTCCAGAGAGATCTTAGATCATCTCTTGAAACTGTGAATTCTGTTCACACATTGCTCATGCTGATAAGTGGCTATTATGAAAAATAATACAACAGACACAGTCTCTCCTCCGATGGGAATTTGGGGGCATGGCAGCAGCACGGAGTCGTCTGCACTGAGAGTGTGGGAATCACCGTGCAGAGCAGACGTCCCCGCTCTGCCAGTAACTAACCACTCAGTTAGTGGGGGGAAATCCCAGCTTCTGTCAGCCTCAATTTTTCAATTGTAAAGTCAAGTCGGATGAGAACTGGGGGGATTTCAAAACTTCTAAAATGACTTAAGAACCCTTTGCTCAAGTGAAATCTTAGGCAAGATTTCATAACGTAAATGGATTAAAGGTTACGTTACTCCAGTTGAGGAGAAGAGGTGAGGCAGAAACCCAGCCATCACAAGGAGACCCTGGAGATCTAAGGACCATGCTTTGAAATAGCCTGGGCTTTGGAAGATGACTTCTGAAAACCTCTCCTGCCCCAACACCCAATATCAGGGTTCTGCAAACTACAGCCCCTGGGCTAAATCCAGCCCACTGCCTGCTTTGGTTTAAAAAAATGCTTAATTGGAACACACCAATGCCACTTGTTTAAGTGTTGTCTATGGCTGCTTTTGTGCTATAAAGACAGAGTTGAGTGGTTGTAATAAAATATTTCTTTCTATCCCCCAACAGAAAAAGTTTGACAATCCCTCCCCTAAATACTTTCAGCTCTGTACCCGGCAGCACACAGCATCCAATCAATGCTAACAGCCTTCCCATCACCCCATTCTATACTTGAAGAAAACAGGGTGCCACGTGACTGGTAGGAACACTTCTCCAATAAGAAGCCAATCTAAAAACACTACATGGACAAGGAGAATGGAACATGCTAGACTGAGTTTCAAATAATGTGATTCAATCATCATTCTGACCATGCAATTGAAAAATAAAGCAATGGTGTCACTTCCTTTCTAGTTGGGCATTGTCCCAACACAGAGATCTTCAGAAAAAGTAATGGGAATCTCAGGTGACTCATTTCCCATACTACCTGCTGAATGAGGAACGGGAGAGACTACAAAGAGAAAAGCAGTTGCAATGGGTCACTTAGTCAATAAAAAGCAAAAAAAATAAAAAATCAATATGGTTATTTGAAAGCAAAACAGTGAAGACACTAAGAAAATATAAAACTAGGGCTTCCCTGGTGGCGAGGTGGTTAAGAATCTGCCTGCCAAGGCAGGGGACACGGGTTTGATCCCTGGAAGATCCCACATGCCGCGGAGCAACGAAGCCCGTGAGCCACAACTACTGAAGCCCATGCACCTAGAGCCCGTGCTCTGCAGCAAGAGAAGCCACTGCAATGAGAAGCCCGCGCACCGCAACAGAGTGGGCCCCGCTCCCCGCAATTGGAGAGGACTCATGCACAGCAACAAGGACCTAATGCAGCCATAAATAAATTAATTAATTTTTTTAAAAAAAGCAAACAAAATACAAAACTAAAGTAAAACAATGATTCCAGCAGTACTGGAGATCAGAGCTCTTAATAAAGCAAACAGTTTTTACATTTCAACTTGGGCTTCACTACTGTATGTGGGATTTTCTAATCCATCACTCAAACATGAGAAACACTGGCTTTGGCCACTGGTTAATTATTGGATTGTCATAACCCTTTTCATGCTCACCCACCTTTTTTTTTTAATAAGCTGATTTTGTTAGTGCTTTTTATTTTGTAATTACTGTCTCCTGACAAGTGCCTCTCCCATACCTGTCATTTTACAATGGAATCTACTGAGAGAAGGAAAAAAATTCCCTGTGTACAGAGACTCCAAATGCCTTACCATCTAGCCTCACATGCAGTTTTAAAACAGTGGAGGAGGGACACTGAACAGCCATTGTGATGCCATATAAGGCTATCAAAAGCCCTAAGGAAATATATAACTTCTTTTTTATAATAACTTCCTTTAAGTGTGTGTGCAGAATTAATAACCCTTTTTAATTCACTGATGCATTTCAATGAATCCTGGGATTAGCTCTCTATTCGGGCCAATTAGTAGTTATTTCTGAGCCCCTACAGTCATCAGGATGACTAATTTAATGAGTGCCGTGACCAGTGTTCACAGCCCTCACACGGGGTGTGTGGTGGAGGCTTGCTGAGAACAAGAGGGGTGATTCCACAGCCTCTTCACAAATAACATGAAAATAGGAATTTTTTAATCACTTCTACCTTGGTCATATTTCGCGAACCAAAAAATGATATTCTTTTTAACTCCTCTGGGTCCACACAGCCCTCTGGTCACTGAGCCACAGCTGTGAGCACCTACTATGTCACCAAGTATCGGCTGATGATGGTGTCAGCTACTTACCTCTCTGTATGGCCACCCTACTAGACTGCAAAAACCTTGGGGGCTGAGAGAAAGTCTTATTTATCTAGGAGTCTCTTATCCCTAACAGAACACGTGGTACCTTCTAGGTTCTGTTCAGTAAATGTGTGTTAACTTAGACGTGGCTTTGCTGGTGTGACAAAGCTCACGCAAGTTAAGGACAATGCCACCAAACTATGAAATCCTATAGGGCACAAACCATATTTCTCCTCCACGTATCACCAATGCCTATCATCTACAAGGCCTCGCACATAGTAGCCACTAAATGAATGCTTGTGGAAAGAAGGAAGACTTTTCACTGGAAAGTAAAAAGCCCATTTGGTGATATGAAAATACAGCAATGTGACCAAGTATACTGTGGATCTAAATCAGGAGTCAACAATTATTTTCTGCAAGGGCCAGTAGTAAATACTTAAGGCTCACAGGTTTTCCTGTCTCTGTTGCAGCTATTTCATTCTGTTGTAACATGAAAGCAGCCACAGACAATATGTAACTGAATACTATGACTGTGTTCCAATACAACTTTATTAACAAAATCAAAAGGTGGGCCAGATGTTCCTGCCAGCCGTAATGGGCTGACTCCTGCTATAAATGAGAAAAGCAAAACGATAAAGCTTTTAGAATAAAGTATCAATATGACCTCAGCATAAGGAGTGTTTAAAATACAAAAAATGCAGTTTACCCTTCCAGAAAAAAATTACAAGTGGACTTATTAGAATTATGAACGATGGAATATGACACGGCCATGAAACAAACAACTTGTAGCTAGCAGCACAACGTGAATAAATCTCACAACACAATGTTGAACAAAAAAGGCAGGACATGAGTGTATACACAAAAGCATCGTTTAGAGAGGGAAAAGGTAAGCTATAGGGTGGGAAAGAAATTTGCCACTTATATAACTAACAAAGGCCATATACCCATGAAAGAATTCTGGAACCAATTCCAATGTGCGCGTGTTTTTTACCCCACACCAACAAGCAATTCCACAACACCAGTGCAGTGTTCTACAATTTAACTCAGTTCTGACACTGTCTACCCAGAGATAGCATCAGATTCCACATGTTAAGGGCTTAGTCACAAGACTGCCCCCCCTCCAACTTCAGATGCCAGTCATAAGCCCAGGTTATCACCTGTGCTTCTGGATGACTGGCTATAAATCAGAGGTTCCCATGACCTCCTCAGTGGGTTCAATCAATTTTCTAGAGTGACTCACAAAACTCAGAGAAATATTTCACTTACTAGACCACTCGTTTGTTACAAAAAGACATAATTCAGGAACAGCCAGATGGAAGAAATGCATAGGGCAAGGTATGGGGGATACAGCAGGGAGCTTTCATGCCCCCTCCGGGCACACCACCCTCCCCAGACCTCCACATATTCACCAACCCAGAAGCTCTCCAAACCCAGTCCTTTGGGAGATTAATGGAGGCTCCAAGACATAGCCACGATTGATTAAATCACTGGCCATTGGCAAATGAGTCAACCTCCAGCTCCTCTCCCCTCCCCAGAGGTCAGGGGCTGGGACTGAAAGTTCCAAGCCTCTCATCACATGGTTGGGTCCCCTGACAGCCAGGCCCATCCTTAGGTGTGGTCCAAAACTCACCTTATTAGCATTAAAAATGGCATCTTTGTTGTTCTCATCACTTAGGAAATTCTAAGAGTTTTAGGAGCTCTCTGCCAGGAACAGGGACAAAGACCCAATATATAACTCTTATTATCAATCACAATATCACAACCTATAATACATAAAGAACCCCTACATATCAATAAGGGAAAGTGAAAAAGAAAAATGAAAAAGGACAAGAACAAGCATTTCACCAAAAAAAGTATGCCCAAATGGCCAAGAAACATATGAAAATATGATCAACTTCACTAGTAATCTGACAAATACAAATAAAAATCACAGGGATGTACCCCTACACGCTCACTAGAATGGCAAAAATTCTAAAGGCTAGAAGTGGTCCAAGATGATGACGTAAGAGGATCGTGAACTCACCTCCTCCCACGGACACACCAAATCTGCAGCTACGGGTGGAACAATTTCCTCTGAAAAAGACCTGAAAACTAGTGCAGCAGCCCTTCACATCAGGCAAACAAGGGAAGACCCACATCAAGCATGTAGGAAAGGCTGGGACATAATCTCACCATAACCTCCATCCCAGGCTGGATGACCCAGAATCAGTGGAGAACTCACAAACCCAGAGCTTCTCCCCAAGGAACAGATGGTCTGTTGGGGTGTTCAACAGGCACCCCAACCCTTAAGATCTGCACCTGAGATTCATCTGGCCAGACATCCCAAAACATCTGGCTGTGAAAACCAACAGGGCTCACATCCAGGAGACCCAAAGGCCTGCAGTGAACTGAGAACTGCCTCTAAAGGGGTGGCGTAGACTCACCCACCCCAGGGCCCAGCACGGAAACAGCCCCTGGAAAAGTGCCCGGACTTTATGTGAAAAAGAATCATTTACTCGTCTTGAAGCATCAGCCTGAGAGACACGGGCCTGTTGGGATACTCTCCAGAGACACGGGAGTTGATGGATGCCTTGTCCTACTTTCCCTCTACCTTGCTAAAGTCACTGGGTGCCATTTTTTGTTGTTTTTATTCTAGATTTTTTTCTTCTCTCTCTCGGCCAGCATCATCCTTACCCTCCAACCAGCGGACACCAGCTTCACATTCCCCCTCTGCCGGCTCCACGGCACTAGGGGGTCCCAGAGGGGAGCTTTACACGCGTCTGCTGCCCGGGTTTTGCAGCTGCTGCCCAGGGGTTGCCCTTGAACTCCTGGCTCTGGTGGCCATGGGGGCTTGCATTCCTGGGCCCCTCGAAACTGTAACAATCGGAGAGACAGTGCTTGGCTAGTCTCTACGCCAGGGTTCAGCAGAGACAGCTGACTCAAACACATGCTGCATCTTTCTGTGAAAAAAGCCTTTCTGTTTGTTCTGGAGCTACAGCCTGAGGGGCAGGCTTCAGGTCTGGCACATGTACAGAGGCTACGGACATGCCCCAGGGAATGTAGGCAGGGGGCTGCCATCTCTGCACCGTCCCTCTGCCCCACGACAGCTCACCCAGTATCTCTTAGACACTTAGGGCCTAGACACTTGTCTGGAGCCCTGATTTTTGTGACTGTCACCTAGGGGACACGTCCAGATCACCGGATCTGGTGGCCAGTGGGGCTTACTCTTGCAATCCCACAGGACCGTATATATGTGCATACTTTAAAAGCTGCTGCCTGGGGATCCGACTTCCAATCAGCCTGAATCTAGGTGCTAAGATCCCTCCCTCTGGGACACGGACAGGTCTTAGCATAGCCTGGATTGCTGGGAGCTGTTAAAAATAAAAGAGGCTGCTAGGACAGTCACAAAGGTGCAAGAGACAACAAGAGCAGGGACACGGCTGAGTGGTAAGTTTTGTCTCCTATGTGAGGCCTCTCCTTCAAGACTGGGAGAAGTAGCTGTTTCATCTAATGCACAGACACCAACACAGAGAGCCAAACAAAATAAAGAAACAGAGGACTACGATGCAAAGGAAAGAACAAGATAAAACCTGAGGCAAAAAAAAAAAAAAACCCTAATGAAAAAGTCTAATAACCTTAATGAAAAAGACTAGTAATACCAAGTGTTGATGAAGATTCAACCAACAGCACTCTCTTGTGTGGCTCTAGGAGCATGAAATGGTACAGTCACTTTAGAAAACAGACTGTCACTGTCTACTCATACCCTCCTAGGTGATACCTTAGAGACATGCATGCCCAGATGCAACGAAATACACACTTAAGAGTGTGCACAGCAGCATGACTTGCTGGAAATGACTGGAAACAATCCATGTGTCCATTAACAGTGGAATGGATAAACGTTCATACAATGGAATATTCTACACCAATGACATAAGCCACAACTACACACAAAGCATGGACAGAGTTTGCAAACCTAATATCGAGAAGAAGAAGAAAAAAAAAAAAGCCAACCACGAATGAACACATACAATATTAGCTCATTTATATAAAGTTCAAAAACAGGTAAAACATAGCCAGTGATTTACCAGAGAAGGTGGCCTTGTGGACGCGTTCATGGTGCAGAGAGGGGCTGTCACTGATATGGGCGTCCTGGGGGCTCTGAGTTCTGGCTATTGGTTTCTTGACCTGTAATTACACAGAGGTTTGCTTAATAATAATTTATTAAGCTGAATATTAATATGTGTGCACCTTCTGTGTTGGTAATAGTTCACAATTTTTAAAAAAGGATTTAAATGATTTGAGGCCTGCCATCTGTGAAATGAGATTTTTTTAAAATAAAAAAAGCATCTCTAGCAGGACTTTTTTCTTCTCAATGATACCACTGCATCTTAATGGGTATGTCGTCATCATCATGACAGGAGTGATATTATGTGATTTCACTTTTTATGACTTTCACTAGCTCATAAAAGGTACTGCAGTTCTGTCTGGTCCCCTTGACATGCTGGTTGCCAGGGCACTTCCTGTGAAAATGCAGTAAGCCACACGGAGACGACATCTGGCTGTTCCCTGTCGAGAGCCCCAGCTGACCCCAGGCCTGGAGTTACCCCAGCCAGGCACCACACAGGTGAGTGAGGAAACCTCAGAAGATCCCACCGCCAGCCAGTGGAGTCTTCCCAGCTGAGACCCAAGCATCCTGGCTCAGAGATAAGCCACGTGCCATACTCCATCAAAGTCCCCGACCCCCAGAAACCAGGGGCACAATGACACAGCTATTGATTGATGCCACTGAGTTTTCGGTGTCCGCCCAGTCAGAACGGCCATCATTAAAAAGTCTACAAACGACAAATGCTGGAGAGGGTGCGGAGAAAAGGGAACCTCCCTACACGGCTGGTGGGAATGTAAGCTGGTGCAGCCACTGTGAAAAACAGAATGGAGGTTCCTCAGAAAACTAAAAATAGAATTACCATATGATCCAGCAATCCCGCTCCTGAGCATATACCCAGACAAAACTAATTCAAAAAGACACATGCGCCCCTATGCTCACAGCAGCACTATTCACAATAGCCAAGACATGGAACCAACCTTAATGTCCATCAACAGATGAATGGATAAAGAAGATGTGATATATATATATAACAGAATACTACTCAGCCATAAAAAAGAATGAAATAATGCCATTAGCAGCAATATGGATGCAACTAGAGATGATCATACTAAGTGAAGTAAGTCAGACAGAGAAAGACAAATACCATATGATATCACTTACATGTGGAATCTAAAATATGACACAAATGAACCTATCTATGAAATAGAAACAGAATCACAGACATACAGAGCAGACCTGTGGTTGCCAAGGGGGAGGCCGTTTGGGGAGGGGTGGGGTGGAGGCTGGGGTGAGCGGATGTGAGCTTTTATATACGGAATGGATAAACAACAAGGCCCTGCTATAGAGCACAGAAAACTATATTCAATATTCTATGATAAACCATAATGGAAAAGAATATTTTAAAAAGAATGTATATATATGTATAACTGAGTCACCTTGCTGTACAGCAGAAATTAACACAACACTGTAAATCTTCAATAAAAAAAACATATTGGTTAGATTCTAGTAGGAGAAAGAAAAAAAAAAATGTTTGCAGTATCCATGACACAGCCAGAGCTACTGGGATGACCACCTTACTACCATTATTTCTAATTTTTATAATATGAAAAGAGGTATTTCATTAGCATTTTCCAGGGGGTGTGGGTAAGGCTTGGAGCAATAAGATGAGCCACCCAACATTATACGGAGGGACCCCAATTTAAACCTGAATCTGTCCCCAAAGTCTGGGCACTGTCCATATGCCATGCTGCCTTTCTTTCAGGGAGGGGTCAGTCACCACAACAAAATACCTCAGGAATGTGTGCAACAGAGATAAGAGAGTTTCCTCGGTGTAACCTTTAATGCTGAGCCCAACCATCAGAATTTCCATGAGGAGATGGAAAGGGGTTAACATCCACACAATAGCTCCAGAGCACAGGCAATTCACCCAGCCCACAGCTTCTCACCTGTGAACTATCACTCAAGATACTGGGACACACCATGGGAGAATATCTGCTTGGGGCTACCTTTGGGGTTTTTTTATGAAGGTAAAAATGAGGAAATAATGGAAATGTTAAGAAATAATGATGCCCTTGGACACATTGCTTCTTGGCCAATTGACTCGTCTTAAGAACGTGGAATTCTTACACATATCTGCACAGCACTTAATGTTTTCAAAGTGTTCCTACAACATACCTTGGGTGAAAGTCCTTGGTAAATTGTAAGGCATGATGAGGGACAGCACCGTTATGACACACAGGGGACAATACAAGTTAAGGAGCATCTATCTGCTATGGCCACAGAAACAATGAAAGAAAAGAGGAAATAAAAGGAGGATGGGCACATGCCATGGGAACGTGATTTTCCTCTTCTGTATCCTCCGTATCAAGAACAGAGTCAGATACACATATTACACCCAATTTCCAGCATGGTATCTGGATATCCCCTTTTAAGCCAGCCACTGAAAGTTCTGCAGTCTCACAGGACAAGTGTTCCTTCCCACTCTGCTCCCTCCATGGAAGAGCTCAGCAAAACTTCAACGCAGCGATGAGGAGGAAAAGAGTGAAAGCCTGTCTGCGTATTAATGGTGGCCAAGGTGACTTTCCCCTTTATGAGCTAAAGGACACTAGTGTAAAAGACAGAGGTCTGTAGCCCTGTGAAGAATCCTATTCCCCATAAAAGGGTGTTAGAACTCCATTTGATGGTCTCCATTCAAGGACTTCCTGCTTTTCTAAACTAGGAGAGTTTAAAATGTGCTGGGTGACTCAGTCTGACCCCTTTTTTTTATTTCCACTGCAGCGCATATAATGGAACAGAACATGAGGTCAAGAAAGATGCAGAAGAGAAATTCACTTTCTATCTCAGAGAAGAAATGGAAAGAAGAAAGATCATGTTCCGAAGTGGTTTCCGCTGCTCTCCAAGGAGCAAAATACAATGAAAGATCCAAAAAGGAGGGTGAGAAGCCATTTCCTTACACAGCTTTTGAACTGACGTATTTTACACTCGGAGGCTTTTGTTGTATCCTGCTCTTCAGGGGTGGAGAAAGTCACTTCAGAACTTGCTCGGCCATCTTCTGCTTTTTATGGAGTTTGTAATGGAGTTGGGGGTTGGTCTACCTTCAAAGGACAAAGGATTCTTTGCTGATTCTAAGTCTTTGTGGAACTCTTCCTATGTGTTCATACCATGGCAAGCTCTGGGCCTGACCTTGTGCCCCAAATATAGTTGGTGATCAAGAGGTGGTTGGTTAGTCATTCAGATATTGACTGCACTAGGCCCTCAGCTCAAGTTGATGAAAGAGACCATCTCTGCCCTCATGGAGCTCCCAATATAATGAGAGTGGTGGTGGCACTCGGCTACTGAATGCCACCTTACTAGAGGCAGAAGTGACTAGCTATCTGCCACAAGTTCATGCTCCCCTTCATAAAGTAGTCACTGGGAAGTAGTTGCCCACTGTGTTTCTAGGCTCTTTAGACAGGTTCATACAAGGTCATCATGTGCTAACCAAAAAAAGAAGTGATGTACACTACCTTCCAGACTACAAAAACTTACTTCCTGCACAATCCTCCATGCTCTGTCTCTTCCTCCTTCTATTGGTTGGATATCAATGCCTGTGGGACATCAAAGGTAGGACAACCTCTGTCAGCCTGGATCTCTGAATGACTCTGTGGAACCGAGATTCTGCCCTCACTCTCTGCACTGCCACCCCACCATCACTTATTGGACTTGACATTAGCGAAAACTCAATTTCTATTCCATTAAGCCACTGAGATTGAAAGTTTATCTATTACTAATGCTAGTATTCTACTAACTACTCATACAGTACCTTCCAGTTCATTCATTCATTTTTTAATTTATGCAACATACCACTGAAAGCCTACTATTAGCCTGGCATAGTTCCAGATAATTGGGGCACCTTAGGTGGGGAGGGTCAGAAAATAAACAAAAAGATAAACACACAAGAGAATTGACATTGTAATAACGCTATAAAAGTGTCTTAGTCCATTCAAGCTGCTATAACAAAATATCACAGACTGGGTAGCTTACAAACAACGGAAATTCATTTTCTCCTTTCTGGAAGCTAGACGTCCAAGATCAAGGTGCCAATATGGTCACACTCTGATACAGGCCTTCTTTCTGGTTCATACCAGAGTCTTCTCACTGTGTCCTCAAATGGTGGAAGGACAGGAGCTCTGTGGGATCTTTTAATAAGGGCACTAATCCCATTGACAAAGGCTCCACCCATACGACCTAATCACCTCCCAAAGGCCCCACTTACTAATACCATCACCTTTGGAGGTTAGGATTTCAACACATGAATTTGGGGGAACACAAATACTCAGACCATAGCAGAAGGAAAAACAAACATTACATGATAGACAATTGAGAAGCATCTCTGAGGAGATGACTATTCGACCTAACACCTGAGGATATAAAGGAGCCAGCCATGCCCATATATACGAGAAGAACAAATGCAAGCTGAAGGAATAGCATATGCAAGGGCCTCGAGTTAGAATATCACTAGGCTTATTCCAGGAATCAGAGATGTGTGGGCTATCCCAGCTAAATCAGGATAGGAAGCATAAACCAAGACAGCTCCTAGTGAACCAGGAGGTATAGTCCACTACTCATGACCTTCTGACCTTTCCAATCACTGTGCCAAGGTCAATCACTACTGCCCTGTAGTCCCAAGGCTTTGCTCCCTTCCCAGTGCTCCATGCTCTGGCCGTGGCTATCGCTAGTGAGCACTGCCTGACCCCAAAAGAAAGTTTTTTAGCAGCTGCAGCAGCCAGCATGATTTTAGAACACCACTTGGAGTCATCTCCTTCAGTCAATGAAAAAATGTTAATTTCTAAATTTTTTTGTAAACTAGGAAAAGATCTATTGGCTTGAATGTCCCCAGGAATCTCGGCCTGAGGGTTTCAAGAAACCAATACCACGCAAAATGCTAAGTATTTCTTTACAAGATAAATTGATAAAAGGCAGGGCAATCACAATAACCTCACTATAGAATGGTTTTTTTTTTTTGTACTAGGGAAGAGGAAATTGTTATAGTTCCAATTCAACACATGGGACCACATTTGATATGAACTCTCCTGCCTTTATATGAAATACTGAATTAATTTCTGTTATCAATTGGAATATGTTGCTGCCTTATTCGCTGTGAATTACCCTGGCTGAAAATATTGGCTATTTTTCCTCCTTCAGATTCTCCTGTGTCAGTAACCTGAGGGATAAACTGTCTGATTTAGATACAGAGAAAATCACTGTTTTTATTTGATGCCTTTTTTTTCCCAAGGGGACAAGAAAAACATTCTCACCGCTATCAACTTGTTTCTAAGAAAAGAAGAAGGTGTCATTTCACTAAAAATCTATCACACAGTCCAATAATGAGGTTGCTCTGAGCTAGGATGGGGAAGATTCCAGAAGATGATTTAAGTAGAAAGGAACAAATGAGGCTGGGGTGAAAGAGAAATACTGAGTAGTTCCAGATGTGGCCTCAACCCTGTGGGCAAAGGGAAGCAGAACCTTTGACATACAATTGTCTGTACACGAAAAGAAGAGCTGGGAGAGAGAGAAGTAAATGGAATTAGGAAGCTGGATTCTGGTCCTGACTGTATTGCTCTCTTCCAATCCGAATGGTTCTATGGTTCTTCAACAATGTTCATTGAGCGCTGTAATGGATTTTTATGTGTCAGCCTGGCAGGGCCACGGTACCCATATATTAGGTCACTGTTCTAGATGCTTCTGTGAAGGTATTTTTTGGATGGGATTAATATTTAAATCAGTGAATTTAAGTTCCATTGCTCTAATGTGGATGGGTCTTATGCAGTCAGTTGAAGGCTTTGAGAAAAAGACTGACCTCCCCCAAGAGAGGAAATTCTACCAACAAGTGGTCTTCGAGCTTCAACTGCAACTCTTCCCTGGGTTTCCAGCCTTCTGGTCTATCCCACAGATTTTGGATTTGCCAAGTCTCTCCAATCACATGAGCCAATTGTTTAACCTAAGTATTGGTTTTCCTGTTGGTTCTGTTTCTCTGGAGAATCTCAATACAGGCATCTACCATGTACCTGGCATCATCCTAAACACTTGGGGTTTATAGGGGTGGAAAAGAGGTAAAGTTCAGAGCCTTCTTGGAGCTTACAATCTTGGCCTGTGCAGTAAACTCAGAGAGCATGGGATCCTCAAACCCTGTGCAGTCCAAAGAAAGGAAGGGCCCTTGACTGCTCCTGGGAGATAATCTCTAAGCCCTTGGAATATCCTGTCTAATAAGTATGTCTTTGTACCACTGGGGCCTTGGGCCATTCCTGATACTTTATGCTAACAATGCGATCTATGGTGAAGGCCTCCTTTTGTTTACCTGGGACCCTGGGCCACACGGCATCAGTTTGACCTCTAAGTGGTCCCGGAGACTGAGTAGCTAAGGTCAGTCATGTGGGTGATCCATGCCTAGGTGAATGAGCCCCGATAAAAACCCTAGACACCAAAGCTTGGGTGAGGTTCCCTGGTTGGCAATACCTCATACATGTTGTCACATATTGTTGCTCAGAGAATTAAGCATTGTCCCTATGACCCCACTGGGAGAGGGAAGCTGAGGCCCACTCTCTCCTGGACTCCGCCTTATGTCACTTTTTCCTTTGCTTATTTGTATCCTTTCTCTGCAATGAACCATACCCTTGAGCATAATAACTTTTCTGAGTTCTGTGGCTCCTTCCAGCAAGTCAGCAAACCTGCGGGTGGTCTCAGAACCCTTGACACATTCAACAACATACACTGAGCATCTACTGCGTGCCTGCCACAACCCTCAACACTTCAGATTTACCAGGAAGCAAAAAAAGGCAACAACGCCTGCCCTCTTGGAGCTTATGACCTTGGCTATGTCTTTGGGGACTCTAAGAGAGGTCAAGGCTGTCATGTTCATTTCCTAATCACAGTGCTCAGCAGTCAGCACTGACCAGGGGTAGAGTGAGAATCAAAGATGTGTTGAGGTGGTTAAAAATAAACAACTAAAAGAAAATAAAAGCCTAGTATGATCATGGGCTGCAAGGGAAGGAGATGTCTCATTTCATCCTGCTCCTCTGGTCATACCTGGAATACGCCCAACTGCGATCAGCTCTAAAGACCTTTCCACACCATTAGCAAACCACTGGCAAATGAGAACGAATGGAGGCGAGACCCTCCCAACTGGTAAAGTTGGCCAAAAGCTTCAAAGGGAACAGCGGGAAATTTTGCGGATGTTTAAGTAGTGGTTGTCACCTGGAATGATTCTGCCCATCACAAGACATTTGCCAAGGTCTGGAGACATTTCTGGTGGTCACAACTGGGGGCATGCTACTGGCACGGAGTCCACAGAAGCCAGCGCACCATGCACAGGGTGCCCCCTCCCAATACGGAATGATCCAGACCCAAATGGCAAAAGTGCTGAGGCTGGGAAACCCTGAATCAGAGCCAAAGAAGACAGAGGTCTACTTAACGAAATGAATACTCTTCTTTGAAAACTATGCAAACATGGAAGCTGGCGATCTGTAAGAAATGCAGGACATTTCCAGAGAGAAACTATACAACCAGTCATTAGGGATATTGCAGAGGAGACCCAGATCCTGAACTACATGTGATTCCTGAACATGTACAGGAAGCTGTGTGGAGTGGCCCATGAGGCCTCACCCAGTTCAAGCACGAAGAAACATCGGAAGTCAAATGACTTCAATATAGTCTATGGTACTCTGGGAGCAGAGTCAGAATTAAAACTCTAGCTATGGAATCTAGCAAGGCAATGGCCAAAAATCTCTCTCCTTTGGCAGATACAATAACTTAACTAAATGGGGAATAAAAATAATGTGATTGTTATCTAGAATGATTGCATCTACATTTTTGAGTACTTCCTACTAACCCCTCTGGATGTCTTATCTCCTTTAATCCTCTCAAACAAGAGTGGAAAGCACCAGCAAGAATGAAATGACAACCTCTCAGGCAGCTACTATTATTACACCCGTTTCTCACATAAGGCCACTGAGGCTTACCGAGATGAAGTAATTTGCTCAGGGCCATTCAGCCAGGACGTGGCAGAGCTGGGATGTAAGCACAGCCTGTCTGATAACCAAGTCTGTGTTCTATCCTGTGTGCTCCAGCTACACGAACAAAAAGAAGCATCTGGAATACCAAGCAAAGCATTAATGAGCTTGCTTGAACAGTGGATCACAGTTAAATGCTAGAAATTACCTTTCTTGAAGAATCCCAGGTAATGCAATCTCACCACCTTTCATCCTCTGTCAGTGCAACCAGAAGACTCAGTAGAGGTTAGACTCTGGGTCTCCCTGAGCCTAAACTTCCTGGCTTGTAACACGGGATGATGACCTGTCATCATTCACAATCCGCTGCAATTACTAATCAGATCATTCTTACCAGGCAGGGTCCCAACAGGAAACAGATGCCACACTCAAGAACAATCCAAGGAGGCCTTCTTTACCAAGGAATTCATTCCAAACCTCAAGGGACAGTGCAGGAACCTCCAACAAAGGTGGAGCCATCCAGATCCTAAGGGACCAAGGAGCAAGTGGGTCCCAGAACATGGAAGGAAACGCAGTGTAGAACACGCCATCTTGGGCACACAAGAGACTGGATCTGTGTCACAGCTGACCATACAGAGAGGGAGGGAGTCGGGAAAACAAACACCCTGACCTTGCTCTCCTCTCCCACCCATCCCGTCTCTTGCTGGGGCTCTGCACTGACCACTGGTCAAACCCAACAGAAGGGACAGGGAGGGGAGCCCGCTGGTAAACTTTCCACAGGTCACCTCCCAGGGGTAGAGAGAAGAGAGGAGATTGGAGGGTGGACCAGGAGGCACAGAGAGACACAGTCAGGCATGGGATACCACAGAGCCACAGACACGGGAAAACTCTGCAACCACACTGGGATCAGAAGGAAAAATACAATTTTAAGTATTTTTCACATCAAATTTGGAAGAAGTATTTTTAAGATCATATCGAGTGTAAATGTAGATTTGACGGAACAGGCATACTTATTACAGCTGATTCGGGTCAAGATGTTCATTGTATCTGGAAGGCAGTTTGGAATAAGTAGCAAGGAGTGGTGAATATCCTTGCCCTTTGACTCAGTATTGCCACTGATATACCTACAGCTATTCCTCTACTAGAATATTCACTGTGGCGTTATTTATGAAAGTGAAAAGTTGGAAAATTGAACGTCTAACAATAGGGACTTGGTTGAATTAATCAGAGTATGTTCCTCTGACAGAAAACTCTACAACCATGGAAAAATCATATTATTGAAGAACATGTATTGATACAATAAAATGTTCGTAATGTCGTATTAATAGAAAAAATCAAGTTATAAAATATATACCGTGAAACCCAATTCTGTTAACATATTCTGCCTGAATACATCTGAATTCAATCAGGAAGGAAGGCTATCAGAATACTAGCTGTAACTACTTCTGGGTCATGGGATTTGGGGTGATTCTTATCCCCTGTTAGCTGAGGAAACAGGAGAAAGAGAAAGGAAAACAAATGCCAGACATCAGGGTGCCTCCAATCAGCAGGAAAAGGAAAGTTTCAAATTTCGGGTGAAATGCTGTGCCACCCCAAATGCCCTCAGGTGGCGTCAGAGAACCCCGGACGGAGAAGGGAGAAGGGGGTGCTCCGAGAGGTCTCTTCCCTGGTTGGGAAAGACAAGAGTCCAAAAACAAGTAAAAGTCCCACGTCAAATATTTATTAGTTCTTAACGTGGCGAGTTAAAGTCAAGCTTTAGTTATTTTAAACAATAAGCCCTAAATTGAACGGTCCTATCAGAATCCACACTTCCCATTCTCATTAAGTGACACCATTTACTGTTTGCTGGTTCCCAAAGCTTCAGCAACTGTTTCTTAGAGACAAGGAAACCCAGTTTACCAAACTCTTTCCCATACATCACTTCCCATATAGTATCCCATACTCATTTCCACATTTACATGTTAGGAGCTATGCAAAGGCCCTAGCACAACTGCAGGCTGATAGTAGATGATCCTTGAGCTCAAGAACAATGGGGTGGGGGGAGCGATGCCACTGTTCTAACCTTGTACATGAGGAAAGTGAGACTCAGAGCAGTGAAGCTTCTTGCCTAAAGTTACACAGTAGGTGATGACTTGAGTCCAAGAATCCGGAGGCATTTCCCCTCTAGCAGTTTCTCTCCAGATGGCTGAGTATGCCTGAACCAAATGCAAGGCTAAGAAGCCCCCCGGGCATGGAGACCCTGATACACAGCTGCCCATAGGGCACTGCACGTAAGACCCTTAAACGGGGTTGTTCTCGATTCTGCATTTCATTTCTCAAAATTCACCCCAAAGGAATCCTCAAAGAGGCACACAACTTTTGATGCACAGAGATATTCCTGACTGTTATTTATAAGAGCAAAATGGCAGGAAACAACATAAATGTCCAGCAATAAGGCAATAGTTAACTAAGGATGCTATGTAATGGAATACCACGAAGCCATCTTAAATGCTTCCAAAGAATATGTCCCAATAATATTAGAAAATGCTCACAATATGATGACCAGAAAAAAGAAAATAATTTGACACAGACAACAAACTGTAATCTAAAAGGAAAAGTATAAAATGATGATTTCAAAGAAAAATGACTGCTTCTCGTAGTCTCTAAGTAAATACTTCCTGGGAGGACTTCTTTGTTTTTCAAAATAAAACAGCCTGAACTCATGAAGAATCTTTTCTGCTGACCTCTATCCTCAACGTAGTTCAACAAAACTACATTTCTTAATAGCTTTGCTTCTAATCTCAACTATAATACATACACGAAGCAAAAAACTTGAGAAAACAGAAAAACAAAAAGAAAACAAAAGCACCAATAACCTTCACATTTACCCTACCCAACCTGTGCCCCCAAGACAGCCACCCAACAGTTTTGTCCAAAACTCTCCCATTTTGCTCCCAAACTATGGTCACTCTTAACGAAGTCTTTAGATTCTGTAATTAATACGTGTACAATTGTGTGAACAAAAAGCAAAATATTCCTTAACTCTACAAGTATACTTTGTGTCTTCTTCTCTCTTTTGTTGTTCAAAAATGAACTAAATTTTTAAAAAATAAATAAACCCTACCAACTCACCAAAACCAGCCTTCCCTTCCCCAAGCATGGGAGGTGGGGGAATTCTTTACAACTAATGAATGAGTAAATGAATAAATAAAAGAAACAAGTCTGAAATAATGAATGCACGCCGAGTCAATGTTTCCCAGCCTGGAAGAGAGCACACAAGACCATCTGCAAAGCTCTTTCCAGCCCACAAACAATTAATGGGACGAAAGGGGGAGGAACTTCCCTGGCGGTCCAGTGGTTAAGACTCCTGAGCTTCCACTGCAGGGGGGCACAGGCTTGATACCTGGTTGGGGAACTAAGATCCCACATGCCCATCCCTCTTGGCACAGACAAAAAAAAAAGGGGGGTGGGGGGAATGCCTAGCATCTCATGACCACCTACTCTGTGCTAGCACCAAGAAGCCCTTCAGGGTAGACATAATTATCTTCATGTAGCAGAGAAAACAGTGGGGCAAAGAGAGAGCAAGAAAGTGGCCCAAGTATACACAGATAGTTAAAGAAAGACCAGGGATGTGAATCCAGGTCTCCTGGCTCCACAGTGAATTACTTCCTCTAAGTATTATAAATTATGATATTATAACTATATCTTAAATATATTCTTACTCTATGTAATGATAGTATTGCATGAGTATCAGTATTATAAGACATTATATTGCTTGTAAAGCCAATGAAAAGCACAGGCATCTAAGTGACCAACTGCTACCATTCTATACAATCCCTGACCCTATAGAACAGCTGAACTTGCCCACAAATCATCACTGATCTGAGAGGGAAAAGGAAGAGGCCAAATGGTACCCAATTCTGCCTTGTGTCCTGAAGAATTCCTAGCAGCTCCGCTCCTGGTGTATTCCCCCCAATAGAACATTTCATGAGAAGGGCTTCCCCTCTCCACACAAGCCGATGACTGCAGGCGTGAATCCATGGCGGGTATCAGTCCCATTACCAGCCAACTCTGACTTTTTGATGTAACCTGCAATTCTACCCATTGTAATTCGGTGTAAGTGGCCGAACTTTCAAGAGTGTCTCCCTCTGCTTTTCCTTGATCAGGAACAAAACAGCAAAGTAAATGCATGCCACTGAAGGGCATTTGTAGCGTGGTGATGTGAAGGTTAAGAGAACGTAATTTACTGCCTTCTCCCCTCCTCCCAAGGTTGGCACAATGAAGATTTCTAACACAAATAATGTAAAAGGACAAAAGGCAAGACGAATGCTCCTTCTTCTCAAAAACTTCTGGGAAAAACCAAGGTCCTTGATGCGTTATATTATTTCAGGGAGAGAGATTACTGTGATAACATGAAAGTGCACAATAGGAGAATTCCAGGCCCACCTAGCTACCAAAGAAATCCAGTCAATGCATGCTCTTTTTTCTTCTAGACAGTATTATACCCTCCCCCGCCTCCAAGTTCTGCTTTTGTTGTCTTTTGGACAAAACTGCACCTAAAATCATGAGCAGGCCATGGAGAAAGCAGAAGAAAGATCTTGTGGTCATTACAAAGTTTCAAATAGTTTCAAAATCATCCTTAATTATGGGAAAAAAAAAACCACTTGAGGCAGCTTAAAGTAGAATATACACAAAGAGGACAAATCCAAAAAATCCTTAGAAGAGTGAGCCTTGATGTCAGCGGCTGGATGCAGGAATGGGCCAGTGTGTGAGAGTGAACTAATGTTTGAAGCAATAACATCAAGGGAGTTGTGTACAAGAAAATCCTACAAAAAGGAAGTGATAACATCAGGAAGCATAAATCCATTTTCTATTATTTCAGCCGCGTGGTTGACAGGGTCTTGGTGCTCCAGCCAGGTGTCAGGCCTGAGCCTCTGAGGCGGGAGAGCTGAGTTCAGGACACTGGTCCACCAGAGACCTCCCGGCCCCTCGTAATATCAATCAGAGAGAGCTCTCCCAGAGACCTCCATCTCACCGCTAAGACGCAGCTCCACTCAACGACCAGCAAGTTACAGCGCTGGACACCCCATGCCAAACAACTAGCAAGACAGGATCACAACCCCACCCATTAGCAGAGAGGCTGCCTAAAATCATAATAAGGTCACAGACACCCCAAAACACACCACCAGACGTGGTCCTGCCCACAAGAAAGACAACATCCAGCCTCATCCACCAGAACACAGGCACCAGTCCCCTCCACCAGGAAGCCTACAAAACCCACTGAACCAACCTTGCCCATTGGGGGCAGACACCAAAAACAACGGGAACTACGAACCTGCAGCCTGAGAAAAGGAGACCCCAAACACAGTAAGTTAAGCAAAATGAGAAGACAGAAAAATACACAGCAGATGAAGGAGCAAAGTAAAAACCCACAAGTCCAAACAAATGAAGAGGAAACAGTCTACCTGAAAAAGAATTCACAATAATGATAGAAAGATGATCCAAAATCTTGGAAACAGAATGGAGAAAATACAAGAAATGTTTAATAAGGACCTACAAGAACTAAAGAGCAAACAAACAATGATGAACAACATAATAAATGAAATTAAAAATTCTCTAGAAGGAATCAATAGCAGAATAACTGAGGCAGAAGAACAGATAAGTGACCTGGAAGATAAAATAGTGGAAATAACTACCACAGAGCAGAATAAAGAAAAATGAATGAAAAGAACTGAGGACAGTCTCAGAGACCTCTGGGACAACATTAAACACGCCAACATTCGAATTATAGGCGTCCCAGAAGAAGAAGAGAAAAAGAAAGGGACTGAGAAAATACTTGAGGTGATTATAGTTAAAAACTTCCCTAATACGGGAAAGGAAATAGTCAATCAAGTCCAGGAAGTGCAGAGAGTCCCATACAGGATAAATCCAAGGAGAAACACGCCAAGACACATATTAATCAAACTATCAAAAATTAATACAAAGAAAAGAATATTAAAAGCAGCAAGGGAGGGCTTCCCTGGTGGTGCAGTGGTTGAGAATCTGCCTGCCAATGCAGGGGACACGGGTTCGAGCACTGGTCTGGGAGGATCCCGCATGCCACGGAGCAACTGGGCCCGTGAGCCACAATTACTGAGCCTGCACGTCAGGAGCCTGTGCTCTGCAACGGGCGAGGCCGCAATAGTGAGAGGTCCGCGCACCACGATGAAGAGTGGCCCCCGCTTGCCGCAACTGGAGAAAGCCCTCACACAGAAATGAAGACTCAACACAGCCATAAATAAATAAATAAAAGAACGTGAATTTCTAAAAAAACAACAACAACAACAAAAAAAAACCTGCAGCTCGTTCTGATAAGAAACCTGAATAAGAAACCAATATATGAATAAAGCTTTAAAAGTTCTTTAAAAAAAAAAAAAAGCAGCAAGGGAAAAGCAACAAATAACATACAAGGGAATCCCCATAAGGTTAACAGCTGATCTTTCAGCAGAAACTCTGCAAGCCAGAAGGGAGTGGCAGGACATATTTAAAGTGATGAAAGGGAAAAACCTACAACCAAGATTACTCTACCCAGCAAGGATCTCATTCAGATTCGACGGAGAAATTAAAACCTTTACAGACAAGCAAAAGTTAAGAGAATTCAGCACCACCAAACCAGCTTTATAACAAATGCTAAAGGAACTTCTCTAGTCAGGAAACACAAGAGAAGGAAAAGACCTAAAATAACAAACCTAAAACAATTAAGAAAATGGAAAGAGGAACATACATATCGATAATTACCTTAAATGTAAATGGATTAAACACTCCAACCAAAAGACATAGACTGGCTGAATGGATACAAAAACAAGACCCACATGTATGCTGTCTACAAGAGACCCACTTCAGACCTAGGGACACATACAGACTGAAAGTGACGGGACTGAAAAAGATATTCCATGCAAATGGAAATCAAAAGAAAGCTGGAGTAACAATTCTCATATCAAAAAAAATAGACTCTAAAATAAAAGGCTATTATAAGAGACAAAGAAGGACACTACATAATGATGAAGGGATCAATCCAAGAAGAAGATATAACAATTGTAAATATTTATGCACCCAACATAGGAGCACATGCTAACAGCCATAAAAGGGGAAATCGACAGTAACACAATCATAGTAGGGGACTTGAACACCCCACTTTCACCAATGGACAGATCATCCAAAATGAAAATAAATAAGGAAACACAAGCTTTAAATGAGACATTAAACAAGATGGATTTAATTGATATTTATAGGACATTCCATCCAAAAACAACAGAATACACTTTCTTCTCAAGCGCTCATGGAACATTCTCCAGTATAGATCATATCCTGGGTCACAAATCAAGCCTTGGTAAATTTAAGAAAACTGAAATCGTATCAAGTATCTTTTCCGACCACAACGCTATGAGACTAGATATCAATTACAGGAAAAAACTCTGTAAAAAATACAAACACATGGAGGCTAAACAATACACTACTAAATAACCAAGAGATCACTGAAGAAATCAAAGAGGAAATCAAAAACTACCTAGAAACAAATGACAATGAAAACACGATGACCTAAAACCTATGGAATGCAACAAAAGCAGTTCTAAGAGGGAAGTCTATAGCAATACAATCTTACCTCAAGAAACAAGAAAAACCTCAACTAAACAACGTAACCTTACACCTAAAGCAATTAGAGAAAGAAGAACAAAAAAACCCCCAAAAGTTAGCAGAAGGAAAGAAGTCATAAAGATCAGATCAGAAACAAATGAAAAAGAAATGAAGGAAATGATAGCAAAGATCAATAAAACTAAAAGCTGGTTCTTTGAGAAGATAAACAAAATTGAGAAACCATTAGCCAGACTCATCAAGGAAAAAAGGGAGAAAACTCAAATCAATAGAATTAGAAATGAAAAAGGAGAAGTAACAACTGACATTGCAGAAATACAAAGGATTGTGAGAGATTACTACAAGCAACTATATGCCAATAAAATGGACAACCTGGAAGAAATGGACAAATTCTTAGAAAAGCACAACCTTCCGAGACTGAACCAGGAAGAAATAGAAAATAAAAACAGACCAATCACAAGCACTGAAATTGAGACTGTGATTAAAAATCTTCCAACAAACAAAAGCCCAGGACCAGACGGCTTCACAGGCGAATTCCATCAAACAATTAGAGAAGAGCTAACACCTATCCTTCTCAAACTCTTCCAAAACAGAGCAGAGGAACACTCCCAAACTCATTCTGTGAGGTCACCATCACCCTGATACCAAAACCAGACAAAGATGTCACAAAAAAAGAAAACTACTGGCCAATATCACAGATGAACACACATGTAAAAATCCTCAACAAAATACTAGCAAACAGAATCCAACAGCACATTAAAAGGATCATACACCATGATCAAGTGGGGATTAAACCAGGAATGCAAGGATTCTTCAATATATGCCAATCAATCAATGTGATAAACCATATTAACAAATTGAGGGATAAAAACCATATGATCCTCTCAACAGATGCAGAAAAAGCTTTCAACAAAATTCAACACCAATTTATGATAAAAACCCTCCAGAAAGTAGGCATAGAGGGAACTTAACATAATAAAGGCCATATATGACAAACCCACAGCAAACATCATTCTCAATGGTGAAAACAAGACAAGGTTGTACACTCTCACCAGTATTATTCAACATAGTTTTGGAAGTTTTAGCCACAGCAGTCAGAAGAAAAAGAAATAAAAGGAATCCAAATTGGAAAAGAAGATGTAGAGCTGTCACTGTTTGCAGATGACATTATACTATACATAGAGAATCCTAAAGATGCTACCAGAACACTACTAGAGCTAATCAATGAATCTGGTGAAGTAGCAGGATACAAAATTAATGCACAGAAATCTCTTGCATTCCTATACACTAATGATGAAAAATCTCAAAGAGAAATTAAGGAAACACTCCCATTTACCACTGCAACAAAAAGAATGAAATACCTAGGAATAAACCTACCTAAGGAGACAAAAGACCTGTATGCAGAAAACTATAAGACACTGATGAAAGAAATTAAAGATGATACAAACAGATGGAGAGATATACCATGTTCTTGGATTGGAAGAATCAACATTGTGAAAATGACTCTACTACCCAAAGCAATCTACAGATTCAATGCAATCCCTATCAAACTACCAATGGCATTTTTCACAGAACTAGAACAAAAAATTTCACAATTTGTATGGGAACACAAAAGACCCCAAATAACCAAAGCAATTTTGAAAAAGAAAAACATAGCTGGAGGAATCAGGCTCCCAGACTTCAGACAATACTACAAAGCTACAGTAATCAAGACAGTATGGTACTGGCACAAAAACAGAAATATAGACCAATGGAACAGGATAGAAAGCCCAGAGATAAACCCACGCACCTATGGTCAACTAATCTATGACAAAGGAGGCAAGAGAATACAATGGAAAAAAGACAGCCTCTTCAATAAGTGGTGTTGGGAAACCTGGACAGCCACATGTAAAAGAATGAAAATAAAACACTCCCTAACATCATACACAAAAATAAACTCCAAATGGATTAAAGACCTAAATGTAAGGCCAGACACACTATAAAACTCTTAGAGGAAAACATAGGCAGAACACTCTATGACATAAATCACAGCAAGATCCTTTTTGACCCAGCTCCTAGAGAAATGGAAATAAAAACAAAAATAAACAAATGGGACCTAATGAAACTTTAAAGCTTTCGTACAGCAAAGGAAACCATAAAGAAGACAAAAAGACAACCCTCAGCAGGGAAGAAAATATTTGCAAACAAAGCAACTGACAAAGAATTAATCTCCAAAATATACAAGCAGCTCAGTATCAAAAAAACAAACAACCCAATCCAAAAATGGGCAGAAGACCTAAACAGACATTTCTCCAAAGAAGAGATACAGATTGCCAACAAACACATGAAAGGATGCTCAACATCACTAATCATCAGAAAAATGCAAATTGAAACTACCATGAGGTATCACGTCACACCGGTCAAAATGGCCGTCATCAAAAAATCTACAAACAATAAATGCTGGAGAGGGTGTGGAGAAAAGGGTAACCTCCTGCACTGTTGGTGGGAATGTAAATTGATACAGCCACTATGGAGAACAGTATGGAGGTTCCTTAAAAAACTAAAAATAGAACTACCGTATGACCCAGCAATCTCACTACTGGGCATATACCCTGAGAAAACCATAATTCAAAAAGAGTCATGTGCCACAATGTTCACTGCAGCACTATTTACAATAGCCAGGACATGGAAGCAACCTAAGTGTCCATCGACAGATGAATGGATAAAGAAGATGTGGCACATATATACAATGGAGCATTATTCAGCCAAAAGAAGAGACGAAATTGAGTTATTTGTAGTGAGGTGGATGGACCTAGAGTCTGTCATACAGAGTGAAGTAAGTCAGAAAGAGAAAAACAAATACCGTGTGCTAACACATATATATGGAATCTTAGGGGCAAGACAGGAATAGATGCAGATGTAGAGAATGGACTTGAGGACACGGGGAGGGGGAAGGGTAAGCTGGGACGAAGTGAGAGAGTGGCATGGACATATATACACTACCACATGTAAATCTGATAGCTACTGGGAAGCAGCTGCAGAGCACAGGGAGCTCAGGTCGGTGCTTTGTGACCACCTAGAGGGGTGGGATAGGGAGGGTGGGAGGAAGGCACAAGAGGGAGGGGATATGGGAATATATGTATATGTATAGCTGATTAACTCTGTTATACAGCAGCAACTAACACAACATTGTAAAGCAATTATACTCCAATAAAGATGTTAAAACAAAAATCCTTAAATCCAAATAAAAAGGCAAGAACCAAGAAATAACCATATTCAATTTGCTGAGACTTTCTGAATATATTTTCACAAGTTAGTTGATAATTTCCTAATTTTCCAGTAACAGCAGATTCTCTGGTCCAGATGGGCATTTTTTCCTGGGCTGAGCAGCTCTTGTAGAAGTATGCATATTTTATTTAATGAACGTTCTTAAAGGTTGTTCACCCAACTTCAATATATCTGCAGAAGAGTATACTCAGTAGAGTCTATCAGCTTCACAAAATGACAACCAGATCAAGAACATGATGAACTGCCCCACCCCCAGTCTCTACCCTCTCCCGCCTCTTCCCACAAGGCAATCAATACCCTAACTCCTATCACCAGAGGTCGGTTTTCCCTGGGACGTTATATAAATGGGATCACGGTTCTTGTGCTCAACACAACGTCTGTGAGGTTCAGGATTGTTGTTGCATGTAACAGGAGTCTACTTGCATTATTACAGCACACTCCCTTGTATGACCATACAATATGTGCTATACTGTGGGTGCACACTTTGTTCATTCCTGTCCCCAGCTATCATGAATAGTGCTGCGAGGGACACATTTGTACATCTTTTGGTGTACAACTGCACACACATCTGTTGGAACTGAACTGCTAGATCATAGGGTCTGTACATAGTCAGCTTCAGTAGATACCGTCAAACAGTTTTCCAAAGTGATTGCTCTAATTTGCATTCCCAGTGACAGCCTTCCTATTGATCTAAGAAGTTTTTCCAAGGTTTAACTGGTTTTGAATTTTTATCGTGATGCACATTCACAGTTTTAAGAAGCAAATAATCCCATAAGGGTTATCATGTAAAAGATCAGTGTCGTGCCCCACCCTGAAGCCCTATTCCCCAGAGCTAAGCATTTTCAATCCCTTTAGTGCCTTTTCCCAGCATTTATTTTTATTTTCCTATACATTCATATTTTCATTCCTTAATTGATTGTTTTTAAGGATTATCTATTGATTTCCTCCTATAGAAAAAAAAGTTTTAGCACTCTTCATCCTATGCCTCCACCATCCCCACACACATTTCACATCTACCTTCTTCATAATACAGCTTTATCAAGATGTTCACTGTATCAACAGAACAAGATGTTATTGTTTAAATTATTGCTATGCAACTATTATTCACAAATGAAACCAGTACTATACTATAACTGCACTTCCTTTCTTATGCAAAATTTTGTTTTCCCAGAAGTTAGTGAGTGCCTTTATTTTTCACCTACTCAATTTTCTAACTATCAGTTTTTCTCAGACTCTTTGGCGGAAATAGAAAATCCCTTCCAAAAGAGTCCAACTCCTTGGGAATCCATCCGTACTGCATTTTCCCTCTGAAGTTTTGTGGGGTTTGGGGGTTTTTGGTTTTTTGGGAAAAGACCTCTGTCTTCCTGCTGAGAGTCCTGGACAGCTGTCATACTAGGAAATTCCTTTATCATTATCCTAAGAATTCCTTTACTGCTTCTCAGAGATGGATTCCCTGTCTCCAAAATCTTACATTTTCTTTCTTGATATTTTCTCTTGCTTACTGGAGCAAATCATCCAGCAGCTCCCTGAAGGTACATATTCTGAGACCTCCCATCCATGTCTGCCTTCTTCCTGCACATTTCATTGACAGTTTGGAGGCATTTGAATGTCTAGGTTAGAAGCCAGTGCTCAGCTTTGAAGACACTGCTCCCTTGACTTGCTTCATGTTTGCCGCTGAGAAGTGGGATCTCATTGCGATTCCTGATCCTTTGATGTGTGACCCATTTGCTCTTCTCTGGAAAACTTTAGCCCTTTCTCTTTTTGTCCTGGTGCTCTGAAATCCCATGGTCACGTGCCTTGGTGTAGACTCATGTGCTGACTACAGTGAGTCTTTTCCATTTGGAGATTCAAGTTCTTTGGTTCTCAATACATATAGGTTTTTTTTTTTTAATTCTTCCCTTTCTGTGTCTCTCTTGGTTATTGGACCAACTGTATTGATTCTCTGATTTTCTCATAATTATTCTTCTGCTATCCATTCCTTTGTTCTTTTGTTTTACTTTCTAGGAGATTCCCTCAACATTAACTTCCAACCTTCTAATGATTTTTTTCATTTCTGCTATAATATTTTTAATTTCTAAGAGCTCTTTTTTCTTCAGTCATTTTAAAAAAATAGCATTGTATTTTGTTTCATCAATGAAATATCTTCTCTTTTCTTTGTGAGAATATTAATTATAGTGTATTTAATTAAGTTGCCTTCTGTTCCTTTCACTAACACTGTGTTCATCAAGTACATTTTCTCAGAGGATTTGCTTTGGTTTTTCTCATTTGAGAACAGAAGCTTTCCTCAACAGTCTGGGGACTCCTTTCTATATATCCATTGACACTTAAGAGAGAGGCAGTAAAAAGCTGATTGGCAGTTCTCAGTGAGTAGGCAGGGCTTTACTGGAAAGTGAGTGGGTAGAAATTTATCTAATTCATCAGAGATCTTTCTCTTGGAATGGTCAATTGCTACCAAGAAAAGTCCTCCCTTCTCTGCCTGGGGAGTATGTACCAGGCTGCCTATATTCTGGGAATTGAGAACAGGAAAAGGATTGGAATGAAAACTCTCTTCCTTTATTTCATTTTAATGTCTGAAGCCAGACATTGCTCCTGACGTCCTCAAAGTGGGTCCCTTCTGATGGAGTTTCTCCAGAGACAAACTTCCTTTCTCCAGATGCTGTGGGGAAGGAGCCATTATCTGGCTCTTTGGAGTAAGAAGGGGCATCTGGGAATAAAACTATTACATATGCAGTATGAATAGGGCTGTTTTTTGCTTTTTTTTTTTTTCTTGAATTGCAATCAACAGAAATAGACTCTGGCAATTTAAATGGGAAAGGAGTTTGTTAACTGGTGGGTGGTTCACTGAATTCTTGGGAGGGCTGAAGAACCAGGCTCCAGGCTCATCTTATAGAACTATGCCCATAGAACACGCCTGATGAGGAAATCTTCACAGACTCTGCTACCCTACTGAGCACCAAAGTAGATCATCACTGCTCCGATCCGCACTGACGCCAGAGCTACTGAGTTGGCCAAAAAGTTCATTCCGGTTTTCCACAGCATCTTATGCAAAATATATTAAGAAACTTGAACTTACAACCACTGATTACTGCTTCCACTAAAAGCCTGAGTCTCCTGCTTAAAAAATGAAAATACACATAGATCCTCTCCCTTCAGTACTTTTTTTTTTAAACATCTTTATTGGAGTATAATTGCTTTACAATGGCGTGTTAGTTTCTGCTTTATAACAAAGTGAATCAGTTATACATATACATATGTTCCCATATCTCTTCCCTCTTGCATCTTCCTCCCTCCCACCCTCCCTATCCCACCCCTCTAGGTGGTCACAAAGCACCGAGCTGATCTCCCTGTGCTATGCGGCTGCTTCCCACTAGCTATCTATTTTACATTTGGTAGTGTATATAGCTAGTCCATAGTCATGTGACCTGACTGTGCCAATCAGATACACATAAAATTTTAACACAGAAGAGTACTGACAGAAGGAGACTCAGTACGCTTCTGTGTTAAAATTTTATGTGTATCTGATTGGCACAGTCAGGTCACATGACTATGGACTAGCTGTAGGAGAAGCTGGGATTTAGAGTTCAGATTGAGGAAGCAAGACTCATAACTTTAGGTTTCCCTAAATATGAAAAAGTTACTCAAAAGATGATGGACAGCCAAAAATATGCAGGCTATCCTCTACTGAACTGAATCCTTCACATCTGTCTTTAGAGGTATCTGTGGGCTCCAATTTTCAAGTCTCTAGGATTCTGTGGCGGAAGCTGGCTTGCTTCTTGTTGGGATTTCACTCTCCAGGCCCTTAGTTCCAGCTTTCTTGCTCTGCTAATCTAGTTACCATTTGTCCATTTGCCTTCCATCTTCTCAACACTCATTGAAATCCTTAATTTGCTATTGTTTCTTCTCCTATACTCTTTGTCATTGTAGGTTTCTAATTTTTTAATTCCTTTTCCATCATTTTAGTGGGGTTCAGGAGGGAGCAGAAATCAATGTGTGCTATGTTTAATCAGAATTTCAGCTATCTTTTGTGCAGCTATGAAAAAGAATGTATGTCCCAAGGTGATTTATTGATTATTCAATGGACTAGAATAAACTCTTGAAAAATTTAAAATTTCTCCATGGGCTCAGACACATCAAGACTGCCACCCTCACCTGCTGACATTCTTCTACCCAGGCAAGAAGCCAGGCCTGTGTGTATTTGAATAATGAACTTTTCTTGCTGGGAATTTTATGTATTTCAGGAATGAAAAAAAAAAAAATTAGCAAGGTGAGTCCCTCTTTGTTTTCACCACATGGTGGAGAAAGGCAGCTCCAGTCTCCTGAAACGATGGCATTTCTCTGCCTCTCTCTCTGTCTTGATTCAATTTGAAAATCTCAGGGAAGGATTCCTATTGGCTGGCTTGGATCATGCACCCACCACAGTGAGGGAGCGTGAGGATCTGGGACTGATCCAGCCTGGCTTCGTCTGTGACTGGAGCGTGGGTCTGTCACCGCAAGAGGTTAGGGGAGTGATGCAAGGCAATCACAGGCAAGGGCAACCTAATATGTGTACACGGCACTGCTGTACAGTGGAACTTCCCGAATATCACATCACCATTGCAAGATGCAGACGGGGAAAATAAACTTGCAATGAGCTGAATAATGCCCACAAGACATATCCACACCTGCATCCCTGGAATCTATGAATGTTACCTTATATAGCAAAAAAGGAATGTGCAGATGTGATTAAGGATCCTGAGATGGAAGATTATCCTGGATCATCTGGCTGGGCCATTTAGGCTGGGTGTAGTCCTGCTGACACCTTGATTTAGCACCATTAAAGTTAGTTTGAATTTCTGGCCTCCAGAAAGAATGAACTTTTGTTGCTTTAAGCCACCAGGTTTTATTTTGTTACAGCAGCCATAGAAGACTAATACAGACTTAATACAGACTCAATAATCTCTGAGAACAAAGCAATCAAGAGGAAGGGAGTATACTCAGTAGAATGGGAACTAACCAGGAACTAGATGCCCTGGGAATCCTCAAGTCCAAACACTGCCACTGATACTTCTGTCACCATAGACAAGACACAATCTCAGAGCCTCGCCTTCTTTACCCATAACGTGGGCTAATAATACCTGATTCACAGTATTCCGCTGAATAATGAAAGAAATAAGAAAATAAAATAGGAAAGAAATAGAACTGACACTGCTTTGTAAATTTAAAAGTGCAATTTAAAATGTTTAATGATTACATTTAATAGATAAATTCATCCAAACCATTCCCATAAGTTAAAAGACAAGTACTACTGGGACTTTTAACTTTTAAAATGTAGGACACGGGGGATCTCCCTGGTGGCACAGTGGTTAAGAATCCGCCTGCCAGTGCAGGGGACACGGGTTCAAGCCCTGGTCCGGGAAGATCCCACATGCCACGGAGCAACTAAGCTTGTGTGCCACAACTACTGAGCCCGCGCTCTAGAACCCACGAGCCACAACTACTGAGCCCATGTGCCACAACTACTGAAGCCCATGCACCTAGAGCCTGTGTTCCGCAACAAGAGAAGCCATCGCAATGAGAAACCCGAGCACCGCAACGAAGAGTGGCCCCCGCTCACCGCAACTAGAGAAAGCCCGCACGCAGCAACAAAGACCCAAAGCAGCCAAATATAAATAAATAAACAAATTTAAATAAATTAATTAAATGTAGGACAATGACTTGCACTGGAATTCACTGGATGGAACAGGAAGGCTTGGGAATTTGGCTAACAGAAACCTGAGTTCTGGGGAAATAACTGATTTACTTTCTTCATCTAAGGTCAGCAATTTCAACCACCTAGGCAAGCTACCCACCCATTCCAAGCTAAACGTGCTTTGCCAGAAAGACTAGACACAATATATCACATCTACCAGGCATGATAAACTGCAACTTTGAAAGAAATTCAGTCCATTCAAATGGCACTGTTGCTGTTCCAAACATCTGCAGAATGACTCTTTGAGAATTTTTTCCAAAGCCAATTTTACCAGCCAAACAAGCAAACAAATAAACAATTCACTAATTCAAGCTAAGCCTTTGATTTGACTCCAAAATGGTGTTCCCCAGCATAACTTCCCACCTTATTCACAAGACTTGGCTGTGAAAGTGTTTAGGAAAGTTCCAAAAATGAACACTATCCTCAAAGGACCAAGATTTGCTAACATCAAAGATGTTCTGAAAAGAAAAAAATTACACCAGAAGGTCATTCCAAAAAAGGAGATCCAAGAGTGTTTCAAACAATGGTAAATCACTCCAGTGAGTTTCTAGTTCCCCTAGAGAGACTAATTGTGAGGCAGATGTGCTCATTTCTCTGTATTGAGAAGCAGAAGACTCTGGCAGGAAAGACTTGGGTATTGGAGACAGACTGACCTGAGTTAGATTCCAGCTCCATCACCCACCTGCTGGGGGGAGCTCGAGTCAGTCATGTATCTTCTCTGTTTTCTCTTCCATAAAATAAAGATAATATCTTGGGTGACCGTTTAATTTATTGTCCATCCAGGGCACTCTGGAAAGTGAAACAGGGCTCTTTTAATATTTGCACCAGGACAACAGGCAAACCAGGATGCCTAGTCATCCTAATAGCCAACTCCTTTCAGGGTTTTTGTGAGAATGAAGTAATATAAGAGATGCACAGAGTGTGCTTAAATGAAAGCCCAATAAAAGTTACAACGGGTTTAAAAAAAAAAATCCATTGACTTGCTGGTGAGGCCTGTTTGCTCCAACAGGTCTTGGTTTCAAAGGCCTTTTATTTACAACTCTGCAGGTCTGGCCCCTTGCCAGGTCCACTGTGATAAATGGGTGTGTGTTTTCCACTGACTGCTTGGCAGGGCTGCTGACACGGCCTTTCTGCCCGCCATCTGTAGAGCATCACCAGCGAGTGGCAGGCTTCCCTGTGAGCCCAACCAGGGAGGTGGCAGCACAAGGCCCGTTGATCATTTGCTCTGCACGCAAGAGCTGACCAGACAGTGCAGTTTCGAGGGTTGTAACGGGCTCAACGTGGACGCTTGCGCTTGAACGGTTGAACTTTCTCAAGAAAAGTCAATTAAGTCCAAGTGCATCTGCACATCCAACAGTATACAGTAGGCACTCACACTTCTCCATTTCACCCTGGGATGACAGAAATTTCTTTGGAGAAAAAGGTTGTTAATAATCCAAGTCCTATATAAGCTGTTATACTCTTTAAGGTTAGTACCTACTTCGGGAACAAATATATCTGATTATCTTAACAGGAAGTCAGGGTTCTCTGAAGAGCTCCAGCCACGTTTAGTCTTCTTTCGGCTCCTGAGACCTCCCTGAACAAACTGCAGTCATAATAACACCAATGAAAACAGCATCCTGTAAAGATGAGGGGCACAGACTCAGGTCACGGTCTGCCTGGATTTGTAACCTGCCACTTATTAGCTATGTGAGCTTGGGAAGTACCTGAACCTCCTGGTGCCTCAGTTTCCTCATCTGTTAAATGGCAATAATAAGAGGAGCTAATTTTTGAGCAACTGAGTTAAGTGAGCCGCTGGTAAGTAGTAAGCCCTATGCAGATTTTGTTAAATTTTGTGGGTTTTTTATAATAAAACAGCAACAGCATCACAATAATATAAGCTCCCGTCTCCTAGGTCCTTACTATGAACTAAGTATTTCAAAGGCTCCGGCCGCTTTTTCCTGACATCATGCCAACTCCAATTCTCACACACCAGCTGGGAGTCCTACAATTCAGTTCAATTCCAGCACTAACTAACCGGAGACTGCCCCCCACTTCACACACCAGCCACAAATGGGGTCCCCAGACTACCCTCCCTTGTGCCCAGCTGACTACAACTTCAGGGGTTCCCAGGACCCCTCCTTAGGTTTAGTCATTTGTTAGAATAACTCACAGAACTCAAGAAAGCGCTGTACTTATTGTTACAGTTTATTATAAAGGAAACAAATGAACAGTCAGGGGACGAGGCACACAGGGAGCGGTCAGAAAGGGTCCCGAGTGTAGGCGCCTCTGACCCCGTGGAGCTGGGGTGTACCACCCTCCTGGCACTTCAACGTGTCAACTTGGAAGCTCCCTCAACCTTCATCGTTCCACGTGTTTTCATCAAGTTTCATTACGCAAACACAATTCATTAAATCATTGGCCATTAGTAACTGAACTCAGTCTTCAACCCCTCTCCCTTCCCTGCAGGTGGGGGGGGGGTGCTGAAAGTCCCCCCTCTAATCGTTTGCCTGGTTTTCTGGCAACCAGCTCCCTAGGAAACCTATCATGAGTCACCTCATTAGCATACAAGGCACGTTCCTCTCCTAAGGAAATTCCAAGCGTTCTAGGAGCTCCATGCCAGGAACTCGGGTTTTATACAAGTTCTTTGAGCGTGTTATCTCATTATTATTATTCCTTTCGGAGGATGAGAAAACTGAGATTCTGAAAGGTTGAGTTACCTGCCCCAGGTCACACGGCTGTAGGTGACAGAGCTGGGAATGGCCCCGCGTCTGTCCAACCTTAGGTCCTTTTGTTCTTTCCTCTACACCAGACACATGGCCCAAAGTCCAGCAGTCAGAGAAGGATGTGTCCAAAGGAAGCAGGCTGTCTCTCACTCTGATGTCCCGAATTCATCCCTGTGGACTCACAGCTTGTCACCACGGAGGAGGAGAGCTGTCACTACAACTGAAAGAGCTGATTCACTCTGGGAACCCTTTGGGGGGACAGCAAGATGGTGGTGGTCCCCTGTCAGGTGCTGAGTTTGATGCAAAAAGAGGAAAGCAGCTTCCTCCTCACTTCACAGAAGTACAGCACCCAATTTGGAAAGCAAGCAAGCCCCCAGGCCTGGCTGCAGACAAAGAAAGAGCCAGCACCGCTGGGCCTGGCAAAGACCACAGGCCCTCATGGACGTGCTGAAACCGAGCAGGACCCTGTGGGGCTCCTGGGCATGGAAGCCTTTCAGTGTCCCCCATTTCTTGTTTGGAGGGAGCAGAGTCCAGCCTCCATGACCTTCCCTGAGTTCTAAAGGGCAGATCCGAACAGTTGCTAATCAGGGAAGGGAGGGGAAGCAGAGACAAGACAGGAGCAGCCAAGAAACAACAGTGCAGCCTTGGGGCAGGGTCCTGGTTCCACCTCAAGGGATACACATAACAATATCTTTGAGCTCTTTTACAGAACTAAAACCCCCAACAAATGGCAGATGTTAGCATTCTTCATTCCAGAGAAGCTCACTGGTTTGATAACCTTGAAGAGCTCGTCGGGAGACCACCTGAAGGCAGACTGAAGGCGGGCAGCCCCTGCACACACCCTGATCCTTACCAGCAACCCCACCCTTGAACCGCTGCTATAAAACTCCTCACCAAATCCTCCCGGGTTGGGACCCACAGATTTTCAGGGCACGAGCTCACTGTATCCCCCTTTGCCTGGCAAAGCAACAGAGCTACTCTCTTCTATTAATACTTCACCCAAAACTCTGTCTCCGAGATTCAATTCGGCACCAGCGCACAAAGGCTGAGCTTTCGGCATGCAAGTCAGCAACCACAGCAGAAGACGGAAGAAAGAGAAAGTTCCAGAAGTCCCTGACCACACAAGTGACTGAATGGATTTGTTCACGGGTGCATGAAAATTCCTGGCCAAGACCCTGCAAGATGCCTGCGGGTTACTCTGAAGGAACACGCACTGCGTGTGCAAAGACAGACAGCTGCCAGGCCAGTTAGGGCTCCACTCGGTCCCACAGGCACATAGATGTTAGGCTAAGATAAAATCCAACCTCAGATTCGATTTCAGAAAGACAACATTTGACGCATTCTTCTCTTATTTCTGTAAAATTTAAGAGCCAACTGATACGTGAGTAATGCAATTTTTTTTTTTGCATTCAAGTTAAGCCCTCCAAAAATGTGTCTTATTAAACCCAGACAACTGGTCTGTACGTAGAGATAGCATCTGATGGGGGGATGTGAACGACCAAGATCCATTTTAATTACAGTAGGACCACAAGCGGACTTTCCCAGTTCACCGTCACACCTGCCATGAAAGTCTTCATCCAGGTAAACCTGACCATTTTCACACTGAAACCCATAATAATGATAATAAAAATGCCGCTCCAGATGAAACAATGGAACAATGAGAGGTTTATTAGTGCTCCCTCTGACATCCAAACTGGAAAGTCCGCCTATGCTGACAGATCAATTAGGGACAAAAAAGAGCTGCTCATTTAACAGAATCCGTTTTGGAGTGTCAGCACATCAGAAGGGGGCTAAAAAAAAAAAAAAAAAGTCACCTGGGGGAATATGTGAGGATTGTGAATGTAAACACTGTTGATGGTTTTCTCAGGTTCAATTTTATCTTGACTTAGCAGCCACCTTCATTAAGCAAACATTTTTCAGTTCAATTGCACTTTGAGTGAAGCCAGCTGCCATCATCAGGCAAACGTTAGACTTGGGACACGTGTCCATACAAAACTGATTTGCTCTATTGACTGCCACACCGACAGAACAAACTCTGGACCAGCTGAGTCTATCAGAATCAGCTTCTTTTATCCTCACCTCGCCACCCCCTCCCCTCAAATCCCCTGTCCGTCAGAGAAAACTGTCAGTTCCATACGGGTCTCTCTCCTTCTCTCCAAGGGCTGTTATGGCCCCGAAATGCAGGACCTCACACCCCTTTGCCTCAGAAGAGGGCTCTAACTCCAGCTGGCTCAGTCATCTTGCTTCAGGGGACAAACCTGATACATCAGACACTCTCCTGGCTACTGAACAGTGTAAACTTACAGCTGTCTCACGAACTAGTTCAGGGTCAAACACTCCTAGTCTCTGAACTGCAATCCTGTGTTGCCTTTGCTCCTATTCCTCTAAGATTATCCCAGAACTATTGTGCAAAGGAAAAATCCTACACAGAAGCTGGCATCTTGCTTCGTGCTTTCCATCCCAACCCCCAAATCCAGAGTTTTGCAATCAAGACTTAAGAGATCTCCTAGACACTGAGGTTAGTGCCGATGACGATGTTCGCTGTGGGCAACGAGCAGAGTGGATTCTGTTCAGGGCAGACTTCCCTAGCTATGGGTCTGGACCCCAAGGAAAACTCCTCACAGCTGTTGGCTGATCTTCATGCTACAGAGGGACCAGACCTGTAGTGTTGGCCTGTGGAAGTCTGACCCCCAGACACTTAAAGGGAATTTCTGTTAACTCTGTAAGGATCTTTGTCAACTGAAGGTGGCTACAAATTCTTTGCCACTCCTTTCATCAAGAGGTGGGTCCACTACCTTGAGGGCATCATGCTGAGTGAGATAAGTCAGACAGAGAGAGATAGATACTGTATGACCTCACTTATATACAGAATCTTAAAAAAAACCAAAATGAACCCCAAAAACAAACAAAAAAGATACATGCACTCCAATGTTCACAGCAGCACTATTTACAATAGCCAAGACATGGAAGCAACCTAAGTGTCCATCGACAAATGGATGGATAAAGAAGATGTGGTACATATACACAATGGAATATGACTCAGCCATAAAAAAGAATGAAACAATGTCATTTGCAGCAACATGGATGGACCCAGAGATGATCAAACTAAGTGAAGTAAGTCAGGTAGAGAAAGACAAATATCATATGATATCGCTTATACGTGGAATCTGAAAAAAAAACGATACAAGTGAAATTATTTGCAAAACAGAAACAGACTCACAGACATAGAAAACAAACCTATGGTTACCAAAGCGGGGTGGGGGGTATTAGGAGGTTGGAATTAACATATACACACTATTATATACAAAATAGATAAACAACAAGGACCTAATGTATAGAACAGGGAACTATATTCAATATCTTGTAATAACCTACAATGGAAAAGAATCTGAAAAAGAATCTGAATCACTATGCTATACACCTGAAACTAACACAACACTGTATATCAACTATACTTCATTTAAAACAAACAAACAAACAAACTCGTAGAAACAGATCAGATTGGTGGTTGCCAGAGGCCGGGGGTGGGGGTGGGTGAAATGAATGAAAGGGGTCAAGAGGTACAAACTTCCAGTTACAAAATAAACGAGTCCTAGGGAGGTAATGCACAGCATTACATAGCTCACTACAGTTAATAATACTGGATGGAATATATGAAAGTTGCCAAGAGAGTAGATCTTAAAAGTTCTCAACACAAGAAAAAAAAATTGTAACTATGTGTGATAACAGATGTTAACTAAACACTGTGGCGAGTGTTTCACAATATATACATGTATCAAATCATTATGCTGTACACCTGAAACTAGTAAAATGTTATATGTCACTTACAGCTCAAATAAAAAATAATTAAGAAGTGGGATCCATTTATTCTCCCTGTAAAGAAAAAGACTGGGGCTTCCCTGGTGGCGCAGTGGTTGAGAATCTGCCTGCAAATGCAGGGGACACGGGTTCAAGCCCTGGTCTGGGAAGATCCCACATGCCGCGGAGCAACTGGGCCCGTGAGCCACAACTACTGAGCCTGCGCTTCTGGAGCCTGTGCTCCGCAACAAGAGAGGCCGTGATACTGAGAGGCCCGCGCATCGCGATGAAGAGTGGCCCCCAATAAACTCAAAATGGATTAAAGACCTAAGTGTAAGGGCAGACACTATCAAACTCTTAGAGGAAAACATAGGCAGAACACTCTATGACATACATCACAGCAAGATTCTTTCTGACCCAGCTCCCAGAGAAATGGAAATAAGAACACAAATAAACAAATGGGACCTAATGAAACTGAAAAGCTTTTGCACAGCAAAGGAAACCATAAACAAGACCAAAAGACAACCCTCAGAATGGGAGAAAATATTTGCAAATGAAGCAACTGACAAAGGATTAATCTCCAAGATTTACAAGCAGCTCATGCAGCTCAATAACAAAAAAACAAACAACCCAATCCAAAAATGGGCAGAAGATCTAAATAGACATTTCTCCAAAGAAGATATACAGATGGCCTACAGACACATGAAAGAATGCTCAACATCATTAATCATTAGAGAAATGCAAATCAAAACTACAATGAGATATCATCTCACACCAGTCAGAATGGCCATCATCAAAAAATCTAGAAACAATAAATGCTGGAGAGGGTGTGGAGGAAAGGGAACACTCTTGCACTGTTGGTGGGAATGTAAATTGATACAGCCACTATGGAGAACAGTATGGAGGTTCCTTAAAAAACTACAAATAGAACTACCATACGACCCAGCAATCCCACTACTGGGCATATACCCTGAGAAAACCATAGGTCAAAAAGAGTCATGTACCAAAATGTTCATTGCAGCTCTATTTACAATAGCCAGGACATGGAAGCAACCTAAATGTCCATCGACAGATGAATGGATAAAGAAGATGTGGCACATATATACAATGGAATATTACTCAGCCATAAAAAGAAATGAAATGGAGGTATTTGTAATGAGGTGGATGGAGTTAGAGTCTGTCATACAGAGTGAAGTAAGTCAGAAAGAGAAAAACAAATACAGTATGCTAACACATATATATGGAATCTAAGGGAAAAAAAAAAAAAAAAAAAGGCCATGAAGAACCTAGTGGCAAGACGGGAATAAAGACACAGACCTACTAGAGAATGGACTTGAGGATATGGGGAGGGGGTGGGGTGAGATGTGACAGGGTAAGAGAGTGTCATGGACATATATACACTACCAAATGTAAAATAGATAGCTAGTGGGAAGCAGCTGCATAGCACAGGGAGATCAGCTCGGTGCTTTGTGACCACCTAGAGGGGTGGGATGGGGAGGGTGGGAGGGAGGGAGATGCAAGAGGGAAGAGAAATGGGAACATATTGTATATGTATAACAGATTCACTTTGTTATAAAGCAGATGCTAACACACTATTGTAAGGCAATTATACTTCAATAAAGATGTTTGAAAAAAAAAAAAAGAGTGGCCCCCACTTGCCACAACTGGAGAAAGCCCTCGCACAGAAACGAAGACCCAACACAGCCATAAATAAATAAATAAATAAAAATTAAAAAAAGAAGAAGACTGGCAGCTTCTACCTTGATCTCTTGGAAGCCAAGAGCCAAGTAAGAAGCACGAATACTCTGATTCCATCCTGCTCCATATGGAGGGGCTCTGAGGATGAGACACCACGTAGGAGAGAGAGGCCAGGCAGCATCACGGTGACGACGTGTGAGTTAGTAAAGAACCATCTGGAAGGCAGGTCCTCCAGCCTCAGCTGCCTTCACTGATGCCAGGTGGATCAAAACAAACCTCCTGCTGAGCCTTTCCCAAGTTCCTAACACCCACAAAACTGTCAGCAAAATACACAGGTCACTGAAAACGATTAAGGTTGGGGACAGTTCGTTATGCACTAATAGATCATTGGAATAGAATTCATTTACCGAAGATGCTTATCTTGATCATGGCAAGCATTTTCCCACATCAGGGCCTTTACAATATTTTTTTTTTTTTTCCTTCTGCCTGGGATGCTGTTCTTCTAATTGCTTCTGCCTGGGATGTCTGTCTGACCAGGTCCTTCTAAGCGCTCAGGCTGTACATCAAACACCTCCAGCTTAGAAAGGCCTTCCCTGACCACCCTTTCTGAAGTGTGTGCTCCCAACACACACAATCCGAGTCTCCCTTTATCCCAACACACAGCTGAAACACCTTCCTTGGCTCATTTTTTTACTAGTTAATAATGGGTGTCCCCATTCCTTAAGAATATGGAGCTTTGTCTTCTCTGTTCATGGCCATGATTTCAATCACCCAGAACGGTGCGTGGCACATATTAGGTACTCAAGAAATATTTGCCGACCAAACATTCCTTTAAAAAAAAAAAAAAAATTGAAGAATATGTATATCACCAGAATACTTGAGGAAACAAAATGGACCTCCAAGAGGAAAAAGTTGTAAATTGTGATAAAGTTACATTGTAATAAAGCAAATAAAAGCTTTTATCCCTCACTTAACCCGGTTCTTGTGGTTCTTGTGTTTCCAAATTAAGAATCTAAAGGAATGTTTTAAAATTTTCCGTCCTGATTCTCCAGAGTAAGACGCTGGGCATTAAAATATCATTTACAACAGACATTACTCCATTATCGAGCAATGCTTCCCTCTTAAATGCAACCCATTTTTCTCACCTCAAGATTTCAATTTAATATGTACACGAAGGTGCAATTTTGTTAAGCGAAAACCGTGAATTCAAAGGTATTGCCACAGTGCCACCTGGTGGTGAATGCTGATTTTGCACATTTTTCTCCTGACGCAGCGTGGGAATAAGGAGGAAAGGGAATCTTGCACCTCAGATTACAAAGTGTGTGACATATGCGATCTTATTCGAGATGCAATGGTTTGACATGGGTAATATTATTCCCGTGTCATGGAGGCTGAGAGAAGGGAAAGGACAAACATTTATTGATACCTAATACAGACTGTGTTAGGTAAGGCCTTTTGAATCATTTTTCTCGTTTAATACTTGAAATAATCTCAGGATATTGATACTACCCTCATGTAAATAAGCAGACTTGCGCATGCGCACCGTGATGTTCAGTGTCTCGTCAGACATCTAGTCAATGGAGGTTTGGATCCAGGAATGCTGGCCTCTGAGCCTGTTTCCACTCTATTGTACAGCAGCGCTAAACAGCTTCACCAAGTTTGCCAGGCCGGTAAATGTTAGAGACAAAACCAAAGCCCCAGACTTCTGGCTCCAAAGTTAACTCATTCTATAAACATTTATTGAGTGCCTACTCTATGCCAAGAGATTGTGCTGGATGCTGGGACATCCCAGTGACCCGTATCTATCACTGTGTTCTTTCTACAGCCCCAGAAAGCCAGTCATTGCCTTTTCTTTCAAAATGTGACCAATACATCAAAATCCAGCAGGCTCTAGTCAACTCTGGATAATACTTTCATCCACTCATTCATTCATCCAACAAAGAGTCATCAAACTAAATTTCATTGTGGGCAAAAGCAGTAGTCGTCCCTGCCATCACGGAGCTTATAGCACAGTTGGGGAGACAGATATTCATCAAATAATCACAATAAAATGTAAAATACCCATCGTGGCAGAGTTGTGGGTAGGAGAGATGTGGTACATAAGGGCATATAATAGGGAGAGTTGACAGTTCAGATCATCAGGAAGTCATGAGGAAGCCAACAGGATAAGTAGGAGTTATGGAGGCAAAGAGGAGAGGAAAGAATTCCAGGCGGAGGAACCTGCATGTGCAAAGGGCCTGAGGTACTTGACAGATATGTATCATCCTAAATACAAAAATCCATTCCACCAGGCTTCTGCCTTACATCAGAAAACAGAAGTACATTCTAAGGACCTCAGATGCACTCAGAAAACCTAAGAAAATTGAAACAATCCCAAGATGCCCATTTTGCAACTATCAACTAATTAGAAGAGCCTCAAATTTGTGTACTACTTTCAATTTCCAAAACACTTTTACACCCATATTATGTTTACTCTTTCCCAAAGGGAAACGTATGGTTATTCTTGCACACACAGAGGAGAGGGAGGCCCAGAAAAGCCAAATGAGCTGTCCACATTAGCCAGTAGCCCTCACAAAACTTCACAATCCCAATCCAATTATGTTTTCACCACACTTCCTGGTGTTAAATTACAGTGTAACTTATTCCATGGTCACTGCTAATTTACCACGCTGCAATCTGAGAGTAACCATTTGACAACTAAATCAAAATTAATTCTGATTTTCACATTATTAATGTTCTTAGCTTTCTAGACAACAATTCTGCTACACGTAATTCATTGATCAGCAGTACTTCGGTTAATATTCTGGTCTAAAAAACAGATACCAGTCTCACGTTTTCTTGGCTATCTGATCAACACTCAGCTGGGGGATTTAATCAACCGATCGATTTCAAACTAGTTTAGTTAATTTTTTCCACCGAATTGCTCAATTCTTTAATGGAATTTTAGCAAATTGATCATAAGAGTCGGGAAGATATAACAGGATAAATCAATTAACTTTAAACTTAGTATGAGAGTGGGATAGGAAGGAATAAAAGCTGTCATTTGATAAAATAGATAAAATTCAAACCCGTGGTAAACTGCATTCACCAAAATAGCTACCAGAAAAAAGCAAACCCTGTCATTCATTTATTCGTGCATGCACACATGCATTCATACCTTCTTTCAGTCATTATCATTAATTTTGTATCTACTAAGAGCCAGACCTGGGCCAAGTAGAATGGTACAGAAATGATTAAGAGGAGGGTACAATACAAGAGTATGCTAACTACCAACTTATTGCCTTTCAGCTCCAAATCCATCTTTCACTGCCAGCTCGGTGAAAATATCTTTCGAAGATGACAAGATGCTACATTTTGTCAGTAGAGGGCGCTGGAGAAACACTGCAAGAAGAAGAGGTTTCTCTTTCCACTCCTACGCTTTTCCATTTGCTGCTTCTGGTTTCTACCAAGAGCTGTTGCCAGCAGTGTTGGCGGGGGGAGGGGGGGGGGTGGGCGGGGGGGGGGGACAGCTGGTGACGCTCATCCCCATCAAGTTTCAGTGACATCCCCAGGATGGATCTCCAGTGAGTCACAGGCACCCAGCAGGCAGCTCCCAGCCTCAGCCCACCTGCACCCAGAAGGGGTTTCTCCTGCTTACTGGTCTCTGCCTCTCCTGTTGTTTCCTGCTTGCCCTGCAACTGCAGACACCCACCCACACCCACCCCCGCCCAGAGAACATCCCCGCACAGTGGCTTCAGGGTTGAAGTTCAACCCAGTCTGAATCGCCCCCTTGGGAAGGGGGTCCACCTTCTCATTATGTCCCTTCCTTCAGACTCTCCCTTGGCCCTATGGTATTCTTTGGGGTTCTCTTTACTCCTCTCTCGATAATCTCTGATATAGGCAATAATCCTTTTACCAGTGGTGATCAAGCAGGGGTCACTTTCAGACCAAGGGACAGTGGTGATTGTCTAGACATGTTTTCAGTTGTCACAACAGGGGAAGGAGGAAGCAGTGTTCCCGGCAGCCAGTGTGCAGAGGCCAGGGATGCCGCTAAACACCCTCAGGGCAAAAACATTCCCCTGAATTCAGAATTATCCAGCCCCAAATGTCAACAGTTGCTGAAGCTGAGCAACCCTGCTTCATGGTCAGCTTTTCTTGTTGAGATGACTGTGTGGGTTTTTTTCTCCTCCTGGACCGTGACTGATGCAGAGGTTGAGAAAGAAATGCAGGCAGATAAATTAAATCAGACCCTGGGAAGTTTCCTCACCAGGCTTTTGTCTTAGCAGCTCTGGCTTGTCTAAAGAACACTGCTATGTTTTTAATTGTATTGTTTGACCTCTTGTTGCTGATGGAGTGAGAAAAAACACAAGTGCTGGAGGATGAAAAGAGGAATCCTGGGAAATTTTTTTTTCCTTTAGCTTGGCACGGAATTTTCTTACTGATGAATGGGGAACACATACTCCACACACTCCAACTGCTATTCCCTGCCGAAAACAGATGGTGGGAACAGTGAATAAGGACGCCACGAGATGGCAGCTCAAGCGCTCATTAACAAAGAGAATTTAAACATGAAATACTAGAATATAAAACGTAACGCACAATCAACTCCTATTAGAGTGAGAAGGGCACTGAAAGACCACCAGTCCAAAGGTACCCAAATCAGGAGGAAAATCAGAGACATCTGGAGATTTTCTGAAGAATACAGCTTCTGGGGCCCCAGCCCATAATAATTAAATCAGAGTCTCTAGGAGGTAAGAGAGTCTAATGTTTTTATTTTAAACAGAGCCACTGCTGGCCTATACGGCACCTTTATGAAAAACAGAAAACCCATTGTTCTCTGCACCAGGTACATGACTTGGCAGGTAGAGAATCTGGGTGTTACTCCCCTCCCATCCTCTCAGGCAAGTTCACTTGTGCAGTGCACAACCTGCACAACTCTACATGCGAGCCCTGATTTGCAAAACGAAGAAACTGAGGCCCACAGGATTCATTCTTTTGCTAATGTATTCTCTGGCCCATTCATTCATTCAACCATTGAGCACTTGATACAGGCCAAACTCTGTGGGAATAAGATGAATAAGACATGGCCTCCACCCTCAGGGAATGTACAGTCCATCTGGAAAATAACTTGAACAAAATGCTTTTGTTTATGTTATTGCATCTGATCAACCAACAAACATAGAGAGGTAGGGAGTAGTATTATTATCCCCGTTGGACAGGTTGAGAAACAGAGGGTGTGAGACGTGCAAAATCACACACAAAATCTGGTCCTGAGATGGAATCAGAACCCAGACCCTCAAATCTCAGGGGACTTCTTGTCCCTTAATTCAATGTTGCCTGCTCTAGGAAGCCACGGTGTTGCCCCAGATCCCAGCCTCGCACACAGCCTATCCCCCAAAGGCGGGCTGTCAGGAGTCATCTTCTTCCCTAGTCTCACATCCTTGGGTTTTCTCCCTGACGAGGGAGACGTGTCTGTCAGATAGACATCCATGCACACGGATGCCCTCTCAGTTCCAATGACTGGATCTGAGAATGAATGAGAAATTGCAGGGGAAGGCAGGACCATGTGAAGGTAGTAAATGGATCTCCTGTTCCTGGAAAACGTACCCAGGGTTCATCTCTCCTCTAACAATTAAGTTTTTTCTTCACAGCGCTAATCACTAGATGACACTAATGCTTAACTCTGGATTTGCTTCTGCCATACAAACGTCAGTGCTTGGAGGGTTGGGATTTGCCTGTCTTGTTCGGTTGCATCTCCCAGAAGGAGGACAGTATCTGGCTCATAGAAAACACTGGCTGAATAAATGCACGAAGGAAGGAAGGAAGGAATACATTTTATAGAGCTCATGAAGCCGGGCCAACCAAGCCTTTAGGAGAAAAGCCAAAAGCAATGTGACTCTGTAATTTCAACAAGAAGCCATAAAACCCTCTATCTTTAATAATGCAGTGTCTTCTTTGTCAGGAAACTTGAGTATTTCCTTTCCAAACCCGTACGTTTATAGCTAAGACATTTTTTGCTTCACTGTCAGTAAAGGAATTTTCTTCAAGTGGCACTAGCCAGTTTATGGTCTCTTTCTTTTTATGTGAACAGTTTAAAAAAAAATCCATGTCGTCATCTTGTGCCACTCCAACGGTCCAGGATAAACCATCCAAATCAAATGTGGACAGCATGAACGCCATGCTAGTGATGCATCACAGAGCCACAAAACACTAGAGGTGGGACAAGCCTTACAGAGTACGTGTGTCAGTCTCATATTCTTCAGGATGCAAGGAACTGCAGCCCGGACTGGTTCAAGGAATTACTGAAAACCACACGGCAAGGTGGTGTCAGGGCTGGGACCAGATCACAGCTGTCACTGATGGTTCATTTCTTCTGTTAAGGTGATCAGATCAACTACACTTCAATAAAATTTTTTAAAAGATAAAAATAGTTTAAAATAAATAAATAAAATTTGTAAAAAGATGATTAGAAATAGAATCACAGCATCAGGCATCTGTGACACCAACCTGCACTTTCATGGAGCAATGAGAAAAGAAAAATGTGGCTCTAATTCAGCTGCCCTATCTTCCATCTCTAGTCTCACTACTCAGTTCTGGGATGAATGGGTGTGACTTGAAGCTGAATGCGTCAGGTAGATTTTGTGGCCTAAAAAAATGCAAACTCAAAGCCTAGTGGCTTAAAGAAGTGACCATATATATAGCACATGGCTCTATGGGTTGGCAACTTGGGCTGGGCTCAGCTGGAAGATTCTTCTGGCCTCAGTTCACTCATGAATCAGCCATCAGTGGCTGGTTATAGGAAGCCCTGTTTCTATAGGGGCTTCTTCCAGAGGGCAGCTGGTATATCTGCTGGGGTGATCACAGAGATCACAGAGATCAGGTCACATGTCTGTCATCCCCTGGCAAACTAGCTGCACTTGTCAACACGGCAGTGGCAGGGTTGTGAGAAAGAGAAAAAGCCTGTGGGGCCTCTTGAGGCCTAGGCTGGAGCTGGCATGCCCTTCCTCCCAGTATTCTACTGGTATGTCAGACCACAGGCAGCCTACCTTCAGGGGCAAAGAAAAGACTCCACCTCTTTATGGGTGGAGCTTAAAGTCACATTGCAAAGGCATGGGAACAAGGCAGGAATGAACTGGGGACCACTTTTGCAATCTCCCATGTCAATCAACAAGGTGAAACACCCCTCCCCCGCTACCCTAGAGTCTGGCACACCTGCTTTACAGGAATCGCCCAGCCAATCAGGACATTCATGCACATCTTTATTGGGTATGAGCTCACATCACTATTAAGAGATAGTAAGAGGACACGATATTTGAAATGGAGAAAGTCACCAACCCCTTCGGGGAAGTTGGGTGCACAGAGCTACCTTAAATAGTTACGTTACACACAGGAAGTTTACTTAAACAGTAGTTAAGTGTGTGGATCCTGGAGACACCAGCCTGGGTTTGAACCTCAGGGTGACCATTTACCAGCTGTGCGGACAAATTACTGAACCTCTCCAGACGTCAGTTTCCCTGTCTGCAAAATGGGATGACCATCACCATATGGTTTCACAAGCCTGGAGTGAAGATTAGGTGGAATAATGCACAGGCCTCACACACAGGAGGCATAATAAACACTGCTGACCATCAGCTTTTCTATGATCATAATAAAAGAAGGAGAGACAAACTTTCTCTCCTGCACCCCTGGCATTTTTGTCTTCTGGGTCCAGGCAGAATTTGGTGCCTTGTAGCTCTATCATCCACAAAGGGGAGAGGCCTCAGGGCAGCAGGAGAGGGCAGTGGCCCAGCCCAGGAGAGCAGGCAGATACCCCAATACTAGAGGATGGAGGAGAAGACAGCACTGGCCTCTCTCCCGTGCTGCATCCTTAGAGGGGGCAGGACCACCCAAAAGGTATAATGAGTAGAGACAGGCTGTCCACCCTAAGCTCTATGGCATTCAGACCTACAGAAAAGGTCCCAGGAGAAACCAATCCCCGAGAGGCCTGGGGGACCACGACAGCCAGCAGCAAGACCAAAGAAGCCTTCACATGTCCTCTGGACCACGGGAATCCCATGGGCTCCTCACACAGCCTGGGGATGGGGAGGGGCTGCTCGAAACATAAACCAGTCTGAAGGTCTTGCCCTTTCTGACAAATGGGGGAAGGGTCAAGGCAGACTGATTTGGTTTAGAAACACAGAGAATGTGGATTGTTTCTGGCGTCGTCTTCTCCCCAGCTCCCCTCTCCCCCCCTCCCCCTCCCCCTCCCTCCTCCCTCCCTTCTTTTTCTTCTTGTGATATTGGCGCATGAGTCCATTTCACCCGCCCATAGAGCACAAGCTCAGCTAACAAACAAACGCCCCGGCTGGGGTGCCAGCTAAGGACCACGGCGAGGCTCCGAGGCATCTCTGGGCGTCTTCTACCAGGGCCACGGCCAGGCCACACCCAACACAGCAAGAGAAAGCCGAGGCCACACACCCACTGGTCCCGCTTCAGGGGGCAGCCCCCTCAGGCCACACGGGGACAGAAAGGCCTGGGAGGCAACTGAGAGGTCCCGTGCAAGACCTGTGTTTGGGGGTCAGGGAGTCCAAACCTCAGCTCTGCCCCTTGCCCACATGAGCCTCCACTCTGGGCTCAGGTTCCCCTTCGGTCCAGTGGAAACTGAACCTACCTCGAAGGACCACAGGGAGAACTAAATAAGAGAATTCATGTCAGGAAGTTGGCACATCTGGGCTTGTGATAAATCCCATGGGTCTCTAAGTAGACGTGAGTCCCGGTGCTGGTGTGAGCAGAGCTCCCTCCTCTGAGCCCCCTTCAGGAAACCAGACTCATCCCCATCACAACCTTCACCCCTTGGCTTGCAGACCCGCCTCCCCGACAAACTGCACTCGCATCCTGAGGCCTAGATATACTAGGTGCTCAGTAAGTGGTAAAAAAGTCAAGGAACAAGTGTTCATCTGTCAGTCCAGGATTTCAAGGTCATCGTCCACAAACAGAAAATGTTTTATTTTGGGATCATCCCCTCCAACTTCATAGGGTTGATGTGATGGTCGAAAGAGAGGACGTCCAGAATGAGTTTGGCACTGACCTTGGGGCCCTGGAATTTCCCAATAAATGGTAGCTAATATTATGAACTATTAATCATTCATTTTTAATATCATTATCAATATTGTTATGAATTAACATTGTCATTATTAATACTCACTGCCCCCTCCCTTTCACACCTCACCCCCACCCCTTTTGTGAACATTATTAACCTCACATCCTGGTGTTCAGGACATAAAGATGCACCTTAGGTACACAGAGGTCAAGTAAAATTGACCCTCAGCTTCTAATACCTTAGTTTTTTTATCTACAAAATAGAGATGATAAATGGTTGGAAGACTTAGTCATAAAGTATGGGAGTGCCCAGACAGCACTCCAAACACGTTCGCTCTCAGCATCCGGATGATCCTTTTCAATCACTGTGACTCATCCACCAGGTACCACTTGCCACGTCCCTGTGTTTCACTCACGGGCAAGCCCTCCTCTCCGGGCAGTGGCTCTGTGACTCCCTGTCCCACCTCGTTTTGCTTTTCCGTTATTAAAATAAGCTGGGCTCGGTCACCCGGTAGAACCCTAACGTCCCCCACAATCTCTCTGCAAGCCTGGCAGCGTCTGGGCCAGCCATGGGCACAAGTGGAGCAGGAAGAGAAGTGCCGAGATCGTGGGGTGTGATGGGGAGGTGGGGATGGCCAGCAGGGACCAGTTCCAGGAGTCCCAGAGCGAGCGGGGCTGGGAGCCACCTGGAAGGGTGTGTAACCAAAGAAAGGAAAACTGGTGCACTACCTTGGAAATAGCCATTCTCTGGAAAAGCGTCAGGCTGATCTGACTCCTCAATTTTGCCAGCAACATCTTTCTGGCCTGGGGGTAGTTTTCAAAGCCCTTGAAGGCATGTCTCAGCTTTCTTTTGCTGACTGGCTCCTAAGAGGACTTCACCCAATCTTCTCAACATCACCAGTGCAATTTTCCTGGACTCCAGCTCTGATTTTTGTTTTTCAGGCTTGAGTAGGAACTAATGTTTCCTCCCAGGCTTGCACCCATCAGCCCCTTGAGCCCCTCCCCGAAGTAGCTGGCTGCCACCCTGAAGGACCCATCGTCATCAAGAGCCCCCTGCCGAGCCGGAGCAGCTTTTCACAAGAACGAAATTAAGGCACTACATTCTGCTTCAAAATGAGAAAATTCTCATTAACAAAAAGCATACCCTATGTTTTAATTTTCATTCGTTAATTTGTTCTTGTTAATTGTTAAATAAAACGAGATGCAAAGGGTCACGGGATGCAGATTCCCCCCACCTTCTTTCACAACACCTAGTTATTCCACTTGGTATTAAAATCATAGCCTCTGCACTCAAGGTTACAAGGCCACAAAAACCCAACAGTCTAAGCTAACATGAGACATCGACATCTCCTAGCTTCAGTTCCTGGAGTTGCACGTTTATTTATGAGGGATAATTAAATATTTTCACAAACACATCATGCGTTCTATGTACAAGGCACCGCTCAAAACGCTTACAAGCACTAATTCCTGTAACCCCCGTAATAACCCTACGAAGTCAGTATTATTAGGATTAGTCACCTTTTGCAGATGATGAAAGCAAAGCACAGAGATGTCGAGTTACTGACCCAAGGTCACACAGCTGGTCAGTAGCAGAATAGGATTAAAACGCAGGCAGCCTGGCTGGCTACAACATTTGTGCGCGTCGCCACTGCACTATGCTGCAGATATTGTAACTAGAACTTTCCACTACACCTGGGAAAATGGGAATGGCCACCAGGTCAAATGGTGAAATCTACCATCTCAAGATACCGAGGTCTGAGCGACCCCTAGTGGCCACTCTGAGGTAGCACAACCTCAAAGTTGGGCTTAGCCTTGAACCTGGGGTTGACCCCTGTTCTTGATCTTGGCTGAGTGACTTCACCCCTCTAAGCCTCAGCTGCTGCTGCTGTGAGGATTAAAAGCGTAAAACTTGCAAAGCATTTAGAGCAGTGCCTGGTGCGACTGAAGAGTTCAATACATATTGGCCCCCGTCTTACTATCACCTTGCAGATGAGAACACTGAGACACGCAGGGGACTCTGCCAAAGCAGAGCCACACTCGTGCATCGGGGGCCAAATCAGATCCACGTGTCCAGCAGATTCTCCTAGAGCAGCTGTGGGTTCAGTTTACCACATGCCCTTCCTGCCCCACCAGCTGGGATACCCGCTTGCTCTAATGACACATCAGGGATCTTCCCTGAAGGCACCCCGGAAACCCATCAGAGAGGAAAGGGATTTGGAATTCCAGCCCCGGCCCACAAGCCCTACTCTGGCAGCTCCTTAGGAAAACAGTCTCCCCTCACACGCCAGTGTGCTGATGGGTGCTGGTTTATTTCAAGGTAGAGCTGCGGCCAGCGCCGTGACAGCTGGAGAAAGCAAATGGGAACCAACAAGGGAGAGATGGCCCCAAAGGCAAACAGACAGCCAGCGATCGATAGAACTAATCTGTCGGCAAGCCGGACACCAAACTCAAGTGGGTCTGCTGCCAGTCTGAAGCATTTATCTTGAAGGCTGAGATGCAGTGGGTGTGCCGAGAGAACAAGTTTGCATTTCAAAGATGTCTCGAGGAGAAGTGGTACCTGGCCTGCCAACAAGGTCTCTGAAGGTTTGTAACCCCTCAGCATCCAGCAAAACAATCACTTTATAAAGGCGGCTTAACTCTGTCAGAGGCTCAGCTGGGTGATGTGGGGCATTTTCTCACGCTTCCCCGCAGAAACCCTGCGAGCTTCTCCACCCACGTGTTTGAGGTCAGCGGATCACCCCAGCAGGAAATCAGATGGTAACCAGAAGCTGATCAGTCACCCTTCCCTCCCGGGTACATTTCTACAAGGCCAACTTACCCATTAGGCATAAGAGGCAATACTTTTAGGGGACCTTGAACATGGTTTCATTTTTTTTAAAGAAAAAATGAATTTTCAGAGTGAAGAAAATATTTCACTACAGGATGTTAATATGTTTGTCTTTATGCCAACATATTTTTTTTTTCCTTAACAGAGGAAGGGACCAGTGGCAGTGAAAGTGCCTGGTCCCATGACCTGGGTTAATCCAAAGGCCAAATGGACATAAAAAATGATGCTTAAAAGGACAAAGCTTTCACTGTGAAATGTTAAAGTGTCCCAGGAAGCAGCAAGCTGATGGAGAAACGGCCCTCGGCTACTCAGGGTCAGGGTCCCTGCTCCCAATTCCTTGGTTTCCCTGAGCTCGTCAACGCCCCCTGGTGCCACGTGGTGCCTGGGACTCAGGCCTCGGGACAGTGGGTGTCCAGCTTCAGTGAGCATCACAATTACCTGCGGAGCGGAGCTCGCTTAGAAAGCTCCCTCCTCCAAGAGACACTACTTAGACTGAACCATGAGTAAGTTCACAAATGGCCGTTTCATAAGGTTCAATCTAATAATTCGGCAGATCTGAGGTGGGACTGGGTAAAACGCTTTTCTATCAAGTGCGCCAAGTGATCCTGACGCAGAGGATCCTTGCACCCTTCTCTCTGGAGTCCGACAGACACGCCTGAGTTTGGTTTCCACTGTCATCTCTTACCAGCTCTGGCTTGCCCGAGTTACCAGGTGCAGCAAAGATTTTAATGGTCAAATGTCCGTGTGCTCCTCTACAAGGTCAGCAGTCTCCCCCACCTGTCTCTCCCTTGGCCTTCACCTTCAGGGCCCCCATCTTCCAGATGGCAAGGCCACAAGCTGGGAGAGGACCACCCGACCAACTTGCCGTCTTTGCTGTGTTAAACAATGGGGATTTCCAGGCTTCCTTGTGGCTGCTGCCTAGCCTGGCCCTTCTTAACTAACACAGTTAGTCTCTTCCCTGCACGCTGGGTACGGTGTGACTGTATCTGGAGAAAGGGCGTATAAGGACGTAATTAAGGAGGTAGAGGACACAGCCCTAATGTGTTAGGATCAATGCCTATAAGATACGCCAGGAGAGGGTTCCCCTGGTGGCTCAGTGGTTAAGAATCCACCTGCCAATGCAGGGGACACGGGTTTGATCCCTGGTCCAGGAAGATCCCACTTGCCGCTGAGCAGCTAAGCCCGTGCGCCACGACTACTGAGCCCGTGCTCCACAACAAGAGAAGCCAGCGCAATGAGAAGCCCACTCGCCACAACTAGAGAAAGCCCACTCGCAGCAACAAAGACCCACACAGTCAAAAATAAAATAAATAAATTTAGTTTAAAAAAAAAGAGACGCCAGGAGAAAGCTCACATTCTCTCTGTCCCTGCTGCACAAGGACACACAGCAGCCCTCACCAGGCACCGAATTCAGCTGATGCCTTGATCCAGATTTCCAGCCTCCACAACTGTGGGAAATATATGCCTGTTGTTTCAGTCACCCAGTCCAGGGCACTGTGATATGACAGCCTGAAAAGACCAAGGCTGGGGGACTGTCCTGGTGGGCTCAGTGTAACCACAAGTGAGAGAGGAGGTGGGAGGGTGACAGTCAGAGATGGAAGCAGAGGTCAGAGAGATGTGATTGCTGGCTTTGAGGGTGGAAGGGGGACCATCAGCCAAAGAATGGGGGCCGCTCCAGAAGCTCTAAAAGGCAAGGCTAGGAATTCTCTCCCAGAGCCCCCAGAAAGCATTGCAGCCCAGCCGACACCTTGATTTTAGCCCAGTCAGCCCCATTTTAGACTTCTGACTTCTAGGACTGTAAGATAATAAGTTTGGGTTGCTTTAAGCCATAACGTTTATGGTAATTTGCTATAACAGCCACAGGAAACTAGAGCAGGAACCAACCTGAAAGAGATCCCAGTGGCCAAAACTGGGAGCACTGGGACCAAAACAAATCCATAGCATAACCCTGGATTACAGCTCCAAGTGTAAGATAAATACCCGAGTTACACGCATCCACACTGATACAAGCGACTGGATGAATGAATAAATGGGAAGAAGAGATAAATCTCCATTTAAGGAATAATTTCAAATAACAGAAGTAGATATTTCAGACAACTGCATCACTTTGCTGTACACCTGAAACTAACACAACAGTGTCAATCAACGATACTCCAATATAAAATAAACATTTTTAAAAAAGAAGAAGTAGATGTTTCACCCTGCAGGCAGAGCTTGACCACGCGCCTCGGGTAAGCAGAGACTCCACCTACTGACTTGCACCCAGACTAGGGCTATGGGAAGTGGGAGGGGGCGGGGGGGCGGGGAACAGAGACCTAGCAAACCTAAACTCCACACGCTCAAGGGTGCCTCAGGAGGGGGGTCACTCTCGCTGCTGCCATGGGCCCCCGATCTCATCATGAGAAAGATCAGACCCAAATAGAGGGAAATCCGACAAAAGATCTGACTGGTACTCTTCAAAACCGTCAGAGTCATGAAAAGTAAGGAAAGACGAGAACCACAGCTCAGAGGAGACACACTGCTGAGTGCTGCATGGGGTCCTGGATGGGATCTAGAACAGAAGGGGGCACTGGCGTGGAAACTGACGACATGGGGATAAAGTCTGGAGCGTAATTAATAGGGGAGGAGTGGGGAGGGGAGGGAAGAGATGCAGAGGGGAGGGGAGGGGAGGGGAGAGATGTGGACGGGAGGGGAGGGGAGGGAAGAGATGCAGAGGGGAAATGTGATTACTTCTTACCAACCTGAGTTTGTGGTTACAATGCCCTACCAGCCACATAAACAACAAGGATGGGGTGAATATTATCATTTACTTCATAGTGCTAGTTAGAAACACTGACACACAGAGAGCCCCGTAGGCAAAGATATGTAAGCGTACAGTTACCTTTAGTCTACACCCGAGGGGCAGTTCACTAACACTGGAAATTCCCTAATCAGGAATCCACATCGAAGTGGTGGGGGGCAGTGTCTAGTGGACTCTCATCAGGGGTCGTCCAAACTCCAGAAACCGCCACCTCAAGCATTTCAAACCTCTCTAAATCTGCTCTAGAGGGTCATTAAATAGCAGATGAGGCGTTAGAAATCATTTTTCCCTGATTAAATGAGTGAAGTTCAGGGTACGTGTGAGGCTGGAAATACGATGATACAGACACTCCATGCTGGTCAGCACAGGACAAGCATCCGCTAAGCCGAATGGCGTCTCATGTCTGGGATCCCAGGGGTCCTGTCTCCCCTCCCACCTTTGTCTTCTGGCTTTCTCATCTGTCGCCTGATCTGATTAGAAAGCTTAGGTGCTGTCTCACTAATCCTTTCAGACAAAGGGCTTGTTGAAGCTTCTAAAAGCACCATGGGTCTGTTTCTGTTTTGTAAATAAGTTGATTTGTATCATCTTTTTACATTCTACATAGAAGTGATATCATATGACATTTGTCCTTCTCTGACTTATTTCACTTAGTATGATCATCCCTAGGTCCATCCATGTTACTGCGGGTGACACTGTTTCATTCCTTTTTATAGCTGAGTAATATTCCACTGTACATACGTACCACTTCTTCTTTATCCATTCATCTGTTGATGGACATCTAGGTTGCTTCCATGTCTTGGCTATTGTACGTAGTGCTGCAATGAACATTGGGGTGCATGTATCTTTTCGAATTATGGTTTCCTCCAGATGTATGCCCAGGAGAGGGACTGCTGGATCATATGGCAGCTCTGTGTTCAGTTTTGAGGAATCTCCGTACTACTCTCCGTAGTGGCTGCACCAATTTATATTCCCACCAACAGTGCAGGAGGGTTCCCTTTTCTCCACACCATCTCTAACATTTATTGTTTGCAGACTTTCTGACAATGGCAATTCTGACCGCTGTGAGGTGCAACCTCACTGTAGTTTTGATTTGCATTTCTCTAATAATTATCAATGTTGAGCATCTTTTCATGTGCTTTTTGGCCATGAACCTGTTTACAAAACAGAAACAGACTCACAGACTTTGAAAACAACTTATGGTTACCAAACGGGAAGGGGGGTGGGCGGTAAATCAGGAGGTTGGGATTAACATACACACACTACTGTACCTAAAATAGATAATTAACAAGGACCTACTGTATAGCACAGGGAACTCTACTCAATACTCTGTAATAGCCTACATGGATAAAGAATCTGACAAAGAATGGATATATGTATATGTATAACTGAACCACTTTGCTATACACCTGAAATTAACTAATTGTAAATCAACTATACCCCAATATAAAATGAAAATTAAATTTAAAAAATACAAAATAAAACAAAAGCACCGCAGGCGGCCAGTTCATGAGCCCACAGGACAGTGTGGGGCTGTTCCCGTGGCCACCTGCTCAGGAACAGGTGCACGTGTGGCAGAGCTCAGCGGGGACAGGATACACCACCCAGAGGCGAGGCAGCGACGGGACACCTAGAGCCCACACTTGCCTCCAATACGTGGACGCTCCTGACAGTTGCCAAACAGAGCTGGACAGTCGCCAGAAAGAGCTGGTGGCCAAATCAGCATGTGCCCAAGTGGGGATGGGAGGGAGAAAGGAAGGAAGGAAGGGGGAGAGAGGCGAGAAAGGGAGCAAAGGTGGAGATGGGGGAAGGAAAGAGGAGGAGGGAGGGGACGCTGAGCAGGAGCCGGGCTTGGGATGAGAAGGGGACGAGGGACAGGAGCGGGTTAAGAAGGACGCTGACGCAGCTACGGCTGGCCCAGATGCTTGGCCAGCAAGTGAAAATGCGACCTGCTTGCTGAGCAGCTTTTGCTGCCCCTGTGGTCCCTTCCGCTACCACGAGCTGTCTGTTTCCCAGACGGAGCTGGCTGCAGGAGGAAAAATTCCAGCCTGTGACTAAATAAACACAGGCAGGAGAGCTGAGTGGGACCAATATGAACCGAGGTCCGGGGCAGAGAGGGAGACGGAGGCCCTGGCAACGGCACAAGGGGGTCCTGAGTCCCAGGGAGCGGAATAAAGTTAAGTGTTACACCAACCAGGGCCCCTTCCTGCCGCGGCAATTGGGCACCAGGGACCCTAATAGCAGAGAGGAGGCCAGCCACCTCTTTCCGGTTTCTCCAGGAAACAGCAGCTGGAGTCTCTCCTCCTCCAGGAAGCCATCCCTGAATGCCTCGTCCTTAATAATATTTTCCTCCACCATTTGCCTTCTATGCTGCTGACAGATAACACTTTCAGGCACTGAGAACAGCACAGGGATTTGGAGACAATACGACAGTAAAATACGAATAACAACAGCGATAATTACAGGTGACCCAGTATGTGTGAAGCACTTACTCTGCGCCATGCTCCTCGACAAGCCCTGTACACATTGTCTCAGCCAATCTTCACAACACATGACACAGGGACTCTGAAAATCCCCATCTTAGTAGTGGGAAGATAAGGAAACTCAGGCACCAAGGAGCCAAGCATCTTTCCCAAGGTCACAACCAGTGGGTAAGGAAGCCAGGATTCAAACCCTGAACCTGACCCTAGCACTAGACACAGTAAAAAAGAAAGGCAAGGACACGGGCTACGTGTCAGTTAAATACAGGAACACACGTGGGCACAGGCGTACATGATGCCTCATTTAAGCGTGATAAGAATTCTGCCAAGCAGGTACTCTTGTCCCAATTTTACAGATAATAAAACTAAAGTACAAAGAACGTATTCACTGTTGTGATCATAAGAATCACTATCATTAGTCAAGTGTTTGCCATACGGCCAGTGTTGTACTAAATGCTCATATATATTAATTCAGTATATTTCACTGATTCTAACGTGCCATCACTGATAAGATGAATCATTAATTTAAAAGAAAAAATACTGCCAATTATAATAGTAAGACTTGTTATGGGTGGAATCGTGTGCTCCCCAAATTCCTATATTGAAATCCTAACCCCCCCGGACCTCAGAAGGTGACCTTATTTGGAAACAGGGTCACTGCAGATGGAATCAGTTAACATGAGGTCACAACGAAGTCCAGGGGGGCCCCTGATCCAATATGACTGGTGTCCACAGGAAAACACCACCGTGTGAGGAGACAGACGTGTACACAGGGAGAACACGGTGTGAAGATTGGACTTAACGCTGCTACAAGCCAAGGAACTAACAGGAGCTGGGAGAGCCACCTGGAACAGATCCGCCCTCCAGCCTCCAGAGGGAGGATGGCCTGCCAACACCTTGATCTAGGACTTCTACCCTCCTGAACAGGGAGAAAATACACTTCTGCGGTTTAAGCCGCTCAATTTGTTGCACTTTGTTGCAGCAGCCCTAACACACTAAGACAACACTGCTGCTTGGAAGATGCACTCGAATTATGAGATACTGAAATGTCAGTTGCCCAGTCATGAAATAAGGTAGTTCGGTCTTCAAAACAAACCCACAAGTTATCCCCAATTTACGGATGGAGAAATCCAGGTACTAAGTATCTTACCCAAGATTCGTGTTATGCATTGGTGGAGCCAGGACAGAATTCCCCATAGCTGCACGCACGCACACACACACCCCTCTAGATTTATACTTAGGTCCTCAAGTTTTAGACCACTTACAATTACTGACAAAGTTCCATCCCCAAAGAGGGAGGGCCATCTGCCCAAGGGGACTGTTCACTGACTATTCCTTTTCTAACCTCTGCGGCCAAAACCAAACCAAAGTTTGCTCGGTGCTCAGGCTGATGTGTGCCTGCAGCTCAGCCTCTTCATCGAGTCGTGGAGATTCTCCAGCCGTGCCCTGGTACACCTCTAACCACCACGCATCAGACGGGAATGGAGGCCTCCTCGAGGCACCCAGCAGGAATGCTGACCGAGGCCACGGCTCGCCCCCTCTGCACAACGAGTGGGACACAAAGTCCCCAGAAGGTTTCCGAAGTCCCCCAGGTGGCCTGGGGGACATCTGTGTCATGGTCTGGCAACCCTACTAAATTCTGGGCATGCCTTTTAGCCCCTTCATCATGTTCCCTATGTGCTTTTAGTTCTGAAAAGCATCTTGAGAAAAGGGCATTTTTAACACCGCTCAGAGATACTCCACTTTGGTGATACTCCATTTAACTAACACCCCTCAGAGATACTCCATTTAAGGACGAATAACTCCAGGACTTTTGTTAAGAATTCATGATAGGGATTTCCCTGGTGGCCCAGTGGGTAAGAATCCACGCTCCCAATGCAGGGGGCCTGGGTTCAAGCCCTGGTCAGGGAACTAGATCACACACACACATTGCAACTAAGACCTGGTACAGCCTAAATAAATAAATAATTTTTAAAAAATTAAAAAAAAAAAAAGAGTTCATGATGAAGTGCCAGGGCTCCACGCACACAAGGGGGTCAGAAACTGGCATTCACCAGTCTGCCCGCAGGAAGGTGGGCTGGCTCTGTTTGTTCCCTGCAGGATCCCTGGTCCCAGCCCAGAGCCTTGCACATAGCAAGCACGCAATAAACCTCACAGAATCAATGAAAGGGGAAAGTCTCAGTCTCAGAGGTTTTCCACAGTCCCCTTGCTGTGTCTAAAATTTTGTCATTATAAATTCATTCCTTTAGACTTAAATAAAAAGTCACCTAGTAAAATGCACAATTCCCAGGAAAAGACAAACCTTCAGCACTGAGGAGGTACCCTCTTAGCCAGGATCAAGTCAAACACCCTACAAGAAGACAGAGGGAAGAAAGAAAAATCAAGGGTGCAAGAAAACAGAAGCCTAAACAGAGAAGCAGGAGATGGAAACAGCCTTTATGGGGCACCTCCTACGTGATAGGGCCTCTCCAGGCAGCCTTCCTACATTTAAGGTGACCGACCATTTCCTGGACTGATTGAGTTTCTAGGATGCAGGACTTTCAGGGCTAAAATCAGGGAAGTCCCAGGCAAACAGGGGCAAGTCTGTCATCCCACTTTCATCATCTCCTTTAATCCTCACAGTGGTCCTATGAGGTAAACACTAGATGCCCCAATTAACAGATGAAGAAACTGAGGTTCAGAAAGGTAAGTCTCGCCTAAAACCATATAGAAAGTTGGTCGTTTGGGCCCTAATTTACAGAGGAAGAAACTGAGGCTCAGAAAGGTAAGTCTTGACTAAACTTATACAGAAAGTCAGCTGTCTGGGCAAAATTTAAATCAAGACTCCTCTGGTTTCAGAGACCAAGCTTACCCAGTCAGACCATGCCATGAAATCCAACTGACTTCATACTTTATTCAAAAATCTTTTCAGCCTCCAAATACTTCAAGGGCAGTGAAAAGCCCAGCTCGCCAACCTCTGAGAATTCCCTAAACCAGAATGGAGCCAGGTTCCGTGCCGGGCACGGTGCAAGTCTTAGATAAATACCTGTCGCGTGAATGAATGAAGAAGCAGTTGGGATACCTGGGTCCACCCCATCCCCCCCCAACTCCAACCCGCACAGTAACCTACTCTCTCGGGTCTCCGTTTCCCAGAGGTTTTCTGAGATGGAAGGACCTAGAGCCAGACCTTCAAAGGTGGTAGATTTTGACTGGGCAAGGAGGAGAGGGGAAGGAGGGTTCCGGGAGGGTGGAATGGCATGAACCAGGGCAGGGAGATGGGACTGGGGTGTGAGTCAACCAGATGGAGACTCCAGAAGACAGTCTGCGTCAGAGCAAAGGGTCCAGGTGACAGAAGGCTCTGGATGCCCAGGGGGATGGAGACAGAGGAAAGCAGTAGATGCTTACTTATGTTCACTTTTTCTCATTATTTTTCAATTTCTCTTTCTGTATGCTCTTCAATAAAAATAACACATTCCTGAAGTAGGGCACATAAATATCTAAGTACCATCCATGCACTGGGGCTTTTCAGGGTTTTTCACAGCTGGGGCATAGTCAAAAAAACCTGGAAATCACTACATTTAGCATAGGGGAGCTTAATTTTTTTTTTTTTTTAAGTAGGGAAATGAAGCAGTCCAAGTACCTACTATAACCTCCTATTCCCCCGGGCTTTACACTCCCCGAAAATACATTTTCCTTTCCCTCCAATTATCTAGTTACTTACTTTGCTATGTTGTCTTAAGTTGAACAAGTCATAGATTTGTGTCCATTCTGATTACTGGTGAAATACATATCAGCTGGGGGATAATCTGAAGACCAGTTCCAACTGGACGAAAATATTACCCATCTCAAGTGCCAAGGGAACTGACATTCTCTGTATTCATGACTCTTGTGTCTAAAACTGAACAAGGGTATTAAAAAATAGTTATCTAGAATGTGTTGTGTGCCCATTGTATGTTGGCGCCTAGAACATAAAAGAGAAAGAAAGTGAGTGAGGAGAGAGAAAGCGGGGGGAGGGGTGTCTCGCTGTTTAATGGCAGACACGGGCATGTGAATATATTTCTACAATTCCATGTAACGAGGGCCTGGTAGGTACTGGATTTTCAGTAAATAGTTTCAACTAAATGAGAAGATGAATGAAGAGCTAAAATAAAGAGAAATAAGAAATGTCTGGAAACCCCAGAGGAGCGAGTGCCCAGCGTGGCCGGGACAGAGCAGGGGTGACTCATGCAGCTGGTGGCTGTGAGTGGTGATGTACGAAGAATGACCTTGCCCGGCAGAGAGGATGATTACAGGGCTCCAAGCAGAGGGGACACTCAGTCTCCTGGCATCGAAACCTTAGCTCTGGTCCTCCTGGCAGTGCCCTTCTGGAGAAGAGGGGATGGGACGGACCAGTTCGGTTTGACTGCTGAGGAATGTTGCAGGAAAGATGCTGCCCGACTCCACAGAGATGGAGGAACAAAGACAGGAAGGTGGCAGACAAAGGGATGGAGGGGCGGTCGGGGAAAACAGCAGGGAGGGAAGAACAAATCTGAGGGTTCGCACTCAGTTTTGACAACTACCTCATCCAACCACTAGGTGTCACCAAACTCAAAATCTGCTAGAAACAGGGCTAAGGAAGCCAGGGAATCTCAATCCTAAAAAAATTCCTGAACTAAGTCCCAGAAAAGTCTTAAAGCTAAGGAATGTTATACCCAGATCACTCGAGGTCAAGGGGGACTGATTTTCCTAATGATGCCAAAGGAGATACCACAACTCTAGGGTCCGGCATCTGCATCTCAGATACACAGGGTCTCAGGGAAGCCTCTGCACATCCTGAGTGGCAGGACCACTACTAGCCCACTTTACAGGTGAGAATACTGAGGGCCTAAGAGGCTCTTACCGACTCAAGTTCACACAGCTAGGAAGTGCCTCAACTAGGACTGAATCCAGGTCTGTCCGAGTTTACATCTGGGCTCTTTCACCTGTACGATGACATCCATCCCAGGGACATGACGCATTGTCACCAGCACAGTGAGTCACCAGGCACGAGGCTCAAAAGACAGACTCAAGCCCTTCTTTAATTCACTAACTCCATTTTTCTAATACAATCTCTCTCTCCTTGATTTTACAACAGCTAATCGGTATAGCTGGCAGGGGGGAATGGTAGCTTGGATGATCCCAAACGGCAGAACTTTATTTTTTTAACTTTTGACATATGTGTATATGTTGCACTTTATTTGGAGAAACGAGGGGGGGGGGGTTTGCATCCGTTTTCTAAATCAACCTATTTATCTTCCCCATGCTGTTCAGGTGGGATAACATTCATCTGAGTGGTATGTTGTCTGATACAGGAAGTAGATGAGAATTCAGATCGAAAGAGAGAAACGGCATGTAAAAGGCCTGGAAAGCTCAGCAAGGTTCACGCTTTGCCACTCACACATTACAAGTCAAGGGACAACAGAGTTTGGAGTGGAGCGAGATCCTGCATATACAAGAAGAGGAGCTGGAAAATCTCAACGATGTACTCACTCCCTGTTTTGAACATTTCCTGGGAGCCACAGAAGTGGCCAAGGCACGCCTTTGTCCCTTCAGGACCGGTTCCCACAGTGAAGACCTCTAGGTGAGTAATCACAATACAACACACCCAGTGCTACATTTGAGATACACTCAAAGCGGAGGGGGAAAAGACAACAGGGAGGAGAGAAGAGGCTTGCAGGGAATGACATTAGAAACCATGGGATCTGGGTTTAAAAGATGAATAGAAGTTCAGGTACAGAAGGGGACGCTGATCAACAGGAAGGGCAGGTGCAAAGGCACAGAAGGTCAAGGGCGTGACAAGTTCACAGGATGGCAAAAGTCTGGGGGGGCCTGGGAAATGTGAGGAAATTGGGAAGGTGGACCACAAGGAGACTGGCGGGGGTGGCAGGGGCACTAGACTTGGTGCCACTAGTTGCTGAGAACCTGAAATGTGACTGGTCCAAATTGAGATGTGCTGTGTGTAAAATCCAGAGCAGATTTTTGAAGATTCAGCAGAAACAGAGAAAGCAAAAGACCTCATTAATATTTTTATATTGTTTGCCTGTTGAAGTAATACTATTTGGGATGCACTGAGTTAAATAAATAAAATATATTACGGAAATTAATTTTGCCTGCTTATTTTTACTATTTTCATGTAGCTACTAGAAAATTCGAGATGGCAAATGCAGCTTGCCTTGTAGCTCCCCTGGACAGCGCTGGGCTCATTCGAGCATGAGGGCATCCAATGCCATCATAAAGGGGTCGGGGCTCATCTAGTAGCAAAAGGGAGTCATGAGAGGTTTGCAGCAGAGGAGCGATTCAATACACTGAGGGTTTAGAAACACCGTGCGTGGGTGTAGACCAGAGGGGGAAAGCTGTGGTCTGGGAGGGCTCTCTGGGGGCCATTACAGTTTCCTAAATCAGGAATGCTTAGATCTGAAGAAAGCAGAGAAGGGAAACTTGGGAGAGCTATTCAGGAGAAGAGAAGATCCCTGGCAGGTGAACTTCGGATGACTGCACTGTGAAAAGACACACGATCCAATTACGGTCCTCCGGAGGGAAATTCTTTCTCATCACCCAATCACATCACCAAACCTCCCTGGCTGATGGAGAACACAAAGCTGAGAAGGTAGTTTTCAGGGCACAGGAAAATACAGCCGGATGCTGAAGAGCAGGACCTAACCCACTTTCCTTGTTAAGGATCCAAGAGAAAACTGCGACCCCATGAGTCTCCAGAGAGCAATGCCTAACAGTGTGCTCTTTTATACCTCCCTTCAAGGCTGCTGAGAGGAAAGGCCGTTACCATGGAAACAGGCCCAGCCAGGAAGCCCAGTGGAGCAAACACAGACAGTCTCACGACCTGCTGTGTCCACAGAGCCGACTAGTTGGTAAATATTACACCAGGCACATACCAGAGACCCAAAGCAAACAGTAAGTCATCCCAACGTTGTGCTGGAAGAGTTCCAGGAAGAAATGTTGAACTTGGAAGCCGTGTGGCTTGGTTCCCAGGCTACGAAGGACCATCTTCCAATACAACGGGGCTGGCGATGGGACATCTTGACAATTTACTATAGTTACAGTGAGTATCTCGTAGCACGTAGCCGTCCCAGACTAGAGGTACTGATGGCAAGAGAGATGCCAAGGTATTCTGTACGGAAGGAGGAAATCAGTGGGCAAGTTACTTCCCCTTTCTGGCAGACTCAATTATGCTTACCTGTAAAATGGGTATAATCTACATATCACAGGATCACTGGCAGCATGCGTGGAGACAAAATAGGCTAATAAATGAGAAAAATGTGTAGTTGGCATATAGTAGGTGCTTAATAATAAATGTTAGCTTCACTTCCCACTCCAGTGTATCCATATAATGTGTGGCATCTAGAACTAAAGATAGTCTCTGTATCGTCTGCACACTATATTAAGTATGGGATTATCACTTCCCTCATTTTAGAAACAATATTTCTCTTAAGGAAGCCTCAAGCTGCCTTAGCTTTCTCAGTACTTACCACTGAATAAAAGTACAAAGTGAGGGCTTCCCTGGTGGCGCAGTGGTTGAGAATCTGCCTGCTAATGCAGGGGACACGGGTTCGAGCCCTGGTCTGGGAAGATCCCACATGCCGCGGAGCAACTAGGCCTGTGAGCCACAATTATTGAGCCTGCGCGTCTGGAGCCTGTGCTCCACAACAAGAGAGGCCGCGACAGTGAGAGGCCCGCGCACCATGATGAAGAGTGGCCCCCGCTTGCCACAACTAGAGAAAGCCCTCACACAGAAACAAAGACCCAACACAGCCAAAATAAATAAATAAATAAATAATTAAAAAAAAAAAAAAAGCACAAAGTGATTTTTTCCTTTTTATTTTTTTTACATCAACTGCAGCTCAGCCACGTGTCCTGCATTTTCTACTGATGTAACTGAAGATTCGGATTCAAGTCCTGGACTTGTCAACCATCCCAGCTAATCCCATCTATTAGACTGAGGCCAAAGCTCTAGCCCAAGAAGATGATTTAAAAGCTGTCATCTGTTATAGAGAACAAACTAGTGGGTACTAGTGGGGAGGGGGGAGGGGCAATACAGGGGTGGGAGAGTAGGCGGTACAAACTATTAGGTGTAAGATCCACTCAAGGATGTATTGTATAACACAAGGAATATGGTCAATATTTTGTACTAACTAAATGTAAAGTAACCTTTTAAAATTGTATAACAAATTTTAAAAACCTTTTTTAATAAAAAACATTTTATATTTTAAAAAAAGCTGTCATCTGTCCTCAAAGAGCTGTCCGGAGCAGTGTTTTTCAAAATGAGGTATCCTAATCCCCTGAACCAGAATTAACGGAGGCAATTGTTTAAAATGCAGGTTCCTCGGCCCCATGCAAAAAACAAACACCCCCTTTTTTGGAGAGGAAGAACTTTATCTGAGGCATGGAAGAGACAAATCCTGGGAAAAAATTCCAGATCTATGTCTCCTAGGAAGATGATGTCTCCTGAAGCAATAGATTGTTCTGTAGCCAACGCCCAATGAAGTAAAGAAAGAGGCTCTCCTCAAGGGGATTGTTGACTCTTCCAGTTAACGAATCCAAGAAACGCTGGAATGACAGGAAACTGTGAAACAAATCTATGCGAAGGTTGGAAAGAGGGAGAAAGTGGAGGTTTAGAAACAAGGAGAAGTGATCTTGGTCTAGCAGAGTTTTCTACTCCATTCTGAGTCTACAGACACTTTCTATTTCTTGGTTTAGTGTTATCATGTCATAAAATTTAACCGATTAATCACTGCATCCATTAAGAGTCTTTCATCAGAAGCTACAGAAACTGATTCAGGTTAACTTCATCAGAGAAGAAATATATTAAAGGATGTGGGGTGACTCATAAAGTCAGAGAAAAACTGGGAGGAAAGAAAGAGCCCTCAAAAAGCCAGAAACCAGGGCATCTATGAGCATCTAGGTAGCAAGAAAGAAGCCAGGCCCAGTCTCTTCAGGACACAGCATTCTTGATTAATCAACCCCAAACAGATGTGCTCTTGCTCCACTCAGCAAAACTCCTGGGAGGGAGAGTCGGGGTCCAATGTGCATCCCCCAGCCAGGGGATGGCAGACCATCCTGACCAGTGGATTTGGCACACCCACCCCCCATCCCCCCCACCCCGAGACATCTGATACTGTCTGGAGACATTCCGAGGCATCCATGGGATGTCACCCTAGGGATCTGCTAAATAACCCACAATGCACAGGACAGCCCCCTACAGCAAAGAACCCCCCTCCCCAAATACCAGTAGTGTCAAGGTTGAGAAACCCTGATCTTGACTGATGGTCCAAGAGGAATGCAAAAGGGACATTTCCTTAACGGAGAGCTGAGGGTGTGGCGGCCCCATCCACCGTCTGCTCCACCCAGATTCCCCGAGTCCCTTCGGCCATTTCTCTTTTCCCCTTGCCCAGCATGCCTGCTTCCACCTCCCACCTGCAACCTTCTTCAAAGGACAGTCCCTGGATTGTTGGAGGCACCTGTAGGCTCAGAAAGCTGAGAGTGCCTGGGAATTTCCGTCTCCCACGGACGACCCTTAGCTGGGGTGGGAGGGGTAGGAAAACCCAGCTCTCTTACCTCAAGTCAGGCGCAATTTACACCCCGGAGCACCCACAGGACCAGGCTGAGGCTGGGACCTTACGTGCTTGGTACTTTCTACTTCCCCACTTTCTTCCAGGGTCCCCTGGGAATACTTTCTTAACAACTCATTTGTACCCAAATCCCCTCTCAGGGTTTGCTTTCAGGGAACCTGGCCTAAGACAAGATGCGTTACCAAAAGAAAGGGCGGGAAAGACTGCCGGACAGTCAAAAACAACAGCGACCTACTAGGAGCCCTCCTGCAGAGGTTTCCAGCTCTCCCCTCACTAAGTGACAGGTTACTGGGTGGCCAGGGGTCAAGTGCGTGAGCTTTGCAGTCAAACCTGGGTTCAAACCCTGATTTTCCTACTGTGTGGCTTGAAACGAGTCATTTCCTCAATTTTTCCCTTTTCATCTGTAAAACGGGCATAATGTTAATACCTACTCACAGGGTGGTCTTGAGGATTAAAAGGAAGAAGAAGTGTTTATTCTGACATGGAATCCTTTATGAATACTGGTTAAAGGCAGCAGCTATGGTTACTAATAATCAGATCAAGAATCTTTAATTTACAGAACAATGAAAGCTATTCCTTTAAATTAATTACAGCTCAAGAAATTCACCTTTGAATGGGAATCCAGAAAGTGGGGATTTGCAGGAAGGCAAGCGAGACCCTTACAATTTATGAAGTAATGAGTGCCTTTATCTTACTGGTTTTATTTATAAGGTACACGGTAGCCTTTTCACAGCCAGTAATAGTTTAGAGAGAGAGAGAAAGAGAAACAGGGGGGGGGGGGGAAGGGGGGAAGGGAGGAAGGGAGGGAGGGAGGGAGGGAGGGAGGGAAACAGGAAAAAAAAGGTCTCAGAATCTAAATCAGCTAAGAAGCATTGCCCAGAAACTGACCCAACCTTGATGGAATTCCAACGGGTGGGTTGCAGGCCATCTGCTACCTAGAATTACATCTTCATCTTCACGAGCAGAACCAGAGACTTAAGGCCCCAGGACACTTTCTAATAATGAACGGCAGGTTGCCCCTTTCTGGTCATTACTGGTGCACACAGCAAAACCACCGCCGCCGCAAGGCACCGGGAGTCACCCCCGCGATGGCTGACGAGGCGGCCAGCGCATGCAGGCAGGAAGAGGAGAGTATGTAGAGGGGGAATGATTATGCTTAATCACAGAAACGAGGTGGGGGAAGGCAGGGCAGAAACCCAAGTGTGGACCCCTGGGGAGCTGAACTGCTAGGTCCCCGTGTAAATCAGGGCACCTGAGGGGTAAGGCTGCGATGGATGCCTTACGAATGGAATATAAGAGATCGCTAGTCTGCAGGTAGGAAAATCAGATATTTGCAAGCAGCAGAGATGAGCGAAGGAGAGTAAGCCGTCTTCATGATCTGCAAACAAAGCCCTTCCAGGGGACTGAAATCAAACCAAGGATATGAAGAGAGATTGAGAAGAGGGGCAGAAAGCTGGTCTCAGGGCGGGAAGGGAAGAGAGTTCTCAAAACCCCTGCGTGTCTGCCTTCCCCGCAGCCTGTCTGGTAATGACATGAAGGGCTCTCTCGCGAGGTTAACAGGATGCCTTCCGCTAGGGCTACGGGCACCGTCTGATACAGCAGCCGCTTGCCACGTGTGGCGATGAAGTATGTATTACTTAAAGTCAAATTAAGTTTAAAATTCAGGTCTTCAGTTCCACTGGCTTCTAATCCCAGCTCAGGGAACTTGGTTTAGGCAAGTCCCATCCCCCCACCTCAGAGGCCCCATCGGAAAATAAAGGGGAGCTGATGAGAAGGCTGGGGGACCTCTTCCGGCTGCAGTGCTCTCTGCTCCGGGTCTGTCTTGGAAGAACTCAGGAGGAGCCCCATATTAGGTGATCAGTAGATCATGGAAACCTACAAACCCAAGCAGCACATGGCCCCGCGGACCCAGAGCTGTGCTGCCCAGATCCACCCCCGGGAGGAATTTGCTTTCTCTGGCTCCTGGCTCTTGGGGGTCTGCCTCAGCTGCAGAGCACTGTCCCCCCAAGCTCCGGCCTCCTGGGAGCAGCCCACAACTGAGAGAGGTGGGGTGTAAAGGCCTGGCCCTTTCTCCATCACAGGGGACACCTCCTGAGCCCCCAGAGAGTCGAGGGAGCTTGGGGGGCCTACAGAGTCGTTCAGCTTTCCCTCTGCCCATTCCCGCTTCCTGCCCATCCCTTCCCTGGTGTTGGCTCCAAAGAAAGGTCATGTGCACTCATAAACATCTCCAAGCCTGCTGCCAGAAAACCCCACCCTGTGTCAAACGGAACAGTGTGCGTGGCAAGGCAAAGTCAGACAAGTTGAACGAACGGATTCTGTGAGGTTCGGTAAGATAATAATACCAATAAATAACAACTGTAACAGCTAGCGGCTATAGGGCACTAACCAAGCACCAGGCACTGTTCCACGCGCTTCACACGTGTTCACACATTTAACGCTCATCACGACCCAGCGAATTAGGTGCCGTTGTCACAGATCAGGAAACTGAGGTACAGAGAAAGCCCACAGCCGGGAAGGAAGCCGGCAGGGCCCGAGCCCAGGCAGGCTGGCTCCAGAGTGTGTGCTCCTAAGCAGCAGCTTGTCATCTTACTCTTACTACTGGTCTTAAGTCACTGGCCTCCCTGGGCTTCACTTTCTTGTTTTGTGACACTTGTTTCGTGATACTTGGCCACAATGAGCTCCTGGTGCTGGGTCCCCTTCTCACTGTGTCCACGGTCGCCCAAGGCCAGACGCGGAGTCGGGCCCGGCACCCAAAGGCCACTGCTGCCTCCACCCCCTGACGCTCTTGGCACCTCTCTGGTCTGCCTCCAGAGAAAGGGAGGTAGAGGAGGACCAGGAGAAGGGCTCTGAGCCTGCTCCCTGCCCCTTCAGGGCACGAGAAGCTGTTCCAGAAACCCCGCCCCACCCAGGTGCCACGTCTCCTCTCCCAGCATCGGAAGGTAGAAACAGGTAAACGGGGAGGGAAAGTCTGCTGTGTCAGGGTCTCTCTCCTCCTCTCTCTCTCACATACACACACGCACGCACACACACAATGTGAAGCGGGACTTTCTCCAACTTAGCACCTAAAATGTGCCAGCCACTATACTAAGAGCTTTTCATCTATTCGGGTCTTTAACCCTACAACAGAGGTGGAAACCGAGACTCAGAGAGGGTAAGTCACTTTGCCAAGGGCACAAAGCGGGCAAGTGTCAGAGGGACGATTTACACCCAAGCAGCCTCCAGCACCAATGCTTTTGGCCTCTGATGAGGCAGAGGTCTCAGGACCCCCAGTGGTGTTGATTCAAAGTAAAGATGCCCTCCCCAAACTGCACCCCAGCCCCAGACACACTGGGACTCCTGCAAAGAATCAGGAGACTAAGGGGGGGGGGTTGGTTAACGGAGAGAGAAGGCGGGAAGGGGGGAGAGGGAGAGGGGAAAAGGAAGGAGACAGGGAGGGAGAGACAGACAGATGGCTGGACTTGTCAGCCAGCGGTGCCCACAAGGAAGGAACTACGTCAGCTGCTTCTCCACTCTGACACCTGCCCAGGCAATGGCTGAGTTATCCCTTACTTTTGCAGAGAAGGGAGAGAACTGAAGAGAGAGAAGGCAGGCAGAGGGCTGGGCCTGGAGGATAAGGATACATGAGTTTCCTGATGGTTAGGAGGGCGCTAGGCCCTGGTATATGCACTTCAGACTTACAGTGACTCATTCGACCCCGACAACGGCCCCGTGACACAGACGCTTTATAATCCCCATTTCGCAGGTGAGAAAAGTGAGGCATAGAAGGGTTAACTGATTTCCCGACAGTCACAGGGCCAGTAAGCGTTCCCTTGAGTCTCATCTCTAATTAGTTAACTATCTTCAGCTTCCATGACTGTGAATCTCCATGTAGCACGGAGTCCAGCAGTGCTGGCCCACGGAGGGATGAAAGGGACACAGCCCTGTGTGTCAGGAGGCCTGGTTTCCATCCCATTTCTGCTCCTAGCAAATTCGCATCTCGGGCAGGTTCCTTCCTCTCTCTCAGCCTATGCGTTCCCATTTATAAAATGAAAGGACTGACTTAAATGATGAGCTATTGTGGTAATAGTAATAGAAGAAGTAGTCCAAGTACCACTAGTATTAATATTAAAAGTACACAGTACTAACACAACACTGTAAATCAACTATACATCAATTTTTTAAAGTACATCATAGTAGAAGTAGTAGGTGCAGTAACAGAAGAAGGAACAGTAAACACAATAGTACTAGAAGTACTATTGATAGAAGCAGTAGTATAATTAGTAAAATAAGTAGTGGTAATAAAAGTGGTAGTAGAAGTTACGGCAGTAACAGATGAAGGAGGAGGAGGAGAAAAAGATAAATAGTAGTGATAAAGGAAGTAGTACTGATGGAAGAAATCATCACAGTAACAGTAGCAGTCATAGCAACAGAGGTTGTAGTAGTAGTGGTGACAGATTAGTAGCAAAAGAAATAGTGGTAGTACTAGAAAAAGCCATAGTAGTAGTAGTGATGAAAGAAGTAACAGTAGCGACAGAAGTAATAGTAGTAATAAAAGGAGTCATTGAGGAAGAGGAGGAGTAAACCTACCGACACTGACTGGCAACCTCCTCTGCACCAGGCACTGTGTGTCTCGGACACTCACTCCTAACATCTCTCCTTAGGTAGCTACCTATCCTTATGCCCATTTTACAGACGGGAGAACTGAGACTCGGAGATGTCAGCCTGTGCAAGGAGGTGGTAGAGTCTGGACTGTTCCGTCTGATGTGTCTCCCGTCACCGAAGCGCCCCCGCCAGGCCAGGCTCCCTCTCTAAGGCCCCCCACACAGTGCTCCAGAGGGAGTGGCTGGGTCCTTTCGGCTGTTACGATGCTCATTCCAAAAGTTTTGCTCCATCTCATGATCTGACCCCCTTGCCCGCTGAATTAGAGGGAAACTCAGAACTAACTTCCCTCAGAGAAGGCCTTTTAGAACTATTTTCCATGGAATGCCCTCTTCGCGTTGTTGGAAGGATCTGCATGAGACTGGTTGTCACCCAACACTCTGTTGACATTTCCTTTTTAAAGAACATAACATACATTCTTGGGCTGGACTCAAACATTCTTACATTCTGGTGTGTGTTTTTTTTTTTAACTATTTATGGACAAACATAATAGTTGGAAATGCTAGGTGGAAGCCCCCGAGTTCTGTCTGCCTCTGTGATGAAGGGCAGAGAATGTCAGCCGTCAATAATCCTAGGAGGAACACTCCCTCTCCAGCCCCAGTTTGAAGAAAGGGCACAAAGCTTCATAATAATAACTGAGAATGTAAATTGAGCATGTAGTGTAATTCAGATGCTGTGGAAAACATTTCATATGCTTTTTTAAATTTAATTTTCACCATAACTTACGAGATCGAGTATTGCCATCAGCCCCATTTTACAGATGGTGAAACTAAAGTTCTCAAGCATTAAGAACATCTCCCAAGGTCACAAGTAAGTGACAGAGGAGGGCTCTTACAACACAGGTCTGTTTGAATCCAAAGCAGGACTCCCAGACTGACTGGGAGTAGCTGAAATTAACCAGCTAAGGGAATTTAAGTAACTACAGAAGGACTAACCCACCAAAAAACAATCATGAGAGGCCACTGCCAGTACCCACGAAGTAAGACTGGGGATGGCGTTGGCTCTGGGAATATCTTCACAATTATTCACTCATTCATTGTTTATTCAACAAACATGTACTGACCGCCTTTTGCCCAAGCAAAGCCCTAGGAACTAGGGATATAGGGGGAACCAAGTTGAGCGGGAGACACAAATCAATAGACAATTACAACTCAACGGCAGAAATGAAACACTTAGGTTAACACAAAGGGACTACAGCTATCTGGGAGGGGACCTGATACAGACTAGGAGGAGGGAGGGTACAGTCAAGGAAGGCTTCCTGGAGGAGGTGACACCAAACTGCTATTTGAAGGACAAACAGAAGGCCGCCAGGTGAATGAGGCTGGCTATGGAAACAGTGTCCTAGGCAGAGAGAATGGCAAGCCTGGAGGAAACAGAGAGGGAGGCGAGAATGGGGAACTGCAGACGGGGTGGATGGGCGGTGGCAACACAGGCCTTGGTCTTGGGGGCTGGGTGATAAGAGCCAGTAAAATCACACAACGGAGAACTAAGTCTCCTAGTTGTGGCTCCAACTCCAAGCTCAGCCAGCTACTCTCTTGTTATCATTGGCTTCCCATGTAGGTTTGTCTGTAGAGAGAGAATGTCCAAACAGAAGCTACATTTCAAATGCAAACTGATAAACTGACTCTGCAATTCTTACTTATGGGTCTCAAGCAAATCTGGTTATCACCAGGAAGTCAGTACCCCGGGCTCAGTCTCCCGAGTGTCCAAGCTCACATAATGAAAACCCAGACGTAGAACATGGTGCCCTCCAGAGATCGAAATAGACATTTCTCCAAAGAAGACACACAGATGGCCAACAGGCACATGAAAAGATGCTCAACATCACTAATCATTAGGGAAATGCAAATCAAAACTGCAATGAGATATTACCTCACACTGGTCGAAGGGCCATCATCAACAAGTCTACAAACAATAAACGCTGGAGAGGGTGTGGACTAAAAGGAACCCTCCTACACTGCTGGTGGGAATGTAAATTGATACAGCCACTATGGAGAACAGTATGGAGGGTCCTTAAAAAACTAAAAATAGAGTTACCATATGACCCAGCAATCCCACTCCTGAGCATATATCTGGAGAAAACTATAATTCAAAAAGATACATGCACCCCTATGTTCACAGCAGCACTATTTACAACAGCCAAGACATGGAAGCAACCTAAGCGTCCACTGACAGAGGAATGGATTAAGAAGATGTGGTATATATACATACAATGAAATATTAGCCATAAAAAAGAACGAAATAATTCCATTTGCAGCAACATGAATGGACCTAGAGATTATCATTCTATGTGAAGTAAGCCAAAGACAAATATTATATGATATCACTTATATGTGGAATCTAAACAAAAACAATACAAGTGAAATTATTTACAAAACAGAAATAGACTCACAGACATACAAAACAAACTTATGGTTACCAAAGGGGAAAGCGGGGGCAGGGATAAACTGGGAGTTTGGGATTAAAATATACACACAACTATATATGGAATAGATGAACCAATAAGGAACTACTGTATAGTGCTGGGAACGGTGCTCAGTCTTGTGATAACCTGTAATAGAAAGAAATTTTAAAAAGGATATATACATATATACACGTATAAGTGAGTCACTTGGCTAGAGACCTGAAACTAACACAACATTGTAAATCAACTATATTTCAATAAAAATTTTTTTCAAAAAAGAACATGGTGGCCTCACTCTCCACGGGCCCACCTGGTCGGGCACACTGCCGTCAATACGTGCATCACTGTTTATGGAACATCTGCACCTGCTAGAATCCTTTTGATTGTGAGCAACAGAAAACCCAATCCGACGTCTTCAACAATAAGGCCACTTATTATCTCACCTATCGGGAAGTTCAGAGGACCCAGAGTTAATTCAGTAGCGCGGTGATGTCATTCCGTGGCAGATCTTCACCCCCCTGTTTCTGCTCTGCCACTGTCTCACTATAGCTCTTACTGTCTGACATGGAAATAATATTCACCAGAAGGAAAGGGACTTTTCCTGCCCCACTGTTAACTCCCCAAAGTGCCCCCTCCCCACATGATCTCCCTTCATATTTCACTGACCAGAAATTGGTCACATGCCCCTTACAATTCGGCAAAAGTTGGTTAAAAAAAAAAATAGAAAGAAAGATTTGCTTGGACTACATCCGTCACAGGAAATGGAGAAAGTGTCACCGTGCCTGGCGTGCAGCTCTACGGAGAAGGGCAAGAGTGAATTATTAGGGACTCTGCCAGCCAGGAAAGGTGGGGGTGAGTCAGAAATGGATAAGGGTCATAGTCTGCTGTAGTGGCCATGCCCCTGGCATACAGCAGGAGCTCCATAAATGTTTCCTGAATGAGGAAAAGGCACGAGCAAATCGACATGGTTACCAGAAGGGGAGCAATAGAGCAGTTACGGACACATCTTCAACGCAACCCTTTGAGTTGAAAGCAACAGGAACCCAATCCAAAATGTCTCAGAGAACAGTAATTATATGTACTGGTCCTCATATTTGAGAAGTTTGAGACTGTACTGGCTTCAAGACATGGCTGGCTCCAGGTATTCAAATAATATTTTTAGGAATCTGTCTCAACTCGTCTCTGGACTCTGCTTTTCACAAGATGCAGCAGCTTCAGGCCCAAGTACCCCCAGTTCAACAACCCCAAGAGAAAGGGGATCGTCTTCCCCAATCTTCCAGCCCAAGTCCCTGATCTGACACTCAATGGCCTGGCTCAGGCCATGCGTCAACCCTGACCCAAACCCTGTGGCCAGAGGGGGCTGAGTGGTCAGCTCCAGTCACATGTCCAGCAGATGTGGGTCACGTGACTGGCTCTCTTTGGCATTTTCCAATGTTCCTCACAGCTTCCACCTAAGTCTTCTCTGGCAGGTAGGAAACAAGTGACCAGTCTGTGCATTTCAACAGTCTCCTCTCCAAGCTGAACAACAAAAATTACTTCCAAGAATCATTCCAAACCAAGAGCCAGGTAGGTGGTTGGGAAAAGAAGTTCATGTTTAATTAATGGCAACTGACAGCCTTCAAGTGATCTCAGTGGTAAAAACCTCATTTAGCCTAGGTTTAAAAAGGGAACACTTGGGAGATTATTAATGAAGTTTGTTTTTCATGGCCCCAGTGAAAACAGAGGGGGAAGTATAATTGATGCCATTTGGTTAAAATGTAGCAATTTAATCACTGGCAGATTGGTTCAGAGGGGAAAGGGTGGGGACAGGGCCAGAGCAGAACAAACCCAGCAGGCACATCTGAACAGTGCACTGCCTGAGGAATAATCCAAGCTGCCTGGCCTGGAAAAGGAGCTGGACTGAACAGGTTAACATGTCAGTGGGTTTTACGCAACTCAGAACCCACAATCAGTGCACTAATTTCAGGAGAATTTCCAAAATGGGGCCGTCCTGCATGAGCCTGTAAGAGGCAATCACGTGACAAACATAAGACCACATGGCAATGTAGGTTTGGTTGGGACATATCCTTTGCCCCAATTTTCCCACCAAGAGGCCTTTGCCCTTGCTGACCTCCTCCCCAGATGCCCTTCCCCGTGATCTCTGCATGGCTGGCTCATACCTGGTCTTCAGATCTCAACTTAAATGTCACGTCGTCACGGAGGCCTGACCTCAGGACCAGTTTCCCGTGGTGCTGCGTGAACCCCCAGCATCTCAGCAGCTGATATTTATGTGGTCTACTGGCATGTTCACAGACTTCTGTATGTCCTGGCTTAAGGATGGTCCCATACGGGCACAGCCCTGTCCAGTCTTGGTCATCATTACGTGGCCAGTATCCCAACTGGCGACTGGCACTCAAAATATTTGCTGAAGAGATGAATGAATTATCTCTGGCCCTGTCCCCCTGACACTTAGCCCAGACAGGAGCCATGGCTGACTCATTGCTCCTCTGTCCCCTCTGCCTTCTCACCCTTGCCTATGCTGTTCCCTACGGGGTGGGCATATCCTGCCCACTCTCACGTCCTTGGACAACCTCATGCATCTTGGCTCCCATGCTTTACCAGCTCTGGGTACTCAGGAAAAGGGTTCATTTTTCTGGGCCTCAGTTTCCTCATCTGAACAATGGTGGTCAGAATAGCATCAACTAACAGAATTTCTGGGAGGGCTGAACGGGGTCAAGTACACAGAAAATGAAAGGTCCAGCCCTAGCACCTCACCCCACTGTTTTGGGATTCTAGCATTAATCACAGCTATCTGTCCGTGTGTGTACCGACAGGCTGTGAACGCTTCAAGGAGGGAAAGACATGCAGTTTCTCTTTGTATTCTCAAGTCTTGCATTTTGCCTCAAACACAGTAGGCGCTCAATAAACGTTTTTCGCATTAAATTGGGTGCCATTCCAACATGACCCAGGCATTCTAGTGGCTTCTGTACTCCTTGACCGTCAGCTCTCCAGAGAAGGCAAAGCCATACAGCTCATGTCTGTAGCAAAACTTTAAGAAGAAAGGCTGCCAGCCATGAGAAAGTAAGCTTGCCCTGCATTCCCCACATCAAACAGAATTGTTTCCAGTCAAACGTCTAGTCTGTGCACTCTGCCCTCCAAACCCATGTCTATTAGGGTGATCGCACAGAACGAGCAGGAAATAACATTTGGCTGGTTTCTGGGCCTCACATCTCTCTCTGAAATGGATGCACCTTCACATCCACTTCTCAAGCAGAGGCCTGTTCCCCGGCCCCCCCAAAACTGTCCAGAAAACACAAGACCTAATGTCCTAGCCTTCTGCTGCCTCAAATGGCAAACCCTTCTCTTCTCCAGCCTCAAGGGTTGTGTCAACTTTAAGATCCTGACTACAGGGCCACAGAGGAGCCAGACACGCTAACAAAATATTATTTGCTTCCCTGGTTTTTGGTGCATTCGACAGCAGCCTTCAATCCCCAGAGTCCCAAGACTCGGAAAATTCCTGTCCCAGCCCCTAACTTCACCACTCACCCGGGCACCGACCATTTTTTCAGACACCTAAGATGGCTCCAGCATCTCATTCCAAGTTCTGACTCCACTCCCTTTTTTTTCCAAAGTTATGAATGTGCTTCTTTTTTAAAACATATTTTTCTTGGAAAGATCTGTATGTCCTCATGACAGTCTTTCAGATTTCACCGGAGCATAATATGCCCCTGAAAAAGTCAACCACCACTGATTAACATCTGCAATGCGTACACGTAACAGGGAAGCAACAAGATACACTACATCATCCCCAGATGGTACTGCTGCTGGGAGGGGAAGGTGGTGATGGATGTGAGATCGCAGACGTACCATCCGGAAACCATTCTTCATTCAGCAAGTCGTCATTTATTTGGAATATCTGTTCCATGGATTCAAGGCATGTTTTCTCATTCAATAGGAAAATGGAAGGAATAGGTCATTGAGACCTTTCATTTTTCTCATTCCTCTCATATAAACATGAAGAAACTGCCCTCTCTAAAAATGCTACTAAGTTAGGGCAGCCCAGGGATATTTCAAGCCTGCATTCTGGCCATTTCTCTGTTTTATGTGGCTTCCTGCTCTCACATCTGATGAAAATAGCTCTTTCCATGGCAACACTGCATAGAGATATGGTAGGTTTGGGTTTCTGTTAAGCAATACTGTTTATCTTGAAACTGAACTGAATTCTCCCCCTTTTTCTCTCACTCCACAATCACACCAGTCTTGGCAGACTCTTGAGAGCGTGTGAGGACACATCTTTACCAAGGGACTGTAGTTCTTTCTCTAGTCCCCTGTACAACATTAATCCTGTGTACCTGTAAGTAGGTTTCAATTTTGAGTGCCAGAGTTCAAGATCTTAGCTTGATATTCAAGACCATTTACAACTGGCCCTGCCTGCTTCTATATTTTCATATCCTAACAGCGCCTACATTTTACAGTACATGCTAACAATGCCAAGCTGCTTATCTGGGACCCAAACGTACCTGGACTTTCAAGGCCAGCTCACCACTGCACTACAGTCAAGTTCAACATATCACCTTCTCCCACCCATACACATGCTTACACACACATACGCACAAATACAGAGACACACAAATCCATCCCCTAGAGCATTCAAACCATAAAGTGTAATTTTACTGACGGTCTGTGGAGAGAAGACTGAAGAAGGGGATTAGACTGTGCATCATTTGGCCAATGTCCTTTAACAATTCCTTCTAAAATATTTTCTCAAAATCCCTTTCCCTAAGACAACTGTCAACTGTCTCTCTCCCCTCTTGATGCAGAAACTGCTCTCCAATTGAAGCGAACTCCTTCTCCTCATCCCACCCTCAGCTCAAAAATCCACGGAACAAAAAAGGGGCTGAGAGGTTGAAACCGGATCATTAGGCACACCCTGATGACCCAGCATTCCTGGTGAGTCCCAGGCTGTGGAGGGATGGGTGTTGGTGCTCCATTCACTCACCGTGTAACGTCTACAAACACACCGGACAGCTCTGGCTCTGTGAGTGTACGTGCCACTCCCTCTTCCTGGCATGCCCTTCCCACATTGCCTAGCTGATGAAGCATTCAAGGCTTCAAGACCCAGGACAAGAATCACCACTTCTGAGACACCTGGGGGATTTCAGACTTGCCTCCTCATCCAAAGGAAAAAATGGAAGCCCAGAGCTGAGCACTCTGACTTAGCACTGTTACACAATCCTTGGGTTCTGCACTTGTTGGCACACACTATTGCCCTATTATGCCACACATTCCTTCAAAGAGAAGTCTGCCTATCTGAATGTCAGCTCAGCACAGTGCCTGGTACTTAGTATATGCTCAGTAAACGTGTGTCAGGTGGAATTTTACTTTTACCACATAGCTGGGAGTTAGGTGCAGTGGATGTATATAGAAACAGGAATCCTAGGCAGATTCTTTCTCCTTTCTGAGCCACGGGGTATGCTGAATGCATTCTCTAAGCACTCTCCCTGCATTAATTCATTCAATCATCACAACAATCCTATGAAGTAAATGTTATCGTCATCCACATTTTACAGATGATAAAGATAAACTTTTAAATTTCCCTACTGCACATCTTTAATAGTGTTCAAAATACCTGTTGTCCACCCCTTATGTAATCCTATATAAGAGGATTATATACTCATGCATGGGTACGTGACCTGCTTTGTCCTATGAAAACTAAGACGTGAGGTGTGTCATCTCCAAAGCTTTAAGAACCAGCGCATGGTTTCCCCTCTTTTCCCTCGGTCCTGTGAATAGCCTGCATCCTGTCACTCTGGGTCCCAGAGTGAAGAGGATGTGAAACAGAAATGCAGCTGACCACTGTGGCCAAATAGGACAAGCAAGTCTGTTTTTGTAAGCCACTAAGATTTGGGGGTCATTTGTCACCTCAGCATAACTTAGCCTAAACTGACTAATGAACTCCACAAACCTGGATAAAAGTTTCCATGTTCCCATGTCAGTAAAAGAGATTAACATCCACCTAGCCACATAAACTATAAATCTGGAATTTATCTCTGCTACCTCTTCTCCCCCCCAACCCCCCGACAAAAAAAACCTTTCAAGTCCTGTCAACATGCTTCCTAAATCTCCCTGGGATGGAACGTCTTCAATTTCCCCTTCATCTGCAATGCCACCATCTCAGGTCAGGCCACCATCATTCTCTCCCCTTGGCTGTTGAAAAGATGTATCTGAACTCTCCAGCCCCAGGCTCCACCCACCTGTCCCACCCTCCACACTATCCTATAAGGACAGCAACAATCACGTCACCATGGTGCTTGGAAACCTCCAATGCCTCCCCCTTATTCTCGGGAGACAGAGCAATATCCTTAACCTGGAGACAAGTCCCTCCATGATCTGGCTCCTTCCCCCTGCCCAGCCTCAGCTTATCCCTCCCTCCTACTTAATCTCACTGGTCCAGCCACTCTACCCTTCTTTCCACTCTTAGACAAGCCTGTTGTCTTCAACCTTCAGGCCTTGCATATGCTGTTCCTTCTACCTGGGGCTCTCTCTCCACTTCAGCCATCATTCTCCATCTTGCTACTCAAATGTCACTTCCTTGGGGAAGCCTCTCATGGCCCCCATCGTTTGGCACATAGCCCTTTATTAAGTGTTTTCACTGGACCATATTACTTCCCTTACATACTATTTTTCACAGTTGCAATTTTAGATGTATTTATAGGATTGTTTTCTGAAGCTGCCTCCCCAACTAGACCAGTTAATGAGAATCATGCCAAATTCACCTTTTAACCTGGACACCCAACAATTTCTGAAACATGGAAGATGCTCAAATGACATTTGATGAGTGAAGGAATGAAGAAATATGGGAAGTGGAGACCCTTTCCATTTGGACATTCTAGGGTTCCTTGTAGCGCTTGAAAAATACACGGGCTTTCTTGCTTTCCCTCTTAAGCTGGAAAAAACGAACCCTTTCCATTCAATTTGTTGGGTCAGGAAATCCCAGATACCACAGTAGTAATATTTTTGTCCATGTTTCCAATGGTACTTTCTCATGTAATCTCATCCACTTAGCCCTCCGGCCACGAAGATAAGAAGTTAAATTCAGGCTTGCTCTGGACACTGGCTCTGGGCCTAAAGCAAATACATGAACGTGAGTAGTGACAAGTAGGGCTGTCTCTCTGCAGTCTCGAAGTTAACTTGGTCATAAGCTAAAATGGACTGCCTGTTTTTGGAATGGGTTACAGATGGTGACCAGAAATGGAGCACTTGCTGATATTTTCCCTCAACAGCAAGCCAGAGCTCGGGGCATCCCAGGGGCATGGACTGAGCAGTTTCACATAAACAGTATCAGAGGGCCACAGCGGGGCCCCTGTATTTTTCTAGCCACCGATGGTGACATTGGCTGAGCTACTGCTCTTACTGATGGCGGTCAGAGGGAGGAGGGATGGGCCAGCTGCCACAAGATGCTCTGTAGTTGGCAAGGCTCTATTTATTTCACGGAGTTCCAATCTGAGTCCTAGAAAACAGCCTTCAACAGCTGTGTTGAAGTTCACACAACGGGGTGCCCAAACATGAGCGGCATGCTATGATGAAAAGAACCAAGTTTTGCCCGTGTTCTTGGGTTCAAATCCCAGCATAGCTACTTATCATAATGTAAAACTGGGCAGCTCACTGCATTTCTCTGAGCCTTAGTATCTTCATCTGTTGAATGGGAAGCACGGCAGGGGTAACTCTTTCTACCTCTGGGACAACTAAATGCACACGAAGCACCTAGCAGGTAGGAGGTACTCAATAACCATCCGCATCTTCTCTCCATCCCTAACCCTTCTGCCAGGTACGTAGCAAAGTCAAACCTTCAGCTTTTATCTAAATAATTAAGAGAGCAATTCTTTGAACCTGATACTCTCATCTTTAATGGAAAGAATGAAATTTTTTAGTTCCTTTAGAAGTATGACAATTGGGGGGTGACTTAATGAAAACCACTGGAACGTTGTAGAAATGAGTACACATTAAGAAGGATCTCTCCTTCCGTCACAGAAACAATAACATCAATGTCTGTCTCTTCTTGAGTGTCTCCCAGGGGTCAGACACTGAACTGAGGGATTGGCTTCCCTGACGGAGGTGTGACCTTGCGTAAACTACCCATCTATGCCTCGATGGCGTCTATTGTAGAATAAGGATCATAATGATACCTTCATCACAAGGTTGCTTTGAAGTTAAAGTGAAATGTTCTCTTGCACTTAGGTCAGCTTATAACTATGCATGTTAAGCATTCAGTAAATGGCAGATACTGCTTTCATTAGGAAACACACAGGAGCCAATATGCTGCTCCAAGAGCAGACTGTGTATATTTCTTCCCAACTCTGTGCTTAGTGCCCTCACATAGATAGCTTGAAGTCAGCTACAGTGGGTGTATTTATTCCAAAGAAATCAGCAAACTACAAATAAGGGCTCTTTATTTTCAGAGAGCTCGTCATCAACCATTTACCAGCACCCCACTCTAATTATGCTTTCTGTTTTACCAGTAAAGAACACAATGCTTCTGGAGAATTTAAGTGACTTACCCAAGGTCACACAGCCAGTAAATGGCAGAGTTGGGGATTAAATCAATTCCATTTGACACCAAATCTCACGTTTTTTTCCCATAATAAACGTGCTAACATTTAAAGTAAAGGAAGAGGAATCAACTTGCGTTTTTAACAGATTCCTTATACATCCTGAGGGTCTTCAAGACAATTACAGCATCTGACTTACTGTTTTTAATGTAGCAAACACCTTTATAGCATTTACTTTTATTCTGCAACGGTGCTTCACAAGTGTGAGTTCATTAAATTCAATGAGGTTGGTTTTATTATTGTCCCACTTTACAGATGAGATAACCGAGGCAGAGGGAAGCTAAGCAACTTGTTCAGAGTGATGTAGCAGAACAGGGATTCAACCCAGATACTCTAACTCCAGAATCTGTGTCCTTAGCCATGATGGAGACTATGCTTCTATGTTAACAGAAAGCATTGGCTTCAAGCTGCAGCACAAAATCTGTTCCAATCCTTTGCCCTGGGAACTTAGCAGCCCTTTCTTTTTCCCTCCTTGAAGCAGAGAGGAAATATTTATGAATGTCCCACAGCCACACCATGGGGGCAGAAGTCAGTTTGCACAAGGGCCTAGCATGTGGAACTCTTCAGTCAGTGAAGTTCTAGCTATTTCTTGAGTCTCCACTTTGGAGCAAGCCCTCATGCTGGTGAGAGCAGATGGCTGGAGCCTCTGAGCGGGCAGCCGGAGGTAGTGCGTGGGAAAGATCTCCATCACCTCCTAAACGTACTTACTTACTTACTTACTTATTTGGCTGTGCCGGGTCTTAGCTGCAGCATGCGGGATCTTCGCTGCCACTTGCAGGATCTTTAGTTGTGGTGTGCGGGATCTAGTTCCCTGACCAGGGATCAAACCCAGGCCCCCTGCATTGGGAGCATGGAGTCTTAACCACTGGACCACCAGGGAAGTCCGTCCTTAACTTTTTATTATAGAAATTTTCAAACAAAGGGGAAAGGTGGAGGGAGGGCTAAATTAGGAGTTTGGGGTTAACACATACGCACTACTATATATAAAATAGATAATCAACAAGGACCTACTGTGTAGCACAGGGAACTCTACTCAATAATCTATAATAATCTATAATGGAAAGGAATCTGAAAAAGAATGGATATATGTATGTGTATAACTGAACCACTTTGCTGTACACCTGAAACTAACACAACATTGTAAATCAACTATAATATAAAATAAAAATTAAATTAAAAAAAATAAAAAATATTTTCAAACATTCACAAAGCTAAAGAAATTGATCATTTTCAATTCGAGGACTGATTTCTTTACCGACTGAAAAACCAGAGCATGTTCGACTCACATGTTTTAAAGGTACATGAGGCAAGTCCAAATATATTCCAATTCCCATCGTTTCTCCCCAGGTCCACTGCTGTGACCTTAGCCCAAGCTGAAGGTCTCACTGCCTGGAAAACTGAGGTAGAGTCCTAACGGGTCTACAGTCTCCCACGCCGGCCGTGCCTGCTGCCCTAAATTCTGCTCCCTTTAAAGCAACCACAGTGAGCTTCATAAAGTATAAATTATGTTACATAACATCCCTACTGAAGCCCTCCAGTGGCTGCCGATCATACAAGAATCAAATCCAAACTTTTGCCATGGCCCTTAAGACCCCACGAGATCAGCCCGCAGCCAATATCCTCAACCTCATCTCCCACCAGCTCCAGCCAATGGGCTTTCTTTCAGTTCCTCAAACAGGACAAGTTTCTTGGAACCACGACACAGGGCCTTTGCACTTGCTGTTTCCCTACCTTAATTTTTTTCTCCAAACGGTGATATGGCTGGTTCCTTGTCATCATTCAAGGCTCAACTCAAACACCACTTCCTCAGAGCACCTTGCTTGATCACCCCCATTTAAAGCACTCCTCTGGCATGTTCTAGTCACTTACTTATGCATTTCTTGTTTAATTGTTTATTGGTTGTCTCCGCTAGCTGGAATGCAAACTGCATGAGAGCAGAGACTTTGTCAAGTTCACAACTGTCTCCCCAGTGCCTGGAACAGTGCCCAGGAGGTGTTTGATCAATATTTGTTGAATGAACTAATAATACATGACGAAAATGAAATATGCAAGGGTGATGGGCTCCCACTCCTATGATTACAAAGCGTCATGAAAGACTCCACCTCAGGGCTTTCCTGGTGGCACAGTGGTTAAGAATCCGCCTGCCAATGCAGGGAACACGGGTTCAAGCCCTGGTCCAGAAAGATCCCACATGCCGCAGAGCAACTAAGCCCGCGTGCCACAACTACTGAGTCTGCGCTCTACAGCCCGCGAGCCACAACTACTGAAGCCCGCATGCCTACAGCCCGTACTCCACAACAAGAGAAGCCACCACAATGAGAAGCCCGCACACCTCAACAAAGAGCAGCCCTGGCTCGACGGAACTAGAGAAAGCCCGTGCACAGCAACAAAGACCCAATGCAGCCAAAAATAAATAAATTAATTAATTTTAAAAAAAGAGAAAGTGTCCACCTCAGCTGACCAGAGTGAGAGAAGCTCCCTCTCTGTTGTTGGCTGCAATGCTGTGAAACTGACGGGGAGAGTCATGTGGCAAGGGGCCCTCCAGGAGCTGAGAGGGGTCCCCAGAAAAAAGCCAGAGAGGAAACGGGGACCTCAGTCCTACAACCAAAGCAGATGGATTCTGCTAGCCAGCCAAGGGAGCTCAGAGGTGATTCCTTCCCCAGCTGAGCCTCTGATAAGACCACAGCCCTGGCTGGCACCTGGATTGCTGGTTGATAAGACTGAGTGGGGTACCCAGCTAAGCTGTGCCTGGACTCCAAACCCACAGAAGCTTTGAGGTAATTAACATTTGTCTTGTTCTCAGTCACTAAATTTGTGGTAGATGGTTTCACGGCAATAGAAAACTAATACAAAGGAGATTAAAGTCATTCAGTCATTTACAGAAACAAAGGTGCCTTCACTAAAGGTGCCTTCTGCACTCAGGCCAAATCAGAAGCAATTCGAATTTACAGAGCCTGCAATCAAGAAAATAAAGAATATGATGCTTTTATTTACTACTTCAGATACAAAGTTTGTAAACCAATGGCCAATATGGCTGTGATGTCCTCTGGTAGTTAGCATTAAACTAAGAAAAATGTCCCTATGGGCTTGTGTTCTGGAGCAGCAGGGAAAAGAGAGGCTTGTTGCACTCCCCAGCCAGGGCTGGGGGCAAGAAAGTCCCAAAGGATGATGTATGCTGTGGCCAAGAACATAGCCAACTGAGACCCTGAGGTCTACAGGAGAAAGAAGAAAGAAAACTTTTTGTTGTGCACAACATGGGCCCCAATTATACAGGGGTGCTTCGCCATAAAGGAGCCACTGGTGGGCCCCAGTGTAGAAGCTGCCCCCTCTTTCACCTCTCTGTCCCTCTGGGAACTGGCTATAAACATCTTCAGATCACTGACTTGCTCAGGCAGGAGCTTAAGGACATGCTGGGGCACCCATCATCTTGGTCACCGTGCACTCCAGCCCAGGAGGTTGACCTGGGCTCACTGGGAGTTAAATGATGGTGCTGGTCAGCACTAGCACTGGGTTGATTCTGAGCATGAGTTGGGTTTTAGGTCCAACCACTTCCTGAACTCCTGGGTAAATTTCATGACACACTTGTTACGGTCCCATGGGGATAATCGTCATCCCTCAGAAGTCATTATAGTCAGAACCTTGTGATGGCTGACACCAGGCACCAAACATATTTTTGAGAAGAAAGTACAAATAAATGGTGGAGCACAGATGCAAAAAAAACAAACCATCATAACTAGAACCAAGGGACCTTCCTGGGACATTGTCTTCATACTGACTAGTGATCTGCATCGAAAACATGGAGTGTTTTCCTCCAGGAGGTCGTGACTCAGCTGCCAGGCAGTGACTAGTGTGTGTGGTGGGCACACTCCAGCCACACAGGCACCCTGGGTACTAGTATCCTCTAGAGGCAAAGAGAAGGGGAAAACACGTCAAGGTGTTAGGGAGCAGGAGAAGGATTGAGGAGCTCTCTGGGAAGAAAAGGGGGCACAGAATCAAGAGGGAGATGAATGGGAATGAAGGACAAAGGTGCTGAAATAGGATGGGCATGAAATCAAAGGGGAGAGGAATGACCATCACTAATGAATATCACTTGCCTTCGGTCATAACCATGTCCCTTGGGAAGTGGTCCTCACAGTGTAGTTCCTTCATGAACAGCATCAGCATTACCTGGAAATTTGTTGAAAGTACAAATTCTCTACGACCAGAAATTCTGGGAGTAGAGTGTAGCAGTCTGTGTTAGCAAGCTCTCCAGGTGATTCTGATAAATGAAGTTTGAGAACCATGGCTCTTAGTTATCCAATGCCCTCACATTGTCTTCAGGTTCCAAATCTCTGCCACGTCTAGAGGATAAATGGGCTTTATTTATGTTCTTCTCACCTTCCCTCGTGTAATTGTATGAGCCCTATCTGCCAGGCCTTCCCATCACTACTCCCCCTGGAAATAAGCCACCTAATTCATACTCAGGTGTTAATGGTTGTCGCAGATGGAATTATCAGCCCCAGTTCTTCACCCCTCCCTGCATTTGGTGCCATTTGCGATGAAGCCATGCCATTCCTCCACAAAAGGCACATTATATAACCCTTTCCCTTTTCTTTGGGCTTCGTCATGTGACTTGCTTTGGCCAGCAAGACGTTAGCAGATGTGATACAATTAGGGGCTTGAAATGTGCTTGTGCAGTTGAGCTTACCCTCTGACACCTCTGCCATCCCCATGAGATGGGCTCCCCCAGGGACACATGACCCCCTCAGCCTGATCCCAGAATGAAGCCGTGTGGAGCACAGCCAACCCAGCACAACCTAAGCCAATGCACAGACCGATGAGCAATATATTTCTCGTTCTAAGATTCTGGGTTTATTTCTTATCCAGCAATAGCTGACCAGTACACTGCGCATCAGTGGATTTTGGTGCTAGTCACCTGGTTGATCTGTTTCACCTACGACATGAGCCTCCTGAAATCCCAGTGTCTTATGGCAGAGTGGGACTTTCAGGCCCTTGAAAGGAGACAGTAGGGAATAAATTTTAAGAGGACCAGTTTGGTCGATGGCAGCTCTCCACTTCTCTCAAGCAGACTGTGAGCAGGGCTGCCGTGCAAGACACTGCTGGGTCAGACGACGAGAAAGTTACATAAGGCAGAGTGGGAAACAAGACCGGAAGGAAAGGCTGGAATGAGTTTGAATGGAAAAAGAGACAGCAGGTTAGAGAGAGAAGAAGGTGGCCAGCAACAAGCATCATTTTATATGCTCACTATGTCCCACTGCTGAGGGCCCCCAAAGGGAATTTGTAAGTCTCTGCTCCAGGCAAACCCATCTTCATTTATTCCTGCTTCTGACCAGGCTTCCCTGTCACCTGGCTCTTGCTTAGCACGCCCGGTTGCAGCAGTGCCCGGATGAGAAGCAGCACCCTCTAGGTGGGAGGCGGCCGGGCACTGTTTGTATTGAGAGAATTACTCACTCTGGAAGCCAAGTACTCCCACCCAGATTTCTTAGACCGCAATTAATCGTTCCTGAAGTGTTCTCTTAGTTGGCTTCACAGCAGTAAAATACCACACGGGCTCTCCGAGCTGCCTGGGAACTCAGATGGTGAGAGAGGCAGCACGTGTAACATGCTAGCTGCCACAGGACAACCCTGGCCACGTGGGAAAAGCTGAGGTGCCTCCTGGTCATCGGCACACACTTCCCCACATGGCGAATGACGCTTGCTACGCGCACAGCAATGGCATTTGTCCTGCAAGTCAAATTCTGTCAAAAGGGGAAATAATTTAACAAGTACTCCCTGGATACCCAGAGGCAGGGACTTGGCGGTTTTCCACACTGGGCTGCCAGGGTCTGAGACAGGCTGTGAATAGTCTCTCTTCTCTACCCCAGTGAATTCAGCTGGTTCGTGCCATGACAACATTGGCCACCCCCACCCCCCCAGCACAGGAATGCGAGCTGACCCAGCTTCTCAGAAAGAAAGGGAGGTGAAGGGTAACACTGCCAGCTGAGCCTGTGCTTTGTGCCACGCACCACGCCAAGTGGTTTACATAAATTGCTTTCGTCCCCATCTTCACTCTGCGAGGTGGTATCCTCACCCCCATTTTACAGACGAGAAGGCTAAAGCTCAGGGAGGTAAGGTCACATAGCTGTTAAGTGGACAGCCAGCGTTGGAATCCAGACTGAGCTAGAAGCCACCATTGGCATTCTTGCTGTGATACACTATAGGCACTTGTCTACTGTGTTAATCATCATTTTACTATTAACTTCCTGAGGACAGAGACTGGGTCTGTTCTCTCCCGGGGCTAAGTTTCGCACAAATTGTCTCATCTGGCCTTCTCAAAGCTAGTGTTATCCTCATTTTACAGATGAAAAAAGTAAAGCTCAGAGAGGTTTAAGCAACTTGCCTAAGACCACACAGCTAGTAAGTGGTAGAGCCAGGATTTGAACACAAGACTGATTCCAGAGTCTGAATCCCTAATCAGATGCCCTTTCCTTAGATTGTGGATGTCTGTGCATTACCACCGAATCCGGCCTGTTGAGAAGTGCTTACGAGTCAGGAAAAGAACTGTCTAAAGAATGTAGATTTCTCAAAGCCACAAGAGACACCCCAGACCTCTTAGAGACATGTGACCCTGCTAACTTCTGCATCTATGGCAACCTTGAAGCTTCAAAAATATTTTGGGAATGAACTCTACCCCCTCACGCAAATGCCCTGACCCAGCCTTTGGAACTCACCTTTGGAAACAGCAAGAATGAAAACAATGAGAGCGCTAGGTTTGAACGAGTGGCTATAAAAGCAAGGCACTTCTTGGATGAGAAACAATATTAAAAATGTATTCCAAAGGGTCACATTTCCCCAGCCTGAAAATATCCAAAAATGGAGATAAGACAGATAAATTGGAAGAAACAGAAAGAGCCATGTTCTAGGAGAGTTTTCCCCTCGTTAACCCCAGTCTCCATGAGCTTGGAAAGAGACACACAGGGTTTTCCACATGGACGCAACACAGGCTCCCTACCTGAGCTCATACCACAGTAGATGGAACCATTTTTCTCTCTCAAAAGCTGCCTTTTCGCTTTGGTTCGGCTTTGCCTGCCGACCATCTCTCCTCTCTTCCCGCAGCGTCACCCTCATTTTCCTGGAGGGGAACTACCATCTCCCACTCGGGTTCCCGGGTTTCAGGAGGGGAGAACTCCACTGTCAGTTCCAAGGGCACCTGATGTAACCAGGTCTCGCCAGTTGGCATATTCCATGGTCCCGGCTACAAGGATTGGTTCAGGACCTGCTGGCAGCTCAGTCTGGGCCACTCAGAGGGAGTCCGAGGCTTGTGGGGAAGCTCCCGGAAGAGTGCCCCTCCTCCCCTGCCAGTGCCGGCAGCTGCAGGAGGTGATGGTGCAGGGGGGCACTGTCAGGGGGACCCTGCCTGGAAGGGAACCTGTGACATGGGGGTAGACTGACTCCTGACTACGTGAACTCATTTTGCCAAATGAGGGGTAACCTCAAGTTCTTCCTGCATGGCCAGATTTGAACGTGAGAAATGCACAGCTTGGTTCTTTGTCAACAGGTACCTAAAATCCTAGCTCACAGAATAATAATGAGTAGAATCCAGGAGAGAGACACAAACAGCCTATATCCTGGGGCGCTGGACTGGCGATCCAGTATTAACTGGGTATGTCCTATGTCCCACACCCTAGGCCAATGCTCTTCTTACTTTGAGGGCAACTATACTTGCTTCTACTCAAGTGGTCCTTCCTGGAATAATCTCTGCTCATCTCCAACCACTGCACTCCTACTCATCCTGCAAAACCCTCCATCACCGCCTCCTCTAGAGTATGACGCCACCTCCTCTGAGCTCCCACAGCATGGGTCCACATCTCTGTTGTCACCTCTGTCATACTTCCTTGTTTCATATCTGCCCATGTGGCGATTTTTTTTTATTAGCAGTGTAAAAATATTCAATGTAAAAATAAATAAAAATCCTAACAATACACGAGGGAATGAGATAAAAAGCAAGATAAATTCTCTCTTTCAACCCAATGTCTCTCCCCAGAGGCAAACATCATCAACAGTCAGTGTGAATCCATCCAGGTGCTTTCAATCGCACTACGGTGAAATGTCCTAGGACATGCGACAGTCCGAGGACAGGGATTTGGCTTCCTACGTTTTGTAATGATACCATGGTGCCACTCGGCCTGGATTCCACCCTGGCCCAAACACTGACTATAATTTGTGACCTGGGACAAGTTAAGTAAACTCTCTGTGCCTCAGTTTCCTCATCTGTAAAATGGGATTTGTCTCCTGTCTCATCAGGTTCTTGTGAGCGTTCAGTGAGTTGATATATTAAAGCACACAGAACAGGGTCTGGCACATGTACAAATGTTTACTGCTACCATTAGTCTCTCTCTCCAGTGTCTAGCCCTAAATAAAAAGTTCTGACTAGGTGGGGATGCATTTCTCTCAATCTGTGTGATTTCAAGTGTGCATGTACCTGGGTGACCTCCAGGACTCCAGCTCGTTGTCCCTCAGGCAGTCTTCTGGAACTTTCTCACTGACATCTACTCCCCTTGGTAAGATCCACCTTCATCACCACTACTATTTACTGAGTTCTTATGTGCCAGAGCATATCGTATCTCACTTTACCTCCCGATATTCTTACTTATAAAAAGTACTCACCATTGTTCATGGCAGCATTACTCACCATAGCCAAACTATGGAAGCGACCCGAAATATGGGAGAACTTGGTCAAGGTTCCCACAGCTAGTAAAAGGCATTCAACTCAAGTCTCTGTCACCCTAAGTATACTATGCGCCCAGTGTGCCTGGTCCATTGTCGGTGCCATTTTCGGTGCTTAATAAGTTATCTCTTGGGGGCTTCCCTGGTGGTGCAGCGGTTGAGAATCTGCCTGCCAATGCAGGGGACACGGGTTCGAGCCCTGGTCTGGGAAGATCCCACATGCCTCGGAGCAAGTGGGCCCGTGAGCCACAATTACTGAGCCTGCATGTCTGGAGCTTGTGCTCCGCAACAAGAGAGGCCACGATAGTGAGAGGCCCGTGCACCGCGATGAGGAGTGGCCCCCGCTTGCCGCAACTAGAGAAAGCCCTCACACAGAAACGAAGACCCAACGCAGCCATAAATAAATAAATTAATAACTTTTTTTAAAAAAAGTTATCTCTTGGATGCACAAGAGAAGTGAAAACTATCCTGCTGATTAGCCTTAATTTTCCCTCTGCTAGGTGTAGTCAATGGCTTCCTGGAAACAGGGAGACAGCAAATGAAACCAAGGAAGAGTAAGAAAGACGTCAGCACTATCTTTCTTCACCCCGGGACCCCCAAACCCCAAAGCAAGGAAATTCCTCGGTGCTGCCAATGCAGACACAATTTTCCAAGACGAGCCACCCCACGCTGTGGACCAGACAAGCTGGAGTGTGGGCTGGCAGGGGTGGTCCCTCCCAGCGCATCTGCCACACAGGTACTACAAGCAGAATAACAAAAGAAGCTGGAGGTAGGTCCCGACGCTTTGCTGGAAGAAAAGCTGTCATGGTTCTGAGGAGAAACTGAAGCCCAAAGATGGAGGGACCCATCCAACGACCTCCAGCCCATGGGTGGGACCACAGGGGCTGGAGCCAGACCTCGCATTCCAGGCCCACGGACTTTGTAGTAGGAAGACAGTGTGGCCCTGAGATCCTGGATATACACTGGGTCAAACAGGTCCTCCGTGGATCGCTACGTGACCTCAAGCAAGTCACTTCACCTCTAGGACACTCGGTTTCTCCACTGATGAAATGCAGATATTAATTCTTCCATTTGGATTAGTAACAAAACCCCCCAAAAACCAGTAAGTAAAATACAACCAATGCAATAGGAAAAGCAGGGAAAAGAAACAGACAGTTCACAGGAAAGGAAACAGAAGGCCAAAAATAAATAAATTGATATTCCGCATCATTAGCGATGGAGAAATGCAAATCAATACCACAACAGGAGACCAACTTTTTTATGTCTATTAGCCTGGAAAATACATTTAAATGTGACAATTCCAAACACTGAATTGGATGTAATCTGAAGGCTCTCTTATAAATTGCTGGTAAGTGTGTAAATTGGTGCAACCGCTTTGGAAAACTGAGACACAGAAGAATGTTCAAAGGCCACAGTGTTGACCAAGAACAAAAGTCTGGCAACCACCCAAAACCCGGGAGCATAACAGTGACTGGATCAACTGTGGGCTATTCCCCAGTGGAATCTTCTAAGGCCATCTCTATAGATATACCATGAGAAGGGCACAATACAGATGATCTCGGCCACATCCCTCAAATTACAAGTCCCTTGATACAAAGTTAAAAAAACTAAAATGAAATATACGCATGTAGTATGAATGTACACACATGAGATACAACTGTATCAAGAGGAAAAGCCAGAGGGTGGTGGGAATGGGGTTCAGGACAATGGCCACCTCGGAGCGGGTGGCAGGGATGAGATGGGGGAGGGACCCCTATATACTGAGTGTCTGCACTTGAAGTCCAGGCCATGAGTGGTCACTGCATTATTAAAATATGTAAGTTCCCACATGTCATGAACTTAGAGTCGTTATTAATTTAATCCTGTGAAGCTGAGGACCAGTGACAATGACAACAGTGACTCCTTCTGGCGGGGATGCTGGGAGGCTCTGGCTCCCAGGCACCGGCTGCGGGCTGGTGGTTGGCACACGCCCATAATCCGCATGTGGCTGGAAGACAGCTTCAAGTGAGCTAAAGAAAATAAAATTCCTTTCACTCTGACTCCCTCCGCCTCAGGGCTCCACCGGTCCTGTGAATCATTACAGCCTTTCCGCTCTCCTGGGCCTGGTGCTTTTAAATATCACCCAGCTCTTGTCCAGTAGGTGACAAGACCCAGTTACTTCCAAAACCGTCAGCTGACATTTTTTTGGATAGCAACCTCTTTAAAGCTCGTGATGTGCCCGCGCTTCCCCTACAGGAAGAACTCTCACAGTCGAGTCTGTGGCCCTGTGCTTTGAAGGATTGCACCCGGCCTGGACTTCGGGTTAAAAGAAAGCTGGCTTTCAGCAGAAAAGGGGTGTGTGTGTGTCGGGGTGCTTGTTGACACCGCTCTCCCAGCGGCTGCAGGTAAGAGTTTTTCCTCCCACGTAACACAAGGGACAGAGTAGTCATTTAAGCTTTATACATACTGGCAGGCTCAAAAAGCAAGTCGCCAGCCTTAAAAACATGTCTCTGTTTCCTGTGGCTAACTTGCAAATCCAGTCATATTTTCAGCTAAGAAGGTAAACAGAGGGTGGAGGAGATTAAGGAGACCTATCTTAGGCCAGTATCTTTACCGAGAGACTAGGAGGAGAAATGTTACTGGAGTCTTTCCCATTCAGGGAAAAGGATGGCAGCCAAGCCCACAACAACCCCCAAACCCCGGAGTGTAGCTGAAGTAGGCATTTCTTTCTGCCCCTTCAAGAAAAAAGTCAGGACACCAGTAAATAGGGTGGCAGGCGTATTTGTGCCAGATCCCAGTCTCAGGGCTTAGAGGCAGGGAGCAGGGTCGAAGAAGAAACTGTTCTGCAGTCCACAGAGTTCTAGAATGGAATGGGCTGCCTGGAGAGGTAGCAAGTTCCCATCTCTTAAAAAAAAAAAAAATCCATACCTTGTGATAAGCCCCTCTTAGCAAGGATGCTGAGGAATGTGGAATGTTCTGGTAGAACCAGATCAGAAGCTGGAAGCTAGAGGTAGAGAGGATGAAATAAAACCCTCTGAAACTAAAGGCAGAAGTCTGCAGAACTGGAATGCAGGTTCACAGCTTCTACAATATTCTCAAAGAAGCGTGCGACCCAAGATAGCTGTTCTCTTGCTCTCTGTACATCCCCTGCTGGACCAGGGCCTGCTTCACCTACACCCTACTCACCTGACTGACCTTCCTACGTACTTGTCCCAGGCCCCATATAATGACTGGTCTAACTTTAGCCACCAGGATAGCTTATCAAAGGGGCGGTGAGGGGCGGGCCCCTCTGCTGGTTTCCTTGGTAACTGATGAACCAACCTGACATCAATTCCCCTGTAACTGGTAACCTTCCCCTCCCCGACCCCAGAGCAAAGACTGCCGCGGTGTCCTGCCCTCTGTCCGTCTCACACAGTGGGGTGTTGCTCCAGGACCCTGCTTCAGACATATAAGCTCCCCCATTCATTAAACCATGGATGTCTCTGTTGCTGACTCCGGGCTCTTTCTTCTGGTCTTAAAGCTGAGCAAGTACAGGGCTTGTATGCCTGTGGGGTGCAGCCCAAGAGACCCTAAGGAAGATAATGAACCAACAGACCAGATAATCTTTAAGGTTCCTCCCCCAACCAGGCCCCAGGTCCTGGAATCCTTTATGTCTCTGAATTCAGGTTGAAGCAAGCAGATATTTTCTTAGACTCAAACAAGTACCCTAAGTAGAATGTGGGCTCCATGAAGCCAAGGATTTCTGCATTCCCTTCACGGCTGTAGCACCAGCATCTCCACCAGTGACTGACACGTGCTAGGTGCTTGGGGAACATCTGCTGATGAATGTAGGTGAATGAACGCCAGCCAAAGCCTCTATTTCTTCTCCTAAGGTGACCCAGGGACCACGGTGTCTCACCTGACCGGCCGTGGAGGAGGCAGGGCCCCAGCCAGTGCTCATCCTGGGACCCATCTGCACAGATTCAAAGAGTCACCACTACATGTCTAGGGATGACCACATCTGGAACTTATGTCGGCTCCTGATTATTTAATCTGATGGGCAACCCTGAAATGTCTCCTCCTCCCCATCTAGAAAGGAAGGTGTTAACTGTGGCCCCGGACACCAGATTTATAAAAGGCTTCCACTGCCCTTGACCTCCACGTTGCTGATATTGAAACCTAATTGTGTTGATGTTGGTCTCCAAGGTAAACAAAGCTTTACAGGGGAAATGTTTGGACCTAGAGATTCCTGTGTGCTCCAAGTTTGGACGAATAGCCGGAATCATGAGCATTTCCCTTCATTTCCTTTTAAAGGGCTGTGTTTAGCCCAGCCGAGTGGACAGCCCCAAACCATGCCTACGGGCAATTTTCAAAAACAGCCTCTGGAATACAATCAATTCTGCCCACCTCTGTGGAATTCCACCTGGAGGAAATGCCAAGGACTGTACCTCCATGAAGGCCCCAAGAGCCTAAGAGCCAGGAGAGGAGGGGAGAAGACGGCAAGGTTAGCAGAGAAGAGAGAAGAGAAGGACAAACAGCAGCGGCTAATCTGAACTGCTCACCTCCACCCTTAGAATGTGCCCCTTGCAAAATAAAGCCTTTTAATTTTCAATGTGCAATGGCTCAGTGACTCTTTTCAACAACCCTAAGAAAAAGGTTTTACTTTCCCCATTTTATTGATGGGAAAACTGAGGTCTCAACACTTGCCCAAGGCCACACAGTCGAGGTACAACCAAGCTGGGATTTATACTGAAGTAAATCTGCACTCTTACCCACCAGTCTGCACTGTCTCTCTTTATGCCCAAATCCTGCTCCTCTCTCTCATCACTACAGATATCCTTCTATGGGACATGAAGGATGGTTTCTGAGTTAAATTGTGACTCCTCAGCCCTAGAGAGAAGAGGAAGTGACCATAGGAAATGAGGAACTAATATATGGGTGGGTTGTAGAGGCTGGAGATGGGAGCGGAGCTTGGTGGGGAGACCAGTGAGCCTGACCCTGGCCAAATCCGGGCCAGGGCAGGGTTTGAATTGGGGAAGGAGTGTGGCCAGGACTGTGTACTAGAAACAGCAAGCTGATGATGGCGAGCCAGCCCTCAGGAGGCCCCAAGCAAGATGGACACCGCTGGGATGAGGAAGTCGTCTGGCCCACGGTCCTCCCGGAAGGGGTGAGCCTGGTAGACCTCAGCCTCGTAACCCGGTCTGGGAAGCTGGCCCCTGTTGGGCTTGGCAAGGAGGCATCTATGAGCTCAGCAGGAGAGAATGCCGAGTGCCCCTGGTTTAGAGAAGAAAAGGATCTGCTGCATCCCCACCACAGCCGGGCCCTCACACGGGAGGGCGTGGCAGTGTGTCCGGCTACCTCTGTTTCTGGTACGTGTAGCGTCGCACACTAATTAAGACTTAGGCTCACCCTTGGCACACAGGGCTTAACAATCTGACAAGGACCCCTATGTCGTGCTGCTCCAGGTGTGGTCCAGAGACCAGCGGCAACAGCATCACCGGGGAACTCGTCAGAGATGCAGAATCTCAGGCTGCACCCACATCTGCTGCATCAGAATCTTTAAAGCCTGAGAAGCCTGCCTTAGATGGTGCCGCAGCCTAGGATCAGAACCTCTGCAGCTATACTTTTCGAATCTGCTTGACGTACAAACTCCCCAGGTGAATCAGATACATGCTGAAGGCTGAAAACCAGGACAGGAGAGCTTTGAAATGTCCTAAGGACACCATCACTGGGGCATTCAAACCACATCTTTCAGATTCCTCCTGCACCCAGGAGCAACCCACAAGTTTCCTTTGAGATGGCAAGAAAGGTATCATCAGTTGATTCGCAGCCCATCTACTTCTGGAAAAGGACTGGTGATAGCTTATAAACAGAGCAGGCCAGCTAAGCGGCATGACACAACGGACTGTGGGGCAATTCTCCGAGCCCACAACCCACTCAGCGCCTTTCTCCACACATGGGCTATTAAAGAGCCCAAAAGCCCATCACTGTGTTCTCCTTGTGCTTCTTTTTAAAATTATAAGCTTTCCCCAGAAGAAAAAGCACATCTACATTCACACCCAGTTGGTGACGAGCCTTTTCAGAGCCTACTTCTCCCCATGGCAATCTGTCAGCAAGTCTTGTCATTCGACCTACCTCCAGAGAGAACCTTGAAAGTTCCACTTCTCTCCACCTCCAATGCTGCGTCACAGCTCACGTGTGCCTGCCAAGAGCTTCCCAGCTGGTCTCTCCGCTTCCACTTCTGCCTGCCTCTGCTCTCTGCTCCACAAAGCACTCAAAGTGGTCCCTGAAAGATGCAAATCCCATCATGTCACATCCTAGCCTAAAGTTAAGAATTGCCTGTATCCATTTCCTTTGGCTGCTGTTAACAAATTACCATAAACATGGTGGCTTATAAAAAAAAATTTCCTCTCCCACAGTTCTGGGGAACAGAAGTCCAAATCAGTGTCACTGGGTTGAAATTAGTGTGTTGGCAGGGCCACGCTCCCTCTGGAGGCTCTAGAGGAGAATCTGTTCCTTGCCTCTTCCAGCTTTTGGAGGCTGCTGGCATTCCTTAGCCAGTGGCTGCATCACTCCAATCTCCCCCTCCCTGGTTACACTGCCTTCTCTTCTTCTGTGACAACTTTCCCTCTGCCTCTTTCTTCACAGGGATACATGTGGTGGCACTTAGGGCCCACCCAGATAATCCTGGATTAATCTCCCCACCGAAAGATCCTTAACTTCATCACATCGGCAAAGTCTGTTTTTGTCCTATCAGATGACATTTACAGATTCTAGGGACGAGGATGTGGATATCTTCGGGAGGATCACTATTTAGCCTACCACACTACGTTTCCACTGCCCTTGCTAAACTCCAAAACCTTTACCGTGGCTCTGAGGTCCTTTGTGATCTGGCCCCTACCCGCCTCTCAGACCCTCAGACCCCATCTTGTTCCATATGCCCCCTCTCCCAGCGCACCCCTCTGTCTGCTTTTAGATTTTCAAGGAAGCATGTCCCTGCCAAAGGGCCTTGGCTCTTGCAGTCCCTTTTGCTTGGAAAGCTACTACCCTTGGCCTCATCCGATGGATGAATGAATGTCTTATTCCCAAGAACTCAGGAAAAGTAGAAACAGCAACATGAGGAGAGACAAACTTTGCCTACCTCCTCCCAATATTGCCTGGTTAAAGATGCTCCCACCTAGTCTTCTTTCAGGTTCCAAACGCCCCAGAACACCCACAGCCCTTGGTTACCTGTAGACTCTGTCTGGCATGGAGTCACTTTGGACAGCAAGGTTGGAACTGGGATAGGGGTGATGCCAGTGGCACCAGCCCCGTCTCCACGTTCTGGGAGAAAATAAGACCGTCCAAGATACAGAAATCTATTTTGATTTCCTTTTTATGACCTGTCTTCTTTTAGTGGTCAATAAACACTCGCTGTTGATTTTGTGGGAGTTTTGCAAAGGCCACTGCTAATGGCAGCATCCTGCTCTGGAGACAGGAGGCTTGCCCGTGGTTAAATGACCTTTAATTTTCTCCTGACTCTGAGAACAGATCTCTCATTAAGTGGTATTTCTAGTGTGCTCTTATGATGAAAATGTAAATAGCTTTTTCTTGCCCCAAAAAGGAGTTTTGTGTAGTTATACAAATCAACAGCAATCAGTATATTACAGATAGTGGGTGGTTATCTCAAGTTATCACCTCACCTTGTTCTAATTTGCCTGGGTCTTTCTCCATTAGCAGCGTCAATCCTGCATCCTGGGAAACCCCTTAGTCCCAGATAAACCAGGACAAACTGGTCACCCTAGTGGTAGCTAAAGGCCTATCCCTAATACTTGAGGAACCCAGGAGAAAAGGGTACAAGCAGAGGCCTATATACGGTAGGTCTAAATATACAGAACTTATAAATCAAGCTGACACACTGCTCAATAAAAATATGGTCTATCTTCCTACCATGATAAATGTCTTTAAAACTACCTGGAAGGCTAGGTTTGAATTCCAAGCTCTTGGATGTTCCTGTGACTTCTGTTTCCACCTTCTTTATCCACTCCGAGATCTGCCCCACACTCTAAGGGATCTTGCTCACACGTATGCAGATTCTCAGACACCATCCACATCCCGTAAAGAGCCCCCTCTTGGCTCTCCAGCAGGCCTACCGGTAAACTGTGCCAAGGTCCACCCTCGGAGGAGAATGGTCCCAGAGAAGAGGGCCGCTCTGCTCTGCAAGTGGCATTAGGGTCTTTCAAGCAGGAAATTCTGGGGTCTAAGGAACCTAAGCCTGACCTGGAAGGAGTGGGGGACCAGAGGGCCAGGGTGGGGTCCCCAGGACAGGAGCCACTCTTGCCCTTGGGACTCATCCCTCCCTGGAGGTCCCTTGAAATTGAAACCATGGAATACTTTCCAATGTCCAAACACACCAAGTCCTCCTGGGCAGAGGTCAGAGTTGACCAACCCAGGGAAATAAAGTTTACACAAAACCTTTTAGATGTCCTTAGACTGTTCCTAGAAAGAAGGAACTAAGGTGCTCTGTACAGGAAACAAAATTATAGTATGACGAGGGGGAAAAAGTCATGAGGCAAAAAGGAAGTTCTTAGAGAAAGGCTCTCTTGCCTGGAGATAGATAAGAAAAGTATCAGTGACAGAGAGGAGACTGGGAACTTGCCAAGCTCTTCCTGCAGAGTCCAGGCTAATCCAGGTTTCTGCTTTCCTTCATGGGATTTACTTTGATGGGCGATGCAGACTGTAGTCCATGTATCAGTGCATTGAAAGCAATGCACTCTGGAAATGACTCTGCTGCTTTTGCAGCCTTGTTCCTCTGAGTGTGGTGAGTGCCAGGCCACAACTATTACATAAATAACAGCACAGAGGTGATTTGATATGAGGTGGTGAGAAAGATCATGAAGGTAGAAAGCACTGCTGTGGTGCTTAAAGGACAGTGTCAAACAAGTTGGGTTCAGATAATTCCATTTACTCACGATGAGACCTCAGGTGGGTTACTTCGCTTATCTGAGCCTTGGTTTTGCTTCTTCAGCAAAAGAGGGATCCAAATAGCACCTACCAAATGTGACTGGTACAAAGATGAAATCAGACACAGCATATAAAGAACTCAACCAGTGGCTGTAACACAGTGTTACAAAATACCACCTGCTGGTACTAACAGGAGTGCTGGTGATAGCTGCAGTACTGCATTAGCAGAGCAGTACTAGTTGTCAAGAAGAGACAGTACCATTATAATTATATGGGATTTAGGCAGAGTAGTTGGATTCTGAGTCTCACTGTTTGTGAATCTGGAAAAGAAGGAGCCGTCTTTTTTTTTATTGAAGTATAGTTCATTTAAAATGCTGTGTTAGTTTCAGGTGTACAGCAAAGTGATTCAGTTTATATATATATGTTTATATATATATATATAAAACTGAATATATATATATTAGTGATTCAGTTATATATATAACTGAATATATATATAAAAGAATATATTCTTTTTCTGATTCTTTTGCATTATAGGTTATTACAAGATATTGCATATAGTTCCCTGTGCTATACAGTAGGTCCTTGTTGTTTATCTCTTTTATATACAGTAGTGTGTATCTGTTAATCTCAGACTCCAAATTTATCCCTCTCTAATGATGGAGCCATCTTTCATGATAATGAGACATCGGGTAAAAGAATCCCTTTGGGGGAGGGATGACGGATGAACTGAGCCTGTGGTAACTGCAGACACCGAAAAGAAAGGACAGGGAGACACGAGGAAACATGACTCACTCACGCCTCCGCTGAGAATATGCCCCCGTGAGCACAGAGTCAGCTCAGACCATGTGGGGGACACCAAGAGAAGCTGCTGGGCGCGCTCACCATTATATTCACAGTTGTACAGACTCAAGCTGAGTCATCATAGCAGTTCAGTCACATCTCGAGTGATAGAAGGCTGACCACTCACTGGCAAGCCTGAATCACCACACTGCTACAACTATCGCCATCCCTGGCCAAATTTAGGTACTACTCAATGTGTAGATGAAATCACTTCTAAATTAAGCATGAAGATTTCCAAATTAGCTCACAGTTATCCAACATCTGGACAGGAGATATTTATTACTGAATTGGACGAGGGGACATAAGGACAGAGAAAAAATAGAAAGAAGGCTATGTTCTCTAAGAAAACTATTTTCTTTTGAAATATAGGACCTATTTATGCAAAAATGACTGACTCATTTTCTTTTTCTGATCATTGAAAAGGAAAGCGAGTGTGTGTAACGGAGTGCTTTACAACCAAATAAAGATGTCATGTGGGCAGCAGGTTCTTAACTCAGTTTGTATTACTCTAGCTACATTTAAAATGCACGCATGAGCATAACATTGAGTTATTTCTGGGTTGCACTGCCTAAGGTCTTTTTACTCTTACATGTAGCTTCCCTCCAAGACTTCTCATGCCTCCTGGGAGGCAGGAACACAGCTCACACCAAGATGCTCTCTGATGGGGTCACCCCAAGCTCTTGCTCTTGTTCCCGTGGGCTGCCAGCCTCACTGCAGAGCACTTGGCTCTTTGGAAGTAAGCTAGGAAGGTCCAGAGGCTCTCTTTGCCTTGAGTTCTCTGTGCCTTTGTTACAGGTTTCCCAGTTCCTGGGCACAGGGAGGAAAAAAGCATCTATGGTTATCACCATGAGCTCTGGGAGCAGACAGAACAAGGTTCAATCCTGGCTCTGTCACTTCACTCTGTGCAACTACAGACAAGTTGCTAATCCTCTTTGAGTCTCAGCTTCCTCATCTGTGAAATGGGGATAATTAGAGTCCCTAACTCAGAGTTATTGGGAGGATTAAGTATGACCATCTTTGTAAAGGACTTCGCTCAGTACCTGGCCACATACCAAGAGTTTCATAAATGTGAGCTCTAATTCTTTCTAATGGAGGGCTGTCTGGAGTCATTTATTTAGACACCCTGTAAGTTAAGCCACTGGAATCTGATGTTTTAGGTAATAGAGAACTGTAATATCCAGCCAAATTGATCTTCTTTCCCCTCAGGGCCCATGTTTTTCCTATCGCAATGATCCCCATTCATCACCTTTTGCTGTAATTGCTTGTTTAACATCTGTCTTCCCCAGGAGAGTAGATCCTGTGAATTTTTTTTTTATCACTGCCGCATGCCCCACACCCAGCAGAGCTTTCGGTACAGAAACAGATGTGCAATGGTTGTTTGTTGAATGACTGAAAGACTGAAAAATCAATGGACCAATGGAATGAGACCACGTGACCAACTGAACCACAGACCAAATGACTGAATGACCCACTGAGTGACTGAATGAATGAATGAATAGATGAATGACTGAAATTAATCATCTACATTCAACTGGATGATCTGAAAATACTTCCTAGCATGACAAAACACAAGACTACTAAATACAGGATTTTAACTTGGACAAGCAGGATCTTTGGGGGGATATAAAATAGTTGGTTTTCAGTATTTTAAGGAGTTCAATTCTTCCTCCCCGCTATCAGTGATGGGACGGGTGATAATACCCTACTGGAAAACATTACTCACTCCACACTCATGCAGCCCTCAAACTGCACATCCCTCCCCCACTCCGTCATAACCCAGGATCTGCCTGACAGCTTCTGGCCTCGGCGTGTCTATCTGTGTCAGATGACATCATGGCCAAACCACGTCGTCTTGGGCTGTGAGAACAACTGGGAGAATCAAGAGGAAGCAAGCCCCAGATCTTTCACTGCCTAACGTCTGAAAACGAAGAATCTTCCCTGAAATCGCCCACCCCTTCTTCTGGGTGAACTCATCCAGTCTTTCCAGAAAGGCGGCTCAGGGGCAAGGTCTTGCTGGACTCCAGCGGGGGATTTGGTGTCTTCATACCTTGTTCATCAGCCACAGAACACACGCTCATCTTTCAGCAGCTCTGGAATTCTGCCCACAGACGTCTGGACGTTGTGCTGCATTCCCAGAGAACCTCTCAGGACATACACAGTTAGCCAGAGAAGATGCAAATTGTTTTTAAATGATAACCTGCCTCAAACTAACAGACTTAAAATGACCATTGGATGGTATTTTGACTATCCTATCCTCCTGAGAATCTGTGATTGTAACGAAGTAACTGAAACACTTACTTAAGGCCATTTTCCTGCTGTGATGGAGGAAAGGACCCCCACATCCAGGCTGAGCAAAACCTTAAGGGTCCCTGGGTAGATTTTAAGTGAATGAAGCATGATGACTACCTACCTGAAACTGAGCAAACAGTAACTGCATAATAATTAAATAATAATTACACAGCCACCAGGTATCAAACACCTTCTCCATGCCAGGCGCTAGACTGCATGCTTCCTAGACATCAGCACGTTTAACCTGCGTGGCAGTACTATAAGATTGGTATTATTGTTTCCATTTTACAGATAGGTAAACTGAGGCTCCCAGTAGGTGCCCAAGCAGGGATTTGACCCGAATCTGTCTAATATCAAAGCCGGTGCTCCTACTCCTCTAGAGGCTGCACCACAGCCCACCGAGATAGGAGGGAAGGGTGACTGCCGACGAAGTGGAATAGAAGGGTGGGATGTAACTTAGGCAGGATAAAGTGGTACTTAAAATCTGGAGGGGAGAAGGGAGAGAAGACCGTGAACACAGGACCACAGTTTTCTAATAGAGCAACTGTCATCACGTGAGAAAAGGAGAGCCCTCCAAAGAGATTCCAAAGGCTGGAAAGAACAGATGGGTGACATCCTGGAAGGCAGATGTCAGCCCAAGGTAACCAAGCCCCTCGTAACAATGAGCACTGTCCAAAACTGCTGGAACTATCTGGTCAGAGAATGAGCTCTTGGACACGGAAAGCATTCAAGCACAGTAGGAAACACCCTCGTGGGTGCCACAGAAGTGGGGATGGGGTACCTCGGAGGTCCTGTCCAACCCCCAGCCCCTCTGTTTGCTCTGGGGAAATGCTCACTAAGCATCTGACAATGTTACCCTTGCGTGCACCCGACCACCATCTGCCGCAGGCATGCTAGTAAAACAATCTTTGCAGAACCGGTCCATAGCAACAGTTTCATCTCTCTCAGGACAGAGGAAGCAATAATGGGGAACCATTATTCTGAACCTATTTGTGCTAAACAAGGAAGAATTGGGTGGACGTTATAAGGGACAGGAATCTTGGGAGAGGAAGGAAACTATGGGTATTACGGTACTGCTTGCAATGGATTGGGTACATTCCCCTATTAAAGCTGGGTACCACCCTCTTGAAGTGGGGCTCATCATTTCCATCTTACAGCTAGAACAATCTAAGAGAGAAGTTCATTTGCCCATGCCTCATCGCTGATAACTGCTTCAAACTCAGATATGCCTGATTTCAAAACCATCCCTCTTTTCTCCAAAGTACGTGCTGAACCCAGGGAGGGGGAAAGTGGGCAGAGCCCTGAGAGCACGGTACTTAGGACAGGTAGGTTGTGATGGGCAGAAAAGGAATGATAAGTCTGCAGCATAGAATAAGACAGAGGGAGCAGGTCAGAATGGGCTGCTCAGACAAGTTAATTTATAAGCACTGAGGAAAGACAAGAAACAGGATATGGATCAAACCAGAAATCACCTCCTTCACAATTCAGTCTAATTTTGGCCTAGAGCCCAAGCTACAGAACTGGTTTCAAATTGCCAATAATGCAGGTTCATAGACGGGACCTCAGACACTTCAATCTGAACAAAACCCACATATGTCAACTTTGCCCTCAAAGGTAACATATAAAAGCACCATCACCATTTTTTTCCAGAGTACAGAATGATTTCAACATTTCATGAGGAGATGTTACCAGGTAACACAGGTTCACAAGGCTTTGGAAAATAAAATGCCAATATGGCAGACAGAATGGAAAACATGATGATGAGAAAGGATGTTAATGACTGCTTTAACTATACTGATTTTTATCTCCTCTCTGTTCCTTAAGTTCTCCTGGGAAACCGGGGTGCTACAAGGCTCCCCCAGACCTCTTGCTCATTAGAGATTTCATGATGGGTTGAACAGGCCTGATTTTCCCCATTATCTGGTGTGTAAAAGTTATTCTAAAACAGATTTTATTCTAAACAGTTGTTATAATTAGCTTGTTGAGGGTTACCTACAACTGGACCACAGGTTTTAAGTGTGTGTTGTGGGCACAGAGGGCTGAAATGCTTTTTATGTCTACGCTAGGGATTCAGACCCTACACTGTAGGAATTAAATGTGATGAACTTAGCCTGACACATGGAGAACAGCCCAAGAAATGGTTGCTGTTGCTTTAGCTGTTGTTTTGTAGTTTTTATTCATACCATCTTTGGAGTTTGACACATGTGGGTCCAATTTCAGGCTCTGCAACCAGCTCTGTGACCTCAGGAAAATTATGTAACGTCCCTAGGGCTCAGTTTGCTCTCCTGTAAAAGGGGGACAAGACCACCGCCTCAGGAGGGTGTTGGGAGGACGCAGTGAAATCGCTCAGGGACAGAGTCTGGCAGAGTTGTGCTGATGGGAGCTCAGAAAGGGCACCTGGACCCAATTATCCTGAGCACATCCCTTGAAGCTGGGAATTCCCCCTTGGATACGCCACTGTAAATCCTCCACCCCACCCCCTGCAAGCTAGTCCGCCCCTCCCACGACCCCCCTACCCCCAAGATCACAATCATTCTCAGGCTAGGAACTCGGAGCTGCACGTTTGCCCCTTAATCCCATTCAACCGCCTTTCTCCTTAGTGAGTCATATCAACACCTTGCGCCAGTGTGCCACGCCAAACACAACAAGCATCAATATTTTGCTACCGCTTGGTTGCAAACTCCATGCAGGTCAGCAAATTACAGTGATTCCAGTCTAGGAAGAGGGTCCAACTCAGCAAATTGCTCTGGGTTCCCCAGCGTTTCACGCGCAAGCCTCATCCTCAAAGACTCAAGACTAGCACCCTGTTAGCTGGGGCCTGGCATGGGAACGCTTCACGTTTGGAAGGGCCATCGGGGCCCGGACCCAGCTGCTGCACACAGCCCCGCATTCACTCCTCAAGCCATTTTCAGAAACCAGGGGACCGAGGCACAAGGGAGTGAGAGACCTCAAGTCACCATCACTGGCCTAAGTCACTCCACGGTCAGTCTTCTCCTCGAGACTCAAAAGCAGCCGGCAGATCTGCCCAAGAGAAGGCTGCCAAGTTTCTGTCTTGCCTTTCCTAGCATCTCTATCTGGTTTTCCTATTCTAATTAATTGCTAAGCCTCAGATTCTTTTAACTAACTCACATGCCAAGAGCCAAAAAGACAATGTGAGAAACCACAGGGCAGCCCGTATCTCCACAACCTAGGGAAGGGGTCCTCTCTAAAGCCCACTTTAGCTTCTGGATGGGTCAGGGGGCTAGCTGGAAACACTCGAAGGGGTAACTGAAGGGAGTTTAACGAAAGGGCAAATCAACGAAGGAGAAAATAGCACCGTTCCATGAACCCACTTGGGAGGAGCAAGCAGCCCGGGGCCAGCGACCACAGGAGGCAGGGACCACGCCCGGCCTGAAGGGGCAGAGGAAGAGAGCTGTCCCCAGGCTGACAGGAGCTGTGGCCGCAGGTGGAGGAACACGACCACCTCCAAAACCCACGCCAACAGGGAAGAAGCGGGGAGATTAAAGACACCCACCTCTGATCTCGCACCGGGGCCTCCTGCGCTGGCTGAGCTGTGCATGGAGAACGCGGGTCGGCCTCCCAGGCCCAGAGCTGGAGGCGACAGGAAAAGGGGACCTGGAGGGGTCACAGGGAACATCCAAAATGACCCCCAGCTGCCGGGAGTCCTGTCTCTACGCCATCGTCCAGGCTGAGCCCTTACCCCGAGGCCAGGCATCTCCTGAGCGATCCCTGTTGGGTTTGGATCCCAACTAGCTCTGAGGCTTGAGCAGCTCACATAACACAGCAGAGCTTCGTTTTCTCATTTGTAAATAGGATTAACAATACCTGCCACCTGGGGGGGTCTTAAGGCTTAACCACGTAAAATGCTGACGGGCACAGAGAAAACACGGAGCACCTGTTCACTTCCTTCCTACCACGCAGACGCATGCGCGCGTGCGCACACAAACGCACGTGCGCACAGAGACGCATGCGCGCGCACGCCCACAAATGCACGGGCGAGCACACAAGCGTACGCATGCGCACGCAGACAGACACGCCCCTACACACCGAGGATGGATAGGCGGAAGGTAGCAGCAAATACTACACCTATGGACATTAAATGTGGATATGGTTCAGTCCTCCAGGACCGTAACCAGAAAGTTCTCGTTGGTAAGAGTAAATGCTGCTTTCCAAAGGACACACTCAACTCATGTAACTTATTGCCCCAGGAAGCGTTAAGAATTGAAGGGAGCAGATGTATTTCTTTTAAAAATAGGTACCAAACATCTTCTCCCCAGGAAGTAGCAGAGAAGTAAATCTTTTAACCAGATCCAAGAGTGAGGAGGATGATAGTATGTTGGTTTTCAATACACTGTGTGATAAATTACCACGAACTTAGCAACTTAGAACAGTACTCGTTTATCATCCTGCCGCGTGGTTGTTGGCAGAATTCACTTCCTTACAGACGTGGAACTCGTGGCAGCTCACTTCTTTAAGGCCAGCAGGACGGAGGTAGAGATTTCCTCGGTCTCTGACTTCTGGCTCCTCCTGTGAACAGCTCACCTGATTAGGTCAGGCCCACCCAGGATAGTCTCCCTATTAGGGACCTCACTTTGGCCATAAGACTCAACATCATCACAGGAGTGGAATCCCATCACCTTTGCCACATTCTGTTGGTTAGAACCAAGTTAGAGGTACCACCCACACTCATGGGGAAGGGATTATATAAGGGCCTGGGTCACTGGACAGCATCTTAGAATTCTGACACTACAGATAGTTATAGATGAACATATGGATATGCCTTGTACAGCAAGAGGAATAAATATTGTTATCCTAATTTTTTTCAAGGACGCAGAGACTCTCAAATATATTGCCCAAATCAGTGAGCTCACCCCCGTGATGAAGCTGAAACACACACGGAGACTTTCTGGGTCTCAATCTCGTGCTCTTTCCACTCCCTTGTCAACCTGGCAAAGAAGAGAACGGCTCCATCGCACCATCAGTTGCAATACATATCTGATGTTCAGAGGAAATTGATCACGTGCTCCCAGTAACTAAGGACAAATTTGAGTTGCAAGTGGCCTTGTGGATGACAGCAGCCACACCGCTTTCAGCAGAGCTAGAATCAAATGCAGGGCTCTGGACTCGTGACCCAGTGCTCCTTCGCAATGGACAGATCTTCTTGTGCGTTTCACTGTCCCTGTCAAAGACAGGCTCTAAGGCAGGAGAATAGCTGGGTCCAAGAATCATGTTTTGTTTTCATCCAGATGCTTTGGCCTTACAGGCAAAGCCTTTCTTGATCTAGGAGTCAGTCCATCCAAAAATCTGGAGGAAATTAGATAGTTATTCTAAAATTAAAGTTACTGTAAGCATGGCAGGAAAGAAACCAAAAAATTCAAGTTGTGAACAATTCACATATATATGGTACAAATGATGTTCCAAGCTGATACATATTAAAATATATGATGTAGTTCATGGTATATTTATATCAATTAATACACATTAAAATATACTATGTGGTTCACGGATTATTGATATCTACCTACTCTTAAGTGTTGGGTGTTTTTAATGAAAACAATATGTTAAGGAAAATCATAACCAAATAGAAGCCATCATGCATGTTTGCATATTAAAACAACTAAGCCACATTTGCTACATTATAACAGTAAAAACATCAGCTTTGTGAGCCATGATGATTGGGGATTTTCTAAATTGGCATGGAACTAAAAGATCTGGGTTCCAGGTTTTGCTTGGCCTCTTTCTAGCTCTGTTACTTTGAGGAAATCACTTTTCCCTCCCAGCTCAATGCTTGAAACACACATAGGAGGCCAGAAACTCAGTTATGGGTTCCCAGCCCCTCAGCCTCAGGCTCTGATAATCAGGGGTTGTTAGTTACCAACTGGGTTTCTATTGGAAGCTCCTGGGTGTCCTTGCTGTGAGTTAACTAGCAAATCAGATACTGCCATTCCCCTACTTAAAGCTCTATAACATCCTGTCCAGTATGGTAGCCACTGGCCACGCACGGCTATTAAGCGTTTGCAAAGTAGCTGACCTTAGCTGAGATGCCCTGTAAGTATGAAACACACACCAGGTTTCAAAGATGTAGCACAAAAAAAGAATATAAAACATCTCAATAATGTTTTACATCATTCACAAGTGGATATGACACCATTTCAGATATATGGGGTTAAATAAAATATAGTTTACCTTTTTATAACTCTCTTTTAATGCGGCTATTAGAAAATTTTTAATGATATATGTGGCTCACATTATATCTCAGTGGGAAAGCACTGATCTATAGTTTCCTACTGTCCTCAGAAAAAAATTTAAATTCCTTGGGACTTCCCTCCTGGTGCAGTGGTTAAGAATCCGCCTGCCAACACAGGGGACACGGGTTCAAGCCCTGGTCCGGGAGGATGTCGCATGCCGTAGAGCAACTAAGCCCGTGCACCTCAACTACTGAGCCTGCACTCTAGAGCCTGTGAGCCACAACTACTGAGCCCTCGTGCCACAACTACTGAAGCCCTTGCGCCTAGAGCCCGTGCTCTGCAAAAAGAGAAGCCACCACAATGAGAAGCCCGTGCACCGCAACGAAGAGTAGCCCCTGCTCGCTGCAACTAGAGAAAGCCCGCATGCAGCAACGAAGACCCAATGCAGCCAAAAATAAATAAATAAAATAAATTAAAAAAAAAAATTTAAACTCCTTATCAGCATCCAAAGTGATCCACTCCCGACAAGGTCTCCTCACAACTTCTCCTTGTCCCTCATTACTCTCCAACTATAATGACCCTATGATACCTCAGACACATCAAGCCCATGCCCACCTTAGGGTCCTAGCACTCATGACTCCATCCTTCTGGAATGTTCTTTCTGTGGCAACTCTGCTCATTGCCATGCTGACTCGAACTCCCTCTTTAGGTTTCATCTCACACATCACCTCCTCAGTCAGGCCTTCCTGGACCACCTGATCTCAAGGGACCACACATCCAGTGACTCACTCCTCCATTTATTTCCTCTGAGGCCCTCATTGCCATTCTTAGTTCCCTCATCTAATGATCTGTTCACTTGTTCCATGCCAGTCTCCCCCGACCAGAATAGAAGCTGTATGAGAGCAGGAACCTTTCCGGTCTTATTCAGTCTATGTCATATCTACGGCTCAGGGCCTCACCCATTAGAGTTCTCAGCTCAATGTTTGTTGAATGCATGAATGAACAGTGAAAAGAGCATGAAACTCAGAGTCAAAAAATCCCACTTAGGACAAACCCAATGACAAGGGTAACAACACCATCACCTTGCTCCGAATGCTGACTCTTGTCCTGTAATCAATCCTTGACAGTCACTATAGGAGGCAGCGTGATAACTCAGACGACACAGTCTGGGGCTAAAAGCCCTGAGTTTAAATTTCAGCTCTGCCACCTGCTGGAGTATGACCTCGGATGGAGCCCTTGACTGTCCCAAATCTCCATTCTCTCCCAGAGATATAATCAGAATTATTATGGAACAATTAGAATTATACCACGGTTGTCTTGAAGGTCAAGTAAGATAAGAGCTTTGTGAATCAAAGAGCCCCAGTGATATTTATCAGACCAAGACATTCTTGAAGGGGAAGGATTCTTTTATTTACCTGGGTGTCCCCAGCACCTAAAACAGGGCTTGGCTTAAGGCAGGTGCCCCCAAAACTACTTGATGGATGAATGAAGCTTCTAATAAGCCCCAGCACCACCAAGCAATGAACCTTGGGGAAATCAGATCTCTTTACTATTCCAACCTGGAAAAGATACCCCATTTTCTCCCAAAGAAAAGCAAAAGGACCCCAGAGATGGAGTGAGGCTGAGATATAATGGGCCCTACTGCCTCCATTTTCCAGAACAGTCCAGATTATAAGACTCTGTCCAGGTGTCCCGTCAAAACTCTGACTATAGGTCCCCTGGAACATTTGGCTTGAGAGCAGGATTTAAAGAGCCAGAGTCAGCACCCTCAGCTGAGGACAGACTAAGCACTACAGGAAGCAGGGAGCAGCTTTCTGCCTGCGACAGGTTCTTTTCCAGAAAGGAGAGACAAGGCCATCCAAGCAGTAGCTTCTTTTTTTTTTTTTTTTTAATTAATTAATTTATTTATTTTTGGCTGTGTTGGGTCTTCGTTGCTGCGCGCGGGCTTTCTCTAGTTGTGGCGAGCAGGGGCCACTCTTCGCTGCGGTGCACATGCCTCTCACTGCGGTGACCTCTCTTGTTGTGGAGCACGGGCTCTAGGTGCACGGGCTTCAGTGTTGTGGCTCAAGGGCTCAGTAGTTGTGGCTCAAGGGCTCCAGAGCACAGGCTCAGCAGTTGTGGCACAGGGGCTCAGCTGCTCCGTGGCATGTAGGATCTTCCCGGACCAGGGCTTGGACCCGTGTCCCCTACATTGGCAGGCAAATTCTTAACCACTGCGCCACCAGGGAAGTCCCCAAGCAGTAGCTTCTGATACTCATATTTTGAGAAAGAGCCACAATACCTGCTTCCTTAATTGAAACTGTAGCCAAGGGTAAAAATAAGAAGAGGGGAAGACTGTCTTGTTTGGAGCTAAACAGTGTTACCGTTCATAAAAGTCAAATTATTCCATGGAACAATAATTTCTCAAAATGGGGCAGGGAGGGTGGCTGGGAAGAGAGTGGGAAATGACTTCACTGGGTAGGCTTCTGCCTAGTTTGCAAGGGATAAAGCTTGCCTTTGTTATTCTCCTGGCTTCTGTTCCCATAGCTCTGAAGTCTAAAGGCTTCTGGCAGGACATCCCAGTTCAACACCATTGTTTCTAGGATTTGCTACTGAAAGGGCTATTCACGTGGAAACCTCTCCCAGTCCAGGCTTCCGTTGGCCACGGTTAATTTACACCCTGGTTTAATCATGCAGCCCACCTAGGAAGTTTGGACAAACCAGACCAGGGGTGGCACTGAGCCGTCTCTCGCAGTGCCACCTTGCCAGCTCACTGCTGACTCAAAGCCAGAACGCAACCTCCATTCACTCCCCAGATGTGTCTGAGCATCAGTCACGGGCTAGGTGTCGGGGCTACAGGTGGGAGCAAGCGAGACAAACACTGATCAGAGCGGAAATCCATGAAAGGAGAAAAAGATCATCCCGCGTCTTGGAAAAAAGGAGTCACAGATAGAAAGCCCTTTCCAGGAATGTGAAAAAAGAACCACAGCTTGGGATCATGGGTCAAGATTCGGGATCGCTGAGGATGATGACGTGTTAAGAACCAAACTGGAGGAGGCTTTAAGAAGGAAAGCGTCTCCAATAAGAGAAAAAGCCCTAGAATGTGACCTGCAGCTTCCCTGTCCCCTCAAATCAGTCCCACACGATGTGCTTTGAAACCACCCTGCATTCTCCTTGCAACCGGGTTTTACTTTAGCCCACTTGAGCCCTGGTTTCCGGCAGGGGGGGCACTGCCAATGTGGGTTACAGGATGAAAACCTCATGACAGAGTACTCTCCTGTCTGGGAAAAAGGTGAAAAAGGGCTGTGTTTAATCCTCTGTCTAGGCTGGGAAAATGGCTCTGGGAACCCAGGTCTGTGGAACTGGCTTAATAGCTGTGGATTTATAAGCAGACAGCATGACACAGTGAGACCTGGCCGATTTTGTCTTCTAGGACTTGTGATGTTAGATGTTGCAAGAGACTTCCTCCCAAGGATGTGAGAAATCCACAGATGGAATCTTGCTTGTCCAGACCTGCATGACTCAATTAATCTAAAAAAATATGAATTTCCTAGTTTATGTCTTGTTATCCTGTGTCCCTTCTCCCCAGATGAGCTCTCACACTCCCTCTCTCAGGTTAAAGCCTTGCTGAAGAGTTCACCTTTGGCCCAGTGACCCTCTCTGATCCTATTCCCTCATCTGTTAAATGGGAGTGACAATCATCATCATTATCATGGTAGCAAGAGCAATACCTGAGATAATTATTAGATAACAATGAGAAAATATGACTACAGGAGTGAAGATGTACATGCTGCCACTTATAAAATCAGGACAGTGTTCTCGTTCTCCCTGAATGGGGAGGACTGACACAAAAGCAAGTTATAAAAGGCAGATTAATACTTTACAAACATTAAGCTTAAAACACAAATCACAACTCACTGCAATCTCACCTCCTCTTCGATGATTGGAAAACTTGCCCAGGTTTGGGAAAAGCTAGCCAGCTTAGTCAAAGCTGCTGCATACCACCTGCCCACCCCTCTACGACAAGGCAGAAAGGGTGGGCAGGGGAACACAGCTCAGCTTTTATTTTTGGACCCAGCTCACTAAAAATACCCGAGCCTTCCTGTTTGATCACTCTCCCTTTTGACCTGAATGGATCGCGGGGCCCGGCGGCCCGCCCCACCCTCTGCCCATTGTCCTTTAAAGGAGAAGGGCGTGGGGACGGATTCCTGCCGCTCAGGGACAGATGTGCGCCGCCCGGGCAGGCAGGGGCCGCGGCCGCACTGACGTAAGGGCAGCGCTCACTCTGCTGCAGCCTCCCGGCCGGGCCCAGACCAACCGAAGGGAGGAGGGAGCCGCGCGCTGGGATTGGCTGGCCAAGCGCGAGCGCCCGCGCCGATTGGCTGGCGAGGTTTTAGAGGGAGTCCCGCTCTCCAATTAAAGGGCCCCGCCGCGCCGGGCTGCGAGCAGAGCTCGCCCTGGGCCAGCGATCCTGGCCATTCAGCCACCGCTGTCCCCGCTGCGCGCCCTCGCGCCTCTGCCTGAGAAGCCAGGCGCTGTCTGTCCACCCCAGAAGAGGATGGCAAAGGTGGCCAAGGACCTCAACCCAGGCGTTCAGAAGGTGAGCTGCGATCTGTCTGTACTTACCCAGATACTTTCTTTCCCCGTTTCCCTCTCCTCTGTGTTCCTCCTTACCTAGAAGTAAGGAGAAGGAAATTCATTAAATTCCGAGACTTAACAGAAAATAGAAAAGCTGGGAATACATGTTTGAGCTAACAGGCGCACACCCCAAATTTTACTCTTAAAGGTCGTCGTGTAAAGTTTTTGCCAAGGATCTTAGTTCTCTGATGATGCTAATTAAAATTTAAATAAGGTAAAACTTTTTCTGAAATGGTAATTCTCCGGTCTGTAGCGGGGGAAAAGACCCTATCTTCCCCCTCCTGTGATTGAGGTGAAGGTTTGGGGAGGGGGTTATATTTACTCACAAGGAATCTCCCTTTTTGCTGTCATCCTAGCGTTTTGTGTTTTTCAGACTCTCTCTCTCTCTCTCTCTCTCACACACACACACACACACACAGAGAGAGAGAGAGAGAGAGAGAGAGAGAGAGAGAGAGAGAGAGAGAGAGAGAGAAACCAGTTTCTTTAGTTGGTGATATTGGCAGTGGCAGCAATTCCAGCACACGGGAACTAATTTCTGTCCCCAGGGTCTGCACGTTTCCCTTTCAAGAAGGGCTGGCCAGGAGCCCAGAAGGTCACGGGTGAATTACTGCCTGAGGGGCCTGCAGCTGTGCCCTAGCTCCAACCACCGCCAGTTACGTACCTGCAGGCAGTTGGGAGGGGGCACAGGCTGGAGGCTTAGAGGACCTGTGAGCTGGAAGCAAGCTGAGAGACAGCCTAGACCAGTGGAGAAACTGAGGCCCAGGGTCACAAAGAGTTGCTCCCAGCAGGCAGCAGAGCCTAAGGAAAACCTTAGGCATCGAAACCCCAGCCCTGCCACTTTTTAGCTGCATCACAATGACCGAGTCCCTTTTCTGAGCCTCAGTTCCCTTGTTTCCCATGGGGGGATGATAGGTCCCACCTCCCTCACAGAAGCAGTAACAGCGATGGTACCCTGTAGGGTCATCTCCCAAAGAGAACTTGGTCTTGCAGGGCAAAGTCCTCTTTAGACATCTGCCATTACCGGAGGCGTGGGGGGGTGGGGGGTGGGTGGGTGCAGGGGTAGAATGAGAGGGGAAAAAAAAAAAAAAACTATGTCAGAATCAAAATGCAAGCCAGCCACTTAGAGGTGCAGGATTCACGCATCTGATTTACAGCTACGCCACTGCATGGCTGGCCTGCCCCAGACTCGCATACACAGAGGGCATCAGACCCTTCTGAATGTGTACACCAGGGCAGACTTCATCAGGGCATCTCTCTGGAATGTACCTGCCCCCACTGCATTTGCCAGACTATCTGCAGAATCCAGTCATCTCTCCTCCTTTGGAATTCTCACAGCATGTTAGACCTTGGTAAGATATCCGGTAATTTCTACCCACTAGTGAGTCAGGCACACACTGCTCTCACTTCTCTACCCACCTTTCTAAACTCCTTGAGGACAAACCTTTCTCGCTCATCTCTGTCCTGACGCAGCATGCCATGCACAGCAGGACTCAGTCAACTACAAGTGAACGGGCTAAGACCATGGTGTTCTCGGACAGTACAATTTGTGCGTTATTGTTTTCTAACTTGTGGCGGCAACCGGGATATCTGTGTGTCTGAACTGCCTCCCCAAATTCAGCCGAGGTACAAGAGTTCAGAGCTAAAGGGGCAGCGTCTCACTGTCCACTGGAAGATCAGATGGTTCGGGGTGGTTTTACTACAAGCTAGTGGACGGCTAACGGGTGAAGGGAAACAGGATACACGGAACACCCCTCCTCAGCACCGGCCCCGGCCACCACTCGGAGGAAGGCTTGCTTTTATTTTCCTTTGCATGGGAGAGTGTGATTATCCGGATTAGAGGTGGAACACAGTCTCCTACCTGTCCCCCTCTAGTGCCAACTTCCTTGGCCTGCAAAGCGTTTATTTTCCATTTAGATCCAATTACAGGCTTAGCGAAAGAATGTGGTGGGTAGAGATGAAAGGGTGGATATTTTTTACCCTTTGGGACTGTGACAGTGGAGGAAGATCACCACTTGGTTGATTAACCCATGTCATCCACTCAGAAAGTCAAGGGAAGGGAAGGGAATGGGGGGAAAGCTCCACTTGCTTTTGTGTAAGCTTGTACTTGCTGAGCTGTACAGCGGTGATTAAACACTGGGTCACATCAACAGCATGCTGCAAAACTTTTATTGCATAATTTACTTTTAAAATCTGCAACAGTGGGGGGTTTTCTAACATTTGGCTTCAGGAGGCATAATCACACTTAGGCATTTTGAAACAATTTCATGGACCCTTAGAGCTTCAAGGGACCTATTTACAAAATGAGAAATGATTTCAAATGGCCTACAAGCTGACTCCACTGCCCTGCCCCCAAAGGGATGGGCGCTGCAGGGAATCCCTAGCAGCTGGAAAGTCAGAAAAAAGTCTTCAAGAGAGAGAACATAAAATCCCAAACCTGGAATAGGCTTTGAGACCATCTATCCAATTCCGGGCAGACAGGGGGACTGGCCGTGGGTCACATCCATAGTTCGTGGCAGGGCGTAGAAATAGTTCCCTATGTCCTCTCATCTGTACTGAGTCGAATGCTCCCATTGGCGGCTCCTGAATCACGATCTGTTTTTCAACTGGGAAAGAGGTTTCCTAGCATGGAGAGTTTCCCTGAGAATCAGGAACTAGCCACCATGCCCTGGTAACAAAAAGCCTGGAAGGCCAAATGCCATTTCTCTTGGTGGAATCAACCACCACTGTGGATGTGTTCTTCTCTTGTTTAGTAAGCGGTTAGTATTCTTGTAACCAGATCTGGGTTCAAATCCCAGCTCCACCACTTACTAGCTGTGTGCTCTTGGGCAAGCTGATAAACTTCTGAGTCTGCGTCCTCATCTGAAAATTGGGAGACACTAAAAGCATCTCCCTCCCAAGGGGTCCGTCCGTGGTCATGAAATGAGCTGATGCATACAAAGGGCTCAGCACATGAGCGCAAATAGTTTTAGCCATTTTTATTGTCAGTGGTGGTTGTGTATTTCAGTGGGTGTGTGATTGCTGAGTCTTCTGGTGAATGAAGGACGTGCTTTTCTTTCTTCAGCTGACTGGCCCATCTGACGAGTAACTAATTTTCATTCGGCTGAGCGAAAGCCAGCTGCTCAGCCTTGATAACCTAGAACGATGCCCGATGACCCTGTCTTCATTCTAGCCCAACAGATACAAAATCTGCTTACACAACAGAGACCTTCAGTCACTGAGCATTTCACTCTGGAGTGCTGGAATGGTAGGCCTGGAAGCAGACACGGAGCTCTTTTCACTTTAGAGATTAGGAAACTGAGACCCAGAGAGGTCAAGCCCCTTCTCTGAGATTGCTAAGAAGGTGGGCCAGGGCCCATTAGGCTCCGTAAGAATACAGGCCCCTTGGCTGCCAAAGAGCCATTTGCAGGAGTTTGGAAAGGACTAGAACAAAAAGATCAAAGGGCATGTTCACTGCTGACTGTGAGTCTGCCAGTAGACCGGCTCCGGAGGGTTCTATTTCTCACCCCTCGGCACCACGTCGGAGGAGCGTGAAAGAATGGTTCGTCCTAGTGCATTGCCAGGTTCAGCTGGGCGTCTCCCTCCACCCTCCTCCACATCACGCCCCTCCTGGCTTTCCTGTCCTCCAGCTCTGCCCTCCCCTCTGTACTCAGCCCTTCCTGCCTTCACCTCCAGTTCCTGCCGCGTGCAAAACTGCTGGCACGCTGCCTGGGCGAGCCGATCCAACATCAACACGGCTCCTCGAGAATTGGCCTTGGCTCCCTCCATCTTAGAAATATATTAAGCTGTCACTTAAAGACTTTAATAGCCAAGCCATTGGATACATGCCCATAGGTGTATAAGCAACTTGGCCCAAAGAGAGCCATATTTAAAAAAAAAAAAAGAAAGAAAGAAAGAGAGAGAGAGAAAGAAAGAAGGAAAGAAAGAAATTATCCAAGTCCTTCTTAAAGATCTCCCCAAACAGATGCTGAAGCCACTGCTTGTAACTTGCAGATGCTTGTCACGTTGTGCAGACACGTCCGAATATATGGGGTTGCGGTTGACAGTTGACTTTCACCAATGCATCCACCCCCTGAGGTGGTGGAAGGCAGGGAAAGGTACCTCGCAGATCATCTCTCGGCTTTATTCTAAGCAATCTCAGCTCCAAGGCCTTCTCCCGGCCCAGGGTTTACCAACAGTTCTACAGGCAGGACAGGGGAAAAATGACTTTGGTATTCCCCTCTGGATCCCGTGGTATCCCCTACGGATCTTCCCGAAGTTTGATCTTCTCTCCACGTTAACTGACTAAAGGTGATGAGGGAGAAAAAGAATGGGCTAGATTCAGCAAAGGCCTGGGGACCAGGAAGGAAGGACAGGTGCACAGACTCACATATGCATCTTCCTTTCCCACCCCTGCTCCTGCTACTTCCGGTGAGGGTAAGTCAGGAGCAGAGAAGTCAGGGAATAGTTCCTCCTGTAACCCACCCACTAGGGTCAACTGGGCTCCACAAGAGGTATTCCATTTGACTTTGGCAAGGAGAATCTTTCCTTCCAACTTGCACATTCAAATTAGTGTCTGTACAATAAAGTGGAAATCTGTCCTGATAAGCACGGACCCTGGGGGTTCTTAGCTCCCCAGTGTTCATCCGACACCATTGAAATATGTATCATAAGAAGAGTTTTCTGGCTGGGGCGGGGGTCGAGTCATTACAGTAACTGCAAGCACTTACCGGTGACTTTGGATAGGTCACTTTTCCTAGGAAGTGGCCGACCTTGAATGAGAACTGGACTCCGTTCCCCCTGCAGTCCACTGACCTTTCCTGTATACCACACTGTCTCCCAAATAACAAATGATTATGGGAAAACAGGACTAAAACTCAGTTCCACTGAAAGCAGAATTGGGGAACAGCTTTTCGGAACCTCCAGAAAGAAGAGACAGCTGCTGCTCTCTAAGTGCCTTTGTCTGGAAATCTCCCCCTCTTCCCTTTCATTGGCTAGTAGGAAGAGGATGTGGCTGGCAGCTGCCGTGACTTCACCAGGTGCAGGGTCACCAGCCACTTGTACAGGAGACCCTCAAGATCAAACCATTTCCTTAACTTCACATGCAACACTGGGGCTATCCTGAACCCATTGTGGGAGCTGAGCACGTATCCGTGGCACAGATCTGCAGATGCTCCAGAAATGCTGTCTAGATAGCTCTTCTAGAAAGAGTGAAACAAGAAGTCAGGTCTCCTATGTGGACCAAGAGTCTTTTAGTGGCGGAAACTTGTATTTGGTATCTAAGCCTAAATATTTGATGTGGAAATCCAGTTGCTCACTGTCTGCTCTTTTATATGAGAAGTGTTTACATGTTTTCTCAGAAAGGATGTGCTGGTCTTACTTTCATCATCCATTTGGACTCTTGTCCCCTAAGGATCTGCAGGAAGACTCATCTGTTCTCTGTTAGGATGGACAAGTTGGGGGAAAGGCACGAGAAAGGAAGGAAAGATGTCTTTTGAGTACACTCAGGATGCTTGATGTTTTCTCACATCCTATCTCTCTTAGCCTTTAGGACTACTGTGCAAAAATATTAATATCCTTTTTACACATGAGTCAATTAACGCTAAGAGTTTAAATGACTTGCCTAAGATCATATGATGACAAGTTAAGAACTCATACCCGGTCTTCTCTGATTCCAAAACTGAAGCTCTTTCCACTGCAGGAAGAAACCAGAAGGCTTTCACCAGAAGCAGAAATCTGGTGGTGAAGGACTAGGATTATTACTACAGGCTTCACACAGAGATCAGGGCCTTCCTACACACTGATAGTGTGATTCAGGAATGGCCCAGCATTTGCCAAAGGTTACCAGGCATCTGTGCCTCTCTGATAGTTCTTGGCCACGACCAGGTGTATACCGTCACCCACACCAAGTCAAAGCTATTTCCCAGGTAGAGAAGAAGGACTTTCTAGATTTCTCCCTTCCTGGGTTTCTAGAAGTCTGATAGAACTGTCTAGAGAGAAGGTTGGTAGAGAGACAATCCAAAGAATCATACAATATTATCCAGAAATTACTGAAGAAGCAATGATACGTGACAAAAAAAAAAAAAAAAAAATCCTAGAGATCCAAGTTCCAGAGCTTCCAGGAAATTCTATCCTGGGGATAAGCTTGGCCTCTGGAATGTGTATCTCTACATGCCTGGTCAGCCTGACTCACGGTCTACCCAATAACACGGGAATCAGGACCAAGCAAAACAGCCCAAGCCCCCACAGGACATGCTTTAAAAGGAAATAAGATTGCCGAGGGAGAAGAAACCAAGGGCTGTATTTGGCAAGTCACTCTTTTGAAGGACAAAGTTAGTGCCACAGTCCAGCCCATGGCGGCTGTTTCAAATCCACATGATATGTGTATGGACTGATTTTTTTTTTCCTCCTCCTATTTTAAAACATGGGGTCCTTAAAATTAATCTTTGGAGAAAATGTGAAGGAATCATTATATAAAAGAGCTGAGACAAATCTAGTGATCTGCTTGGTCAATCCCTTCATGTGGCAGATGGGACATGGGGGGAAAATGTCACATCCAAAATTTACATGTGACATAGCAGAGATGCACTGACTCACAGCATCTTTTAAGAATGAAGGAGAAAAGGGTATCTTCTCTCTTCCGTCACTTCCATGGCCATGGTACCCTGATTTCATGTCACCCTCATACCTTCAAAGCTCAGAAGGTCAGGTGAACATTTTCGCTGTGAACGTAGCTTTGGCCACATGGTTCAGAAGCCATTTTGAGAAGTGGCTAAACATGCAGCCTTTGCAAGTATGGAGATCTAGATGTGACACGTAGTTCTGACATTTTCTAGGTCTGCAACCAAGTTGCTTATCCTCTCTGGACCTCTAGTTCCTCATTTGAGAAAGGGAATTAATAATCGTGCTATATTTAAGGAGTCTAATGAGATAAAGCAGGTAAAGTGCCCGGATGCATAGTACGTTCTGAAAATAATATTGCCTCCTGCTATTATTGGTATGCCCTCTCATCAGCCCAGTGCAGAAATCCCATAGGTAGTTAAGTGCTAGAACGTGGAAGACCAAGTTCAGCTTACTGACGTCACAGGTGGCTTCTAAGGTATCAGACTGCAGGACCTTCTCTTTGTAGCTAAACTTAGACCTGGCCATAAATAGACTCTGGTCACATCATCTGCAAAAATCATGACAATGGCAACAATTTGCCTTGGGTGTGTGGTTGCCACACTTCCAAAAAGCAGCCCTCCCCTTTGCTGAGACCACTCGTTGGTCCCAGCTGGGTGATCTGACCCAGGCACTTACCCTCGCCAAGGCCTCGGATGTCTTGCTTATAAGACAGGGTAATAGTCACCCATTTCTTCGTTTAGCAGATATTTATTTAGTACCTATTATGTGCTGAGCGCTCAGTACAAGGCAATGAATAAGAAAGTTTTGGTTCCTGCCATGTAAACTTGAGTCCAGTGCAATGTGTTCTACATGACAGTAAGAGAAGAACCAAATAATGGCACTGTTCTTTCATTCTGTGTGTTCCTTGACCTCCCCCATCACAAACACACACACACCCCTCTTCCTCCTCTTTTGCTGTCTACCCTCAGATTTCAGCACTGCACACATCTGAGCCACTCCCAACCTCAGTCATCTCTACAGTGTAACAGTGAAATAAGCATGACAATTCTGCCCCCAGCTGTTGCATTTTAAACAGGGCATTGAGTGAAGAGAAGTCTGATGCAAGGGGGCTACTGGCAGCTCTCACGTACCACCGGTAAGCAGCGGCCCCGTCAGCCCCTCGCAACTGGTAGTAGACCAGTTGTCTGTGCTCAGCCCATGTCCTCAGGCAGCTCAACACCCCAGGCTCTGTCCTTCCTGGTGCTGGTGTCAGAGGCACCAAAGGGCAGGAGCATGGGGTGAGAGCTCTGGGCTGACTAATGCCCCATAAGAAACCTGCCTTAAGAAGGTAGCGTCTATTTGGGCTATATGACTAAGAGGCATTTCCACGTACCGATTCACGAGGCTGCCCACCAAGGTGACTGACCTGGCTAATCCTCTGGCTGGAAGAGGTGGAGGGAACGTGCAGCCCAGCCCTGCCCTCATCCTGGAGGAGAGCCACCCACCTGCCAAGGCACACCTGTGCTCCCCACCCCAGCTTTGGCCCTGTGGCCACCAGTGTCCTTGTTAAGGGGGCTGGCTCTGATGGGGGGAGGGGTGAGCATTTGAGGCTTATTTTAGAGGAAGTCTGGGAGGGAGATTTTGTTTTTAATCTTGTTAGTAGATAGAGGAGAGGTTTTTAACCCGGGATCTGTGGATAGAATTGAGGGACGTAAATTAAGAAAACTATTGCATCCTTATATACCCAACCTCTAACTGAAATATAGCATTTCCTTCCATTATAAATGAAGACAAAAGCCCTGGCAGTTTAGCATCCCCTATGCCATTTTTTTTTTTTTTTTTTTTTGTGTATGACATTTAAGTTAGAAAATGATAACTGGAAATAGGCCCCGTTCCCTTCATACCGATGGAAATCTGATGTTTTCATAATCCTATTACAGCCAAGAGAAATGCCGGGCATACCGCTCATGCTTGTCCTTATTCTGAAATAACAGTAATTAAATCCACAGCTGGTCTTGTTAATTAATTTAACAAAGGCCCGTGTGTTACTAAATTACAGATTTGTTTTTATATATTGATATTATTTCAGTAATATTCATTTCCTTTGTAATCCTACATATTTTAATTTGTGCATTTAAAACATGGTTCAGAGAAGGGACACTTCCATATCAGACAGTCAAAAGGGCTCAAATAGATTAAGACTTCTGTCGACATAAAGCTTTAACAGTATTCTACACACACGTGTGCACAAATATACACATGTATGCAGATATAAAAACACACATGCACACACACAACCATAGTGGATTGAGATCCGAGGTCCTTAGAATGGACAAACTGGGTTCAAATCCCAGCTCTGCCACGTGTTTCCTATTTGGAGAAATCACATTACCTCTGAGCCTCAGTTTCTTCATCTATAAAGTGGGCCTAAAAATTGTCGTCACAACAATAATCTATTAAGTTCTTAACACAGTATTTGACAACTAATGAATGTGTGTTACACAAGAATTATCATCACTACTGAAAGAGCCAATAAGAGTGAAATGGTAAAGAGAATGAAAACATTATTTTGATGACACTTATTACCCACCTCTGATTTGGCTGACTTTAAGAATTTATTCTGTGCAAACACGTATTCCATGTAATTATTATAAGCCAGGGACTGAGCTGGGAAATGGAGAAGTAAAAAGGAAAGAAATCCCAGAGGCTGATGGTTTGAGAGACAGAACAGCCAGTTTGGCCAGAAGAGAACCAAAGCAGTGCCAAAGGCCTTGATCAGAGGTACAATCGAGGGAGTGAGGGAGATCAGAAGAGGAAGTACTTAACCTCACCTGGGGAGGTCAGGGAAAGCTTACCGAGGAGATGGCATCTGAGCTGAGTGTTGAAAGACAAGGATGAATGAGTATTAGGATCGGGTCACAGGCCAGTTTTATGCGTTCCAAGTCTGAGACGCATATTCTCCATCTGATCTGACTTCTAATTTGGGGAATATCATCCATCTTGAACTACAGAGAAATACATTCCTACGTATCCATCCATCCATCAGGCATGTCTTGTAAGTTTCTCGTATGAGAACTTGTTCCTCTCACCTCTCAACCAAAACCCTTGGGGGTGATAGGATAGCAGAGCCTGCCAGCTGGCATGCTTAAAACTCCTAAGCTCAGCAAAGGAGTTCCAGCAAGCTCACCCCCAGTCAGTTTGAATTTTTGCAGGAAGATGTAGATTTGTGTTGTGATCAAAGGAAAAAAAAAAAAAGTTAACTGAGGATATGCAACATATATGGAAAGAAAGGAACACACAGAGACACAGACAGACAGACAGACACACACACCCCCTCTGCAAAATTCAGCACACTGTCCTTGTGAGCAGAATGTGAAAACACAATTCAGAGGACCATAGGATGGTGTGTCCACCCCAAGTTTTATTCACCTCCCAATTCTCAAGTCATTTAAATGGTAATTAGAGGAAAAGAAATCCTACAGAGGATTCCTTGATAAACTGTGAGGAGGAAAATCAGCCTTTTGAAATATGGAGACTTGAGTAACGAGATCCAGACTCTTGCATCAAAACAATTCCTTTTGCACCGTTTTTCAGATTTCTGACTTGGTCTGAGACTGTGGGTCTCTTCTTGCCATGTTTTTGAGCAGGTGATGCCTCAAAATGAAAACCATATGGTTTGGATATCAAAATGCCACTGGGATGATTGTTGTCAGTTGATTTTTTCAGTTGCTTGTGGTATGTTACACAGAGAGGGGATAAAAATCCCAGATGATTCCCTGCCAATTATCTGGAAAATAAAATTCTGGGGACCATCCCTGTGTTTGCAAGGATCTGACAAAGAGGTGAGGTTTGATGGAAAAGTTGTGTTTCCTCAAGTCTGTCCTCATTCACAGCCAACAGGCCCAAACAGCCTGTGGAGAAAACACACCTTATACTAAGATTCACGCTAATTAGAATGGCTCTTGTCACCACCCTGTACCTTTCCTTGGACCCAGCCCAGGGCTGAGACCATCACGAGGGAAATCATCATATCCTTATTTGAATAATTATTATACTGTATATTTCAGCAATTAGAATTAATTTTTAAGAGGTAGAACGGGCCTTACAGGTTCCCTGGGTCAACTTCCTTGTTAACAAACAAGGAGAGAGATCCAGCAGGTTAGGTGATGTGCTCAGGGTCACAGAGGTAATTAGTAGAAGAGCTAGGATTAGAATTCAGGGTGTCTTAGCATCTCAGGTTCAGAAAGACTTAAAAACTATTTTGTCCAAGTAGACTATCCAAAACCTTAAATGGGAGATGAACCAGGGGTCCAGATGCTGTAAGAACCACTGACAAGCACTGAAACCTCGTCAAGAGATCTGGTTTTTTGAACCCCTTTAATTATTAGACAGCTCTTTCTTATTTTGAGCTAAAATCTCTCTCTCTGCAACTTCCCGCCACTCCCCATTGGTCCTCTCTGTTTCCTCAGTTCCTTAGTTCAAGGATGCAATGGCCACGTTTTTCTAACATTCTGATTCTGGTTCACCGACCAAGTCCTACACATTGGTCAAGACTGAGGTCAGAGCATCTATTTCCTGGGTTACTTCCTACCTGCTGGGAGGCCTAGAATATGCTTTTAACTGAGTGACATGGCACAAAGGCAGCCCCCATTTTTTGTTTTGGCATCAGTTTTGGGACGTGTGTCACCTCCTCCAGGTAGGTATTTCCATCCTCACCCAATAGGGAAGGCGACTTCTGTGCCACCAAACTATCCTGTTCCTTGGAAGAGAGTTCTTGTTTTTTAAGTGGAAAGACATGTCAAGTGAGAGGAAATAGGAAATTTTAAATCACTAAGGGAAGAACTCCAAACCCATATCATAAACACTCATGAAAAATCAGCACTGTTCCACATGCAAAGTACCTGATTGACCAAAAGTAAGGGGGGGGGGGGCGGGTAATAGGAAATCAGAGGCAGCTATGAAGGTAAAGAAGAAAACCTTGGTAAATAGGGTAATATCTTTCTGAAAAGCTTTTAAAGATGATTTGCAAAGTTGTCATAGCTTTTTACTATATGGAATGCTAGAACAGTAAGAAAGTAGTCTAAGTTTTATATCCTTATGACTCTTGCATCTGGAGGGAATGCTCAGTAAATAAATATGAAAGCTGGTCATCAAAATTAACTCGATTTCATTAAAAGATACCACTAAGAAATCGAAAGACAGCACAGAGAGAGAAAATATTCATAGTACATATATCTGACAAAGGATTGTAACCCAAAATAGATAAATAACCTCTATAAATCAATCATTTTGAAAAAGCAATCCATTTTTTTTAATACGTGAAGACTTCAATAGGCACGTCACACAAAAAAGATGTCTAAATGGCTGATAAGCGTAGGAAAAGGTGCTCAACCTCATTACTCATCAGAGAAATACAAATTAAAGGCACAATGAGATAGCATTATACACCCTACAGAATGATGAAATTAAACACTGACAAGAGCAAGTATTGATAAGGACGTGGAGCAGCTAAACTCACATACATTGCCAGGGAGAAGGTAAAATGACACACCCACTTTGGAAAACTGTTCGGTAACCTCTAATAGGATTGAACATACACCTACCCTGTGACCCAGCAGGGTCTATATCCGTGAGAAAGGAGCACAGATGTCTACCAAAAAACTTGGACAAGAGTAGTTGGAGGAGTTTTATTCATAATAGCCAAACTCTGGAAATAATTCATACCTTCATCAACAGGAGAATGAATAAATAAATTATTTTACATCTATACAACAGAAAACTACTTAGTATTAAAAAAACTACTAATATATGCATCAACACGGGTAATCTTAAATAAGTTGGACAGAAGAAGTCACACTCAAAAGACGACCTACTGTCTAATTCCATTTATGTGAGATTCAAAAACAGGCATAACCCATCTACAGTGACGGAAGTCAGAATAGTGGCTAAGAAGAGGTTGTTATTGACTAGAAAGGGGCATGAGGGAACTTTCTGGAGCACAGGAAGTGTTCATCTGGATGGTGGTCCCAGGGGATATACATATAAAGTAGTCAAGTGAATACTTGGGATTTCTGAATTTTTACTGCATGTAAATTTTACCTTGAAGCACTGTTAGAAAATAATCAAGATGATATTTGACAAATAATTGGAAAGGGTTGCATATTCAAGCAGAAGGATGTGGGGACAGAGAGGTTGAGGGCTGAGTTCTTGCTTCAGCCCCGGGAAGGTACCACTTTAACAGACAGCTTTGTCCCAGGGAGCTGCCACTAGGACACTTTAGAATCTCTCCAGTGACTTTAGTCTGGCATTAAAGTTTCTACGTGATGGGGCCCTGTTCAGCCTTATCCATCACTACAACATTCTGTTTCCCCCAACCTGATCTGTCACTTTTTCCCTGAAAACGCTTGTTCTTCCTCACTTGCACACTAAAAGGCCTTCTTCTCCATGGGCCAAAGTCCCATCCATTCCTCAGTGCCTTCCTCCATGAAGCCTGCAGTGCAGACAAAGTTCTCTCTCCTCTGAACTCCCAGCATGGATTTGCTCTCCTACTGAATGGACGTTTAGTTTCCCAAATGGTCCTGGTACACATGCTATCACTGTCCCACCCGCTTAACTCCTGTCCCGTAACATCTTTTTTGTCCTTACATCCTCCATGAGTAAGCTCCTTGAGGGCAGGGATCATGCCTTAATTCTCCTTTGTGTCACCCCGGAAAGGCTGGCATACAGTAAGGGCTCAGTAATATTATGGACAGAAAAGGAAATGGGACGGAATCAGGATACAGGAGAGAGAAGGAAAGGTATCAAAAGAAGTGAGAGCAAGTTGGTTCTCCTTCTTGACAGAGACAAGGAATCCTGAGAGGATAGAGAGGGAGAGAGAGAAGATGGGGTCGGAGGACACAGACAGACATGGAATAGAGTAGGTGAGACTATTAACCTCTTCCACAGCCCCATACACGTTGCATAATCTAAAACCTTCTGATTCGTGGGCCATGATCAGAACTGGCAAGATGATGGGAACGGGGCCAGATGAGTGGGAGGAAGACTCCTTGGGAGTATTTAGGAAGGATCTTAAGATGAAAAAGAAACGAAAGTGAGGGGGATGGGGAAGGCACCGTTGCAAAGCAGACTCGGAACTTTTGAAGTCTGGTCCCAAGTTTTATTCTCCTCCTTCAAACTCATCTATAAAAGGATGGACTTTAAGATGGCAGATGAGCCAAGCCTTCATTTGTTTCCTTCCTTCAGACAACGAACTCAAACCTTCATCTGAACCTGGAGGCCCCCTGTTTCTGGCTGGAAGTCTCTTGAGAACAAACTCCAGTGATTTCTCTGGTCTGGGGAGGAAGTTGGCTGGGACCTCTAAACAACAGCAGCCGAACCTCAGAAGGGTTGGCCCTCCTGAGAGATAAGATCCAGAGGGACGACTGAAAATTGGCTGAAATTTAGTCCAAACCACTCATAGCTCAGACCGATATCTACTTTAAGTTTCTAGTCCTTAATGAATATTTATACCCAAATAGAGCCAGTGGAAAAGTTCCATCTGTGTGGATTTTAAGAGTTTTGCCTTCCCTCAGCCACGTTAGCAAACTCAGGAAAGTGGCAGAATCACTGCCAAGCACATGCTCTATGAAGTGCAAGAAATTCTGAGAAGGTCCTGGACCCATCATATTTCTTCTCATCCTGAAGGCTCAGAGTTGGCATTCCCTTCTTTAAAAATGCTTAATATTAACACCTCTCGGTACTTTACAATTTTAGCCCAGCCTTTGACACTGTGCTGATCGTGAACACTTTTTTTGAAAGAGTAGATAAGCCTATTCAAAGCTCTGCTGGGTGAAATTGCTTTGTTGGCTGCTATTTTTCCCATCTTTTGAAAATCTGAATGGTCCAGTTAATCACTTTAATTCTCCTCTTTACTCTGCGAGTAGAAAAATGGCCCCAAATTTTCTCCTCACTTTTATTAGTCATTCCATACTCCTCGGAACCAAATCACCAGAAACTTGAACCGGTTCTGCTCTTGGTATGAGGGGCAAAAACAGAAGCCTTGCCCTTGCACTTGGCATATTAACTGCACTTATCAAGCACAGGCTACGTGCCAGGCATTGTGCTACATAGATTTTTCCTAATCTTTACACAAATCCTATTTTACAGATGAGTAAACTAAGGTTCAGAGGGATGAAGTAAATTGCCACAGTGACATAGCTAATGTGATAAACATGAATTAAATGTTCAGCTCCCCCTCTTTCCTCTAAACCATTTCTCATCTATACCGAACATGTTTACAGGGTTCCAGAACAATGGGCCATGAACTTGTTGGTCACAGACGAATTGAGTTGGTACCCAGACATGCATTAACAATGTTGAATCACATTAGTCAGAATTTGTCTCCCTTTTCAGTTCTTTCATCCTTTGGATTATATCCAGGAGGAAGTCTGCACCTGGTGCTAAAATGGCTTTAACACCTGGATCCCTTGCCCAGTGTCACTTTGAACAGATGGAGAGCGGTCCTCAGGTTCAGAGCTTTAAAACGGCAAGAGTATTAGCTAGAATTTAATGTTGTTGTTTCATACTTATTGTATTTTTTATGTCTACCTCCTATTTTTTCAAAACAAACAACTTTTTATTGAAGCATAGTTGATTTGTAATGTATTCGTTTCGGGTGTACGGCAAAGTGATTCAGTTATACACACACACGTGTGTGTATATGTATATTCTTTTTCAAATTCTTTTCTATTATTACAAGATATTGAATATAGTTTTCTGTGCTATACAGTAGGTCCTTGTTGTTTACCTCTTTTATATATAGCAGTATATATCTGTTAATCCCAAACTCCTAATTTATCCCTCCTCCCCACCCTTCCCCTTTGGTAACCATAAATTTGTTTTCTATGCCTGTGGCTTAATTCCTATTTTTATACATTTTAGGGATAAAGGTTTTTTTTTAAGAAATAGGTTTTTTTAAAGTGATCTGTTTGAAGACAAATTGTAAGTAAACAATCACACAGATGGCATACTGAGGATAGGATTTAGGAAGAAGGAACATAGGGCTTCATAAACACCTAATACTTGATAATACCTGATCTCTATAGCACTTTCCAATTTCCAATATCTCTTATATAAATTACCACATTGGATTCTCACAACAACCCCATGACGCTGCTAGGAATTATCCACTTTAAAGATGATGCATTTAAAAAATCGAGGTTCAGAGAGCAGGAACTGCTTGCCATGGTCACACAGGCAGTGAAAAAAGCAGCCAGAGTTCAGGTTCAACTCCAACATGCATGGTGCTCCGCCAGCACTCCGCCAGCGCATCATGTCTAGGGCAGGAGCAGATGAAGGGCTATTCCGAAGCAATGGGCCAAGGCCAGAAATGCCAAGGAAAGTCTGCAGAACTTGATGACTCTCCCGATTGGCCTGAGTTTTCACAAGTTCCCCGTGCTTGTATATATTCTATTTCATGGACAAGCCTGCGTTTGCTCCATTCTGAGTTTCTCTAGAGAAGTCCAACTCTCTCTCCTTCTAGCGAGTCCCCTTCCAGAAGGTTCAGAAACTGATCCTCCCATCAGGGCAACATCTCCTACCTTCTGGGGTCCACTACAGAAGGGGTGACACAAACTAGAAATGGGCCCCTCAAGGAGGAAAAGCCAGCCCCCGCCTGGGAAGAAGAGCATTTCTTCCAGCAGTTGACTAGGGTTCAGACCGCAGGTCCAGGTGACCGGATGAGCAGGGATTCCATAAACGTGGGAGAACCAGTGGGTCTGGGTGGCAAAGGAGGTGAGTTGGCAATTCCATCAGTCTATCCACAGAGAGTTTGCAGGAGCTGAACACACTCCTGGAAATGATGCCAAGAGCCGGAGGGAAGAGTTGAAGCCGTTTGAGCAGATTGATGCATAAGAGAGAAGCATCCTGAGAACCAAGGGGAGACCAGAGCCAGGGCTGGAACCTTGGAGGGGGGAGGGGAGCAAGTGAGGGGAGCAGAGAAGGGCTGTCCAGGCGGGTTGGGTGACCAGGGGAGGCTAGAATTCTGGAAACCAGAGGAAACCAGGGTGGATCTTCTTCCAACTTGTCCTGCAGACAGCTGCCTCAAATGGAAGATCTCTATTATGTGTTAGCTTTTACGGCACCAAGAAGCATTGCTCTAAGGCAGAAGTGAAAGCGTTACCAAGGAAGCTATTGAAACCCATGTTTATTGAGGAGCTACTATGTGCAAGGCACTGCCTTAGGCACCGGTGATAGAGAAATGAACTAGACACACAGGGACCCTGCCTCCAGAGAACTTACGGCCCAGCAGGAAAGAACGACATTAAAGAGTTATATCCGTGATTAAATAATTACAATCGTGATGGGTACCACAAAGAAGTACAAGATACAGGCTTTTCTAAGACCCTGTGATAGGGGTACCTAAAGGACGAACAGGAGTGTGTTAGGTGAAGGGAGAGAGATGAGGAAGATGGTCCAAGCAGAGGGAACTGCATATGGGCTGGCTTAGAGGTATAGAGGAATTTGGCATCTTTTCTAGGGCATATGGTTAAATGAATAATTCTAAATTTACTCCAGAGATAATTTTCTGGAAAGGAACTTGGCTTCAGCATCTCTGATTTTACATATTCATTGTGTTCCATGAGCTTCAAAGGTGGGACCTTGAAAAGTGGCAAAGTGAATGACCATCTGCTAACTTCTGTTTCATAAAAATGAAAAACTTGGCCTAAATCCTCTCTAAGGTGTTTCCCTTTCTAAGCATCAGTGATTTTCTTGTGTCAGGTTTTCGTAAACACTGAATTCAACTCTATAGAGTATGGACAACTAGTGCTTTATGTAGGGGGAAAATCAAGGAAAGGATAAAATATTTGAAAGTGTATTAAATGTTAGTTTTAACAGCAATAAAGAGAGAAGAGAGAAGTCATTTATAAGGATACTTGATTTAAACCAAAAAAATGTCTCATGAAAAACACCGCCCAAAAACACAAGTGCTTTTTTCCTTCAAGGCACCAGTGTTGGCTGAAGGAAACGTGTGTCTCAATGCTTCCCTTGTCCTATACGTTAACCATGAGATTCCCAGCAGGAATCATTTATATAAGCAAAGCCTTCAGACATTTAATAACAGTGCTGTACATTTACACGCCCATTTCCTTTTAAGATATTAAGATTCAGATAGGCAAGATAAAAAATTCTCCAATTTGGTTTGCTAAGTGCCCTGCCCCCGTTTCCAAAATTAACACCAATAACAGTGTGTTATCCTTGGAAAGCTCAGTGATGCTGCAAGTTCAGAATTCAGATGCACACGACCACACCCCCCAAATTACATCCTTATAGGAAGCTGTTCTTAAGACATCAGGCCTCTAAAATCAGGAGAGTCGTAGTAAAACTGGAGAGACAGAATGAGTAAATATTGCCAGCCTCAAGCTTACAGTTTTATACTTGAGGAGGAGTCTATTAAGGGTCCAAACCTAAGAACCCCGCAGCCAGTGAGATTTTCACTTCCGAGGGTAACCTGGGGGCACCAAGCTTGCTCTCATTTGGGAAAGGGGTGGGGGGCGGTAAAGACTCCCTGCAAGGACTTTCTTTTCTTTTATCTCAACTCCCCCGAGCTACTTCGTAAACCTGTAAATAAGATTCCCAGGAGGACTGGATAACTTCTGGCTCTGAGCGAGGCTGGTGGCTTTACTTACATCTCCCCAAAAGCTGGCAGGGCCTTTCTAAGAAAGAAAAAAGACAACTCCAAGGAAAAAAAGATTGTGTCGGAGCCTCTGGAAACACTTAAGTTAGGCAAGAAATGCCAGGTCAGCTCCTGCCCTGTGCAAATCCCTTTCACAGCTGAAGAAACAGTGCGCATGCTCTGGGAAGCTGAGGGTCTCAAAAGGTCCATAAAAAGTCTGGGGCGGGGGGGGTGGGCGGGCGGCACGAGAGGCAGGAGGACCTCTCCTCACATTGACTAAGTAAGCAGCCAGCGACATGTTCAGATAATGGGCGGGCTTTTCTAGAAACGGGCGATTCTCAAAAACGGGAGAGAAGGGTTTTGCCCCCTGGGCTGGTTTGATCTGTCTGTGCTTGATGATGCGCTATGCACGGTACCCCTGGCAGCGTCTGCAGTTGGTTCAAAGGGAGCTAGAGTCAAAGGGAAATAAGAGTTCAGTCCTAAAAATCCTATCACCTGAGTCCAGCAGGGTCCCTCATACAGAAGATTTGTGGACCTGCTTTGGATACAACCACACGTAAACATCAGCTATCAGCAAGAAGCTGGCAGCCCAAGAGGCTGGTTTGCTTTCCGCCCTGCCACTAGAATGTTAAACAAAGGAGTCAGAGTCCTGGGCCGGGGCTGACAACTCCCTAGATTTTCCATAGCTGTCACACAGATCCAGCCCCCAGCCGTCAGTGGCTCAGTTTAGGATATGGGACTTTTTTGCCCCACTCAGGACTGCTCTTTTTTCGAAGTGACCCCAGCCCCATCACCTGTGAAAGGTAATAAAAGATACTCTGCGAATATTTCAAGGCTGCTCCCTTGCAAGGGCTCTGGCGGTGTCAGCTGAGAGAGGAGCCCTCCACTCCAACTGGTTCATAGAATTGCTACAGCTATTCCGTCCAAACAGCCTTCCTGTCAGGCCTTCCCATGAGCTGCCAACCCTTGAAAAATGCACTGATTTGAGTCTTGTCGCCTCTTGGATTATTTTTTGATGAAAGTGCTAAAAACACAGAAGAGTCAATTTATCGAAAAGGCAGACAGAAAGAAGGCAAAGGAAAAAGGGGTAGGTAATCCCTATCGTGGCTGCCTGAGCATTCGGTGTCCGCACCGTCCTGCCAAGTGATGATGTGGTACAGGGCAGACATTACTAATAGACTCAGCCAAGCAGGCCAGATAGCTGAGGCAATCACCATGGCAATAATTCGTTTTTCATTGGGGGAAAACCCCCAGGATGCAGCCAGTTGAGCATGGGGTCAGCTCTGGGGGTGGAGTGCGGTTTTAGAACCAGTCACCCCAAAGGCAGGGGGTCTGGGCACTCGTGCTTTTCTGGAACCAGCCTCAAATCAGTGAGGCTTGTCTGACAAGGGCTGGGGGAGGGGAGGCAAAAGCAGGGTCTTAAACAGAGAAGGCTTTCATTTTATATCTCCCTGTCCACATATGGATTTGTTTTCCTACTTGGTTTTCATAGCCAGATTAACCCTTTTTGTTCACACATGGTGCGAACCATGGGGATCTCCAATCATTTCCTCCCCCGGAGGGGAACAGAACCAAATAAGTGATTACAACTATTAGAAATGTTCCGTAAACGGTCGTATATGGCGGTCAGGAACTTAAGGGGGGAGGGGGGAGGGAACCTAGTCTAGGAAAATCAAGGAACTGAGAAGAGGGACTGGATGGTGGTTTCTAGAACTTTCCTGGAACATGCTCATTGAGGAGCCTGAGCAGATGACTGGGACCCACTTCAGGGACAGCTGGTGTGGGAGATACAGGAGCAGCAGGCCCCTCACCCCACAAAGGGTCTGGGCCCACCATGCTTCCTGTTCACCTTTCACGCGCTCTAGAGCATCCGTGAATTCCATGCTCCTTCCTGGCCACCCTGATTTTAACTTAATTTTACCTGTTAAACATGATGTATTGAGAGAAAGTGGACAGTTCCTGGGGACATATCCAGAGAAAACTCTAATTCAAAAAATTAATGCACCCCAATGTTTATAGCAGTGCTATTTACAATAGCCGAGACAGGAAGCAACCTAGGTGTCCATCGACAGATGAATGGATAAAGAAGATGTGGTACATATATGCAATGGAATACTACTCAGCCATAAAAAAGAATGAAATAATGCCATGTGCAGCAACGTGAATGGACCTAGAGATTATCATATGAAGTGAAGCAAGTCCAAAAGAGAAAGACAAATCATATGATATCACTTATATGTGGAATCTAAAAAAGAATGATGCAAATGAACTTATTTACAAAACAGAAATAGAGTCACAGATATAGAAAACAAACTTGGGATTACCAAAGGGGAAGGGGGTGGGGGTGATAAATTAGGAGTTTGGGATTAGCAGGTACAGACTACTGCATATAAAGTAGATAAACAACAAGGTCCTACTGTATAGCACAGGGAACTATATTCAACTTAAAAAAAAAAAAAAGGACAGCAAAGGAGAACATGGTATATTTTACCCCAAACCCAAATTCTCCTAGAGCTGAACCTGTACAAACTATCCTGATGGACAAAACCAAAACAAAACCCAGATGAAACACCATTTCTCACAGGAGTGAAAAGTACTCTTGTTGGGCATTTGTTAACAACTTTCTTTGGGACACCAGACTCTCCTAACATCCTGAGCTAAATCCATCAGACTAACTCTGCCAACCACAGCCAGTCCATGGGATAAATTTCAACACACACATGTAATAGGAAAAATAATTGAGTCTTTACCCTAAAATACTAGCAACTCAGCCACTTCAGCAATCCGTTCGTCGCCCACCCAATGTTTTCCTTTTCTGTCACTTGAAATAGGATTGGTCTTTAAAACCAGAAAGAAAAAAGAAACAGTTTTCCATGCACAGAATTCTAAGCACTAGATCAGTAGGAATCATCTGAATTTGTTTAGTCTGTGCATTTTTATCCTCATTGCACAATTTACGAAAAGAGAGTCTCTTTTCCTAATTGGAGAGATTTCTTCACATCCGTGCTTGTCCAGACAGAGGAAGAGAAATTCCCAAGGAGCAAACGTGGGGGAGAAACAGTAGATTTGGACACACACGTATACACACACACACACACACACACACACACACACACACACACTCTGCCCCCAGATATGACCTCTAATGTAGACGAGGATGTTGCCCCTGCGTCTGGGACTCGCTGTGGTTTTAGGGGGCACTTTATCCAAACCTGTCTCCGTGGCTGACTTACACGTCATCATAGAGAGCGTGGGTCAGACGGCGCAGGATGGAAATTTGGCAAAGGGGAGAGACTGCCAGCATTCGCTTCTGCACACTCTTGTCTGTTGCTACCATGTTCTGAGCCAGTCCTCTTAAGGCGGAGGGAATAAAAGACAAAACCCGCCAGGGTCTGGGCTACACATCCCAGTCTTTCCTATTTGGGGAAACAGGGTTCTCTTGGCCAAGACCTGAAGCCATAGCCAGGTTGGGCTCCTCCGTCTGGCACGACCCCTCAGTCCCTGCTTTGGCCCCGGGTGGGCAGGGGGAGGACCACCCCTGACCTCAGGCCTGGTAGAGGATCTCAGGATCCGTGAGAGCCCCCGAGGGGCTTCAGGCAGCCAGTGAAATTTAAAGGAAGAGGAAGGGTGTGGTTTCCTTTCTGCCTTGCTGTTAAGAAAGTTACTGCATCTGGCAAGGAAGCCTGTGAGGCAGGCCTGTGCCAGGGCAGATGGGACCAAAATGCAAGGACAATAGCAAAATTCAGGCAGCCTGTAAAAACTCACATTGGGGTGGGGGGTGGTCTGCGAGTGGAGTATGGGAGGGGGAGACATTAAGCCAAGGATCTGAGAGCCTTCAAGCCCACGTTGGACAGCTGAGGGCCCAGTGGTGAGGCCTCGATGTTCCCAAACTTGTCTGCACATTAAAATCCCCTGGGGAACTTCCCCAAATGCCTACAGCCCGTGGTCCATCCCCAGAGACTGGAGCTAAACTGCCCTGGGATTCAGCCTAGGCTTTGGAAGTGCAAAAAGATCCCCAGGTGATGCTAATGGGCAGACAAGTGTGGGAACCACTGATGGAGTCCCTGGCTACTCAAAGTGTGGTCCCCAGACCAGCAGCATTGGCTTCCTCTGGGAGGTCGGGAGTACTATGGAATATCAGGCTCCCCCCAGACTTGCTAGACTAGAATCTGCACACTAGCCAGATCCCAGGTGATCTGTATGCTAATCAGAGTGTCTGATTAACTTGAGAAGCGCTGCTTCACACACACACACACACACACACATACACACACACACACACACACACACACAGAGACTAGGTCAAATCCTCCTACTCAAGTACAATCTCATGGCACATGCCTTTTCTCCTTCCTGGCATGGATTGCATTTGTAATTGTATATTTATGTGAGTTATTACAGAAGTCAGTGTACAGGCTCCAAAATATCTAGAAAAGGTTTCTTAACATTGCCTACAGTGCATGGGTTAAATTAAAACGTAAACTTCAGTCAGAGTTTCAGTGAGTGCCAGCTCCCTGGCCTGGTCCTATGCATTCGTGACCAGCAGTCATTTCAGGCTTCCAGGGCAGGGCAGATAAACTAGGTGAAGCCAGGGTCTGGTTTTCTCTCTCATAGGCACTGCCCGTGGTTCTGATTCTCTTTCTCCTCTGGCTGCCACCTCTCCCACTGAAGCCTGTCTGTTGCCTTGAACATCTACACTTTATTTGGCAGAACAGGGTTAACTGGTAGAAATCCTGGAACCAAGGTGATCATGACCTTGTCCTACCCTTGCCCCTAACCCTTCCAGGACCTCCCATCCGTCCAGAAACGCTGCCCACCCCCTTGGACCCAAGTGGTCCGAGGCCCCGAGTCAAGGCTAGGCTCGTGGGAGGCTCTCTGGGGTCTGGAGACGCCCAGTGTGGTAAGAAGTCACAGGATCCAGATTCCAAAGACATGAGTGTGAAATGTCCTGAGCAGCGTAGCCTATCAGTTCTGCGAGCTTGTTTTTCTCCTGAGCCAAATGCAAGATATGGACATCCTAGGGTTGTTGTGAAAACCAAGTGAGATAAGGGATGTGAATACACTTTATAAACTCTAAAGTGCTGCACCTGTGGTGGAAAGCGCCACAGAACAGTAGATGAGAGCATAGCAAAGAAGCAACACCTGTGCCTGGTTTCACTTCCGGGCTCCATCACTTACTGGCTGTTGGATCTCGAAGCGGAGGCATAACCTCTCTGGGCCTGTTTCCTCACCTGAAAATGAGGTTACTAGAAGTGTCTCTCTGGTGGGCTCATCAAGAAGCTTAAATTAAATATTATGAAAATGCTTGGTGTACGCCCCGCACCTAAGATGTACTCAATCAATGTTAGCTACAATCATAACCATTAGGAAAGACAAAACAGTTTTGCTTAAAGTTATAATACAAGTAAGGACAGACTAAGGAGACCGCCCTTCCCAGAGGGGCTCCAGTCCAGACCATTCTGAAGAGGCAAGGTGCTTGTCCTCTCTCAGACTCATGGGCCGACGTCACCCGTTGACTGGGAATAATGACTACACCTCACAGGGTTGTCACCATTGTTAAGGAAGAGAATGCCTTTGTGAAGTGAAATCACTTCGTGGACTGTCGAGCTGTTTTTATTTTGGGGTTGTTGAGGGTAGTCAGGTAATTCCGGGATCATTTTTCTGTATATGATCTCAGTTCTCCTCTGGACCTTCTCATAACTTCACCCCTCCCCCACCCATCTCCATCGTCTCTACACCTTCTCTCCTGGGACCCCGGGGGGAAAAGGGACGTTTTTAAGTAACAAAGCACATTGACCAGTAACACAGGTATGCTTACAGAGTTTACCTGTAAAAGACAAGTCGGAATGCTTGGCTTGGAAGAGAATTTAGTGTCAGTTCAGAACACCCCAGCTCAGAAAGCAAACCCATGCATAGTCAGGAGGGCATGTGATGGTGTTAAGATATAGTTTTCAAAAGGTAAAAGCATGATTCTTGTGCAACTATAAAATGAAGCTTAGCAAAGATTATATTCAACTCATTATATAATGAAGGAACCAGTAAGCTATTTAGAGCAGTTCAAAAAGCATTTGAAGAGTTAGGGGTTCCTAGGCAATTTAATGTTAGGACAAGATTGATAGGTTAGGTATATAACTAGTTAATGTCCTCCAGGACAATCAACCATAACCCTTGGGGTTATCTTTTTCAAAAGGACAAAAACTATTTGTATTGGTATCTCTACTGGACAAAAATCTACACGTTAACATGGAACTTCACCGAGTCTAAGAACAGCAAGAAGTAAATTTCTCTAGATAATCCTTGCAGGGATGGGGTGCGGTGGAGAAAATGTCATATTGCCACCATATGACACTGAAGGATGTGCTACCCACCTTTCTGCCTTCCATCCAAGTTTTGGACTTTTTTTTTTTTTTAAACAATGGTAAATACTTACCTCACTTCACAAACAACCTTTCCATCTTACATGATGCTTACAACAGCCCTACTGAGGCAAAAAAGGGCAGAGAAGACTCATTTCCAGAGGAGAAAACCGAGTCACACGAGGAGAGAGAGAAGCTGGGCTTGGAGGAGAATCCCGTTTTCTAATTCCGAGTCTCATGCTCGTCCTGAAACTCCATCTCACCCTGGCCCTTCTCTGCTCCCCTTCATTTCAGCCCCCCATTGCTCTCGGTGGCATTGTCCCCCTTTCCGACTTCCCTTGGGGTTCACTGAAGGTAAATGCTCGAGGAGGGAGGAGACCCTGCCGCTCCCCACCCTTTGTATCCCAGGGGCTTCTGGGCTCATCCAAGTCCTTTTAAGCCCCCGACACCATTCAGTTCCACAGCCTCAGATGAACCACATCCTACTACCCCGAGCCAAAGAAAATTGTCCAAACGCTTTATCCTCCCCTCGGGAAAAAGGACAGAATGGATGCTGTATTCCAAGAACCCATTTTTTTAAGTGGTTGCTCCTTTAAAGCGCTCGTCTTCTCAGCTACTGTGAGCCACTTTGCCGTCTTTCATCTGAGACGGCATCCACATCAGAGAAACCCACTGTTTACAAACCGGAATATCTCATTTGAAACACCTGTTCTGGTTGATGTTTTCCCCTCGTCGATAAACAGGATGGTCATTTTCTGTGTCGGGGAGAGCTGGGTCTGTCTGCCTCCTTGGTGAATGGCACGTAGTGGACAAATGGCTGTTTATTGTGTTAAACTGTCAGCCAGGAAACCGGCAGCAAGTGCGGCCTGATGGCCCAAATCGGTTTCTTCCTTGCAAGGCCATTTATTTTTCTCACCCACGGACTTCTGTTGCCATGGAAACCGTCCCACTAGCAGGATAGAGGCTCAGCCCAACCCTGCTTCCTGCATCCAGTGAGAGAGGCAACATTTATAATCATGAAACAAAGTAGACAATAAGAAAGTATATGGGGTGTGCAGTTAGAAAAGTAGTTCCTCTGAAGTTGCCTAGAACTCTGCAGGTGGGAAAAAAATTTTTTTGAGAACATCTGATTCAGAGTATGTTTATATGAGGTATACTGACAACAGGAAACACTCAGTGCATGATAAGTGCATGCTAAGCCCTTTCCGTGTGGCAGCCCATTGAACCCTCTCAGTGACCATGGGGCAGGGTGGTTCTTATCGTCCCCATGACACAGATGAAAAAACAGCCTCCACGATGCAGGCACTGGCCCAAGTCCAGCAGAAGAAAGGGACAAAACTGGGACGAAAATCCAGACCTCTGACCCCGAAGCCCTGACCTGACTTGAAACAGCTGCCTTCTCTCTATCTCTCTTCTTGCCTCTGTCACAAGCTAGCTCTTGAAAGGCGCTGGACGCCCCTGTCTATCCAGCGTCCACCATTTTTATTTGATCATATAATCCTTCCCACCTCTGCCATAAGCCACTTTGTAAGAGCCCACAGAACGAGGATTCCACGCAACGGGATATGGGCCACCCCGATCCAAGCCAGTTTTCTCATTTCCCAGAGGACCACCTTGGGCTGGGCAGGGAAACGACTCGCCTCTAGCTGCACAGCTAATAAATGTCAGAGTTGACACCATAGGGCCAGCCCCCCGACCCACGGGCCCGAGCTCGGCTGTACTGGGCTGCCTTGCATCTAAACCAAACCCTGAGCCAGCAGTTCAGCTCTCCCGGCCAAGCATCAGGGCTAATCCCCTTGTAGGATGGCTGTTAAATCCGACAGTCGTTAGAACAACAGTGCTCCAGTGGGCGGGGTGATATGCCACTTCGGAAATTCTCCCACGTAGCTCTTCTGTTTCAGGCTTTGCTGCCTCCGGGTAAACCTAAAACCATCCAGTGATGAAGCCTGATTCATAAAACATACACCTCCCTGCAAAACTTCAAATCACTTAAACATGAAGTGTTATGAGATCATTGTATTTCAGCTAGTAGAATCCAGCGTGTCAGGAACAAGAGGCAAGGTTTTCTATGCCAACAGCTTCAGGGAGCAAAGTTCCGCCCACGAATGAAAGTTCCCCAGCTCAGACCACGAGACGGTGGTGAGCATCGTCTTGGTTTTCCATTTTAACATGAATATAGCACTGAATAGGCACAAGCATAAACATGCATCCCTTCAAATACGTGCCACATGGCTCTTACTCCCAAGGCTGTGAAGGTGTATTAGACGGAACAGCGAAGTGTCTGAGGACGTGGTATAAACAACAGTCAGCAAGCAGGAGGTGTGGAGCTGGGTATTATCGCGGGAAGACTTGGGCGGGAGAAGAGAAATATTGTGACGGATAACTGTTTCTTCCTATGTCCTTCTTTGAATTCTGACACTAGCAATGAGCACGACCTCACGACTTGTCTTCTCCCCACTTACAAGCAGAGAGAGTAGAGGTGTCATGCCCCACAGAGCATGCTCAGATTGTGACACCCTACCCATCGAGCCCTTTTGTACCCTTCTGCCCTTGCATACCTCCTCCTTCTGCTAGGACCTCCTTCTCCTCCCTCTCTGCCTGCTCACCTTGCACAGCCCCAATTCTGAGTTACCGCCTCTGAGAAGCCTCTCTGGAATTCCCATTTGGGTTAACACCTTCCTCTGTGCTCCTAAAGTCTGTGTGCAAGATAATAGCAGCTACCATTTGTAGTGGCTAAGGTAGCTGGGCACATTACATGCATTATCTCTGTACCCATTTGACAGGTAAGGAAACTGAGGCTCAGTTTGTCCAAGGCCACACGGCTGTTAAGTCACGAAGCTGGCTTTGGAATCCAGGTCTCTCAGGCTCCGAAGTCCATGTCTTTCTACTACACAACAGGCAGCTGTCCTTGCCTCAAACTAATCCCTTCCCAGGAAAGGGGATAAGTATGTGTTTCTCCATCTCCCCCTAGACTGTGCATTCCTCTAGGGCACCGCGAGTCTTACCATGTATCCCTGTGCCTGGCACATAGCAGATGCTAAATAAATGGTTAAATGAATCAATAGTTTGTTGAATGAGAAGCTTATCCCTTTATCTCACAAGTTGATGGAACACTGCTTCTGATAAATTCCTGGTACATGTGGTTCCCATCCCAAGTCAGCGCCCACCCCCAGTGGAGAGTCAGGTCAATTTCTCAGCTGGCAGATCCATAGACTAACCCACTGCTTCTCCAAGTTTCACGTCATATGAATCTCCTGGGAACTGTGTTAAAGTGCAGATTCTAATTCAAAAGGGCTGGGACCCTCATGGGTGGGGCATTTCCTGCAGGCTTCTGGTGATGCTGCTGGTTTGAAGACCCCATTTGAGAGCCAGCTGGGTCTAAACACATCAGCCAGCAGCAGCCAACGCACTTTGGTTACCTTTGGCTGGTAACGAACAATAAAACCTGTCTCATGCGTTGCTCTCCTTCCAAAAGACGACCAGATTTCAAATGCTCCTGGTTTTCCATGATTTAGCAAAATATTTAAGTTATGCTTTGAGCTATAAACATTTGGCAGCATGAACCTTTGTTTGTGCCTGTAGCTTTGGTTTAATCACACCCTATCAATAAATCACAAATAAATGGGAGAGAGGAGGCACTCACTGGAAGATTCCATTCCAGTGACAAGTGGATCAGGGGAGTGGGTGAGGGTGGGGGAAGGCGCGGATGAGCCCCAGGGCATTTTTACTGGGAAAGTTCCACCCTTCCACACTTGCCTACCCCATGGCCACTTTCCCGACTGCTCTCCTCCATTCCTGGTAAACAGTAAAGTGATGGCTTATTCATCTCGAGACCTTTGAACCCCACACAATCGCTTTGCTGGCGTGCCAAGTCTTTAGAGGTCAAGCATCCCCGGTCCAAGACGTTTGGAAGGAAAACACCCTCTTTTCTGTCTCCTTTTCCAGATGTCCCTGGGCCAGCAGCAGTCAGCAAGAGGTGTGCCTTGTCTGAGATGCAAGGGGACGTGTTCGGGCTTCGAGCCACATTCATGGAGGTAACAGAGTTTGTCAGGAGAGGCTCTGCCTGCCTTCAGTTCTTGGCTGTCCTTTCTGGGAACCCTGGTCATTCTCTGCTGGGACTGCTTAGGATGCATGTGTTGTTGGTGGACTGGCTCCGGGGTGAATGCCTTCTTGCTTGGCTTAATTCAGAAATGACAGGAAAGCCCTTGAGGAGCCAAGATGAAGAAGGCGTTCAGGGCTTTATAAACCATTTCCAGGTGGAGGCGGCCACGCTCAGCCGGGCAGGGTGCTCTGGGAAGCGGTGGGCAGGTGTTAGCTGGTGCCTGGTCCACGCCGGGTACCCGTCTGTCCTGGGGTTTGGTGTATGGGCTTCAGCTCCGCCTCCTGCGCCATCATCCCCCTGGGGTTCTGACCGAAGAGCGCCCCTGGGACAGAAATAGAAGTCACTGTAGTCCACAGTACTCAAAAACCAGGACCTGGTATTCACATCCAGGCAGGAGGGCTGTGAGATCCAGCTGCACTTGGACTCCCGGCGCTGTTCTTCTTTTTTTCATTGAGGACTCTGAAAACGAGAGGTATAGGGCTGCCGCTCTGCACAATCCCCGGGCACTATTCACATCACCATCTGTGTGGATCGTATGCCCTGGAGGTGTGCAGGGCACAGCCTGGCGGACCGTCCCTGCAGCCCTGGGAGAGAGAGGCTAAGCCCTGTAGGGCACGAGAGCTAAAAAGGAGCTTTTGTCTCCACTGCCAGAGGGTTGCCTTGGGCACTCAGTGGAAGAACAAAACTGGGGAGATGTTTGTCTCAGAGAAGTTGATTTCCACTGTGAGATAGCAGTTACAAAAAATACTTATTGAGCTGAGCTAAATCTTTTCTACTTAAATGCTAAAATATCCCTAAGCAGGAGGTATTAGTATGTCCACTTTACAGATCAGGAAACTGAGGGTGGGTAATGGGGGAACGGCTACCAGAGGGCAGAATTCGGACTCAGGTCTGTATGAAGCCCCATCCCATGCTGTCAACCATTCTGCATGCAGTACTGTGGTCCAAGCACAAGATTGTTCCTTGACGCTATTCCCAGGCAGTCCCCACTTCAGACGAGCTCATATGGTCTTCTGGACGCCAGGGACTGTCAAGGTCATCCAATCCCAACACCCGTCCCCTGCACAGATTCCTCCCACAGCTAGGATGTCCTTCCAGGACGAAGAGCTCCCCACGCATCTATTTTGGCCACTTGAGCTCTTTCTGGCCTTGAAAAGAGTCCGCCTCCCTATCATTTCACCCCGTTGGTCCTGAATCTGCCACCAGGGTGTCAGAGAACAAGGCTGGCCCCTCATCAGCTCTCTGAAGACAAGCGAGGATGCCTCCCTCAAGAGTTCTTGGAGCCGAGGGATAATGTTCCTTAAATGCACACATGGCGTCGGTGCAGTAATGTTTCCATTCGCTCAAGGACCACAGTCCCGCGCTGTTATCTGGCATCTGAAAATGGGTGTTTGATATATTTTGTCTGGTTTCCTAGTTGTTTATGGCAGGAGGGCAATTCTGGACACTGTTCCTCTCGGCTAGGAGCAGAAACCTCTCAGCATTGTTTTCATCCCATTTCCTCATCATCCTACAAGTTCTTTGAATGTCAAGTGAACTTGTCCTTGAGAAACACAGACTGCAGCTTTTAGGTCCTGCCTATCCAGTGTCACCTTGGAGCAACCTTAATAGGGACCAAAATTTGAGGCTTCGTGGAGCAGTGAGTTCGCAGAACCTTAGCAGGGAAACCGTGTCAAACCGTTTTTATGCTTCAGTTCTCATGTTCTCAATAGTTTGAAAGATATTTAAAGGATCAGAGTGGCAGCCAGTCTGGTTTCATGGGAAAGTTTCCTAACTAATAATCACAGGACAGAATTCATGTGCTGACTCTGCCTGAATAAGACAGACACTTCCCTTCTCTAAGCCTCAGATTTCCCATCTGAAAAATGGGAAGGTTGGAGCTGGTGGACCCTAGGATCCCCTTCCAGCTTTACAATTCCATAGTTTCAGGCAGATTGTCTGGAATCCAATTATGGATTCACGTGGTTAGTAGAATTCGAATGGTCTTCACATTCGCAGCACAGAATAAGTAGAATTACTTAGAGAGGAGGGTACAGAGTGGAGACAAGAGCAGACTTTCAGAACAAACATATCATGGAAATGTCAGGGGAGGTCCCCCCAGCAGCCTTCAGCATCCCGCTTTCCAAATGGCCATGCCGGACTCCCTGCCCGCAGGGGCCAACCTCACAGGAGGCTGAGCTGCCATAAGGGCGGAGGGAAGCGGGCCTCCAGAAGGCCAAGCTTTTCAGAGAGAGCCCAGGGCAAGGCTTCTTCCTGCACGCAGAGATTCATCATCATCATCATCAGCGGCATCATTCTAATAGCTTTATTTATTTTTTTTTTTTAAATTTTATTTATTTATTTATTTATTTATGGCTATGTTGGGTCTTCGGTTCTGTGCAAGGGCTTTCTCTAGTTGCGGCGAGTGGGGGCCACTCTTCATCACGGTGTGCAGGCCTCTCACTATCACGGCCTCTCCCGTTGCAGAGCACAGGCTCCAGACGCGCAGGCTCAGTAGTTGTGGCTCACGGGCCCAGCCGCTCCGCGGCATGTGGGATCTTCCCAGACCAGGGCTCGAACCCGTGTCCCCTGCACTGGCAGGCAGACTCTCAACCACTGCGCCACCAGGGAAGCCCAATAGCTTTATTTTTTAAAGGCACACCAATTTCAGTGAGTAGGGGGAAAAAACCTGATCTGAGGGAAGCAAGGGACATACTATGAAAAATGGAAGGGAGACCACTGGCTCTGCAAATTACAAAATTTTACATCCTTTGGGGGTCTCTCCGGATAGATTCCCCCAATCTCCTCATCACGGCACCCCTTTGACGTTATTTCTGCTCCTCTCACTAGGGTCAGGATCTTCACAGGTGGCTGTGCAGTAACCCAATAGCTGGGCTTCCTGTGCTTTTGGAGTGACAACCTACAGAAAGTCAGCCCGAGGTGCCCAAGTTCCTGAAAGGGACATACTCATGCCTCTCGCGCTTTGGGGTGCATGAGAATCCCCTCTGGAACAGACTCGCTAGTGCCCGGGCCCAGATCCCACTCCAGACATGTGAATCTAACTGGCGGAGGCCAAGCGGGGCATCCCCAAGTTATCACAGCTCCCCCAGGTGATTTGGGTGTGCAGCAAAGCTTGAAAACTCATCAACTAGATCGGGGTCAGCAAACTTTCTTTAAAGAGCCAGATAGTAATCGTTTTCAGCTTCACAAGCCACGTGGCCTCTGTCACAACTATTCAACTTGGCCCTTGGAGCAGGAAATCATCCATAGACAATACGTAAATGAATGAATGTGACTGTGTTCTAATAAATCTTTATTTAGGGACACTGAAATTCAAATTTCTCATCATATTCATGTGTCCCAAAAGAGTAACCTTCTTTTGAATTTTCTTCAACCGTGTAAAAACTATTCTTAGTTCACAGGCCATATAAAAAGAGGTGATGGACTGGATTCTGCCAGTGGGCTGTAGTTTGCCAACCCCTGATATAGACCAACACTCTCATTTTACAGATAAGAAACTTGCCAGGGGTCTGTGGTGGGCTAGTGTTCAGGCTGGGATTAGATCCCAAGGCCATGCCATTTCCGTAATTCCAGGTTGCCTATGACAGATTGCAGAAATGGCCGTTGTGACACCATTGAGGATCTTTCCAGATGTGTCTGTGTCCCCTGCAATCTGGGTGCCTGGAAAGAGCGGGGTGGGACCAAGGGAGGTGTCCTCCTCATCTGTAAAGTCTCAGAATCATGTCTGGTGACATGAAGAGCATGAAGAAAGGAAAAATAATGTGGACACAATCTCAAAGAACATCTCTTTGTCAGCATTTTCCATTTCAAAGCGTTCTGCATTCCCAACGCCTCGCACAGCATCCTGAGCGTCTACATGAACCAACAGAGCAAAGGGCAGCTTCCTCCCCCACTTCCACGTGTGGAAGGTTTGGGGACGTCAGAGGACCCGGTGGGACACTGGGCTTTCCTTCACTTCCTTCCTCGTCCTCCTCTCTCCGCTTCCTGCTCTGCAGCTGCCCCCCTCACCCCGCCCCATAAACCAAAAGTGCCCTCACCTGTCTTCTTAAAGAATCAGTTTCCTGGACTTCCTTGGTGGCGCAGTGGTTAAGAATCCACCTGCCAATGCAGGGAACACGGGTTCGAGCCCTGGTCCCGGAAGATCCCACATGCCATGGAGCAACTAAGCCCGTGTGCCACAACTACTGAGCCTGTGCGCTAGAGCCCGCGAGCCACAACTACTGAGCCCACGTGCCACAACTACTGAAGCCCGCGTGCCTAGAGCCCGTGCTCTGCAACAAGAGAAGCAACCACAATGAGAAGCCCCCGCACCGCAACGAAGAGTAGCCCTTGCTCACCGCAACTAGAGAAAGCCCACGCACAGCAACAAAGACCCAACACAGCCAAAAATAAAAATAAATTAATTAAAAAAAAAAAAAAGAATCAGTTTCCTCCATGACTGGCTCATAAAGAATATTATTGGGTCATGAATAAAATGCCCCAGTTCCATAAAACAAGCAACCCTTTCTCATGAGAACGAAAAGAAAAGCCTTCTTGCATTTGCCCTGTACCGTCTTTAGGGTCCTATTCATCTTTAGAGACGATTTCTCTGGAATTATCATGGAGATCTGCGATTTTAACATGTCTCAAATGGCAGCCCACTGAATGTGAACTTGGAGTGGAAGCTTCTCCTCAAATAACGCTGGAAATGCTGCCTTCTCTTCCCCTTAATGTCACACTGCACACCCGTGCGTTAAAAACAAGAAGCAGCCTTGCACTGAAGAAATGTGTTTAACCTTCTGTAGCCTGCTGACCTCCATCACCGCTGAGCCCTTTCCCTGGGCCACATCCTGACCTCCTGGGGGAACTGGTCCAGGCAGCAGAACCCCCCCAGAGCATATGCGACTCCCACGTGGCCCAACCTGAGTCTACCTTGTGTTATGGTTTCCACCTGATTTCCTGTCCCTCTCCCATCCCAGCTGCAGTCTCCTTGAAGGTTGTGATGGGGCCTCCTTCTCTTCATATTAGACTAGGATTTCTCAACCTCAGCACTACTGACATTTGGGACTGGATAGTTCTTTGCTGTGGAGGGAGCTGTCCTGTGTACTGTAGGATGTTTAGCAGCACCCTTGGCCTCTACGCTATAGACGTCATAGCACCCCACTGGGACTATCAAAAGTGTCTCCATACTCAGCCCTAAAAAAAGAACAAAATAATGCCATTTGCAGCAACATGGATGGACCTAGAGATTATCATACTGAGTGAAGTAAGTCAGACACAGGAAGACAAATATTATATGATATTGCTTATATGTGGAATCTTAAAAAAGGGTACAAATGAACATACTCACAAAACAGAAAGTAGAGTCATGGATGTAGAAAACAATCTTATGGTTACCAGGGTATAGGGGGTGGAGGGATAAATCGGGAGACTGTGACTGACATATACACACTACTATATATAATATACACACTACTATATATAAAATAGATAACTAATAAGAACCTGCTGTATAGCACAGGGAACTCTACTCAATACTCTGTAATGGCCTATATGGAAAAAGAATCTAAAAAAAAAAAAAGAGTGGAATATGTATATGTATAACTGATTCACTTTGCTTTACAGCAGAAACTAACACAACATTGTAAATCAACTATGCTCCAATAAAAATTTTTTTAAAAAAAAGTGTCTCCAGACATTGTCAAATGTCCCCTGGGGACAGTTCTGACCTTGGTTGGGAACCACTGATGTAGACCATCAAGGCATGCGTCTGGTAGCCCCACAGTCAAAATTTGTGCTAAATGATTAAATGCATCAATCTCCTGAGTTTAGAAGAGAAAAGAAGGGTTCCTCCAGGCAGGCCTGGCTGTGAAGCGCTCATGAAACTGCCCTGACATGTCCCTGGCTTAGGCCTGCCCCATCCCGCGGTAGGTCTCGATGTAGCTCACTTGACCTAACAAGCTCTAAATCACGTGTGTTCCAGCATCTGAGACGCAGCATGCCTAAGGGGACACGGCCAGGAAGGGAGGGGAGCAGTTTTCCTCTCACACTAGGGAACCCTCTGGATATCTAAACCTTAAACAGCAGGACACAAAGCAGCCAACTGCTTTTGTTTTTAATTGTCAGAGGGAAGTGTCAGCCTTCAAGTCACTGTGAAGCTTCCCCAGGATGCTTTTTCTTTTCCCAGCCCCAGGACAAAGCCTTGGCAAGGGACATCAATCTCTCCAGCCCAAGGGGTTTCCTAAACTCATTCCCTTCCCCCCAGGTCCTGTCCACCAGTTTCTTGAAGAAAATTTCCAGCTGTATTTTAACTTCAGGATGAGTGCTAAAGAGTTTACAAGTTGCTGAAGCTCTGAGGCTCATGAATCTTGGGAGACAATTTCATTAATTTTTTAGATCAGGGATCAGTAGACTTTTTTTTATAAAGGGCCAGAAAGTAGATATTTTAGGCTCGGTGGGCCACGTGATCTCTGCTGCAATTACTTATCTGCTGTTGCCGCCCAAATGCCGCCCAAAGACAATATGTAAATGAATGGGCATTGCTGTGTTCCAATAAAACTTTATTTACAGAAGCAAGTTGTGGGCCGGGTGTAGCCCACAGGCTGTGAAGACTCCTGCTGTAGAACATCTCCAGTGATGAACCAGCCTTTGCCACCCCAATGACCAAGAGGAAGAATGTGCTGCTCTTTTTACCCACGAAAGTCATACCCACATTCCCCACAGATAGACATACTGATAGGAAGACGTGAGTTTCTGATCTCAAAGGCCTTTTGGTCTCCGGTTACCATTTGTCTGCTGCTAACCTTTTCAAGTTACTAAAGTTAAACTTTGAGCTTGCTTTCCAAAGTGTAGGTGCTGCCAGCGGGAGATTCTGCCTCTCTTTTCTGGAGGTTGATCTCACTTGTCCCCATCCCACCCCCCAGGAAAATGTGCAAGTCATGCAAATGCAGTCAAGAGGACCACTGCCTGAGCTCGGACCTGGAAGACGATCGGAAAATTGGCCGCTTGCTGATGGACTCCAAGTATTCCACCCTCACGGCCCGAGTGAAAGGCGGGGACGGCATCCGGATTTACAAGAGGAACCGAATGATCATGACCAACCCCATTGCCACCGGGAAAGATCCCACCTTTGACACCATCACCTATGAGTGGGCTCCCCCTGGAGTCACCCAGAAACTGGTAAGAGAGCTTCCTGCAACCAAGTGGTTGTTTCCCTACCCTTGTAAATAGGAGCCATGCCATAGGTTCCTGGACGTCAAAGACAAGGTAAGAAGAGGGCAAGGTTGCAAAAATGGTAGGAAAATAGCTATGGTTTCGAACCTGCCCCTGCCTCACTCTGTGATCTTGAAGTGGAAGCTGTCTGGGCCTCAGTTTTCCTCATCCATGAAATGGGTAGAGGTGTTCATGTGAATTTTAAGGGGCCCTTCCAGCTCTAGTGCAGGGTTGCTCATGGTTCCCTTTAGGTGCCCCACTTCTGAACAGAGGATGGTTTACTGTTCAGAACTCTCAGAGTGCTCATGTTCACCCATAAGTTCTTCATTTTCCCTCAGAGTGGCCAGGGATGTACCCTTTGCAAGCCCTGGGGAGAGCACAGGACCTCTTCTCTCTTCTCCCTAACTCCTGGGCTTAGAAGAGAGAAGTCAATTGGCTTTGCACAACCCTAGGGAAGAGGCACCCAGAGAAGGACAAGGCCCAGAGAGAGCAGGTGACTTGCCCAAGGTCACGCCATGGCTGCCCACTAAAAGGACCCAAGAAAAGTCCCCACGCACAGGCCTCACCCCAGACCATTAAATCGGACGCTCCAGATCGCAGGATCAGAATTATCAGACACGAGTATTTAAACGAAGCCCCAGGTAATACCCCATGTGGGCCCCCTTCAAGACCCAGAGCAGCGGACCAGTGCCCCTCAGATTTCCACAAGCGTATAAACCATCTGGAGAGCTCGCAGAAACACATCGAGTAGGCTCAGGGCCGTCCTGAGAATCTGCAGTCCCGCCGAGCTCGCAGGCCATGCCGGTGCTGCCGGCTCCCAGAGCACACCTGGAGTAGCAAGGACCCAGGTGATTTCTACAGGTTAGTGAGATTAAAAAAACCCTACAGCGTTAGAGATGCAAGCCTGACGTTGAATTCCATCTCTCCTGGGAGAAAAGGAGAGCCTTTCGAGACCCGTGTGTCCCCGTCCCTGCAGGCTCCTCCCACAGCTCCTGCTACGCCCCCTCACGGAGTACCTTGCATGGCAATGACCTTCCACCTTCCTGCCCTGGACCACTCTACGGCAGGCCTGGGCTGTCTAGGCTCTTGCCCTCCTCGGGGCCTTTGCACATGCTGTTCCCTCTCCTTGAAACATCCTTTCCCGGCTCTCTGCATGGCTGGCTCCTTTTGCCAGTCATATCTCAGACAGGCCGTCCCTCACTACCCGATCTGTGGAAGATGCCACCCACCCCCCTACTACATTTCTTCTCTCTCCCAGTTCTCCATGGTTTCTTTAGAAGCTCTTATTTCGAGCTGTCATTGGCTCACGCGTGTCTGTGCTTCGTCATCACCTCTCCCCTACACTGGAGTGAAGCAAGGCCCACGAGAGCACGCGCGTGCCTGTCCTGTGTACCGTCTCGTCCCTCGCCTTACACTGCACAGGGCACGCAGCCGGCTTGAGGCGTATTTGTGCCACGTCGCCTCCCAGCCAGGGACACTCCACGTGTGGTCTGTGGGCTGGCACTGCCCCACAGAATCCTTGTGACTGGTCCACAATCGGAAGCACGGAAATTGAGAATAAATGTTGGGAAAACTCTGTGGCACTTGACATCCAAGTGCGTGATGGCTGGCAGAGCTCCTGCGTGGTCAGCCTCACGTGGAAGCCTCATGTGGCCTGAGCTACATTCTCATCACATGCACTGAGCCCACAAATCATCCTGCAATCCGTGGAAAAAACACCAAACAAACCTTGATCCTTCACCATAGAAGGTTCGAGCAGCACAGTGCTAAGCTGGAGCTTAAGAGGGGGGAAAAAAAATCCCTTCTAGATAAAGTGAAGAGAGGCAAAGTTTTTTTTTGTTTTTTTTTTAAAGCTTTGCTTTTCGAGACGCATATTTTAAAAGAACACTTCAGCCTGCATGAACTCGGCCACCCTGTGAGGTGAGGGTTAGTTTACATGTGAGGAAACACAGAATGCTGAACTGGACTTCGACAGCCCCAGTGGGTAGCCAGGGGCAGGTCGGGGGCCACGGAATAGCAGCAGTGCCAGGTGGTTCCGAACACGGGTCTGCCCTCCAGCACCCGGGCCTGGGTGAGCCATCAGTGGGTCTCCAAGATGTCAGTGGAAACTGAAGCAAGCAGCTCATAAAAGAGCCAGCTGTGGGCGTCAGGAACTGACTGGTGAAAACCCCAAACGCTTCAGCCCCAGACTAATCAGAGGAAGGCATCGTCGGGCTGTGATTAATGCCGGCTCATAAAACCGCATGGGATAAAGGCCCCTCTGTCTGCCCTGCGTCTGGCCTGCCCGAGCAAATCGCATTTCTGAGACTGGACGACTCTCTTCCCACTCACCCTTCCTACTTTTTTTTTTTAATTACCAAGTGATCGGGGCTGATTATATTTTGGAAATGGGACTGAATCTTGCTCTCTGTCACCCTTCCCAACCAGAACAAAAGCCAGAGAAATGCTTAAGCCTTCAAAGACTAAAGTCACAATAAACCTAATTGCTAGTATGTATTGAGTACTTACTATGAGCCAGGCACTGCGCTAAGAGCTACACATGCACAATCGCATCTGATTTTCCAACACTGTTAGGGCTGTACTATTATCACCCTCATCTACAGAAGAAGAAACTGAGGCTCAGAGAGGTGAATGGGTCTTTGAAAGCTAGCCGGGAATGTGGAGGGAGGCGAGACGGAGAAGATGAAGGGAACCAGCATCCATGGAGTATTTGTATATGAAAGATATCAACACCTCACCACTCCCTGTGCGCTGGGTGCATTCCTGCCCCCATTTTACAGGAGAGCAAACAGAAGCTGCTGAGGTGCGCATGCAGGGCTGGCATTCACTCATACCCCATCCTCTGCTCCCGTACCCATGGCACTCAGAGCACTGTCTCCCACTGAGCCCTCATTGGGCCTCAGAATCCTACTCAACACAGCACTCCAGGCTGCCATGATTGACCAGGATTAACATGGAACGTGAAGCCCATTTGCTGTCTTTGTCTGACAGCTGGAGAAGAATCAGAAAGCGCAGAATCAGGCCTGGGTTTTCTGACTCCAGAGTCTGTGTGTCCCACTGCCCAACCCTGGGAAAAGAGCATCTTTCTCCTCCACTTTTCTCTCTGCTCTTTTGATTTCTCTCCTGAAAAAGCCTGGTTCCAGGAACCTCTTCAGCCAGTATGGCTGTGCCAGACAGCAAAGCACCAAATGATTCAGAAAGTTTCTCACGAAAAACTTAAAACCTAAACCGACCTTTCCAACTGATCCTAGAAAAGGCATCTTGCTAAAGGTTTTGGGAACATGACCTTAGTCAGCTTCATGGAACACCTGAGAGATTCTCTTACAGGCTCTGAGCAGCACCGGCAGCTGACTCTGACCCAGCCCCTCTCCCCATCTTCCCTTCCCGAGTCCACACCAACTGACAGTGATCGTCTGAGGGCTGCCTTGACGTGGGTTCTGAGACCCTCATCAGGGTTGATTAGCAATGTCTGCCATCAGTGTGTGGATAGCGAGTGTGGGAGGGGTCTCAGGCCAGCCAGGCAAGGCCAGCCATCACGGAACGCATGTCCGTGGTAGCCGGATGCTGGGGCCTTGCCAATGCAAAGGCAGAGAGCCGGTACCCAGCTGGGGCTTTGAGGACACTGTGAGTGCAGGCGCAACCTCGACCACAGGGCTGACTTATAAAGTCGAGCAGGGAGGGATGCAGGCCCTAGAAGACCAGAGCCACACACAGATGCAGGGACTACAGCATCCTAGCACCAGGCAATGCTTTCCACCTGAAATGATGACAAAAGGAAACTCCCCCAGAGACTGGGGGACATTTTTTTTCTCTTTGCAAATCACGCAACTTGTAGACAGTCAGTATAGAAGGAGTTGAGACCCAAGCTGCTGAGTTCAAAGCTGTCTCTGCCGCATACTAGCTGTGTGACCTTCGGGAGGTTACTTAACTTCTCTGTGCCTCAGTTTCCCAAGGGATAATATTAGTACCTTCCTCCTAGGGGTGTCGTGAGAATTAAATGGGTTAACATAGGTCAGGCGCTCAGAAGAAGGCCTGGAACGCAGTAAGCAGCACGTAGGTGTTCGCTGTCCCGACCCTTCCTCATACCACGCCACTGGGGGAAGGAGGCAGCCTTCCTAGAAGAGGCTGCTCTCCCCTCAGCTGAATCCTCTGTGCGACTGGGGCTGCTTCAGCACTCGGAGTAAGTGAGATATTGGCCAGGTCTGGAGGCCCATTCTGGCAGCATGAGCAAAGCTCCTGTTTCCACTTCTCCAAAATCCTTCCTGAGATTCTAGGAGCCGGGCAGGCCCCAGGCAAGAAACAGGAAGGGCTGGCGGGGGTATTTCCCCTGCCCCGCCCCTGCTGCATCTCCCCAGGGCCCCGTGCCTTGCGGCCCCTCACCCACGTCCCAGGGTCCTGTGCCCTACCGTACCCTCATCCATCTCCCCAGGGCCCTGTGCCCCACCCCAGCCTGCTGGCTGTTGGGCTGCGGCTTCCTGTTCTGTTGGTCCCATCCCTTCCCCCACCCACTGCCCTCGGATGTCCTACTTCAGACTCCCCCAGGAGGACCTATACAAGCACTCACTTCCAGGCCCCTGCAGGCTCCTAAATCAGAGCGGGCCTGGGAAGCTTTCCCACAAGGTCACCAAGTGAGTCCTATGCACCCCAAAGTTTGAGACAAGGGTCTTCAGATCTACCCGTCTGGCCTGTTCTCGTTGGAGGGCACCTGCAGTTTCACACTGATCAAGAGAAAAGCCACGGTCTTCCCAAGACACAGCAGGAATCAGCCCCTGCCAGACGTGTAGTCAGCTGGGGGACTCCCTGGGGCTTCTGGTTCTCCTGAGTGTTGGGTGAAGGGCCTGGGACTCTTTGGCCCCTTTTCGGGGCTGCGGACTCGGCTGAGTGACACTGCTCTCCTCTGACTTGTGAGGAGGATGGAGTGAGGTCGCCAGTGACTTCTCACAATGGCCCAGACCCTAGCGATCATGCTTTCTACCCTGAACTTTGCAGATGAGGAAACGGAGGCCCAGAGAGGCTGGGTGCTTCCTTGATCTTACACAGAGAGTAGCAGCCGCAGGGCTGGAGCTAGAAACCCAAATTTCCCGGCGCCCCGGGATGCTGTGCACCACCCAGGCCATCTCCTGTGTCTAGAAAGTGCCCTGAGAGTGTGAGGGGCTGTGCAGAGGAACAGGGACCAAGAGGGTGTGCGTGAGCCCGCAGGGCCGGGAGGTCTCAGCCGGGTCCCCCGGGATCTAGGGCTGAGCCGCCGAGGGTGGGGCGCTCACAGCCACCCCGCCACTGCATTCGCACACCTGCCTCTCCCTGTTCTAAAAAGGCTCTTATCCGGAATCCATTCATTATGACATTCAGCAAACCAGGCTCTGGACCAGCACGCCCCAGCCCAGGTCCTCATCCCCCGCTCCCTACAATCAGGCCGCAGCTGGGACTGCCCATTATGAATCACATCTTCCATGCTGGTTAACACAACTCCAGTGTGAGTCCGGCCCCAAGGACGAGATATGGGGCACCAGATTCTAAGAGGGTAAATACGGCAGCAACCATGGGGGCATGGGAATCAGGCCATCTGGTGGGCGAGTCAGGTACATGTCAGGGTCAGGGTGGGGCACACAGGTGGAGAACAGGTGTTGAGGACAAACAACTGGCCTTTCACACTTTCTCAAGCTGTGTGGCCTTGACCTTTATCTTCCCCTAATCTCCCCGTCCCTGGGACCCACCCAAGTGTAAGATTTCTGCTCATTTAAAAAAAGCAAGCAAGCAAACCAACAAAAGGCCATTGGACTGTTATCCACAGACATATTAATATTCAGATGGTCTACCATCTATGCCAGCCCTGTTGGTGTGGAAATGTTATTGACCTGAGACCTTGTCGATTCTACTATTAGAAGGTGCCTTTGCATATATTTAAATTAATAAACTATGAAATACCTTCTGCCTATAGTGATTTAATTATACTTTGCCAAGAAAAGCAATTTTAAACTAGATCGACTTTTTTTTTTTTAAATGAGAAGCATTGCCATGAGGTAAATGAGGTAAAAATATTAAGTTTTGAAGGAAACAAAATCCTTGTTGCAAAGCCAGCAAATCTAAAAGGAACGTCTACTGAAATTACCCGATTCTCATCAAGAATGTGAATCTGTGAATGTGACTCAGGGGAGAGTGGAAGCTTATTTAGGCCTCTTTCCAGTGTTCCCCAAATTCACCCCGTTTCTTCCTTGAGCATAATCCTTGGGTTCTGCAGAGACCTGAAGAAGCCCAGGGCTTGCCAGGGCTCAGATCTCTGCCTGGTGCTTGGGAATCATGGTGCTGGGTCTCCTCTTCCCCAGGGCCTGCAGTACATGGAGCTCATCCCCAAGGAGAAGCAGCCAGTGACGGGCACCGAGGGTGCCTACTACCGCCGGCGCCAGCTCTCGCGCCAGCTGCCCATCTACGACCAGGACCCCTCTCGCTGCCGCGGACTTTTGGAGAATGAGCTGAAAGTGATGGAAGAGTTTGTGAAGCAGTACAAGAGCGAGGCCCTGGGTGTGGGCGAAGTGGCCCTCCCAGGGCAGGGCGGCTTGCCCAAGGAGGAGGGGAAGCAGCAGGAGAAGCCCGAGGGCGCAGAGACGGCCGCCCCGACTACCAACGGCAGCCTCAGCGACCCGTCCAAGGAATACGTAAGTCTCTCCCATCCATCCATCCATCCATCCATCGGGTCTGGCTGAAACCGCCCAGGCCCAGGCTGCAGGGTCAGGGCCCCAGCTCCAGGCTCTGTTCCCTCATTCCTGCCTTCATCCGTGGTCATGGTCCAGGAGAGGTCACAGACAAGCAAACCGTCGCAGTGCAGAGAAAGGGCATCTATCCTTGCTTGGGGGTGAGGGTAGACTTGGGGGAGGAGGTGAGGCCCACACTGGCCTTGGAAGAATAATTAAGAGTGCCCCAGGCCTTGAGGCTCTTCGGGGAAGACCTGTGTTGCCTTAAAGAGGTGATCATGTGCAAAAAAAGGTGAAAGTCTCAGAGAGCACAGCACAGTCAGAGGACTGAATGAAGTCCCAGGTGGCCGAAGTGTGGTACCAGGGGGCAGGGGGGCCCAAGGCTGGCGAGGTCAGCAGGGGCACGCTTCCTGAAGAGTCATGCCCTCCGTCCATCCATCACTCAAGCATTGATTGGCCTGTACTGTCCGCCGAGCCCCAGGAAATCAAACAAGCAGAGGACGCTGTCCCCGTATTGGGATGCTATAGATTTAGGACTTTACTCCAAGGGCCGTAGGGAGAGGTGGCAGGCTTGAGATTGGGGCCCCGTGGGGCTGTCTGCTAACTTTCATGGGCCCCCAACCCCTATCAGCCAAGAGGCTTCATGCCTCTATGTGACATTTGGAGATAAAAGTCCCAATATATGGGGTCCTCAAGCAAATCACCTGCCTTGCTGGGAACAGGCTAGCCGTCACCCACGTGAGCCAAACACCCCAGGGAAATGACAGCCCAAACGATGCTGTCAGTAAGTCCAGAAGGGGCCGGGTCTTTCTTCTCTGTAGTGACTCACGCTTGTTATCCAAAACCTGCGTCCTGCATCTCCCACCCCCGCCCCGTGGGCACGTTCATTTGGTATGAATGAAATGAAATGAAATGAAAAGAACAAAAAGACAAAAAGACAAAAGAATGAAATTGATTTTCACTAGCACAAATTGGTGATGGTCTTGAAAAGACCCATTTCTCAGGAAGAATTCACATGCCAGGAACTTTTGAAAACATTAGATCCAGTTACCATGTTTCATAAACTAGCCTCCTCCCCAGCCCTGCCTTCTATCCACCCTCCAGCAGCCATCGGTCTTTAACACATTAGTACTGCGTAATTCCAAGCTGGAACGCAACATCTTTAAGTCTGTGACATTTTCCAGTTGCCATTCCCGAGAGAGAAATGCTGATCTGAGAACGTATTTTATCCTGGACTCAGCCCACGGGTTTGGACAGCGTGGAAGTGGGGCAGAGGCGGCCTGAGATCCCAGGGCCTTGGCAACAGTCAACTTTAGGAAATGGCTGTGACACTTTGGAAGCATTTAAACAAGACCAGGCAGTAAATAGGGAATCCGAAGGAAGCCGATATTGGTGGGTTGGGCTGGCTGGGAAGACAGACTTTTCCTTGCTGACCCTAACCCCAATCTTAATTAGATAACTAATTATGTCATTAGTAGACTCATGTCCGTCACCCCCTCTAAATGCTGAGGTCCTGTCTTGTCCATCTCTGTATCTGCAGCAGGAGCCATCAATATAATACAGAAAGTAGGTGCTTGATAAATATGCAATCCATGAATGACTGAACAAGGGAATGAATGAATGAATGTTCAAACTAAGTTTTGTTGTTGTTTTTGTCTGCGTCCGGTCTCAGTTGCAGCACACAGGATCCTTCGTTGTGGTGTGCAGGCTTCTCTCTAGTTGTGGCGCGTGGGCTCTGTAGTTGCGGCACGCAGGCTTTCTAGTTGTGGTGCGCAGGCTCAGTAGTTGTGGCGCACGGGCTTAGTTACCCCGCAGCATGTGGGATCTTAGTTCCCCAACCAGGGATGGATCGAACCGGCGTCCCCTGCATTGCAAGACGGATTCTCAACCACTGGACCACCAGGGAAGTCCCATGTTCGAACTAAATTGATCCTCGAAAGATGGGGACCACTTGTGTGGCCGTTTTGCCTGAGAGGACGATGAGATTTCAAGTTCACATGCCTTAAGCCCCTGCTGTGTGCCACGTGCTATGCTCACTACTTCCAGGTCTTGGATTAATTCAAACTGTTACCTGGTAGGTGGATTTCACCAGCCCCATTTTACAGGTGAGCAGTCAGAGATTCAGAGAAGAATCGTGGCTTGTCCGAGGCCCCATCGTTTCTAAGGGGCAGAAGCTGGGTCATTATACTCTTTCTACTGCGTGATGCTGAGTTATAAAACCCTGCTTGTTATCTGTATTTAACTCCCTGTTTATCTCCTTGAAGCTGGGGAGCAAATTCTATTAAGGTAGCTAAGTGGCCTGCCAGGCCATAGACGGCTTGTCCCCGGCAGCCCTGCCATTGGGCCCGGCTGTGGGCTTGCTGCCTGAACCACTCTGCTCTACCCCAGGGGGCGGCATATCAAGGGGACATGGGTGCTGGCTGTCCTGTGTGCTGGGCTCCTCTTGTTCTCATAAAAGGGCAGGTAGGACAGTTACCACAGACAAGCAACAGGCACGAAGCCTGACTTTTGCTCCCCTGACGAGGGCCACGAACTTTGCTAGAAGCAGTCAGGGCATTCAACTTGAGGACCCAGGTACGGGGAGGAAGCATAGGACGGACACCCCAAATCAAACAGTGAATTATGAAAGAAAAGGCGGCAAAAAGAAGGACATGTGCAATGTATTACACTGGAGCTACGATGGTAACATATCACACTTTATCATCCTAATGGTGACGTTATTACTGTTGTTAGCGGCTACCGTTCAGCGAGCTTTCTCTAGACCGAGGACAGCGCCAAGCAGGAGAGTATCTGATGTAAAGCTCCCAACCGCCCAAGGAAGGCTATGGGATGCGAACCAACTCTGTCAGCCCCCAAACCCATCTTTCCTGTTCCCCAAGGCTTATTCCTAAAAAGCTCATGGCCATGAAGCTATAAACGGGCCATGTGGCCATGTAAAGGGGACATCAGACTAAACAAAACGAAATGGGTTTCTTTAGGGCTGGACTTCTCAGAGCCTTTAGGAGGCTACGGCAGTGGTTCTCAAACTAAAGTCACCTGGAAGCTGGCTAAAATCCAGAGGCCTGGGTCCCACCCCAGACTTGCTGGTGCAGGCGGAGGCTGAGAATCTGAATTTCTAACGAGTCTCCAGGTTGATGCCAACGCTGGGGGCCACACTTTGAGAACCACTGCTAAAGAGGGTTAAAAATGACCTTACATTTAAGCTCAGCCAAAATGATACTGCCGATCTGGTATACAGGGAGGGTCCAAGAGATGCTAACAGGGGCATTTTCTAGATTTAAGCGGCCCCCTGGCTTAGGGTGTCCAGCTTTGAGAACACTGCGCAGCACTCTTGAATTCCTTGAACTTTCCACGGGGAGTGGTGGAAACACAGGCACAGCACATAGCCCACCGCTCTATACCTGCCCCGAAGGCCCCATCCTAGAGCGCACTACACTCTACACTTGGCAGCCGGAGGCCACGAGCCCTGCTTTCTCTGAGCTGCCGGTAGCCTACACCCCACGGCGGTTCTCCCAGGAGCTCACACGGCTCTGTCCTGCTGCTGGGCGGCCTGTTACAGTCGTGCCCTTCCTCGGAGACCTTGGCTGCCAAGTCCTCCCCCCAACCCCAGGCCCCTCCACCAGACTGTCCAGACCAGAGGAGCATTATCGCCAAAAGGCTTTTCCAAGTCGCCTGTGTGGAATCCCCACCCACGGGCTGAGCGCTGGGTGAAGCCGGAGGGCGGCGGGCCAGCTGGGTGACGGGAGCAGCGCCCTCTGAGCCGATCCACCCTCATGGCCGGGGCTCTTCACTTACTCGGATCTGAGTAAGGCCCTCCGCCAGGCCTTCCCATGGGCCCCGTGACAGGATGGGCAACCTGAAATCAGCCGTGGCGTGTCTGGGAATGAACCCCAAAGCTGCAGCCGCCCATGCCGACCTCAGGGCAGGTCCCTGAAAGTGTCATCCTGACCCTGAGCTCAGGAGAGGCAGTGGCATGGCAAATGCCATGAGAGTCATCCCTCTTCATGAGGAAACGCCACGGCACAAAAATCCCAGATACTAACCATCTGCTGTCACTCCCAAGGCAGGCCCTTTAAATCAGTGATGCCAAGTAAAAAACCCCAGTGTTTAGCCTTCTCTTTCCCTGACTTGCCCCTCTGTGTGGGCGTGGAGCGGCGAGGGTGGTGGGGAGTTGCACAGCAGGCTCGTTCATCTCTTTGAATCCTCCGAACAACCAGCAAGACAGCTTGGGGTTGTTATGCCCATTTCACAGATGTGGAGCCTGAGGCACAGAGAGGTTAACCGGTTTGCCGGTGAGGTTCCAGCCCAGGTCCTTCCGCGTCACCAGCCCTGCGGGGTCCCAGCAGGGTGGGGACAAAGCAAGGGCACGTGCATTTATGTTTGCTGGGGTGGGTGGCAGTGTGCAGAGTTACTCCCAGCCCAGCCTGGTGAAGAACTTGAGGGTCTCTTGTCTGCGAGCCAAGAACAAGGGAAGGACGTGCCTGCCCCACCCAAGTCCCACCCACCATGGGTTCTCGGGGGACTTGGGGGCTTCGAAGCATTCTGTGGCCATGGAGCTGCCCACCCCAGCAGCCCAGACCGTTCCACAGCAGCACGGCGGGGCCCCATATCTGCTTTCCAGGCCCCCGCTCCCGACCTCTCCCACCTGGATGGATCCTACGGACACTGGACCTCAATGCTCAGATGGTAAACAGCTCTACCAGACCATTTCCCTGCGTTTAGAACGTTTACTGGATATTTTCTCCGAAATTAAATATACAGATTTCCTGGGCATGGTCATCCTGCCCAGGAATTTCCGCCCTTCCCTACACCCCAAACTTGTAACCGAAGAAAGACGAAAGAAAGCCAGGACATAGCATTTAATGTCTTCTCCGCCCTTTCGTAGTTTTCATCCCTGCCGGGAGACCCCAGCTCCTGCCTCATGGGCCAAGCCGTGGCCCCAGAGAAAGTGATTAAAAGGAGAAGAGACTGAAAGAAGTGAAGATATTGCTGGAAGTCGTAAAGATGTGTTAATTTGGTCCCAAATTACAGTGTAACCCCCCTGCCCCCTTTCCCCACAAGAATGCACAAAGGAGGGACCGGAGGCGTGGGTCCCCTCCCTCCCACGAGGTGGGCCTCTCAGATGGAAATTTAACAGCCGCCGGCGGCTCAGCCCGACTCCAGCCCCGACAAGGGACATACTTGTGGGCAAGGGACTTCCAAAGCTTGGTCCGAGCAGATGTTTGGCTTGTGGGCTGGCAGGCTGGCTTTCCTGCCAGCCCCTCTCTGCGAATTTGAAACCACCGTGCACCCCCAGGCCTGAGAGCCCTGCCTGAGCTGGAGGCCAGAGGATCAAAGGCAGCCGCCCCCAAATCGCCATGGTTACCAGCCTCCTCAGCATCTGCCTGCCACCTTGTTTACAGGGGAGGTATTTTAATGACATTAAAGGAGATTTTATTTTCCACAGAAAATTCCTTTTATCCTACTTTTCATACTATAAATACTTTGCCGTGTTGCCACATGAGGCTTCACAACTATCTTTTTTTTTTCCCCCCAAAGTGGTCTGCGTAATAGTCCATTGACTGAAACAGGGGTTGGCAAACTTTTCCTATAAAGGGCAGACTGTGAATATTTTAGGCTTTACAAGCCACGAGGTCTCAGTCATAACCACTGGCCTCTGTCCTTGTGGCACTGACGCAGCCAAAGACAATATCTCAACAGATGACCAGGGCTGTGTCCCAATAAAACTTTATTTGCAAAGGCAGGCAGCAGGCTGGATCTGGCCCCAGGGATGTACTTTGCTGACCCTGGAACTAGAAGAGCCGTAAAAAATGGTTTTCACTGTTTATGAATGACCAGGGCTTTGTTCAGTTTTATTATCCTGCTGGAGGTTACTTGGTGATGATGCTGATTCCGAGGATAGTGTCATCTGCCATTCTCTGACGACCTACACTGTGCCAGGCAGCACGCCAGACGCTTCGCACGGTTGTTTTATTCAATCCCAAGAACTAGCCGGCAAGATGTATCATCCCCCTCTCTAGTCGTCTAGCTGGTGAGCCGTGAAGCCAGAACTGGAACTCAGGCCTGCCTCACCTCAAACCCCGCACAGACTCCAAAGGACGGAAGCTCCCGCTTCCAGAGCCCCCGTGTGGCCCAGACACCTTGCGAGGCCTCTGCAACAGAGATGACCACACGTAAGCCTTGTCCCTACTCAGCAGCTTCCCGTTGTGGGGATACACCCGTCAAAGCCGGATTCGAGAACACCCCAGGCTGACGTTCTCTCTCCCAAGTGTCGCATTTGGGAAGCCTTCCTGGCCCCATCCTCCCCCTTCACCAGATAACCAGTGAGTGAGATGCGGTTAGAAACGCCTGACATCCTGCCTCGCTTGGGAGAGAGCCCCCTCCTCAAGGACCTGCCCCTAGAAGACGCGGGAGACAAAGCACGGGTGGGCCCACAGCACTGACCCCACGTGCAAAGCGCTTCCCACGATCAGGGCCCACCTTGTGTCACAGATGCGGAAACTGAGGCTCAGCGATCCCCCCAGATGAAGCTACGGCGGGACCTCGTGCAAAGGCCGGGACCCTAACCGCAGCGCCTGCGGCCACCCACCTATTCTGCACCGTAAGGAACCTCGGGAAGATGCCCGTGTGGGGCAAGAGAACGCAAGAGGCTAAAGATGCCAGCCATGACACTGGGCCAGAAAAGAGGAAAAAAAACCCCAAAACACTCCCGATACACGAGGCTGCAAAGCAAAGATGGTGAATAATCGCCATAAGAGGAAATGGAGAGATGCTGTTTATAAATAAATTGTTGAGTATTTGTGTTGGAAAGAACACAGTGCCTGAATTCAAGGCCCTTCAGTCAATATTTACTGTATTGTAATGGTGAGCTTTTCACCAAGGCAATCTGGGTTTAGACTGGGGAGGCCTTTGGATAAGGGCCTTCCAGAAAAGAACCACATGATTGGCACAGAGCTGCTGGCAACCGCGGCAGACGGATTACGGCTGGTTTACAGGGCTCTCAGTATCTGCAGATCCGTCCCCGAAGGCCGGTGTGGCTCATCCCTGGAGACAGAGCTCTTTGGCCGTGGAACCCGGGGCCACTGTCCTGAATCTGCTGCTTCCTGAAACACTCTGTGTCTTGGTGACTTCCATTTCAGAAGCCTGAATAACTCTGCGTGTCCACGTGTGCCGCTCCTGTTACCTGGGGCCGCACAGCAAACCACCCTGAGATGCAGCGGATTGGAACACCTGTTCCAAGACGTCTGTTTTCTCACAGATCAGCAATCTGGGCAGGGCTCAGCGGGAGAGCTTGTCGCTGTCCTTGACATCTGGCCTTGATGCTGGGAAGACAGATACGGCTAGGGCTGGACCAGCAGGGGCCCCGGCCTCTCCCTGTATCTCTGTGTTTTCTCCGTGTGGCTGCCCTAGGATGTGGGCCTCAGGACTCCCAGGAAAGAGCCGGTGGAAGCTCTGTTGCCTTTATGACCTACCTCAGGGATCTACAGCGTCCCTTCCACCACATTCTGTTCTACAGAAGCGAGTTACTAAGGCGGGACCATATGCAAAGAAAGGGAATGTGGGTATTGCTTGGAGGAGGGTCCAGGAAGTTGCCAGCATCATTTCCACACATCACGGCGGAGGGAACCCCAGCCCTGCAGGGTCTGAGCTTTGGAGGCAGCTGAATCTAGAATGCTCCTCAGCTTTCTCAGTGCAAGTGTTTACAAAGGCCCAAAGTACAGAATATACAAACTGTTTCATTTAGACGCTTGTGATGAAGAATCTCTCACCATTTGAACAGGGCAAGACAAAACTTCAGTGGCAGCAGAAGAAACATCACATGTGTTCTACCTATAAAAGGTGTGTGCTACAGCTCCTTCCCCCGGAGGGACCAGAGTCTGCAAACTAGGTTACGTGGCAAAGGCTGGACAGATTCCCATGAGAAGGCTCTAGTTTTAGACAGTTGGGGGTCTGAATGAGAACCCACTGACATGCTAATGATCAATGGTCTTCTCTGTGCCTTTTAGCCTAGTTCCAAAGCACTTCTACTCGACCAAAAGTGGTTCCTCCAGAGGGGAAGTCGCCTGGGAATGACCACATTGGGCTTTCTTCAAAATAGTGTAGAATTTAAGCATCCCAGGAATTCGAATTGGCTTTTGCTGTAACGGAACCTAATTGGTGATGTCATTTGTGCTGAGTTTTTATCTAAGGTCATGTTCAAACACTCTATGACAGTGGGTCTCAAAGTGCGGTCCCCTGACCATCCCAGCATCCCCTGGGAGTCTGAAAATTCCCCTGCCCCCTCCCAGACCTACTGATGAGACAGTCGGGGCGGGGAGGTGCAGTACTCTGTTTGAGCAGCCCTCTAGGGATGCTGGGGCAGACTCGAGGCTGAGAGCGCTGTCTTGGAGGGGGTGGGATGGGAGAGGGAGAGGAGCAGGCCCACCAAGGCGGGCACTGATTGTAGCTGAGTCTGGGGTAGTGAGAAGATGAAACTCACATGACTTGATTCTCTGGCCTTGCACAGAGGGAAAGAACAGAGATGGAAAAAACACAGAGCTCATGGGTGGGAGGGATGACCTCCTGCCAATCTACATGCTCATGGTGCTACTGAAAGGAACCCAGGCCTCCAAACCAGAAGCAGATCCTGCCTTCGACGTCTTTGTCATCTTAGGACATGGATTTAGCTCCTCAACTTTCTATAAGGAGGGCTTCGTAGGGATAACCGGAGATTTTCGCTAATTATTACTGAACCCTTGTAAAGTTCATTAATTCTATTATCTCATTTAATCCATGCAACAGACCTGTGATGTTCCGAGTATTATTTGACAGCTGAAAAAACTAAGGTGCAGAGAGGTTGAGTAACCTGCCCAAGGTCACACAGCTAGCCCCCCTCTCAACCATCCACTGCAATTTAGAAACTGTAAACCTCCCTTCCAAGGATGGTAGGAGAATAAGTTTGCGCAGAGAAAGGCAGGACCAGGATCACAGGACCCAGGCAGGCTGGGCAGTCTGACTCTTGGTTGTCAGGCTGCCCCTAGTGGCTGAGGGGCCACCAGCTGACAGAGCCAAGACACTGTCACATCTCTTGTCCTTTGAGACCACAGGGAAGGGGGCATGGAAAATAGCTCAGAGGCCAGAAGAAGAAATTGGTTCCTGATGCATGTTGACAGGACTCATTACTCTGACAGCATGTTTTCATAACATGTCAATGACACTGTTTGCTTAAAAAAGGACTGGCTACTGATGGTAACAGGGTGCACAGCCAGGGATGCTGGGGGACAGCGAGGGAAGAGACGCTCCCCAGAGAGGCTCCTGACAAAGCCCTTTCAGACAGCGCTCCCAGAGTTATCTCCCCACAGTACAAACCACACCCCAGCACTCCCGGCCTCCAGAGCCAGCAATGGCTTCCCATTACCTCCAAAGTGAAGTCCCAACCCACAGTTCAGAGTCACCCGTGATCACCCCCAAACTGCTTCCTGACCTCACATCCTTCTGTTTCCTTCTGTGGGTCGCGGGTGCCTGCTGGTACCCACCAGACACATCCAGGTGCATTTATATCCCTCCCTTTCCCCACTTCTGTGTTAGGCACACCTGGAAACTTGGACTCAGGCGCCCCACGGATGTATCCTGGTGATACTCGACCAGGTGTGGTGGATGGACAGTAAGCCCCTTCTGTGTGGGAGGAAAGGGGCCAGAAATTTCATTCTGTGAAATTTAGAAAGACCAACAGACAGAAAATTCACTTGCTCCTCAAACAGCCCTCACCAGACAGTTTACACTTCTGGAGATGTGACAGTCAATGAACGCGGATCCATCACCTATTTTTGGTTTGTTTTGTTTGTTTGTTTTTAATTTTTTGCCACACTGTGAGGCTTGCGGTATCTCAGTTCCCCCACCAGGGATCGAACCCGTGCCCCCTGGTACGGAAGCATGGAGTCCTAACCGCTGGACCACCAGGGAATTCCCCATCACCTATTTTTGGTTCAGACCCTCTGATGAGTTCCAGATGAGCTGGGGCTCAGTCACATGCAGAGGGACAGGGTTTCACTTTGGTGAAGGACTCACACACGTCATTCCTGTGGGCATAACTGAACCCAAAAACCCAGCACGTGCTAAGGAACATCGTCGTCAGGCAGCCGGGAGCAGTAACCAGACACGTTCCTCACCTGACATGAGCTCAACCACGACTGTGCTTAGGGACCACACTCAGTACGCGGACATATTTGGTCATTTGGTTTTCTTTCCCCAATTGCCACCATTTTAATTTCTATTTCCTCTTCATATACAAGAGTATATTAAGTATGCAGTTAAAGTATGTGAAGAATTCTAAGTGTTTAGGCTCTGAATATATGCCTATTCATCTTTACATAGCAAAACAATAAATGTCTCTATTTGGGCTGACACATAATTTGTGCTTAGTAAGACAGAGTGTTCATCTCAAGCCAGGGATCAGCAAACATTTTCTGTAGAGGGCCAGGTAATCTATCTCTCAGGTGTTGTGGACCAAGAGCTGGAGTTGATGATATCATGTAGGTACTTTATGTAACAAGAGAGAAAACAAATATCCACAATTTTTTTTTTGAAATTCAAAATACAGTAGTATAATTAACACAGGTTTTTGTAATACAGGCCGTATTAGCTAGCTCAGGCTGCCATAACAGAATATCACAGGCCAGGTGGCTTAAACAACAGAAATGTATTTTTTTTCCCAGTTCTGGAGACTGGAAGTCCAAGATCAAGGTGCTGGCAGGGTTGGGTTCTGGGGAGACCCCTCTTTCTAGCTTGCAGAGGGCTACCTTCTCACTGTATCCTCACATGGCCTCCCCTCTGTGTACACCCAGAGAGAGAAAGAGACAGCCATCCATCTCTGGTCTCTCTTCTTATAAGGACACCAGTCCTATTTGATTAGGGCCCCACCCTAATGACCTCATTTAAACTCAGTTAACTCCTTAAAAGCCCCATCTCCAAATACAGTCACATTGGGGGTCAGGGCTTCAACACGTTAACTGGGGGAGGGGCACCATTCAGTCCAAAACCCTGGTCTACTATGAGAAAAATGGAATTCTTTTTTGGGAGAAAACATTTCACTAAATTAGAGTTCAAATGTAAAACCCATTCGACGCTGATGGGTCCTACAAGAACAGGCAGAGGCCGGGTTTGGCCGTAGTTTGCTGACTCTGATGGAAAGGCCGCACGGTAGAGCAGAAAGAACCTTGGCTTTGGGGTCAGGCTTGGCCTGTGTTCAAATCCCAGCTTTGCCTCTTGTCAGCTATTGCTACTCAGCAATCACTGAATCTCCGTGAACCTGGGTTTGGCCATGTCTGGGGGGAAATATAGGTCTCCTTAAAAGGGAGATAAGTCTAGAAGGGAAAGTAACTCTCTCGGGTTTCCGTAAGGGTGTCAGTCAGGAGGGAAAACACCTGAGTTGGACACACAACTGCCCCAGGGAGATGACGGCCAGCATCATTCTCATCATCAGAGTTCTGAGGAGCAGGTGAGAACTCCAAAATGACTGGAAAGATTTTACAGATCGAGGATGTTGTCTGGATAGGATGTGATGAGAACGGCCGTTTAGCTCTGTGGTCTTCCTCCCAATGCAGTCATGATAATAACATCAGGCAAATCCCAGCTGAGGGACAGTCTACCAAATATCTGACTGGTACTCCTCCAAGGTTATTAAAAACAAGGAAAGTCTGAGAAACTGTCACAGCCCAGAGGAGCCTAAGGAGACAGGATCGCTAACTGTAATGTGGGATCCTGGATCCAATCCTGCAAGAGGAAAAGGACAGTAGGTAGAATCTAAGCACACCTGGATAAAGCTTGGACTTCAGTTAATAATAACATATCAATACTGGTTAATTGATTGTGACAAGTACACCATATTAATGTAAGATGCTAAGAACAGAGGAAAGCGGGTGCGGGGTATACGAGAATTCTCTGTACTATCTCCACAATTTTTCTGTAAGTCGAAAACTGTTCTAAAATTTTAAGTTTATTAAAAATTAATCCTACATAGGTAAAAGATCCATTCAAAGTGCAAGGTGGACCAGTGGGTTTTAATGTAACCGGGATGAAAGGTTGGTTGATATGGTTCCAGACTCCACATTAACTAACTTTTGAGAAACTAACACTTGTCTAATTTTGATGTAACAGCAAAGAAAAATATTCCACAGTTATCTAGAAAGCCTATTTAAAATGCCTGCCTCCCTTTTTCAATTTCTAATCAGTGTAAGGTCAGATTTTTTTCATATATTTCAAAGAAAACCACATAATGCAAATGATGAAAAGCTAAAACAGTTATAAGAATTGAGAAATCCTCTACTGAGCCAGCCCTTAGAGATTTGCAAAAATGTAAACAATGCCACACTCTGACTCAATTTTTCTGTTTTGGAAAATATAGTTATTTTTAATTACAAATATTTATGTTAACATGCTGTTGGTTTACTATTTTTTAATGAATTAATAGTTACTTAATTTTTTTCCTCAGTTCTAATTTCTTGTATGGTAAATATCAATAGCTATTACCCACATGAACAAAAACTCTTTGGGGTTCTCAAAATTTTTTAAGAGTCTAAAGGGTCTTGAGAACAAAAAGTGTGAAAATGACTGTGCTAAACAAATATCGGGTTGGCCAAAAAGTTCATTCAGGCTTTTCCATAAGATCTTACAGAAAAAGCCAAATGAACTTCATGGCCAAACCGATACTTTATTGAGTCCTCACAACTACCTACTAGGTAGGCAGTATTATTATTATCCCACTTTGCAGATGAGAAAACTGAGGAACAGAGAAGTACAGTAACTTGCTCAAGGTCACCCAGGAAGTAAAGAGACTGGAGTCAAAACTCGAACCCAGGTCACGATGCACTCCTGACTACCTTGTGTCCTTCGGGTCCTCCCCCACCCTTCCAGGTCTGTGAGCTCTGCAAGGGGGCGGCCCCCGCCGACAGCCCTGTGGTCTACTCAGACAGGGCAGGCTACAGCAAGCAGTGGCATCCTGCCTGCTTCGTGTGCACCAAGTGCTCCGAGCCGCTGGTGGACCTCATCTACTTCTGGAAGGACGGGGCGCCCTGGTGTGGCCGTCATTACTGCGAGAGCCTGCGGCCCCGATGCTCCGGCTGCGACGAGGTGAGGACCAGTGGGGGGGGGCACCCCCAGACTGCAGGAGGGGACCCAGAGGCCCAGGGGAGTGTGGCTTCGTGATGATGTGATCCACAGATAGGAAAACTGAGGCTCAGATCCCCCTTCACACTCTCAGCCTCTGTTTTCCCATCTGCAAAGTGGGGCAGAAATTAGTTCCCACCCCCGGGCCTGTTGGGATGGGTCAGACACAGAGGACCTGTCAAGTCTCATCCTTGGCACAAGGCTTGGCACTAAGTAAGGGCTCAGAAGAACATTATGGGGTGCCGCCAGGAGGTAGATGGCCCACATTCAAACCTGGCTCTGCATCTGTGAGGCATGTGGGTCCCTAACTCCTGTGCCTCAGTTTTATAACTTACCAAATGGGAGGGTAACAGTGCCCATCCCACGGAATTGCTGTGAGGATAAATGAGATCATGCCTGAAAATGCTTGGCACGGGGCCTGAGTAACTAACAAGTGGAAGCTGCTGTGAGTCTTAGGATAATGTAATACGAGATGATACAATAAAATCACGTCGCATTAACATAACACAATCCGACAGTTAGAGATGCTGTGAAAGGGGTTCAGCTCTCCAACATGGGTTTAGACTAGAGAAACTCTAAGGTGTACGAATAGTGACAATAATGGCTATGACAATTATAACTACTGCTTGCATGCCTTTGGTGACGAGAAACTCACTACCTTAATCTTTGGCACATACGAGGGTTAGAAATGTCTTCCTCACTTTAAGCCAATATCTGCCTCCTCCCACCTTTCACGTGTTGGTCTCCGTGTGAAGTTAAGAGGCTGTAATCCTCCTACCTCATAACTGTGTGAGCAAGGATGTTACAGAAGGAAAAGGGCTGTCAGCGGGCCTGGTCCCACCCACCTCATTTCTGTGAGGACAACAGTATGCTCGCAGTAACACCACCTCATCCTAATGTGCTACAGACGTTGTATGTGATGTACCGTTTACATGTCACAATAGTCTTTCAGGGAGAGAGAATCCTTATCTCCACTTGACATTTGAGAAAAGTGCAGCTCAGAGAGGTCAGTGATAATCACACAGCGTTGACTTTGTTACCATTCCGAGTGCTCCATCTGTAGCAACACATGCAGCACTCATAAAACCCCATGGGATGGGTAGTATTTATATCCCCATCCTACAGATGTGGAAACTGAGGCACAGGGAGGTTGAGTAATTTGCCCAAAGTCCTGCAGCTGGTATTTAAGTGAAAACACACACCTGGTCCCTGTTTGACCCCAACATCAGAAAAGCACATTTACCCAGTATGCTGTTCTGCTCTCTGGTTCCTCACCAGATTGTACAGATGTTCCAAAGTGTTACTTTATTCCAAGCCCAAGTGACTCTGGGTGTTCTTGCTCTTGAAGACTGGCCATTGGTCGCTCAGCTACCGTTAGGCTATCTTCACTGGGGTATGTAATTCCGTCTCAGAGCACAACCGGGCTTTGGATTTGGCCCAGACAGCATCATAGATGCCAGATACGTAAAATCTGTCAATAGCGGAGGATTTTTTTTTTTTTTTTTGATCCCAGAAGCTAAGATGCAACCATGACCTTCGCCAAATACTGTACTTACTGTCTTAGATTTATGTCAGATTTCTCCACTGAGGCACTGAAAGGTCAAAACAAGAATGGGGGACGAGGGACCACCATCTTACGGCTTGTCTCCCATGCCCTGTCTACTAGGGACAAACCCTGAGCTGTACGATTCTTCTGCTCCCCTCCCCAGATAATATTCTCAGAGGACTACCAGCGCGTGGAAGACCTGGCCTGGCACCGAAAGCACTTCGTCTGCGAGGGCTGCGAGCAGCAGCTGGGTGGCCGGGCGTACATCATCACCAAGGGTCAGCTCCTGTGCCCAACGTGCAGCAAGTCCAAACGCTCCTGAAGGGCTGTCCACCCACGGCTGGAGTCCACAGGATCCCACCGAGAAGTAGAGCCAAGTGTGCCAAGGCCATCCTACGGGTCTGGCGAGACAGCCAACAAGCAACAAAAACAGTGATCTTTTTTCAGTGGATATATATATATATATATATATATATATATATATATATATATATATATATATATATATATATATACACACACATATTCTAGATCAGGTGGGGAGGGATCCTTGAGGGTCAATAGTTTCAAAGCCGGGGACGTTCTGAGAAGTCTTAGGATGCGGTTATTTTGTTTTTGTTGCTGTTGTTGTTTCCCAGCTACCCACGAAACACATCCTGCCCGGGCTCTTTAGGAGGAGTTTCCCAGAATGCAACTCTGAGTGATCAAATCACGTAGCTGGAGGATATGCGTGCTTTCTCGTGAACCTGGGGGCTCCTCCAGGAGCCGCCTGGGATCCCAACGCTCGTTTGTTGCCTCCCTTTCAAATGGAATTTGAATTTTAAATAAAAAAATGTTGGCATGATAAATATATCAATAAAAGTTTTACAAAGTTCGCACATGCCCTGATCTCATTATTTACACCTGGCAGTCATTTCACGGCATCTGTTTTGCCCCAAGATCCTGAGTGCTGGTGCTAGCGGAAGGCACTGGAAATGCCGGTGTGCCTCTTCATCAATTGTGTCTCATCAGACTCCTTTGGGGACTGAAGGTCCTCGGGGCAGAACTCCCATCCCCCGAGTTCTGGGTACCCCGAGAGCACTGATGGAAACAAGCGTGTCGTGTTTCATGGGACACCTAAAAGCAGCCTCTTGAAAACTGGGGAGCAGCAGCTCAGGTGTTCTCCAAGCCCCGGCAGGTGACGAGTGAGCCCCTCTGGGTGTAAGACCAGGCAGGGGACTCAGAGCAGCCAAACAGGGCCATCTAAGCGCAACCAACGGGTGCCACATGGGACACGGTGACCAGTGCAGGCCAACCTGAAGAAATGTGGATTTTATGAGAAATCGCTCCCTTTTTTAAACGTTGCCAACAGAACACTGAATGAGCCGAACGGAATAGCTCTCTGCGTGAGACTGTCTGTCTTTTATGGCCTCTCTGTGCATTTACAGTCTCCAAATTCGTTTCCTCCGCACAATTTCAGGAAAAAGACCTTTCTTTTTCTACTGGGGAGATAAGGGTGAAAAAGACCTGAGGCGTAGGAGCTCACAGTCTCATCACCACGGCCTCTCTTTCCTTTTTTTTTTTTTTTAACTCACGCCATGAGTTCCCCGACCAGGGATCGAACCCGCGCCCTCTGCATTGGAAGCGCGGAGTCTTAACTGCTGGACTGCCAGGGAAGTCCTGGTCTCTCTTTCTTAAACTGCCCATCTATTGCCCAGCTTTAATTTCACCACCCAAATTTTGCTCGCATTACCTCGTCTACAATACCTCCATTCATGTGCTTTGCAAGTTGGACGAAAGCTATTGCCCTATCCTTCGCAGGTGGTTTTCTGCTTCCAGTTCATCTCTCCAGCCCCCGTGTTTCTCTGCCACGTCCACCTGCTCAAAGAGGAGCTTTCGGACCCATCCTTCCAGGATCCCTGTTGCCCCTCAACTTAACAACCAAGTCCTCACCCTGACGTGTGAGTGCTTCCAACACTTGGCTTAACTGTCCTTCTGGTCTTAAAACCCTTTCTTTCTCTAGATTTCGATTTCCCTATTTCACTTAAACATTCAGAAACTCCTTTTGATTAAGACCCTCTCCCCCGCCACCACCGCCCTGGTCTGTGCTGGGTCCTTGAAGACCAATTCCTCCTACAGAAATTCTATCTGTCCTAGAAGGAGCTTCTGAAACATAACCTGCTTCTCAGCAGCCCTCCCTGAAGCGCCAATGGAATATGCACTTGTTCATTCCCTCATTCATTCATTCCACAAATATGCACTGAGCACTAGAGAATTCCAATTCACATGCTGAGTACAGGGGGGTACAGTGCTCACAGAAAGAACAGTGCCCCTGGACTTTACAGTCTGTGCAGGAGATGGGCCTTGGGCAAATATTCCCACAAGTTGATATAAAATTACTGCTTCTATGGATGGTATAAAGGTGGGGGGGTGGGGAATCGGGTCTCTATAAAGCAAATGAAAGAGATTGGACCTAATCAGGGATGTCAGGAAAGGTGCTCCTGGGAAAGTGACACTTGAACTGAGATCTAAAGGGTAGTAGATGCCCAGTAGCCAAAGAGGGAAAGGAAGATGGTTACAGATGAATGCATGGATGGCATGTGCAAAGGCCCTGTGGCTGAAGCAGCACCAGTTTATTCAATATCTACTTATTGCTGTTGGAGATACAGTGGTGACCATGAACGGGACTGAAAGAAGATGGGTGTGGCAGGTCCACAGAGGGAGGATGGATGCTGAGGCACAAGAGGGTCACCAGCTTTGTGGGCAACAGAAAAGGCCGGTTTCTGTCCTACGAGCAACGGGGAGCCTTCCGAGAGTTTTCAGCAGGGGTTGGTAATGGCGGGACAGAGAGATTACGGGATACATGATCTCTCCTCTGTTGAAACCCCAGTGTGATGCCTGATCGATTTTGTCCTGGTGCCTCTGTCTACACCACTGTGGACAGGAGCAATGTCCCCCACAGACCTCAGTGGATGCCACCCAGAACATTCTCCTGCCTTCCTGGTGTCTACTAATGACACCAACCTTGCACTTGGAACACCGAATCCTGACACCCCCCTTCCCCTCTGATGGTCACTCGTGCAGTCCTCTCTCCCATCACCTCTTCCTTCCATCCCCAACGTTGTATTTCACCTTGAACATCTTCTGCCCAGACTGACAACGATCTCCTGGTGAGGCTCCCTGCCACGATCTCACCCTGTCCACACACTACTCAGCTGGACCCTTCGGAAACACATCCTCGCCATGCACTCCCCTCTACAGAACAGGGGCTCCTGTGCACACATGGGAGAAAGTCAAAGCTTCTTAGCTTTGCAATCAAGTTTCTTAATTTTCCCGGCCCCAACCCACCTTGCTTACTGCTCCCTTTTCAGAAGCCAAATGCACAGCACGCAGGTTCCTCTATGTGACCCAGCCTTCCCCACCTCTGCCCGCTGCTCCGGCTGTTCTCTTTGCCTGGAGTTCCCCACACGATGCCCTATTACTACCTCTTGCATGGGGCTGCCATCACTGAGTGGGACGCTGCACCAAAATTGGAAAGACATATGCTCTACAATGTAAGAGCGTTAATTCTTGCATGGTTTATCCCCCATGTCAGCAGGAAGCACAGCTGCCATTCTCATCACTCCCATTCTCCAGCCTCACCCTCCCTACAAGGGTATGATAGGTGCCCTTGCCCTTCATCTGTGCTCTCAAAATACCCCAGGCTTACGGCGATAATTGCACTGATTCTACTGTGCTATAAATATTAGTTTGAGAAAGGCTCCCCCATGCACTTCTTGAGAAAATACTCTCCTCATCTTTAGTCTCCAATCCTTAGAATAATGCCTAGCAACAAAATCAAAGAATGAACAGCCGAGGGCCCTTCAATGATTCACTGTTGCTAACGGCACTGGGTTCCAAAAGGGCCTAAATCAACTATGAAAACTTCAGAATGAGGCAGACGCACACCGTTGGCTGCCTATGTGCGGCCATTCTCCGCCCCATTTCCTTCTTCTCTGTGGGGAGAGCCCACTTCCCGCGGTACAAACTCACCTTCCCAGCCTCTTCTGCAGCTGGCGGAACAGCATGTGACTCAAGTCTGGCCAACGGGGCTTCACCTTTGGGGAGCTGCTTAGAAATATTCTCTTCCTTGATGAAAAGAGCTGCTCTGGAGGGAACAGCCCTACTTTCTTTTTCTTTTGACATTATTTCAAACTTAGAAAAAAAGCCACAAGAAGAGAACAAAGGACTTGTCTTCTTGAACCATTTGAGGGCGTTGCTGACACTATGCCCCATCACCCCATCAATATTTCAGTGTGTAATTCCTACAAACAAGGACATCCTCCTACCTAACCATGAAACAACCATCAAAATTAGGGATTAACATTCTACCAATATAATCTTCAGATCCCCGTCACCAGTTGTCCCGATAAGGTCTTTTATAACAATTTCACCAGTTGGCCCAATAATGTCTTTTATTAAAAAAAAGATCCAGTCCAGGATTATGCACTGCATTTAGTTAACTTGTCTCTTTAGTTTTCTTCAATTGGGAAGTGTTGCTAGTTCTTTCCTTGACAGTTATGATCTCAACATCTTAAAAGATTAAAAGCTACATAATGAGTAGAATGTCCATCAAATTGGCTTTGTTTGGTATCCTCTTATACTTAGATTCAGGTTATGCTTTTTTGGCAGGAAGGCCATGGAAGTGATGCTGTTTTCTTTTCATTGCCTCCTACCAGATAATACAAGATTTTTATTTGTTCCATTAGTGTTGCTATTAATTTTCAACACTTGATTATACTAAATTTTTCCATTGTCAAGTTATTCCTTTTCCCTTTGTGTTTAATGAGCATTTTGTGGGAAGGTACTTTGAGACTATGTTAATATCCTGTTCCTCATCAAAATTCCACCCATAGGTTGTCAGTATCCATTGAGGTTTCTTGACAGAATTATTACTATGACAGTTGCCAAATGTTGATTTTTTTCTAATTCAATCATTCCTTCCATGTTTATTAGTTAGCATTCTACTATAAGGAAAAGCTCTGTTTTCTCCCTATTTACGTATTTATTCATATTTTATATCAGTTTGGAGTCATGGATTTCTATTTTATTAAATTGTTTATAATCTATTATTATCATTATTTATTTTGATGTTCAAACTGTCCCAAATTTGGCCAACGAAAGCTTTTACAAGCTGGCTATTATGTCCTTTTAACAGGTCCCCATCATCCTTTGAACATAATTTTACATTCTGGCACCACAAGGAGCTCTCAGCTCATCTGATACTTCTCCGGCCCCAGTTTTGGATTCAGCCATTTCTCAAGGAGTCTCGTCTTCGTAAGCTGGGTGCTGTCAGGTTGGAACATCTTAGAACCTTGAAGGGACAAGTGAACCAAGCTAATAAGCTAAGAGTGATGGAGCTGAGACTTAAACAGAGTCTAGATCCTTGGTTATATCATCAAGCCAGTGAACTTAGTTCTGGCTTTCTTGTTACATGAGACAATTTCCTTCTTCTTTATGCTGGGTTATACATTTATTACTTGTGTAATACATTTCTTCACCATATAGTTTCTCTTCAGAAACAATGGGACTAATACCCAAGATGTTTCACATTTTAGCTTGAGTGAATTAAACATTTCTGAAGCCATTACACCCCCTGGTTCATTTGGACGTTTAAACAAGTCTGTCTCGGGGGGGACACAGGCGATAGTGACATGAGTGTTTGACTCACTGGGTTTTCAGACTTTGGCTCCAAAAGTTTGGCTTCAAACATGAGACAGTTCCGTGGAAGCTGAGAGGGTGCTATGGCATGTGTGCAGACCACCCGCGCCTTTGACGAGCTGAGCCTGGAGATGGTGCTGTTGAAGGAAGAAGTGTGTTTGCTCCTTCTTCTCAACCATGATCTGTGTTCATTCAGATGCTACTAGTTTGAAGCAAAATGATCTCCTGGACCGATTCCCTCGGTTCTCTGATAATAGAATCTGCACGTATCTAGTGCAAAATGCATATAGTGCTTCTTTGGTCTGAGTTTGGGACAACTTTGGTTCTTTTTTTTTTTTTTTTTTAAAGATTTTTTTGATGTGAACCATTTTTAAAGTCGTTATTGAATTTGTTACAATGTTGCTTCTGTTTTACGTTTTGGTTTTTTGGCCACGAGGCATGTGGTATCTTAACTCCCCGAACCTACACCTCCTGCATTGGAAGGTGAAGTCTCATCCACTGGACCACCAGGGAAGTCCCACAACTTTGGTTCTTAAACAGCAGAAAGGATTTGGATTTGCAGACAGAAGAAATATTATCCAGGCCTCTCTTGTTGCAAGGGAAGGAAGTCCAATGCAAACCAGTTTAAACAACAACAATGAAAAGAAAAACCTGGAGGGAATCCACATTCTAGAATCTACGTTCTCGTTGAGAATCTGCTTCCTTTCTCCATTTCTCGCCTCTGTTTTCCTCCATGTCAGCTTCGTCCTCAGGCAGACCAGCCCAGATGGTAGCAGATGGCGGCCCCCAGAACCCAGTAAAGGTCACATTCACCCTTGGAGCCAGTGAGCCCAATGAAAGGGGAGTGTCTCTTTCTGGGGCTTTCTGGGAATGACTTTGATTGGCCCAACATGGGTCATGTGCCTATCCCTTGACCAATGATTGTACCCAGACAGCTGGGGTATCCTGATCGGCAGTGCCTTGATCACGTGCCAACCAGCCAACCCCTAAGGGGAGGAAAAGGGATTTGAAAAGACAGCCACCCCTTGGGGCTTCCCTGGTGGCGCAGTGGTTAAGAATCCACCTGCCACTGCAGAGGACACGGGTTCAAGCCCTGGTCTGGGAAGATCCCACATGCCGCGGAGCAGCTACGCCCGTGCACCACAACTACTGAGACTGCACTCTAGAGCCCGCGAGCCACAACTACTGAGCCCGTGTGCCACAACTATTGAAGCCCACGCACCTAGAGCCCGTGCTCCGCAACAAGAGAAGCCACCGCGAGGAAAAGCCCACGCGCCGCAACTAGAGAAAAGCCCGCACACAGCAATGAAGACCCAGCGCAGCCAAAAATTAACTAATTAATTAAAAAAAGGAAAGAAAAGACAGACACCCCCAAATCACGTAAATCAGGCCCCTTGTAGAAAAGAGAGCCCCTGTTAGAACTGCAGGTGGCAAAGGAAATCCTTCTGGGCAAAGAGAGGCAGGACGGATAAAACTACAGGAGCAAAGCACAGAGAAGGAGCAATTCGAGAAGCTGGAAGAGAACCAAGCCAAGGAATCTAAGGATAAGACCATCCCGGGACTGGGGAATGCAGGCTCCCAGGGGGAGCACAGCGAACAGCAAGGGTAGAAGCCAAGTCACAACACTCATCTTGAACTAATTATCACGCTACAAAAACTCTCATTTGTCTTGATGTTGTTTTAATTACTGGCAAGAAAAGACCAAATGTTTTTAAAGGTCTGCATAAAACGGTAATCCCTAAAGGATTTTATTGGGACCTTTTTTTTTTTAATTACATGAAAGATGATGGAGACTTACTAAACGGTCTTTATGGGAAAAGTTTAATAAATGTGAAGGATGCACTTCCATGAGTTCAAATATGGAAAGTTTTAAAATAGAAGAGTGACACAAGCAGCTAATGATCCCAATATGCTGGATTATGCAGGCTGCTGGCACAGGTTCCGGGTTTTAATCAAATATATAAATTATGAAATATTGTTGCAAGGAATTGCAAGCCTTTGCCCTACAAGGGAATGGTTTGTGCGCCGTTTGACAGGAGAGCTCTGTGGAGTTCATCTTCAGCTGATAAGGGGAGCGGGAGCAGGAGCCAGCGGGTGGGCGGGCATCTTTGGCCAGTGCAAAGAGACCGTCTGTGCCAAAGCTGGACAGAAGAATATGCTCCAGCCGGAGCCCCAGGCCAAGGAGGAAGGTGTTTGTTCAGTATGTTGCCTGTGTGGTCCCCTCTGCAGGGGACGTGTCTGTGACATCTTGGGCCAGAGCTTGTAAACACTGAGCTTTCAGCGCTTGTTCCCACCCAAAAAGCCGCCCTTCAGCCGCCTCCACTTCAAGGCTCAGCAGGAATGCTCCCTCTTCCAGGAAGCCCTTGCTGATTCCTCCAGATGTTCAGAGTCTCAACCAACTGTGTGCCTGATGTGGCCCTTGACCAGACTGTACTTATGTCAGACTCTACGTTTGTCTTCTGAACAACAGGCAACTCATTCACTGGTTCATTCTTTGATTCGCTCATTCACCATGCTTTTAACCAGGGCCTACGATGCCCCAGGCACTGTGCTAGGCCTGGGAAATACAATAGTGGAAAAAGGAGACATGGTTTATGCACCAATGGCATCAAAATCCATCAGAGGAGAGCAACCAATAACAGACCGTCATCTACTCAGACACACCTGCAGCCCAGCAGAATCCCAGCTTGCGTTCCTTCCCAAAGTCTCCCCAGCCTCCTCGCAAATAGGTCAGTAGGAGGCCTGGTCTTTCTCCCTTGCTCACCAAATAGATCCTACACGTCTGGCAGTGCAAGCACAGCCACTGACGGCATGGGCTTGGGAGCTAGGTACCTCAAGTCTAAACCCAACTCCATTGTGTCACTTAGATAAGTCATTTCACTTTGTTCCCAAGTTTCTCCTTTATAAAATGGGGATAGTAATATCATTTCCTTTACAGGGCTGTTCTGAGGATTAAGTGGGCATATGCATGTTAAAAGACCTAGAACAGCCCCTGGCACACAGTAAGTGCTCAGTAAGTACTGGCTTCCATCATCGCTGTGGCTTGTATTACCCAACAGCGGACCTTGGAAGAAGATGGCTTAATTGGAATCTCCTCTACTCTTGGAAACAGTGGTTTTCTTTTTCTGCTGTTGTTTTTAATTTTGTATTTTTATTTTAAGTTCATCAGCAAACTTCCTTTTCTTATTTCTAATCTCTGAGACCTTCTGGCGAATGCCCAAATATGACCAACCTACCCGCTGAGAGAGACAGTTCAGCATCCTGCTCTACATACACGCACACACAGAGTTGTGAATGTCAAGTGCTGTCCTCTGTGAGTCTGTAGAGGTTAACTGTCTTGTTTCCTTGGTTCCAAAGTACACATGAAATGGAAACACGGCATTCCTAGAATGGGGACTCATCTTGGAGTGACAATGCACGTTTACCGTGGTTGAGTTTCGCCCTCCAGTCCCCTACAAAGTTGTCACTTAAGCGAATGGTACGTGCAGTGAGCTAAAATCCACGGATGAGGTGACATCACATCAACTGGAAACAACTCATGTAAGGAAATCTTCCTACAAGGGCGCTGCTCTAAGACATGGTGTTCTTTGGCTTCTGTCACAGCGCGACAGAGTGTGACAAGCCAGAGTTCTAGGTCAGGGCAACCAGCGCTTTTCCATCTAGGAGAAACCGCATGGCTGGCTTTGGTAGCCGTACGGGATTTCACGTGGAACCAGAGATTGAAAATTGTTGTCGACTTTCAGAAGTTGCACGTCTCCCCTCCACCACCCACCACAACGCCCTACTCCCACCAAAGTGGTTTTCCCACCATTTATGACCAGTGTAACTTCCCTAAAAGGAATCAGTTCAGCACAGGCTGAATTATCACAAGTTCCAAATGAGCATGTGGGCCTGAGGGAATGAGCCATGATTGCACCTACATATTCACATTTTTTAAAGAAAGCACTTTTTAAAACCAAAAGATTGTTAAAAATAAGGACCTGGAAGAAAATGCCAAATGTTCTAAATGAAACACCCACGTTCTAAAAGGAAAACACCTCATGTTGGAAGGACGAACAGCCGTTTACCTGGCTCCAGAGACGCGTCCACTGAACTGGTGTGAAGTCAGAAAATACCCGGCAGCCCGCCACGGCCTTGGAGGCCGGCGTGTCTTCTAACTCTTATTGCTTCTTCCATATTCAGAGCGTCAAGCGCCTTCTGATGGGTACACGTGTCTGTTTCGGTTCGGTCGTTGAGATGCTGTCCATCTGCCACTTAGGGTGAGATCTTCCAGATTTTGCCCAAATTGTGCCTGCCTTCTAACGTCTGGTGGGAGAACCCTGCAGGAGAATGCACACATGGCCCTAAAAGTCGGCCATCGGCTTCATACGGAGAGTGACTTGGGGATCAAGCTCACGCTGGTGTCGGGGCACTGCTCACTCTAGGAAACTTCTTTCTATCCCAAAGGCAAACCCAGTTCCGAAGGTTTTATGACACCGTGTGGCTTCCTCCAGGCTAGGAAACTTTCCAAGAGAAAAGGAATAGTATTTAGAAAGAGAGCAAAGGTGAACCTTATCTGTTCCATTTATAATGAAGAACTAGAGGGCTTCCCTGGTGGCGCAGTGGTTGAGAATCCGCCTGCCAATGCAGGGGACACGGGTTCGAGCCCTGGTCTGGGAAGATCCCACATGCCGCGGAGCAACTAGGCCCGTGCGCCACAACTACTGAGCCTGCGCGTCTGGAGCCTGTGCTCCGCAACAAGAGAGGCCGCGATAGTGAGAGGCCCGCGCACCGCGATGAAGAGTGACCCCCGCTCACCACAACTAGAGAAAGCCCTAGCACAGAAACGAAGACCCAACACAGCCATAAATAAATAAATAAAAATTAAAAAAAAAAAAAGTACCAGAGATATTTTCTCTAATTCTTTAAAACTAGATGGCTTTTATTCAAAAGGCTAAGTCATCTGCGGGCAACCGCGCAGTGACCTGAATGATTATTCCAGGGACCATATTAGAAATGCATGCGGCGCTGGGCTTCCTGTCAGCAGGGAAGAAGAGGGGTTGTCATACCCCCTCCCAAGTAACTTTGTAACAGGGAAGAACAAATCTGACTCCCTATTAGATCTGTTTCTTTTACTTTAACCTTCGTGCTCTATTGCTTTTGCTTCAGTTAAGAATGTTGCCTATGGCCTTAAATGTATAGGATAACCCATTCTCAAGGCTCTGACCTTTAAGGTTATAACACTTTTCCATTCATATAGAGGTAAAAAGTTGCAGAACAGAGGATGACATTTGTCTTATTGGAAATTTACAGGAACATCATGACCTGACCTACGACCTAGGTAGACAGCTGCAAGAACAAAGGATTCCAACACCAAGAAGTCTCCAACAACCAACCACGCCCCTCCCTTACCTTGCCTTTAAAAGTGCTTTGCTGAAACCCTTCAGGGATTTGGGGTTTTCTGGGCACAAGCCACCCCCCGCCCCTTGCGTGGCCCTGCAATAAACCTTTCTCTGCTCCAAACTCCGACATTTCAGTTTGTTTGGTCTCGACATGTGTCAGGCACACGAACTTGCATTCAGTAACATCTGGAGGCCAGACACCTGGGTTCTTCTTCCCTTCTGCAAACACTCTAGCTGCAGTGTTGCAGGAAAAGGTTTAGGAAGAGGAAACACAACTCACACTATTACCCCAGCCCCAAAGGACCCATCGGAGGAGTCAACCCCAGCTGCTGCATACAGAGAGGAACTTTCTGAGGTTCCTGATGACGAGGACACCACCCTGCACCCATCTCTCTGCTGGCCTGGTATCTGGACCCTGCTGGCAGACTAAGGTAGGGGAGGGAAGAATTCTTTTCCCCTCTACCCATCTTAGGTTCATTGGCTGGGACCCACCAATCAAACTGATGAAAGAAAGATTAACAGGAGGACAAAATCTTTTAATTGCATACCTGTGCCCAGGAGTTCACAAAGAAAACTGTGGCTCGAGAAGGCAGCCAGATGAATGAGGCTTACGGAGCACCTTAGACAAAACAAAGGGGTTTGGGCTTTGGGGGATGGGGGCAGGGCAGTTACAGGAAGGTAGCCGGGACAAGTCTAATCAACTAGAGCTGTTTAGGAGGGTTTGTTAGGCAGGTTTAAGGCCAAGCTTTCTCCATTAATAACAGTTATTAAGAGTCCTCCTCTTCAAATTATGCGACAGGGAGCTATCTTTACAAATAGAAATTTCCTTTGTGAATCTAAACGTCCTTCTGTGCCCTGTTTTGACAGCTTTTCCTGCATCTGCTCCTTCTCCGTGGCCTTCAGCTCATGTGGGGGTGGTGCATTCCCACAAGCATCATTAACCTAGACTTTTTCTAGCCAGGGCCCTCTCTCTTGGGGGTTCTTAGATAGGGGACAACAGGGAACTGGCCCAGAAGGCAGAAAGCCTGAGCTCAGCCCTGGGCTTTCCTGCTCCCTGGCAAGTCACGGGAGCGCTCTCACCTCAGTATCACCTGCAAAATTGGGCTGAGCATCCATCCCGCCCACGCCTCAGCGTTGCTGTGGACCAAAGGGGAGATCGGACAGGAAGGATTTGTGTACATCGTAAAGAGCCCTATTCATGCACAGCCTGCTTATCTGATATTCTCAGAAGAAATACTGGCTTTCTCCTGATCTGGTTTGAGATGAACATTCTTTCAGCAGCCCATAATGGGGTAACTCAGGCATGTGCAAACATTTTTCTAACTCTTCATGTCAATGATATTTATACAGCTTCCTTGTATATGAAATAAATTAAAGCAGGGCTTTAAGCATGAGCAGGAGGCAGGCAGCCAGAGACCCGCCCAATCCACTTACGCATCCAACTGATGGCAACAGCCGAGGCCTCCCCTCAGACCCCAGGGCTCCCAGGAACCAGGCGGGAAAGCTCTAGACCAGATCGCGCCCTAAGGCTCATCCTTGAGAGGCAGGAACAGAAGCCAGACCCATCTCCTTCTGGAAGTTCCTTAAGGAAGGACATTGGGAGGGAAGAGAAGGCAAAACAGACCATTTATTTGACCACGTGGTTCAAATCAGAGGGCCGGAAAGGGGTGTCACTGGGGGAGAGGACTCCGAAACGTCCAATGGCCTGAAACGAGGCTGGCAATTTGGGCCCAGGTTGTAAAGGTCACGTTCATGACTCCCCTTCAAGTCCTGTCAAGCTCAGCCTTTCATCACACGCTGCAAGCGAAAACTACCACCCAAGCTCTGTCCAGACAACCCACGTGGTGATGGATGAGAGGGGAACTGAGGGAACTTTCCACACGTTCGATTTTCTTAACCAGCCAACCAGGTGGAGAAGCATTTTGGCCCCGGAGCAGCCGGTTCCCAGGCCAGTTTCAGGGTCTTGCAGGTAGAGGACTGGGGCCCCATCCCACCCAAGATGCTGATGTCAGGAGGGGAGCTAGCCTTGAAAAGGACCTGGAGCTACCCTGGGGGTCGCCCCTTCTGTCTGACCGACCTCGGACTCGATCAGGAGACAACGGATACTCAACGTGAAACACCATCACAGCTCCTGGCCTCCCATAACTAGCAAGGGCTAGCTCAGTCCTGTTTTTCCCCCAAACCGACAAACCCTGTGGCTCTTGCAAAAGCAAGCTCAAACAACTGTGTTTATTCCCTTGACTGTGTCACTGAAGATTGCCAGATATCCAGTGTGGAGCCAAGGAAGATTACACCGGGGAAAATGTCAGGACAGTTCAAGTAGGCAGGCATTACCGTACTGTAACGCAGCCTAGAAGCAGTGTTTCTGGGGACCCTCACACATGTTCTACCTACACTGCAGTAGGGGTGACTCATCTCCTTTTTGCAAATGATAAAACTCTGGCTCAGACAGGTTACGGAACAAGCCGAGGGTCACTCGGTGGAGAGCTGGCAAACCAGGAGAGGTGATAACTTGTGTGGTAGGGATTTTATACATGAGGAAACTGAAGCCCCAAGAGAACTGTGACTTGCTCAGGACCACACGGCTGGGACGTAGCAGAGCTGGGACTGGACGCCCGTTTTCCTGGTTCCTGATCCTGAGATCTTTCACCTCCTCTGTAAAAGCAGTGCTGATAACCGGTGAAGCAAGTAGCAGTTATTAAGGATGTTTTTATCACTATTTTTGTAGTCTTCCTTGTAATTTTTTGACCAAAGGTCAGAGAATTTAATTGAGGCTGGCAAGCAAAGGAGGAATTGATCCTAAACACACACTCATTTTTCTTGTTTCATTGTAATTCTGCCCATATATTCTGCCTGCAGTTCAATTTGGTGCTCTGTTCTCAATTTAGAAGTAAACAAAATCCCACCACCCCAATTAGTTTCATCCACATTGGCCCGGTCCCCAGGGGCTCATAGAAACCCTGTGTTAGCCAGTTTGACTGCAGTTCAATGAACCGAGAGGCAAATATGACCTCCATTCTCACAGAATCCATATTAAAATACTGGCTGGCCCGGCAACACTTCTGAGCCTCATACACCAACGAGGACGTGTTAACAGGAGGCAAGGAAAACGGCTCACGACCCCGGCTGGGCCACCCAGATCAAGGCACAAGCCCAGGGTCCTGGACTCTGTTCACAGTTCGCTCCGAGGGCAGTGGAGACAGAAGCTCGGGGCCCAGAACATTCCATCATGGGCTCTTCCCTGGCACTCAGGGAAAAAAGCCCAGCTTGGCCAGGCCTCAAGAAGGCTCCGCAGGGGGCCACTTTATGAGAAGCTTTGCTGGTTTCCCGGCCGGGGAGCAACGTTGAAGAGAAAGTTGAGCACTTCGGGAACTCCACGGCCCAGCAAGAAAGACCAGCTCACGAAGCCAGCATGGGGTGGGGGGGATGTCTCTGTCCCAGGTTTGTACGGGTCTGCTCCCTGGTGCTCTGTTCTCCACTCAGTCCGGAGGACCTGTCCTGGGGCACCCTCATCGTCCACCGTAGCGCCTGGCACTTGTCGCCTCTCACCTGGTGACTTCAGTTGCCTCCCAACAGGTCTGTACCCTTGTCCCCCCATGACCCATTCTCCACAGCTGGTGATTGACACGCCTAAGTCCCTCCCTTCTCACAGCCCTGTGGTGTCTCCCACAGAATCAAGTCCAGTCCCCGTGTCATGGCCTGGATGATCCGGTGTCCGCCAACCTCCCCAATCTCATCTCCCACCACTCCCGCCCTCACTCACTACGCTCCAGCCGCACAGGCCTCTCCATGGCACTGAGATGTAACAGCCTCAGGACCTTTGCACTTGCTGTGTAAGGGGATGCTCCTTCTTCCCCAGGTCGTCACACACGTCTTGCCATTGGGCATCGACTCAGATGCCAGCTCTTCAGAGAGGCCGTCCCCAGTCATTCTTTTATTTATTTATTTATTTATTTTTATTTTGGCTGCTCCGTGTCTTAGTTGTGGCACACGGGATCTTCGTTGCAGCATACAGGATCTTTTAGTTGCAACATGCGGACTTCTTAGTTGCGGCATGCAGACTCTTAGTTGCGGCACGCAGACTCTTAGTTGCGGCACGTGAACTCTTAGTTGCAGCATGTGAACTCTTAGTTGCGGCATGTGAACTCTTAGTTGCAGCATGCATGCGGGGTCTAGTTCCCTGACCAGAGATCAAACCCAGGCCCCGGGAGCACAGAGTCTTACCCACTGGACCACCAGGGAAGTCCCGTCCCTGGTCATTCTGCGCCATATCCCTCCCTGGGATGGAAAAAGTCCTCTACACCAACTAAAGGAAAACCCTGTTTGTCCAACTCAGTATGCTGGCTATTCACAAAACCCTTCTGTGACCAGTAGGGACCCTCCTGTAGCCCAGAGCCCTCCCAAATTATTCGAACTACCCAGCCCTCGGCAGCTGAGCTTACTCACCCTGCCTCCCCTGTGCCTTCCCGTGAAAAGCACAGTAAAGGCCCCTGCCCACGCTGTCTCCTCTCTCCTTTCGCCTCCTGATGAATGTGGTGCTTCCCTGCCTAGCCCCCCACGGCGTGGTGTGCCCCTCCTCTTGGGAATGAGTAACAGACTCTATTTTCTTTTTTTTTTTTTTTTTAAGATTTGTTACCTGTTTACTTATTTATTTATTTTATTTATTTTTGGCTGCATCGGGTCTTAGTTGTGGCACATGGGATCTTCGTTGAGGCATGTGGGATCTTTCGTTGCAGCGCGTGGGTTCCAGGGTTCAGGGGCTCTGTAGTTTGCGGCACGCAGGCTCTACAGTTGAGGCGTGCAAGCTCAGTAGTTGTGGCGTGCAGGCTTAGCTGCCCCACGGGGTGTGGGATCTTAGTTCTCCGACCAGGGATTGAACCCGCGTCCCCTGCATTGGAAGGTGGCTTCTTTATCACTGGACCACCAGGGAAGTCCCCCAACTCTCTTTTCAATGGCCGTCCTCTCCTGATCTGTTGGCCTCATCCTACATAAATAGTAATGAAACCTACATTTTCATACAGTCTCCTACCCCCAAACACAGAGCCTGGCACTCAGCAAACACGTCACAAAGATCACACGAGGGCAGAAGCCATGCCCACTCAGCCCACCGCTCTACCTCCAGAGCCTAGTGCACTGCCCACCCCACAGCGGGCGCATAAGAAATACCAATTGAATAAATGAATAACAAGGGTGGACTAAGTGCCAGGAACATTCACATCTGGGAGGATAGCACAGTGGGTGGGAGCACGGATCTGGAAGCCTGGGTTGAATCCTGTTCTGCCACGTTCTAGCTGTGTAGACTTGGACAAGTTACTTAACTTCTCTGTGCGTCCTCATGGGGAAAAGGGATAGGTAATAACGCCCTCAGAGAGTCAGTGTGACTGTTAAGTGAATTTGTTTAGGCAGGGGGTACAGAGCTGCGTGTGGCACGTGGGCATCACCACATATGTAATTACATGTCCTTGTTTTCTCCACCAACCAGCTCTGGGGACAGATTACTATTCCCATTTTGCAGAGGAAGACACTGAAGCGAAGAAGTGGCAGAGCTGTACCCTGACTATTCATCGTGTATTAGAATCCAAGGTTCCTCCGAGTCAGGGCCAAGAGCTGGGCCTCCACCCGCCTCAGGGCCCCCAGCCCCCTCTGGCTCCTCGCCCTCCCACCTCCTGACCTGCTCTCCTGAGTGCCGTACCTTGGGCTGCACACACAAGCCGTTCGGAGCAATAACCTGGATTCCGGGTGTTCAAGTTAAACTACAATTACGTCTGTGAAATCATGACTATATTATGCTTGGCAGAGAGGCTGTCCAATGGGACTCAGGCCATAGCCCAGCCCCACTCCCCACCAACAGAGTTTAAGCATTTCTTAGCTGCCAACAATGAAAAATTGTGAGATTCCACAGAAAACATCTAAATGTCCACATTCTGTTGAAAAATCAGAAGGTCTGGTCTTATCAGAGTTCAGAGACCCGCCTCCCCATTCCCACTGACCCTTTGTCCACTCTCACTCAGGCTGTCACAGCCTCAGATGCCCCTGTTTTCACCCCCTCTAATCCTCCCTTCAGACACCTCCCAAAGAATTTTACTCCATTGCCCTTGTCACAAGAATCTTTTAGAAAATATCAATTTTATCAGGTCATGCCCTTGCTGTGAACTTCTGATTCTCTGTTTCTCTACAACTTCATATCTAAACTCCTTACTGGGGCATTCTAACCCGCTATGGCCCAGGCTCTGGCTACTTTTCCAGCCTCAATTCTTCTTTCTTCAAAGCCATCTTAAACTATAATCATATCCTAATGTGGAAGACAGACAATGAACAAACAAAGAAACAAATGAACAAGATATAGAAGAGATATGAAAGAGCTGAACAGGGCAGTGTGATAAATGGTAATTGTGGGTCACCCTGAGGTAGAGCCATCTGGGAAGGCTTCTCAGAGGAGGTGGCCTTTGAGCTGAAACTCACACGGGCAGAGTTATCTCCTGAGTGCTCCCAATGAATCTTTTTTTTTTTTTTAATTAATTTATTTATTTAATTTATTTTTGGCTGTGTTGTGTCTTCGTTTCTGTACGAGGGCTTTCTCTAGTTGCGGCGAGTGGGGGCCACTCTTCATCACGGTGCGCGGGCCTCTCACTGTCGTGGCCTCTCTTGTTGCAGAGCACAGGCTCCAGATGCGCAGGCTCAGTAATTGTGGCTCACGGGCCTAGTCGCTCCGTGGCATGTGGGATCTTCCCAGACCAAGGCTCGAACCCGTGTCCCCTACATTAGCAGGCAGATTCTCAACCACTGCACCACCAGCGAAGCCCACTCCCAATGAATCTTAAAGATGGATCTTCATCCATCCTTTATCGTGAAGGATTCCAGTCCTTTGTGTCTCCCTGTCTCCACACTCCTTGCAATGCAAATGTGCTGCCCTCCCACCAAGAGATATAGTCTATTTCCCTATTCCTTGAATCTGGACTAGCCTTGGGACCTGCTTTGGCCAATAGAATGCAAAGACCATTCCTTCCCAATCCAAATGCTTAGGCACCTTTGTTGAAAATCAGTTATCATATGTATGTAGGTCTATTTTGGACTCTCTTCTGTTCCACTGATCTATGTGTCTACACTTTACCAATACTACACCACTGTCTTGATTGTTCTGATATAGTAAGTCTTCAGACCAGGAAAAGGAAGTTTCCCAACTTTGTTGTTTTCCAAAATTGTTTTGGTTGATTCTAAGTCATTTGCATTTCCACATAAACTTTAGAATCAGCTCATCAATTCCTACAAAAGTACCTGCTGCAATTTTGATTGGGACTATGTTGCTCAATTTGGGAAAAATTGTTATCTCAACAACACTGAGTATCCCAATCCATGAATATGGTATACCACTCCATCTATTCAGGTCTTCCTGCATTCTCTTATTGCAGATGTCTTCCATTATAAAAGTCTTGGCTATCTTTGGTTAAATTTATTCCTAAATTGTTGGTGATACTGTAATTTCTAAAAATTTCATTTTCTAATTGTTTACTGCCAATACATAAAAACACAATTGATCTTGTTTAGCCTTAGCTGGAAGCTGCTTACATCTGCCCTGCGCATGTATTTTCAGTGTTCAGCCAGAGACATTTTGGAGAATATGGAGAATTTAGGGGTTCTCCCCTCCAGCTCTCTCCTGCCCAGGACTCCACCGTCACTCTCCAGTGGCCACAGTAGCCCCACAGAACCAAGCTCTGATTCCCAGGCCAGAGATATGGCAGGATTTCTACTGGAGTTTTAGCTACTGTTTATTTCACCATGACTGCACCCTACCTTCAAGCTAAAGCCATAAAAACTGGAAACTACTCAATGTGGGTCCCTTCTTTCAAGTTTTGACCCTCTCCAAACTCTACTTACTTTGTGCACTTTCCAGAGCCTTGAGGTCCTGGTTATGTATTTTATTCAGAGTTTATAGTTGTTCTCTGAGGGAGGACTTTTATAATGGAAGACATCTGCAATAAGAGAATTTTCTTCAGTGCTGTTAGGAGCCTACTCTGCCATCCCGGAAGTGAAAGTCCTTGTTGATTTTAACACCTCTGATGGAACAAAGAATTTTAAAAGAAACATATCTCAAAAAAAAAAAAAAAAAGGAAAATAAGTGTTGGCAAGGATGTGGAGAAATTAGAAACCTTGTGCTTTGCTGGCAGGAATGTATAATGGCACAGCCACTGCAGAAAAGAGTTTGGCAGTTTCTCAAAAAGCTAAGCATAGAATTACCATACAATCCAGCTATTCTCCTCCTGGGCATATACCCAAGAGAATCAAAAGCTGAGACTCAAGGAGACACCTGTACACCAATATTGAAAGTGGCATTATTCACAGCAGCCAATGGATGGAAATAACCCAGTGTCTATCAACAGATAAATGGATAAACAAAATGTGGTCTATATACAAATGGAGTATTTTTCAGTCATAAAAAGGAAGGACTTTCTGCTACATGCTGTTTGCTAGAGCGCTCATAACGAACTACCACAGACTGGGTGGCTTAAACAACAGAAATTTATTTTCTTCAGTGCTGGAGGTTAGAAGTCCAAGATCAAGGTGCTGGTAGAGTTTGTTCTTTCTGAGGCCTGTGAGGAAAGGGTCTCCTTGGCTTTTTGGTGGTCCTCTTCTCCTTGTGTCTTTATATGGTCTTCCCTCTGTACACATCTGTGTCCAAGTTTCTTCTTCTGGTAAGGACACCAGTCACACTGGATCACGGCCCATCCACATGACCTCATTTCAACTTAAGTACCTCTGTAAAGACCCACTCTCCAAATGTCGTTATATTCTGAGGTACTGAGGATCAGGACTTCAACTTATGAATTTTAGCAGGTGGGGGGAGGAGAGACACCAAATCCAGCTCTAACATGCAACAACATGGATGAACCTTGAAAGCACTAAACTAATAGGCCAGACACAAAAGGACAAATATTATGTGATTTCACTTATATGAGGTACCCAAAATAGTCAAATTCATAGAGACAGAAAGTAGAATAGAGGTTAACAGGGGCTGAGGGGAGGGGGAATGGGGAGTTAGTATGGAACAGTTACAGAGATTTTGTTTGAGACGATAAAAAAGTTCTGGAAATGGATAGTCACGACAGTTCTACAACACTGTAAATGTACTTAATGTCACCGAATTGTACACTTAAAAATGGTTAAAATGGTGAATTTTGTTATGTATATTACACCACAATAAAAAAAACTTCTGTAAAAAAAAAATCTGCAAGAAGAAATTATTACCTGAAGTTTCTTTCATATCTGAAAATTGATGGAGTAGTAGAGAGTATTTCTATTTTTTTGTTGTTGTTTCCTAAGAAGAAATTTTAATTTTCTATTGTTTGTTTCCCTTTGTTTTATGTACCTCAACACAGTGACAACATTATTTTAAGAGACAAGTTGTTAAAGGCAAAATGAGAAAGAGAAAACAGTTTCTGAAACAAGTGTTTTAAAATGAAATTAAAAGCCAGGTCTTCCGTTTGACTAGCGGGGCATCAATAACCTCGGGTGATCTACTTTACTTAATTTAAATAGTTTACTTGAACTTTCCCAGGGTGGTCAGCTGGGTGTCCTTTTGCCCCAGTAAGATATCATCTTTTGGGCTGTAGTCTCACAAGAATGATTTCTCTCTGTGTCAAATGGCATCGTTACCCACTTAGAACACAAAATGTCGTGGTCCTGGGAGCTGGACATGCAAAGACATACAAAGTGTGGACAGCACTTCCGGGGCAAGGCATTTTCACTTCATATTCAAAACCACCTTGAGAGAATTACAATACTAATCTCCATTGAACACATAAGAAAACAGGCCTCACTCTTCCTTCAGGAGCCTACACGAGCCCTGGAAAGTCTATGTGTATTATAAATTATTTGAGGAAAATTTGTATCCTTTCCTCTGGTGGTTCCAAAATAATTGCCTTTTCTTTCCACTGGACAAATAAGAGGGGAAGGAGGTGATGGAGATACATATATAATATACCTGTATTATAAACCTTAAATCCTTGCTCTATCACCTTATAAACCGTGTGACTTTAGGCAAGTTACCCCACTTCCTTACACTTAGTTTTTCTCAGCTGTAAAACGGAGATACTAATGGAACATGACTGAAACATAGGAAGCACTCAATAACTACTAGCTAGTATTATTACTGTAATGGTGGTTATTCTTATGTTCTCAGCAGTATGTCAAGGGCTTTAAGCATATCGTTGTCTATTTTATCTCTTTCTGCAGATAGACATCTATCTATTAATATCCAGCTACCTCATTAAACTCAACCAACTCAACCGTCTCAGCAACTCTGCAGAATATACTCTCTCATCCCCCTTATGGGAGGGGAAACTCAGGTTTTGAAACATTAAATAAACTTCCCCGAAGTCTACACAGTTTATTGGCTTAGAAGTTCAGGGTTTAGAAAAAGCTGTGACTCGGAGGACCTGGCTCCGACACTGGTTTGTGATTGTCCACAAGTCACTCTGCTTTCTCCCCAGCCTCTGTTTCCTCATCTGGAAGCTGGGAATAACCGATCCCTGCATCCTCAGCGTCCTTGCTGTGGGTACCAGCTGAGACTGTGGCTGTGCAACCCTTTGTCATGATGAAAGAGAACACAAGCTGCCTGGGAGGTCTGCATCTGTTCTGTTCCTGGCTGTGCTCCCAGTTGCCAGCACTTCGGATGCCACGTAGCAGGTACCCAATTTAAAGAAGCTGGATGAATGGGCAAATTAATTGTTTTGCTCAGAGCGGAAGTCTCCTGAATAATTCCCCAAATCCCAGCAATCCTGTGGTTCTCAGGACAAGAGCCTGAGAGGATGATCACGATATCTGTCCCAGGTCTAGCTGTGATTCCAAAGAGGAAAAACAGATCCCGAGATCCAGGAGAGGTCGGGACACCTTTATGCCCGCAGCAGCTGTGCCAGAGGGAGGAACGGTTGGTATCCTTGCAAAGGCCGTGGCGCTTGTACCCCGCCTGCCCACAGAGGCCCCCTCCACAGGAAGGGGAGAGTCCATGGGGTGTCTCATGAACTGAAGTTCACATAGAAAACTAAATGCCAATCTCACTCATGACCTTATTTTAGCAGTTCAGAGCTCAGCCCCTCTTTCGAAGCCCACACTCAGGTCATGTAGAAAAGCATTCTAACTCACTCACTGGCTGCCCTGTGGGCATCCTTGCTTTCAACTTGGGTTTTTCCTACTCTGCTCAGCAGAGATTAAATTCTCATTAGTTTTCTACTGTATCTTGAGGATGTGTATATGTGACAATGAATCATGCCTGGAAAAACGAAGGAAACCCACCAGAGGCAGCCATTTATTTGTTTGCAGATAAAGCTGCAAAGGAACCTAATTAAGGCTTTTATTTTTAATTGAGGTTCAGTTTTGGAATGCTGCATTACCAAGAGCCCAAAGGAATCTACTTTCAGGGTCCTGAGGACTTGAGCAGCTAGACCAGAGGAGAAAGGAGCTGGGAGTCAAAGAAGATGCAGACCGCCTTCCAGGGACAGTGGGAGAGGTCCTGGGGCTGAACAAGAGCCCCCTGCCTGAAGGAGCATGACTTTCCTGGTCACAGAGATGGTCATTCACAATATTATTACCCCCACACGACACAGCGTGCAGACTCAACTGCAAGTTCTTATGAAATGTTTCAGCTGCAAGGTGCTTAGCCCTTTGGGCCTCAGTCTTCTCATCTGTAAATGGGAATCATAATGCTTGCCTAGGTCAGAGTTGTTCTAAGCAGTCCAATGACATGCTGAGTGACAAGGCAACTTTATAAGTGGGACCTTGCTTCCCCAAGTTTGGGCATTCTTTAATTGTCTCATGTCTCCCCCCTCTCCCACCCCTCCTCCAAAGAAACAACGAGCTCTTTCAGGGCCAGGTCCATGGTTTGTCCAGCAGTGAAACGCAGCTCAAAGTGAACAGGCTTTGATAGACATACCTGGGCTTCAATTCTATCCCTGCCATATTCTGGCTGTGTCAACAAGGGCCCATTTCTTTTTCTTTCTTTTTTTATTTATTTTATTTATGTATTTATTTATTTTTGGCTGTGTTGGGTCTTCGTTGCTGTGCGTGGACTTTCTCTAGTTGCAGCGAGCAGGGGCTACTCTTCGTTGCAGTGCACGGGCTTTCTCATTGCAGTGGCTTCTCTCATTGTGGAGCACGGGCTCTAGGCATGCAGGCTTCAGTAGTTGCGGCACGCGGGATCAGTAGTTGTGGCTCACGGGCTCTAGAGCACACGCTCAGTAGTTGTGGCACACGAGCTTAGTTGCTCCACGGCATGTGGGATCTTCCCGGACCAGGGATCGAACCCGTGTCCCCTGCATTGGCAGGCGGATTCTCAACCACTGCGCCACTGGGGAAGCCCGTGGCCCATTTCTTAATCTGAAACTCTCACTGGATAATGGGGGTCACAACATTTTCCTCCTAGGGTGTTGTGAGGATAAAATGAAATCAGGGATTGACAGTGTGTGACGCTTAGTAAAAGTTCGATGGAGGGTCATTCTCTTCTCCTCTTTCTTCCCCTAACACACTTGTTCTTATGATCTCACAGTCATCAGGACAGGGCCTCTGCACATAGTGTGGGCAAATTAATGTTTGCTCAATAGATGATTGGTGCTTGATCAAGACTTGTTGTAGACCAGCTGGCTAATTCACCCGACCTTGTCATGCAACAAGACTACTTTCTCATAAAGCACCCCAGCCCCCAACCTACTACTCTCTTTGTGGGAATCCCAGAGGGAACTAACAGAAGTGATATCCTTTCCTCAGGTGATAAAAGCAATAAGCTAGATTTCAATGATCTGACGTGCAAATCATCATCATCACCATCATCGTCACTTACGTAGCTCTAACTCCACGGCAGTCACTGTCCTACGAGCTTTACAAATATTCATCTACTCATCAGCGCAGCCCTATGGATGCAGCTGCTGCTGTTAACCCCATTTTACACATTAAGTAAGACACAGGGGCCTTAAAGAAGGTCTCCTAGCATGTGAAAGATGAAATGATTCAAGTCCCAGAGCTATGAAGAGAATTCCCAATTATGCCATTTTAAACACACACACATACATGTAAATTCACACACTGCGATGAGTTTAAGCCAAATATAAAGTTAGAGGGCACTGTCCCCAAGACCACCTTCACTTCTGACACCAGCTGCAAACTCGGAGTGGTTCCCGAAACCCTCAGGTTCAATAATTTGCTAGAACCCACAGAACTCATGAAAGCTCTTAGACTCACAGGTATGGTTTAGTACAGGGAAAAGATACAGACTGAAATCAGCCAAGAGAAGAAGTGCATAAGGCAGGGTCCATGAGAAATGCCAAACGTGGAGCTTCCACTGCCCCCTTTGCACGGGGTCATGGACAGTTTATTCTCCTGATGTTGACATGGGACAACATGCACAGAGTGTCACCAGCAAGGGAAGCTCACCCAAGCCTCAGAGTCAAGGATGTTCATCGTGGTGCCGTTACACAGGCGCACCTGATTGATTGATTGATTGACTGATTGCCCCAGGGTTGGTCTAATCTTCAGGTCAACTGGTAGACTGACCTACCCACCCTAAATCACCTTGTTGGTCTTTCTGGAATGGCCAGCCCCACCCTAAATCACACTGTTACTATCTGGCTGACTCAGGCAAACAAAGATCGCCTCCCAGGAGCCGAGGGTAAAGGTCAGACCTCCTTTGGGGCAAGGCGAAACTCTTTACTACATATACACACATATATTTGCTGTACTTACACAGATAAGTATATAAATGCCTAGAAAAAAGACTGGAAGGAAACTTACAGACTGTGAACAGTCAGAATAGAATGAAGTGTAACCTAAATATGTCACTCTGTTTTCTTTCTAGATCTCTCTATTTTTAAAATCTTTTCTGGTGAGACTATATTTGCATATCACTTGTGAGAATAATTACTTTTAAAACCTCAGAGAATAAAGAAAAAAGAGGAAAGAAAACAAAGTCCATTGTGGCTGCCAGGTCTGAATTGCCTCCTCATCCTATAAATAGGATGAAATCTGCTGCCTTGACCCAGTGAGGAATGGCACGGGCTGACCGTGTCATGGAATTCGGAGTTGGGAAATGCTAATAAAATGGTGCACAGCTGGGACCCAGGAGCAAGGGGAAGGAAGGAGGTGAATCCAGGAGAGTAATGACCCTCACACAAGGGTCCGTTTGACCTCCAGAGAACTGGCGGCCAGGCTGCGCTGAGTCCTGGGAGGAGACAAGTGGGGACGGTGGCCGGGATGGAGAACACGGAACTCAGATCTTGGCCTTGAAAACGGGGGAGGGAGGTGCAGGTCAGAGGGGGAGGGAGGTGCAGGTCAGAGGGGGAGGGAGGTGAAGGTCAGAGGAGCAGGAGGAAGCCCCCACTTCGATGCTCCTCCACCCCAAACCCCAGACAGGAGCCCAGGAGAAGTCAGTGGCAAAACCCCAAGTCCCTCCTGTGTGGCACTCCACGGCACTGATCTGTCCTCTTGCCCTAGCCATGCAAAAGCTCTTCTAGCTCAGCACCCCGGGGGTGCCCTGATTTCACCCAATCTCACAGCACAGGTCAGGGCAAGCCCTGGCCCACCTGTCGCTGTCATCAGGACAAACTCCCAGACCCCTGCTCCGTGGGGTCCAGCTGTCCCAAACAAAGGCAAGGCCTGCATTTTTCTTCTGAGAGGCAGTTGTACTTTCCCCTCTGAAAAGACTCTAACAAAACCTAAGAGCAAAGAAAGGCCAATTTACAGTTAGCTGCATAAAAAACACAAATCAGAAATCACTTTGAAACCGTAATTCAAGCACCCTATGGAATCTATATTATTCATGTTCTCCAACATTTTTTTTTCCTTTTTAGAAGAGTCAGATTTTCTGAAAGAGCTCACAGTGCTATTAGAGGCATAAGAGTGAAGTTATAAGTACAATGTCTGCTATATACCAGAAACTGCACTAACTCAATTAATCCTCACAATTAATACTGCAAAGTACTACCCCCATTTTACAGATGTGGAAAACTGAGGCTCAGAGAGGTTAAGAGGCTCAAGGTCACACAGTGAAGAAAGAGCCATGATACAAACCCAAGACTGATGTGAGAATCTGTATTCTTTCCAGAAGGTCCTAAGATTTCCTGGCTCTCCCAGGCTCCCAGCGACCCAGGAGGTCCTGGTTCCAATTTATCACAGCGACCTATAGTTTATCAGGCTTTGTTCTCAAATTCAGCAGCATTCTGAATCCCAAAATGACCTGGGCTGACTTTAAGGTCACCTATTACAGGGACACATTTTCCAAGCCAAAAAACAAGCCCAGAGTCTAACAGATGAATTTTATTCTCCTTCAAGTGTGAAGTCAATCTAGGAAGGTGTCATTTGGACACCAAAGTGTGATGCTTCCAGGGAGAGATCAATGGTTTACGAAGACCATGGGACAGAACTTCAGACACTGGGATTACCCAGGAACCCCGCGTTCCCGTAGCATCCTGTGACACCTTGGGCCCGCCTCTCACCGGGGCATGGATGCTGGTGACTGACATGTGCCTCGCCCAATGGCCTGCAACCTGGAGGACAGAGGCACCTTGGGTGATGGTGAGTACAGAGACAAACTGTGCTGGGGGCGCTGGGGATGGGGGCACTGAAAGAAAGGAGAAAAAGGAAAGGAAGTCAGGGAAAGCGGAAAAGGCGGGAAGGAGGAAGAAAAATAAGCCAGAGAAATGTGAGACCTACAGTCACTCTAGCTATAAAACCACTGAGTCCAACCCCTGGAAAAGGTTCCATAGGTGAACAGACCTGTAGGGAGGAGGCTCTCTTTTCCCTGCATCTGTCAGCCCCGACCCAGCCCTTCCTGGTGACCTCAGGCCCCAGGACCCACACAGGCGGCTGCCGTGTCGGGCTTGCCTCCCTCTGGGTTCCAGGGCCACCTGAAGACCTGGTCCTCCAGACAGATGACGGGGACCACCAGGGGCAGCACAGCTGGCCGCGCACGGGACGACCCCCTCGCTGCTTTAACACAACGACAGGTCACTTTGGTGGGGATTACGCATAGACACAGACTTTCTGGACCACAGCCCGGCTTCTGCAAGCACCCCTGTGGGTGGGCGAAGAAACGGGAGCTACGTGATGCCCGGCCTGTAAGGTGCTGAATGACCACCCAGCAAAAGGGCGCTGAACGATGGCTTCACCGGAGCCTGACAGGGACGCACGTGCCCAGTCCCACAGATCGTGTTTCTCAGCCACGGTGTGGACAGCACAGAGCTGAGAGGGGATGCCAACCTCAAGAGAATTAGGACCCAAAAATATCCAGACAGCCTGCAGCAAGAGCATGAATCCAACAAGGCGAAGCTTCAGTGGCACAGATGCTTGGGCGCCCTGCACTTGGGCCCCGAAACGCAGCTGCCCAAATCCCAGAGGGGGCGGAGCCCTTGACAGCAGCAGCGTGCGTGAGAAAGGCGTGGGGGTTGCGCTGTGTGTCCAGAGCCGGGGTGTCTGCCAAGCAGGGCTGTGACCATAGCTGCGCGAGGGTTGGAATAAAGGAAGGGCCCGGCTTCTCTCTGCTCCGCGCAGTGCCTCCAGGGCCTCACGCTTTGAGAAGGGCAGCAAAGAGCTGGTACCCATCCACAGGAAAATGATGAGGACAGTGGGGCGGACTGAAGTCATGTCATATGAGCGATGGTGGCAAGAGCTATGTTTAGCCTGGAGAAGCAGCTCAGAGGGGACAGGAGAGCGGCTTTCCGATATCTGAAGGGCTGTCACAACAAAGAGGGATTTTAGTGGGTTCCCTGTGTCTCCACAGGGGGAAACCAGGGCAACAGAAGTGGCATCAAGGCAAACTGGGCTGTCAGAAGTCAGGTTGGTGCTGTCTAGCAGTTCGAGTTGTCTCCAGAGAGAATGAGCTCCCCATCACTGGAAGTAATCAAGTACAAGAAGAATGACCACCTCCTTAGGGGTGTTGGGAAGGGTATTGGCCAGCCAAGATGACCTCTGTGGGACCTTTCATCTCTGAGCTGAGCCTTTCCTGGGAGACCTCGGGAGGGAAGACCTCTCTCTTGAGCGGCATGTCTCCAAAGGCCTTTCCCTTAAATTCCCTGGCTAAAGGCAGGAGCCAAGCACTTTCAACAGCTGCCATCCCACTGATTCCTTTTCCTAAATTAGGCTCCCTGGGGCCTCACACCGGCTGGAGACCAGAGACAAGGGCCCTACGTGCTCTAGAAAGTAATTAAGTCCATGATATCATCACTGACTTGTCCCAAGAACACCGAAGCCCCAGGGGCAGGGCGCCAAGGGTCCTCAAATTACCATTCTTGTAGCAGATTTTGGCCTTTTGTCCCCGAGAGCCCAGGCCCCTGTAAGGCGACCCATGCTAAAGGGCGACTGAAATAGAGCTGAGTGCTGGGATACAGGCTGCCACCCAGGAAGGGGACGTCCAGTCAAGGACACTGGGGAAGTGGCCTCCAACATCCCTGCCTACCTCTTCTCCCTCCACTGTTGTATTCAGTTGTTTTCTCCTCAGTCAGCCAAGCAAAGTCAGATATGGGAGATGCCCCACAACCAGGAGTAGGATGAGAAACATCCTGAAGCAGGGCAGGACTGGCGAGTCTTGGGCATCTGACCCGCTCACCCAGCGGACGAGTGAGCACTCCCTACGTGCTAGGCATTCTGCTACAGTGACTCGAGTCTAACAGCAGGAAAAGAAAGGAATAAGCAGTGAACAGATATTCTCTCTTGCCGAATTTGAGGCAACTAGAGCCCAGAGAGGTTAAGTGACTTGGCGAGGGTCACAGAGCAGTGCCGAGGCCTCAGTCAATTCTTAAACAGAACTGTCAGCCCCACCAGGCCCAGAAGTACCAAGGAGGCCCTTCTACCAACCAATCCACTGGCTCTCTCATCCCTGAATCTTCTTTTTTTTTTCAGGGAATCAGAATTTGCTGGGAATCAAAGTTCCTAAGCAGGTAAAGGAGATGGGTGGGAAGCCTTCAGGGCAGATAACTCCCAGAAGACCTTGGGGGTTCCAAAGACAAACCTACCTCCTTCCCAAATTCCCATACTGGAGTGACTATAAACCTGGGGGACATGAGAAAAAGGATGGAGACACGACATGTGGCGGGAGGAGAAGAAGCAACATGAAGGACCACGTTCAAATCCTCACTCAAGCAAATCAACTATACAGAAATATGTTTGTCGATTAGCAATTGCATATGGTTCCATCTAATATTGTACATTCAGAAGTATCTGTGGATGAAATAACACAATTCTAGGATTTCCTTCCAAATAACCCAGTGGGATTAATAGAAGGAGGGAGGTGGTAAGAGATGAAACGAGACTGGCCCTGCGTTAATAATTGCTGAGACCAGGTGCCGGCTACAAGGGGCTCATTATACTTACCATTCTCTCTACTCTTGGATATGTTTGGAATTTATTCTAATTAAAGATTTAGAAAGGAGATGTTGCCAATATTTTGAGCATCACTGCTAATGTCACAGCCTAGAAAGAGAATCTGTAAAGGATGCAAATATTGTGCAAAGGTCAATTTTGGTGTCCGTGATTATGTTAGTGCTTATTAGTCTTTCTGGAAGGCATGTGGGCACATTCCGATTGAGCAGGACAGGGATTGAGAAAAGCACACTCATTAAAGACACGGCCAAAGAGCTATTCATCCTCATTTCTCTTTTCCAGGAGACCAAGGTGCTGGTTTCAGCCTCCTTCATAGGAAGGGAGTACCTCTAGGGAAGCTCCTAGAAGATGTGGCGGGTTTCCTGTCCCTTTAATTGCTCCGTGGTGGTCTCGGGGCAGGGCTATTGTACCCTGGCTCCAGTGATGTCACCAGCAAGCCTGCTTTGGAGATACCAGCAACCCCTCCACAGAGCCTGGCCCATCCAAACCCAGTTGCTCAGATGCCTTCTCTAAATAGAAGGCTTGTGTGATGATGCCTCCCTCCTGCCTGCTTGAGGAAGCCAGGCTGGCAGGCCACGCTGATTAATCCTGAGCTTATTTTTACCTGCATCCACCTGTCGATGTCAATTTCCACAGGTCCTGAATCATGCAGCCATGTGGTGTGGTGACAGGACAGCCTGACTTCAGGACAGGACTGTCCCTGGTGTAGGGTGAATTCCACTGGCAGTTCAGGGATGGCTCTGGGTGGTCCACAGACCCAGCATGAAATGACACTGGCTCACACAGCAGGAGATTTACCATTCTCATCGTCAGTTCTCTCCAAATCGTGCTGGTTACTGCAGGGAAGAGTCTCACTTTGCTGCCAGCAAGTCTTCAACATCTTTCTAACAATAGTTAATTTCCCTTTCAACAAACAGAGAGCAAACCTCAGGTTTGGGGTCCTTGCAGACAACAAGATCTAGCTAAGATGGAATAACTTTGATTTTCATCACGTCTAATTCTGCAGCTGCTTTCCGTGTATGGAAATGATGCTGGCTTCCCATGCACAACCGTAAGACAAGGCAAAGAAATGTTCAGTAAATATAATTCGGGTGTTCTGCAAAGTGTGAGGAAACAGAATTAACATGGAGCTAATGAAGTTTGCACGGGCCCCTCCAGCAGCTGCCCCACCTCCATCCAACACAAGGGACAGTGCGCAGAGATCAGAGAGGACAGGGAAGGCATCTTAGCTGACTGGGGTTAAGATAGCCCACAGCCAACTTTTCAAATTCTACAAAGGCATAGAACCATCTGAATATATTCTATTTGGGTTTTATTTTCTTGGTCATGAGGCCTAGAACTCCAGGAGTCCTCCCTGACTTTTCCTTCAAATCCCACTTGCCAGCCCCATTCCTGTTATCACCATCATTATCACCATTATCATTATCTTCACTAGCATCACCATCAGCAATGGATGGCATTTACTGCATCAGAGACCAAGCTCTTAACCATTACAAATTCCTGCCTTTAACGCAATCAATCACTGACCTAGCTTAGGCCTTTAGCATTTCTTTTCTGGTCATCAAAACTATCTAACCAATCTACCTGCCTCCTACCTCCCACCCCTATCCCCATAGGAACCAAGCCATCCACTGTTCGGCACCAGCCTGACCTATATAACACTCAAATCTGCCCCCGAGACTCCCCTGCCTAAAATCTTCCAAAGCTGTTTCACCACTAGATGGTATAAACCCCTTACACCTATTGGGGCTCCTTGACAGAAAGTGATACAAAGATTCTGGGTAATTTAAGAAAGGAAGAAAGGCAAGGGCAGGGAATGTATTAGAAAGACACGAGGTAGCTCACTTAAGTTAAGCATGGGGTCAAAGATAAAATAAGCACTCATCTCAAGTTTGTTGGATGGATAAACGAATGAGAGAATAAGAAAATGAATAGGGCAGGCTGCTTGGTGAACATCATTTGTTTTTAATTCGATTTGGAATTGCCTGAAAAGCCCCTAGTGGATGAGGCTCTGAACCACGCATAACCCCCTCTCCACTACTCCCATCTGTTTCTGAGTTGGAAGGACTCCCAGAAAACATTCACAGGTAAAATAAGTAAAGCGCCAGCCTGGAACCTGGAGATTTACACGTTAGTCCTGGCTCCACCACTCACTGGGTGGGCATTCTTGGTCTAGACACGTCCCCTCTCTCAGCCTCAGTTTCCACATCTGTAAGATGGCCACATCCAGCAATTCCAAGTTGCCGGTGCTCAGAGGGAAAAGTAATGGAGTGTAATTGCATAAACCCTGGATAAATCCAAACACAAGCTCTGAGAATCAACTTTCTCACTTGTATTTTTGAGTTACTATTAAAATGAACTCTACCCAGCCAAAAGAAATGGTGGGGCCATGGCAGGCACTCACAGGAAGAGGGCTTTCTTCAGGGGAAAGGCAGCCCTGGGTTTCCATAGCTGCTACTAAGAATCCACTAAGTGTATTTACAGCACCAGGGCAGCAGGAGGAAGTTGAAAATTAAAGGTGAATGAGCTGGGATCTAGCTACCATCCAGCAAGTGGATTACACAATAAAACATATATTTTGTTTTCTTTTTTTTTTAGAACATATATTTTGGATGCGTGTGTGTGTGCACACATGCATGCACGAGTGTATGTGCACTCAGTGGAAAAGGCCCTAGAAATCTTTCCAGCACTAACGCACACAGGTGAGGAAACAGAGACTCAGAAAGTCTCAAATACCTGCTTTTGACGTGACCACTGATTTTGCATCAATGATCTCTACAGCCCAGGTGCCCTGATTCCACAGCCAGTGCGTGCCTGCTCTCTCATAGAACTCCCACCCGTGAATTCTTTCTACAACACATCCTGCTGCTTCTCCACGGGGATTGGCTGCCCCCTCAGTCTCCTGGTATGCCCGAGCCCATGGGAGGCAGGTGCAGACACGTTCTGCCACGTGAGCACAACATACAGTGTTTTTTGTTCTAAGTGGATTGGCACCAACCCAGTCTCAACCTGCCAAAAATCTCCTGTGTTCTTTGGGCTCAAGCCCAAGGTCATCATATCACTTTCCAGGGAGCCATGGAATTGGCCCGAGATAGAAGAAACATCTGGAAAGTAGAAAATGGATATGTATTACTCTTGGAAGCAGAGCAGCTCTCACCCACCGCACCTCACAACAGGCATTTGGCTCCCCTTCAAGACCTATGGAGGTGGGACCTGGGGGAGGCGGGGCTGGGGCCTGGCCCTGAGGAGAGGTCGTACCAAATTCCCCATAGGCAAAGCTACCTTGAGACTTGCACCCTCCTGGGTGACAGGCAGGAGAAATGGGGCTAGTATAGCTCCTCTGCAAGGCAATACATCAGTATACAACAGGAGACTTAAAAAACTACATACAATGTTGCACACAAACTTTGTACTCACATTTTTGTGTTTATCTCAGATTACTTCCTTCATTCAGAATTTAAAAGAGGAATTACGGCATCAAAGGCCATGCGCATATACATGTGTATTGAACAATATATACTACATATTCAATATATATTTTATATTCAATATATATTATATATTGAACAATATATATTATATATGTGCATATATAGATATCATCATATATATATATCTACAATAACAGAAAAATAAAAATTAGAAAAGAAAAAGAAAAAACTTAGATGCCTCCTGTCACAGGAAAAGTTATATAAACAAATTTTGTCAATTTATATGATATTTAAAATTTTTGAAAGCTTAAAAAATCATGTTTATCCATCATGTTTGCTCATAACGCCAGGAGAAAGAAGAAGAATGCAAAGTTATAAGAACAGAACAACTACTTTGTGGAAGAAAAAAGCCTCTAAGGAAATACACTAAGATAGTAACTACGGTACCCCTAGGTGGTAAGATCCTGGATGATTTCTCCTTTAGGCTGTGGTTTTCAAACGGCCTGTAATGAATCTGAATCGCTTTTATAATCAGAAAAAGGGAGGAGCATCTTTTCAGTCTCAGCACTGCAGAGCCCTCTGAGCTGACCTGCCCTTCGAGCCCTGTAAATGCCCAGGCTCTGCCCCTCCCTTACCTGGGGGCTCCATTCTGGGCGGGGCTTTGGTTTTTTTTTTTGGTTTTTTTGGTTTTGTTTTTTTGGCCATACCTTGTGGGATCTTAGTTTCCTGACCAGGGATCAAACCCGGGCTCTCACCGCTGGACCTCCAGGGAACTCCCAGCGGCCCCATTCTGAATGGACATCTGACATCTCCTCTGGTGTCTGATCTTGGGCCAGGCCCCGTTTTCACTCCAGCTCCTTCAATGCTGTCTTCTACTTGACATGTAACCTTGAACCACTTAGAGCCTCAGTTTCCACATCAATGAAATGACCACACCCAGCACATCTCAATTCCCCACCCTCTGTGTCTTAAGATCCTGGCTGTTCCCAGCCTTCGTCAAAGGAGGACCACTCCATAATGGCCCAAGGGGTCCCAGCCTGGGTGACCTCCCTCCCGGAGCCACTCTGATGTCCTGAGACTCACATTTCCAAGTGACCATGGCCGCAAGGGGCAGCTAGGCTGCCGGGAGATCCCTGGAGAGCTCCTGAATGTGTTTGCTGTAACCCAAGTCAGCTCTCCCTTCATCTGAGTGAACTCCTGCTTCAGCCTCTTGCCTGGGATGCAGAAGCCATCCCTTTACAAACCTCCAAGAGAAATGCACTCACCCCACGTGGGCTGGCTAGCGTCCCGGCAGGAAACAGCCAGCATGCTCAAGTTAGGATCATTTAGGGAATGTTTAATAGAGGGAAATTTTACAAAGGTGTGGGCAGGCTGCAAAGACACCCCCAGGGACCACGTGCTTCTCTGTCATTAGCAACAGCCCACCCAAGGTGATGAGGATGTAGGAAAACAAATATCCCCCCTCATCGCTCTCCTCCTTCCCCCTGATGCCCTGACCAGACGTAAATGGGGGTGCCCCACTGGCCGAACCCAAACCTCCCTGTTGGTCAAACCCAAAGGAAGCCAGAGGGCAAGGAACCCACGCAGACTGGCCTCCCGGGGCGAGGGGAGCAAAGAGAAGAGATGCTGCCCACCAAGCATTAGGAGATTTCTGAATAATTTCTAACGGCAGCGCGCGTGTTCCCAGGGACGGCCCACGTCAGCCAGCACCCTGAACTTCCCTAGGAAAGTTCCCCACCTGGCAGTCTACGTTCCTTAGGCCCCTCTCACCTCAGCAACGCTATTTCTCTCCCTCTCTCCTGCCCTTCCTCCACCTGGTGGCCAGCTTTTTAAACTAGTCACTCCCTCCCCAGCTGCAAACCTCTCCCTCCTTCATCATGCAGAGCGGTTTAGAGAGCATCCTGCCCTCTGGTCCAAGGGGTCACCACGCCTGTCTTCCCGTCCATACAGCGCTCTCCCCAGGAGGCAACCTGGCAAACTGTCTTCTCGTCTCATTTCACGTTTTTGTCATTCGCACTGCACAGCTCAAACTCCTTACTCGCTGCAAAGCCTTATCTGGGGAGTGTTGCAAAAAATAATTTTCCCTAATTGATCTGGAAAAACGTGTGTCTGTCGATACAGATCCCATCCCTTCATGGATCATTTGCTGCGTCTCCAGCTATACACCCCAGGGCAACGCTAAGCAGGCTCAGTGAATCTGCTTTGAGAAAGTCCTCTCCGAGACAAACTGGAGGAACGAGAAAAATAAGCAGGTGCTTGGAGCTGGAAGGAGTTTCATGTTGGTATCATCAGATCTGGTCTGTCCCCTGCAAGAATCTAGATTCCCTGGCACCCACCAAGAGACACAGCCCCAGAGCCACCTGCCCAGCGCCACCCCACACTGGCTCTGCAGCCCAGCTTGACCTCATTCTGTCTGTAAGTGACATCTGTCCTCTGTGCCCCCTCCTCTTTCATCTCTGGGTATCCTGCCTTGATCTGCAGGCAGTGGGACGTGATGGGCACGAGTCCGAGCTCAGCCACACGGTGGACAGGTGACAGCAAGCTGGGGGCTCCGGGACGAGAGCACGTAAGCTGGACCCAGGGATGGTCTCGGGTCAGACACCAGGAAACGAGGCTGGGGATGCCCAAAGGGGTCTGTGCCCTGAGAAGTGAGGCGGGTCTGGGCTCTAGGTCATGGCTGGCTCACCAGGAGTCATCAGTTACAAGAGGGGACAGAGCCAGAATCAGAGGCAGTGACCTCACGGGCAATCGGAGCGGCCGGGGTGGCCAGGGAGGCAAAGACGGGGAAGGAAGCGCCATGCTCCATGGAGGGAGGAGCTTCTTGGAACACGCAAGCCTTTTGCTTTTGTGGCCACGCTGCCTGGCATGTGGGATCTTAGTTCCCCGACCAGGGATCGAACCCGCGCCCCCTGCAGTGGAAGCGTGGAGTCTTAACCTCCGGACCACCAGGGAAGTCCCAAGCCTCCTCTGGCCTTAAAGGAGCTCCCTTCAATTCCACACAAGGGAACTAGAAAGCAGAAGACCTGGCCCCAGTCCAACCTGCCACATGACTGCAGGCAGGAAGCTCAACCTCTGTGAACCTGTTTTCTCATCTTTGAAATGGGTCTTAAAGTAAATGGGCTTCAGAGGACTGAAAAGTGAATCAGACCGAGACGGCAGACAGAAAAACGTTTTGTAAATAGGCAGTTGGTAGCTGATGTGGTTTAAAACGTTCTTTCCGGCCTAACAGGAGGGCCCCTCGCAGGAGCCTTCAACGCTTTATCCCAAAGTAGGAATGCATGGCGGTTGGGAAGAGGGACAAAGGACTCTGAGCCTGAGTATTGTGAATTTTAGACGTGACTGTGACCCTTACTCTTTAGGAAACCTGGAACAAGACATTTTGGGTTTCTCTGCATCTGTTTCAACATTTTTCAAATGAGAAAAAGAATCCCAGCTTTCCCTCAGATCTAGAGTGAGGACCAAATGAAGACAAAAGAATTCAGTAAAATACAGTTACAGAAAAATAATAGTACCTACCCCTTAATAAGCGCTTGCTCTGGGCCAAGCACTATCTCACCTACGGCCCACAGCGACGCTCCTAGATGTAACAGTAGTAATAACAATAATCGCTGACGCTGGATTGATGACAGTACTCGTTACCGAGCACTCACTATGCACTAGGCCCTGTTCTAAGGGCTTTCCAGGTATTTCCTACCTCTAGTTCCCCCAGTGGCTCTCGGAGGAGTAGGTACTAATGAACACCCCATCCTGTAGCTGGACAGGCTGAGTTCACAGGGGTTGATAAAGCCAAGGTCACAGGGCCAAGAACAGCACAGCTGGGATTCACTCAAGTGCAGGGCTGGTTCTCCAATGTATCAGATGTACGTAGTGAGCGTGTATACTACAGCTATCATATACTGTCTGATACCTAAGTAATTCTAGTCCCGAGAATGATGGGCAAGTAGAAGGATCACACGGGGCTCTGTCAGTCACCTCGCCCAGGACAATGACACCAACAGGAAGCCACAGACAGGACCCTTATGTGCGTTCCAAAATGAAGCTGTTCCTGTGTAGCTGAAGAGGAGACCTGGAACCAACCCACCTGGAGAAACTTGGGGCCCAAACCTCTACCCAAGAAGAACAACTCACTTCCACTCAGCAGCTGCCCCCAGTCGCCCCCGGGGCTGCTCTGCCCACCCAGCCTAGGGCTGGCCCTCGATGGGGAGCCTGCTATCGCATTGGCTGCTTTGCACATTTATCCCCAGGAGTGCCGGGGGCTCGCCCCTTCTCACACCCACACAGAAGCATACCATCTACACCGGCACACTGCATGTGTACCCAGGATCAAAAGATAGCCTGGCTCTACGCGTCCTTGCTCTGTGACTTTGGGAGAGTGATTCAAACTCTCTGTGCCTCAATCTGCTCACCTGTACGATGGGGATAAAAAAAGTCCCTCCTTGTAGAGAAAAGGGAAGCGTCCTACACTGTTGGTAGGAATGTAAATTGGTGCGGCCACTATGGAGAATAGTATGGAGGTTCTTTAAAAAACTAAAAATAGAGCTACCATATGACCCAGCAATCCCACTCCTGGGCGTATATCCAGAAAAGACAAAAACTCTACTTCGAAAATATAGATGCACCCTAATGTTCACAGCAGCACTGTTTACAATTGAACAACACATGGAAGCAACCTAAATGTCCATGAACAGATGAATGGATAAAGAAGACATGGTACATATATATACAATGGAATATTACTCAGCCATAAAAAAGAATGAAATAATGCCATTTGCAGCAACATGCATGGACCTAGAGATGATCATACTAAGTGAAGTAAATTAGACAGAGAAAGACAAATATCATATAATATCACTTATATGTGGAATCTTAAAAAATGATACAAATGAACTTATTTACAAAACAGAAATAGACTCAGACATGGAAAACAAACTTATGGTTACCAAAGGGGAAAGGGGGGTACGGATAAACTAGGAGTTTGGGGTTAACAGATACACACTACTGTATATAAAATAAACAACAAGGACCTGTTGTATAGCACAGGGAACTCTACTCAACATCTTGTAATATCCTACAATAGAGTAGAATCTGAAAAAGAATAGATATATGTATACATGTATAACTGAATCACTTTGCTATACAACTGAAACTAACACAACCATACTTCAACAATAAGTAATCAACTTATTTCTGAAGTAAGTCAACTATACTTCAACGATAATAATAATAATAATAGGGCTTCCCTGGTGGCGCAGTGGTTGAGAATCTGCCTGCTAATGCAGGGGATACGGGTTCGAGCCCTGGTCTGGGAAGATCCCACATGCCGCGGAGCAACGAGGCCTGTGAGCCATAACTACTGAGCCTGTGCGTCTGGAGCCCGTGCTCCGCAAGAAGAGAGGCCACGATAGTGAGAGGCCCGCGCACCGCGATGAAGAGTGGCCCCCGCTTGCTGCAGCTAGAGGAAGCCCTCGCACAGAAACGAAGACCCAACACAGCGAAAAAATAAATAAATAAAATAAATAAATAAATAATAATTTAAAATAATAATAATAAAGTTAGAGTTAAGGCTTTGAACAAGGGGACTGGTTTTGCTAAACCAACAGTACAGTTTAGGAATACCTTAAATAATCAATAGAAAGTGTTGGAGGATTACATTAATAATGATAAAGAAAAAAAAAAAGTCACTCCTTCCTAAAACTGTTGAGAAGATTTAGGGCCTAACACTTATAAAATGGTTACAGCAGCACATGATAAGCTTAGTAAAGTCTTATATTTGCCATAATTATTCCCGGTTGCAATCAGTAAAAAAGCGAAACGGGAATTGGGAGGGGTCACAGCACCTCCCAAGGCTAGATTAGACGAATCTCACAGAGCTTTGTAATATGACTGAGGTGGGAAGAGACAACAGTTCTGTCAGTATAACAAGGTTCAGACACTGGGCTGGGTCTCCTGCATGGAACTGTGATGACTGGCCACAAGCCCCTAAGGTGAGATGCTCGGATTTCTACCAGGTACCTGGGGGCAGCCGAAAAAAAAAAAAAAACGAGCAAGAAGAATGGGACTTCCCTGGTGGCCCAGTGGTTAAGACTTCACCTTCCAATGCAGAGGGTGCGGGTTCGATCCCTGATCAGGGAGCTAAGATCCCACATGCCTCGTGGCCAAAAAACCAAAACATAAAACAGAAGCAATATTGTAACAAATTCCATAAAGACTTTAAAAAATGGTCCACATCAAAAAAAAAAAAAAAAAAAAACAACAAGCAAGAAGTAGCGTATCTCTCCTTCTGATCTCTTGCAGGAACCCACAGCACCACAGGGAGGGCAAGGATCAGATTGAAGGGCTACCCGGCACCCAGGGAGGGGGGTGAAGGTGAGCAGCCAGTCACCGAGCTACCTTCCTTCACAAGATGAGAGCCCCACTGTCTAGCTCAGGAAGGCGTCAGCAGCAGGCCTGGGGACAAGGAGTGACAAAGGCATGAGTCTCCCATCACGCTTATTGCTAAGTCATGGCCACGTCTCCCTCCCCCACCAAACCAGACAGAGCATGGGCTCTGGAGCCAGACCGCCCATATCCAAATGTCCAAATCCCTGCTTCTCCCCTCGATGTGGGACTTCGACTTAACTCCTCTGGGCCTTAGTCCTTCCTCTCTCAAGTGGAGGTCCGGTTCATACTTCCCTTGCAGTACTGACATCAGACGACACACGTCAGGAGCCCAGAACAGCATCTGACACACGGGCGGTACTCCCGAAATGTTCACCATCATTTTGAAGACCGAGGGTCCTCAAGGCAAGATCAGGGCCTGATCCACCTCTGCTTCCCCTGTCCCTTAGATTCAAGAGCTAACGTGTTGACCTAAAGCCCTAACCTCCAGTCTGGCATCTCAAGTCTGCCTTCCTAAATGTCACTATGGATTTCCATGGTGTCTTTTTGGAAGGATAAAGCAGTTTTAAGTGCAACCAATGAATAATGGAAGATATACGAAATACACCGCTGAAGAAACTTTCTGGAGCCACCCTGAGTTCCCTGAGGTGACCCGATAGCCCAAGGACCGCTGACAGTGAGAGGCCCTCACAGGGTTCTGATTTTACCGGATAAGGCACTCCTCCCGCGTGCAGGAGAAACGCTCTGAGGCTTCATGTGTGTGCACCTGTGGCACCCTGGTGGAGAGAGTCGAAGGCAGCAGGAAGCCTTGGAAACCGTGGAGGTTGTCTTTCCCACTCCTAACGTGGAAAATACGTGTGCGGTGCTGTAGTCTGCAAAGCGCTTTCCCATTCCCTGTCTTATATGAGCCTTCAAACAACCCTGCAAGGGAGGTAGGACAGGGATTCTCCCCACTTCACAGATGAAGAAACAGGTTTAGAGAAGGTCAGCCCACGGTGAGCTAAGAACTGAAATTTCAGGCTCAAAGTTCTGATTCCAAAGCTGTTTTTTGACTCCAAATGTCAATTTTCTGTTCTAACCATTTGTAAGAATCATCTTGGGACACTGAGTAAAACTACAGAGTCTCAGCCACTAAAAGCCCAAATATCTAGGGCTGGGGCTGGGAATCTGCATTTTCGACAAACTTTCTAGGTGACACGAAGTGCAGTCAGGTCCAGATACTCCGCCTGGCTTTTGGAAAACACTGCCTGTTATCACACAGCCTCGGACTCTGTGCTTAGACACCTTCTAAGTTTGTGTGGGCTGCTAAAACAGAAGAGCATAGACAGGGAGGCTTATAAACAAAAGAAATGCATATCTCACAGTTCTAAAGACTGCAAGTCCAAGACCAAAGTGCCAGCAAATCGGTTTGTGGTGAGGGTCTGCTTCTTAGTTCAGAAACAGCCATCTTCTAGCTTTAACCTCACGTGACAAGGGAGCTCCCTGGGGTCTCTTTTATAAGGGCACTGATCCCATAAATGACAGCTCTGCCCTCATGACCTAAGCATCTCCCCAAGGCCCCACCTCCAAATACCATCACATTAGGGGGTTAGAATTTCAGCATATGAATTGGGGGGGGACACTCAGTTTACAGCACCCTCCTTCTGCTCTACGCCCAATGCTAAGGGTCTAATCTCTTCCTCCCAACATGTGCCTCTCCCTGGATCCCCTCATACCACTAACAGCCCAAATCTCTTGAGAACTCGTGTGCCATGCATACCCTGCACCCTATTCATTTAGTCTCCCCACAATCCTAATGGTCAGTACTCCCATCTTACAGATGGAGGCCTCTGGGCAAGCATGAGTGAGCTGCAAGTTGTGAACCCCAGGCCGTGACCATGGAGACCACACTGTGTGGCTTTGTGCCACACCGTAATGTCCCACCCTGTGTCCCAGCCCCCTGAAAGTTCTGCCAGATTTTCTGATCATGGGACAAAAACAGATTGTCACTAAAATGACAGTGACTTATTCTGGCCTAAAAGATGAGCTCCCCATGTCCAGGTCACATCTTTCTTTTAGCAGGAAATCCCAATTCCATCAGCTGATGGGGAAAAAGCAAAGACATGCCCCAGACTTGAAGAAGACATAAAGACAAGTAGCAACACGCTCCTACAGCTTGGGGACCAGGCTAGAGGGAGGGGACCCCAAGTCTGAACGCCCCAGGGCCACTCTGCTCCAAAGTACAGGAAAATTATCAACTGCCTAGAGTACCGCTAGACAGAACACTCTATGGTGCTTTCCTCGACGCATGTTTCACTCTGAGGAATACACAATCAGAAAATAAGCTCAGGTCAAAGGTTTAATTCTTTGAAGGAAAAAAAAAAAAAAAAAAGACAGAGAAATTTCTCAGGATTGGCCTGTGGTCTGTTAGAGATGCAGCCCACCTCCCAGAACAGGAGTGAGAGGCTCGCGTGGCCGCGTTCCGTGGGCTCCCAGATGCCGGAAGTTGGAGGCGAGGAGGGGGCAGGTGTCCGGGAGGCCGCTGGGCCCCCCCTCACCAACCATAGCAGCCCCACTTGATCTGTGAGCCGGGTTTATGTATCTGGGTCCCATAGATTTGCGGGAGAAAAGGTGAAATTTTAAAAGGAAAACGGGGATCAAATGCAACTCTCCAAAGTACAGAAAGAAAACTGAAGCCCCAGAGGGGCCTGAACGGACTTGTCCAGGGCCACACAGCTGATAGAGGCCAGACCGGAATTAAAATCCGGTATTTTGTGTGTTACATCAACGTGCGGCACCTCCTCCTAGCCCTAGGGTCATGCTTGGCGGTCATCAGTGACACGCACCACTCTCATGTAAGGCGGTGACGAGCAAAAACCCAGCCGCCGGCCGGCCGGTGGTGCAGCGGAGGCCGAGACAAGGCAAATCAGGGACCAGCGCACGCGCATGCGCCCCGAGACATGAGCGCAGAGGAGGGGCCGCTGGATGCCGCCCGACCCGAGGGCAAGGTGAAAACGATGCGGGGAAGTAGTGCGTGTGAGCTGAGCTGAAGGATGAAGAAGGGGAGCTGGCGGAATAGAGGTCACTCGCACTCACTCTGGTGCACGAGGCCCTGCTCACGGGTCACCTGGAGAGGCGCTGTGACAAGCATTCGGGCCCTGCCCGTCCCCACAAAGGAGTTTCCTTCTGGGAAGAAATGGCCTTTCCAGGTACTGAGCACCTACTGAGGCTGAGCTCTGCCCGCCTGATCTCTTTTCAACCCGCCCTGCAAAGCAAGTGGTATCATCCCATCTCACAGATGAGGTAACTGAGGCTCAGCGAGGTTAAAAGAACTGCCCAGTGTCACACAGCTGATTAACGGGCAGGGCCAGAATTTGAACCGGAGTGTATACGCTCTTTCCACAATCCCTGACTATGAAATGTAAGCAAAAGGAGACTGGAATTCAAGCTGAAGGTCACAGCCACTGAATCTAGAAGGGTGTTTCCCGCTGAGAAACATAACGCCACAGTCCTGACTGAGAAAACACAGTTCTCTCATCGCACTCCCTATCAAGGGTTGCACATGAACTAGAAATTGAAGTTGGCTGTGGTACAACAAGCTGATAGGTGTTGAAGGCCAGGGTATAGGGAACTACAGCGAATGACAGGGACCAGGAGAGAAGGGAGGAAAACCAGGTGGGGGAGGAAGTCCCTCCTGCCTTCTAAGCAGTGATCCTCTCCGCCTGGCAAGCAGACACACACACACACACACACACACACACACACACAAATATACACACATCATGCATGCACACACAACATACACACCACGCGCACACACATATACACCTATGCACATGATCATGTACAAATACATGCATGCACATCACATGCACACATATATACACACAGGCACATTCATCCACATGCTTGTAACCACTACCGCCATCTTGCCTCTTAGGCATCCTCATCTTGTAAAGCCACCTGACTCACATGGATTCTTTCCTTATCCTCTGCTTACAGACAGCCTCTCCGCCCATCCTGTAGTCTCAGGGCAGAGACATCAGATCCGTGGGAAACCCTCACCAAGGCCTGAGTGGCTCCTTCCGCCAGGCAGAGGCCCAGCGTCTGTCAGCGACTGGTAAAGAACAGGGCTGGTGTTCTCCTTTGGCAGGGCCATAAAGAAAAAGCCAGCCACTTGAGTCTCACATCCTTCTACAGCAAAATTGAATCGGGACCAGAGCCACCGTGTGCAGTGGCCAGTTTGGGGGTTACAGCTGCCCTTGCATTCTGTTCTCTACCCTCCAGGGACTTCAGCTGGGTCTGGGCCTACCAGCAACAGCCAACCCAGTCCTAGGATAACAGGCAGAAAGAGCAAATTAAGTCAGATCCTGGCTGCAGCGAAGGTCATAAAAACAGATAACACTGCAGGGGAAAACACGCAACAGTTATCAAACAGCCGGAGGACCCAGTAACCATCTGGGATTTTGCCAGAACCACCAGAACTAAGGGGCCCTATGGCTGGTGGCTCACTGAGGCTCAATTAGAACAGTGTCCCCATGACCCACTTTATTCCAGCTAGATTTTCTTGTTGGGTCCAGTTCACATGCCAACAGCGTGTACGGGCCACGTGGCCTCAACCCTAACATATGCGAGGCTCCCTTTTTATCCTAAAATGACATTTAGACATAACCCACTTACATACCATTTTTAAAAAGCAATTTAATGCCCAAACTGAAATATAAAGGAGAAATGAGAAGAAAGCAGTGTTTTAATACACGTATTTCAATCTGTGAGGCTCAAGCACAGCGGCCCGAGGAACCCCAACGAAGGCGTTAGAGTTCCAAGTTTGTACTTGAGAGAAGGGAGAGGATCAGAAGCCGTTTCAAACGAGACATACCAGAAAATCAAAGAACAGAGGCGAACACCAAATAAAAATCCGCACTGCATTCATAACTGATGAGACCTTGTAGAAGTAAGTTCTCCGTGTCAGCGGGGTATCTGCCAGCCATGTAACACGTGGAATGCCACTCCACGGTGCTGACGTCCCCGAGCACTGCTGGATGCCCCGCTTTCCTGGGCTCCGTCCACCAATGATGGCAACAGCCAAAAACCGTCCCCTCCATTTGTACGATGCCCCAGGGGAATGGCCTCAGACCACCCCCCCCCCACCTGAGCCTCCCCCAACCAGGCCTATTATGTCCACATGCTTCTACCCTATGGGAGACGAGGGCTGCAGGCCAGCAGGAGCTTGGGAATCAAGAGGGTATGGACTGGCCCTCCTGGGGTGTAGCACTCCCCTTCCGGGTGGGGGCAGGCGTTGTAAGATGACAGAGACATCTGGTTACTCACAACCAGGTACACAGTGGCCCATGCAGCCCCCGAACCACCCCTCCAAAGCCAGCCGGGCATTCAGTGTGCAGGGTGTCCCCTCCACCCGCCCAGCCTCACTGCACCAGGTGGGAGTTCCCGCCTGGGACTGGGTACACAGGACATCCAGGTCACCTTCTACTCAGTGGGCAGGTTCTAAGGTCAGCACGTGATGTTAAGAACCTGCATATATCCAAAATCACTCTCTAAAATTTACCCATGCACAGGCACCATGTTAGAGATTAGCATACAGACCCTTGGTCTATCCAACACAGCGGGTTTGTTCTCCAGTCTGGGAACAGACCTCTGTCTCTTTAGTTGGGGCACACGTGCGGGGTGCTTACCCTGAGAGCCGCCATGCTGTGAGGAAGCCCACGCCGCATGGGGAGGCCACATGTAGGTGTTCCAGCCGAAAGCCGCCATCGACCACCAGGTATCTGGGTGAACCAGCCTTCAGATGATTTCAGCGCCCCTGCCCTTGAGCCACCCCAGCCTTCGATACTTCCAGGTGAGGCACCAGATGTCATGGAACAGAGATAAGCCATCCCACCATGGCTATCTATGTCTGAATTCCTGACCCACAGAATGAGGAGTAAAATTGTGTACGTTTTTTGCCTAAGTGCACTATTTGGTGTGCAGAAGAGGCAGCTAATTTCTGTCTTATCTTTCAACATTTCAGGATCACTCAGCTCCACAAAAGGCCCAAACTAGCAGAGACACACCAGAACTGAGACTGACCCAGGGAAAAGTAAAATCAACCCCACGCTCAATCAGGGCTTTAGTTCACAGGCCAGAGGCAAAGCCCCCACCGCTTAAGTTATTCCTCCTAAAGCAGTGTGTGTAGATGAATTCTTGTAGGTTAGACACATGATAGATTCCGCCAGACGGGCTCCAGAAGGACTTGTAGCTTGACAGAGGAGCTGAAGTCTCTGGAAGGACACACCAGGGTTTGCATGCAATTGTCCAGAGGAGCCAACAGTGAGTCATCTCAGAGGCCTCGGCCAATCTCCTGGGCAAGCGTGAGTGGCGGGCGCTGGGGGCAGACGTGCGGCGTCAGAGGATGGCGCAGCCGCAGCAGCACCTCTCGGGGTCATCCACCACGTACACCCTGCGGTCCGTGCCGTAGATGTAGTAGACGTAAGTCTTTCCTCGGTACCAGTAGCGCACTTCCGTGAGGGGGATCAGCTCAATGGTCTGGCGCTGAGGAAACAATGGGCCAAGAAAAACCTCAGGGTTCTGTTCAAGTCACTCGCCTGCTCAAGAACCGTCAGTAGCTCCCTGCTACCTGTGGAATGAAGTTCATGCTCTGGAGTTGGCGTTCTGGCTCCAACCTGCCGCCTAGATGTATCTCTTACTACGCTCCTTCACATACCCTAAGCTCTGGCCCAAACCGACTTCTCATCTTTAACCACCACCTCATTCTAAGTTTCATGAAGTGGGGGGGGGGGGGGGCGCACAGGCAATCCCCAGGGGAGTTTCAGGATGTATGGCAATCCACCAGCCGAACAGGACATCTTCCAGAAGCGTTAATTTTTAGATGGGGGGGGGGGGGTGGATAGAGTGGAGTGGAGGATAAAGTCATTTTAAACATTTTTATATTAAAACAACTATGGAGATATTAGGGAATGTATTATGCAACTTGAATTAAATTTTAAGATAAAATGTTGACACCAAAGAAATTCCAAAGTTTGGTGGGCTGCTTCAGGCTATTTTCTCAGACCCTTCCATCCCTGCACCAGGGTTTTGCAGTGACCCTCCTTTGAAAAAAGTCTTTCTCAAGTTTTCCCCTCCTTTTACACATGGGGAAACTGAGGCCCATGGAATTTCAAGCTTGCAAGATCACCCAGGTCAAGCCCCACCTCCTGGCTGGACCTATTTCAGGCTCAAATCTCCTCCCTCGCATCCCTGTCTACTTGAGAGCCTGGGGCACTCACTGCCCCCTGCAGAGGGGTCCTAAATCCCTCGTTCTCTGGCTCCTTCTCTGAGCAATTACTCCACAATCTTCCAAAATCGCCGGGCAGTGAACAGAATGCCCTGCCGCCTCGGAGCCGACACTGACTCCTGCTGAGACACCCAGGTCATTGGCTTTGGCGCTGATTTGTTACAGAAAACTACGGGTGTAACCCACAGGGCAAAGTGACTCCTCAGCCCCAGCAAAGCTTTCTCAGGACGTACCGTCAGACAGGCTCTGTGCCCAAACCCTAAGTTCTTGTGCACAAGCTGCTCCCCTGTCCCAGACTCGGATGTGGGGACCCCAACCCCAGAGGGAGGTGGTGTGGTTGGCCCAGGGTCAGACCGTCCTACTTGCAGGAAGATCCCCTCCTTGGGAAAAGAGCCCAAGTCCTCTCGCGGGAGGTGATGGTCCAGAGACCCCCGGGGAAGGTGGGGAACAGGCCGGGAGAGGATGTTGAGCAGCGGGCTCCCTACACTGGGAGGTGTGGGTTGGAGGGGCGGCAGAGTGAGTGACACTGTAGCGGGGGTGGAGGGGGGTACTCAGGGTCAGGGCGTGCACTTCCCATGAAGCCGTCTGTGTGACCTCCCACTTCCTCTCTCTGGGCCTCCGTTTCCTCATCTGTGAAACGGGTATAAAAACTTCTATGTCATGGAGTCGTTGAGAAAACCAAATGAGATCGTGAGACTGAGTTTTCTCCGCGTGCCGGAAAGCGGCCTCCAAGGGGGATAACTGTGGAAAGAAAAGGGAGACGATCCCTCTTGCCATGTTGGTACAGGAGACCCAAAATGGGAACCATGGGGCAAGAGGGGAGGGGAGCCAACATCTGCTCAGAAAGCCTGGGCCGCGGGTCAGACCACTCTTGTTTCCAAACTCTTCTACTATCCAACAGAGAGCAAATCCACAGCAGCCCCACCCCGCGTGCCTCCGTTTTGATTCTAAAGGTCTACAGACTGGAGACCACAGGTTGCCCAGGACATCAACTGCCATCCAGCGGTCATCTCGTAATAGGACATATATCTGCTGGTACACCTTGGTGGTGCCCCTGGGATGAGCAGATTCCAGGTCTGAGAGGAGGGGCCAGGGCCCCGCGTGTGACAGCTGTCCCCTCACTGGATTCTACTCGCTAACTTCCCAACCCTGAACAAAATACCAGCATGAATCTTTGTCTATAGATCCTGGGCCAAAGGACAATTTAGGACAAAGAGTCACAGAAGTGGCCTCTTCTCCCTTTATGCTCCCTTTTAAAGAAACATGCATGTCTGCCCCTGGTGCACCCCTCCCCGCCCCGGGTCTGGTTCACAGATGGCTTGTGTCACCTGAGACGGGGCTGTGCCATCAGGGAAAGCCCAGGAGCCCCAGGGTCTAGACGGAGGTCTGCCGCCAACACGCTGTGTGACCTTGGGCAGTCACTGCCCCTCTGCCAAGTGAAGGGTCCAAAAAGGACTCAAAATTGTCAGCCTCAGCAGCAAAAACGTCCCAGGAGAAGCACCTGTGTCCGCAAGCTGCTGCAATCATGCCTCGTCCTCCTGCCAGCCCTACAGTACACAGCTCACTACTGGGGGGTCTTCACTGTAATGCCCACCAGACTGTACCAGGGCTGCAGGAGCAAGGCCCCTTAGAGACCGGGCTGGGGTCCTCCATGGATGGGGCTGAAGAACAAACGTCAGCTCCAGGCGAACAGCCGCTGAGGTATGGCTGACACTCAGAGGGCCACTACCTTCACCGCCCCCTTGTCTGACCCTCTTCCTGCTCCGGCGCCCCCACCCGTTTACCCATTTCCCCTGGGAGCCCTTTCTTAACAAGTGTCTTGGGCTTCCCTGGTGGCGCAGTGGTTAGGAAGCCGCCTGCCAATGCAGGGGACACGGGTTCGAGCCCCGGTCCAGGAAGATCCCACATACCGCGGAGCAACTAAGCCCGTGTGCCAACTACTGAGCCTGCGCTCTAAAGCCTGAGAGCCACAACTACTGAGCCCACATGCCACAACTACTGAAGCCCGCATACCTAGAGCCCATGCTCCACAACAAGAGAAGCCACCGCAATGAGAAGCTCGCTCACCGCAAAGACCCAACGCAGCCAAAAATAAAATAAATTGACAAAAAAACAAAACAAACAAACAAACAAAAAATGACTTGCACACAGATCCTCGTCTCAGAGCTGCTTCTGCGGAGCCCAACCTAAGGCAAGGTCCAACCGTGCCCATTTTACAGATGAGGACATCGAGGCCCATGAATGGAAGAGAAGGGCCAGGAGCCAAGACTATGTGCCAGACCTGGGAAGCAGGCCCTAACCTGGGAAGTGACTCGCCCCTGCAGTGTCTGCCAGGCGAAAAGGGCTCTGCCTCCTCCGGCTGATAGCCCTGCAAACCTACGCTGGCTTTCAGAGTCGCTTGCGTGCCTTGAATGCGGCAGATAATAACATTTCCCTTGGAGTTGGGAAATCTGAGTTCTACTCCTGGGCTCTTCCACTGAGAAGCTGTGTGACCTTGTCTAAATTACCTCCACTGTCTGGGCTTCCTCTGACTTATTGGCAAAGTCATGGGTTTGGACTAGACCAGGGGTAGCCGAGGATGCCCACAGGCCAAAGCTGGCCCAGCAGCCCATACAGTGCTCTTAGCATTTTTAAAATTTTGTTTTCAATATTGAAAAACTGGAAGATTTCATGTAAAAATGTGGATTTCAGAAGGTCTGAAATCTCTGCCCCTGTGCTGCACAGAGCTGAGGGGAGGCGGGGCCCTTTGGATAAGGGGGCCTCCTACCCACAGCACCACCACCCCCCCGGAGGCCTTTCAGTTTGCAGTGCCCCCATTTCATCCTCTCTGAGGTGCATTCCAGCTCCAAGACGGTCATTATTAATTTTAAATTAAATGCATCCTTTTCCCTCCTGCAAACAGGGTAAACGTGCAGAAAGAGAAGGGGAATACTCATTGCAAAAGGAACGGAAGGCACAGGGACATTTTGAGCACCGGGTTCCACGCACTTAAAGCAAATGATCTCATCCCTACCAAGCCCTCTGAGGCGGTAGTAACATCTCTTTTTCACGGGTGAGAAACTGAACTTCAGGAAGGCGTTTGTAGCTGGCTCGGGACCACTCTGGGACGTGGAAGAGCCAGGATCTGAGCCCAGTTTGTAAGACTCGGACCCCCGACAGAGCCCTCACGGAGCTCAGGCGCTGGGCTTTCCCTTGCCAACCCCCCATCTTCCATCCCCGTTTCCTTTACCCCCGTCCCCTGACGCACACGCCCCGCCTCCCGCGGCTCCTGGGGACGCGACGGGCACCACCGCCACCTAGTGGCCAGCAGGATAACAGCCGCACAGCAGCGCGCGCCGTCAGCCCTGCCCTTGGGGGCCTGGGATTTGGGAAGTGCCCCGGGGGGCCGGACGCTGGTTTCCAAACCTGCCTTGGACCCTAGATCTCGAGCTTTCCCTCCCCTTCTCTGAATACCAGGGGGGTGAGAATCGAAACCACACTGAGCCACATTCCTGCGTGAAACCCTGTAAGCTCCCTGTCGCTCGCAGGATAAATCAATCCAAACTTCTTCCCGTGGCCTTACGTCTGACCGGCCGCCCTGCTCTCTGACCTCCGGCCACTCTGGCCCCAAGTCAGTCCCTAGTACCTCTGTGCTCCTCCGACTGGGGCTCCACCCCTCCCCCCCTTCCTTCTGCCCTGCCACTCTCAAGAAGGGACCTCCCCACAAAGGGAGGGGCCCGCTCCCTCCTTTACGTCCACGGGGGACGGTGTCCTGGAGCCCCAGCAGACCCGGCACCTCACCTCCCACCAGCCCTGGTCCCCACCCCACCCCCTCAGCTCACCTGCTGCAGGACGCGGGCTCGGGAGGCCAGCGTAGCGCTGTGCTCGGCGATACCCCGCTGGGAGGCCAGACAGATCTCCCGTAGTGGGAAGTCCACGATGGGGTACACCTGGGGGGAGACGCAGACCACCTGACCCCGAGCCTCAGCACCTGGAGCCCTGGGGGGCTGATGGGAGCACGAGCCCAGAGAGGGGCGGGCCCGGGCCAGGGGCGAGCGGGGTGGGTGGGGCTTGTTAAACCCACGCGGACTGTTGATCATCCACCTTATAGCGTCGTCGGGAACGCCAGCCAATAAACGAGGGCTGTAGACAGACTACACGCCCACCCGGCGGGCCCTCGCTGCTGCCTAACTCAGGCTAGGATTGGGCGCAGGGCTTCCTAGAGGGGTGATGCCTGAAGTGAGCCTTTAGAAAGCCTAGTGATTGGGGCAAAGAAAGGAAGCTGAGGACTATTATGAAGCCATAAAGAAGGAATTCCTGCCATTTTCAACAACATGGATGGAAGGGGGCATTATGTTAAGTGAGATAAGTCACAGAAAGATACACACCCTATGATCTCACTTACATGTGGAATTAAAACAAACACAAACTCCTAGATACAGAGAACAGATTGGTGGTTTCCAGAGATGGGGATTGGAGGGGTGGGCAAAAGGGGTGAAAGGGGGTCAATTCGTACAAACTTCCAATTATGAGATAGATAAGTCTTGGGGGTGTGAAGTACAGAAAGGTAACTACAGTTGATAATACTGGATTGGATTTGAAAGTTGCTGAGAGTAGCTCATTAAAAGGTCTATCACAAGAAAAATCATTTTAACTGTGTGGTGATGGATGTGAACTGGATTTATTGTGGTGATAATTTCACAGTAATATACAAATATCAAATCATGATATACACCTGAAACTAATAAGCCAATCTGAAACAGCTACATACTGTTAAAAAAATAAAAAGAAGAAGGAAGGGAGGGAGGGAGGAAGGAAGGGTGGGAAGAAGAAAAGGAAGAAAACAAAACCAAAAATACTGTCTGAGGATGTCCCATAAAGGCCAAATTCCCTTCCCAGGCCGACAGCAGGGAGCCACAAATCTTTTCTGTAAAGGGCCAGAGTAAATACTCAGGTTTGAAGGCCATGGGGTCTCTGTCTCGACTACTCAACTCTGCCCTCGAAGCACGATAGCAGCCACAGACAGTACATAAACAAGTGGGCTGTGCTCCAATAAAACCTTATTTATAAAAGCAGGCCAAGGGCCGGAATTTGCCAACTGCTAGTGTACAAGACCCTCCCTGATCTGGCTGCTGGCACCTGTCATGTCTTAGCTCCTTGCTCTGCCCAGCTCGCTGCCCTCCAGCCCCCTGCCCTCTGCTGCTCCTCAAGGCCTGTGTCGTGCTGCTTCCTCTGCTGGACACCCTGACTCCCACACTGTCACACCATCCACTCCCCGACTGCACCGCTCTCCACCCCCGACACCCTGCCCCTTCCTGTCTCTCTACCTCGCTTGTGTATTTCTCAATGATCCTTTAGCACCAGCTGACAGTGTGGTGAAAATGCTATTATTACCCTCTCCCTCACCAACTGTGAGATCCGAGAGCAGAGATTCTGTTTTATGGTATCCCCATGGCCTAGAATGGTGCCTGGTATAGGAGGAGGGTCTCAAGATTTGTCCAAGGGAAGGAGGGAGAGAAAAGGAACAGGGGAAGAAAGGAGGGTTGAATATGTAAAATTCAAGACAGAAACGGCCCCATGGGGTCCCAGCAGCCTCTGTCCCCGCCCAGTCTTTCTGAATGAATGCATCGCCTGCAGAACCAGAAGACCTGGCCTCACAGGGGGAGGAGGGACCCAGCTCCCTTTAGGGCGGTAGCAAAGCCCTCCTTACCATCGTGTTTTCATCCTTAAAGAGGGTCTCTCCTCTGGCTTTAGCAAGCAGCTCCCCAGGGCAGTCCAGCTGGTGCTCAGACACAAACTCAAACAGGCTGTTCTTCCTGGAAGTGAAGAGGATGAGGGACAGAGCCCGGGGGTCGGGTTAAGAACCTGGGTTTGGAATCAGGCAGATCGGGGCTGGAGGGCTTGCCATGCTACCGGTGGGACCTTGGGCAAGTGTTTTAGCCTCTCTGGGCCTCAGCATCCTCACGGGTAAGATGGAAAACTAGTAAAGTACGGACAGTTCTGTTCTAGCAAGGTCCCCGATAGGAGAAACCCTTAATGTGTGGGAGCTTCCCTGACGTGGGGCCTTAGGACCCTGGGACTCCTCCTCTCCCAGCAGGTCCCTGCACTGTGAAAGCCCCAACCAAGTGGAGCTTCTCTGCACAAACCAATCCAGGCCATGTCCCCCCGGCCACCCCGCCAGGCCATGGCATTGAGAGGTGCCACGTACCACACGATGACCAGCTGGAGGAAGTGCAGCAGTTTCTTCTCGCCCTTGCAGGTGGCACAGGTCTTGTTCCCCCTCCCTGAGCATGTGCTGCATCTGAGAGGGGCCCCATGAGTACCACTCAGATGGTCGTGGTGTCCCAGTGGCTCCGGAGGCCCCTGCCTCACATCCTTCCTCACAGAAGTGGACTGTAGTGGGCACGGATTGCTTCCACGTGCCCACCACCTAGACCTCCTGCTTCTCGTAGCAGTGCCCCAATCTCCCTTTGGAGACCACCCTTCTCCCCACCAGCCCACATGGTTTGTGGGCTTGCCCCCATCCCTTCTATGACCAGCTTGGGACCTTAGCCTGGCCAATCAGCTCATTCCATCTCTCTGGCCATAGTGGCTGATACAGAGATTGACACATGACCCAGGTGAGTGCATTGAGATCCACCCCAGAACTTTTGCTGGAACTATCAGGAAAGGGCCATCCTCTTCCACTGAGGTCACCAAGCTTGGAGCTGCTGGTGGCCTCCTCTGCCACCACAGGAGACAGCCTGCCTGAGGATGAAGCCATCATGAAGGAAAGCAGAGTGAGGGACAGAGACAGATTCCTGGTGACACTGTTTAAGCACCTGGATCCAGCTGTACCTGAAGTCATCCCAGAAATCTATTCCTCGACTTTTCCATTACATGGGCCTATAAATTTACTCTTTTGCTAAAGCCAGTTTGAATTGGAGTTCTTTTACTTGTAAGTGAAAGAAATCTAAGTTTCTTTCCAAATCAAAGAGCTCCTTTACCAACCACAGGTGGCAGGTCCACCAAAGCTTTGCCATCTGGCTTGTTAGAAGGATGGCCTGGGCCTGGATGAGCCACAGGTATCATGAACCCAACACAACTTTGAAGAGTTTCACTCCTCATGGTTTCTTGTTTCCCTTTAAAGATTTATAAATACATGAAAGGACATCAAGTCCAAAAGGCAGCAACCCACTGTTTGCAAAGCCCTGTGAACAGGCACTTTGTTTAGTCAATCAACCAACCTTCCTTCACTCTTCCCCCATTTAGTCCCTGCAATGGGTTATAAATAAGGGTTTGCCCAGGCCCGGATCCTCAGAGAGATAAGAATCTCACCTTGGGTGCTTTTCTGTATTCACTTCCCCTCCACGTGAGCAGGAAGACGTCTCCTCTCTTAACCCACGGCCTCCCTTCCTCCCTGCAGACCCTCGTACCTCCCCCCACCCCCGACCCACAGATTGCTTGATGGGCTCCACTTGGTCTCGAGAAACACTCACCGAGGTGACAGGGCACCTACAATGCACAGAGCTCTGGGGACACAGGGGTGACAAGACAGCGCGCCCGCTTGCCTTCCCAAGGGCAGGCAGTGAAAAGAAAGAATGCCAGTGAGAGCACTCAGCTCGGGGCCGGGAAGCCCCATCTTACCTCTGCCTGCCGGACCCCGAGCACATCTGACACCGCCGGGCGGGCCTGGCTTTGCGCTTGGCCCCGCTGCACGAGGGGCACCGCACCTGCGGACACACGTGGCCTCAGCCCTCACCCGCCTCCCGGGGAGCAGGCAAAGGGCATCCTGAGACCTGGCTCCAAGCCAGCCTGTGACCTTCCCCAAGCTGTCACTTCCCTACTTGCTCTCCCTGGGCCTCGCCCCTTGTCGGTAAAATGCAGTGTATCTTCGGACCCCTCCAGCTGTAGCTTCAGAGACTCTGCATCCTCACATCTCTGTTTCTCCTGAGACCTCAGCCTCTCCTGCTCTTCTCTGATCCCCAGGACCCTTGGGACCGTCCCCTGACCAAACAGCCATGGCCGGGGCGGGGGGAGAGGGGCAGGCTGGCCCTCTCTGGTGCTGGAAAAGCCCCCAGAGATGGACCAGGCTGTGCCCTCACAGCGGGCTTGGGGCGCGCTCAGAGACATTCCAGGGAAAGCCTGAGGGACAAGGGGGGAGGAGGAGGAGGAGGGGAGGGAGGAGGGAGCAGCAAAGGCCACCGCTGAGCCCCACGGCGGGTGTGGAGCGGGTAGAGGGACGAGCACGCAGCAGGCGGAAGGCGGGTGGAAGGGCACGTGGGCAGGTAGAGGACGGAGGAGGCCCGCTTCAGAGCAGCAAGTGGTCGGTGTGTGTCCAAGGGATTAGGCACAAACGGGGCGGTGGGGAGAGCTGCGAACACGCAAGGGGCGTGGACTTACTGCTGGGAAGGCTAGTAGCCTAGAGGATTCTGCAAAGAACGCTGAGGCCACGAGGGCCAGGCTGGTGCTGGGGGGCCCGCACGGGGCTGAAGAGTATACGTGGTCGTCCCCGCCCGGATTTACATCTACCAGAACCTCAGAATGTGACCTTATTTGGAAATCATCTTTGCAGATGTAATTAGTAAGGGTGAAGTCATACTGCGGAAGGGTGGGCCCTACATCCAATGACTCGTGTCCCTATGGGAAGCCTGTGAGGAGACAGAGACACACACAGAGAAGCCAGGAAGCAACACGGAGGCAGAGATGGGGGTGAGGCAGCTATAAGCCAAGGACTGCCTGACGCTGCCAGAAGCTGGGAGGAAGGCATGAGATGGCTCTTAACCCTGCCGACACCTTGATATTGGACATCCAGCCTCCAGAACTCCTAAGGGAATGAATTTGTTGCTTTAAGCCACGCAGTTTGTGGTCATTTATTACGGCAGCCCCAGGAAGCTAATCCAAGGCCCGAGTCTCTTGTGTCTCTCAAAGGCCCTGAACTTCACTTCTCGGCTGGCACTTGCCCCTGCACTACAAGTGCTGGTCACTTGCCAGTCTGCCCCTCGGACAGAGAGTCCCTGTGAGAAGGACCCCAGGTCTCAGTCCTCCTGCACCCAGCAGGTACTCAATAAATGTTTGTAGGTGGAGGAGAAAAGGAGAGAAGAATGAAAATCATAAACCATCAAAGTGAAATAAGGTCAATAGAGACCACCCACTCCAACATTCCCATTTTACAGGTAGGAAGATGGAGGCCCGGAAAGGGAGGATGACTGGTCGGAGGCCCCACTGTTGGCACAGGGAGCCCCAGGCTGCCAGCCCAGCCCTCCATCCCCACATGGCCCTGCTCCACATCACGTACTCACCAACGGCCACATGTGACTCACCGTGCCGGCCCCGTGGCAGCTGCTGCACTTGTAGCGCCCATGCCCGTGGCATTTGTGGCATTCCTGAGAGTGAACGCTCTCCTTGATCTGGTTTTCCAAGTACCAGCAGCTCCTGATTTCACCAACCCCACCCCCATGATGTCAGCATCCCACGTGGAGGTATAACAGTTCAGGCCACGGTGGGAAGATGACCATTGGTGACTAGGCTTCCAAAGGGCCTTGAACACCAAGCCAAGGAGATCACGTTACCACCTCCTCGGAGCCTCAGCCCAGTCGGTCCTGGATGCTAAGACGGGGAGACCAGGGCTCTGACTCCCATGTCCTAACTCACACTCCCAGGCTAAACCACAAAAGCCAGTTTCCTTAGCCCATTAGGTGGCTAAAGTGGCCTTTGGGAATAGAAGCCATAAAAAAACAGAGGGTGTTTTTGCAAAAGGCAGCAAGCTAGCTACTGGAATTCAATGGCTGAATCAAAATAGCTTTTCCACCCTGGAGAACAGGATGAAACACTTTCTTGATCTCTCAAAGTCCTCTTCGTCTTATGATGCTATGAAAACTCAGAGGGTAAAATGACACGCTTGAATCAAGTTCTAAAGTGAAAACAAGGCAGGTAATTAGATGAGAACGTAACATAAAACATCTCAGCTGGGGTTTTGTAACACATTAGGTTACCCTCACTACCTGTCCTGATTATATTTCTGTAAAACAGAGTGGATGTCAAATTCTACTCCCCTAATGACTTCCATAAAAAAATCCCAGTGATGCTTTAATTTTATTTTATATGTTTCATTCAGCTGTTTCCCAACAGGTCAAAAAAATAAAAATAAAAAAGATAAAAACACTCAGATGGTCTAGGAATGTGAATGCTCACTATTTAAAGCTGGTGACAATTTCGTACCATCCTGTTGCTATGTGAACGCTCCCTAATTTTCGCGGAATTTCGTATGGGACTACAGCCCATACGCTGGGTTTTCTTAGAATTCTGCTTATTTGATGGGCAAGGAATAAACCACCAGCCTGGACTTCGGGTTTCCTTTTTAAAAGGATAAAGTTTGAAGAAACTATGGTGCCCGGAAAACCAGCTCCGAGAGAAGGGCAGAGACTCCAATAAACACATTACCTTGACCAATGATGAGTGAGGGACTTGGAACTTCCTGGTATCTTCCTGAAACATCGGGGGAACCTGGACCTTGATGTCCCAAAGCCTGGGGGAGGTCCCTCTTTGTGGCCCATCCACGGAGTGGTCTGACAGAGAAAGGGGCTGTTCAAAGAGCAGCAAACGGCTGCAAGGACCAGCTTTCATTTATTCACCAAATAGTACGGAGCCTTCACCTGGTGCCAGGCGTTAAGCTAGACCCTGGGGCCGAGGGACTGGTGGGTAAGGGTCCCCTTAGAGCCTGTGCTTCAGCAGCCAAGCGTCGGAGTTGGACAGACCCGGCTGACTCCTGCTTCTTGTACTTCCTGGCTGCGGAACTCGAGACCATCTCCTCCACCTACCTCTCTGCCCTGCAATCCTCTGCTCTCTACCCAGGGATTACGGTGGTACCTACCATGGGAGAACGGTAGTAAAACTGAACAGCAGGAGGCATACCAGTGCTTAGCCCAGGGCTGCTACAGGCCGAGGGATCAATAAACAAGGATTGCCACCACTACTGTCACCAGCCCCACCATCTTCTTTCTCCTCCTCCTCCGTTCAAGGAGATGGACTACATCGCAATACAACAGAACATGACATGGTAAGTGCTTTGGACAAGAGGTGCATAAGGCGTTCTGAAAACTCGGAAGACTGACTCATTCTGCTGGGGAGCGGACAGCAGGGGAGAAACCCTCAGAGGCTTCGTAAAAGAGGGGACCCTCCAGCTAAGTCTCGGAGGATGAACCAGAGAACAGGTAGGGCACAGAGCTTCCCAGAAAGACAGCCTTAAGCCTCTAGGGGGTCCAACAGAGGTGGCATAGCACACTGAACGGGGTGGGGATCCAGAGACTCGGGGAGGCGCCGGGGGTGGCCCAGGAGGCAGGCAGACGCCCGAGCACACTGGCTGCCTTTGCAGTCTGGCCCCGTGTGGCAGCACCAGCCTGTGGCCAAACGCAAACACTAGACTTTTGCAGGACCTCCTGCAAACCACTTCCCTGGAAGGTCTCCCGGGGGAAAGGCCACCCTCCCTTTTTATGGGGGACGGGAAGCTGAGGCTGCGAGCAGCGGAGCATCTTCCTCGGGGTCAGTGGCTAAGCCAAGTCCTGACGTTCTCCACCAGCCCCTGCCGTATTCGCTCCTCATTAAACTCATTTCAGACGACTCACTTACTGGTAAAGGGCTGAAAAGTCCATTCACTTATCCTGGATTCACTGAAGGTTTCTAGTCGATACTACAAAGGAAAAATAGTGTGTTCACACTCGTGCCCTCAGGAAGACAGAGCCTTACGCGGAAGGATGAAGCTCCCCACCCCCGGGCTCAGCGGGGAGAACAGAAGTTCCCAAGCACGGCCAGCGCCCAAGGGCCGCTCAGAACAGGCTGGCAGCAGCGACTCGTGTCACAGATGCCCTGGGACACATCTGCAGGGGGTCACTCAGCCCCAGGAAATCTCCCCTGACAGACACACCACTGGGCACCTGCAGTATAATGTGTATAATTTCTTTATACACAGAAGTGGTCTATGAGGCAAGTTTTGAAGCAAAAACTGCCCTTTGACAGATGGAGGCTGCTGGAATCAGCTGCTCCGAGCGCCCCCTGGGGGAATTTATCTGCCTGAGGTCGAGATCCTCCTTCTTGATCCTCACCCACGGGATCCTGACATCGCCTGGCTCCTCCTTTTCCATGTGAGGAAAGGGATGCTCAGAGAGGTCAGGTGACTTGCCCAAGGTCACACAGCTACACAGAGACCTCGTATCTCAAATCCCTGCTCTGATCACTCCCTGCGAGGCTGATTTCTGTGACTGTGTGCCCTCCAGGGGATGGCTATGTCAGTGACACTAGGAAATGTGAACTTAAACTTGTCCCTGTCAAGGCAGAAGGTGACAAACGTGGGGTCACCTTGTGTGGTCTTGGTACCAAGCACAGGACCTCCCTGGAGCCTCAGGCCTGGGGGTGATAAATAAATAAATACCCTTGGCACAGATGAAACTTGGGGGAGGCAGAGGGAGCTGGGATCAGGGGAGGAGACGGCCCTTTCTAGCCCACCCCTCCAGGAAGCAGGTAAGTTGTGTCTTTAAAAACAGGGCTTTGGTGCCAGCCAACCTGTGTTTGAATCCCAGCTCGGTCACTTCTAGCTGCATGTTTGGGGGCAAGTAACTCCACCTCTCTAAATGTCCAAGTCCTCCTAACTGGTGATTATACCTACCATGCAGGGTAGCTATGAGGATTCGCTAAGACATATAGGTAACGTGCTGTCCGTGATGCCTAGGGCATTCGAGCTGTTCTCTGGTGATTGACAACCATGATTCCTTGTATTATAACTCACTACAATGTCACTGCTATTCACACGCACTGTTCCCCCAGACTCCTTTCTCCCGGGCCTCGCCAGGCGCCCGCCGGCCAGCCCTCACCCTGCGCAGGGCCTGCTGCTTCAGCTCCAGGATGACAAGGTCGCCGGCGGCCGCGCTGCCGTAGCAGCACTTGGAGTCCACGAAGCTGAGGAGGGCTTCCCGGGCCACCTCCTCTGTCACCACGGGGACTCTGGTGGGGACCGAGCAGAGGGGCGGTGGGTCTGGGGAGAGCCTGCGGGCTCACCCAGGCCAGTCAGCCCCCTCACTGTGCAGATGGAAACTAAGGCCCGGAGACAGGGGTCCCCCGGCCGTGTCCACAGCGGTGGTAGAGCCCTCGGGCATCCAGACGGTGAGGGCATCTCCGGCATCAGGAACTGTGTGAACAGATGCCCGGTGGGAAAGTGGCAGGTCCTTCGAGAGGACAGCAAAACCACTTTAGCTGAGGTGTGGAGCGGCGGAGAAGGGCTGATGGGATCTTAGAACTCAAATGAAAAAACAAAAACAGAAACAAAAAACTGAAAGATGAATTATGCCACTTTACAGATAAGGAAAACTGAGGTCCAGAGAAGATGTCACACAGCTAGAAGGAAGCAGAGTTAGGCTAGACGAGGTTCCTGCCCTCTGAGAACTTGACTTCAGCCAGAGGAGCTGTGAGTAACGCTCAGGGGAAGACCCCAGCCGAGAACCTTCTGACAGTGGCGCCCACAGAGACCCGCCAGGAGCCCGCTGGACGGCAGCAGGGCAGGCTGGGAGGCAGACTACGAAGGACCCTTTCTCGGCCCCCTCTTGGGACACTTCTCCTCCTCCTAGAAGACTCCCGAGGCCCAACTGCCCTGTCCCTCCTCGGCAAAGCCCTCCCGCCACCGCCATGAGCAGAGGCCCCTTCCTCCTCCCCGCCCCCCATCTTCACATTCTTCTCCACGGCAGCCTGCCTCCAAATGCAAGCCCTCACCAACGCACGCTGTGTCGCCGACACCCCCGGCCCTGCGCACAGAGGGCCCGCGTGCCCACAGACAGGGCACAGCAGATGGAGAGCGTGGGGCAGCAGTGGCCGGGACGACTCCACGGAAGAAGGGGCGTCTGCAGGCACGCAGGGCGGGCCGCCAGGGAGGAGAAGGGAGGTGGTCCAGGCAGCAGCGGGGCCAGGAGCACCAGGAAGACACCCTCGACGGCAGGACACGGCCACCCTGGACCCAGAATGGGCACGGCTCCTCCTCCTGTCCGCACAAAGCTGGCTGGACAGCCGGAGCTCTGCCCCGAGTCCTCCAAGCAAGCAGACTTTCGGTAAAGGGCAAGATAGGAAATACTTTAGGCTTTGTGGGCCACGTGGCCTCTGTGTCACCACTCGGCTCCTCTGTCACAGTGTAAAAGCAGCCACAGACAGTAAGGAAACAAAAACACATGGCCGTGTGCCAATAAAACCTGATAGACAAAAGTAGGCAGTGAGCTGGATCCGGCCCGGGGGCCGTAGTTTGCAACCCGTGATCTAGACTAGAGTTTTCAACCCCAGTTTGGTAGCCAAACAACCTGAAGAGCTTGGAAAAATACACACTCCCAAACTCCATCCCTGGAGACTCTGATCCACTGGGTCTGGAGTCCTGATGCACTGTCTGGGTTGAAATCTGTGGCCCCTGAGATCCCCGAGGAGGGCTGTCGGGGGACAAAGGTGACCTGAGGATCACCACGCGTGATCCCGTGCAATGGCTCCATGGGGGTTGCCAGGGCTCACCTGTGTTCCAGGAACGAAGACCAGCACCTTTGTTCCTGGGGTCTCCCCGGGGCCTCCGAAGGTGGGAAGAATATCTGGCATCCTGGAGGAGAGCGAGGGGGTCAGGGCTCGACAGCCCGGCTCCAAGGCACAGGTATTTGTGGGACAAAAGGAGGAAAGATGGGCCGAATGTGAGAGAGAAGAGACGAAGAATGAGGGTTCCAAGACCAGCAGCATCCTGGTCGTAAGTGGAGATGGACGTGGTCACGGAATGTCCATGGACACAGTGCCTACGCCCCGTCCTCCCGTTCCCTCCCAATGGCGACAAGGGGCTTCCCAGGGCCCCCAGGGGACAGGGGAGCTCTCCCAGCCCGGCCTGTTCCAGAGATGCCCGCACAACAGCATAAGCCCCGGGAAGAGGCTGCGGGACCCAAGCCCCCAGGGACACAGACTCACTGTCCCCTTGAAGAAGCCAGTCACAGCTGGGCAGCCTCTCCAGGAGTTCAGCCGGGGGCACCAGAGGACTCTCGGCCTCGAAGCTGAGGTCCATCACACCTGGGGAAAAACGGGCAGTGCTGAGCCTCGGGGAGGAGGGGGTCGAAGGCGACTCCTGTCAGCTACCTGACAGGTGAGGGCAGGTGCATCATCAAGAGGCTCACGGTTTCAGTCAGTCTCACTCTGGCCCCCTCGGGACACACAACATATTTGTAGGGCGGCCAGCAATGGGGTTGGGGGTATGACAGTAGCAGCGGTAATAATAATGATGAGACAAACATTCGGAAGGGCAGCTCCTATTTGCTGGGCACCTGCTCTGTGCCAGTCAGCAGGACAGGTGCTGTATAAACAGTATCATATTCCCCAGCCCTAGGAGACAGACACTGAATAACAGATGGGCACACTTCTTTGCTGCTCCTCTCATCAACAGACAGGTCTCCGTTTCCTCCCCTTGAACCTGGGCAGGCTTGTGACCACTTCACCAAGGGAACACAGCAAGCAAAGAAGAGACTGCAGCTCCTACTTCTGGCCTCCTGAAGCCGTCCCTCTTGATGCCTGAGCTGCCAGGTAAGAAATTAGACTATCCCACTGGAGAGGCCACGTGCAAATGCCCTGAGAGTACGTGGGGAGGGGCCCAGTGGAGCCTGGCCTTCAAGCCACCCTGCCAAGCCACCAGGAATATGAGCAAAGCCATCTTGGACCCTCCAGTCCAGAGCAGCTGCCTGCTGAATACACTGAGGGACCCTTTTATGGACTGCATGTCTGCATCCCCCCAAATTCATATGTTGAAACCCACAGCCCCAATAGAGCTGGGTTTTTTGGGTTTTTTTTAACGCATTAAAAAATATATATTTATTTATTTATTTGTTTCTGGCTGTGTTGGGTCTTCGTTGCTGTGCGTGGGCTTTCTCTAGTTGCGGCGAGCGGGGGGCTACTCTTTGTTGCGGTGCGCGGGCTTCTCATTGCGGTGGCTTCTCTTGTTGCAGAGCACAGGCTCTAGGTGCGCGGGTTTCAGTAGTTGTGGCACGCGGGCTCAGTGGTTGTGGCTCGTGGGCTCTAGAGCGCAGGCTCAGTAGTTGTGGCGCACGGGCTTAGTTGCTCCACAGCATGTGGGATCTTCCCGGACCAGGGCTCGAACCCGTGTCCCCTGCAATGGCAGGCGGATTCTTAACCACTGCACCACCAGGGAAGCCCTTGGGAGGCGATTAGGTTTAAATGAGGTCTTAAGGATGGAGCCCATGATGGGATCAAGGTCCTTATAAGAAGAGAAAGAGGCTAGGGCTCTCGCCCTCTCTACTACGTGAGCACCCAGTGAGAAGGCGGCTGTCTAGAAGCCAGAAGCGGGCCCTCACCAGATGCCGGGTCTGCTGATGCCTTGACCTTGGACTTCCCAGCCTCCAGAACTGTAAGAAATAAATGCTTGTTGTTTAAGCCACCCAGTCTATGGTATTTTTGTTACAGAAGTTTGAACCAACACAGACCCTCATCAGTTACACGTGGAGCACCCACCTGAGCCCTGCTGAAATTTCTGACCCACAAAATCATGAAACATATTAAAGTGGTTGTTGTTTTAAGGCAACCTGGGATGTGGGACAGTAGGTCATGCAGCTTCCTCCATCAGGCAGTCTTTACTCTGAGACTCTCCACAGACCCAGACAAGACCTTCTTGGAGCTGCACCAGGGTCTCAGGCTCCCCCTGTTGCCCTCTCTCCTCTCACAGGTGTCTGACCTGCACTGGGGTCCAAAGACGGTCCCTGCCTACGCCTGCCCCTTCTCCCCCTTTCCCTTCACAGGTCTCCAAGGGACGTCTGGCATGTCTCAGGCCATCTTGGTGTCTGCTTCTTGGATGACCCAAACTGACACACCAGCACAACCACATTCTACCAATGAGGAGACTGAGGCTCACAGAGATTGTGAGTCGCCCAAGATCACCCAGCCAGTGAGTGACAGAGTTGGATTCAAACCAAGGTTCTTCTCTCTCCAAAGCTGGTATTCTTTTCCAAGTACTTTTTACAAGGCACACCCTATGGAAGAAGCACTGATTATATAACTGTTTTTAAAACCTCATCTTGATCTGTCAGGCTGTGACATCTATACATAGGGACTGAGACCCCAAGGAGGAAAGCATAACACTAGAACTGGCTCCTGGAAACTCAGGACAACTCATGAAGCACCTCCCACACCTGATGCCTCACCCCACCATCCCACCTAGAGGTGTGGAAGGCAGGGCGTCTAACTCCACTTGACATGAGGAGTCTGACCCTCAGAGAGGTTACTCCAGTACTCCCAGGGTGCACAGCGCTGGAGTTAGAGCAGGCCAGAGGCTTCTTGCTCCAGTTCCAGCCCAGTGGGCCACCTGTCAAACCTGTTCCGTGAAGTCCCCAGGCTGGGGGACAAGGATCCCTCAACTGTGTCTTTCTAGTGGCCAGTTGACCATAGGAAGTTGACTTTAAAGGGCGAGCTGATAAACGGTCAGTGGAAGCGGATTCTCTCTGCATTAAGTCACTGAAGGCCACTTGGGTCAAACTTCCAGCTGACCCACCTCATCTCCGAGATCTCCTCTTCTCTGCAGCTCTCTAAAACCTATAGCTCTTTATCACTACGAAAATAAAAATATTATGTCCTGTTCTTTAGAGTTTAATAAAAGCAGAGGCCAGAAGAATAAGTAGATCTTGTTCAAAACTGGAACAGCTTAGGTTATCTGGAAGTAGAGACAAGACGTCGGATGGTGAAGAAGCCTGAAATTCTGGCATTCATGGCCAAGAACAGTGAGGGAAGAGGCGGTGTCATTAAAACAAATAAACAACCCTGCTCTACCACCCCTCCCCCATTAGGGGTGCACTTGTCCTCTGATAATAAGCAATACATATGCGTCTCTAAGGTTCTGTCTCCTTGCAGGAAACTTCCAAAAGAAGCTGAAATAGAAGAACGTTTGTGGATATAGAGAGTACCTTTCTTAGCAGGAAAGCTTATCTTTGTAAGCAAATGATTCTGCCAAGAAGCAGGTGAGAGTTCTGGGACACATGCGGGTGCAATGTAAAGTGACATCATCCCAAAGCTGCTAACGTCTGCCAATGTGTCCTGAAATCCCCAGGATGAGATTTCCCCTGGAATTATTATTCTTCGAACCTTGGTTCTCAATATTGTTTCGCTTCTAATAAGGTTATTAGCATTCTCAGCTACTCCAGCCACCAGGGACCCAGGGATCAGCAAACATTTTCTACAAATAGCCAGGTGGTAAATAGTTCAGACTATGGGCTGTACAGTCTGTCTTAGTTACTCACCTCGGCCGTAGTGCCCTGAAAGCAGCTATAGACAACAGACAACTGAATAAGTGTGGCTGGTTCCAATGAAACTACAAAACAGGCGGTGGGTCAGCTTTGGTCCGTGAGCCGTATTTTGCCCACCCTGACCTGACATCCACCTGTGCGGGGGGGTTCTTAGGGGGATCAGGAAGGTGGCGGCTGGAATTTGAACCTTTCTGGGGCAGGGTCCACGCAGTGTCTGTGGGCGCAGTTAAAAGAATTAAAGGTGAGGGGCAGGGTTGGACTGTAGCCAGGGTGGGGATGGGGGTGACTGCACTCGGAACCCCTGGGCACGGTGCTTAGGAACCCGGGCTCTGATACGCTGCCGTCTGAGCCAGGTAACACATGACACTGCGCCAGACACTCATGCTCCCAGCACTCAACTCCCCCAGCTGGGAGAGAGAGCGGGTGGTATTAGGGCCCACCTAACGAGACACTGCGTATACAGCTCTCAGCCCCGAGCCTGGCGTGTAATAAATGCGCGGTCAGTGCCTTGGACCGAGGAGGGCGTGTCTTCCTCTTTCTTGGTGCTCCTTTAAGCCAGCGCACAAGAGTGAAAATGTCAAGCACGGAAAGAAAGGCAAGGCCATCACAGCCCCCTCCCCTGGGAGGGCCCCCGCCTGCCCGGAAGTCTTGGCTCCGCTGGGTCATCAGTACTCCCCCAGACAAGAAGACAAGGAAACGCCACGTGGCCGCTCTGCCCTGCTGGAAACCAAGCAACAGGGCAGGAAGGCGGGAAGAACGAGAGGTGGGGACTCAGAGCTCCGTCCATCAACGGGAGCCACAGCGACCTCTGGCAACTCGTCGAGCTAAATTAACCTCCCCGTTATGCTGTGGACGAAAATGAAGGCCTCCGGGCTGAAGCACGGACAGACACGTCATTTCCTGGGCAGACCTCATCGGGCACAACAGGAATGCGGACGTCACGGGACATTGTGTGGCGCCCAGCGTGGGGTGCTCCGACGGGGGCCACGAGCCGCGTCACCGTTTCCACGGGGCTGGGCCGAGTCCCAGGGTGGCCGTCCAGCTGGACCACTGCCCCCTGATTCACGCGCTGCCTGGGTGAGGGGTGCTCCACGGTCTCGCTTGCCCCTCATGACAACCACTATGTCCCCGTTTAGTACAAGGACGAGATGAGGCTCAGAGATGCGATTGGAGACAGCAAGCCCACAGGCTCGTGGCAGAGACAGAAACAGTACTTAGAACGCAGAGCCTGACTCCAAGCCCCAAGGCCTTTCTGCTCGGGTGAACACCCCAGTGCTCCAGGCACACACGTCAAGTGGTTGCCGAGAGAGCTTCGCAAAGTGCCACCCACGTCGTGTTTCTGCTCGCCAGACGCCAGCTATTTTTCTTTTGTATAGGAAGGAATTTTTCTGGTGGAAAAAGGCACAATTCGTGGATAACCCCCTTATCTTTCTCTTTTTTAAATGCCATTCCCTTGATTTCAGATGATCAAAGGAGTCCACGTCTCCTGCCCCTGATTAATCATTGTTAAAGCACTGAAATCTGACAGAGGTGGTGCTGAAAGTGACTTCCAAGTGGATGCAACACCCAGAATGTCCCTATCCATGCCTACTTTGGTACCAACTTATGTCACTGGAGGAAAATATTCTCTCTCCGAAGTTTCCCCACATTGTAGACTCAAAAACTAAGGAGACAGCACTTTAGTGACTGGGAAGGGTAACTCAACTGGCTAAAGTGGACAGCCAACTCTCACCTAAGAAGGGACATTTAAATTACAGAAGTCAGGCTTCCCTGGTGGCGCAGTGGTTAAGAATCCGCCTACCAATTCAGGGGACACGGGTTCGAGCCCTGGTCCGGGAAGATCCCACATGCCGTGGAACAACTAAGCCCGTGCGCCACAACTACTGAGCCTGTGCCCTAGAGCCTGTGAGCCACAACTACCGACCCTTTGTGCCACAACTACTGAAGCCTGCACACCGCAACTACTGAAGCCCGTACGCCACAACTACCGAAGGCTGTGAGCCTAGAGCCCGAGCTCTACAACAGTAGAAGCCACCGCAATGAGAAGCCCGCGCACCGCAACGAAGAGTAACCCCTGCTCACCGCAACTAGAGAAAGCCCGCGCACAGCAACGAAGACCCAAAGCAGCCAAAAATAAACAATAAATAAAATAAATTTATTTTAGAAAGAAAAGAAAGAAAAAGCTTTAAAAATAAACAAATAAATAAATAAATTACAGAAGTCCCATAGCAGGCTCCCTTTCTGAAACCAGGAGAAAACTTTACCTAGTTTCAGATTTCGTCAACCTTGTTTCTAAAAATTTTCTGGACAATCTCACACCTTGCAGTAGACCCTAAATGCCGGCCTGAGGTTTGATTATGTTGGAAACCAGCACATAGGGTGACCCTATGGCAGGATCAGAGTTTTTAGAATTTTAAGGGAACTAAAAAGAGTTCACCTTCCTCTTACCTTGCTTACCAAAAAGCTTGATGCCAAAACAGAAACACCACGGTGGTAATATTTTCCATTAATAGCAGTTTAATTTTAAAGCTCTCAGGGACATAATCTGATAATTCTCTAGAGTCAACATTTACTCCATGCCTACTCTGGGCTGAGTCATATATTAGGCACTTTACATCCAATTAATCTTTTACCAATTCTGCAAGATGATACCATCTCTATTTTTATTGGGGGAAATAAAGCTCAGAGAGGTCAAGTGACTTAGGCAAAGTCACCCAGCAATTAGGAGGCAGAGCTTGGATTTGAATCCAGATTTGACATAGCCCATGTCTACTACAACAAACTCCAAGAATAAACTGAAAGAATGCTAATGAGCAGTATTTTTTAAGAGGAAAGATTGCATTCGACTGTTAGTAGAAGCTTATTAGAATAAGACTATGGATACACAATTTCCAATATATCAGAGATCAGAGTCGCTCCTCCTCAAATACATGCTAAAATATCTAGGTACAGTCTCTCACTTCAATATGAAAAAGGACTCCAACAAAATTTAAACTGAGCTCTCTCAGATTAGCATGGGTTCATTTTATATCCCACTGCAGCTCTGAGGCTTAAAGCTCAGAGACACTAACACTAAAGGCAGGAAAGAGTGTTGGGCCTGCAAAGGACCTTCAGAGTCACCAAGTTCGGTAACTCTGAAAAAGTACTAGTGTCACAGGCCTCTCTGGGATTCAAGTGAAAGCTGCCTTCCCCTCCCGCTCCCCACACACACACACAAAGCCCATACATACAGCATTTTGCCTTCACCTTCATGGTCCTCAAATTAAGAACTCCTGACCAATCTCCTTTTACAGATGGGGAAACTGAAGCTCAGAGAGGTTAAATGACTTGACCGAGATCACAGAGCCAACTCACAGCAGGGCTAGGACTTGAACCCTAGCCTGCCAATTCCCAACCTGATACTCCCCACGTTGTCCGTTCCAAACTCACTATCCAACTTTCTTGTTTTAAAACATAGCACATTTCTTCTTAAAATACCACTTCCTTCTTCATCTCTTTAATTAGTTCTTAGATTCCATTGTATTTCTGTCCCACTAATGACAAGATGGGGTCACCTGGACTATGTTTCCTGAGCAGTAATGAACAAGCGAGCTTTTTGCTAGAGGGAGATCGTGCGTAAAGACCTTTCACTGACATTGCTTTAAAATTAACCTCATCTAGAAACTGATGCACCTCTGACTGAAATGAGAATCCTGATATTCAGGCTCACATTTGGCTTGGGCGGGGGAGGGGTGACTATCAATCAGAGAAAGGAAGGATAGAGAATCTAAGATTTGGACAGTGTTACGTGGTTAGGGAGGAAAGTCCTCACCTTGGTTTTCCACCTTCCTTCTCCGCTGCCCCGAGGCACCTAATGGAAGAACAGCCTGCAGGCTGCAAATGGGCTTCACATGTGAAAGGAAGGAAGGAAGGAAGGGATGCTCTAGCGACACAGACGCAGAACCAAGACAGCGCTGAGGGCAGCGGGGAGACTTCAGCTCAGCGACCCACGGAGGCGGGCGCCCCTCGCCCTGACAGGCTGTACTTACTGTCATCGTCACTGAGATCCCTGTCCATCGTCGAGACGTCCAGCCAGGGAAGTGTCTGCCCTCCCAGTGGGCTCAGGCTGCTGGGATCTGAGGGACCACCCTAGGCCCCTCCCAGAACAGCGGGCCCATTGTTACCTGATCTGAATACAACAGAGGGAAACATCTGTGGGGAAGCACCGAGTCCATCAGGGCGGCTGCTCTGGACCCAGTCTAAGGGTTCTTGGGGTTCCTCCTCACAAGACCCTCTACTTGCCGGGCTCGTGCTGGTGCTCCTGACCACCTGCATCCTCACGCAGCCCTACGAGATGGGCACCTTCATGGAACCCATTTTCCTGAGCCGGGATTCAGACTCTCGTCTGCTTGACTCTCAGGTCAGAGCTCTTGACCCCTGTGCCACATGGCTCATCTATAGGGAGGCAGGTTTCTGAGCGCTGGGCAGGCAGGGTGGAGAAGGCGGGTAGAGAACAATGTAAAATGTAATAACCACAAGGAGGTTACCTCCCCAACGGCAACGGGAGATGCAGGGGGGAGCTCTCAAGTCGTGAGTGTCAACCTCCTGGGCTCAGTGGGGAAGAGTCGAGGCTGGGATTAAGAGGTGATGCTCCAAAGCCGCTCAGCACAGCATGGGCAGAGCCGGCTCCCAGCCCAGGCTGCGTGGGCCGCTGATGTCACCACACCAGCCCAGCTCTCTGGGAGACATCTGTGGGTTTTTAAAGGCCTCTTTCTGAGCCTCCTGCATCAGGGCTCGAAACACCTGCAACCCCGACCCTTGCAAGATGACGCAAGACCACCCCTCTCCTCTAGAGGAGTCTAAACCATGAACACCTGGACCTGGGTCACCTGCTGGTGGAAGCAGAGGGCTCGTGAGCTGTCACCACCTGCACTGCATCCTTGGCAATGACGCCTCACAGCTGGGCCTGGAGTTCTCTAGCCAGGACAGCCTTGCTCTGTAGGGCAAAGCATGTACCCTATGCCCTGCCTGCCCAGCCCAGCAATGCCCATGGGATGTGTCACGATGCCCACAGTGAAGACTGGCTGTCGCCTTCACCTGGGAAGTGCTGTGACTGATGTGTCCATGGCCTGGCTTCAATGGCCGCGCTGGGCACAGAGATGGCTCCCAGGCGACCAGAAAGTGCCCTCAGTCTCCCTCTGCTGCGTTCACCCTCATCATTCGCTGCCCGCCCTCAACAGAATGCTGGTGACAATCATGAAAGCAGTAGCAATAATTTGACAAACGCTTCTTAAGTACAGTCAGATGCTTCAACGCCCACAAATAGGTTTTTATGGTTGATCGGAGCACTAAATTTCTTAAACTTGAGAGTTATATAAGTTTCATTACCACATGTTCATGAGAAAGACCGAGATCCTAATACAGCCTTTTAATACCTTTAGACATTAAGCAATGATTTGAAGCCCTTGTAGAACTGTCCCCAGGGTAACGGGATTACCATGGATGTGTATGCCTGGGTGTGTATTTTACTCCAAACATAATATGTGTGTGTGTCTATGTCTGTGTCTGTGTCTGTGTGTATGTATATTTGAACCTAAACATGGTAGATGATAGATAGATAGACAGATAGATAGACAAACTACCTGTGGCTTAACTAAAACAATATACCACTATTAAATGTTGAGTACTTTTTAAGCAACCATATATGCATGCCAAAAACCCTCCTCAGCATTTGAAAGAAACAATCATAGGAAATTATTAAATGGCAAACAGAAACACAGAAGGTTAAACAGAGCTGAGTACTAAGGGGTCCAGAAGTCTTGAGGCTGCAAAAATGCAGACAACCATGAGGTGTATCTTAGGAACCAGGGAGTGTTGATCAAAGGCAGTCAAAGTCCCTTGCTGCACACTAGTTAGATCACATAGTAATGGGTTAATAAATATCTCTTAAAATACATGGAAAATGAACAAACCAACTGCTAGACCTTTCTAATCTTGCTTAGGCATCAAGACAGGAACGCTGTCTGCAACTACAATGGCATGCGTGGGTGACTCGGGCCAAACAATGTAACCATCACCACCTAGTATTCAGGTGTCAGGAGAAACAAGCATCATTGATTCTAGGCTCCAGGCCAGTATGAAGCTAATACTGGTTCCCACTTCCTGCTAGTATCAGAGGGGCTTCGGGTAGGGAAAGAGAGCCATCAAATGCGTTCCAGACATTTTACATTCATTCTGTATCACTGCTATTGATGTCAAGAAGGGGGCGCTTAGAGCTCTTCTTCCTGAACTGGTCCACGTCAGTCCGTGGATATGATCCGTCATCACACTCTTGAGGTCTTACACATGGTGAAATACCCATGAAACATTTGTTGAATGAACATAACTGTCTAAGAGCTAACTCTATCCATTTATTGCTGTCTGAGAATCTTGTTTGTTCTTGGAAATAAAGGCTATTTGACCTCATAGTTTGGTCTCTGAGTCCTGAGGGTACCTCAGGGCTGTGGGAATCATGTTAGGGCAGTAAAGGGCTTTAGAAGAGAAACCAGAAATCACAGCACCTGGCTGCAGCTGAATATGATGCTGAGAGAAATTCCTAGAGGTAGGGCTCAGCCGATACCTGCAAGTATTTAAAGGGCTGTCATGAGGAGCTGAGTCTCAGGACACTCATCCTACGAGCAGGCATGCTGGGAGCTGATCCAGGATGGGGGACCATTTCAGCTTATCAGAGAGAAGATCTGTCTAGTGACAGATCCTTCCACTGGGTTGGGCCCCTCCAAAGAATATTAAAGCAGAAGCTTGCCGATAAAACAAAGTGGGCAGTAGTAGAACCCAACAGTTTGTGACTTCAGAATCAATGTAAACTGGGTTCAAAATTCAAAGGTGGATGCTGCAGCACTACAGTCCCTTTTTGGAGCATCTCCAGAGGACAGTGGAAGGAAATCCTCCTGGTGGGGAAAATTCTGAACAGTGCACCTGGTTGTGCATTTTGCCTGAAGGAAGAAATGGCCACAGATAAGAGTCTATACCCCTGTTGTATAGCACAGGGAACTCTGCTTCACTTCACTATACAGTAGAAACTAACACAACACTGTAAAACAACTATACCCCAATTAAAAAAAAAAAAGAGTCTATACCAATTTATAGGCTATGGAAAATGGTTTTGCTGGATGGTCAGGAACTTTGGAAGGAACATCACTGGTACACTGGTGACAAGGAGGTCTGGGAAAGAGGTATATTGATAGATTTCTCTGAATGGGCAAAGAATATGAAAACATTTGTATCTCATGTTAATGCTCATCAAAGGGTGACTTCAGCAGAGGAGGATTTCAATCATCCTTTAAAGTCGAGGTGTGACCCATCCCGTGGGGACCAGTCCAGCTCCTTCTGCAGCCGCTTCTGCCATTGCCTAGTGGGTCACAGTGGAAGGGATGGAGGTCATGCATGGGCTCAGCAACATGGGCTTCCACTCACCAAGGCTGGCCTGGCTACTGCTGAGTGCCCAGTCAGCCAGGAGCAGAGACCAACGCGGAGTCCCAATATGGTGACCAACCAGTTACCTGGTGGCAGGCTGATTACACTGAACGGCTTCCATCATGGAAGAGGTAGTGCTTTGTTCTTCTGAAACAGACACTCTGAATATACATGTGCCTTCCCTACACACCATACTTCTACCATCTCCAGACTCTAGCAAAAAGAGCACAGGCTGCATCCTCTAAGATGAAAGAAATCATCAGACCAGTCTGGATGAGAGACAGAGGTTTCTGGCAAGTAGATCTCATGTTTAAGCCACCAGGAAGTTCACCAGATGCTCCTGCAACAGGTCAGGAAGTGCTTACCGTGTGCCCAGCCCTGAGAGGTAAACCAGGTAATTCCTGCCCTTGAGGAATTCACTCCTGGTATTAAGTGGGAGACAAATTCATAAGCAAGTACTTAAAATTCAGAGGCGCAAAGGTGGCAGCAGAGCAGCAGACAAGACGCCCTGGAGTATCGAGGATCAGGTGTTACGTGGGATACACACACTGGCGTGGTAGTGGCAGAAAGTGCATCGCCCACTAGGCACTGGTAACACATCAACTGTCTCATGAGTACTGGGTGAACTTCCCGGTTACTTAAACATCAGACCTCCTTGTGGGGGACCCTTGCCCCTCAGCCGGTCTGGGCTGTTGACCGTTTTGTATCAGAGGAGGCCGCTTCTGACAAGCACTGGCCCCTGCTTGCCTGCCCCTGTGACTACACCTCAGACCCCCGGAGGCCGTTGCTGCTTTTTCTCCCATCAAAACGGCGGCTACCCCAGATGGCAGCCACCCAACCAGGTGTTTGTCCCTGGCTTCCCAAGTAATCTGCTGGGGCTGGTCCCAGGCTCTTGTTTCTCGGTCAGTCAACAGGAATCACCAAGGGGCTTGTCAATATTACAAATTCCCAGGCTCTGTCCCCAGGAATCCTGATTAAGGAGGTCTGAGGTGGAAGCCTGGACTGTGCCTCTTTTTATAAGATCTCTTGATGATTCCAACTCAGGTGGTCTACACTTTAAAAACCGCTGACTTAAGCAACAGCACAATTCAGCATCTTAACTTCTGTCTTACGAGTGTCATTTCAACATACAATCAGGAGCAGATTAATGAGGTTACCCACCATCTACCTGTCTAAGATATTTTTCCTTTTTATGGGAGGCAGTTTCTTGGCCTCAAGATGAAGACATAATATTGGGTTAAGTTCTTTAGTGAGATCATTCTCCTATCAATCCACAGCTTTTCATTTTCCTCCCTCAAGGGCACAAATCTTGGGACTTCCCTGGTGGTGCAGTGGTTAAGAATCCGCCTGCTAATGCAGGGGACACGGGTTTGAGCCCTGGTCTGGGAGGATCCCACATGCCGCGGAGCAACTAAGTCCGTGCGCCACAACTACTGAAGCCTGCGCTCTAGAGCCTGAGAGCCACAACTACTGAAGCCCGCGTGCCTAGAGCCCGTGCTCCACAACAAGAGAAGCCACGGCAATGTGAAGCCCGCGCACTGCAACAAAGACCCAACACAGCCAAAAAAATTAATTAATTACTTTTTTTAACAAGGCACAGATCTTACAGGGGTAACAGCAAGCACCACAGTGAGAACAGGTGAAGCTTTTTAGAATCACCAAGCGTTTTCAGATGTTCTCTCATTTGGTGGCAGCCCCAACCTGAGCCATCCTAGGACATTCCAATACAGAAGCCCTATCTATTTCATGTCTCCTCTCCTCTTCTGAGCCCAGAGAGCCCCCATAACCACCTGGTGAGGTGATGTCATCAAGAATTCACCCAGAAATTCAAATTATTCAGGATTTAGCCATTCTACACGTAGATAAGTAGAAAGGCTCAATTCCAGTCAAAGCAAATTGTTTTCATGATGGTGGTGGTGGTTATACAGCACTTTAAATTTTTTTATTGTGCACGTAACATAAAATTTACCATCTGAACCATTTTTAAGTGTACAGTTCAGAGGTATGAAGTACATTCACATTGTACAACCATGACCACCATCCAGCCACAGAATCTTTTCTTCATCCCCAGCTGGAACTTTGTACCCATTAAGCAGTAACTCCCCAATCCCTGTTCCCCACAGGACCTGGTAATCACCATTCACCTTTCCATCTCTATGAATTTGACTAGTCTAGGTGTCTCATATAAGTGGAATCGTACAGTATTTGTCATTTTGTGACTGGCTTATTTTGCTTATCACGTAGAGTCTTTTTTAGTAAAATTAATTAATTTATTTATTTTTGGCTGCATTGGGTCTTCATTGCTGTGCATGCACTTTCTCTAGTTGCGGTGAGTAGGGGCTACTCTTCACTGTGGTGCGCGGGCTTCTCATTGCAGTGGCTTCTCTCGTTGCGGAGCACGGGCTCAGGCGCACGGGCTTCAGTAGTTGCCGCATGCGGGCTCATTAGTTGTGGCACACAGGCTTAGTTGCTCCGCGGCATGGCGGATCTTCCCAGACCAGGGCTCGAACCCATATCCCCTGCATTGGCAGGCGGATTCTTAACCACTGAGCCACCAGGGAAGCCCCTCATATAGGGTCTTTAAGATTAACCTATATTGTAGCATGTATTAGAATTTCCTTCCTTTTTAAGGCTGAACAGTATTCCTTTGTATGTTTACACCACAATAATGTTCCTCTGTATGTTTATATCACCCATCCACGGACACTTGGGCTGCTTCCGCCTTTTGGCTACAGCAAATCATGCTATTAGGAACACGGGTGGACAAATATCTCTTCAAGACCCCACTTTCAATTCTTTTGGGTATATACCAAGCAGTGGAATTGCTGGAATGTACAGTAATACTATGCTTAATGCTTTAAGGAACTGCCATGTGATTTTCCACACCAACTGTAACATTCCTACCAACAGTGTACAAAGGTCCCAATTTCTCCACATCCTCACCAACACTTGCTTTCTGTTTATACAGTACTTTACAGTTTACAAATTATTATTAGCTCCACTTGACAGATATTTTTAAAAGGCTCAGAGATGTGAAGTGACCCGCCCAGGATTACACAGTAAAGAGCCAGGCCGGAGCCTCCTAACTCCTGGTGCTACATTGTCCCCCTGCCACACAGCTACATGTGAGCACTGGTTCCAAATCCAGTCTCACTCTTTCCAGATGTGGGTCTTGCCCCACCATCTATAGAGCTCTCACCACTCACTCACTTGTCCACCCAGTGAATACTCACTGAGCATCTACTAGGAGCCAGGCCCTGCCCCAGGCCCTCTCAACAGCCCATGTAAATAAACCTGGATCCACCCAGAACCCCCAAGGGAGCCAAGACTGCCCAACAAAGGAATTCTACCCCACAGAGCCTGGCAGCTGCGATAACATTGTTCCTGGCTTATCGGCAGGCTGGGTAGATGGAGACCAGTGGTGCCCATGGCAGGAATCGAGGATGGAGGGGAAGAGAATGGTCTTGACACAAATAAGAAACTTGCCCAAGTGGGAGGTTCCTGGAACACTGTACCCAAGCACCCTCCTCTCCCTGGGAGCCAGGGAAATTGGCATATCCCTTCAGGGTCAAATCATGAGCTCCTAACTGCAGTGACAGAAAAGGGACTGAGATCTTTTTTTTTTTTTCTTTTTCTTTTTTTCTTTCTTTTTTTTTTCTTTTCTTTTTTTTTTTTCTTTTTTTTTCTTTTTTTTTTTCTCTCAGATGCGTATGTTTGATTGATTGATTGATTGATTGATTTTGGCTGTGTTGGGTCTTCGTTTCTGTGCGAGGGCTTTCTCCAGCTGTGGCAAGCGGGGGCCACTCTTCATCGCGATGCGCGGGCCTCTCACCGTCGCGGCCTCTCTCGTTGCGGAGCACAGGCTCCAGACGCGCAGGCTCAGCAGTTGTGGCTCACGGGCCCAGCCGCTCTGCGGCATGTGGGATCCTCCCAGGCCAGGGCTCGAACCCGTGTCCCCTGCATCAGCAGGCAGACTCTCAACCACTGCGCCACCTGGGAAGCCCGGGACTGAGATCTTTTGAAGCCTCCCAAATGCCAAGGATGAGGGGAGATGCTTTCATAGGTGTCTTCCCACCTAAACCCTTACAGAAACATGTAAGGTAGATATTGTTCTCTTTATAGGTGAAGAAGCAGGGGATCAGAGAGGGTGAGTGACCTACCCAAGGTCACACAGCTCATGTATGGCAGAGGCAGGATTTGAACAAGATCTGTTGGCACCAAGGCCCTAATGTAGACTACCAACAATTCCATGCATTACTACCTGTCATTGTTAGAATCTGGGGGAAGAGAGAATGATGTGGTTTTCACTGACCTGGCTAGAAAATGGCTTCATCCTTGTAAGCCTGGCTACCCAATCAACCAAACAAGTAAACCACAGAGGAAAGTTTTCACGGAAGAAAGTGAAACTCTGATGCTGTCAATTCCGTGGCCTTCAGAAGGTCACTCTTCCACCTTCCCTTTTCTCATTGAGTGATGATAATCTGAACCTCTGTCTCCTTGACAACAGAAAAGCCATACTTCAACAAGTGTCCCTCCCTGGTCTTTCTGGAAGTTCCCGAGGATCCCCCACGTTGCACTAATCCACGCTGTGTGTGCTGCCACTTGGCACCTTGGCCGGAGGCCCTTGGGTTCTCCCTTCCACCTCCTCCGGGTCTCTGCTCCCCATCCCTTACCATCTTGACTTAAGTGAGGCCCCTCCTTCAAGTCTCTAGAAACGGGCTGTCTCACTTTACAAAATTCAGCTGCCGAAACTATGGAACACAAAGGAAAACTTAACCTGGAAGTCGGACGCATCACAGCTGCTGGGTTCCATCAACCTTGACTCTCCAGGGAACCCCAAACTCGCCAACTCTTGTAACAGACCCTGGCGTGCCACTGTCTTACAAGGGCCTGGCCACGTCCCCCGGTGGATGGGGGTGGTGGGCGCTGGGCCGCACCCCCAGGTTCCTCAGGACTTACTCCCCAGCCCGGGGGCATCCCCGCTCAAGGCCCAGAGGGGGACCTTCTGGAATGGCCCTGGGCAGAAGGGAGCTGCCTGGCCCCAGGGCATGCCCCACCCTCCAGAGGGGCCCACGTCCAAGGACCGGTCCATGCAAGGCTGGCTTGCCCGAATTCGGGGCAACTCTGAAGGGCCCCCCCGACCGCGGCCCCCGAGGAAATCAGCTGAGGCCTTCGCTGCGACTGCCCTGCAGCTCCAAGCCCCCTCCCCACGGGCCTGCCGCCTCTGCTTCCTCCCAGGGCTGACGGGATCCCCAGAGCGCCGCCATCCGTCCGCACACCACCACCCCCTGCCCCCCTCCCGCACCCGGCTCTAAATCTGGGGGCCTGGACTCACCTTGTGTCCGTCAGCACTCACTCCTGGGTGACCTCATGTCGCTTCCTGACCACCAACGACTTCCAACTTTGCACCCGCCTCTGAGCTCCAGGCCCCTCTCCAGCTGGGACATGTCCGATCAATGTAACAGACTCTCCAGCTGAACTCCTGACCTCTGCCCCCCCGCCCCCACCCGCGCCCACAACTCCCCTCTGCTCCCCACGCAGCACGTCACGTCTACTGTCTGGATCACGTCACAGCGTGGCCACTTGCTCCCACTGCGCACACGGAGTCCCACCCCCTCTTCCCGGGGTCACTGCGGGAGCTCCCTCCTGGTCCTCCTGCTGCCCTCCTCGCCTCCCCGCACCTCTCCGAGCCTCTGCCAGACACAGCGCTCAGACTGATCCTTCTATAACTGCAAGTCACGTGACGGCCCTCCTCTGTTCAGCATGCCCCTGGCTGCCATCTCACAGGTCCTGAAAGCCGAGCCCTTGCCGTGGCCTGCGAGGAGCACCCTGCACCCCTCCATCGCCCCTGCCCTGGTCCCCACTATTCAGTCTCCTCGTTGCTCCAAAGCCACACCAAGCACAGTCCCACCTCAGGGCCTTTGCACTGGCTGTGCCCTCTGGCTGGAATTCCAGATCCCACAACTCGCTCCCTCACCTATTTTAGGCCTTGGTTCAAATGTCACTTTCCCAATGAGGCCATCCCTGGCCTGCTACTTAAAACTGGACACCCCTTGGGGCTTCCCTGGTGGCACAGCAGTTAAGAATCCTCCTGCCAAGGCAGGGGACACAGGTTCAAGCCCTGGTCTGGGAAGATCCCACATGCCGCGGAGCAACTAAGCCCGTGCGCCACAACTACTGAGCCTGCGAGCCACAACTACTGAAGCCCGCGAGCCTAGAGCCTGTGCTCCGCAATAAGAGAAGCCACCGCAATGAGAAGCTCACGCATCACAATGAAGAGTAGCCCCCGCTCACCACAACTTGAGAAAGCCCATGCGCAGCAATGAAGGCCTGATGCAGCCAAAAATAAATAAATAAATAAATTTATAAAAAAAAAACTGGACACCCTGACACCACCCTCACCAACTCTGCAGCTCCCCAGTCCTACTTCCTGCTTTTGTGTTTCTTCACAGCACCTATTACTATCCAACACTTTAACTATCTTACTGTTTTGTTTAATATCTGTCTCACCACCCTATAATCAGGATATAGGATCCATGAGGACAGATTTTTGTCTGTTTTGCTCCCTGCTGCATGCTTAGCACCCTGAACAGAGCCTGGCGAATACCAGATGCTCCACGAATTAATGAATGAATAAAGGAATGAATGAATGAATACACAGTCAATATTATTATGCAGTGACTTCATCATCCCATTGTTCTGGACTCTGAGAAGATTTCTCAGATGAGTTTGTTTCATCTATGGAGCAATAGCAAGAAAAGGAAAGGAAAGGAAAGGAAAGACTACTAGTAATTTTTAAATATCAGTTTGTATGACTTTCTAGACTATCACACTTTGAAAAACAGAGGACCCTGGTCTCACAATGCCTCGTTACAAGGACAGCAGGAGGAAATTCACTGTGACCCTGAGGCTTAAATGCTCAACTAAGGATGTTTCCCTAGAAGCTGGGAATAAGGAAAGCTCTGTCCCCACAGGGTCGGAACACAGACGGGTGACAGCTCGACATCCATCCCACGGCTACGACTCCAAAGGACATTTCTCACGGAGCTCTTTAGCAGGTCCAAGCAGATACGCCACCAGGGTGCTTCATATTCCACCAGCCAGAACCAGCTTCTGTGGCCTGGTTGCCATATGCTCTCTGGGCTAGAAGTTGGGGGAGGTTTTCACCCCTGGCTCCTGGCACGCAAGGAGGACAGAGTGGGGTGTTCCCAGCAGAAGTCCCAGAATCTAATCTCACAGCACAAGGCGGCTGCTGCCAGCAGTTCCCTCCCTTCCTCCTTCCTTCCTACCTATCCAATCCATCTGTCTCCACGACCGATTTGAAATTTTCAAAGGCCGATCTATTTGGCCACTTACATTTTCAAACACAAATTCAATGTGCCCTGTGAGGCGCTGCCAGCTTCCCAGGCCTCAGGACAGCTCCTCCCCCAGCCCGTGTGACCGCAGAAGGGGCTTCCACCATCAAGGCTCCGGGTCCCGCCTGCACCTCCCTGCACGGCCCCAGCCAGGGCTGGGTAACAGCTGGCGGGGCAGGGGTCATCATTGTTGGGGGTGAACACGTGTTGGCATCTCAGAAATCCTCTGGTCCTACCTCCCCACCGTACACGTGGGAAAACTGAGACCACGAGAAGGGAAGGGACTTGCCCAGGGTCACGTGGCAGGGAGAAGCAAGCCAGCGACCAGGATTTCTTCCATGACAGATACGCCTCGCAATTCGCCCTGCGGTCCCCCAGACATGAAGTGGCTTCTGCGGGCCACACGGGGAGCTGGGAGCAGGGTGAGGCGCAGGAATCAGGTAGGTACCTTTCACTCATCATCAGTAACAAGCTCCGACCCTTGCAGACACCTTGGCAGGTGCTGGAGCCATTAAGTAACAGCAGACACATCCAGGTGCCTCCCGCAAAGCCGAAAGTGGCAGAAATGGTTTCTCCTCCACCCACGATGTTGGGCTCCCATCTTACGTCAGCTGGAGACACAGTCCTGAGGAAGGACAGACGTGCGGCCACGACTCTAATCTAACTGCCTTCCTCCCCAGGCCAGCCCCTCCCTCCTCGGCCTCTTCTGGCCCCATTGCTCCACCATCCCCGCCACCCCACGCCCAACCCCGGCCACACACACTGCAAACCTCTAGTTTTCCTCATCTCCTGCCTCTCTTCGCCCCCGACGCCTCCTGCCCATCTCTCCTGCCCCATCTCGGCCACGCCTTCCTCATCCTGGCCCCCACCACCCCTCCTCCCTGGGGCCTGGGCCCCCGTTCACCTGCTCCGCAGCGCCAGCCCGGTAGCCGTCTAAACCATGCGCATGCGCTCCGCGGTGACCCCAAGGGTAGAGGTAACCGGTCCACCGCCAGATCCTGGAACGGAAACCAAGTGATCAGACGACCCTGAGTAGTTTAGGGTCTGGAGAATGTGACACAAGACTCTTCCCTTTTCCTACTAAGTCACCCATCCAGCCCACCTCAGCCCCTTCTCCCTGGTCCCACCCCCACCCCGCCCTGCACCACTACCTCCCTGACACCCCGCGGTCTCAGGTGCTCTGGGAAGGGCTCAGCAACCTTCTGGATCTGGAATGTAAATGGCTTCACCGGCTCTAGATTCCTCCAAATAAAACAACCACAAGGCCAGCAAACCTTTGTGTCACTAATAGCGGCCGCGCTCCATAGCATAAGCTCCACGCTTGTAACATCTACCAAGACTCTGTCTTTTTCTCCTACTGATGGGAGTCCCTCTCCCCGGAAGGAAGGATGGGAGAAAGGGGGAAAAGAGGGGGAAGGATTGGAAGTTCCTTTCTGCCACACTTCAGTCTGAATAAGTTTCCTGCTTCTAGAACACTCTATGACAGAAATCACAGCAAGATCCTTTTTGACCCAGCTCCTAGAGAAATGGAAATAAAAACACAAATAAACAAATGGGACCTAATGAAACTTAAAAGCTTTTGCACAGCAAAGGAAACCATAAACAAGACCAAAAGACAACCCTCAGAATGGGAGAAAATATTTGCAAATGAAGCAACTGACAAAGGATTAATCTCCAAGATTTACAAGCAGCTCATGCAGCTCAATAACAAAAAAACAAACAACCCAATCCAAAAATGGGCAGAAGACCTAAATAGACATTTCTCCAAAGAAGATATACAGATGGCCAACAGACACATGAAAGAATGCTCAACATCATTAATCATAAGAGAAATGCAAATCAAAACTACAATGAGGTATCATCTCACACCAGTCAGAATGGCCATCATCAAAAAATCTAGAAACAACAAATGCTGGAGAGGGTGTGGAGAAAAGGGAACACTCTTGCACTGTTGGTGGGAAGGTCAATTGATACAGCCACTATGGAGAACAGTATGGAGGTTCCTTAAAAAACTAAAAATAGAACTACCATACGACCCAGCAATCCCACTACTGGGCATATACTCTGAGAAAACCATAATTCAAAAAGGTCATGTACCAAAATGTTCATTGCAGCTCTATTTACAATAGCCAGGACATGGAAGCAACCTAAGTGTCCATCATCGGATGAATGGATAAAGAAGATGTGGCACATATATACAATGGAATATTACTCAGCCATAAAAAGAAACGAATTGAGTTATTTGTAGTGAGGTGGATAGACCTAGGGTCTGTTGTACAGAGTGAAGTAAGTCAGAAAGAGAAAAACAAATACAGTATGCTAACACATATATATGGAATCTAAGGGGGAAAAAAAAAAGGTCATGAAGAACTTAGTGGCAAGATGGGAATAAAGACACAGACCTACTAAAGAATGGACTTGAGGATATGGGGAGGGGGAGGGGTGAGATGTGACAGGGTGAGAGACTGTCATGGACATATATACACTACCAAATGTAAAATAGATAGCTACTGGGAAGCAGCCGCATAGCACAGGGAGATCAGCTCAGTGCTTTGTGACCGCCTGGGGGGGTGGGATGGGGAGGGTGGGACAGAGGGAGATGCAGGAGGGAGGAGATATGAGAACGTGTGTATATGTGTAGCTGATTCACTTTGTTATAAAGCAGAAACTAACACACCATTGTGAAGCAATTATACTTCAATAAAGATGTTTAAAAAAAAAAACAAACAGAGCTGAAGTGCCTCAAAAGGCTCTCAGAACAAGGCAGAATGCAGCTGTTTAGAAACAAAGGGATAACTGCTGCTTTGAATGGGGAAAAAAAAAAAAAAGTTTCCTGCTTCAAATCTTCTATGGCTCCACGTCACCCACAGAATAAGAGTCCAAATTTTCAATCCGGCTCCCAAGAGCTTTCCCAGCTTTATCCTTCACACTTTGCCCTGACCCACTCACGCCCTGAGTTCTCCGCCACGTTACACTCCTACAAGCCCCCAACAGCCAAGCTCAGTCACAACACCAAGACTTTGTGAGTGCAGATCCTTCCATTCCTAACGTTCTCCTCCTCCACTCTCTGCCTGTCAAACTCCTGCTCATCCTCCAAGGACCATCTCACGTGCCCCCTCCTCCAGGAAGTCACCCTGATTTCCCTGGGCAGAACCAACTGTTCTATCCTCTGTGTCTCCACAAGGCCATTATTTATGGATATGAGCATGTGACTGCCTCCCTGACACCCCGGGACATCTCCCTGAGGTGTGTGTGTGCGTGCGGGGGTGCCAAACTGGGTATCACTTCCAGAATGGCCATCCTGAGGCTCGTCCATGGCACCTTGCTTACAAACATCAAACCTGACTTAGAGAAAGAATTCACAAAGAAAATTCAGGACAACAGCCACAGGAATGGACAAGGCTGAACACATTTGTGGGTCTAAATTAAGAACCACAAATGGAGATTTAGGGCCATACAATTCAAAACCTGGACCCTTGGAGGGGTTCACCCTCAATCACAGACCCCAGAGCAGGAAGGGGGGACTTCAGATATCCATTGCTCCAAACTTCTCACTTATTTGCCCCTTTTATTTACCTTCTCTATCTATCTATCTATCTATCTATCAAGGAAATACCCTGATGCTGTGGAAAAAAATCAAACCTACAAAAGATTAAAAGTTAAAAATTAATGGACCCACCCCACACATGAAAAAATGCTCAACACCACTAATCATTTGGAAAAAGCAAACCAAAACCACAAAGAGATATCACTTTACACCTGTCAGAATGGCCATTATTAAAAAGACAATAAATAACAAGCATTGGCGAGGATGTGGAGAAAAAGAAACCCTTGTGCACTGTTGGTAGGAATGGAAATAGGTGAAGCCACTGCGGAAAATGGTATGGAGATTGCTCAAAATATTAAAAATAGAACTACCGTATGATCCAGCAATTCCATTCCTGGGCATTTATCCAAAGAAAATGAAAATATTAATTAGAAAAGATATATGCTCTCTACATTCATGTCAGCATTATATACAATAGCTAAGATATGGAAGCAACCTAAGTGTCCACTGATAGATGAATGGATAAAGAAGACGTGGTAAACATATACAATGGAATATTACTCAGCCATAAAAGAGAATAAAATCTTGCCATTTGCAGCAACATGGATTGACCTAGAGGGTATTACGCTCAGTGAAATAAGTCAGACAGAGAAAGACAAATACTGTATTCTTTCACTTATATGTAGAATCTAAAAAACAAAAGAAATGAGCAAACATAACAAAATAGAAACAGTTATAGATACAGAGAACAAACAGGTGGTTGCCAGAGGAGAGGTGGTTGAAATAGGTGAAGAAGATTAAGAGGTACAAACTTCCGGCTGCAAAATAAATGAGTCACATGAGTCACGGTATGAAATGTACAGTGAGGGGAACATAGTCAATTACTAAGTAATGTCTTTGTAATATCCTAACTAGACTTACAGTGGTGATCATTTTGAAATGTATAAGAAAAAAATCACTATGTTGTGTAACAGGAACTAACATAGTGTTGTAAGTCAATTATACCCGAAAAACAAACAAGCAAACTCACAGAAAAAGAGATCAGATTTGTGGTTACCACAGGCAGGGGATGGGGGGAGGGGGAACTGGATGAAGATGATCAAAAGATACAAACTCCCAGTGATAAGTACTAGGGATGTAATGTACAACACGATAAATACAATTACCACTGCTGTATGTTAAATATGAAAGCTGTTAAGAGAGTGTTAAGAATCCCATGAGTTCTCATCAAAAAACCTTTTTTTTTCTTTAATTCTGTATTTGTATGAGATGATGGAGGTTCACTACGCTTATTGTAATAATCATTTCATGGTGTACGTAAGTCAAATCATTATTCTGTACACCTTAAACTTATATACAGTGCTGTATGTCAATTGTATCTCAACAAAACTGGAAGAAAAACAAAGAAAAAATTAATGGTCCCCACCTCCAATGTCCATATATAATTTATATATAGATCTGCATATAAATGTACGTGACCTTAGAGCTTTTATTATATTTTTACTAAATGAGATACTATAAATATTGCTCAGCACCTTTTTTTTTTTTTTTAGCACCTTTTATTAAAAACAAAATATATCATGGATCTCCTTCTGTGTCAGCACACATAGTTTTACCCTGTTCATTTTTTTTTACTGTTGTAGCAAATTTTACATTTATGTACACTTACCAGGGTTAAGTCCAGGCACCGGGCTTGATACCAATAACAGAGAAATGACTGAAATATTGCTCATGAGTCTTTTGCTTTTATTGTTAATCATTCTTAGTTGGGCAGGTTTTTTTCTTGCTGTAAATTTAACTGAAATAGAACACACACCATAATAATGCACAAATTTAAAACACACAGCTCAGTGAATTTTCACAAAGGCACCCATGTGACCAACCGTCCGTTCAAGGACAGAACGTGACCAGATCCCAAAGCCCTCTCGTGCCTCTTTTTGGTAACCACTCCCCTGACTTGTAACACCAAAGCTCAGTTTGCCTGCTATTGAACTTTATACACTTGAATTTATACGATAGGGACTTAACATTGGTCATCTCAGGCTGCCGTCACACTAGCCTGGTGGCTGACACAACAGACATTTATTTCCCCCAGTTCTGGCGGCTGGCAGTCCGAGATGTGGGTGGCAGCATGGTGGGCTCTGGCGAGGACCCTCTCCCTGGTGTGCAGACATCTCCACTGTATATTCACATGGTGGAGAGAGAAGGGGGGCCAGCTCTCTGGTCTCATCCTTCAAGGGCACTAATCCCATCATGGGAGCTCTAACCTCATGACCTCATTGAATACTAATCACCTCCTCAAGGCCCCACCTCTAAATACCATCACATGAGCATGGCTGGGGCTTCCATGAATGGATCTGGGCCTCTTCTGTGTCTGGCTTTTTTTAAAATTATTTATTTTATTTATTTATTTGGCTGCATCCGGTCTTAGTTGTGGTGCTCGGTATCTTCGTTGCGGTGCAGGGGCTTCTCTCTAGCTGTGCTGCGCGGGCTCTAGAGCACCCGAGCTTAGTTACCCTGCGGCATGTGGGATCTTAGTTCCCTGACCAGGACCCGTGTCCCCTGCATTGGAAAGCGGATTCTCAACCACTGGACCACCAGGGAAGTCCGTGTCTGGCTTCTTTCACACAACATTACACTTGTAAGAATTATCCCTGGCATCTCAGCCCCATCCATTTTTAACATTTCATTGCATCCCGTTGTAGGAATGTACTGTGATGTATTCAACCATTCTCCTCTTGATGGACTCCCAAATTGTTTCCTGTTTTTTGCAATTACGAAAAGCATTGTGATTTTTTAAAAATCCTTATACATATGCCTGCATTGGCGTGCTTCCACACGGTAAGTGATTAGAAATAGAACTGTTGTAACTACCTCATTTCACACACAGATGCCGGGGCTCAGGGGGAAAACGTGAACACCTCAATGTTTCAGTGGGTCACCCCCCAAGTTCACCGTGGGTGACCTCTCCAAGGTCACACTGAGTGAGTGGTCTGTCCAAGGCCACAGTGAGTGGTCTCCCCAAGGTCACAGTGAGGCAACGGCAGAGGCAGGGCTAGCGCACACTTCCCTGACCTCCCATGCCTGCCCCATGAGTCCACACAGTCTCTATGGACTTCATTTCATTGAAAATATTCACTTGGAATTAGTTATGCACACAAACTTCTTGGAATCCCAAACATGCCTCAGGCCAGTTTTCTGACTGACACTAGAGCTGACAGCTCAGAGAGAAAACACTGCTGTTCCTTTGTTAAAAGCAAATCAGGCAGCCGAACAGTACAACTTCTTAACCATTTTGCATTTGTCGGACTTAATGCTTGACAGGTTCTAAAGCAAAAGACTTGGATCTCTGGTTAATGGTAGGGGTTGAGGAGACAAACAGACATAGACAGAGATTCTGAAAGTTCACTGTGTTCCTTTTCAAGGTCAGGACACTGGGGGATTTTTCAGATTTTTCCTTCCCCTCGCACCACTGTGGAGCAGGGGAAATTGAATTTCCAAAGGATATTTTTCTAACTAAACATAAACCTGTGCCACTATAAAAACAGGGTTGTTGGTTTTTGTTTCTTATTTTAATAATAATTTATGCCCCATTTCAGCAATGGTCAAGGGAATAAAACTTTAAGCGAGAGAGAGAGAGAAAGACTGGATTAGTGCAAATCTTAAACCAAGTGCACAATTCAAAAGGCTTCATATTCAGACTCAGAACTGAGAAGTTCTCATCTCCGGCAACACACACCCTCACCCTTTCTCATCTCCTACAGCTCATTTCCCATCCACAAGTCTAATGGGAAAGGGAACAAAAGGTCCGGCCCAGGACAAATGTTAGTATTTATTCCAACACCACCTGGGAAAGCTCCTGGAACTCACTGCCGCCATCCCTGTCCTGAGTCCCAGGGTCCCTCTGTTCGGGCAGCAGGGCTCTGCTGCCCAAGAGGGAAGGCATCTTCCCTCCATTCACTGGGAAGACACCATTCCAAAGCTTCCGAGGAAAACGAACTGGTTCCGGGAGCTGTGGAATGGTGCATGCAGACCAAGGCGGTAAGGAGTCTCCTCTGGAAAATACGGGGAATCGGGGGATGCAAAGAGCCGGCCCCCTGGTGATCCTGCCATCCTCCGCCTCCTCGCAAGAGCAAAAGCAAGTAGACGAACCAAAGTTTGGATGTGAACTTTAAACATGACCCCAGCAGGTTCTGTCCTCCTGCTCTGGGCTTCAGTTTCTCTGCTTGTGAGGTGAGGCTTGGCTAGTCCAGGGAAAGGGGACCTCTAGAAACTGCCCCCTCTCTCCCTAAAAATGTATTATACAGACCAGAGGTAGGAGAGAAATAAAAAAGACTGATCAAGCTGAAGTTTGATGCAGAGTGTCTTTGGGACCATACTGGCACAAAGCCTGCTTGTTGATGGATCATTTCAACTCCCAGGCTCTCAGCTCCCCTGGACCAGCAACAGGCAGCCACTGCCCGGGACTCAGGGATGGAGAAACAGCTTCTCCACAAACAGTGATCACGCCCCCACCATGTCCCTGCCTGTGAGGAACTAATGTGATAGAAAGGAGTGGGGGCCAGGTGCCTCACATGCATCAGCTCATTGAGTCCTCACTACACTCTAGTGAGGTGGGAACTACCATTATCCCCATTTTAGAGATAAGGAAACTGAGGCACAGGGAGAGAACTGACTTGATCAAGTCCTGCAGGTGGGAAGTGGCAGAGTATGACTCGAATATGGGTTTCTCTGACTCTCACAACCTTCTCATTCATAGGATTTACCATCCTGTTTTATTTTTTTATAAATTTATTTATTTATTTTTGGCTGCATTAGGTCTTCATTGCTGAGCGGGCTTTCTCTAGTTGCAGCGAGCGGGGGCTACTCTTCATTGCATTGCGTGGGCTTCTCGTTGCAGCGGCTTCTCTTGTTGCGGAGCATGGGCTCTAGGCACGCGGGCTCAGTAGTTGTGGCTCGCAGGCTCTAGAGCACAGGCTCAGTAGGTGTGGCACACGGGCTTAGTTGCTCCGCGGCATGTGGGATCTTCCCGGACCAGGGCTCGAACCCATGTCCCCTGCATTGGCAGGCAGATTCTTAACCACTGCACCACCAGGGAAGTCCCACCATCCTGTTTTACAATTGCTTCCCTCCTTATCAAGATTCTTTGGTACAGGCTAATGTATCTCCACATCTCTAACACTGCACTCAATAAGTATTTATTGAATGGGTGCATGGATAGATGGGTGGATGAGTGGGTGGATGATGGGTGAGTGGGGTACATGGGTGGACAGATGGATGGATGGGTGGATGGGTGGGTACATGGATGGATAGATGGGTGGCCGGCTAGGTGGACGGATGGATGGATGGATGGATGGATGGATGGATGGATAGGTGGGTAGATGCATGGATGGGTGGATGGATGGGTGGATGGGTGGGTAGATGGGTGGATGATGGGTGGATGGATAAATGGATGGATGGGTGGGTGGATGGATGGATCTGCGGATGGATGGATCTGCAGATGGATGATGGTTGGATGGGTGGATCGATGATGCTTGGATGGGTGGATCGATGATGCTTGGATGGATGGATTGATGATGGATGGATGGGTGGGTGGACAGATGAATACTTGACCCTGGTGCAGTAAGAAATCATTGAAGGTTTGAGGGCAGTGGAGTGATGTAAAGTGACATAAAGAAACACAAGATTCAGCTTCTACCCTCAAGCAGCCTTTAATCGAGTTGGGAAGACATGGCATGGACACTTGAAATGTCTCTTAACACTGAGACGCCACTTTCACTGAGGTGCTCTATACTTACAGACAGTGGATGTGACAGGAGATCAGATGGGAGGGACCCCATGCTGCTCTGAGTAGGGATGAAATCAGAGAAGGCTGCCTGGAGGAGGGGGGGCTGAAGCTGGGCACTGAAGGATGAGAAGAATTAGATGCATGGGGAAGAGGAGGGAACAAGGGAAGACTCCAAAGACCACACTGCTACATCTGCTACAGATGTCTGTATGCTGGCAGACCATCCAGCTACATCCTACCAGGAGGTGGGTCCAGAAGGAAGGGAGGGAGGGGAAGGGAAAGAGGGAGGGAAGAAAAGAAAAAGAGAGGGAAAGAGAGAGAGGGAGAGAGAAAAGGTTATGAGGAAGGAAAAAAGAGAAGAGGGAGGGAGAATGAAAGGCAAGACTTCTCTAGGGTAACCCAGAGGATTCAGCTCTGCAGGTTTCTGACCCCAGGCCACCCCGCGCCCCCACCCGAGCTCACTGGAGATTCAGGCATGGTGACTTGCTCACCCTCGGGTGTGCAGGGGTTCTGGGCTGACATCAACATGCTGCTGGCACTAGCTAAATCTCTTTCCATCCACCCTGCTTTCACGGCCCTCCGTGGCCAGGAGCACAAGCATTAGTTTCTGTGTAAAAACTCCCAGGCACGAAGGAGCCACTAATGCGAGGTCTGGGTCAGGGGAAGACCAGGACAAAGGCCAGCTCCCCGGCTCCTCCCCATCCTCGTCCCCTGAAGTGTGGACAGGCAGTGAGGGAGGCAAGAGGGGCACCCGCCATGCAGCCAGCTGCCTGGGGGCCAAACAGCTTCCTAGCTGATTAACCCTGGGCAAGTGACTTAATCTCTCTGAGCCTTGGTTTCCACATCTGAAAAATGGGGCTATTCCTCATAGAAGTATGATAGGATACCTCTGTGATATTACAAGATAAGACATGCCGCATGTAAAGCAGTCAGCACAGTGCCTGAGACCCAGAAGAATCTAAGTGGAAGACATTGCTATTTGCAGTAGTATTGCTTTTATTCATATTAGATTAGGGGATGAAACTAAAGCCTATTGCTTCTTGCCTGATGCCTTCAGAAACCCTCTGAGTGGGCTTCCCTGGTGGCGCAGTGGTTGAGAATCTGCCTGCTAATGCAGGGGACACGGGTTCGAGCCCTGGTCTGGGAAGATCCCACATGCCACGGAGCAGCTGGGCCCGTGAGCCACAATTGCTGAGCCTGCGCGTCTGGAGCCTGTGCCCCGTGACGGGAGGGGCCGCGATAGAGAGAGGCCCGCGCACCGCGATGAAGAGCGGTCCCCGCACCGCGATGAGGAGTGGCCCCCGCTTGCCGCAACTGGAGAAAGCCCTCGCACGAACCGAAGACCCAACACAGCCAAAAATAAACAAATAAATAAATAAATAAATAAGAAAATCCTTTAAAAAAAAAAAAAAAAAAAGAAACCCTCTGAGTGAGAATCCTGGTCTCCTAGTTCCGGCTGAGAGAAGGTGGGGGTGGGCCACTCTGGGACTTTCTGGGACACCTGGCCTCCCTGCCAGGGAAACTGGTCCCCAAGGGGCCCAGCGGTTTGCTTCCCACTGACGCTTACAGGAGACCAGCCAGCCTGCGCTGGCGACTGGCTCGGGCTGCCAGGCCCGGTGGGGCTGGCTCAAGGACTTTGTGATGCATTCTTGGGCCCCCCAAGGTAAAAATAGTTTTGCTTTGTTAGGCTGGGTGGTTACACACTCTTTGGCCTGACGGCCTGGCAGCCTGCCTGCTGGAAAGGCAAATGCCAGACTATTTCAGGCTGTAAAAACAAGCCCCCGCCAGGCCCCAGTGTCAAGCCCCCAGAGAACGGTAATAATAGCCCACTAGCTCATTCTTTCAGGCCAGAAAAAAAAAGGAAAAGAAAGCTCTATGGCTGCATGATTCCTCCTTCTGTTACCCACAATCACAGCAGCCAAAACCACTACAGACGATGCACATGACCTTCAAAGCCATGTTCCCCAAACAAAATGAAACACAAAAAGGTAGCAGCAGGAATCATCATCTTCATCATCTTCCAGCAATTTGTACACACAAAGCACTACAATAGGAATGTTGCTTTCATTCCATCATCCTTTCACGGCAGCCCTAGGGGGTACCTATTACAAGCCCCATTTTCTAGAAAAGGAAAAGGAGGCTCAGAGAGGTGAAGCAACTTGTGGAAGGTCACACAGTGAATAATCAGCGAGGCTGGATTCAGGTCTGCCTGACTTGGAAATCTATGCTCCTTCCTTCAGCCTGACTTTCATTGGTTTTCTTTGTTTTAAGTAAGAAACTCCACTGCAACATTTTCAAAGGCTTTCTGGTGCCTTCGAGATAAATTTCAAACTCCTTAGTGTGGCCTTCAAGGCCCCATGAAGTCTGGCCCCTCCTACTTAGCAGCATTTGTGTTCCCCCCAAATTCATATATTGAAATCCGAAGCCCCAATGTGATAGTGATAGGAGGTGGAGCCTTCGGAAAATGATTAGGTCATGAAGGTGGAGCCCCCCCTGATGGGATCAGCGTCCCATAAGGAGACACCAGACAGTATCCTATTCCTAGTGAGGACACAGCCAGGAAGAGGGTCTCACCAGACACCAGATCGGCCAGTGCCTTGATCTTGGACTTCCCAGCTTCCAGAACTGTGAGAAATAAATGTTAGTTGCTTAAGCCACCCAGTCTGTGGTATTCTGTCATAGCAGGCTGAGCTAAGACACCATCCTTTGCTGCCCAGCTCCAGCCCCACCTCCTCCAGGCAGCCTTCTCTGATTTCTCCCAGCCCAGAGCAGGGTGAGCCTCTTCCTGTCTGACCGCCTATCACAGCTGCTGTGTGTGTACTGGGCACCTCTACAGAGGTGGTCTTTGGGGGTTAGAGATGTCACATGTCCAAGTCCTGTCTTCCCAGGTGGACTGGGAGCTGTTGGAAGGCAGAGGTTGCATCTGTGCTTCTGTCCCCATCACTCCCCTGTCCCCAGAACTTCAATGGCATAGGGTTATATTCACCCCTCTGTCCATGCATCATCCAGCCATACATTTATCCATTCACTCAACAAATATCCATTGTGTGCAGTGTGAGAGAAATGGAAATCAACTAGACACCTACAGTCAGAGGGGAGAGTGGGGGGAAGGAGGTAAGGGAAATGCAGCCGATCAAGGCCACGGAAGGGGAAGCACAGGGGTCCTGGGAGTCTTTCCAGGGATGGGCTACCTGAGTGGACTTTACAGGAAGAATGGAGATTAACTAGGTGAGACTAGGAGACCATTCTCGGACAGGCCTCACGACAGTCCCTCCAGGGTAGGACCTGAAGTCCTCATCCCTGTCAGCCACTATATCAGTCACGTCCCGACAGGGAAGACAGGCTCACTCGAGTAAGATCATAGGAGAAGTGTGTGTTCTCATGGGGACAATTAGCCACAAAGGGGCAGATGGGGGGACCACGTGGTCGGTGTGGTCACCTGGCTAGTTGTCATGGAGCAGTTACCACCCGCTAGGCCTGAAAGGGTGAAGACAAGGAGAGTCCAGAGAAATCCAGGAGCAGAGAGGTGGACAGAAGCCCCAGGAGAGGAACAGCGACTTATGCCAAGAAGATCTATACCAACCTCACTCTCCTTTCACCTCCTGATCTCCCACTGGTTCCTCACATTGGCCAGCCCGGCTAGAGCAAGGGGACTGGCCAGCCTCCCACGGCAGCCAGCAGGGTGGAGAAGGCAGATGGTGACTCGAGAAGGGCAGAGGGTGACTCGAGAAGGGCAGAGGAAGCTGTCCAGCCCAGCCGGCCGAGCACCCCTGATGGCTGTCCCCTGAACCCACCTTGGCCTTCACACCTCCAGCCCTTTGCTCACTCTGTTCCCTCTGCCTGGAACACCCTTGCCCAGCTTCCAAGCCCATCAAATCCTCTGCCTGCTTCAAGCCACACTCACAGGCTATATCCTCTGAAAGTCTTTTCCTTTCCTACTCAGAAAGCATCCATCTTTTAGTGCTTGTATTATTCTTTCAGGGGCCTTTTTCCCTCCACCCCCTGTAAGGGCAGGGGCTGCGGCTGATTTGTCTTTAAAACCCTGAATCTTTGCCTCCTCTAAGTCATGAGCCTGGAATCTCTCAAGAACTGTGAAAGGCCTGAGATTTGCCCTACTTGCCAGCTCACAAGTTAGCCTGCCAGTTTCACAGATGCTGGCAAAAGACAGGAGACTCCTGGATCAGAGACAAAGAGCTGTATCACTCACAGCAGTAGCGGTAGCTGAACAATAAGCGTTTTTGCCCCAGTTTCCTGAGCCCCAATTCCCACAGCACCACATAAAGAGAACCGTGTAACACCTGTACACATGGTGGGTTACATCACAGGAGAACAACGCTGAGCTAAGGGAACCCAAATATTTTAGAGTGGGCAGTAAGCTCTCTGTTCCAGAGGAAGACTCTCTCTCTTCTCGCAAGGATGTCTGCTACACAAACATCCTGGTAGAGGTAGTCCAGAATAAAGAACAGACAGGGAAGCACCAGACATGGGGAAACACCAGAGTCCATTGGAGAATCATCCCCCAACAGAACCTGAGAGGTACCTACTAACTGTGATAGGCCTGCCCTTGGTCTCACTCTGCCTTCCTGAGAGCAAACATCAGGACTGAGTATTCATCAGCGCCCTGACCTGGTCCCTCCTAGAGATCCCTTCCAGTGGATGTCAGGACTCGCAGTGATATTACCAAGAGAAACTGGGAAGGAGTTGGTGGGTAATAAGGAAACTTACTGGTTCCCCCAAACCCATGGGACCCTCAGGCATGCATGGGGGTGGGGAAGGGAGGCAGGATCAAGGAGAAGCAAGAGAGCAGGCTGGGTCCAGTCCTGCCTCTTACCAGCTGGTGCCTATGCAAGTCCCAGAATTCCCTTCTGGGCCTCATCTTTCCCATCTGTAAGAGGGGTACAATAACAGGAACTAGTTCACAGGGTGGTTAGAAGGATGAAACTTCTTTCCTGTGAAGTACTTAGGCCGGCACATAGTAAGTACTATATGTCTCAGCAAAACAGAAAGAAGGAAAGAAGCCCAGAAAAGCAGAAGGAGGAGAAGGCTGGCCACAGGGACCAGACTGCATGGCTCTGCTCTGGAACGGGAAGCAGAATCACAGCTGTGACGTGAAAGGTAAAGAACATGATTACTCACCCACCCTCTTCCCCAGGCTCCGACCGGCACTCAGGTGGATGTAATTTCCAACATCACTGAGTCTGGTCTCCATCCGCCTCTTCATTCACAGACGGGACGTGACGTGACAACATCCATGTGGCTGAGGATGGATGGCTCCAGGCTCCATTGCTTGGGACAAATTATTACCCACTAGAAAACAGAAATGAATAAATCATGTTGGAATCTTCAAACACAAAATAAGTACTGTGCTACTATTCTTAGTCTCATTTAGAAATTGATTTGCTCTCTTCAGCAGCCAAGCTATGGACCAAATCATTGGAAGATCATAATGGCATGAAGGAAAACAGCCACTACCACAGACACAGTATGCTAACGAACATGCCAGGCCCTGAGCCGGGGCTTTGCAGTGTGTCTCCTATCTGATATTTACCCATGACCCCAGGGACAGCCATGATCATCATTATCTTCATTTGACAGATCAGAAAGCTAAAGCTCACGGAGGTGAAATAACTTGAACTGAAGTTCTAAGCTCAGATGTAAACCCAGGCCTCCCGACAGGGCCACACTGTTACACTGCTACAAGGAGCCATGGGAAGCACCGCTCCCGCACTTTTGACGTACAGAGGAGCAGCGGTCTGCAGAATAGCAATGCCATGTGCTGAGTCCGAGAAAGTGCCTGAAACCAAAACTCATAACTCTGGGTCCAAACTTCTGTCCACCTCCCCCTGCTCCCATTCTTTGCTCTCTGATAGCTTCATCGGTAATTTATGAGAAAGAAACACAAAACAACATAAAATGCAGAGAAAATTACGAAGGTGGGGATGGAGCAGGAAAACCACAGCAGTGTGGCCGCAAGGGCCGTTTCCAATTCAGCCAAGTCCAAGAATTCCGCGGTCAATTAGAGCAGTGATGTCCACCAGGGGGCGCGATGAATCTGAACAGATAAGAGCCTCAATCCAAAGTCACCGGGATGCCCTCGCCTTAACAAGGGTTTCCCAAGGAGTACCGCTGGAGATAACACGACGTAACTGTAAAAGGCACACAGATGAACTCGTAAAAATTTTTAATAATTATGCATCTTCTAAGAACATTTTGTTTTCTTCTTTTTTTTTTTTTAAAGCTTTTATTTATTTATTTATTTATTTATTTATTTATTTATTTATTTATTTATGGCTGTGTTGGGTCTTCGTTTCTGTGCGAGGGCTTTCTCTAGTTGCGGCGAGCGGGGGCCACTCTTCATCGCGGTGCGCGGGCCTCTCATCACCGCGGCCTCTCCTGTTGCGGAGCACAGGCTCCAGACGCGCAGGCTCAGCAATTGTGGCTCACGGGCCCAGTTGCTCCGTGGCATGTGGGATCTTCCCAGACCAGGGCCCGAACCCGTGTCCCCTGCATTGGCAGGCAGACTCTCAACCACTGCGCCACCAGGGAAGCCCCATTTTGTTTTCTTCTAAACGCTCTTGGCAAAGGAGGGATTTGCTTTCTGCCTGGGTATCAATATTTTCCTTGATTAGAAAGTGAGGGGGGCTTCCCTGGTGGCGCAGTGGTTGAGAATCTGCCTGCCAATGCAGGGGACACGGGTTCGAGCCCTGGTCTGGGAAGATCCCACATGCCGCGGAGCAACTAGGCCCGTGAGCCACAATTACTGAGCCTGCGCGTCTGGAGCCTGTGCTCCGCAACAAGAGAGGCCGCGATAGTGAGAGGCCCGCGTACCGCGATGAAGAGTGGCCCCCGCTTGCCGCAACTAGAGAAAGCCCTCGCACAGAAACGAAGACCCAACACAGTCATAAATTAATTAATTAATTAATTAAAAAAAAAAAAAAAAGAAAGTGAGGGATCCTTTGACTCTTTAACTTCCAAAATATAGCTTCTAAAGGAAGTGAAGAATCAGATTATTTCATAAGCTCTTCTGGCCCTGTTAACGCAAGTATCTGCTGATCAGGGTGTCCTGCTGGAGGTTCTCGGTAGGTCATGGAGCCCCTTGGCTGCTGCTACCCCAGAAAGCACTCACAGGTCTGCATTTCTATAAGGTGAGAGAGATGGAGAGCCCGTGCGGGTTGTTCTGCAGCTCCTGAAAAATGAAACTAGGCAGAGGGGCATGAGGGATGTTACATCTTCTAAGAGCCTCACATTTTTCTCGGCAATTTTGGGTCATGGAATGCTTGTCCATTGGGAGCAGGCCGCCATGTTGCACAATTCCAGGGCCACGATTCCCATCAGAGTCTTCATGAACTAAGTGTCCCCCTTCCCCTGCAGTTGTGGATAGCACAGCCATACTTGGGGGCCCTGGTTATAAGTATTCATTCATCCAACCACTCATTCATTAAACAATATTTCTGAGCAACTACTTTTTGCCAGATGCTATGGTCAGCCCTGCTTTTAAAACAACATAGAGCCAAAAGTGCCACGTGCCGGGGGCAGGAGCGTGGGGAAGGGGGGAAACAGTTTTGAATGGGGTTAATGCATCCCATTTTGAGAAACCGAACATTCCCATTTCATGGATGAGGAAACTGAGATCTTCAGAAGCGATTTGCACACTAAGGATGACACACCTAGAAAACAGCAGAGCTGGACTGTAGCCCATGTGTCCTAGATCCTCCCCATGCTGTGGCCTCCATCCCAGGTTGCCCCCCAGTTGGCCACTGACTCTCACAGTGTCTCTAACCTGCAGGAAGGAGCCAAGATCATCGCTCCCATTTCACAGAAGAGCAAATTAAGTCATCCAGAAGACAACCTAGACAGGTTATCAAAGATCAACATCCATCCAACTCTGAAACATTTCTCAAGAAAGACAGCTCCACCACTCCTCTCCCCACTCCTTCTCCATCGGATTTTCTGCTCCACGTTCAACTGCGGGAATTCTTCTGCGTCAATGCTCTGGACCATTTATTGTCAAAAAGGTGAGACGCTGACTGCAAGCACTTCAGTTTGGGTGCATTTCAGTTGCCACAACAGGAAGAGGAAAAAAAGAAGAAGAAAGAAAGAAAGATGAACAAGAAAAAGGCATTGGAGGGGAGGGAAGATGATGAAGATGAAGGAAAGGGGGTGAAGGGGGGGAGAAGAAAGGAGAAGCAAGGGAGGGGGAGGAAGCGGGAGGGAGGGTGTCCTGCTAACAAGGACCACGGCCATCTAACAATTTCCCATTCTAAGGATCCAGAACAGCCAGAGACGCTGTGTCCATCAGCACTGTCTGTTCAAACAGGAGGGTTTTCACTCTGCAGTTTCCATCCTTCAAGCCTTGGCCTGAAATCGAAGTTCAATGCAACTTTCACAACATTCCCCAGTTAACGGAAAAGCCATTCTGACTGAGAGACAAATCTTAGCTAAGAAAACAAAAAAGAATCTTACTATCAAAGCATGTCAGAGTAGGGCAAGATCACAGAGGTCCCTACGGGAGCCCTCTCAGCTTCCAACCCATATGCCCTTTCCATTAAACAACCCCCAAAAAACACCTGGTTCCTTTAATGGCACTTGAAATCTCTAAACAGATTAAATATCATTACTAAAAACAAAACAAGGCTATGGCAATTTTAGATCAAAACTATTTTTCCCTGCAAAGAAAACAGAATCTTTATTTTATTCACATGCTATCAATCTGCTTGCCTGTTCCAGCTTTTCTCTCTTGGGTCAAAAGTGGCAACTAAATCTTCACCAAGATCCTTTTCAACATCCAGGCTGTTGCATGCCATTTTTTATGTTGACAAAAATGGGAAACAACATACACCAATTGCTGACTTGTTTCCAGAAAATGAGAGAGAAAATTTCCTCCACCCCACAAAATCTTTAAAGTCAATTTGATGTCCGTTGTCTTGGCCACTAAGTCAAGCCTGAGTTCCAATAACACCTCTGGGAGACCTGGCAAAGACTGAATGCTGTTGAGAATGGGGCTCCTTATAGAGTTTCGAATGTGCTCTTCAGCCACAGTATCAGAAAAAAAAGTGTACAGTTGACCCTTCATATCTGCAAGTTTTGCATCCACAGATTCAAACAACCACGGATCAAAAAAAATTTTTTTATTTCCAGAAAGTTCCAAAAAGCAAAACTTGAATATGTCACACACTGGCAACTAAATTGTAGCATTTAAATTGTATTCGGTATTATAACTAATCTAGAGGTGATTTAAAAGATGATTTATGGGAGGATGTGCATAGGTTATATGCAAATACTATGCCATTTTATATAAGGGACTTGAGCATCGGTAGATTTTGGTATCGGCCAGGGATCCTGGAACAAATGCCTTGTAGATATCGAGGGACAACTGTATAAACTGAATTCACCCTGCAGACACATTCAATGAAATGTTTTCTTTTTCCTTAAAAGCAAGAACATCACCAAATCTAAACACTAAGACGAAAATTTTACCACCAATATAATATACCTGCAGACAAATTTCAGCTATAATTTCTTGACATATGAAATACTAAGAAATGAGGTAGATGTTTATTTCTTCAAGTTTCACACATCAAAGTATTCAGAGCTTCAAGTACGCCAAGTATCTTAGGTGGGGCTCCCAAGAAGCAGACCCTCGGTGAGGAGGCAGGGCCAAGGGGTTTATTAAGGAGAAGCTGTAATGGGGTGAGGAAATCAGGACAGGAAAAGGGGCTATTCAAGCAGGACCTGACCTTGGCCTGGTCCCTTAGGGACCTCTAGAAGATATTACACTTCAGAATTTGTCCCCCGGGCCACCTCCCACAATGAGAGAGCTGGACTTTTATACCCAGCCCTGCAGTCACCCAGCTGCTACGGCCACCCCAAGGGCTATAAATCCCTAGGAGGCACTTCTGCTCTGTGCCTGCGGGCAGAGGGCCCCAGCAGCCCGAGGGTGGTTCTGGAGGAAAACAGCAGGTGTGAGTGAAAGAAGGAAGCATGCAGAAGCTGTGAACACGTGAAAGTTGCGAACCCCTAAAAGAGACCCGGGGCCCCAGGCGAAGCACTGAGAGTGTCCGCTCTACCAAGCTATGTGGCAAGTGAACACTTTGGAAAGTTTGAAGACGTTTCCCTGGGTATTCCAAAAACAGGGCGACTGTGACTGTTCATTCCAACCAGGTTAATTTCCCTTTGGCAATAAACGAACCTCAGTGTTCTGGGATCAGAGCTCAAATCTTCACACAAAGAGGTAAGTGATGACCTGATGTTCTAACACATTCTTTTTTTACCAACTGGCTACCTGGACAGCCAGATGGAGCTGCCCTCACAGAGTTTTCCACTCCCATGCTGGGCTGTGTTTGGACATCCTAAAATACGACTCTTCCCTTGGATTTTTGTCCCAAATGCTGATCTTGAACCTAGCATTGCTGAAAGAGCATCAACAGGCACCCAATTTTATTTATTTTTTTTAGCTAAGCTCATTACCTCAAAGAATTCTCAGGGCTTCAGAGAGATCATCAATTTAAGGGGCTGTCTCCAAGGCTAAGGACCACAGAACTGCATGTGTAAGCAAGCAACGAGCACAGTTTCCCTTTATTGGTGATGAATTAACCTGAAATTTGATTTTCTCAGCAAAGTCCTCTTTTCAGCCTTTGACTGTAAATTCAGACACAACAATACTCTGCAATTTATTCATAATTTTCTCTCCAAATGAAGTTTTGGCAACACTCAGGATTCATGGTTTTCATGATTCTCTTCAACAACATTAAGTTCCTGTCATTCTCTGTTTAGATTTTTTAAAAAAAACCTATTTCAGATGTTCATAAGCTAGGTAGATTCCTGATTCTATATTCTAGTACAATGCAGCCTCATACGCTGAAGAGAATTGTGCCGTATAAAAAAAAAGAAAGAAAAAAATCCTTCATCTGTTAAAGGTTTGCCTGGGTAACTCAAATAAAGCTGAGATGCCTCATGGCTGGTCTCAGCATGCTCTCCCATTCGAATGAAACAGCAGTTCAACATAACAGAAAGTGGTTGAAAAGCAATTTTAATTACTTGTACTTTGTTGTAGTGTTTAAATTATAAAAATAATGTATCACGTCAAGAGGACATAAGAGCCAACCTGAAAGAGCTCCCACTAGCCAAAGCTGGAACAATTGGAGCAATAAAAGGAGTAGCTGTAATATTTTATTATAACCCAATTAATTAATTAATTAAAAATGTCCACAAGACCAAACTCATTATAGAAGACTGAAAAAATAAATAAATGGAAGAGGAGTTATGACCCTTCCTTACAGAAGAATTCCAATTAACAAATGGAGAAGGAATAAAGGAAATAGAAGGGCTTCCCTGGTGGCGCAGGTTTGAGCCCTGGTCCGGGAAGATCCCACATGCCGTGGAGCAACTGGGCCCGTGAGCCACAACTACTGAGCCTGCGCGTCTGGAGCCTGTGCTCCGCAACAAGAGAGGCCGCGATAGTGAGAGGCCCGCGCACCGCAATGAAGAGTGGCCCCCGCTTGCCGCAACTAGAGAAAGCCCTCGCAGAGAAACGAAGACCCAACACAGCCATAAATAAAATTTAAAAAAAAAAAAAAAAAAAAAAAGGAAATAGAAGACCACCACCAGAGCACTACAGCTTTAAGGGCTGCAAGGTACACCAATGAACACTAAGATTAGAGGGTGAAAGTTGAAGAAGAAACAGGATATTTGATAACCTCAAAGAATCCCCCCCCCAACTATTTATTGTTTATTAAGAGAGACATAGCTACTTTGCAGTGGAGGAGTGGCAGACACCACGTATCAAGGTGAACTTCAGCAGGAATAAACACATCTGTATCACATACCCCAACACTAGGCGCTGAGAAAGGCAGCTCAGCAATGTGGCATTCTCCCCCCAAATCCATCACCGCCATCTATCTAATCATGAGAAAACATCAAACGCAAATTGAGGGATATTCTACAAAATACCTGACCAGTACACTTCAACACTGTTAAGGTCATAAAACACCAGTAAAGACTGAGGAATGGTCACCCGCTGCAGACCAAGGAGAGGTGAAAAGCAGATGTCGTGTGGAATCCTGGATGGGGTCCCGGATCAGAACAAGGACGTTAGTGGGAAAACGGGGGAAGTCTGAGTCACGTCTATATTCTCCTCAGTAGCCTTGCACTAGTATTCTTAGTTTTCATAAATGTGCCATGTTAACATCGGGGGAGGCTGAGTGGTGGGTGTATGAGAACTCTCTTTGCAACTCTCCCGTAAGTCTACAGTTATTTCACCATTAAAAAATTTAAAAAGAAGAAAAAAGTAGAACATGGTATTGTAACAAGTCAAACCAAGTAAGAGGTAGAAAGAAAATCTTCGCCCTCCCCTCCCCACTTAGCCCACCCCTTGAAGTAACCAGTTTGCTATTAACTTTATGGTTACTTTTGCTCATAAAAATATATATATACACACACACGCACACATGCATATATATAATGCATATCCATATATACATTTATTGAGGTTTTCCCTTTGCTTTTTATTTGCTTGTTTTAAAAAGTGGGTTGCTGGGGAATTCCCTGGCGGTGCAGTGTTTAGGACCTGGCGCTTTCACTGCCAGGGGCCTGGGGTTCAATCCCTGGTCAGGGAACTATGATCCTGCAAGCCGCATGGTGCAGCCAAAAAAAAAAAAAAAAAAAAAAGTGGGTTGCTATGAAAAGGTTAATACTTACTGATTTAACCTTTACAGAAATCTCTTTAAAAAGCTCCAAAGGGACTTTCTGTTGTAGGATGTCCATGAAAGCACGAGGGAACCCCTCTTCACCCTGATTTATTTCGGGAGCTCTTACAGTCCCTGTTCAAAAACCTTCCCTCTATCTCTCCACTGTATGCTCACCTCCAAGTTCCTAACCTGCGGTGATTTCCTTCCCTGTTTACTCATCTCAACTCACCACCACTGCCCCCTCCCCCAGCCCGATAAACCACTTAATTTATGCCAGTCTTCCATGGTTATTCCCCTCTCTTCCCAAAGGAGCCAATTCCTGGCTCCTGCAAATGCCCCAGTCCACTCAGTGGCATGAGCTCCATCACCAGAGTCCAGAGCAAGCAGCAAAGGATCCTTCGAGGTGGCGGGGAAGCTGTGACTTTATCAGTATCTTGGTCCTGCCACGCTATATTTGACTCAAATGTTTTTCAAGTCAAGAGGGCTATATGGTGACATTGCTCAGTATTCTTAAGACATAATCCAACCTGAAGAAATTATATCCCATTCTTTGCGATAAACACGGATCCGTACTTGATACAAGCCTTAGAAATTTAGGGGAAAAGGGGCATTTGCTGCCGTAGTCCGCAGGCAGCACCCCCAAGGGAAGAAGAGAGGGAGGTAACAATGAGGAGAGGGCTGGTTGCACTTTGGGGGTGAAGAGTGGTGTCGGTGATGACCTGTGGGGGGCAGAGCGGTCCCAGGAATCCAGCTATCCTTGGGACCAATTCCTGTCAGTCTCCCTGTACACAGAGAGCCGCAGCCTGCGTTCCTGTCCCGCTGTTTAATGGAACCTAAAGGCAGATCCATGTGCCCTTCTTCTGATTTCTTTTGAGGTAGAAGTAGGCGGGATTCTAACTCCTGAGAGGATGTCATCAAAATAATTGTTTTTGACACTCTATTGTAGCAGCCACACACACACACACACACACAATTAACTTTATTTGGCACCAATCAGTCCTGGCACTGAATCTCAATCTTCCCACTTACTTGCTGAGCCTATTGTCCTCTAACACGGTTGCTGTGAGGGTTAAAGAGCTAATGTAGGTAAAGTACCTACACTAGAGCGTGGCATTTAAAAAGCCTCCATCTTAAAAGGATAAATTACACAAACTATTTACTGAAATTAAATGGATAGATAGATAGACAGTTAGACAGAGAGAAATAGGTAGATGTATACGTATGTATTTGGCATTTAGAGATATTTTGGTGATCTGACAAGGTCATATATGTGAAAGTGCTTACCCACCCAGTTTTGCTAGAAAAACAAGCAGATAGCACTGCACCGCAAAGCTTCCGCAGGTGCTAAGCAGCGGCTATAGAAAGTGGCGGGTGGCCTGGGCTTTTCTCAGAGGACACCTGGAGCAATTCTCCGAAGACAGAATATGGAATGGATGTCACTTCCCGTTTGTAAACCACCCCAGTGAGAGGAATGAGCGTCTTTTCTTTAAGAAACCGAGACAGGAAAAAAATACATATTTTGAATAAATATTAGGGGGAATTGCATATTTTGAATAAGTAAACTATTGCACTCGTACTCATCCATTCAGTCTCCTTGAATTAGTGGGAACAGGTGAAGTTAAATAGATCCTACCAATGGTGAAACCCAGCCCAGGACTAAAAGGGAATTGCTGTGTACTGAGTTCCGTCTTCCACCTGCTACTTGGATTATCTGAATTAATCCTCACAGGGACACTTTGAAGTAAGGACTATGATTATCCCCCTTTTTTAATGAGAAATGAGGCTCAGAAAGGTACAATGCATAGAAATTGCCCAACAAAGAGTGTTAGCACATAGTTAATAGATATAATGACGACTGTTTACCAAGGAGTCACCGCTAGTTAGTGGCAGAGCCAAGCTATGTTGAACACACACGTTTGACTCCTCAGGGCACGTGCTTCCCAAGACTTCGCAGAGTTTACCAGACCCCCTCCTCCCCTTCCCCCTACATTCATGTGACAAATCTTTCCTGAGCACCTACTGCATCGCGTCCCCTACATGCCTGATTATTTGCAGGGTCTTCTCAATTTGGCACCTCCTTTGAGTCTCAATCTTGGAGGGTTAGCAGAGCAGAAACTGCTCTCCTCATTATACATGTGAGGAAACTGAAGCTTGGGAAGGTTCTGGGAGGTGCCCAGAATTCTTAGGTACTCACATGCGCCCACAAATACATCCCAACCCCCTGCACCAAGGGTCAGTGATTTTTTCTTTAATTTTAGAAATACTATGTATTGATTTACAAAATTGGAAAATCACCGAAGCTCTGATAAAGAAAAGTTAAATTTCCAATAAACGTGCTCCTCAGAGAGAGCAGGTGTTGGCATTTATTGGTGACTTCAAAAGTGGCAGGTTGGTGGATCAAAGGCCAAAGCCAAACGACCAACATTTTCATTTGGCCAAAACAGTATTTTATAAAGCGTAAATTAGTCGCTAACATTGAAAAATTAAAGGATTTCACATAAATACCACGATTTCCAGATTCTTTTTAAAAATTTGAAGAGCTAGCAATCGTCGGCTAGGAGCCTCTTGTCCAGAGGACATGTTCTACACAACTTGCCTCAGTCCCCACCACTCCCTATTGTTTTACACCTGCTCTGAGCCACTAGTTTTGGGGGTTTTTTTTGCTGTGCCATACGGCATGCAGGACCTTAGTTCCCCAACCAGGGATCAAACCCATGGCCCCTGCAGTGGAAGCACGGAGTCTTAACCACTGGACCACCAGGGAATTCCCAAGCCACCAGTTTCTATTAACCACAGGCTCCTGTAGTCATCAAAGTTATAATTACTGAGCACACCTTTCCTGTCCTTCATCTATGCAAATAATATTTTACATTTGAGATCACCCTATATTAACAATTTTTCACTTGCCTTTTTTCAGTTGATCAGCAGTTTCCCACATCATTAGAAATTCTCTAAATATTACCATGTTGTACAGTATTCCATTATAAACATATGTGTCCCTTAATTTTTTGTCCTTATAAATGTGATGATTTTTCAGAAGGTATAAATTTGGATTTATTTTTAAACGTGTGTGAGCATTGGATGACTGGACTATCTCCCGTTTCAAGTCTCCAATTCTGGGATTCATCATTTTGGTCCCCTTTCAACGCCATCCATGACCTATGACCTTGGAGACAGTGGTTACTGCTTCTGAATAACCCACCACCAAGTGTCAGGACTCAGTTCATGGCCTGAAGAGGTTCTCCATGGAGTGAAGGTATTTACTCGCCGGTGGATGTGAAAGGGGGAATCAGCCGGGCCCAGGGCTGCGGGGAAGGCAGGGAGCCATCGGGGGCCTCCAGGGCTGCCCAGCCCCCGCGTACCAGGCCGCCAGGAACACGGGCAGCCCTGCGAGGGCCCATCTCAGCTGCTGTTCCTTCCCCCCTTGGAGCCACACGTTTACACTTACCCCCTATGGCGAAGTGTCACTCAATCTGAGAATTTCACCTTTCAGAACATGACTCCGAATACAGAAAGAGCCAAAAGGGCCTTGGCAAAGTCAAAGCCATTGCCATCACCCAGCATGTGCACCAAAGCCGCACTCACCGCCATGACTCATACTTGAGACAGAATTTTAATAAGGTTAGTTATCTGATAGCCCAGATCCCAGCGGATTAGAAACAGTGACTTCAGAGGGGGCAGAAACTAGAGGCAGCCGACAGTAACAAGAAGTGGCAGTTGAAAGTGAGGAAAGCAATGGAAAAGCTATTAAAAGCAGCCAAAAGCTTCAAACACCACAGCAATCTGGGGTCCAGGGATATTAGAGGCATCATCTGGAGGGAGGCAGGGCAGAAAGGAATGTGGAAAGGGGTGAGGGCCACCGGCAAGAACAGTGCAGAGCACAAGTTCACTCAGCACACGTCTGAGCAGGAGCTCACTGCCCACGGCCTGAGGAGACACCATCAGCAGGACAGACAGAAGACCAGGGGCGGGCCCCTAGGCCCCCAACCACTGGCTATAGCACCCTGACCCTCTCCCCACACTCATGGTCCTGTGGGAGGTGCAAATGGCCTGGGGCAGCCCAAGAGGGCAGAGCATGTGGAAGAGAGAGATGACACCCCAACCACATGACCCTGTGGTCTGGGGGCCAGAACTTCCGCAGAGTCTGAACATTTCTTGGCCACGCTGAGCCAGCCACAACCCCTGGCTCTTCCCCCAGACATGGGCTTCACCCACAGCCTGATTTGGAGGAATTTCTTAACCCTCTAAACCCCCATTCAGCTGTCAAGTGAAGATCTTCATCCCTGTCCTACCTGTCTCGTGGGCAATCTCAACGGTTGAATTTGTTAAGATGCGAGAGAGCGTTAGAAGCTGTTACTGCGGTGTGTCCACCACACAAGGGTGGGGACAGGACTGGCCCCTGCTGGCTCCGGAAAGCGAGATCACATTCCACACGGCACTTAGTCACCCAGCCAGCCTGTGGATTAGCCGGAAAGTTAGCACAGTGACAAACGGATGTGAGAGAAGCTTGTTATAGAACAGACCAAAAGGAAAACTACAAAATACACACTAGCCATTTCCTTGATCAAATAGGAAGCCTGGAGTTATCATTTTTGCCAGGTACTTTTATGATAAAATATATTTCTTTTGCATTTACGTATCTCTTCTGAGAGTTGTAATCTTTATCAACATTGCAATGTGATTTTAACTTAGTTTATGTTCAACCCAATGGACCCCAGTGGAGTTACTTTTGCTTTAACACTAATGAGGGCTGCCCATGAATACCATCCCCTCTCTGTTACGACGGGTCAACTGAGGACTGGATATGAAAACTGAGGTCCAGAAAGGTGAAGGGACTTGCCCACCAGGTGACTGAGTGACAAAGATGAGACTCAGACCCAAACTCTCTTTACTTCAAAGACTTTGTAAGCATGATGGAGGCCAGGGTCCTGAAGACTTGGGCAGTTTAACTGACACTGTCCAGCTAAAGGGAGGTGAAAATTGTACCTTCTTAATGAAGACCTAACTTTATTTGGGAAAATACCCCGATGAGACATTTGGGGAGAAGAGGAGTCACATGAGGCCATGAGGGTAGAAGAAAGGGAGAACCAAACACCATTCCTTGGAATTACCCACGAACGTGCAGACAAGGAAGAAGGGGAAAGAGAAATGGAGATGAGATGGCTGAAACTGGGGCTCTAGAAATGTAGGGCATGCTCTGTGCAGTGTTGCAGGGGGCCGCCCGGGGCTCGCACAGAGATGCCCACCACCCACTTCAAAGTCAGGATACAGGAATCCAAGCCCTCCCCTCTCCTCACTCCTTCCACATCTTCACAGGGGAAAGCCTACCACATTCCCAAACTGTCACGCGTGCATGGGATTTTGATTGGGAGAGAAATTTAAAAAGTTTTACTTCCAAGCCCATGAAGTGCAAACTAGAGAAAGCAGGATGACCTATACATTAAAGTAGGAGCTCAGAACTGAAAGTCACCATAAGAAGGAATCCCTCCTGGGAACTCACGGAGACTGAGGAGTTTAGGCTTCCACAGAGAATGATGGAGGTGGGGCTCCAAGTTAATATCACCTCCACAACAAGGGACAGGGTCCCCACCTGACATCGGGGCACAAGGCATTCTACAAAGAATGTGCTCGTCAACTCCCTGGATGATTTCAACATGCCGTAGAGGAAGCAAACACGTAAACCATCAAGTGAAATTGTCTCCCTAAGCATCGCAAACCCACACCAGCCTCACCAGTCAACATGACTCCTTTTCAATTCAGCCAACGACTAGAATGTCTATGCTCTATGAATCGCTCTGAAAATACTGATGTAAAAGTCATTATGCAAAATGTAAGGCGGAGCCAACATTCAGCCAGTTTGCACTACACTCCCATCCAGGTTGCTTTTCTTAACCTCTCTGAGGCCAAGTCACCTCCACTGTAAACTGGGGATCAGACATAGAAAGCTGCTTCCTAGGGTGATGGTGTGACTTCAGTGGGATAATGCATGGGACATCCTTTCAGCCGGAACACCTGATGACTTTGCTATCATCCACACTCTTGAGATGAGGGGCAGGGGACCAGAGAAGTTGTCGGTGGCCTTCTCAGGATGCACAGCTAGTCAACACGGGTAGGAGTCGCAGCCAGGCTACAGACTCCAAGTGCAGCTTTCTTTCTGCTCCAGCACAAGGTCAAAGAAGGAGGGAGACGCCCAGATGCCCTGGCACCCGTGGAAGAAGAAACCGACGAATTGCCAAGAGGCACAAGTCAGAGAGTGATCATTCTGAAAGCTACCCGCTAAGGGTTGTTGTTTGCCTGACTCCCCACGTTCCTTGACCAAACAGATAATGGTGAGTAGGCAGAGCCGGCCTTGCCTGGGGCCCTGGGAACCGGGAAGGATGCCTTGGGGAGGTGTGGAAGTGTCCCAACAGGTGGTGAAGGGGATCGGGTCCCCAGGGTCATTTCTTTTGCAGGGACCGATGGCGGCAGCGAAGCTCACTGTCAACTCGAGGGTGTGCTGAGAGGCAAAGGGGAAAACAGGGCGAGGGAGACAGAAAGCCCAACTGCACAGGTGGCACCAGCCCTGAGACGTCAGGCGCCCAGAAACCCATTCTTGCCTAGACTGAACCTTAAGCCAACTCATTTCACTGCAAATTAAACTTGCAGTATTCCAAGTCTCAGTCTCTGGCAACACCATGAATTTACCAAGCATCCTAAGTTAGAGGTACCCAGAGGTACATGATTATAGGTTGAGCCGGGGGGTAAATGTGAACCATCAATAAACAGACAGACCTATCAGACAGTTAATATCTACATAAACAGCCAACACAAATCATTAAAATGTGAAGATGAATCTGAAAAAAGGCATGAGGAGGAAATTTCCCAAGGAAAGAACAGAAATAATAAAATACCATAGAAAAAGTTGTTTGGTAACTGCATTACCAGTTACCAAAGAAATGTAAGTACAAACTATGATGTGTCACATGACATCTATTAAATTAGCAAAAATAAATAACAGTAATGCCCAATGATGGCAAGGTTGAAGGAAAACTGGTAAGTTCAGATATTGCTAGTGGCAGAGTATTCTGGAAAGTAATTTGGACACATTTCTTGAGACAGAAAATTACTGATACCTTGTGACCGAATGATCATACTCCATGGAGTTTCTGCTAAAAGAATCCAGAAGTGCAAGGTCCAGAGATGCTAGTACAACAACGAAAAGTTTAAAAACAATCTAAATGTCCACCGTATGGAAACAGTACAACAAATAATAATGTGTTCTCCTAATGGAATATTTTGGAGCCATTTAAGATGACAATTGTGAGGATTGTGTAACAACTTAGAACATACTTTTAATATACCTAGTGTGCAAAAAGAAAAATATACAGTTGACCCTTAAACAACATGGTTTGAACGGTGTGGGTCCACTTTTACACAGATTTTTTTCAATAGCAAATATGATCCGAGGTTGGTTGAATCCCATACAGAGGAATTGCATATACTGAGGGTCAATTATAAATTATACTCGGATTTTCCACTGTGCAGAGGGTTGGCTCCCCTCACCCCCGTGTTATTCAAGGGTCAACTGTATAGAGGTAGGGTTACAATTATGGAAAATTTCTATTTCTAGGGATACAAAAATAAAATAAGTTCCGAATAATGAAAAGTGCTGTTAACTCAGTAGGGTCGTGGGGAGTGGCTGATTTTCAGCGTCAGTTTCCTCATCTAGGAATTTCAGCAGCCTCTCTCTGCCTTCCCCCTCCCCCCACCCCCTCCCCCAAATAAGGAGGGAGGCCTCTGGCCAGCACCGCTCACACCCCAAGTGCTTCTGTCTTCAAGCCCAGTTTCCCAACACACCCTGCATCCCTCTCCTCACACTGTTCTGGTCAATAAGGGACTCAGGCTTTCAGCACCCAGAGGTCTGTTCAAAAAAAAGAGAAACCACCAGAGTCCCCAGCAGGGAGGAAGCCTGGAAGTCACGAGGTGACCCCCACTCCCTGAGTTTCCAGTTTATAAAGCAGCTCTGAAGTTTTAATCTCCCCCAAGACTCACAGGAATCCCCTGGGAGGAGGTACAATCGGAGGATATCGTTTGAGTTAGAAACTGAGGCACAGAGAGGTGAATGAACCACCCTTTCCAGGGTTTCACAGCTTGTCAGTGGCACAGATGGCAGAACCCAGGCCTGATGACTCTGAAGCCCACGTTCTGTTGGCTAAATAGGGAGGTTACTGGCAGAAGCTCAGCTGCCCTTGAAACCTTCATAACAAGAAGAAATTTTGATTCACCAGAAACCTCCCAAGAGAAAGAACACTGGCTGTCCAGAGGCTCCTGAACTTGAGCTTGTGTCAGGATCACGTGGAGGGCAGGCATCTAAATACGGATCACTGGGCCCACCCTGGCCTGGGGCGAAGCCCAAGAATTCGCATGTCTGACAAGCTTCCAAGGGACGCTCGTGCTGCTGGTCCACAGACCACGCTTGGGGAACCACTGGTCTGCAAGTCTTGAGATTAGAGGTGTACTTGGGGCAGCAGGGGAGAAACGGTCTCCATAAAAACCAAGCATAAAAATGCATCCTTCTGCCCCCACGAGGAAAGTGAAATGAGAAAAGAAGATGGAGCAGATGGGAGGGAGGCTGCGGGTCTGAGACGTAACCTCACTTGCAACTCCACCACCAACTTCCATTCAAGCCCCTGGAACCACGAGTGCTCAGCGTTAGTGGTTTAGTGGGCTGGAGGGTATGGAAATTGAGGGGGGGAGTGACTGAGTGTCGAGTGGGAATAGAGGTGAGACACACGGCCACAGACAGCCAGATGGACAGGCTAGCTGTCTGGATTCCAGCCACCTGGAAATTAGGGGAAGGGCTTTCAACATCCGAGGCTGTGGTATCAGGGGACAAAGCTCCTGTGGACAGAGCCAGCTGACATATACATCTGATGAACTCATGATGGGGGTGGCCTATTGTGGCCTCTACCATGTGCCGGCATGAGATTCCTATCATGCACTTACGAATGTGATATGAATGCAATGGTCTCATTCAGTGGCTGCACCCCTCCAAGGTGGGGGAGGAGCCTGGGCACGGGGACATGAGGATGCAGAAACCAGGCGATCACCCTGAATCACAGTGGCTGGCGTGACACCCAAGATGCTACCACCAGAGATTAATGCCTTCACGGAAGGCTCTGGAATCTTCCAGAATACTCTGCTAAAATGTCCTTGGAAAGTTGACTCACCCGTTAGCTCAACAAATATTTACAGAGTTCCAGGCAGATGCTGGGCGATATAAAACCTTTAGACAGTCATGAGCTAATGCTTTAGTGGGTGTTAACTGGCAACCAGCCCGTCTCGTTTTCAGGTAAAATGGTCAGCAGAGTGGGGCGGGGGGCGGTGAGGAGCAACCTGGTGACTTGGGATTTACATTCCAGGTGTCAGCAGGCTGACGCTGTTATTATGATCGGGGCGCCTATCAGAGCAGCCAGCGTGGTCCAGAGCAGTCCATGGGCTCTTGACTCATGCCAAGTGTCAAGCCGGAGGACGGGGGAGCGTATCAGTGGTGTGAATACGGCGGGGCTGGGGGAGGGCAGGCAGCAGGAGGCACAGGAAAGATGGGGATTCAGGTGGCCCCAGTGCTCCTAGCCCCACTCTGACAAGAAAATGCAAATTTATGGTTACCAAAGGGGAAAGGGTGGGTGAGAGACAAACTGGGAGTTTGGGATTAGCATATACACACTACTATATTTAAAACAGATAACCAAGCAGGACCTACTGTATAGCACAGGGAACTCTACTCAACACTCTGATAACCTATATGGGAAAAGAATCTGAAAACGAATGGATACATGTATATGTATAACTCACTTTGCTCTATACCTGAAACTAACACAACATCGTTAATCAACTATATTCCAATATAAAATAAAAATTAAAAAAAAAAAAAAAGAAAATGCTCACTCTGACAAGTGCTCCAGAGAAGTGCATGTAGGATGAACTCCAAGGGGGTGGTGGCAGATTGGGGTGGGTTCTTCTGGAAGCCCACCCAAGACATCCCAGAGGCCTCCACTGTGAAGGAAAGCGTGTTTGCAGTCAGTTTGAGAGTAGTCCTGTATGTCTCATTGTGCTTGAAAGTATTCAAAAGCCAACCTATAACCCCGAGGGAAGAGCTCTAGGCTTGGAGTCACGAGCCCCAAGTTAGAATCTGGGCTCTGCCACCTATGGGTTGTGAAAATTCAGCTAAGTCATTTCCCCTTTTGAGCCTCATTTTCCTCACTCATGAGAGAAGCGCTAACACCTACATCCTAGCCTCTGAGAGGCCACGGAGACAGTGGTTAGAGGCCATGACTCTAGAGCCCGGCTGCTGGGATTCAAACACTAGCTCTGACACGTACAAGCTGTGTGACTTTTGGCAGCTTACCTAACCTCTCTGTGCCTCCATTGCCTCCTCTGTAAAATGAGGCTAATTATCATTTCTAACAAGATTCCTTGTCAGAATTAAACAAGATAATATGTGTAAAGCACCTAGAACAACTTCTAGCATTTAGTGAGGCCTACGTAAGTGTTTGCTTCAAAAGTGGTCAAACAGGATATTTAATTGTCAAACCCATCACCTGCCACTACCTATGGAAGGGAAGGGTGGCGATTTTTGAAGGGAATTTGCTACAGGTGCAGGTACCATGGGATCCTTTCCAAGCCAAGTTGGGGGAGCCTAGGAGAACCATTTGGGTACGCTCAGGAAGGCTAGCAGGATGAGCATAGGCAACCCCTCCCTGGCTGATCTCTGCTGAGCTGCAGAATCTCAAAGGCCACCCTGAGCATTAATGGAGTTCTTCGTGGCGCCTGAGGGGAGGTCCCAGGACTTTGGGGGGTATGCAAGGACAGGCCTGGTGCTGGCCCCTCAGAGAAGCCTAAGGTGTCAGCTGGCAGAAACACCCTACAATAGCAAAGCAAGAACAGCCTGCATGCATGGTGGGCCCAGTGCTCTGGACTGAGTTGTGTCCCCCACCCCCAAATTCATATGTTGAAATCCTAATCCCCAATGTGACTATTTCAAGTAAGGATGCAATAAAGGTTAAATAAGGTCATAAGGGTGGGGCCCTGCTCTAAGAGGACCAGTGTCCTTTTAAGAGGAGACACCAGAGAGCTCACTCTCTCACTTCTCCATGTAAGGACACAGGAAGAAGGTGGCTGTCTGCAAGCCAGGAAGAGAGCCCTCACCTGAAACCAAAACAGCCAGCACCTTGATCTTGGACTTCCAGTGTCCGTCACTATGAGAAATAAATGTCTGTTGTTACACCACCCAGTCTATGGCATTGTGTTACGGCAGCCCAAGCGAAGGCACCCAGGATGCCTGCATGTCCCCAGGTACCCAGGGGACTCTGGAGGGCTGCCTCCAAAGCACAGGAGCCCCAGGGGTGTGCATCGGGGCAGGACCAAAGACCAGGCAAGGAGTGCAGCTGGTGAGGCCAGGGCAGAGGCCCCTACCAAGCATTCTGCAGAGAAAGCGTAGGTTAGGGATCTATCTGCCATTTGTCCACCCAGAGGGACAGCTATAGACAGCACTAGATGGGGCATGGGCATCACCTGGGCGCTTCCTCAGTGAAAGGAGCCACTAACATCTCCCAGGTGCCTCTGATATTGCCTGGTCTTGCTGGATGGCAGCCCACCTACCTCCATCCCCAAATTTCTGGGACTCACCTGAGGAAATCTGACGTATGTCCCAAAAAATGTTACCATCAACCAACACCCAGGCTCTGCAGGGCTGGTCGTTGTTATGGTTGTTTAAAGTTTAACTCCAGACACCCACTGGCCACTGCTGCTGCTCTGTCCCATGTCTCTCCCCGGCCCCAGGCTCACCCACCAGAGTCTCCCTCCCCAGGCTTTGATACACACACAGCTCAGACACAGTGTGCAGCCTCCCGTGCTGCTGACCATGCTGGTGTCAGCTCCACCCACCAGGACCTCTCCCCAGCACCTCCCTTCCTGGCTGCAGCCCCAAGGCAACCCTCATGATCTCCCCACCCACAAGAGGGATTGACTCATTAAGGTGAAGGTCTAGAAGGAGCTCTCACAATCAGACCCAGGATCTCCTATCTCACGCTCCAAGCCAGGACCCTCCAACCCACTTGCAGAAATAGTCCCAGAATCCGTGTGTAGCATCTCTGCAGAGGCGGCTCCCCACTCTCCACCAAAGGCCCATCTTCAATTGCAAACCACAGGTTATCCTGTTCTCTTTCAAAGCACCCTGTAACTAGAGGGAAAGCTTTGACATCACCGAGTTCAAATCAGCACCACCACTCAGCAGCTGTGTGACCTCAGGCACATTACTGCACCTCTCTGGACCTCAGGAGCTCCCACCTTCTGAGTTATGATGGAGATCCAATGAGAACTAACAAATGTTACCCCTCCCTCCGTTTGGAAAAACATTACTACTATTGATTAGCAGTAACAATAACTAATATATCAAGCTCTCTCCATGTACCAGGCACTACGGTGCTTTTCCATGCCTTAATTCATATGTTCACTCGCTTAATCCTAGTAGTTAGAAAACACAATTACCCCATTTTACAGATGAGCCAACTGAGACATGGTGAGATTAAGTAACTTGCCTGAAGTCACTCTGGGTATGTAGCAAAGCCAGGATGAACCTGAATTTATACAGCCTAATTTATATCTCCTCTTCTCAAAAACACACATCTCAAGATTTTCTGTGTTTAATATTAAATGTCAATTCAAAACAACTCGGAATCCAGCTGAAAGCTGCTCGGATTTCTTGACTCAGCTGTGACATGAGTCATTCTGTGCGCATAACAATAGCCACTCCTAACAGCTTCCAGAACTATGTAAAGCCTTGATTTGCTGTCAGCTGCTTCCCTCCTGGTGGAGCAGACATTCAACTTGACTGGAGCTGGACCCTCATTCACAATCCTCCCCTTCTGTCCACGGGAAGCCAGCCCAGAGATGCCAGGGTCCTAGACCTGTGTAGCTCACGTGAACATTTTTAACAAAGCAAAGTTTTTTTTCTATCATCTGTGAAAATTCATTCACAGAATTTTCTGGCTGAGCATTTCTGCTCTTCTTCTCTTCCCAGACATGAATCTGTGTGCTATTACTTCCATTTATTCGCTCAACAAATATCTATACAGCTCCTGCTGGGTGCCAGGCACTATGCTCCAAATAGTTAAATTCAAAAGAACTTATTCCCAGTTCCCATTCATTTCCCATGAATCAATTTCTCAGTTAATTCCTTAGAATCCACGTTCAGAAACCTTGAAAGTCCTGTAGGCTCCGTAACTCCAGGTAACCTGACTTGATTAAAAGAAAGACTGTCCTGTTCCAACCCCTTTAGATAAATCCACCCCCCAACCCCCGACCATCCCCAACACACCCGTCCCGGGCAGCATGCGTGCGTACGTACCAGGCCACTGCTTCCCCTCCACACTTCTCTCCCTCTCTGGCTCCAGCCTCCTCTCTGAGTTTGCAACTCTCTCCCCCCATCTCCCTGGGTCTCCATCCCCGCCTCCAGAGCCGCTTTCTTCTCAGCACCGCTCCAGGGCGAGATGCCCAGGCCTTCCCTCCAATGTGCGCTTTGCCCCCAACACCAAGCAGTCCTGCGACCCCAGCTGGGTGTCCGACAATTCAAGTGGGCTTCTGACCAACTGGCTATAGACCGGAGGTCCCACGACCCCAGCTGGGTGTCCGACAATTCAAGTGGGCTTCTGACCAACTGGCTATAGGCCGGAGGTCCCCACGACCCCATCCTCGCGTTTAAGATTAATCTGCTAGAGCGGCTCACAGAACCCAAAGAAACATTTTACTTACTAGATTACCAGTTTTTTGGTTTATTATAAAGAGAGAGAACTCAGGAACAGCCAGATGGAAGAGATGCATCGGGCGAGGTACGGGGGAAAGGGGGCACTTGGGTGCTTCCATGCCTTCTCTGGGGGCACCTGTCTCCTGGGACCTCCATGTGTTCACCAACCCGGAAGCTCTCCCAGCTCCACTCTTTGGGTTTTTATGGAGGCTTCATTACATAGGCACGACTGATCATCACTGGCCACTGACGACTGCTCTACGTCTGGCTCCCTCCCCTCCAGGGAGGTCGGGCTGTGGGATTATGCCAAGAAGGGGGACAAAGACCACGTACGTATTTGTTATTATAAATCACAACATCACACTGTGCTGTGTGCCCCTTTCCCACATCCCAGCCACCGCCTTCTTCCCCAACTTCATTGGCTCCAGGGAACCAACCAAATGAACCACTCTTTGCCTGGTCCACTAAATGGGATAACATTGAGGTCTGTCGAAAGGATGTCCCATTTTCCCAAATAAGACTGCCTACGCTATGGTACACAAACTGTGGATGGAAATATGCATGTTGCCTCAAAGTTTTCCTTACAAGCCCATGTCAGCGCCATAGCACATGAAAATGAAATATTATAGGGCTAGCCTCACATGACTGAGCGAAACAAAGCCCTTGTCTACCTGAACACAGTAAGGCCAGTCTCCAACCACAAAAGTTCTATTCCAGTAAGAATGGCTTTTATTTACCTGGCAGAAGTGCCAAGTTCATCAGATAAATGCAATCTAATGAATCCGTCTCCTCGGCTGCCTCAGTTTAATGATCCTATTAAATGTCCCGAAATGTTTTTTCCAGGGGTGATCAAGGACATTTTTTTTTTAACACTCCATTAAACATCTGACAGTCATTTCCCACACAGCCTATTATCTTTGTCTCCTTTGAGCCAGTCAAGGTTAAATTTTAAGCCAGAGTTTACCAAGCTCATAGCGGATGGGACATTTTATTTCACGTTGGATCCTCCCTCAGCAACTAACCCTGAGCTTCTAATGCTGACACCAGCCACTTGCTCCGTAACTCCTGAAGGCTGTCTTCCTAATTTCCAATCTGTCAAGATCCTTTCTCATTGTAAATATACATTGTGTCACTCTTTGGTCTGAGTTTTGAAAAAGTTTATACTGTTTCCCATAAAAGACCAGCCACAGCTAAGCAATTTCACAAGAATACTGGCCTTTCGTCCCCAGGCAGCTGCCCTTCTTATCTGCAAGAGCCGTTTCAGCCCACATCATTTTAATACTGAACTCGGCCACTTCCTTCAAAGCCCACGATAACAGGCACGTTGGGACACGTGAAGCTTTATGAAGACAGTGAGGGGTCACAGGGGAAATCACACAGCCGATAGCACTCACCCTCAAATCCCCACCACAGACCCCTTCTCTCCCCCAGTCTCTCTCCCTGGCCCCAGTCACCAGGGGGCCCCATGGCCGTGTCCTCTCCCTCCCCACTGCCAGACTGCTGGCTCTGAAACTGGGAACCACTGACCCCAGTGTTCATTGCAGCACTACTTACAACAGCCAAGGTATGGAAGCCACCTAAGTGTCCATCAACAGATGAATGGACGAAGAAGACGTGATATATATATATACACACACACACACACACATATACACACACATACATACATACAATGGAATACTACTCAGCCATAAAAAAGAACAAAATTTTGCCATTTGCGGCAACATGGATAGACTTGGAGGGCATTATGCTAAGTGAAATAAGTCAGACAGAGAAAGACAAATACTGTATGATATCACTTGTTTGTGGAACCTAAAAAATACAACAAACTAGTGAATATAACAAAAAAGAAGCAGACCCACAGATACAGAGAACAAACTAGTGGTTATGAGTGGGGAGGGGGGAGGGGCAATATGGAGTGGGGGACTGAGAGGTACAAACTACTGGGTGTAAGACAGGCTCGAGGATGTACTGTACGTGGGGAATAGAGTCAATGTTTTGTAATAACTGTAAATGGAAAGTAACCTTTAAAAATTGTATAAAAATTTAAAATAATAAAATAAAAATAAAGATTAAACGTATGTTAAAAAATAAAATAAAACTGGGAATCACTGAGAAAAGAGCTCTAAAAAATGACTGATGCCAGGTTCTAACCAAGAGATACTGACATAACTGGCCTGGGTGTGGTCTGGGCATTGATTCTTCAGAGCCCAGGAGGACTACAGCCCCGGACCGCGTCCACTCAGCCCCTCCTCACTTAGACTGAGCCATTCAGCTCCATCCTCAAGCTGGAACACCCCCCTCTTCTGTGAGGCAGTGGGGCCCGTGAGCTCCAGTTTTCACAGTCCCCACCACCCCCTATCAAATCCCACACTGAAGCGGAGCTTCCCTTGGGTAATCATTAATGTTTGCCCCGTTAGTTTCCCTACAGCTTAAAAAAAGAAACGGGTGTGTTTCTTGTCCCCAGATCTTATCAGAAGAGAGATGACCACCAAAGCCCTGCGTTTCTTCCACCTGGCCTGCTTTGCTCACTTCTCTTGAGGGCATTTAAGTCTGTGACCCTGGTGTTGTCTTCATTTCATCCTATTATTACCATTCCTATGTTCTAGGGGAGAAAACTAAGGCTCAAAGTTATACAACTGGTAGATCCTCTCAGGTCAGCTTGACTCAGAAGTCCAAGATGTTAAGATCTACAGGCTTCTGCCATCTCTGGATGAGCTGGCTTGGTACACCACCTTACTCTATCCCCAGAGAACTCTGGCTGTTGGAAAGTCCCGCCTTATGTAGAGTCCCAAATCTGCTTTTCATCTGCAAATATTAACATGCATATAAAAAAGAGGGAGGGCAGGAGAGTCTCATCTATAAAAGAGGCAGGGAAGCAGAGTCTGGGAGCTAGATGCATTTTGGCTGACTGGTAGGTTCTGCTCAGCTCGGGGTCAGCTGAGCCTCTGCTGTCTGGAAAGACTGCCCTGGCCTGGGGGGCCCAGAATGCCCACAGAGCCAGATGCTGAGGGCTCAAAAGGAATCTAGGTGCTCATATGCCAACAGGCAAGAAGCAAAGGGTCCCAGGAGACCAGAAGTGTGGGGTTGGAGGGGGGCACGGGGTGGAGGCGGCACAGAGGGGAGGAGAGAGCCTGGCACACAGGCTCTGATTTGGAGCCGAGGTTGAAGGGATGCAGGGGCTCAAAATCAAGGAACACGTGGGGCTTCTAGAAGCTAGAAAAGGCAAAAAAAAGGACATTCTCCCCTGGGGCCTCCAAAATGGACATTGGCCAGCTGACCCCTTGATTTGAGGACTTCTGACCCCCAGAACTGTAAGAGAGAAATTTCTGTGTTATTTTAAAATAAGCTGTGGTCATTTGTTACAGCAGCAAAAAGAAACTAATACAGTTAAAGGCTCGGGTCCTTCCACCCCACTAGCTGCCTAGGGCTGCCGTAGCAAAGTACCACAAACAGAATGGCTTACACGACAGAAGTTTATTGTCTCACAGTTCTGGAGGCTACAAGGCTGAGATCAACGTGCCTGCAGGGCCACACTCCCTCTGAGGGCACAGGGGAGGATCTGTTCCAGGCCACTCTCCCAGCTTCCGGTAGGTCCTCGGCTTGTAGCAACACAACCCCTAGCTTCACATCACGTCCTCCCTGTGTGCACACCTGTCCCTGTGCCCGTATTTCCTTTGTATAAGGACACAGTCATTCAGGATGGGGGCCCACCCTAATGGGCTTATCTTAACCTGATCATCTGCAAAGACTATTTCTAAATAAGGTCACATTCACAGGTACTGGGGGTGATGCCTTCCACATCTTTCAGGGGGGGCACAGCTCAACCCATACACAATATTACTCCTAAAAGCTGCCCTGCTTTAAAAAAAACCCCGGGGCAGGAGGGCAATGATTCCTTCCCGGCGAGAACAAGCCGTCCTCACTTCCTCCAGCTGCTCTGGCGAGCCCACTGCAATGGCCCAGGAGCGGAGGCCGGATGCTCGGGAAGAGTGTCCACCCACAGCTCCCTGCCAAGTTCATCACACTCCGCGGGGTCTGCAGTGCTGCGGGGCCTCCCGCGTCCCCTACGAGGCAGCAAACTCCTCCAGGCGGGGACCACGTGGATCCCCCCACCACGGCCTCCAGGACCCGCCGCCTGCCTGCCACGTGCCGCTTTAGGCCGGGCCCTGCCTTGGTCACTGGCTTTTCGTGTCTACCTCTCACGGGAACTGTACAGTCGGCCGGCTCCAGCTCCCGGGCTTTTCTCCGCTGCGTTCTCAGCACCGGCCCTGAGCCACACACCCAGTAAGCGTTTGCTGAGATAGAGGGTCACTCATCTGCGGTCCCCATCCACTGAGCACAGCGAACACACCAGCACCGAGTCGCTCCGTGTTGAATGAAGAAATGGCCCAGGAAAGCTTCCCTAGATACAGAGGAGCTGAGCTCGCCCAGTTTTAAACGTTGTCTGTGAGGTGGGTGGATTCTCTGAATCGCCAGGGCTCATCGTGCAGCTCGCTTCCCAAGCTCAGGTGGAAATTACGGCAGAGTGGATTCTTTCCGAAGCAGAGACCCGATCCTATAGGAGACAAAGCAGAGATGGGGCGAGCAGAGGCGTCTCTCTCTCTCATCTTATCCCCTCGTGATGTTCCAGACGGAAACATCTTCAGGGCATCCAGTCTCTGGAACATCAGAGGGGTTCTGGACCAGCCACCACGCAGCTCCAAGGCAGATGCAGAAATCCCTGCCTGCAGAATCCCCTCTGGACATCAGGCCTCTCTATTAACGAAGCCACAAGGCCCAAGGCCGAAGCCCCTGCTGCTCTCAGGGATCAGGGCCTGCTCTGGGTCTGAAAGAAAACGCTGACCGCTGTTCCCACCACGTGCACACAAACCCTCCCCCAGAGCCGCTCCAGGGTGGTTTCTGAACAGCGCTGTCACTGCTGGTCCTCGAGGCCGGCAAAGGTTCATCTCTCTTCTCTCACCTGGAAGCCAGGTGGACATCACCTGAACAGTGGCAGGGGCCAGTCTCCCCAGTTTTGGTAACTACCCTTGCAAAGGAACAGGGCGGCTTATTTTTATAAATAAAGTTTCACACAACCATGCTCCTTGATTTACGTACTGTCTGTGGCTGCTTTCAGGCTTCGCACTGCAGAGTTGAATCACTGTGACAGAGACTGTGTGACCCACAGAGCCTGAAACCCGGGCCAACTTCCTGGGCACGCAACCCACAGGACCCCAGCTTCGAAGATGCCACGAGCTCGGTTTAATGCTCTGCTGCCACCACCTTGAAATCTGGAATCTCTTTTTAACAAGGGGCGCCGCATTTCTGTTTTTCACCAGATCCTGTAAATTCTGTAGCCAGTCCTGCCTAAGTGTTTACTATCCGGCCCCAAAGTCTGCCCAGCACTCTACTTTTCCAATCCTCGATTCCCTTTCACTCTCTGACTTAACAAGTCTGACCTCGCGAAGCTCAGCCCTTTCTGGGACAGCCGATCAGCTGAGAGTCAGTTCTTCCTTAAGAGTAACCCTACCAGCTATCACTATCAAGAGAGCCTACAGTGAGCCAGGCACTGGGTTGAATGAAGCCAGAGTGCCACAGTATGCCACTTATGTACCCGTCCTTGGGACCACCCTGAATCAATCTCATTCCTTAAGCCTTCAGGGACTTAAGTAAAGTTCATCTGTTTCTCCCTGCTGAGCCTTCTCTTCTCCAATCCAAAACTGTTCTGTTTCTCATTAAGACATGTTTCAAGCTCTTGCACCATCTTACCCACCCTCTCTAGATACCATCTAGTTTCCCAAGGCCCCAAACAAGGCTCCAAGTGTAGTCTGACCAGTGCAGAGTTTGGTAGCTTGGTCACCTCCATTATTCTAGATGATATATCTCTATTAATGCATCCTGAAATCACACTGCCCTTTTTGGAAACTATTCCAAAAAATCTCCAAGATCTCTGGTAGGAATCAGGTACCATAAGCTGCTAAAAAGAGATTATGTTCTAATCCTCATTATATAGATGAGTAAACTGAAACTTGGAGGGGAGTGACCTGCTGAACGGCACCTGGCCAATTACTCCTGGTTCTTCTGTCTCCAAATCCCAGGCTCTCCCCTCCCCCAACCAAGACACTTTGGTCCCTCAATTTCTTCATCTGTAAAATGCAGAAACTGGGTCTCTCCCAGCTCTGGCATGCTGTGATTTGTCTTCTAAATGCAGACTCGGAAGAGAAAACAGAAGCCCACTGCTTAGATCTAAAACTGCCAAGAAAAACAACAAAGTTTCCTTTTCTACTCCTCATCCTAGCCTTACCTACCTTGGATGCTTGTGCCTAAGTGATAAAGCTTGCTAGTTAGTGGCACCTCTGAATTTGACAGTTAATTGAGCCTTTGGATCGTAGCACCATGACTTTCTCGGCGAGTTGGTCCATATCACCTTTCCCATTACTTCCCCTTTTCACATTCCACAAATTTATGTCTTCCTGCACATCCCATTTTCAAAGATTTTTTTTCACTTGCTGCCTTAGCAAACCAAACAATAACCAAAAGAAAAAAGAAAAAAAAAAAAGCCTTTAAAATAACACAGAGTCCTCCATAAAACCCCAGGCACCAAATGGGCTTCAGAAAGCCATTCTCCCTCCTTTACTGTGTTCTCACGTCAGGAGCGTCGTCCCAGGGCTGTCTCGAAAGCTTCGTCTTTCAGTATGTTCTCTGTAACATCTTCTCCACGGGTACGTGGGCCTACTGGTGCCCTGCCCGTTTTTCTCCCAGCGTGAGAGGCACAGAGGCACGACGTGAGGAATGGGGCAGGTGTCACCATCCACGTGTGACAGGTGAGAACGCTCGGCACAGAGAAGCTAGGTAGCTGACCCAAGGTCACAGAGCTGGTGAGTGCTGGGGCCGAGAAAAGACCTCAGGACTAACAGTTCCATAGGACTGTTATAATGAAACAAGAGACAGTTCTCTGCCTCTGGCATCTGCCTCTTTCCACTCTGCCCCTCTCTGATTCTGATCATCCAGCTGAAGAGCTGCCACCTTCAGAAAGCACTCCCTGGGCACCTCAGCCCACAGCATTTCCTTCCTCTGGAATCCAAAAGGTGCTTTAGTTGCCCTACAACCTCAGGTCTCAGCACTGATGGCCGGCTCGAGGCAGCGGCCCCTTCCCATGACAGATGAGCCAACTCCCACACACCAAGGGTGCCTTGGCCTGGCACCAGCTCACAGAGAACCTCCACAGACAGCAGTTGCTGTTATCACTGTTATTACTCAGTGTTCCAGTTACTGTGACTGTGAAACAAGCTACCCCCAAATTTAGTGACATTAAAAATGTCTTCTGTTCATGGACTCTGTGGTTTGAATATTCAGGGCACCGAGAGAAGAGCTTGTGTCTGTTGTCTGGGCCCCTGATGTCTGGGCTTCGGCTGGAAGGCATGAAGGTTTAGGGGCGACTTGAAGACTGGGGCTGGAATCATCCAAAGCCTCATTCACTCACCCATCTGACAGTAGATGCTGGCTAACAGCTGGGGGCCTCAGTTCTTTGCATGTGGTCTCTCCCCATGAGCTAGTCTGGCTTCCTCACAGAATGGCAACCGAGTTCCAAGGGCAAGAATCCTGGAGGAGAGAGCCAGGAAGCTGTATCCTTCTTACAGCCTGGTCCCAAAGTCACAGGGCATCAGTGCTGCTGTATTCTGTGAGTCAGAATAACCTGAACCTTGCCCAGATTAAAGGAGAGGTACATAGACCCATCTCTTGGTGGAAGGAGGGTCAGTACCACTGTAAGAGCATAGATGCGGCCACCTTTGAAAAATGCAGTCTTCCATAATCCTTATTATTATCTGTTACCATCACTTCTCCTTTAGGATGGGTCTCTTCCAGGTGGCTCCTTTATCCCTTCGGACAATACTGCTGCCCCAGCTGCCCCAGCTTTTCACCAGATATATCTGGTCTTGCAGTGGACAAACCTCAAGCTCAGGCTCAGATTCCTGCCATATCCCACATGAACACAAGCAGCAACATTCTTTGTCCCAGGCTCTTTGCAAGAGGAGGTACTTATCCCTAACACCTGGGGTCCCAGGCAGAGGAATGAAAAAAAAAAGGCAATTCCTAAGAGATTCAGTAACATCTAGTTGCCAATGGTTTTCCTTAGTGATACTGTGCTCAGCTGAATATCTACACTTCTTAGCCTTCTTTGCCAAGAGGGGTGGCAAATGAGAAACAAACAGAAGTTGTCCAGTGGGACTTTTGGGAAAGCTTTCAAATGGAGCTGACTCAGGTGGCAGATGCCTTTTCCTGCCCTGCCCTTTTCTCTTTCTTCTTGTTTAGTCTCAGATATGATGGCTGGAAGAGCAGCAACCATCTTGTGCCTATGAGGTAGCTTTGAGAATAGCAGAACAGAAAGATGGAGGGCTGGTGCCTGATGACATCACAGAGCCACCACAGTAGTTCTGAACTACCTATTTGTGTTATGTGAGAGAGGGGGGAAAAAAAAAAAAAGCCCCTACCTTGGAAAAGCCACTATTATTTCGCATCTTTATTATGAGTAGCCAGGTGCAGTTACTGATAGAGCCTTTACCACCTCCAGCTTTTTGATTAGTCTTCCTGCCTCAAACCTCACACAGCTCCAATCAAATCAGCTCCAATCATCTCCCTCACATGCAAATCTGCTAAAGACCCTCTGCTGTTTTGAAGTCTTCAATGGCTTCTCAGCACTTCTAGATAAAATCTATACTCTTTAGTATGACATTTGAGATCCTTCACACCCAGGCCAGAGTCAAGACTTATCCCCTGCCTCACCCCCCAGACAACATGTGGTTGAGCCACTACACAATTCTCAGCATTCTGGCTCCTACCAGTCCTCTGATACCTACAGCCTTTCTACCTGAAATGATCCACGTGGTGAACTCCTGCTTGTCTTTCAACACCTTACTCTAAAGCTACCTCCTCCAGGAAGCCTTCCCTGATGTCCTCAGAGTAAGTCATTGCCTCCTACGGACTTCTCAGGCAAGTTCTTTGTAACATAACTCTGATGCACCACTTGCCACACAGTATTACAGTTACTTATTTTCTGATCACTCTGTCCCCCTAGGCTGTGGGCTCCCCAAGGCAGGGAGGGACCTAACCTGATGGGTCTCTTTATCCCTAGCTGTTAGCAAATCCTAAAGAGATGAGTCTGTCAGTGATGAATGGACGCACAGACCCTGGAGACTCAGAGCCGTCACCCTTCATGCGGCGGGGGCCTCGGGTGATGGCTGACCTGGAAGAGGACGCAGCGAAACTAAGCAGATACCTAAGAGAGGGCAACCCCACCGACGCCCGTGCTGTGCCTGGGGCCCATGGATATCCGGAAAGCTGTCACTAAGCTGTCCCTGGGGACAGGGTGCAGGGTGGCAGAAACGTGGACTCCAGGTCCCCTCCACGTGGTATCAAAAGGCAGAGGAGGGTGGTCTCCCCCCAGTCTCAGCCCCAGACCTACCCCACACCACAGTCCATCAACCCCTCCAGGGGAAACCTTAGAAGTGGGAAAAACCTCAGCCCTGCTTCAGGCCACCAAACAGCAGGGCAGGTACCAACTGCTCCAACGAGAATCCCCACCAGAGAGCATTTCTGTTCTGAAGCCTTTTCTCCCACGAGTTAATCTCCTCCTTTCCACGAGGGTAGGCAGAGTCCCGATCGTTATTATTATGGCCCCATTGTACAGGTGGGGACATGGCAGCCCGGAGAGGCGAGGTGTGCCCAAGCTCACACACCCAGCAAGAGGTTGAGCTGGGGGCTGAGCCCACCCCCTTCCCAGAGGAGCCCAAACGCAAATACCAGGGTCCCACAGCAGCAGCCGACCATGAGGGCACCAGGAGACACCAGGCCCTTGGCTCGTGCATGAGGCCCAGCGCCCGTGCAGCCCCCTTTAAGGAGCGCTGGGCCTTCCTGCAGGGCTCCAGTCTTAATTTTAGCTTGGAGGCCTGCCACCGGAGCCTTCAGCCAGTGGCAGGCTGAAGTTATGCGGGACAGCTGTCAGCCGGCACGCTGGGTGGGGCCTATTTAGCCACCAGGGGCACAAGTCTGGGGACACTGGTGTCCCTGCCCCAGGTCTTTTCAGCCCCGCTGGCCACACGGCTCCGATCTCCTCCCGCAGGTCACCCAGCTCCACGATGATGGCCGAGGAGCACACAGACCTAGAGGCCCAGATCGTCAAGGACATTCACTTCAAGGAGATCGACCTGGTGAACCGGGACCCCAAGAACATTAACGAGGACATAGTGAAGGTAGGCTCGAGGGCCTGCCCCGGTGCCCCCCGCCTGTAGGGTGTCAGCTTGGGGCTGGAAGGGGCAGGCTCTGCTCCCGCGCAATCGGCTTCCCTGAAAAGAGACCTGTTCCTCTGTCTTCTCCAAATCCCACCCACCGCCCCACCCCGCCCCACAAACCAGCTTGTACCCCCAAAGAGCCTTTAGTGTCAACAGGAGCAAAGAATCAGCTGCACATACAGGACCATCGACCGGGGCGGGGCAGGCGAGTCGCAAAGGAAACTTTACAACTCTGTAGCTCTTCCCATGTGCTCCTGGCCCTCGGCTGGGGACAGACGAGGTGGCCAAGTTGGGCCCTTTCCATGCCAGGGGCATTTTGCGGTCTCCACAGTGGGCGCGGGGTTAATCCCCAGAGGGCGGTTTCCAGCAGGGCTGCTGGCCCTCGCAGGGGCCCCCGCTGCCCCAGGCTGGGGGGCCGTACCCAGCACTCATGCCTGCTCCTGGCCTGACGCAGGTCCAGCAGCCAGGCCAGGCCAGAGGCCTCTCAGAGGGCGCCGGGACCCCTGAAAGGGAATCTTGTATGATGGTTACCCTGCCTTCAGGGAGTCTCCCCTACGGCCATGCCTGAGTCAGGGCTCTTTCCTCACCCGATGCCATCAGCAGCCTGGCTGCTTCCAGGGCCGCCCCTCAGTCCAGCCTCCACCCGGTAGCCACAGGGGTCTTACTACAGCAGAATTCCCGGGAGCAGGGCACCCACCAACCAGCATCAAAGTCACTGGAAGGGCCTTTAACAGGGCAGGTGTGGGGGCCTCCCGGGTGCTCTGAATACGTCAGAATCACAGACCAGCGGAGCGGTGTCCAGTAGAAATATAATGCGACCCGTTATACAATCACCCTATGTCATTTTAAGTTTTCTAGCAGCCATGACTTTAAAAAGGAAAAACAAACAGGTAAAGTTAATTTTCATGATATTTCTCATTTAAGCCAATATGTCCAAAATAGTATCATTTCAACGTGTAATCACTACAAAACAATTATTGGTGAACAACTGTATAATCTTTCTTCATCTTCAAAATCTAGTGTGTATCTGAGACGTGGGATGCATCTCAGTTCAGACTCCAAAGTTTTTATGAGAATCCCTCTGTCTCGAGATTTCATAAAATGGACAGTTGAAAATTGATTCACAAACCCAAGCTGTGCCAAACATTCTTACAAGTTTCCCAATCACAGAGTTAACTATCAGTTTTTACATTTTTAATTAAAATTAAACACGCTTTAGAATCCTTCAGTTGCACTAGCCACAGGTCAAGTGCTCGTACATAGCTCAGGGCCACTGGATTAGACAGCGGGGTTAAGGGCTCGTTCTAAAGGACAGCCCTGCGTGGTCACCTTCAGGGGGACACCTCCCATGCTGCATGAGTCTAACTTCCCCCCATGGCATTCAAACCCCAGCACATCTGGCCCCCACCTTCCTCTTCCACCCCCAGCCCCCATGCCAGGAGCTGGCCACACCAACCAGAACACACCCCTGTGTCTTTGCCAGCACCTGGCCTCCTCTCCTCCACGCGGTGGATGCCCACCCAGCCTTCGAGACCTGATGCAAACGTCACCTGCTCAGGAAGCCTTCCCCAACTCCTCCAAGCAATCAGGAGCTCCCTCCTCTGTGCCCTCACTTCACTCAGGGCATTTCCCTGCAACAGCTCACATTATGCTATTACTGTATTTATAAATATCATTTGTGGTGCAGAGAGGGTCATCACAGCACAGTTTGGGAAGTGCGGCAAAATTAGGGCATGAATTTTCCAAACTGAAAAGCACCATATAAACGTCAAAGAGTATTTGTGGTGGTTTGTGCAGTGTGATCTAGAGGGAATGGTCCCAGACTTGACACTAACAAATGTGGTTTCAAATCCAGATTCCTCTACTTAAAAACAATGACACTGGACCCCCTGTTAAACGAGCATAATGTACTCCCCCGGGGTAAATGGATCTCAGAGCAGCGCTGTGCAATAGAAATAGAACGAGAGGATTGCATGAGATAAGAGGTTTGATAGTGCCTAACAGAGTCCCTGGCACACAGCAAGGGTGTGCAAATGTGAGCTGATTAGGAGCCTGGAGGAGCTTGCAGGACAAGAGAGCTAAGCCAGGGCCAGCGCTGACACTCAGGTTCCCCTCTGGTGGGCCCTAGCTGGCTGCGGGAATGCAAAAGAGGACCCTAAGGGAGAATGTGTTTTCTGAAGGATCCCGCAGCAGGCGACAAGTGGAGAGAGGCTCTCGGGTCCCCGTGAGCCAGGAGTGAGCTGGCTCCAGGCTCGAGGCCCAGATTATAATCCAAGGGGGGGATGGGGGAGGCCACACAGATGCAGCTGCTTATGCAGCCTCCCAGGGGGCTGGGAGCTACCCTCTCCTGGAGGCCCTGAGCCCCAGAAAACCATGCCTCAAAGGTGAAGCAAAAGGCCCACAAATGTTCTTGTTGAGAGGAGATGATTATTTGGTATATTGACTGGACATTCCCTGGTTTGGGAACTTATTTGACTTTTTCTTTCATTTTTAATGAGTGAGAGATGAAAACGTTTTGAAATTTAGAACAGGGATTCTAAAACAGAACCAGATAAGTACCACAGATAGGTTCAAGAAGACTTCAGGTTGGTGTAATGGGATGTGAAAGAATGCAGAAAAGGAAGAAATGGGAGAGAGCGTGGCTGAGAGAGGTCCATCTGAACAGGCTGGCCTTCGGGTCACCTGGATGTCTTTCATCGACCAGGGAAAGGACCGGGGGGCGGGAGGGAGGACAAGGGACCGAGGGGGTGAGGGGGACAGAGATGAAGAGGAAGAGAAACAAGGTCAGGCCAAGATGAAGGCTGGAAAGGCTCCCGTCGGGGTGGTGTCACATGTGGTAACAGGCTTCACGTGTGTGAAGATGACGCCGTAAGACAGTAGAATAAGACAGGCTACAGAGACCCAAGTCTACTCCCAGTCCTGACTCTAACTTGCTGTGTGACCCTGGGCAAATCCCTTTCCCTCTCTGGGCCTGAGTCCCTAGTGTAGACAGAGGCCGGGTGGAGAAAAGGGAGACCCGTTCCCTCCACCGCCAGCTGCTGAGGTTTCACACAGAAAAGACAAGGGTGAAGAGCAGGAGACCCACCCACCGGATCCTTGGATTTGACCCTCAGCAGAAGGAGGTGCTCCCTCTGGATTTCTAGAGTCAAAACTTTCCCAAACTTCCCTGAGCAAGGCCTGGTGCTACCCTTGAACCCAGGCTGGAAAGTGAGTGCCAACAGCAGCAGGAGAGCCCCGCACAGCCCAGCAGACTTGACTGTAGTCTCCAAGCTCCGGGCTGGGCCTGGGCAGAGGGGAGGCTCGCCTCATTCCCTTCACCCCCACCATCACCACCACTCATGGAACATCGATTCCACGAGTCATTCCTGAGCGCCTGCTCCGTTCCAGGCACTGTGCTGTTGCAGACGACATGGCAATGAGCAAGTGAGACCCACTGCGCGTAGGGCCCGTGCTAGGCTCTCGGGGGGAAGGAAAGGAAGCCAGCGGTCCCTGGCACTCCAGCTGGCCAGTGAGGACACCATTCCCTTCAGACCCAGATTGCAAAGCCTCCAGCCCCTTCCCCGTGCATTACTGCAGGCCCCCAGTCCCACCCCAAAGTCCACCAGTTATTTGTGAGAGGTCTCAGGGCTTTCTCATCGACACCCCTCCCCCTCCCCAACTCACACTTAGGCAGCCGGGCCCTAGAGGAGGGACACCTGAACCAAGCATCAGGCAGGTCCTTCAGCTTCTGGTTTCAACCACTCTCCCCTCAGGCACTCAGAGCGGGTCCCTTCAAACAGGGTGGAGAAAGAGACCTGGCCCCAGCCCATCACACTAGTTCCCACCTACCTCCAACCCACATCTGCCACAAGACCCTCCCCCTTCAGAAAAGCACAGAGACAGCACCTTCTGCCTCTCAGCTTAGGCTAACAAACACCCAGAGGACCCAGTAACCCTCCTTCCCCCAAGGTCTCCAAACTCTGCTGCCAGTGTGGGCCCATCTGGACACCCTGCTTCACAAAGATGAAACTGACCTGGTGCTTCCTCTTGAGAAGAATCCAACAGATTCCAAGAATCCAAGAATTCCAACAGACAGAGAAGATGAGACTAGAAAAAATGTGAATGCACTGGAGGAGGTGCTAAATGCCTTAAATCAGTGCCAGATGAAGGGTCACGGGAAGGAGGAAGACATTACTTTCACCTGGGAAAATCAGGCACCAGCTTCATGGAGAGGTGGTATCCCAGGTGCATAAATAATAAGAAAAATGTAAAGTGTGGAAAGGGGGCATCAGGCTTTCCAAGAAGAGGGAACAAAATATGCAAAGGCCACAACGTACAGAAGAATGATGGGCAGAGTCAGAAAACGTGAGGAACGGGTATTGCCACTCCCCTGCCTATGTCCGTGGCAGACATTACTAATGGATCACAGCACGTTTCCAGGAAGCCATGGACCATCAGCTAGGCTGAGTTGGCACACAGGCGAAACCTCTTTGCTATGCTGTCTGCAGGCGAACAATGGGACTAGGAGCATCTGAAAGGGAATTTGTGGGAGAGGAGGCAGAAGGGGCAGGTTGAGGCTGAATTAGGAAAGGTCATGACCTGCCAGGCTTTCCACATTGGCAATTCCTTCATTTTGGAAAGTACCCCTGGCAAGTACCTCTAAGAAGGGCTATACCCTGGATTAACTCACACTGAGGTATTTACAACTCAGTGTTATGGGGACTCCTGTGTATCAACTAAAGTTTTTAAAAACGGCCACTTTTTTGGGGAGCTTGTGAAAATGCAGATTTCTGGGCCCTGCCACCAGAAATTTTATGAGGCAGGGCCAGTGAATGTTTTGTACTTTAAAGTACAAACAAGTCCCCCTTGTCCTACAGAAGATAAACCTGTAGTCCAGAGTTGTCACCAGTTTCCCCTAAAGACACAGCGTATCAGTTATCCACTGCTGTGTGGCAAATCACCCTAAAACTCGATGGCTTAAAGCAGCAAGCCTTTGAGGCCCTCTCAGTTCTGTGGGCTGCGCAGCCTCAGTTGGGCAGCTCTGCTGGTCTCACTGGCGGCCTCTCATGCAGCTGCAGCAGCATCTCCTCTACAGCATTCTGGTGGTTAAAGCGAGTCACAGGGCAAGCCCAGACTCGCTATGGGCTGAGACTGTGTGCTGAGAGGCATGACCAATCTGGGGTCATCTTCGGAGACTAGCTAACTTCCCCCCAGAAGCTGGTGCACAGCCAAGCCTACAACTCAACCCAGGGCCATTCCTACTGCTCTCCAGTCCACCGCACCAGCCTTCCCGAAGGCAGAGACTAAGGGGGCAGGGAGGGAAAGGAAGAGACGGGCAAGGACAAGGCTCACTGAGATCTGATGGGGGCTCCTCTGGTGGATCCCTTCTCTTCACCCCACCCCCACCCCGGTCACCCTCTGTTATCTTGGTCTCTTCACAGTTCCTTTATATGAACCCAAGTGTCCTTACCTCCAGGCCAGGTGCCCCAGGCACCCCCTGTAGGATGCCCTGGACCCCAAGATCCCACTAATCCCTGGCTCCCCTCTTCCTGCCCTCAGAACCAGCCTGTGTTGCGTTCTTGCCTCACCTCCTGGTGAGGTCCCCGGTCCTGCGATGACCCTGATCAGGGAGACAGCAGGGGAAATTCAGGCTCAGTCTTTGATGTCAGGTCAACGTGGGCTCCACCCCTGTTTGTCCCTTACAGGCTGGGCGAAATGCTGGATATAAGACACATGGCCAGAAACCGACACCTACAAGGGCCAAATTGTGGGCGTTACTATGGTTACCCCAGATTGTATAGAATTCTATTTTTTTTAATTAATTTTTTTGGAGTACAGTTGATTTACAATGTTTAGTTTCAGGTGTACAACAAAGTGCATCAGTTATACATATACACACATCCACTCTTTTTTAGATTCTTTTCCCATATAGGTCATTACAGACTATTAAGTAGAGTTCCCTGTGCTATACAGTAGGTCCTTTTTAGCTACCTGTTTTATATATAGTAGTATGTATATGTCAATCCCAACCTCCCAATTTATCCCTTTCCCCCTTTCCCCCTTGGTAATCATAAGATTGTTTTCTACATCTGTGATTCTAGTTCTGTTTTGTAAATAGGTTCATTTGTGCCATTTTTTTACATTCCACATATAAGCGATATCATATGGTATTTGTCTTTCTGGGTCTGACTTACTAGTATGACAATCTCTAGGTCCATCCATGTTGCTGCAGATGGCATCGTTTTGTTCTTTTCTATGGCTGAGTAATATACTATTGTATCAATATATATGTACCATATCTTCTTTATCCATTCCTCTGTCGATGGGCATTTACGTTGTTTCCATGTCCTGGCTATTGTAAACAGTGCTTCAGTGAACACTGGGGTACATGTATCTTTTCAAATTATGGTTTTCTCCAGATATATGCCCAGGAGTGGGATTGCTGGATCATATGGTAGCACTATTTTTAGTTTTTTAAGGGACTACCATACTGTTCTCCATAGTGGCTGTTACCAATTCACATTCCCACCAGCAGGGTAGGAGGGTTCCCTTTTCTCCACACCCTCTCCAGCATTTATTGTTTGTAGACTTTTTGATGATGGCCATTTTGACTGATGTGAGGTGATACTTCATTGTACTTTTGATTTGCATTTCTCTGATCATTAGTGATGTTGAGCATCTTTTCACGTTATTACCAATTATAACACATGAAGCAGAGCTTTGTAATTTCTCAGCTATTCTACAGCTATCACCTCATTTTAGCTTTAACTTTACAGGCCAGTGCTTCTCAGGCTATTTGGGTGAAAGGCCAGTTTTATTATTATTATTCCAATCTGTTGTACACCAATAGTTTGCAAAAGTTAATAAAGATTAACTACTAGAGAGATGAGGTGAAAAATAGGCATTGACAATGTAAGCTCCAATTTTTATTATTATTAGAATCAACAGACATAAAATTATTGGCTCAAATCACTGTGACTATTTCCGAATGCCTACTCTCAACTTCTGTACTTGCCTTGTTGGGAAGGGGGCAGTGGCTGTGGACCACTCTTTAAATAGCAAGGTAATAGGTGAGAAAACCAAGACCCAACAAAGCTAAGCCACTCCTTTGGGTCTTGACTCTGAAACTAACTCCGTGTCACTAGGGATGTTGGTCCAATCCTCTCGGTAGAGTTAAAGCAAACAAACAAAAAACTGAAAACAAACAAAAAACAGAGGCCCAGAGAGGGCAAGCACCAGGCCCCAAATCACACAGTGACTCGCTGGACAAGTGGAAACTGGACCCAGATATCTGTCCCCGGCCTAGAGCCGTTCCCCCCATCCACACAGCGCCTGTCTGAACTTCGCAGCGCCCTGGATGCCCAAAGACTGAGTCACGCAGGAATGCGGGGGAGGCATTTTTGAAGGGGGTGCGGCGTCTGGCCGCCCCCTCACCCGCTGGCAGCGCCCGGCCCTGCTGTCCTGCAGCTTCCCCGCCCTCTTGGGGACGGCGGGAGCGGTGCTGGCCGGTTCCGATGAATCAACTGGCTCTCTTGCTGTTCCAAAAATAAATATGCCAGAGAAGGGGGCACCAACCTTACGAGCAGCCCCTTTCTCCCCCTCCCACCGCCAGCCCCGCCTCCAGCTGCACACGCAGCCCTGCCGCTCCGCCCAGGGCCCGAGCCCCCTGCCGCACACTCGCAGAAGCAGCCATCTCCCCTCCACTGCCGGAAACGAATTAAGAAGTGAAGTCACCTTGCGCCTCTGATACACTGGCGCGTCTGCCTAGGGCTGCCTCAGCCGGGTCTTATAAATATCTCCCCAAACTAGTGCGGTGACCAGAGAGCGGTCTCGGTGCTCAGTCCCGATTAGGAACGGCCGCCTCCTCCCAGGACGACCCGTCCCTCTGAGAGCACATTTTCGCATTCACAGACAACGGAGCAGTTGCCCTGTGCACAGTGCCCAAGGCAATTACTGGAAATAATTCAAATGCCAGCAACAACAGCTTCTGCCTTGTGCAAAAAAAAAAAAAAAAAAAAAGATTAAAAGACATAACAGAGAGATCCTTGGGGGCAGGATTATTACCATAAGCAGAAAAAGAGGGAAAAGAGGACCCCATCCATCTTACCAGCGCAGGCTGAGTACGCATGCACACACACATTTGTGACCAGGTAGGCTGGAGAACTGTCGTACTTACGACCTGGGTGTCAACAGCTTTTCTGAGATGTATTTTCATAGGAACTTCAGAGCAATTGAACAAACGATTACTGTCACTGGGCACCTACCATGCATTGTACAAAGCATTGCCCAAGAGGAGGTGTGCCTAGCACAGAGTGGGTGCTTAATAAATATTTGTTTGGATGAATGGATGGATGGATATGAATTGGTGGATGGATATGGATGGATGGATAAGAGGATGGATGGATAGATAGGCCGATAAATGGGTAGATAGATATGAATGGATGGATGCATATGGATAGATTGATGGATCCATGGATGGACAGATAGGTGGGTGGATGGATGGGAGAATGGATAGATGGATGGGTAAATGAACAGATGGTGGGAAATGGACGGATGGAAAAGAAATTACTTCTATTCTTCATAACAAGGTTGTAAGAAGTAGCAAACACGTTTTACAGTTGAGGAAATGAAGCTCAAAGAGGTTATCTGCCAAAGTCACTCATCAGATCAGCAACTGCACTGGTGTGCAAACCCACCTTTGGGACCCTAGCTTCCCACTGAAGAAAGCGCTCTGTAACAGCCACGGGCAGCTAACAATTAGTGATCAGGGATTCTGTGCCAGGCAACGTTCTGAGTATTTACATGTCGTATCTTATTCAATCCTCCGATACACCTAATGAAATCAATCTAGGAAAATGAGGCATAGGAAAGCTAAGACACTTGCTGAAGGTCACAGAGCCAATAAGAGGCAGAGCTGGACGCAAACCTCAGCAGTGTGACTTCAGTCAAGGGCTCTTTTCCACTTTGTCGCCTCTTAGAGGCCAGACACAAATCATCAAACGTGCTGAATGGAGGAATATGCTGAAATAAGTGAACAAAGCAGGCTGGGCTGCCGAGGGGCGGGGGAATTGCAGACTGATTGGAGCAGAGTGCGTGGCTGCGAAGAAGGGGCTGGGGGCCCTGCCCTGGGGCAGGTCTCTCTGGCCAACAAGGACCAGACCTCAGAGGGGACAGTCACCCTCCCTGAGAGCCGGCATCTGCCTCGGGGTCCGGGGTCTGACCCTGGCTGGGGCCGCGTGAAGACCTTAGATTAGAATCAGGACGCCCAGATGCACCTGTCTGCCCAGCTGGACGTGAGGAGGCAGGACTGGGTCACCTGTGAGTGGGGAGACATGGTCCTAAGGAACAGTCACAGGAGGGGCAGTAGAGGTCCTAGGCGCTGAACGGGAGAGAGGAGGAAGGAGGGAGAGCCTGCTGGATAAAGGCAGGGAGCACGCCTCCGCCCAAAGGCCTCCCTCAGCTGCCCAAGTTCCTGGGGACACAGCAGGATCCAGAGCCCAGCCCGGGTGCTAGAGGCATCAGGCACAGGCCGGGCACGGCCATGATAGGGGAGGGGCGGGCTGCAGAGGTCAGAACACCTCAGTCGGCAGGATCCAGGCCCTGGGGGTTTGACTGCATCTCCACAATCATGGTGCATGTACCAGGTCAACGCTGGAATGGTCCCCCAGGGCCTACGGTCCCCAGCTTCTTGGATCTGAAAGCAACAGCAGCTCTGGATTTCTGCCCATATAGACCAGATGTAGAAAGATGCCAGCCCTTTCCATCCACTCTCCAAAGCCATGGGACGTTCCCCAAGCAACTTGGGCCTTCTTTTCCAAACATCCAGCACACTACTCCTGCATCTCTGCCTCCAAACCCCCCGTCCCCCAAATTCCCAGCCAGCCAACACCTCCACCTCCAAGAAGCCCTCCAGGAAGAAGTGCCATCCTTCCAAGGAGAAGAGGACCATATTCATATTCTTCCTTCCAGCCCTTCCCTTCCATCCAGGGGGCCATATGACAGGTTACGCGACCTCCGCTAAACCCCTGCAGAGAGAAAGCTGGAGGTTGAGATTTACGAGCGGGTCCTGGAAGGACCTCTGACCACCCAAGTAGGCTTTTGAACATCGGTCTGCAGCCTGAAATCTCACTCCGTGAACTTTGCTCCCCATCAACATACCACGCCCAGGGTGGGGCTGCATCCTCAGCTGTCTCCGGGGGGACCCAGGGATCTGAGGCCTGGCACAGGAGCTCAGAATCCAGCCACACGAGATAAACAGGGCTCAACACTGGACATACAACATGGTCATGTCCACTCCCCCCCACCAAAAGAGTTACACTGGAAAGAAAAACACCAAAGCAATAATAATTTTAGTACTAGAGAAATACAAGTGGGAGATGCTTTGTGTTTTGTTTTTGCTATTCCCTTAATTTTCTGCAATGTGGCTATGTTATAAGAGAAAGTAATTTTAATAATAACTTTATGCATAGAGAGGATCCCCTTCCCCCCAAAAAGTGGGAAAACGGTTCACTTGGGAGTTGAAGTTTGAGCTCTGACATCACTGGTCCCCACTCCCCCCGCCAATTAGTCTGATCCATTCATGCATTCACTCAACCAACTACTATGAAAACAGCCCAGGAACACACTGCCCCCATGTTACAGACAAGACAGCTAAGGCTCAGTGCCACTAAATGAAATCACATACGAGAAAGTAGCTATGATGGTGCTTAATGCACAGCAGGGATTAACGAAAAGTTAAGTGACTTGGCTGAAAGCAATCTTTTGTATTTTTTCCATCTTCCCAAATGGGGCCTCAGTCACCATTTCAGCGGGATGCGTGAGCAGGATTCTCTGAAGGCCCACGTTCCTCGCAGCTGCAAAGGAGGGAAGGGGTGGGCAGTGGCAGAGGAGGGTCTGAGGTCGCTGCAGGACCAGCGTGGGGAGAGCAAAGCCTGTGTCCTCCACGGGTGCTGCGCTCAGGCACCAGATGCCTCCACCAGCCAGGATGACGCGGCCCTAACCTCACCACGTGCCGGATCCTAACACAGCTCTCAGGCCGCTGGCCCTCCCTCTAACCACCTCCATGACCCCAAACCGGGCGGGATTCAGCGACGGCTCCCAACTCGCCCCCCATGTGCATCCTCACATCCACTCCACCGACCACCCCAGCTGCGGCAGCCAGAATGAGCCACTCAAAACTCAGATCAGAGATGCAGAGGACAGGCTGGTGGTTTCCAGAGGCGGGGAGAGGGGTGGTGAACTGGGTGAAGGGGCTCGACTGGTGCAAACTTCCAGTTATAAGATAAGTAAGTCCTGGGGATGTAAAGTAGAGCGTGGTGACTACAGTTAACAATACTTTATGTAGCGTCTATTTAAAAGGTGCTAAGAGAGTAGTCAATAAAAGGTCTCATCACACATACACACACACACACACACACAAATACGTAACTATGTGTGGCGACACGTGTTAACTACACTCAGTGCGGTGATCATTTCCCAACATATACAAAATCAAATCATTATGTTGAACACCTGAAATGAATATAATGTTAGATGTCAATTATACCTCAACTGAAAAAAAAGCTCAGATCCAGCCGAGCCACACCCTGTGCAAAAGCCCTCCGTGGCTCTCATTGCACTCAAGCCCCCATGCCTGCCCCGCCTGGCCTCTCCAGCCTCCCTCCGGCCTGGGCCTGCGCTTGGCCTTCCAGAAGCACCTACATCTCCCCAAGAGCACACACTGTCTATCCCACTGGGTCGTAGCAGCTGGTGCCCCAAACGCTCTTTTCCAGCCCACAGCTCCTCCCTCCCCCTGGCTACCTCTAGGTATCAGCTTAGCTAGATGTCACCTCCTCCAGGAAGCCTCACACCCAGGCGAAGTTAAATGTCACCCTGTGGGTGCACACGGCCTGTCCTTCCCTTACCGGAGCACTGGTCGCTGTGGTGTAAGCGCCTGCCGTAAGCTCCAGGACGGCAGGAACCTTTGCCTGTTCAGCATCCTATCGGCAGGCACCTGGTACATTTTTGCAGGATGACTGACTGTCCAATTCCCTAGGATCACAAAATAATAGAATTTCAGAGCCACGGCTCGTGGCCTGCCTCTTAGTTTCTTTAAGTAAGTTACTCAGCTCCTGGGGGTCTCTGATCCACCCACGAGAGAGAGAAGTGGACCAGCTCCTGTGCCTCACTGCTCTGGGACAGCACCAGCACCACCCGGGACTTGTCAGAAATGCAGGATCTCAGGCCCCACCCTGGGCTCACCGGGGTCAGAATCCCAGGGGGTGGGGCCCAGCCGCCTGGTTTAACAAGCCCCCCCAGGGGGTTCTGACGCTTGAGGAGCGGGTGGCTGCTGTGACTTGAGGGTTCCCCCTCCCACCCCTGCAGGTGGATTTCGAAGACGTGATCGCGGAGCCCGTGGGCACCTACAGCTTTGATGGCGTGTGGAAGGTGAGCTACACCACCTTCACCGTCTCCAAGTACTGGTGCTACCGCCTGCTGTCCACGCTGCTGGGGGTCCCGCTGGCCCTGCTCTGGGGCTTCCTGTTCGCCTGCATCTCCTTCTGCCACATCTGGGCGGTGGTGCCCTGCATCAAGAGCTACCTGATCGAGATCCAGTGCATCAGCCACATCTACTCGCTCTGCATCCGCACCTTCTGCAACCCGCTCTTCGCTGCCCTGGGCCAGGTCTGCAGCAACATCAAGGTGATGCTGCGGAAAGAAGTGTGAGGCCGGGTGGGCGGCAGGGGTGGCGGGGCAGGCGAGCCCGGCCGGGCTGGCCCCACCGCAGGGCTCTGCGGGGCTGCCGGCAAGCTCTTTCTCCTTGGGGACCGCTGCTTCCCCCCAAGATGGGAGCACACAGAGTAGGGAAGCTGGAGAGAAAAGACAGCCCGCCACGGAAGTGCACTGGCCTTCCCTCTGCCCCCTGCCCCACCACAATGCCCCCATGACCGGGTGCCGGGAAGATCATTGGCTAAGAGGCAGCTACCGCAAATCTTTGCATTCACTTGTACTGTAACGGCATAACCCAGCCCTCAGCTCCCACCTGGACGCACCCCCTCCCCACCAGGAAACCACCAGTGACTGCTGGCGTTAGCAGGGTGGCTCCAATAAAGGGTTTCCGGCTGCATCTGGGAAATGCTGTGTTTTGCATGTGTCCATAAGGTGGGTGCGTGTCCTGACCAGCTCCAAAAATATATTTCCCTGCCCTGAGAAGCAGGAGGGGCAAGCTGGTTGGCCCTTCTCTCGGACAAATGCAAGAACCAGATTTTGGTTTCTCTTGGAATTCTTGTTTGCTGGGTATCTGTTCCTTGGGAGATTATTTCCCATTGATTTCTGTTGCCCCTGGGCCAGCCAGTGGTCACCCACAGAAGAAAATGGCCGCTGGGCTAGAAGGGGAAGGTGATACTCCCTGGGCACCACTGAGGGCAGGGCCTGGGTTCAAAGCTCCCCTTTGGCTCAGACACGGAGCCCCTGGCACTGCCTCTTGGCATGTACACCCTCAGCCCCGCAGATGTGATGATGGCATAAGGCCCCATTCGAGCATATGTGGACTCACCATGGAAATAAAATGGAAATAAACGGCAATGGAAAGGATATGTCCCACCTCCTGCCCACCTACGCTCAGCAGCAAGACAACAACAACAAAACCCCCAGGAATCTTACATTCTTTAGGGATGCTTTTCCCAAGGGTGTTATCCAGAACTAAGTCCTCAGAAAAAGGAGGGGGGCGGCTTTTGTGCTTAAGTTTGTTTGGAAAATGCTACAAATTTCTCTTAGAGATTTTTCAATAGACATTAGTACATTCAAGGCTCTGACAAGTCCCGCAGTAAAAAAAGCTGTTTAGGCCAATAGCCCCCAACCCTATTTGACCCTTTTTTTTTTTCATGCAACACCCATTTAAGTCTCATAAAATTCAGGTTCCAAAACACTCGGCCTGTTTTCAGAGGCATCACCTCACTGGCACCCGGCCATGCGCCCAAGGGTCCTGGGGACAATGAGGTAGAGGGAACCGCACATGAGCCAGAGACAGGGCACAGGCAACCTTGGTTCTGCCTCTCCTCCTAGTTGCCTTCTCTGGCCTCAGTTTCATCATCCATGAAATCATCTCTCATGTCCATTTTAGCTCTTTTTACCCATTTTCGTTTTTTCGAGTGTCTTCGTATGACATTTTCAAACACAGAGGAATGTTGAAAAGGTTTGCCGTGAACACCTATCTACCCGCCATCTAGGCTCTACGATTCACAGTTTACTGCTCCTCCTTTGTTGCATCTCCATCCATCTATCATCCACCAATCTCACCTTTCTTTACGCACTTTTAAATAAGCTGCAGATATTGGTATATTTTCCTCCTGAACACTTCATCAGCATCCCTTACTTTTTGCAAACAAGTAAGTCACCGCCCAGAGAGGTCAGCAGACTTGCCAAAAAGTTCACAGCTAGCCACATTCGTGGTCCCAGCCCACTGCTCTCTGCTCTACCTGGGGCTCTTCATGTTCTCAAGTGGACTCAGAGGGCAGGCTCCTCCTGCGGACGGGTTTACAGCCAACATCGCTTCCTCCCTCTCAAAGGGCCTCCCCATCAAACGTCTCTCACACTGTCAGGCCATCCGTTTCAGACTTGGAATCTTGGGTTACGCAGACTTTTGACCACCGCCGCATTTGCTGTGACCTGACTTGACCCTGACTCCTATTTTTCAAGCTGGCTCTCCTTCTCTAAGGGCCAGGCTACAGCAGGTACTCCATCCCCCGTGAAGCTCATGGGGCTGGAGAAAGGACACACATCTAGATGCATGTATGTCTGAGGTGTTTTTCCTTCTGGGGACCCCCGGCCCCGCAAAGTAGCAGGCAGGACAGCACGCTGGGGGCGTGATGAAAACGGGCCAGAGGAGGGGGTGGCATTCCGCTCTCTCTCATACGTGACGTCTGGCTCATCAGGGACTCTTGTTTAAGACGCAGGTTGTGATTCAGTAGTGGAGCCCAGGAACAAACACAAAACCACTTGTGATTCTGCAGGTGGCCCCCATACCCCACTTGAAGAAATATGCCTTAGGGTCCCTTCAAGGCGACAATCTAGAATCCCATTATGTCCGGAGTTAGACAGTGGCCCACGGTGGGTGTGGCTACACCGTACCAGAGGTTTGTTCCTGGCTCTCACAGCATCTTCCGACAGAACCCTGATACATGAGAGTACCTGTGACCCAAGAGACTGGGACCAGGTCCCCTCCTGCCCCCCCCACCACCTGCCACAGCTCAGATGCACCTGTGTCATAATCAGACAGATTTATGGGGATTCAAAGGAAGCCGGCAAAGAAATTCAAGTCTGTAAGCCACCAGATATGGTCACTGTTCTCAGGCTAAAGAAAGAAGGCAAAGCAATCTATGGGAAAAAATATGTTTATTAAGCGCACCTTTTATAAAGCAGCTAATGAAGCAGGCATCTCGTTATCGGGTACATCATTCACCAATGCGCACAGACAGCAGGTGCCACAGAAAGTCACCAAGTAGAACAAAATCGAGGAATTCACATTTTGCATTTAGGGGCGTTTCATCGCAATTAAACACAAAAGGTCGAGCACTTTGAAACCAGGATCTTCTTAAAAGGCAGCTTCCTGCAGTCATAACCCGTAGACCCATTCCCCAGGGGAGACCAAATGTTGTGACAGACTTTTTTTCAGGGCCTAAAGAGATAAGGCTCAGAGTCCTCAAGTGTTCGCATTTCACTTTTCAATATCAGAACGATGAAACATTCCGGAAGAAAATCTGCACGCTCCAATTTATCGGCACCTCCAGGCATGCGTTTGGTTTGTAAACAGGCCTGAAACTGTGGGCAAAGGTGGTTGGAGGACCTTAGGAGTGGGGTCCAGAGGAGGACAGAAACGACCGAGCCCGAGTCAGCGTCCTGGACCCCTACTCTCCTTCTTCCAGGCTTGGGTTGGGGAAAGAGCAAGCGATTGTGAAAATACTCTCCAGGACGAGACTGGGAGTGGAGGGGCGTGTAGCCAGCGGCGCTGCTGGAATCAAATGTCACTGACTGGCTACAAGACTCCTGCGCCATAATGAGAGCCAAGGTCCCAACCAGAGCTTTCACAGGAGAAGAATGATGAAAGTGTCCCGGCTGGTTCTGATGCCCAAGAACCCTGCAACTCCTGGGTTCTCAGCAAGGTTGTGCCCGTGGTCAGAAACATCTACTGAGTGGCTGTCTCCTTGATCCCCAGTGGCCTCTGGCGGCTGCTAGGATGGCAACTTCCTTGGGAACAGCAGAGAATGGGGCGTCTCTGGCTGGTGAGCAGAGAGGCTCAAATGCCAAAAGACCCCACCACTGCTGCACTTGCACCCAGGGTGCCCAGTGTCCTGGATGTGGGCACGGAACCCCAAACCAGCATCCTGTTAGCTTCCCAAAGAGCCAGGACTGGCTGGTGTTGACACTAAGCGCCCGTCACAGCAACACTGCACTGCCTCTGGGTCCAAAGATGACATCGTTCTCAGTCTCCAGGTATACTGAAGATCTTGTCCTAAATGCTGGGGTTTCGAACACTGGCATTTCAGTGCATGCCTCTCTTCTCCCTGAACATCCAGACCCTGCTAGCTCATTCTACTGTGTGCGTGTGTATGTGCACGTGTGTGTACAATGCAGTGTGGAGGGAGAAGAGGAAAGTGTGTGTGGAGACCTGGGGCTTTGGGAAGTGCTCTTGTTGTGTCACAGTGAGTCCAAAAATATATGTGCAAATAAAAAAAGTGCCCCAGAGTGCCACTGAGCTGGCCAGTCCCAGTCGGAAAACCTCTCATCTATAACATCCTGCATTTAACGACTAAAGGTGCTTCTTGGACATGGTCATGTTGTATCTCAAGGCTGAGAGGACATCTGACGACATGTTTACCAGGTATTATCACTGCTGGTACTTTTGCTGAAACCGGAAACACCATCTCTCGCAGGAAAACTGAGTAAGAAAACCATGGATTCTTCTGAAATGGTGAGTCAGTGAGAAACAAAAGTTCTGGGAGGTAAGATATTCCAAGAAATGCATCCTTCAAGCTGGTTGCCTCTGAATTCAGCTGGTAAACATTTTTTTAAGTATTTAATTCAGTGGCTTTTAGCATATTCTCAAAATCGTGCACGTCACTAACTCCAGAAAATTTTCATCATCACAAAAAAAGCCCCATATGGGGCTTAGCAGTCACTCCCCATCCACCCCAGCCTCCAGCCCCTGGCAACCACTATTGTATAATATGTCTTGGTAATTTTGCCTATTCTGGGCATGTCATATAAATGGAATCATGTAGTATGTGGCTTTTCGCAAGGCTTCTTTCACTTAGCATGATGTTTTCAAAGTTCATCCATGTTGGAGCATGTGTCAGTACTTCCTTGCTTTCCATAGTTCAATAATGTGCTGTTGTATAGATATACTACATTTGTTTATCCATTCATCAGTTGATAGGTATTTGGGTTATTTCCATTTTTGGCTATTATGAATTATACTGCTATAAACATTTGTGGACAAGTTTTTGTGTGTATATATGCTTCCGTTTCTCTTGAGTAAATACCTAGGAGTAGCATTTCTGGCTCATATGGTAATTCTATGTTTAACTTTTTCAGGAACTGCCAAACTATTTTCCAAATTGGCTGCACCATTTTACCTTCCCACAAGCGATGGAGGAGAGTTCCAATTTCTCTCCATCCTCGCCAGCACCTATCGTTGCCCATATCTTTGATTAGAGCCATCTTAGTGGGTGTGCAGTGCTATTTCACTGTGGTTTTGATTTGCATTTCCCTCGTGAGTAATAATATTGAGCATCTTCTCATGTGCTTATGGGCCACTTATATCTCTTCTTTGGAGAAGATACGAAAATATGTCTATTCACTTGTTTATTCAAATATGTTGCCCATTTTTTAAACTGGGTTATTTGGCTTTTCATTCTTAAATCGTAAGAGTTCTTGATGTATTCTAGATACAAGTATACGGCTTCCAAATATTTTCTTCCGTTCTATGAGCTGTCTTATCACTTTCTTGATAGTGACCTATGAAACACAAAAGTTTTGTGCCCCATTTTGATGAGGTCCAATTTATCTATTCTTCCTTTGACTTCTGTTTTGGGTGTCATTATCTAAGAAACCATGGCCTAACCCAAGGTCACAAATATTTATCCCTATGTTGTCTTCTAAGGCTTTTATAGTTTTAGCTCTTACATTTAGTTTGATGCATTTTGAGTTAATTTTTGTATATAGTATGAGGTAGAGATCCAACCGCATTCTTTTGCATGTGGATATCCACCTGTCCAGGTGCCATTTATCGAAAAGACAATCTCCCCAATTGAATTCTCGTCACACTTGTCAAAATCTACTGGCCATAAACGTAAGGTTTTATACCTGAATTCTCTATTCCATTACATTGGTCTATATATGTCTTTTTGTCTATACCACATTCTTTTGATTACTGTAGCTTTGTAATAAGTTTTGAACCAGGAAGGGTGAATCCATCAACTCTGTCCCTGTTTTTCAAGGTTTATTTGGCTATTCTATTACTTGTGCAATTTCCATGTGAATTTTAGGATCAGCTTAGCAATTTGTGCAAAGAAGCCAGCTAGGATTTTGATAGGGATTACACTGAATCTATACATCAACTTGGAGAGTATTGTTATCTTAACGATATTTAAGTCTCTGAGCCATGAACACAGGATGTCTTTCCATTTATTTAAGTCTTCTGTTTCTTTCAACAATATTTTGTAGTTTGCAGGATTTAATTCCTGCACTTCTTTCATTAAATTTATTCCTGTTCTTTCTGATACTATTATAAATGAAATTATTTCTTAATTTCATGTTCATACTGTTCATTGCCAGTGTAAAGAAATATACTTGATTTTTGTATTGACCTTGTATTCCACAACCTTGAATTCATGTATTAGTTCCAATGGGTTTGTGTGTGCATGAATTCCTTAGAATTTTCTATATACAAAATCACGTCATCTGTGAGGAGTTTTACTTCTTTTCCAATCTGGATGTCTTTTATTTCCTTTTCTTTCCCAGCTGCTTCTCAAGTATTAGCTTCTTAAACATTTTTTTCCTCTTAAAAATTTTTAACCCAAGTTTTAAGTGGCTGCCTGTGCCAGACAGTCTCCGAAGAGAATCTCCTGCTCTGGGGCCACCGCCCGACAAGCTGGTGCTCAAGGATGCTGGCGCCAGTCCACTCGAAGGCAGAAGCACTCTGAGGCCAGGAGGATACCAGCACCACCACCATCGAGGTCCCACTTTGCATCCCAAGCTCAGAACACTAGGCTTCCGCACCCATCTGGTCACCAATCCTATACTTACCACCTTTCACAAGATCCCAGGATAAAGGAGTAAAAAGATACTGGAGTGAAATGACAGGTCCAGGGGAAAACAAAACAAAACAAAACCACAACCCATCCAGCAGCCAGATGCAACAGTGGGGTCAGGGCAGCAGGAGTACCCGTGGGAGCCCAGGGTAGATCCGGGGCTTGGCTGATGGCTGAGTCACCCTGTCACCTTCCCCCATGGAGACCACTTCCCCACCCCGCTCGAGCCCCCACAAGGTGAGGAGGGGCACAAACTGAAAGGTACCTTATACACACACGTACACGACCACCAATGGCCAGACTGCCCCTGTCGTACAATCCAAGCCAAGAGGGGTGGTCCTGGCCCCGCCGGTCACACCGCGGATGGCTGCAAGCAGCCCCTCTGGCTGGAGCTGTCCGGGCTCAGGACGAAGGTGGATGAGTTGCTCTTTTTGCTGACGCTCGTCTCTCTGGGCCGGCGGCCCTTCTGGCAGCTGGACGAGCAGCAGAGGAAGCGCTGCACGAGGTCGTGGAAGAGGCGGCCTGTGAAGAGCAGGTAGATCCAGGGGTTGCAGCAGCTGTTGAGGCTGGCCAGCAGCATGGCAATGATGAAAGCCGAGGCTGCAAGGTGGGGAGGGTGGGGAGAAATGAGAACAGGGCATCACTACTGGGGCACGAAGCATCACCTCCTGAGAACAGAGGCCAGGTGCCAGTCACAAGACGGAGGACTAAAGAGACCAAGCCTGCCTGCCTTCCGTATCCGTGCTCTGGGCATGCACTCAGCCTACCCCCCACGCCTTCGCCAGCTTAGCCCAGCCCTGGAACATTCCCTGTCCTTTCTCCCAAGCAAAGCTTACTCACCACGGGCTTCCACCGGCACGGCCACCTGTCCGTCCATTCATCACTCACCCCGCAAGTATCGACTGTCTCCCGCTCAGAGTACCCAAGAGCGCAGAGGCAGAAGCTGCCAGACCTGGTTTGTATTCTAGCCCCGCCAGCAACAAATACTTTCACTCCCCAAGAAACTGCTGTTGCCTAACCTTTAAATGGGGATAACAAGAGTCCCCAGATCTCCCTGGAACACTGCGAGGGTGAAAGAGCACCTGGTACCTGAAGGGTGCTTAGGAGGTTCCCAGGCAGAGAAGGGAGGACGGGCGCTTCGGGCAGAAAGGACGGCACAGGCAAAGGCACAGAGACAAGAAGGTGTGTGCTGCCTTCACAGCTGAGAACACTGGAAGTGTTTCTGTGAAGATACGCCTAAGAGCACTGCTTCAGCCGACAAATAAGACTTGTGCAGGAAAAGGGGACACTAAAAGTATACGAGGCACTGTGCAGAAGCTATTACACTGAGATTTACTGAATTTCAGGTAAAATTAATGATCAGAAATCAACTTCAAGACATTGCTTGTCACAAAGTTAAGCTTCAAGGGGGAAGAACAATTCCTAATCCTAAGTACTTCCAAATAGGGGGTGGGGTGGGGAGCCTGGGTTTCCGTCAATGGCCTTAATCTGACAAATGTACACACTCCCAGCAGCAGAGGAGGACACAGGCACCCCCCCAGAAACCCACACGGAAAACGGTGTTCCCAAGAATGCTGTTCACGGCCACACCCTTACGAAGAACGGTAACCGCAAGAAGGCGTGGAAAATCCACTAGCCCGATATTTTCTGCAACACGTTTTCAAGGAAGAACTCCAGAATTCAAGAGCTCAATCCAGGAAAGAATTTCTCACAGGCCGACTGGAGTTGCAAGATCTAGACACCACTGTGGACGCAGACAGAGCACAGAGACGTCTGTCAGCCACATCTCCAAGCACCAAAGGGGGAGGGTGATTGTTTAAGAGGAATTCAGTGGTTCTCAAAGAGGGGTCCCCAGCTCATCTGGGAACCTGACAGAAGTGTAAATTCTCAGGCCCCACCCTAGATCTAGTGGATCAGACTCCTGGGGGTGAGGCTCAACGATCTGCTGTAAACAGTCCTCCAGGGGATTCTGACGCACACCCAAGTTTGAGAACCACCGCTCTAATTACCTGGCGCCCCTGCTGGAACAAAAGCAAGCTACAACACGCAAAGCCCACAAGTCCTGCAAACAAAAATGTTTAGAAAGCAAAGGATTAGAGAGCAAATCTAATCCTTAGATTAAAATAGTAAAGAAAAGAAAAGTGGAAAAGTGAAGGGTCGGGTGGGGGGAAGCCAGTACTGTTGAATTCTATGAAAGAGAATGGAAAAAAATATTTGATTTCGACGTGTAAAAAAGGATGAATTTAAGTTTAGAAACCTGGTGAAATATCACAAAGTCTAAAAATATCTCAAAATCATAATTAAACATATAAAATGAAAGAGGCAAAATAAACACATAAAAGTCAAAATTTGAAAAGGCATCGAGGGACTTCCCTTGTGGTCCAGCGGTTAAGACTCCGTGCTTCCAGCGCAGGGGGCGCGGGTTCAATCCCGGGTCGGGGGATAAGATCCCACATGCTGCATGGCGTGGCAAAAAGAGTTAAAAAAAAATTTTTTTTAAGGCATGGAGAAGTAAACTGCCAGACACAAGGGAAGAACAAAGGTGTACAGAGCTATGAAATGGGTAGAAGGACGTGTTCTCACTTGAACAGAAAGGCAGCACGTTTTACCTCGCTGAACAGTTACAAGGCATTATCTTAGCTATTCATATAAGTTACTCGCCTCACTCTTGACATTTGGATCTTCTAACTTATTTATCCTATTTTTTATAAACAACCTACAGAAACAGTAACCACAAAAAAGTAAACAGTTAATGAATTCCTGAGTAGCCCCACCCGAGTTTTTCCACCTCCAAGTGGCCAGCCTGGTTGGGAAGAGTTGGGACCACGGCCAGCACCTCTATCCCCACCTGGTGGCCACAGACACGAATGACCAGCCTAGCCTGGCTCTCGGGGAAGGATGACCCTCTAAGCTGAACCTGCTCGTGTCAAGTTGCCAAATGCTAAGGGCACATTTGGACTTTTTAAAAATTTGGCAATATCCTAACCAACCAAAGACATGGGTTCCCAGCAGTGGAATTTCAAGCTATTTGGGAATAAAACACAGGCTATGGAGGACATTTCAAAGGAAGGATGCTACAGAAATAAAGGTACAAAGGTGAGACTGTCCAACAGCATTCAGGGGCTGCCAGAGTTGGAGGGTGGTGGGTTCACAGGAGAGGAAACTGGAAAGAGCCAGGCTGAGGAGGAGGATCTGGAATCCAGGCTGAGCATGAACTTGAATCTACAGGCGCTGGGGAGCCATGGACGGTTTCTGAGCATAAGGACTAACTGCACCTCATCTACTTTCTGCACTTACTGTATCTCGTTTAGGCTGTAACATCGCCCTTTCCAGCGGCTGGACAGGCTTCCTAGAACTGAAGAAGGAGAGGAACAGAAGCATGGAAAGCGTTGTCCCTGGCATTTTACGATGCTGCTTCCAAGGGGGCATATGACAATGCAGCAACGTCAACCATGGGAACCACAGCTCAAGCTTGCACAGAACAGAACAGCTTTCAAAGCAGTCTCATCTCCATTTTATACATGAGGAAAGTGAAGCTCGGAGAGGGGAAGTGCCTTCACCAGGGACACACAAGTCACCCTGTGTTCCCACCTGAAAGTAATGAAGTTTGATGTCTTTTAAAGCTAGGTCAGCATTCACACTAGTCAGGTTGGTTCCAGGGAGCAAATCCCCTCAGTTCCAAAGCAGAGACATGGGCTGACTGGGCAATTGCCCTCATCATATGATTTGAAGGATAGAGTCAGAGAGCAACTTTCCTTTCCTAAAACAGATGTAGGCCCCCTAAGAGGCTAAGCACTGCCCACTCCCCAGTAATGGCCTTTTATTTTATTATTATAATTTTTTAAATAAATTTATTTATTTTATTTATTTATTTTTGGCTGCGTTGGGTCTTTGTTGGTGCGCGCGGGCTTTCTCTAGTTGTGGCAAGCGGGGGCTACTCTTTGTTGCAGTGCGTGGGGCTTCTCATTGCGGTGGCTTCCCTTGCTGCGGAGCATGGGCTCTAGGCGCGCGGGCTTCAGTAGTTGTGGGTCGCGGGCTCTAGAGTGCAGGCTCAGTAGTTGTGGTGCGCGGGCTTAGTTGCTCCGCGGCATGTGGGATCTTCCCAGACCAGGGATCGAGCCTGTGTCCCCTGCATTGGCAAGTGGATTCTTAACCACTGTGCCACCAGGGAAGTCCCGTAATGGTCTTTTAAAATCCAAGCGTACCGGGAGGGGAAACCCATTGCCTATCAGATCACCATCCTTCCTGGCAGAAATGTCTCCTGGTCTGGACGAGGGGCCAGCAAACAGCCCACGGGCCAAACCCCACCTGCTGCTTGTTTTTGTAAATGAAGTTTTACTGGAACACAGCCATATCCATTCATTCATATATTGTCAATGGCAGCTTTCGCACTACAAGGGCAAAGCTGAGTAGTTGTTACAGAGACCTTACATCCTGTGAGCCTCAAATATTTACTGTTTGGCCTTTTACAGAAAAAGTTAGCCAATCCTTGATCTAAATGCCTGTAGGAGAAGATGTTAAAAAGCAGAACGAAAGGGCTCAAAAAGGGGAGGGGCAGACCCACAGGGTAAGCTGAGCCCACTTCTCCCCACACCACCAGAAGCAGAACTGGGTGATGCCTTTACTTTTAAGTACCCAGACCTCCCACAAACCCTGGCTCGGCCATCTTGCACCTGGGGCCAGAGGGTAACACCCTGTCCCGGGCAGCCCACGTCCAGTGCCTGCTCCACACCAGGGCACCAAGGTCCGCCCCGTGCCTGCATGCCCGCTGCTCTGAAGCGCCAGCTCAGCTACCAAGCTCCTGGCGACAATGGCCCCAGCCACACTTTCCATAAAGCAGAGCGACGGTGAAGTCAGTGTGGATAAAAGAAGGCCCTGGAAACCAGAATCAACAGACTCATCCAAGAGAGGTGCGGTCAGCAGCCAGCACCTCCTGGGGGGCTCGGGCCATCGGGGAGCCCCTCACAGAGGATCCAGACGCAAACCCGTGGGGTGTGAACCCCCCTCCCACCTACTCATTTCTCTGAGCCACATCTACTGTCTGAGCCTTAACATCCTCATCTGTGAAATGGAGGTGACACCCTCAAGGACTTGGGAGAAAATTGGAAAAAAAAAAAAAGTGTGAAAGGGCTTTGTAAATGGCAAAGTGTTTGTTCATGTTATCGTATTATTACTTACAGATATGAAATATGATCAACTGTGTATAACTTTTTATCGCCCAAGGTTGGGGACTCCTCATCTAAGGTTGATTCAGGAAACTGTCCTTTGCCCTTTTCTCCCCAACTTCAAAATTAAAAAAACGAAACAAAACAAAATGAAAACCCGGAGCCCTGGGATTGGATTACATGACCCCAAGGGAACTCGAGATAGTCCGTTTTGGAAAAACTTACTCTGCCGGTGACACAAGATACCCAAAAGGGAAGGGGGCTGCAACCATGGGCAAGAGCGGGATTTCAGGGTCTCCACCCGGAGAGCTGGTTCTCATCTGTCTCTCCCACTCCACTCCGTAAAATGAACACTTGTCCCCCATGACTGAGCCCTGAGGGCTGCAAAAAGCTCTCTCTGGTCCTGGCAGAGAAGGAAGGCCGAGTTGGAGGCGCTGGGCCAGGGATCGGCCGTCACACCTGCCTGGCCTGAGCTTAGGGCATGGGGCAGGGGGTGGGGGGGTGGAAATGAGGAGATCGATGTTCCACTTCCTTCCATGCCATCTCTGCTCTGTGCCAGCCACCGAGTTAGCCCTGGGGACGTGCCCTCAAGGGATTTACAAACTCAGGCGGGAAAGAGAGATGCACAGACAGGCCCTCCAGTCAACAGGGAGCTGCAGCACCGGGGGAGGGGCGGTGGGCCCAGGGCTGGGGACTAGGGGTGATCTTCAAGCGGGGGCTCCTACGTGCCAAGCAGAAGACTGAGCGGGAAAGGCCACGCGCCAATGGCAAACGTCCCCTGCTGGGCATTTTACCCCCGGGACACAGAGACCATGCTGAACTTCCACCTGGCGCCCTCACTCACGGAGGAGGTGGACAGCCGAGGGCCATGCGAGGACAGGGTGCCCCCAGCAGTCACCCACCCACCAGCCCGGCTTTACTCAAGTCCCAAGAAGTCCCCTGTTCGGATTTCCCGGCACTGCCCCCGCCCGTCACCATCGCGTCACCCTGGGCCCAAATTAGCCCAGAACAGCTGACGGGGCAGCTGGCCATGGCCTCTCTGGCTGCGCTGTTCCTGAGGCAACGAACACGTGTCACAGACAATTCAAAGACCTGTGGCTCAGCTGACACCTCTCATCTGAATCCGGTCAAGCTCAGCCACTTTCCCAAGAGGCTCTCACTCCAGAAACCAATCACTTGGTTCAAGGTCTCCTCCCTGCCGCCCAGATCCTGAATCAGGTCTCCCTCACAAGAAATCTAAATCCCTTATTCCTTTAGGAGCTACAAGAGAATTTGGGAGTTGTGATGTACAGAAGGCTTTTTTAAAAATGTTTTTTGAATGTGCACTTACATAAGGATTGAATACTAACACGTATTCCAGGGCACCTTCTTTGAAAAGATCACCATTTTACCACACTGGAATTGTAAAAGTCACAGATGTGTGATCTCACCATGTGTAAGGTCAGGAAGAAGAGCTAAATCTGTGGGCTACAGAGCTTTAAATGGTCTTCTGTGATGTCACTGCTCAAATCTGGGGACATGTGGGGTCCACTGGGCAGGACCTGAGGAATAACCACGTCCTAGAAGCAGAAGAGCTGGGGCTTCCTGTTAACAACCAGGCCTTCTCTACCCTTCAGAGAATGACAGGGCCCTGCCGCCAATTTGGGCCACACGTGTAAAGGCAAGCCACATGTTTTGGTCACAGAGATGATACAGTAAAGCCTCATTACTCACTGTGCAGTCAACAGGCCAGCTGCAGGGGCCCTGCACAGGCATCACCTGGGAAAGTGTTAAAAATACAGACTCATGGGCCCCACCCAGACCTACTGAATCAGAATCTGCGCTTTAACAAGTTCCCCCACGTGATCTGTGTGCACACTGAAGCATGACAAGTATTCCTCCAATACAGGGAAAGAAAATAAAGTAACTGTTCAATGACCTCATCAGGGAATGTGCATCTGCTTCTTTGCATAGCCAGCTCCTACTCATCCTTCAAAACCTTTTTCAAATGTTGCTTCCTCTCTGAAATCCTCCTGATTTTTTCCCAGGGAGACTGAATCAATAAATGCCTCCTGGGGGCACTCACAGTACTTGATAAACGAATACCTCTCTCACAGCATCATCCCTTCATACTGTCATTATTCTTGTTTATAATCTGTGGTTGGGGACTGTGTCTCATCTGTGGCTCTGTCCTTGGCTGCGAGCAGAAACTGGAAAATGGGAAATGTTCAATAAGGGACTAAGTTGAAGTGAGCATGAAATTAGCAGACAGGAAGTCCTGATAAATCAGCCACCGACACTAGCATGTTGGAAAAGCAAAAAGACAATTTCCCTGCCTGACAATGGGAGATGGGCCCCGAACAAGATGACTGGACTCAAATGCAATTCCCTCTGGGAAATTAAGTTCACAGTCAGATATCAAGGTCAGGCAGAGAGAAAGAGAAAGAAACAGAAATGAGTAGGAGTGACCATTAGAGTGTGAGGCATGGGCCGTGGAGGGCAGAGGCCCGTGGTACTGAAGCATCTGGCAAAGGCTGGGAGGTGCCAGCTCCCAGTAGAGTAAGGAGGAAGGTGCTGGCAGAGGGTGACCCTCAGTGGCCAGGAATCAGGATCACTGGAACCAGGAATCAGGGGCTGGGACACCAAAGACCGCCTGGTTACACCTCCTTCCCGCCTGTCCCTCATGCAAGGGTCCCCTTGGGTTTCCAAACCCAGAGCTAGAGCCTCCCCACCTTGCCTCCTACTGTCTCCTCCAGGCAAGGCCTTAACTTCTCTTGACCTCTTAACAATGCCCTTGTTCCCAGCATCGCCGGGCTTGCCATCACTCAACAAAAACTGCAGCCCCTCAGTGAAAATGTGCTCCTGAGCTCACGACAACCTGCATTCCCTCAGCTGCACGGACTGACTCCAGGACGCTGACACATGGTGAAATTTCTCTATTTTTAAAGCGTTGATTGAGCACTTACTACATGCCAGGCCCTGTGCCACCAGCACCCTCCACCCGGCCCACAACCTAAACCCTATTCTTAACCCCAGCAACGAGCCCCAGACAGTTCTCATCAGCCACCCAGGGTGACGGCTGCTGCCCCACCTGGCCACACCCGGGGACAGAACCATCCCGGCAGAAACTGGGGGCGTCCCTCCCAGAGACCAACCTTGGCCTGACTGTCCCGCATCTATGCATGTGCCAGCTGCTGGCCACAGGAGGGCAGGTGAGGGACTGGGGAGGGGTCCTTGCCAACTCTCCTCATAGGAGGACTGACAGATCGAGGCAGAGGTTGTGTGGACAGGACCCTTGGGAGGCGCTGAATCACTGCATGTAGAATGAACGCACTGGAGGAGGAAGGAGACCCTCAGGTGGGGGCAACGGGGAAAGCTTCACGAGAGTCAGAACTGGATGAAGCTGCCGTGTCCAGTTGTTCAGGTTGTGTACTGCACAGCTCCTAGGAATACCATTCTCACAGACCATTCTCATTCTCAGGTTCCTTAAATGGAACCCCCTGGAGTTGTGCACAAAGCAGCCCACACAGTGGACTTGGGCTCTGAAGGATGGGTCTCTGCAGAAGAGACTCGGGTAGGCGTTCCTGGGATGGAAACAGAATTAGCATGGGTGCAAAGCAAAAGGCCCTGTGGGAAGTGGCAAGTCAGCAGGCCTGGCTGCAGGTGCACTAGGAAGATCAGCCAGAGCCCAGGGCAGAGGGGATGAGGGTACTCTTTTGTTAGATATTAGGTCAGGACAGGCCAACACAGTGCGTCCAAACCAGTGGTTCTCAACCAGGGCGATTTTGCCCCTTAAGGGACATTCGGCAATCTCTGGGGACATGTTTTGGTGGCCACAACTGTGGGGAGGTGCTAGTGGCGGGAGCAAGGGATGCTGCTAAACATCCTCCGTCACACAGGACAGCCGCCCGCCCCACACCACACTCACAACGAAGGCTGTCTGCCCCCTAGTGTCAGTAATGCCAAAGTTGAGAAACCGTGCTCTAAACCAAGAAGGTGGTGATGGAAAAGGGAAGGAAAGTCCAGACACGAGAGGTACTAAGCGAAGACGTGGCTACGACAGCGGGATCAGCGGATGGCTGATGGACATCAGGGTGGAGGAGTCGAGGGACATGGGCTTTGAAGCCACAGTGCTGAGAGGGCCGGCCATTAGTGCCCCTGTAGCTGGGTGGGTGCATGCTGGGTGTGGCAGGGAAGAGATTCCAGGAGAGGGTGCAGGGCTCTGCTTTGGCAGGCCTGGGGCGGGGCCAGAAATCAACTTTTTAACAAGCACCCAGGAGACCCAATGCCGAGGATGGTGGGGAGGGAAGCAGTCTGGCGTGAGATGATCTGGGTTCAAATCCCAACCCCATTACTTACTCAGCAGTGCTGTTGAGCAGGCTGTGCCACTCTGAGCCTCAGTTTCCTCATCTGTAAAACGGGGATAACGCCCCCCCTTACCTTGCTGTGTCTGGATGAGGACAAGAGATGGGGTCGGGCACAGGGTCCGGCACTCCATAGGGGGCGACTACTGATTTTAACGAATGCAACTCCTCACTTTACTGAAACCAATGCCAAGAGAGGGTGTTGTGTTCTATCATAGGTATTATCCCCACTGCTCAGGTGGGAATGACAGAGGCCCAGAGACATGCCCCAAATCACACAGGTGCCCTGAGACCAGGCCTCTGAAGGGGACTCTCACCACTTCCCAGGGGCCAGGGGCTCTGATAGGCAGGGGTGGGCCCTTCCACCCCCCTCCCACCCCCCTCCCCCCTCCCCCCTGCTCCACCTCCCACCCCCTCCCCAAACCACTCAGCCATCCATCAAATGGGAAAAAATATATAGCAAAGCTTCACCCAACAGACTTTTTTGTTGTTGTTGTTATTCATCAAACCTTTGGGGGAAAACAAGTGAAGTCACCTTGGGGCATAAACCCAAGAGAAAACATTAGCATTAGTTGAGAACATAAAAGAACCCATAATTACTTAATCAGACCAGAGTGTGGTCATTAATTGCCCATCTAATGGCAATTTATGCCCAAGAGGGCCAAGCTTAAGACAAGGAAAGCTGCGTCCTATCTCCTCCTGCCGCCGCCCAACCCCCCAGCCACTGCTCTCCGCCCTAGGTCACCTGACGAGCAGGCCCCTCCGAGGTACGTGGTCCACCCACACCTCGGGCACAGTGTCCTTGGAAAGGCAGGGTGGGCCGGCAGCCACACTGGAGGGGCCACAGTTCCACAAAAACCGGGAGGTGCTGGCAAGCTCCTTTCACAGACGGGGGAAACACTTAAAACTAGGCCTCCTGTGCATTCTTCCTCCTGGTACCCACCGTGGCAGAAGCTTGATTGCTCCCAGTGCTGGGGCGCTCACTTCTTCACCAAATAGCCAACCCTACGGCCAGAGCGCTGCCTAGAGAGCCCTCATTTCTCTTGAGTCCAGCTCTGTACACCCATCCCAGCCCCGTCACGTGCACCTTCCTCTTCCCATACCCTACGTATTTGTTCAACAAGCATCGGCTGAGCTCGGACGGGTGGCCCGCCTTGTGCTAGGCACTGGGCCCACACCAGTGAACAGGACAGGTGGGGCCCCCGCTGTGACAAGGCTCACAATCCACCTCTCCGGCTTTAACGAGCTTCTCCACATACCAAGCCTCCCCGGACACACCGTCGACCGTCCAGCAGACTCTGCTGCCACCCCAGGCCCCTCCACCCAGGCTCTCAAGAGAAAAATGTCTAGCTCCTCCAGCTCAAATCCCTGCCGAGATTCTCAAAGTCAATCCCACGAAGACAAACAAAACATTTAACAACTAGAATGGGGGGAGGAGAGAAGAGTGACATTGATCACGTGGCCCCCCAGGTGCCACGGGTCACACCATGTCATCCTCGTAACAGCCCCGTGAATAGACTTGCTATCCTCATTATGACAGAGGAGGAAGAAGCTGAAGCTCAGAGAAGGGAGACCACCTGCTCGAGGACACGCAGGAGAAAGTGGGAGGGCGGGCTCCAAACACAGGCCAGTCACGTGGCTCCCACACCTGCTCTTTCCCTGCACGGGGACCTGGGGTCCTACGGCGCCCACCCGCAGTCTCCACCAAGTGGATCCATCCATCCGTCTTCATCTCCTCCCTGAGAACCACTCCGGGGTCAGACTCCTTGGGACCAGCAGCAAAGCAAGTTCCACGGAGTTCAAGGGAAAAGGTTGGTGCCAAATCTTTGGCTGTGCAATTTGATCCTGAAAGTTCCATCCGGGGCTTGTCCAAACCTGCCAGGGGTGTCTGGTCCCAGCCCTCCTTCTGCAGCGTCACCAGTCTCACCAAAGCAGGGCCCCACCAGCACGTGGCTGCTCTGAAACGGGGGGGAGGGGGGCTCATTACATTACCACAACCCTCCCCTTGCTTTATTCTCCTCTCACTGCTTTTCTCTCTGAACAATGGAAGTACTGAAATTGAGAGTTCTCCTCTTTGCTTTGGCTCTTATGAAAGGAAGTCCCATGTGCAGCTCACCCCCTGCCCCGGACAGAGACTTCATAATTGCTATTATTGTATTACCATATCTCTAACCTTTTCCCCCTTTCTTCCCAGTTTCCTCATGTCCATTTTATCTTGCTGTGGCACCCGAATCTTTGGGCCCCCCCTCAAATTATTTTTGGAACAAGGTGAGCTCTAAACCCACAAAGGCAGCGCTCGGTGTGACTGAAGGTGTACAAGGGGAGAGATGGGAAAGGCGCGCTGGATTTCGAGGGAATTGCGGGGGAGGGAACCCTAAGGAAGGAGGGACTTGGAGTCCTGTGGTGGCCCCGAGGCCAGCTGCCAAGGCACGTGTGACTTCTCCAGCCGCCCCGTTAGCCCCGACCCGTGGTCAGCGGTTAAGGAGCTGCTTGCTGACCCAGAGGCTTTCATGATGAAGCTGCCGGCAGGAAGGAGGCCCCCCTCCTGCGTCCCTGAGGCTGCCTGCCCCCGGGCTGCTGGGAAGAATGTCTCGCTGTTCACAAGGGCTCCCTGGATTTCCAGGCCCCCCTTGCCAGGAGATAAGCAGAGCCAGGGGCCCTGAGCTAGAGAGTCTGCGTTCTGGTAAATTCCTTCCTCCTGGACAGGAAGGTGAGGGCTGTGCATCCATTCCACTTCGCTGATCAAAAGCTCAAGTAGCTCGAACGTCCCTGTCCTGTTCCTTCCTTACTACTTGCCCAGAGCCTCGAGATTGAGTCACGTCTCCAAAGTGACTGTAAACGCAATTGTTTCTCATCCCAGCCTGCTACTCGTAATTATCCAAGTTAATGCCAAGTGGGCACAAGGCGTGCTTCTAGCTCAGCCCACATCCCCGGACCCTGCAGCCCTGAGGCCAAGGCACGACTGGACCAGGCCAGTGGCAGGTGCCCAAGCCCTCTGAGGTTGGTGAGCCGGGAGCCCGCTCCTGACCACACTCTGCGGGAGGGAGTGCTGGCGGCAGCGGCATCAGGACCCTCCTGTCGTCTGCGTTTGTGCTCTTCTCAGAGCATCCAGGGCAGAACTCCAAGGAGGACCCAGAAGACCTGCATGTTTCACGTGCCACCACCCTCTGCCCTGAACCAGGAAAGGAGCAAAGAGAAACAGGACCTGAGGCCCCTGGAGCCCGTCTCTTCCTCTGCTCCTGGAGCCTGAGTAGAAGCCCATCTCCGCTGCACGTCTCCCCTCCCACCCCCCGCCACCCGGAAATCCTCAGGTGGCCACATGTACCCAAAATGCCTCTGACCCCACTTTAGTGAGAGGGGACTCCCTCTCGCTCTCTCTTCCTGTATCTTGTTTTTAAGACAGAAAAATGAATTGTTCAATAAGCTTTTCAAGTGTAGAAAAGATCTAAACTTTACTGAGTGACCATGATCTGCGTTGGCCACATACTCATTCTCTAGGGAGGAAAGTGAGGAGGGGGAGCGCAGGTGCGGTCATGGAAGTCACGGGGGGAAGGGAAGGGGAGAAGGAAGGAGAAAAGTCACCAGGGAGAAAATGAGCAGGAGAGGCGAGGGGACGGCAAAGAGAGAGGAGCAGACCATCTGCAGAATGAACGAACGCAAGGAGGGAGAAGAAGACCCTTCAGTGAGTAAAGGCTGGAGGGAGGCCTAGATGCCAAGTCTCCCCAGTAGCTGCTCTAAGGGAGTGTCGGTCTCACTTCCTTAAGGGCTGGTGTCTGAGCTCCTCAAGACCTGTATCAAGTATCTCTTCAGATCCCACCCAGGAAACAGGTATGGCCTGATGCCTTGTCTAGAAACACCCACTACTGGCTTTTGCCCAACCCAACTCCCTAGTCGTGTGCCCTTTAAAAGAAGCCTGGTGCTGGGGGGATGAGGTGGGGGCAGGAAGCCCCAGTTCTAGTCTGCCTCCCATTTGCTGTGTGATCTGGAGCCAGTGCCTTCCCCTCTTTGGACCCCTGAACCCCTTCTGCAAGGTGTTCCCAGGGGCTGCACCATGAGGCCAGGCTGGCTTTGCTAAGTCTTCACAGAAACCCTCACCTGCAAACCACCCAGCCGGGCATACCCCAAGTGCTCAATAAATGCTGAATGATAACTGCTCTGGCCACTAAGGCAAACGCTGGGCTAACTGGGACGGCTGGGGCAAGCAAGGAGCCTGTGGTTTGGGGAAGAGAGCAAAGCAAATTTATCCAGCTGCATGAAGGAAGATTTCAGCTTCCACGCGATGGCTGTGTTGGAGACTACTGTTAGCAGTAGTGATTCTATCCAGAAACGGGACATTGGCGCTATCTCAAGGGCAGAAGGGGTGAAAGCAAACCCCTCGGGTCTTTCCTTACAAGCATTTGAGCCGCGGGCATCCCAGCGCAGTGTTACGTGCTTACCCTCAAACCAAAAGGTGTAAGTCATTCACCACCATTGATCATCCCTCCTGCTTTTCGCTAATGAGCTACCTGAATTGTCCGTGGTGAAGGCTGAAGGCGGGAGCTGCCTCGGGGTCCCAGCCGCAAAGTGACGGCTACAAGTCGGACCCGAGGCGCTCTGCTCCCCCAATATCCCTCCCCACAGAGCCTTCCATTCTACCGTCTCCTCCCGGTCTCCTGGCCACCCGGCCACCCTCAGCCCTGACCTCCCAGTCCTTCAATCTGGAGAGGGCGTTCACCGCCTCCCGAAATCCCCCAGCCTCCCCGGTCAAATGGGAAAGTCTGCATCCCCTTTCCCTTCCCTGCCCGTCCCCGACCCCCGTTCCCCCCCAGCAGAAGCGCCATCTCGGTTCCTGAGCACCGCCAACCCCGCGCCTGCCCGCCGTGCCCGCGTTACTCACCTCCGCGCGGCACAGCTCGCCGTCCCCACTGGGAGACGGGTTCAGGACTCGTCTCCGCACCCTGATGGCGCCCCGCCCCGCAGCTTCTCAGTACTTGCTAGGGAGGAATCCAATCGCCCACCTCCCGCTGCTCTGATCCAAACCAGACCTCGGGCTGGGGCTGACTTGAACTTAAAGTGGAAGTTCAACGTAAAGTGAACTTTACGTGGCAGGAGCTTGAGCTTGGGCCTGGGTTGGAAACTCAGCTCCTCCGCTTCGCTAAGCAACTGGAAAAGGCCAGTCACTGGAACCTCAGTTTCCTGATCCATAATAGTGAACCAGATATGTAGCCCAAAGACTGTGCTACGGATTTTACGTGCATTTCCTCATTTCATTCCCCTGCTGCTGGGGAGAGCTGGTACTTTTATCATTTTTGCTATTTTACAGAAAGGGAAGTCAAGGCTCAGGGAAGTTACGCCCCAAATCACTTGGCCAGAGGATGACGGGGCCATGAATCAAATCCCCCATGAGGCCCCCAAAACAGAACGGCCCCTGGACGTTCAGAGGCAGCAGGACCACGGCCCCGCCCCGCCGCGCTCCCTCCTCCCACTTCCCGTCAGCGCTACCTTCCTTGGGCGCCTCGGCGTCCCAGACGCTCCACATCTGCACGAAAAAGAATGGCGTCCAGCACACGATGAAGGCCAGCACGATGATGAAGGTCATCTTGACCGTGCGGATCTTGGCCTTGGAGATGAGCTTGACGCTGCTGACACGGGCCAAAGCCCCGTGCCCCGCGCTGTCCACCGCCGCGCCCTCGGGCCCCGCGGCCGCCTCGGCCGCCGCCGCCGCCGTCTTGAGCCGCAAGTTCTGCCAGATCTTGAAGCTGATGAGGCCGTAGCAGGCGGCAAGCACGATGACGGGCACGATGTAGACGGCGAGCGTGATCCACGTGATGTAGGCCTTGGGCCCCCAGGGCTGGATGAAGACGGCCCAGCAGTCGAAGACGCCGTCGGCCACCTCGCGCAGCGAGAAGATGTGCACCTGCGGCGCGCTGGCCACCAGGCAGCCCAGCCATGTGGCGAGCACGGCCAGACGGTCGGCGCGGCGGCGCAGCACGCGCAGCGGCTGGCAGATGGCCAGGCAGCGGTCGAGCGACATGAGCAGCAGAAGGTAGGTGGAGGCGAACATGCCCACCACCTGCAGGTACTTGACGAGGCGGCACAGCAGGTCGGGTCCGTAGAAGCGGAAGGTGATGTCCCACAGCAGCTGCGGCAGCACCTGGAACACCGCCACCACCAGGTCGGCTATGCTCAGGTGCTTCATGAAGAAGAAGAGGCGCGAGTGCTTCTGGCGCGTGGTGCGCAGCGCCAGCAGCACGCACGCGTTGCCGCTCAGCGCCAGGAAGAGGATGAGGCACAGCACGGCCACCTCCACCCGCGCCAGGGCCTCGTTGCGCTGTGGCGGCCCAGCGGTGCGGTTGCCCTCGGCCCCCGGGGGCGCCGCGCTCCCGTTGACCGCCTCGGCGCTCCAGTTGGCGGCAAGCGCACCTTCCATGGCCGTGGCCGCCGCCGTGCGCCCCAGGCCTACGAGCCCTTTAAGGCGTGGCGCGCGGGGCGGGGCCCGACGCGCAGCCCGGGCGTGCCTGGGGGCTCCTGGGCTCCACTCCCTGAGACTCCGCGGAGCGATCTGATGGATCGGCCTCTGAAACAAACCCCGAGGGCCGTGAGAAAACGCACGCTTCTCTGCCGACGCCTGTGCGGCTCAGCTGTCCCCTTCCCAGGAACCCCAAATCATCTAGGACTAGGGTCACAACCGCCAGCCCTGGGGGTGCTCAGCCACCACCCTAGAAATCCCCGTTTCAGGTACCTCCCTCTGAGACACGAAGTGAGCGGGAATAGCGGACCTGCAGTTCCTTGAGAAAGTCGCTTCCAATGAAGGAGAGGGAGGGTTACTATCAGTGTCCTCCGGGACTGGGACTTCTAAGCCAGCCACCTCCCCTAGGGATCCCCCTACTAGCTACCCACACCCCAGAACCCATAGCACAGCCACCTCTCCTAGTCAACCCTACTCCAGTGGCTCCCTCCGGAGACCCCCCCCCCCACAAACAGCCACTTGCCCGGGAAACCCAGCTCAGGACCAGCCCCCTCCAAACCCCCGTTTCTAAAATGCTTAGCCATCTGCCCCTGAACTTCCACAACAGCTGCTTCTTTGGAACCCAGTCCAGGGGTCCATCCTGGAGGCACTCCTGGCTCAATACTACCCAGGACGCCCAAACGCTGTTCCCAGTACCCCTCTGGCCTAGACACCTCTCGCGGCTTTCCTCCCCAGCCCAGCATCCTGGAAAGTTCGGGAACTCGACACGTGTCTTGGCCCCCGACAGCCAAGGGAGGCGGCGCCTCCAGGAACCAGAATCGCAAAGCACCCCACCACCTCCACCCGGGTCCCAGTGGTCCCACCAGCCCCAGCCATCCCGTCCACCCGTGCGCAGGACCCAGCTACCTGCACCGAGTCGTTAGGACCTAAAGTTGGCTCCCTGGGGAAGCTGCACCGCCGCCGCCAACTCCAAAGCCGCTTGCGTTCCCAGCCCAGGTTGAGATGGCTGCTGCCGGTACCCAGTCTGATAGGATGCTGAGGGCTCGGACTCTGGAGCCTGGGCTGGAATCCCCTCGCCCGCAGCCTGACTGGTCGCTGGATAGGGACTGGAGGCGAGCGAAGAGCGCTGCCGAGGCTGTGCGCGCAGACGGCGTCAGGGTGCGGCGCTGCCGGCCGGTGGCCCGCTTTTCTGCAGCGGGTGGCAGGGGCTGCACCACCCTACTGGTCCGCTAGGAGGCGCGGGAGGCAGGCCTTGCCGACCCCCGCCGAGCGGTGTAAACTCGCCCAGCCTTGCCCGGCGCGGTAACAGGCTAATTGCACAGTGGCTTCAAGCAGCAAGAGGGAAGGAGCTCGTAAATAATCCGCTTGGTTTCTTCCTTTCTTGGTTTAGAAGCTCCTGACTCTCAGGCAAATGGGAGGCTTGGATAGCAGTGTTTTCTCGTTGACAGTGATGAAGTTACAAAAGCATTTAACTGGTATTTCCCAATCATCAGGCCAACTTCAGGGCTTCCCCACTGCCCCCTTCCCCGGAGCTTGATGTAGTAGATTCAGCACTGAATTCAAGTTATGTCCTTGCTTTGGAATACTTTTGTTCCTATTTTCATTCATAAGGAATTAGAAATACTTTCTGTTCCAATCAGCATTGGGAGAGGTCTTCATTCTTTAGCTAGTTTTAGGGGAAGATCTCAAGCCAAAAAAAGACTATCTTCATTTTAAAGTGATTCTGCTCGTCTATGGCCCAAAGCCATTTCTGCCTCTTTGCCATGCTTCAAAATTAAAATCCTAAAAAATGTCAAAGGAATATGAAAGGTTAAAGACATCTTCTCTCCTAGCTCTTTTCCTATTCTAAAATCATTTTTTGAAGTAATTTACAGTGACCAAGAATTAAGGCAGGGAAAAAAAAAAAGTGAGGATTCAAAAGTGCACAAGCCTCGGGCTTCCCTGGTGGCGCAGTGGTTGAGAGTCTGCCTGCTAATGCAGGGGACACGGGTTCGAGCCCTGGTCTGGGAAGATCCCACATGCCGCGGAGCAGCTGGGCCCGTGAGCCACAACTACTGAGCCTGCGCGTCTGGAGCCTGTGCCCCGCAACGGGAGGGGCCGCGATAGTGAAAGGCCCGCGCACCGCGATGAAGAGCGGTCCCCGCACCGCGATGAAGAGTGGCCCCCACTTGCCGTAACCAGAGAAAGCCCTCGCACGAACCGAAGACCCAACACAGCCAAAAAAAATAAATTTAAAAAAAAAAAAAAAAAAAAGTGCACAAGCCTCTTTAAAAATTTTTAAAGGCATATCTCCTCCTGACATTTCTCTTACCCTTCTTTTAATTTTGTGGCTAGAATAGAGTTAACCAAGGACGGGGTTTCCACAATTACAGCTCTCTGTCAAGACATCCTAGGAGCAGACCACTGCTGCCATCCTGGGCCCAGGGTTCTAGGTGAGGGAGCATTCCAGGGTGGGCCTGGGAATTTCGGCACCATCGTGAAGGGGTGAGAGACAAAAGTTGTCTTTTTCTTGCCCTAGAGAGTTGTGTCATAATATTGTTCAAAAACAAAACTCAGCTGAATAAATGTTAAAGATTTTACTGGCTTTATTCAATGGTTCATGAGTTAGGCAGCATCCAATCTAGCGCATATAAAGGAGCTCTGAGGAGCTGTACAAAATGACAGACTTTTATAGGCAGAAGGGAGTGGAAACAAGGAAGTTATGCTAGGCAAAGAGCAGATTGGTTATTGCAAGGTTACTTTGCCTACAGAGGATGGCAGGGGTCAAGCAAGCAGATTACCTAACTCGAGCTGATCAGGTGATTCCTGCTTGACTGGTTTAAAATTCCATCTCTGGACAGCCAAAACTATATTTAAGTTAAATCCCAGTTTGGTGACTTGGGGCTTAGCATAAGTGACTCCATTTTGGTCCGGATGTCTTGTTTTTAATAATATTAATAGTAGTGTCATATAAATTACAGGTTAAAGTTACAGACCACTCAGGTGAGGATTAAGTGATCCTGACCATCTCACTGTGCCTCAGTTTCCCCATCTGTAAAATGAGGGGGCTGGTCAAAATAGCTAATCTCTGAGATCTCATCCCTCTGGTTTTCTGGAATTTGATGATCTGTGCCATCTGAGAGTTTAATTCTACCGAGTAAAACACACCTGCCCCGCTCCATGTGGGATGAGGAGGGGTTTTTCCTAAGCACTCCTGATGGGTAAATTCAGGGTAGAAAACACGGCCTCCAGAGCCCAGCCTGCCCCTCTTTCTCCTGGAAGAGAGCTGCCTTCAGGGAGCAGATTTCCTGGACCACCGAAATACAGAAGGATGGAGGGGAGGGAAGGCAGGAGGAAAGGACAGAGGGAAGGATAGAGGGAGGGAAGGAGAGAAGAAATAAACATCCCCATGGGCAGTGTCACTCTTGAGTGGACCAGGCCACCTAAGGAATCTTCCCACCCAGAGGATGACCTGTCCAGTACCCACACCTACCTCCAGGAACTGGATCCTGAGTTCTAGCGTCTTTGGAATTTTCCAGCTCTGGTACATTTATTCAGACATGGGTCCAACCAAGCCCAGGTGGCCCTGCTCTTCAGTCAGGGTAGAAATGGCTCATTTAGTCCATAAACACATTTAGTCCACTCCTTCCCCCCCGCCCCCAATGATCTCTCAGTCTCCACTGGGGCTTCTAGCAAGGACAGCATCAGAGACACACTCAGACATGAAGACAGAGGACGTATCCTAGCAATAACCTTGCTGCCAGCACACTTGCTCCCTGGTGTCCTTACGTTTACCGATCCTGTCCAGATGCAGGAACATCAGGGCATGTGGGATGGCCTGGGAGGCTCACGAGGCTGGGCCAGGGCGGCAGCTTTCAACTCTCACGTACTTCTTCCGGCCCGCACCGTTTTAGGCCGCTTCTCAACATATGTGTCATTCCTCTGTTCCGTGGAGAGAGGAAAACACGTTTTAATCTTGGAAAGCGCTGTGAACTTGCAGCAGTAAATGCTAGAGTCTGGGTTTTACCACCTACTTACCTGTGTGGCCAAGTCACGGAGCCTCTGAGACTCACTTTCCCTGGGTGCTGACCTCATAGGGCTGTGAGGAAATAAGACTTCATTGACGTGAGGAGTGCTTTGCAAACCGTTAAATCCTGTACATCTGAAGCTGTTTTCTCACGTTGACAATCCTCACCCCAGGACCATCCTATGAAAATATATTTTCTCACCAAGTGTGTGTGTGTGTGTGTGTGTGTGTGTGAGAGAGAGAGAGAGAGAGAGAGAGAGAGAGAGAGAGGGAGAGAGAGAGAGAGAGAGAGAGACTGGGCCAGGCAAGGAAAGTAACTCATTTGAACCCCAACTGGTGTGATGAGAATTTGAGATCTTTACCTCTTCAGGGAAGCCCTCCCTGACCACCTCAGCCCACTGAGAAATCCCCATTTTCAGAAACGCTGGTGCCTGACTACAGACTTCACCTGTAATGTGAACATGTCCGGTCTCCCCAGTGCTGTGTAAGTGCCTAGAATAAGTCCAGCAGACCACAGTCCTTTATATATTTACCATTATCTTTCCTATTGCACATACCTGTCACTACCAATGTGCTGAGAGAACAAGGCTGGATTACCCAAGAACACCCCTCAGCAAATTAACCACTAGGGTCAGTCAGTCCTTTGTTTCCCGGAACAATCTCTCTGGGGAAATCTGGCTGAAAGAGGGCTCTTTGTGACAAAGTGTGCTATTCAGACATGTTCCCTATTCTTCCCAAGAGGGAGTGATGGCAGAGATAAAGCGTGATGCTTCCAATTCCACAAACATGTCCACTGACCGTGGATTGGACAACACAACCCCTATTAAGGAACTAGTGTCAAGACACGCATTCTCCACTTGCAGACGCCAGTGGCCTAGGTTAACGCATGACCAGAGAGAAAAGGCCTTCTTCGGAAGGAACGGAGCATGGAATAAAAGCAGGGTGTTGTTTTTTTTTTCAGGTAGGCTGTTCTTGGGCAGAAGAACAGGTTTATTGAGAAGAAGGAGCTTCGGAATGTGCGATTCTTTTGGAAAAGTAGGGCCCAGAGGAGCCAAGAGTCATTTAAAGCTGGGTGTTCTCTCCACGGCATGCAGAATGGGAGGCTCACGATGTCTGTTCTACAGAGGAGCAAGCTGAGGCTGAGGGCGAGGGGCTTGCCCGAGGCCCCACAGCTGGCTAAAGCAGGCCAGCGTGGCTGGCGCAAAGCCTGAGGCAGAGCTAGCCCCCCAGCCTGGTCGCCGTGGTGACCAGAGTGCCTGGCGGCCTGAGTGTTTTACCTGAGGGACACATGTGACCGGTGATTAGGCAAGGGGTTGGCAAGGGGTTGGCAAGGGGGTTGGGTATGATCCGCACGGAGGTAAGAGAGGTGACTTGAGACAGTCCCCTGGAATCACTGGAGAGTCAGTCCAGATTCACACAAGGCACAGGAAGGAAGCAAAGCTCTTCTCCTGGCCCCCACCCGCTTCCATCAGTCCATCTCTGGTGGGAGGAGAGAACCTGAGGGAAATTCCAGTGACCTGACCGCTCCCACCACAAACCTGTCCCAAGCCCCAGGCAGCCCCGTCTCTCCGCCTCCACCAATTCCAACAGCCCTCTCATTTTCCTTTTCCATTCAAAAAAAAAAGGGGCATTTCTCTATGGAAGTCTGCCTTTCCTCCTGGGATGCTGAGCACACCGTGACAGGGAGTACTCTGCTCTCTTGTGCACAAACATTCACTCAGTAAGTAGCTTTCTAAGCACCTACTGTGTGCCCGGCAGCGTGACCCTGGAGGGCAGCACTGAGTCGGGAGGTGAACTCCACCACCCAGTGACCCTGCGCTGGATGAGAAAGTCAAGACAAGCAGAAGGACTGGGGCGCCGGGTCACAATTCCACCAGGAATGCACAGCCCTGTGTGGCCTTGGGTTCTTCCCCTAAAAAGGAGGGTACTGGACAGTCTCAGGTCCCTCACAGCTCTCCCTGCCTATCATCCTCTAGGTCTAGGGAGCAAAACACACACAGCGGAGCTGCGAGCACAAACAGACCGTGTGATGAAGCGTGCTCAGTGCCACCGATGGCTCGGGCACTCAGTAGGCACTCGGCAAACACTAGCAGAAGGACCGAGTATGGACGGTGAGGGAAAAGCTAACGCACTCGGCCAGGAGAGTGAGGCTTCAACAACTCAGACATCACCTTTCACCTCTCAGGCTGGTGAAAATGAAAGAGAAGGGTGCCTCGTGGGATCTGAGGCTCTCAAAGATCGCTGCCACGACTGTGTTCTGGAAGGGCCTCCTTGGAAGGAACCTGGACAAGATGTATCAAAAGCCTTAAAAACATGGCTACCTTTGGGCACAGCCACGAACCCTTCTAGTGAGGCAACCTGGAAACAATCCTGTAAAAATGCAAAGAGATAGGTACACAGACACTAATCAAGCATTGCTGGTAACAGTCACGAGGGATGAGGGGAGTAAGATTGTTGTATGTGCATCCAGTGAAAAACCACATGGAGGTGAAAAACGACAGAATGGATCTGTGTTAACTGACATGGAATGGTCATGTGTGTGTGTGTATGTGTGGGTGTGTGTGTGTGGGTGTGTGGGTGTGTGTGCGTGCGCGCGCCCATGTGAGGAGGGGGAGGACGACGAGGAGAAGGAGGATGAAGGGAAGGAAGAGGGAAGGGAAGAGGAGAACCGTCCCTACAGTATATGACAAACACACAGGGGCGGTTTGAACACTTTTACTATCTGTGTGTTCTGATTCTCATAGTACATAGGGATTACCTCTGCAACGTGAAAAGAGAGAATCTATTTCCCAAAGCCTCATCACAGACCAGTGGAAGTACCTCCGGCCTCCACTCTCTGCCCTGCCTGCACATGGAAAGTGCTCCCCGGCTCGCATGCTGGTGAGTTCCCCAGCGTCCCCAGTCAGCTCAGGCATGAGTGGGGCTGGGCAGCCAGTGCAAAGGCAGAGGACCCCTCGCAATGTCAGCACCTGTAAGGTGCTGGTGACACTTCGTCAACAGCATCCTAGAAAGGCCACTGTCCGGCAACACGTCCTCACAAGACAGATGCACCAAACCACGGCGGGACAGCCAAGGTCCCCGCAGCCTGTGTTTTGGGGCGAGCCGAGTGCAGGAGCTCTTCCTGAATGAGCAGCCTCCCAGAGCTGACCCAGGATACCCGACCCGAGAGCAGGACCCCAAGGATTCTAGAGCCTTAGGACATGAGGAACACAGACACATGTCTACATTCATTTCACACAGGACGAGTCTGAGGTGTGGAACAAGGAAGATGACATTGTTCAATGTCACCCAACGAATCAGAAGCCGAGCTGAGACCAGGACGCCAGGCTCGGGGTGCTGATCAAGTGCCCCGCTGACCAAGCCACGTCTCCAACACGGCACAGACACCAAACTCCTAGTTCTTAGCAGGCTGCTTCTAATCCCACCCTGCGGCCCCTTCCGAGCCCCTGGCCCATCCCGTCAGCCTCCCCTCCGACACCGCCCTGCTCCCTGGACCAGGCATAGCTCCCGGGGCCGTGCAGGTCTCCCAACACCCCGTCCTCCCGTGCATTCCACCTCCACGCCCTTGCTCAGCCCCTTCCCCTGCTAGGAGTGTCCCCCCTGCTCCAACTATCAAATCCCATACCTTGCCCACTTCGCAGATGGAGAAACTGAGGCTCATGGCATTAAGTGATTTGCCTAAGACTGCCCCGCTGATTGGTATCAGACCAGATCTCTGACTCCCTCCTGGTCTGCCACCCGTTTTCTGAGAACTGTGTGTTCTGGAGCTACGGGCCAGGGTGCTCGAGCGTGGGTGTGCCTTTTGCTTGTGAAACAATGGCTTGGACAGGACTTGGCCGCGACAGCTCGCCTCTGCTCTGTCCAACATCAACACGAAGGCCGGGGGCTGGGGTCATCACCCTGTGGCTTGTGAAGGCTTGCCTGCCCGCAGAGCATCCGATGCTGGCCAGGATCCTAGCTGTGGGTCAGAAGGCCTGTGCGTGGGTTCCCAGGCTGCGTCACCACATGGTGGCTGGGTTCCAAGGGCAAGCATCCCAAGAAAGAGTAGAGACAGACAGTAAGCCAGAGACACAGACAGACAGTGAGCCAGAGACAGAGACCCAAGAAGAAGCCACACCGCCGTTTGTAGCTTAGCCTCAGAAGTCGCAGTGCCTCCCTCTGCCACATTCTGCTCCACAAAGCAGTCACGAAGCCCCACCAGGTTCGGGAGGAGGAGAACAGACTTTGTCCTTTGCAGGGAGCGGTGAGGTGCTGCAGGCGCGTGTGACTGAGAGCACTGCTGTGCCACGTGGGGAAATACACAATCCCACCACGGCAGTGAGTCGCTCAGGAAGCTTCCATGAAAGAAGAGGTGGAACGGTGCCTGGTGCGTGGTGAGCATCCAAGAGACGGGCGCTAGATGTGGCCACTGCCACCAAGGATGCCCAGGAGTCTGGGGACCACAGGTCAGGAACCAGCGGCCACGCCCAGAGGCCTGAGCTGGAATTTGTCCTCTGCACCCCAAGCCACAGAGCTCAAGGTTCACTTCACTGTACCCTGGTCTGAGTGAACCAGAGGCCTAGGACACGAAAACCACGTTAGTGAGCGTTTTCCCCACGTGCCCCCCACATCCATCACACCCCAACATTATAGCCCAAGGTCCCAGATTTAGGAGCCAAGGGTGTTGGTCCTAAAGAAACCACACATCCTAAACAAGACGCGAAGTACTGAGCAAACCGCTTAGAAATGAGAACAGAAACCTCTTCAGGCCGCAGGGCCAGTGGAGACGCATGCAGCTTGCAGAAACAGAGGCTCAGATGTCCTCCAGGCCAGCAAAACAGTCCCTGGCAAGCCGGGCGCTTCTGGCCCACCCTGGGGACCTGCGCCGCCCAGCTCTGGGCCAAACTGTCACTGGGGGTCTGTCCTCTCTTAACAGATCTCCTCCCGCCCCTCCAGTGAAGATCACAGCACAGAAATTTCAGCGGAAAGTAGCCACAAGTATCACTGCTCCCAGAAGTGGTTTTCTGTTGTTGTTGTTGTTTGTTTTTTACATCTCGGTACATTTCTCTCTAATGGTGGGAAGTCAGGCACAGCGTGACAGAGAAGTGACAAAGAGGACAAGCAAGGGCCCTGCAGAGCCCCTCCAAGTCAGCGTCTACATACACGTCCCAGCGGTCCTGAGGGCCGGCACAGCATGGAGAGGCCGCAGGAAATTGGAACAAAGACACAGGAGAATCATAAAGACATTAAATGTTGAGCCAAAAAGGACTCCAGAAATCATGTCTCGCCATCTCCTTGCTTTTTAGAGAGTAAAAGTGAGCTCCAGAATGGGGTCAGGACTGGCTCCGGTTGCTGCTCCCTTGCAGGGCCAGGCCCCTATGGCTGCAGCTCTGGCCTGTTCGCAGCTTCCTGGCTCTGGGCAGTGAGCCCTCCAGGTCCAGGGCCTGCACTACCTGCTCCAGAAGAGCTGCTTCTGGACCACCTGGAGATGGGGGGAGGGGGCCTTAGAGCCCCAGTTCCAGCCCCAGGGCACGTCTAGGCGCCTAATTTGCAAGGCCTGGTGCAAAGTGACAATGCGGAGCCCCCTGTTCAAACCTGATTAAGAAAGTGACAGAAGAGTGTTAAACCAGGGGCAGGGCCCTCTGAGCTCGGGGCCTGAGCTAATGGAGAGGCCGTGGGCCCATGAAGCCAGCCCGCCCACCACCCTTCGCACCGTCCCCTGCATCCCAAGGACTATCTGACTTACTCCCTAGGTAGCTTGTGAAGCTGTCTCCCCCTCCCCCATCTCCACGCCACTGCTCCACTCCAAGCTGCCAGCCACACACACTCCCTGGACGCTGCAACCCCCTTGTCCCCTCCCACCTGCGCTCCATACAGTAGCTAGTGGCCTTTTAAAATGACACTTGTGATGATGTCATCCTCTGTTGCAAATAGTTCAATGTCCTCCCCCTGCCCCGGGGGTAAAGACCAAAGGCTTTAAGGCGGCCCAGGGCGCCCGAGTGGTCCAGGCCCTGCTGCCCACACCAGCCTTGTTTCACACCACCCTCTTTCCGGTCCCCTGAGCCTCAGCCACTGCCCACACACCCTGGCCAAGCGACCTCCTGCTCACGCCTCTTATCCCAGCAAACCCGCCACAGCTTCCTGACTCCATCAGGACCGCTCACCCTGCAGACCTCTCCTCCTTAGCACCTTCCACGGGTGTGATTTCGTGTACATTTGTGTGGGCTTCTGGGTAATGCCAGGTCTGGTTGTGGTCACCACTGGGTCCCTGTGCCTAGTATGCTGTGCGTGCACAAGACACGTGATGAATGAGTTGGCTGATGAACCAATGGCTGCCTCAAACGTGCAGATCCTGGGATTGACAACGTGCCCTCCTGGTCATGAGGGGGAACAGGGAAGTCTCCTCAACTGTAACAATATGACTAGGTGACCTTCCTCGAATGGATGCTGTAAGGATGAGACTGCTGAATGTTAAGTGAAATCATTATCCTGTACACCTGAAACAGTGCTGTGTGTCAACTGTATCTCAGTTAAAAGAAAAAAAAGAGACTGTGTATACAAAGCACCTGGCACAAGAGCAATGTTCAACAGTGTCTATTAAATGTTTGTGGAGGGACATTGTGAGGTCCAGGGACAAGGGGACATCAAGGGAGCCCTGTCTTTCCCATCCTGTCCCCAAATATCTGGGATTCTACAAAGAAACACTTAGATTCACTTATTTCTATGATGGATTAGAGATTTCATGCATTTCCCCTACCTGAGGGATATGCATTTAAAGAGGAGCTTCTGATGCCAGCTCGGGTTGCACGATACCCCTCCCTGGCCAGGCCCAGTGAGCAGGCGCGGGAGGGAGAGGTTGAAATCCAGCGGGGGCGAGTTCCAAACCCGGGTCACATTCTTCTACACCGGGTCGCCTTTGGGGGAGAAAGTTTCACCTAAATTAATTAACTTCACCCTGAATTAGACCTAGCCTAAACCCTAATTCTAATCTAAATTAACTAACTTTCAGAATGGAGAGAAGAAGCAGGTGGACACCCACCCTACCCACAGGTAAGAGCTGCCCCAGGCTTTGACCAGCTTTCTTGCACCTGATAAGCTTCTTGAAGTTCAGACTCAATGAAAACATGATTAAGTGGCCTGGTCAATTCAGACAGAAGGGGAGCTGCCCTCCCTGCCAAGCCACCCACCAGGGATGGGAGTAGCGTGAGGGCTCCGTTCATTTTCTCCTCCAGCCTGACCTTTGGTTTGTCCTCCCAGGTAGGCTTTGCAGCGCCCAGGGGTCCTGTCTGGCCTAGAGACAGCTGAGCATTGTGAGCCCCCCACCCCCACCAGCTACCCAGGGCATCTAGAGAGGAGACGGCCACCACTGGCATCCAAATGAGGCTCCAGGCAGGGGAACTGAACCTCGAAGCAAAGCCTGGCTCCCCAGAGCTTCCCTAACCTAATTCCTCTGAAGGATCTGGGCAAAGTAAACGGACAACCTTCTGGAAAGGATTCACCATTCTAGACGCCATTAAGAACATTCCTGATTCATGAGAAGAGGTCGAGATACCAACATTAACAAGAGTTTGGAAGATGCTGATTCCCTCATGGATGACTCGAAGGGGTTTCAGCCTTCACTGGAGGGAGGAGCTGCAGATGGAAATCGCAAGAGGACTACAGTTAGAAGTGGAGCCTGAAGATGTGGCTGAACTGCTGCAATCTCACGACAAAACCTGAACGGACGAGGAGCTGCTTCTAACAAAGGAGCAAATAAAGTGGTGTCTGGACATGGAGTCTATTCCTGGTGAAAATGCTGTGAAGACTGTTGAAATGACAACAAAGGATTTAGAGTACATCAACTTAGTTGATCAAGCAGTGGCAGAGTTTGAAAGCACTGGCTCCAATTTTGAAAGGAGTTCTACTGTGGGTAAAATGCTACCAAACAGCATTGCATGCTACAGAGAAATCGCTCATGGAAGGCAGAGTTCATGAATGTGGCAAACTTCACTGTCGTCTTATTTTAAGAAATTTCCAGAGCCACCCCACCCTTGAGCAACCACCGCACTGATCAGTCAAGCAGCCATCACATCAAGGCAAGACCCTCCACCAGCAAAAAAAATGGTAACTCACTAAAAGCTGAGATGACGGCTAGCATTTTTTAGCAATCATTTTTAATTAAGGTTATGGAGAGTTGACCCTTGAACAACAGATTTTCGAGTGCACAGGGGGTCGGCACCCCTATCCCCTCCATTGTTCAAGAGGTTTAAAACATAACTTTTATAATGCACTGGGAAACCAAAAACTTCGGGACTCGCTTTATTGCAGTATTCACTTTATTGTGGTGGTCTGGAATTGAACCCACAATACCTCTAAGGTACGCCTGGCACAGGTTTTGTATAGACACGTATTTTCAGTTTTCTCGGGTATATACCTAGGAGTGAAATTGCTGGGGCATATGATAACTCTCTTGAACCGTTTGAGGAGTTTTACATCCCCACTAATAGAGCATGAGGGTTCCAGTTTCTCCACATCCTTGAGAACACTGTTACCATTGCTCTTGTTGGATTCTAGCCATCTTACTGGATGTGAAGTAGTATCTCACTGTGCTTTCCATTTGCCCTTTCCTGATGTCTAATGCTGCTGAGCATCCTTTCATCCTTTCATGCGCTCGCTGGCCATTTGTATATCTTCTCTGAAGAAATGTCTATTTACTCTCTGCCAATTTTTTAAATTGGGTTGTCTTTTTATTATTGGATTTTAAGAATTCATTATATATTCTGCATACAAGTCCCTTATCAGATATACGATTTGTAAATATTTTCTCCCATTCTGTGGGTTGTCTTTTCACTTTTTTTTTTAAACATCTTTATTGGAGTATAATTGCTTTACAATGGTGTGTGAGTTTCTGCTTTATGACAAAGTGAATCAGTTATCCATATACATATGTCACCATATCTCTTCCCTCTTGTGTCTCACTCCCTCCCACCCTCCCTATCCCACCCCTCTAGGTAGTAACAAAGCACCGAGCTGATCTCCCTGTGCTATGCGGCTGCTTCCCACTAGCTATCTATTTTACGTTTTGGTAGTATATATGTCCATGCCACTCTCTCACTTTGTCCCAGCTTCCCCTTCCCCTTCCCCGTATCCTCAAATCCATTCTCTAGTTGGTCTGTGTCTTTATTCCCGTCTTGCCCCTAGGTTCTTCATGACCTTTTTTTTTTTTTAGATTCCATATATATGTGTTAGCATACGGTATTTGTTTTTCTCTTTCTGACTTACTTCACTCTGTATGACAGACTCTAGGTCCATCCACCTCACTACAAATAACTCAATTTCGTTTCTTTTTATGGCTGAGTAATATTCCATTGTATATATGTGCCACATCTTCTCTATCCATTCATCCGATGATGGACACTTGTTGCTTCCATGTCCTGGCTATTGTAAATAGAGCTGCGATGAACATTTTGGTACATGACTCTTTTTGAACTATGGTTTTCTCAGGGTATATGCCCAGTAGTGGGATTGCTGGGTCATATGGTAGTTCTATTTTTAGTTTTTTAAGGAACCTCCATACTGTTCTCCATAGTGTCTGTATCAATTGACATTCCCACCAACAGTGCAAGAGGTTCCCCTTTTCTCCACACCCTCTCCAGCATTTCTTGTTTGTAGATTTTTTGATGATGGCCATTCTGACCGGTGTGAGGTGATACCTCATTGTAGTTTTGATTTGCATTTCTCTAATGATTAATGATGTTGAGCATTCTTTCATGTGTCTGTTGGCAATCTGTATATCTTCTTTGGAGAAATGTCTATTTAGGTCTTCTGCCCATTTTTGGATTGGGTTGTTTTTTTGATATTGAGCTGCATGAGCTGCTTGTAAATTTTGGAGATTAATCCTTTGTCAGTTGCTTCATTTGCAAATATTTTCTCCCATTCTGAGGGTTGTCTTTTGGTCTTGTTTATGGTTTCCTTTGCTGTGCAAAAGCTTTTAAGTTTCATTAGATCCCATTTGTTTATTTGTGTTTTTATTTCCATTTCTCTAGGAGGTGGCTCAAAAAGGATCTTGCTGTGATTTATGTCAAAGAGTGTTCTTCCTATGTTTTCCTCTAAGAGTTTGATAGTGTCTGGCCTTACATTTAGGTCTTTAATCCATTTTGAGTTTATTTTTGTGTATGGTGTTAGGGAGTGTTCTAATTTCATTCTTTTACATGTAGCTGTCCAGTTTTCCCAGAACCACGTATTGAAGAGGCTGTCTTTTCTCCACTGTATATGCTTGCCTCCTTTATCAAACATAAGGTGATCATATGTGCGTGGGTTTATCTCTGGGCTTTCTATCCTGTTCCACTGATCTATATTTCTGTTTTTGTGCCAGTACCATACTGTCTTGTAGCTTTGTAGTATAGTCTGAAGTCAGGGAGCCTGATTCCTCCAGCTCCGTTTTTCTTTCTCAAGATTGTTTTGGCTATTTGGGGTCTTTTGTGTTTCCATACAAATTGTGAAATTTTTTGTTCTAGTTCTGTGAAAAATGCCATTGGTAATTTGATAGGGATTGCACTGAATCTGTAGATTGCTTTGGGTAGTAGAGTCATTTTCACAATGTTGATTCTTCTAATCCAAGAACATGGTATATCCCTCCAACTATCTGTACCACCTTTAATTTCTTTCATCAGTGTCTTATAGTTTTCTGCATACAGGTCTTTTACCTCTTTAGGTAGGTTTATTCCTAGGTATTTTACTCTTTTTGTTGCAGTGGTAAATGGGAGTGTTTCCTTAATTTCTCTTTGAGATTTTTCATCATTAGTGTAGAGGAATGCAAGAGATTTCTGTGCATTAATTTTGTAACCTGCTACTTTACCAAATTCATTGATTACCTCTAGTAGTTTTCTGGTAGCATCTTTAGGATTCTCTATGTATAGTACCATGTCATCTGCAGTGACAGTTTTACTTCTTCTTTTCCAATTTGTATTCTTTTATTTGTTTTTCTTCTCTGATTGCCGTGGCTAGGACTTCCAAAACTATGTTGAATAATACTGGTGATAGTTGACAACCTTGTCTTGTTCCTGATCTTAGAGAAAATGGTTTCAGTTTTTCACCACTGAGAACGATGTTTGCTGTGGGTTTGTCATATATGGCCTTTATTATGTTAAGTTCTCTCTATGCCTACTTTCTGGAGGGTTTTTATCATAAATGGGTGTTTAATTTTGTCAAAAGCTTTTTCTGCATCTATTGAGATGATCATATGTTTTTTCTCCTTCAATTTGTTAATATGCTTTATCACTATAATTGATTTGCATATATTGAAGAATCCTTGCATTCCTGGGATAATCCCCACTTGATCATGGTGTATGATCCTTTTAATGTGTTGTTGGATTCTGTTTGCTAGTATTCTGTTGAGGATTTTTGCATCTATGTTCATCAGTGACATTGGCCTGTAGTTTTCTTTCTTTGTGACATCTTTGTCTGGTTTTGGTATTCCAAATACCAAATACCTATTTGGCATAGCAGAGGGAGTGTTCCTCCCTCTGCTATATTTTAGAAGAGTTTGAAAGTATAGGTGTTAGCTCTTCTCTAAATGTTTGATAGAATTCACCTGTGAAGCCATTTGGTGCTGGGCTTTTGTTTGTTGGAAGATTTTTTAATCACAGTCTCAATTTCAGTGCTTGTGATTGGTCTGTTTATATTTTCTATTTCTTCCTGGTTCAGTCTCAGAAGGTTGTGCTTTTCTAAGAATTTGTCCATTTCTTCCAGGCTGTCCATTTTATTGGCATATAGTTGCTTGTAGTAATCTCCCATGATCCTTTGTATTTCCACAGCGTCAGTTGTTACTTCTTCTTTTTCATTTCTAATTCTACTGATTTGAGTCTTCTCCCTTTTCTTCTTGATGAGTCTAGCTAATGGTATCAATTTTGTTTATCGTCTCAAAGAACCAGCTTTTAGTTGCATTGATCTTTGCTACTGTTTCCTTCATTTCTTTCTCATTTACTTCTGATCTGACCTTTCCTTCTGCTAACTTTGGGGTTTTTTTGTTCTTCTTTCTCTTAACTGCCTTAGGTGTAAGGTTAGGTTGTTTATTTGAGATGTTTCTTGTTTCCTGAGGAAGGACTGCATTGCTATAAACTTCCCTCTTAGAAATGCTTTTGCTGCATCCCATAGGTTTTGGGTCGTCGTGTTTTCATTGTCATTTGTTTCTAGGTTTGTTTTTTTTATAATTTTTTTCTTTTTTTAAAAAATAGATTTTATTTATTTATTTATTGGCTGTGTTGAGTCTTCCATTGTTGTGCACGGGCTTTCTCTAGTTGCGGCAAGCAGGGGCTACTCTTCGTTGCGGTGTGAGGGCTTCCCATTGTGGTGGCTTCTCTTGTTGCGGAGCACAGGCTCCAGGCGCGCAGGCTTCAGCAGTTGTGGCACACGGGCTTCAGTAGTTGTGGCTCGCAGGCTCTAGAGCGCAGGCTCAGCAGTTGTGGCACACGGGCTTAGTTGCTCCGTGGCATGTGGGATCCTCCCAGACCAGGGCTCGAACCCGTGGTCCCCTGCATCGGCAGGCAGATTCTTTTTTTTTTTTTTTTTTAATTTTATTTTATTTATTTATTTATTTATTTATTTATTTATTTATTTATTTATTTATTTATTTATTTTTGGCTGTGCCGGGTCTTCGGTTCGTGCGAGGGCTTTCTCTAGTTGCGGCAAGCGGGGGCCACTCTTCATCGCGGTGCGGGGACCGCTCTTCATCGCGGTGCGCGGGCCTCTCACTATCGCGGCCCCTCCCGTTGCGGGGCACAGGCTCCAGACGCGCAGGCTCAGCAGCTGTGGCTCACGGGCTCAGCCGCTCCGTGGCATGTGGGATCCTCCCAGACCAGGGCTCGAACCCGTGTCTCCTGCATTAGCAGGCAGACTCTCAACCACTGCGCCACCAGGGAAGCCCGGCAGGCAGATTCTTAACCACCGCGCCACCAGGGAGGCCCCTCTAGGTATTTTTTGATTTCCTCTTTGATTTATTCAGTGACCTCTTGGTTATTTAGTAGTGTATTGTTTAGCCTCCATGTGTTTGTATTTTTTACAGATTTTTTCCTATAATTGATATCTAGTCTCATAGCGTTGTGGTCAGAAAAGATACTTGATACGATTAGAATTCTCTTAAATTTAGCCAGGCTTGATTTGTGAACCAAGATATGATCTATCCTGGAGGATGTTCCATGAGCACTTGAAAAGAAAGTGTATTCTGTTATTTTGGACAGAATGTCCTATAAATATCAATTAACTCCATCTTTTTTAATGTATCATTTAAAGCTTGTGTTTCCTTATTTATTTTCATTTTGGATGATCTGTCCATTGGTGAAAGTGGGTGTTAAAGTCCCCTACTATGATTGTGTTACTGTCAATTTCCCCCTTTATGGCTGTTAGTATTTGCCTTATGTACTGAGGTGCTCCTATGTTGGGTGCATAAATATTTGCAATTGTTATATCTTCTTCTTGGATCGATCCCTTGATCATTATGTAATGTCCTTCTTTGCCTCTTGTAATAGTCTTTGTTTTAAAGTCTATTTTGTCTGATATGAGATTTGCTACTCCAGCTTTCTTTTGATTTCCATTTGCATGGAATATCTTTTTCCATCCCCTCACTTTCAGTCTGTATGTGTCCCTAGGTCTGAAGTGGGTCTCTTGTAGACAGCATATATACAGGTCTTGTTTATGTATCCATTCAGCCAGTCTATGTCTTTTGGTTGGAGCATCTAATCCATTTACATTCAAGGTAGTTATCGATATGTATGTTCCTATTACCATTTTCTTAATTGTTTTGGTTTTGTTATTGTAGGTCTTTTCCTTCTCTTGTGTTTCCTGCCTAGAGAAGTTCCTTTAGCATTTGTTGTAAAGCTGGTTTGGTTGTGCTGAATTCTCTTAGCTTTTGCTTGTCTGTAAAGGTTTTAATTTCTCTGTCAAATCTGAATGAGATCCTTGCTGGCTAGAGTAATCTTGGTTGTAGGTTTTCCCCTTTCATCACTTTAAATATGTCCTGCCACTCCCTTCTGGATTGCAGTTTCTGCTGAAAGATCAGCTGTTAACCTTATGGGGATTCCCTTGTATGTTATTTGTTGCTTTTCCCTTGCTGCTTTTAATAGTTTCTCTTTGTATTTAATTTTTGATAGTTTGATTAATATGTGTCTTGGAGTGTTTCTCCTTGGATTTATCCTGTATGGGACTCTCTGCACTTCCTGGACTTGGCTGACTATTTCCTTTCCCATATTAGGGAAGTTTTTAACTATAATCTCTTCAAATATTTTCTCAGTCCTTTTCTTTTTCTCTTCTTCTTCTGGGACCCCTATAATTCGAATGTTGGTGCATTTAATGTTGTCCCAGAGGTCTCAAACTGTCCTCAATTCTTTTCATTCATTTTTCTTTATTCTGCTCTGTGGTAGTTATTTCCACTATTTTATCTTCCAGGTCACTTATCCGTTCTTCTGCCTCAGTTATTCTGCTATTGATTCCTTATAGAGATATTTAAATTTCATTTATTGTGTTGTTCATCATTGTCTATTTGCTCTCTAGTTTTCCTACGTCCTTGTTAAACGTTTCTTGTATTTTCTCCATTCTATTTCCAAGATTTGGGATCATCTTTATTAACATTACTCTGAATTCTTTTTCAGGTAGACTATTTCCTCTTCATTTGTCTAGTCTGGTGGGTTTTTACCTTGCTCCTTCATCTGCTGAGTATTTCTCTGTCTTCTCATTTTGCTTAACTTACTGTGTTTGGGGTGTCCTTTTCACAGGCTGCAGGTTCGTGGTTCCCGTTGTTTTTGGTGTCTGCCCGCAGTGGGAAAGGCTGTTTCAGTGGCTTGTGTAGGCTTCCTGAGGGAGGGCACTGGTGCCTGTGTTCTGGTGGGTGGGGCTGGATTTTGTCTTTCTGGTGGGCAGGGCTGCATCCAGTGGTGTGTTTTGGGGTGTCTGTGAACTAAGTATGATTTTAAGGCAGCCTCTCTGCTAATGGGTGGGGTTGTGTTCCTGTCGTCCTAGTTGTTTGGTATGGGGCATCCAGCACTGGAGCTTGCTGGCCGTTGGGTTGATCTGGGTGTTAGTGTGGAGACAGAGATCTCTGGGAGAGCTCTCGCCAATTGATATTACGTGGGCCCGGGAGGTCTCTGGTGGTCCAATGTCCTGAACTCGGCTCTCCCCCCTCAGAGGCTCAGGCCTCACACCAGGCTGGAGCACCAAGACACTGTCAGCCACATGGCCAGGCACGTGGGGATTTTCTTGCGTTTTGGGAAGTCTGAGCTCTTCTGCCAGCGTTTGGTAGGTATTCTGTAGGAGATGTTCCACATGTAGAAGTATTTTTGATGTATTTGTGGGTAGGAATGTGATCTCCACGTCTGACTCCTCTGCCTTCTTGAAGGTCCACCCCAAACAAACTTTTAACAGCAGCATTTGGGCTGCCATGACTGATCAGAATCCTGAAGAGTCACACCCACAGAGTGGATCTGTACCCACTCACCATCTCTTACCCTGTGAATCTTCAATGTATGTGGAGTAGTACATTGAAAGCAGTGGATGGGGGCAGAGAAGGAGAGCAGAGAGAAATCCATGCTGCAGTACATCAGGCTGAGACCTCTCTCCAAGTGCAAGACCCCCTCAGAAGGTGAGGGATGGTCAGGAGAGCTGAGGGAAAGTCTATAGTATAGTGGAGAACATATCTGGTCTTTGTCCCTGATTCCTGGCACAGAGCTTCAAAAATTCTTGGAATTTCCTGAGTGACAGAACTCTTTGTTTTGCTAATGAGGTGACTTATGGTGGACCTCTAGAGAGCTTCAGGATGGGAGCTGGTTGCCCAAAAGACCAACCACATGATTAGACAGTTGGAACTCTGGGCCAGCATGACCTCGGGGAAGTGAGGGAGGTAGAGATTGAGTTCAATTATATGGCCAATGATTTAATCCCTGCTGAAGGGAAAGTACTGATTCTGCCTTCAAGTAATTTGAAGCCAATGGTGAAATGAATGAAAGGAAGGCTATAACAAAGTCCAAACACTGCTCAATTTCAGATCCAATCAAGTCAGCCCCTGCTCTAGCAGCCTGACAGAAACAGTATTTTTCTTTCTATGTTCTTTAATATAAAATGTTTAGCATGCAACCAAAGATAACAAGTCATATGAAAAAGCAAGAAATGTGATCGCCTGTGCTCCACAACAAGAGAGGCCAAAATAGTGAGAGGCCCGCGCACCGCGATGAAGAGTGGCCCCCGCTTGCCGCAACTAGGGGAAGCCCTCGCACAGAAACGAAGACCCAGCACAGCCATAAATAAATAAATTAATTAATTAAAAAAAAAAAAAAAAAAAAGAAATGTGATCCATGGTCAACAGAGGAAATGGTCAATAGAAGCAGACCTAAAGATGGCCCAGATGTTGGAAAGATCAAACAAGAATATTGAAATAGCTATGATAAAGATGCTAAGATATGTAATGGAAAAGATGGATAATACATATATGTGAATGAATGGGAAATTTAAGGAGAGACATGGAAACAAAAAAGAATCAAATGGATGTGCTAGAGATGAATAATACAAAATTAGAAATGAAGACTTCATTACATGGACTTAACAAGGTACTAGACACAGCACAGGAAATAATCAGTGAACCTGAAGACAGGTTAGTAGAAAGTATACAAATTGAAACAAAAAGGAAAGTATACAAATTGAAATACATAAAAAGACAGAATAGAGAAAAGGGGATCTGAGGGAGAATATAAGAATGTCTAACACATACAATTGGAATCCAGAAGGAGAAGAGAGATTAGAATAGAATAGGATAGAACAGAGTAGAAGAAATATGTGAAGAATAAAATGGCCATAAACTTTCCAAACTGATTAAGGCATTATAGGTTATGGTCACCAATTCCAGTGCACGTGGGGGTTCCCACACACCATCAAGCAATTCCCAGACTCCAACTTGGTGTTCTACAATTCAACTCAATTCTGACACTATATCCAGAGATAGTGTCAGATCCCACATGTTAAGGGTTCAGTCCTATGAAGACTGGCCCACCCACCCACTTCAGACATCAACTGCAAGTCCAAGTTGTCACCTGTGTTTACTACTGACTAGCTATAGATTGAAGGTTCTATCAAGAAAGTGAAAAGATAACCCACAGAATAGGTTTGCAAATCATCTCTCTGATAGGGGACTTGTGTCCAGAATTTTTTTTTAATTATTGGGACTTCCCTGTTGGTGTAGTGGTTAGGAATCTGCCTGCTAATGCAGGCGACAAGGGTTCGATCCCTGGTCCAGGAAGATCCCACGTGCTGCAGAGCAACTAAGCCGTGTGCCACAATTACTGAGCCTGCACTCTAGGGCCCATGCTCTGCAACAAGAGAAGCCACGGCAATGAGAAGCCCACACACCACAACGAAGAGTAGCCCCTAATCGCTGCAACTAGAGAAAGCCCACGCACAGCAACTAAGACCCAAAGCAGCCAAAACTTAAAAATTTATAAAAAATTTTAAAAGTATTAAAACTCAATAATAACACAAATATAACAATTTTAAAAATGAGCAAAATATATGAATGGAAAGTTCCACAAAGTAGATATCCAAATGGCCAACAAGCACATGAAAAGATGCTTAACATCATTAGCCACCAAATCAAAACCACAATTAGATACCACTTCATACCCACTAGCATGGCTATAGTAAAAAAGACAGATGATAACCGGAATGTGGAGAAATCTGAACCTCACACACTGATAATCAGACTGTAAAACAGCACAGCCACTTTTGAAAATAGTCTGGTAGTTCCTTAAAAGATAAAACACAGACTTAATAGTGCTCGCTCCGGCAGCACATATACTACAACTGCAACGACACAGAGAAGACTAGCATGGCCCCTGCGCAAGGATGACACGTAAATTCGTGAAGCGGTCCATGTTTTTTAATATGTGAAATCTAAAAAATAATACAAATTAACTTATTTACTAAACAGAAACAGACTCATAGACACAGAACACAAACTTATGGTTACCAAAGGGGAAGTGGGGGGGAGGGATAAATTAGGAGCTTGGGATTAACAGATACACACTACTATATATAAAAGGGATAAACAACAAAAGACCTACTGTAGAGCACAGGGAACTCTATTCATTATTTTGTAATAACTTATAATGGAAAAGAATCCAAAAAAGAATATATATATACACACATATATGTGTGTGTGTATACATATATATATATATATGTGTGTGTGTATGAAACCGAATCACTTTGCTATACACCTGAAACTAACACAGTATTATAAATCAACTACAGTTCAATAAAAAAAAACACAGACTTAATAGACTTAGTATATGAGTCGGCAACCCCCATCGAAGGCAAGTGAAAACATGTCCACACAAAAACTTGTACACGAATGCTCATAGCAGTATTATTCATAATAGGCAAAAAGTGGAAACCCAAATGTCCATCAACTAATGAACGGGTAAGTAAAATGTCTTGCGTCCATACAACAGAATATTTTTCAGCCATAAAAATGAATGATACATGCCACAACATGTATGAAACTTAAAAAAATACATGCACTAAGTGAAAGAAGCCAGTCACAAAAGACCATATATTGTATCATTCCATTTACATGAAATGTTCAGAACTGGCAAATTCATACAGACAAAAAGTAGATTCATGATTGTCTAGGGCTAGGAGGTAGAGTGAGAAGATAGGGAGTGACTGATAATGGATACGGTATTTCTTTTGCAGGTGATGAAAATGTTCTGAAATTGGATTGTGGCAATGGTTGCACAGTTCTGTGAATACAATAAGACTTTAGATTTTAAATGGGTGAATTGAACAGTATGTGAATTGTATCTCAATAAAGCTATTTTTTAAAACTCTATAGAGTCTATTTTAAAATTACTAGAACTAATAAGTGCAGTTGGTAAGGTTTCAGGTTACAAGGTCAAAATACAAAAATCAATTGTATTTCAAGACACCAGCAACAAGCAATTAGAAAATGAAATTCCAAAAACAAATACCATTGGACTTCCCTGGTGGCGCAGTGGTTAAGTATCTGCCTGCCAACGCAGGGGACATGGGTTCGAGCCCTGGCCCGGGAATATCCCACATGCCACAAAGCAACTAAGCCCGTGAGCCGCAACTAAGCCCGTGAGCCACAACTACTGAGCCTGAACTCTAGAGCCCATGAGCCACAACTACTGAGCCCGCATCCACAACTACGGAAGCCCACACACTTAGAGCCCATGCTCTGCAACAAGAGAAGCCACCACAATGAGAAGCCCACGCACCGCAATGAAGAGTAGCCCCCACTCACCACAACTAGAGAAAGTCCGTGTGCAGCAATGAAGACCCAATGCAGCCAAAAATGAATAAATAAAATAAATAAATTTAAAACAAAAGAAAAAAACAAATACCATTTACAACAGCATCAAAACACTGGCCCAAATCAAATACCCAATTAAAAATCTAAAGAAAGACGCTTGAGAGCTGTAACTGAAAATTACAAAATACTGCTTTGCAAAATTAGTTGAAAGCAAATGTAGAGATATACTATGTTCATGAATTGGAAGACTCAAAATTGTCTAGGATGTCCACTCTCCCTAATTTAATCTATACATTTAACATAATCTATTTCAAATACAAGCAGTCTCTTTTGAAGAAATAGGCTGATTCTATTATTTATATAGACACACAAATGATCTAAAATAGCCAAAACAATTTTGAAAATGAGGAACAAAGTTAGAAGACTTCTGATTACCTGATTTCAAGATTCACTATAAAACATCAGTAACCAAGATGGTGGTTTACTGGTATACGGACAGGCAAAATAAATAAATGGAACAGAATTGCAAGTCCATAAATAGACCCTACATATATACTATTAATTGATTTTTTTAGCAAAGTGCCAAGTAAATCCAATGGAGAAAATAAAAAATGTTCTAAACAAAGAGCTAGATATTCATATTAAAAAAAAGAACCTTAACCTTTTCCTTATTCTTATAGAAAAATTAAATTAAATATAGCAAAATGTTAGTAGTAAAACCAAGGTGGGGGGTACAGGGGTTTTCACTGTAAAATTCTTTCCAGTTTGTTATATACTTGAAACTTTCTGAATAAACTTTTTGAAAAATAAGATCAAGTTAAAGATGAAAAACATTAGTTTGAAAATCTTAAATCATCAAATTTCTAGAAGAAATATAGAGTATCTTTACAACCTTGAGATAGCCAAAATTTACTTGATGCAAAAAAAATCACTGGCCATAAAAGAAAAAATGTTAAACTGGGCTCCACCAAAATTAAAATTTTCTGATTTTTAAAAGATACCATTAAGAAAATGAATAGATAAGTCACAAACTGGGGGAAAAAAAAAAGTATTTACAGCATATATAGTTGACAAAAGACTGTATCTGTAATATATAAAGAAATAAACGAAAGATAAACAACCCAATTTTTAAAATGAGCAATTTGAGATATCACGTCATCAATGAAGAAATGGACAATAAGTACATTAAAAGATACTCAATATCATTAATTATCAAAAAAATTAAAAATAAAGCCACAATGAGCTACCACTTCACACTCAGTGGAATGCTAAAGTCAAAAGGACAGATAATATTAAATGTTAGCAAAGATGTGAAATAACAGGAATTCTTACACATGGCTGGTGGGAGGCTACACGGTACCATCACTTCAGAGAACTGTTTGGAAGTTTCTAATTAAGTTAAGCACATATATATCCTATTATCCAGCTATTCTACTATGTATTTACCCAAGGCAAATGAAAGCAAATGTTCACAAAAATACTCATAGAAAAATTTTCATAGCAATCTTATTCACAAAAATCAAAAACTGGAAGCATCTCCAATATCCATCAAGAGTAGAATGGACAAAATCATGGTACATTCATACAATGAAATATCAGTCAACAATTAAAGAGAATTTACTTATCCACAATAACCAAAGGAAGAAACAACCCAAGTGTCCATCAACTGATGAATGGATAAACAAAACGTTGTATACATATATGATGGAATATTTTTCAGCTTTAAAAAAGAAATTAAATTCTGATATGCTACAACACGTATGTACCTTGAAAATATTACACTAGTTGAAGTACACCAGAGACAAAAGGACAAATATTATATGATTTCACTTATATGAGGTACTTAGCATGAGCAGATTCATTGACACAACAATTTTGGAAAATTTTTTCCTATCTCTGGGGTGTGCATGAGCGTGTTTGGGCTTCAAACAATCAGTATCAATTTACATGTATTTGAAATCTTCTATTTTTTCAGTGTTAGCTTCTGCATCCGATAAATGGAGCCAATAAAACATTCTTTAGTGGAGAAAAAAATTAACTATTGATAGCAGCAATCTAGATGAATTTCCAAAAATGTTACGCCAAGAGAAAGGAGCCAGACACTACAGAGTAGGTACTGTATGATTCCATTCAAAGGAAATCCAAGAACAAGCAAAACTACTGTGCAGTGTTAGGAATCAGAAAGTACTTGCTGCGACTGGGCAGGGGGTTCATCAAAAGGGGTAGGAGGAACTTTCTGTGCTGGTGAAGATGTTCTTTATGTAGTTCTGGGTGCCAGTTACACAGATGGATGTTGTCATGACATGTTGAAATTAACACTTGAGATCTGTATAATTTATTGTTTGTTAATTACACCTCAAGATAGACAACTTTCTAAGCGAGTGGGCTGAAAACCAGTCTATGGTAAAAGAGGTCAGAACAGTGGTTACCTCTGGAGGGTGGGCATTGACCATGAAGGGACTGACAAGGAGCTTGCTGAGGTGTTGGACCGTTCTACACCTCAGCAGAGGTTGTTTCACAGGTGTTCTTGTATGTACACCTCACCGAGCTGTACACTTCACAGTGATGCACCTTCCTGTATGTAAGTTATATCTCGACTGTAAAACAGTGAGTGGGCCGGACTCCCCTCCTCCAACCCCAGCTCCTTCCTGGTGAGTCCTGTGAGGTCGCGTGAGAACCAGCCGAGCGTCCACGGCAAGGATGGGCAGGGGTGGGGGGCGCCTCCCTGCTGCCATCCACAGAGAGAAGGGAAAGACAGTGGCTGCCAGTGCACTGGAGCGAGAACTAAAACACTCCAGACTTGATTCCTTAACTTCCACATCTAAGAAACTGAGATAATGTAATTTCCCTAATTACAAGAAGAAGGGAGTCAAAATACCACCTAGTTGCATTAGAACATGTCTGCAAAGTAATGCTCTTACCAGAGTGGCAACCAGATTAACCAGAAACATGACACCGAAAAAGATTTCATTTTCTATTTCTTGTGACTATTGCTACTTGATGAAGAACTGTTTTCCATATTATTAAGCAGGAGGAAGAGAAAGATTTTTTGCAAAATTTCTGAGGGGGATGTCTGGGAACTTTCAGGAATTATCTGATTTCACTTGGACATCATCACATTCCTTTCCTTGATGAGTGTGTGCCCTGGAGATGCCTGCCCCTGAGAACAACTGCTTTTAGGTCTAGAGTGAAGCAACAAGGAAAGACTTTTCTGAGGAAATCAGGGGGCAGTTGGAAGGAAGGGTAAAAGGAAGAAGAAAAGGGGTCAATGGTAAGAACAATACCCCCCTTTCAGTTACTTTCTGTGTGATGCTAAGGTTACCAGTATCCTCTCTTCCTTGGGTCCAGGGCCCTCCCCATGGGCTCTGGATACAAGAGATGTGAGAATGATGTAATGTCTACACACCCAGCGCTGCAAAAAGGAAACAACACCGTCTTAATCCAAATGACCAGCTAATGATCCAGCAATCCCACTCCTGGGCATATATCCAGACAAAACTACAATTCAAAAAGATACAGGGACTTCCCTGGTGGCACAATGGTTAAGAATCCGTCTGCCAATGCAGGGGACACGGGTTTGATCCCTGGCCTGGGAAGATCCCACATGCCGCGGAGCAACTAAAGCCTGTGCGCCACAACTACTGAGCCTGCGCTCTCGAGCTCGTGAGCCACAACTACTGAGCCCGCGTGCCACAACTACTGAAGCCCACGCACCTGGAGCTCATGCTCCGCAACAAGAGAAGCCACCGCAATGAGAAGCCCGCGCACCGCAATGAAGAGTAGCCCCCGCTCACTGCAACTAGGGAAAGCCCGCACACAGCAACGAAGACCCAACGCAACCAGAAATAAATTAATTAAAAATATATATATATGAAAAAAGATACATGCACCCGTATGTTCACAGCAGCACTATTCACAATAGCCAAGACATGGAAACAATCTAAACATCCATCAACAGATGAGTGGATAAAGAAGATGTGGTATATATATACAATGGAATATTATTCAGCCATAAAAAAGAAGAAAATAATGCCATTTGCAGCAACATGGATACAGCTAGAGATTATCATTCTAAGTCAGAAAGAGAAAGACAGATACCATATGGTATCACTTATATGCAGAATCTAAAATATGACACAAATGAACCCTTCTATGAAAGAGAAACACAGACATAGAGAACAGACTGGTGTTTGTCAAGGTGGTGGGGGAGACGTGGAGTGGGAGGCTGGGGTGAGCAGATGGAAGCTTTAATACATAGAACGGACAAACGACAGGTTCTCACTGTAAAGCACAAAGAACTATATTCAATAGCCTATGATAAACCACAGTGGAAAAGAGTATTTAAAAAAAGAATGTGTATATATATGCATTAACTGAATCACTCTGCTGTACAGCAGAAATTAACATGACATTGTAAATCAACTACACTTCAATTTAAAAAATATTATTTAAAAAAATTTTTGTAATTAAAAAAAAAAAAAAATGACCAGCTAGAACTGGTTACCAACCAGTAGTGTGATATATTCCACTAATTCTACTTTTTCAATAACTCACTGTTTAACGAATTGACACTTACTTTGGTCCCCCCAGATGTTCTGTTTTGTTTTGTTTTATTCAACGCAAAGATACCACTTTAACGCTCTTTAGCTGGCGAACGAAGAGCCCTGCCTCCACCTCGTTTCTTTGCCAGGGGAGGAAGGTAGCCCATGATGAGGTATGATGACCACCTGTCAGGAGCAAGAGGTTGTAAAGGTTCAGGAAATGCGAGTGACATCATCTGAGTGGTGAGGACATCTGTCTTCTGCAGATGGGGCCAAAGGCTCCACTCATCTCCCAACCCCAGACAGACGGGCTTCAGGGAGACTGAGTACCCTTGTGCCATGGGACAGGCATCCCAGAGGTTCCAAAGATCACCTGGCTGGCTCCATTTCCCGTAGTTTGTCTTATCGTACGCCAAGGACAGACTCACAGACGAGGTCCCAAGGAGAATGAAAAAAATCTAGTGTGACAAATGCCAAATGGCCTGTGGGGAAGCAGACGACCTGCGACCCCACCTTGAGCATCTTTGGATGGTGTTTTCAGAGCCCTGGGTCTCAGTTCAAGCCAGCTTTGCCCAGAGCCTGAGCTACTCCCATGATCTATGTTAGGAGGCAGCAGCTGTTGCATTGACTCTTCCATGTGAAGTCCCAGCCTTGCCTCGTGCTAGTTCCATGACACTGCGCAAGCGACAAAAATCACCGAGCCTCAGTTTTTTCATTTTTAAAGTGGTGGTAAGAATAACGCTGAGCTCAAATTGTTGGTGTATGGATTAAATCAGACAGCCGTACAAAAGACAGTGCTTAGAGAAGATAAAGAACCTTTCATGGATGGTGAGATTCGGGGAAGATTTCTGAAGTGGGGGATTGATCACCTGTGACACACTGTGAAAGCCCAGATGGACCTCCAGGAGATTTGGGCACCACCCTCTCATGACTCTAGACCATCAGTATCACAGAATCCATGGTATATGAACTCTGGAAGGACCCTTCCAGAAAACCCAGCCTAACTCACTCATTTATGGATGCATTCTCATCCATTAGAGAAAGGAAGTTATTCATTCATCAATGTTAAAACTCAGGACAGAGACCCTGACTTTTTTTTTTTTTTTTTTTTTAGGTCTTTGCATTCCCTGCCCTGCCCACTTCCCTTTAGCCCATGGCCTGGACAAAGTTTCACTCAATAAATGTTCACTGAATTTTGTTAACCCGTCCAATGACACAGAACTCAGTAGAGACAAAGCTCAGACTAGAATTCCATTTTTTCTGGCTTATAGAGAAGAGGGAACTGCAGTAGATAAGAGGAATCCAGACCTTGGTTCAAACCTCAGCTCTGCCCTGAAGTTGGGGACCTCAGGCAAGTTATTTAACTTCTTATCAGTAAAGCGGGGACCAGCACATCCACATCTCAGTGTTGTTTCAAGAATCAAAGGAGATACAGATATCAAGCACCGGGCTCTCTGTTACAAAAGACCAAATACTAACAATGACCCCGAGAAAAAATAAGTCAGTCAAAAATCTGGATATTTAGTTAACATCCCATAAAGTCTGTAGATATTTGGGAACAGCTAAGGAAACGGAATTTCCAAGTTTGCAATCATGTCCGTGTTTCACAGATGGTGTCCTGGGCTTACCCACATCTCCTCTCCCAGGGCAGTCACACCTGACACATCACCCAGCCTTCTGGGCCTCAGCCGCCCTCCCTGAGCTGTGAACACCACGCTGGCAATAGTGCTGGTCAGGACTCAGGAGATGGGGGTTCAGAAAAGCTCCACCATCTTGACAAATGACATGCCCCACTCCAAGCCTCCATTTCCTCATCTGTGAAACGCCAATAATAACGCCTTCCACATAGGGACACTGTGAAATAGACAGATAGAATGATGACTTTGGAAAGTATGCAGCACTTTAGCAGCAGGAGGGGGTTTTTTGTGTGTCAATCAAAATCGAGCTTTGGTCTAACTACAATACTGGCTGAAAGTTCTTGGGCATTTCTGCAAGTTAAAAACCTAACTTGGGTCTGAAGCAAAAAAAAAAAATTCTCATTAAAAAAAAATACTGAAGCTGTTTGTTTCCCCCACCCCCCACCCCCAATCCACTGTGGAAGCCATCACTAATCAAGCTGACATTTTCCCAAAGAGAAATGGCTCGGGTTATTGCCGGCAGGTTGAGATGAGAGAGGCTGGCCCACCCAATGGCGCTGTTAGGGGTAATGACAGCACACCTGGCGTTTCTAGAGCTCCTCTCAGCCTCCCGGGAACCACGGTGCTTTGGAAAGTCAATCACTCAGCAAGGCACAGAGAAGACAAACCAGTGAACAATTGGAATGAGAGAAAATTCTGAGTTCTAATGAACACTAGCAATCTGAAAACTGAACCTTGCTTGTTGGCTTGAAAAGATGGGTGGCTTGTGCCCGCCTGTCCTGTGTCAGAGGTGGCTCATCACCATGTCATTACATCAAGTAATTACCGCACTTTTCTCAGGCTCTGTGCGCAGCACTCATGTGGCTGCTCGGCTTACTGACTGCAAAACTCAACTCCCTCCACCTGATCTGGGTGCAACGGCACTGCCGGGGGTTGTCTTCTGCCCAGTGTCCTCTCGGGCCTGGCCTCGGTGTGGGCAGTGCCATTGGGAGCAGCCAGTTTGACTCTGCAGACAAACTGACAGCCACACTTGTTTTGTTAGCCTAAAAAAGAACCCACTGGCTGCTGAGCATTTATGAAATTTCCCAGTGATGTGTCCAACAAGCACCTTCGCTGCTAGCCCTGGGGCTCAAGAACAAAGTGAAGGATGCAGGGGGGTCAAAGTCGGGTGATGTTTGGTATTTGGGTTTGGGTGGGTTGCTGGTGTCGGGCCTGGAGGTAGGTTCAGGAATGGGGTGAGGGATGGCATGGGGTCCACAATGGTGTATTTGGGTAAAGGATGCAGTTAAGGGTGGGCTAAGGCTCAGAAGCGGGTGAGAGACAGATCAGGGCTGGGATGAAGGACAGGCAAGCGAGTTTCATCTCTGGGCACAGGTAGGGGAAGAGTCTGTGTGAGCACCAGCCTGAGGCGAGGGATTTGGGCGAGGGATGGTCAGGCCCCAGCGGAGGCTCAGAGATGGATGGTCTGAGCCTCAGGAAAGAATAGGGCAGACCTCAGTGATGGGGTGATGTCTGCTGTACGCATCACTTGATGTTCTTTTTTAAAAGCTGAAAGCTTGAGAGCTTATTTCTTAAGGTCAAGAAATGTGTCCTCAGCTGTTATCAAAACACTCCGCTCTTCAGATGGTCCAGAGTCGCCCAGTGCAAAACTGGGAAGTCATCTGTGTCGGGGCCCATTCCCTGCTCTTCTGGGAAGCTTGCCCCCCTTTCTGAAAGGGCCACCTGGCAAGTGTCCAGCAGCTCTCGATGGATTTCTCAGCTTTTAATAGAGTTTTTCATACTTACCTGATGGCTTTGGGGATTAATACAATAATGAATGTGAAAAGAACTTCCTAAGACTGTAAAATGGTATATTATCATTGACAACTCTGATCATCGTCTTAGCACCAGAGCGCGGACCCTGGAGAAGAGAGCAGTGGCCTCTGATTGGGGTACTTGAGGCTGGTGGGTGGAGCCTTCAGAGGCTGGCATCTGCCCCAGCTCCTCCGAGAGGAAGAACTCCACCCTCTGGATCTCAGAGTCCTCACCCAGGTATCAGCTCTAACAATCTGAGTCTCGGAATTTCTCAAAACCTCTGTGGGGAGAAGGAAGGGCAGAAGCAGCAAATGCCGCCGGGGAGGGGTTTACCTCACAGGACCAACAGTAACAGGACATTTGAGAAGCCTAGTTGGCTTTCTCTTCACCCCTTCTGCAGCCCTGGTTTCTACTTCAGCCATGCTTCTGGCACATAATGCGTTTTTTAAGTATCAGCGACAAATGCAGCTGGTTTCCTGGTGCTACCTGGGGCCTCCCTGGGCCCCAAGCAGGCGGACCCTTTTGGTGCCTCCTAGGCAGCCGTTCTCCTCCATCCTCATAAAACCTGAATTTGCTCAGCTCTCCACCGTCCTCCACACCACCCACGAACGACTCAGGCAAGAGGGGATTCATCTAACCCCTCGATGAGGATCCTATTCCCCTCCGGCCAGTGACTCTGAAGGAAAGGTTTCCTGGAGGATTCCTGGGGAAGAGGCTTCTCCCTCACAGGAGAGAGCCTTGGAAAGCAGCCCCTCTGCACAGGCGCAGCCCCTGCTGCCGGCAGCTGGCCTCCAACCAAGAGCAGAACCGGCCTTGGATGAAGCTGACACTGGGTGACAGAGTGGAGAGCTGGAAAAAGTCAGGGTCTTGAGGACACCGTTACGCTGCTGGGAGGGCAAAGACCGCCACAGCCCACGCTGCCCCTCCACCGCCTTGAACGTCATGACATGTAACTGAAACCTCCTGATGACAAATCGCTTCAGCCAGAAAGAGCCACACCTCGCAGGTGTGTCCCATGACGTGAGGACTGAAACCCTGGACACAGGCAGGAATAAAATCGTGTTGCTTGAGTTACGCAACGTCGGAGACAGGGCCCACAGCCTGGCCCAGCATCCCCGCCCCTGGGATGTTTCTTTCTAACAGGACCTGCGATGGCGTCTCCTGCTTCCAGCCTCCCTTTGCCACAGGCCATCTCTGCCCAGCTGGGTCTGTGCGTCCGGCGTTGTCGACAAAGGAAGCGGCCCAGGCGGAAGAATGACTTCTGTCACCACTTCTAGGCGGATGTGGGACAAACAGGGCCGATACTTCCTCTGCAACTTCAGGGGGATGGAAAGGAGGCCTGGGCTTCACGACTGTGGCCAGAGCTATGGCTGGGCGAGGCTGTCCCAAGAGGTTTTGCTGGGTGAGCTCAAGCGACTCACTTCTAAATAGTCACAACCCTTTGCTGGTAGAGCCTGGCCATGGGGGAAGATGCAGACAAGCAGGGTCTTTGGTGGAGACAGACCCCGCCTTTCCCTGGCCCTCCTGCTGCTCTTCCCTGCAGTCGGCAAAGAGAACTGCAGGGCAGCACAGTGGCAGCGACGGGTCTTCCAGAGCCAGATGTCTGTGGATCGGGATCACACCCCACCGTGAGCTGGCTTCATCTTTCTGAGCTTCAGGTCCCTCATCCATGAAATTGTGGCAACGGTGCCCACTTTGCAGGCCTAATGGGAGGATGAAATGCAACGATCCCAATCACTGAGGACACAGGAGGTACTCAATAAACAGTGGCCCTTGCTATGATGTTGATTATTATTATCTGCTCTGATTCTTGGAGACGGGAAGTTTTAAAAGCACAGAACATGGCAGGCAACCCCCAAGCATTTGGGTTGAACAAAGAGTAAGCGATGGCTTTCTGGAAGAATATCCAGGCCACATCGTCACCGCGCCCCGGGCACTGTGATTTGCCAACCGTCCGGTCTATGACTAAACACTTAAAAGAAAAGATGGCCCGGAGCTGGAAGCCAGTGAAGTGAGGCAGGGAAACCGCACAGCTGGGCAGAGAAGAGGGAACTCTGACAGTCGGGAATTGAGCGGCGATCAGCCATCTGCCTTTCCGGGGCTGTTAAACTCCCATGGAAAGTGCTGGTCATTTCATGACCACAGGTGGTCAGAGAGCACTGAGCTCCACCCCTCAGCATGGACTCCAGGATCCAGGGGCCCGGAGGGGAGGGGACTTGCCAAGGACACTTAGCGGGTTGGGGGCTATGCTGGCATTAGAGCCCAGGGCTCCGGACACCCGAGCCCACTGCTCTGATCCTTGAGGGAATCGTGACTAACGGTGTCGAGTTGGCTATGACAGATCCTATTTCTCTAGATTTATTTGTTTATTTGAACTAAAGTGTCCTTTCTGCAGTCATTGGACAGGACTGCGGAGGAGGTCCTGGGCTGTCCTCAGCCTCCCTTTTTCCAGCCTCCCCATCCCTCCTCCCTGCTCTCTGCTCTCACCAGACAGCAGGCCTCCCCAGCCGCCCCGTCTCAGCCCCCTCACCTTGTTGCCATCATGGGGTCCCCACAATCTGTCATCATTTGACAGACTGTTGACTTTCCATCTGCCCCACTGGATTATACACCCCCAAAAAGCAGGAACACTGGCTGACTTAGGACTATGGTTCCAGTGCCTAGAACAGTGCCTGGTACATAGTAGGTGCTCAATAAATATTTGTGCCAGGAACCGACCAACAAATTCACTTACACTGAGGTGACAGGGCCTCACCATGTTCCCTCCTGTGGTATAATATAAACTGTAAATCCGGATCCTTAGGGAAAGCAAGAGGGGACCGGGAGGAGGGAACTAGGAGGTGCCGAGCACTGTCTGAGGGCCGGGCACAGGTAATCAGTGCACGTTACCCATGACGATGACCATACATGGCAGATCCTCTTGACTGGTTAATGCTTAGCCCCAAGCAATGAGTCTCTATGGAAGAAATGCAGGCATGGGAGAAAGAAAAAAGATCTTTGGGTCTAAGAATGGAATCTTCCTGGTGCCCCTCCGAGCACACTCTGCAGGCTACCTTGCCAGTCCACAGAAGCAGCCTGCTTTGGACGCCATGACCAGGGAACTGTCACTGTCCAGGCAGGAGGTCTTCAAGACAGTGGAAGCTTTGTGCAACTTCCATTACAAATGTGCACATATGACTGAAAGACCCTTTTTAACCCTCCGAGAGAATTAAGCTGTTGCCTCCTAGGAGACGCTTTCATTTAGACAAAAGGGCTCTTAGGAACTTTAAGGACACTGTCCCATGGCTGCCTGAGAGGCCCAAAGTAGCTGCGAATAAATCTAAAGGAGGGTCATATCTCAAAAACAACTGTGGGTGTGACTTTTTTCAAATGGAATGAGCTCAAATCATACTCATAGTAAGCCCATGCGGTTTTTAAGGGAGCTGAACATGTGAAGGTGCTGCCAGCCTGGATTAAAAGGAGCTCGGATCTGAAATTGTTTAAACTGCAAAAGGGCCTCTAGGTCCCCAATTTTCAAAGACAGGAAGCAGACGGAGGGAGTTACCGAGTTGCAAATGCAGGTCATTTCTTCGGAAATGCAGGTCCCAGAGCGGAGACCCAAGAGCCAGAGAGAAAAACAGACTCAGGAGCCACTCCCAGGGGGCAGACCTAACCAAGGAATATTTCCTACTCTCAAGGGGGGAGACCCATGAACATGAGCCCAGCTGTATTTCGGCACTGCCATGACCAGTGACTGCTATGTGCTCCCTGTTCTTCCCCCTTTTGGATAAGCACATCCATTACGTTGACCCTTTGCCTGTCTCACCAATGCATGTTAGGTATGTGCACATCACACAAGTCATCTTCTTGGTTCATGGGTCTCCAAATTAAGAGGAGCCATATTCGTGGCATTTATTCACTGAAACCTGATAAAGATCATGGGATCCTGGACTTCAAGCTTGATGTCACAGTTTAATGAGAAGTTGTTAGGGTTCTGGGATGGGAGTGAACATATTTTTCAGGTGAGAGGAATGTGAACAACATTCAGAGGATGGATGGTCAAAGGATGCACTTTGGTAGAATGAAAAAATGGCCACAACCCTACATTTCTTCCTTTGTCTGTGCCCTTTGCAGTGTTACTTTGCAGCTCCTCTCATCAACAGACAGTCTATTTCCTCATCCTTGACTGGCTGGCATTGTGACATATTTTGACCATTTGCATCCTCTCTCTCTCTTAGAATCGACATCACCATGTGAACAAGCCCAGGTGAGCCTACTAGACAATAAGAGACATGGCCTAGTCAGCCTCTTTGTCCCAGCTGACAGCCAGACAACTGTCAGACAATGAGTGAGACAATCTTCAACCAGCTAGCCACCAGCTGACCCTGCAGCTGACCACAGATACCTGAGCTGAGCAAGTTCAGCTGAGGTCAACTGAGTCTGACCCAGATCAACAGAACTGCCCCGTTCTGCCCAGAACTATAAGCAGTAATAAGTGACTCCTGTTTTAAGCCACTAAGTTTGGCAATGGTTTGTTACATAGCAAAAGCTAACTGATATATTATTCTTCAGCTTTTCCCTTTCTGTTAGTCAACCTACATATTGAGTCTATTTCAATTATTAGGTTTTCCTTGTCTGGCATCTTCTTCATCACTGCCTGTCCCTGCTTCATGTTCCAACAGCCTTTCTTATTTCTTTGAGGACACATATGATGCTTATTTTTGTCTTGTTCTGTCTTATCCACTAATTCTACTTCCTTCAGATGAAACTTGGCAGGATGCAGTCAGACAGCGAGCATGGTTGAGATGGTCTGTGGCAAACGCAAACACACTAGAGAACAAAGAAAAGAGGCTGGTGCTTGGCATCCTAAATGACCAGTGCTGGAAGAGACCTAGACCAGCTTCCTTGATTTATAAGTGAGAAAACTGAGATGTAGAGAGGAGAAACAACTTGGATCAAGTTGGTGGTAGAGCCGAGTCTTGAATCTAGGTTTTCTCATCTCCAACTGATCTATTCTCAGTACCCTCTGCTACATCTCCAACTCCTAACATTTTGGAGTCTTTGATGGACTCTTTCTCACTTGGCTCATCCAGCCTTCTGAGCCCTGGACACCCTCCTAACATGCACCAACTGCTTTCCAATTTTATGACCTTCCTTGGGTTGCAGGCATCTCTTCATCCCTGAATCCACTAGTGCTTATTTAGCACAATGCCTGCCACACAGTAGGGGCTCTGCAATACTAAGTGAATGAATGAATGGATGGATGGATACGTGCATGAATGAGTGGACAGATGGCCTGGAGGTGCTGTTTAACTTACCAAATGTGAGTTTTCTGTTACCATGGTGAAAAATAAATTCAAGGCTCAAGACAGTGGCCTACATGTCCTGCTCACCTCCACAGGGCCCAGCCTGGCACTGAGTAAAGACCTATCAACAGCCAATACTCTGACACTGTTGCCCTTCCTTGGTTCAGTTTCTACTAGAGGGAAGGCATGCTCTTTATGGCTCGCTTTCCCCATCCTTCATTCCTGGCCAATTAAGCCCAGACTGTTGCAAAATAACTTTTTAAAAATTAATCTGAAGGAAAGGAGAAAATTCCTTTGCCCGCAGCCATCGGGCCTGGCCTGCTTCCCTGAGGGTGGGAGGGAAGCAAACCTCTCTCTGCAAAGGGGGACTGTGAAGAAGGACCAGCTACTCCTGGAAGTCTGATTGAAGCGTTCTAGTGACAGAACGTCCCAAGGAGAGCAAGAATTCATTCAGTCAGTGACGAGTGCTCTGAATCAGGCTCTGGGCTGGGAGCCAGAGGGACAAAGGGAATAATCAGATGTGCACCGTACACTTGAAAGCATCCAGGCTAGAAGGGGAACAAATACATGGAGACAAGAGACGATAAAATCGAAAATCTTAAAGGCTTTAGTAAAGTCTCACTCCATAACTCGGTCAACATTTTGTTAGCATTTACTATGTGCCAGCAGGCTGGGCATTAGCCATACAGAAGTGAATAACCTATGGCTGCCGTCCTCAAAGAGGCCAGTCGTCAACGGAAAAGCGAGGAGATGGGATTCCTTATGACACAGGGTGGGAAACTGTTAGGGAGGTTTGGGGAGGCCTTAAAAAATGGGTATGAATTTAGCACTTAGAAATGAGGCCATTTCAAATGCGATAGGAAGGAAATTCCTATGGTAACCTCAATTAACGTAGTAAGAACATTTGATAAAATTCATCCTTTCATGGTAAAAACAAAGACACTTTAACAACCTAGGAATAGAAGAGAACTTCCTTAACCTGATAAAGGGCTCCTGTAAGAACCTAAAGAGGACACCATAACTAACGCTGAAATATTGAGAACATTCCCGTTAAAATCAGGAGCAAGTTAAGGATGTCTACTAACACCTCTTCTATTCTACACTTTACTGGAAGTCCTATGCAGTACAAAAAGATTCAAAAAATAAAACTATATGGCATATAAAGGAGAAAACAACACTATTATTATTTACAGATGATATGACAAAGAACCCTCAGATAAACTATTAGAATTACTAAGATAATTTATTAAGGTTACTGGGTCTAAAATAGATAAAAGTGGACTTCCCTGGTGGGACAGTGGTTAAGAATCTGCCTGCCAATGCAGGGGACACGGGTTCGAGCCCTGGTCTGGGAAGATCCCACATGCCACGGAGCAACTGAGTCTGTGTGCCACAACTACTGAGCCTGTGCTCTAGAGCTTGCGAGCCACAACTACTGAAGCCCGCATGCCTAGAGCCCGTGCTCCACAACAAAAGAAGCACCGCAATGAGAAGACCGTGCACTGCAGTGAAGAGTAGCCCCTGCTCACCGCAACTAGAGAAAGCCCGTGCACAGCAACAAAGACCCAACACAACCAAAAATAAATAAATAAAATAAATAAATAAAAATAGGCAAATATGTGCATACCCACTTCATCTGTGAAGATATACAGATGGCAAATACACATATGAAAAGGTGTTCAAATTTATATGTCATTACAGAACTGCAAATGAAAATGAGATACCACTACCCACATATTAGAATGGCTAAGATCCAAAAACTGACAATATTAAATGCTGATGAGGATGTGAAGCAACAGGAAGTCTCACTCATTGCTGGTGGAATGAAAAATGGCCACTTTGGAAGACAGTTTGGTAGTTTCTTATAAAACTAAACAAAACTCTTACTATACAATCCAGCAATCGTGCTCCTTGGTATTTAACCAATTGTACGGAAAACTTATGTGCACACAAAAACCTGCACGTGGGTGTTTATAGCAGCTTTACAAACAACTGCCAAAATGTGGAAGCAACCAAGATGTTCTTCAATATGTGAATGGATAAACAAACTGGATATTTTGAATATTAATCCAAACAATGAAATATTATTCAGTGATAAAAAGAAATTAGCTACTAAGTCGCAAAAGGACATGGAGAGACCTTCAATACAGTGTTAAGTGAAAGAAGCCAGTCTGAAAAGTCTACATATTGTGTGATTCCAACTATATAACATTCTGGAAAAGGCAAAACTATAGACAGTGAAAAGATCAGTGGTTGTCAGAGGTACAGGGGAAGTAGGGAGAGATGAGTGTATGGTGCACAGAGTTTTTAGGGCAGTAAAACTATCTTGAATGATACTGTTACGGTGGACACATGACATGATGCATTTGCCAAAACCCAGAGAATTATACAACACATAGAGAGAACCTTAATATAAACTGTGGACTTAATGTTAATAATAATGTATTAATATTAGTGCATTAGTTACAATAAAATACCACACTAATGCAAGATGTTAATAACAGGGGAAACTCTTGTGTATGTGCATGTAAGTCTGAGGGGCAGAGGTAGCGTGTGGAAATTCTCTGGACTACCTGTTCAATATTTTTAAAAAATAAAAATGATTTTTAGGGGACTTTCCTGGTGGCACAGTGGTTGGGAATCTGCCTGCCAATGCAGGGGACATAGGTTCAAGCCCTGGTCTGGGAAGATCCCACATGCTGCAGAGCAACTAAGCCCAAGCACCACAACTACTGAGCCTGCACTCTAGAGCCCGCGAGCCACAACTACTGGAGCCCACGTATCTAGAGCCCATGCTCCACAACGAAGAGTAGCCCCCGCTCGCCGCAACTAGAAAGCCCATGTGCAGCAACGAAGACCCAAGACAGCCAAAAATAAATAAATTTTATAAATAAATAAGTAAATAAAATTAAAAAGCCCTCTGGGGACTTCCTTGGTGGTTCAGTGGTTAGGACTTCACCTTCCAATGCAGGAGGTGCAGGTTTGATGCCTGGCCAGGGAGCTAAGACCCCACATGCCTTGCAGCCCAAAAACCAAAACATAAAACATAAGCAATATTGTTACAAATTCAATAAAGACTTTAAAACTGGTCCACATAAAAAAAAATTATTTTTAAAAGGTGCTCAACCTCATTGGGCCTGACGGAAATGCAAATTAAGCTATAATAAAACCTAGAAATTGTCATACTGAGTGAAGTAAGTCAGAGAAAGACAAATATCATATGATATTGCTTATATGTGGAATCTAAAAAAACGATACAAATGAACTTATCTACAAAACAGAAACAGAGCCACAGATATAGAAAACAAACTTATGGTCACCAAGGGGGAAAAGGGGGGAGGGGTAAATTGGGAGATTGGGATTGACATATATACACTACTGTATATAAAATAGATAACTAATAAGAAACCTACAGTATAGCACAGGGAACTCTACTCAATATTCTGTAATGACCTGTAAGGTGAAAAGAATCTTAAAAAGAGTGGGTATATCTATAACTGATTCACTTTGCTGTACAGCAGAAACACAACAATGAAAATCAATGATATTCCAATCAAAATTAATTTTAAAAAGCTATAATAATATACCACTGGACACCTGACAGAAGGACTAATATTAAAAGGACACACTATCAGGGAAGCAGCTGCATAGCACAGGGAGATCAGCTCGGTGCTTTGTGACCACCTAGAGGGGTGGGATAGGGAGGGTGGGAGAGAGACACAAGAGGGAGGGGATATGGGGATATATGCATACGTATAGCTGATTCACTTTGTTATACAGCAGAAACTAACACACCATTGTAAAGCAATTATACTCCAATAAAGATGTTAAAAAAAAAAAAGACACAATATCAAATGATGGCCAAGATCCACTCACATGCTGAAACCTGAATCTCATACAAGTGCTGGTGGGAGTATAAATGTGTAAGCACGTTTTATAAAACAGATGAACATTAGCTAATGAAGATGAACACACCTGTACTTTATGACCCCACAATTCCATTCCTACACGTATAACCAATGTGTGCGCGGGAACGTCAGGAAGATAGACACAAGAGGAGTCACAGCAGCATTATTTATAGACGCCTCTCTGAGTCTAATATGCAAAATGAGAAAAACAACAACTCCCCCAAGATTGTTGTAAAGATTAAACGTCATCTATACGAAGCACTTAGTAGCCTCCTGGCACCTGGCATGTACCTGGTGGATGGAAGCCACTGTTTATTACTATTCAGAGGCTGCATTAATCAGGTTTTCAGTTGCAAAACCAAAAACACAAAAATCTACTCTGATTCGCTGAAGCAAAAGTAGGAATTTATTGATAAGATATTGTGCCATTCTCTGAATCTGTCACAAAAATGGAGAAGTAAGCTAAAAAAATAGGCAGAAACCAGGAGGGTCAGGAGGCCAAGACACAGCCCAGGTCAGGCCACCGGAGTAGCTGGGTTAGATCACTTCCTCCGGCACAGCTGCCACTAGAGACCAGCCATGACCTTAATTTGTCCACTCCCCCTGCATGAATTACTTCTCATGTGACCATTGTTTTTGTGCAACTACCTCAAGGTTCAAAGTTCAAGGTGGGGGCATCTGGTTTGCCAAGCCTAGGTCACACATGCCCGAGAGGCCAGGGGCTGAGGAAAAGGAATGTTTGGTCCCCTTGGTGCTCTAAGGAGACAGGGCTGTGACTACCACCAATGAAGGATGTCGCCAAGTAAGAAACAGCTTGGGATGCCGGTAGCCATAAAACATCACAGCCCATTGCAAGGGTCCAGTCCAAATCTATTCTCTCTTGATTGTACATCCCACTCGATTCCCTCGATCCTGTAGGGACAAAATGACAAATAACATCTGGAAACACGGTACTTGCCCTCAAGAGGATTGTGGTGTAGACCAGCGGTCCCCAACCTTTTTGGCACCAGGGACTGGTTTCATGGAAGACAATTTTTCCACGGACCGGGGGCGGGGGGTGGGGGGATGGTTTCGGGATGATTCAGGTGCATTACCTTTGTTGTGCACTTTATTTCTATTATTATTACATTGTAATACATAACGAAAAAATTACACAACTCACCATAATGCAGAATCAGTGGGAGCCCTGAACTTGTTTTCACTTGCCACTCACTGATAGGGTTTTGATATCAGTCTGCAAGCAACTGAATTATTATGGTCTCTGTGCAGTCAAACCTCTCTGCTAATGATAATCTGTATCTGCAGCCGCTCCCCAGCGCTAGCATCACCGCCTCAGCTCCACCTCAGATCATCAGGCATTAGATTCTCATAAGGAGCACGCAACCTAGATCCCTCGCATGTGCAGTTCACAGTAGGGTTCGTGCTCCCATGAGACTAACACCGCCGCTGATCTGACAGGAGGCAGCGCTCAGGCGGTGATGCAAGCGATGGGGAGCGGCTGTAAATACAGGTGAAGCTTTGCTCACTCACCCTCTGCTCACCTCCTGCTGTGTGGCCCAGTTCCCAACTGGTACTGGTCTGTGGCCTGGGGTTTGGGGACCCCTGGTCTAGACAGAGAAAGAGACACAGAAATTGCCTAACTCCTGCTTTGCAAAGTGGAGTGGTGGACCAGGGCTGCAAGTTGAGTCCAAGGAGTCAGCCAGGATAGCTAATGCACCCCAAGTCTCAAGTCAACCCAGAAGAACTAAATCTCAGCTAATCCATTGTTGGCTGTTGCTCTGCATTGGAAGGTATATCCAAGCCAAAGTCGTTCTGGAAGAGTTGAGATGCATCAATTTCAGATGAAAAACACCAAACGGGAAAGTACAAGAGCAAGGTAATAAATGCAAGAGGGAATTACAGGAACCAGAAGAAAGTGGAAACTAGTCAGAAACAAGCAAGAAAGGTCTAGAACAAGAAGACTGGTGGGCAGGTGCTCACAACTGGCTTTTATGATACAGTGGTCATTGAGGATTGGTGTGTCCACCAGCTTAAAGGAGCAGGGTCCAGACAAACATAAACAGCGTTTGGTACCTGTAACCATGTCCCTCTAATTGGCGTGTACACCTGATCCAAACTTGGCCAAACAGATTTTCTCTCCCAGGATCCACAAGTGAGACACCGATAGACAGGATCAAGAACCTCAACTAAGACCATACATGCATAACATATATTTTATATAAGAAGAATGGGATGGCATCTTGTTAGGTACTTGTCAGGATCACACCAACCTGAATCTCAGGAACCTGTCCTTCTGTCCAAGATGTGTGATAACAAAATCATTTCTTAAGATCCAAACAGCTAGATTTTTCTCAAAATGTGACACCTGTGGTAGACATGTCTGATACCAACAAACCAGTACATTTCCATGGTACTTTATGGTGTTTGGACCCTCTAGGCAGCCCTGCAAGGAACAGGAATTTTCCACTCCATTATAAAGAGGATGACCATGGGTTAAGGAAAAGGAAGTCACTTGCCCAAAGACACCAAGCAGAGCGTACGGTAGATTTTTTTAAATGGGAACAAGTCCTTCCCATCCCTGTATGCGTCCCCCTTTGCAATGCGACCACTGTTCCTTCCATTAGGGGGTGGAGTCTATCTCTTTCCACCCTTTGAATCTGGGCTTGGACATGTGACACACCAGGCAGAAGTCTGAAAGTGCCTGAGCACTGAAGCTTGTCCTCTCCTGCTGCTGGGAACACTGAGATTCCACAGGGAGGTGCCCACGCCAGCCTCCCGGACGATGAAAGACTGGGTAGAGAGAGCCAGCCATGCTAACCGGTGTCTGTTTTAAACTGAAGAGAGAAAGATAGTTTGTTCCTCACAGTTCTCAAGAAGAGGGGCATGCCAGGCCACCGGGGACCACATGGGGGATGTTCCAGGGTCGGGCAGAGGCAGCAGGAGGAAGGCACGGCCAGGAGCCTTTACTGTGGTTTCCCCTGGAAGGAACAGGTCAGGCACCATGCTTATTACTTAACATAAGGTGTTTCAATGAATCATCATCATAATCTTATGAGGTGCTTTATCATTATTTCCACTTTACAGATGAGGAAACCAAATCTTAGGTTAGATAACTTTCCCAAAGTCACATGGCTAGCACGTGGTGGAGCCAGGATTTGAAGCAGGGGTGTCTGGCTTTAGAGCTCAAAGTCCAGGGAAGCTGTTGGCCCTTGTCCCTCCCCGAGTAACTGGCTGATGACGAGTCCCACCAGCTGTGGCCGGGGCACCAGGAGGAAGCAGCACTCACACGCTGGCACAGACATGTGGAGAGGGGAGGCGCTGAGGAATTCCCTGGGGGCTTCTCATCTCAGCGGAAGCTCTCCCTTGGTCCTGATTCTGCCTTTCACAGCTCTTAACACCAGGCAGCACCCGCCGCCTCCAGCCCCTTGATGTCCCAGTGTAGGACCCACCCGGGAGGGAGGCAGGGGCAGGGCTGGCGGGGCGGGGCGGTCTGGGGAGCCGGAAGAAGCTCAGCCGTGCGTCACCGAGGGCTCAGCAAACACCCGCACTCCAGCCCCACTATTCCAGGCTGCCCACGTTGTTCCTTGGCGGGGTGGTGGGGGAAGGTGTATGAAAGACACTGACTAAAATCCTGAGGAAAAGGACTGAACATAGGCTGATGCTCTGAGCCCCCCACTGGCAACACACTGTCTGGGATCATCAGCGTGTCCCCTGGACTCGAGATGACCAACACCCGTGTCGCTCTCCACCCACTCCTGGGCAACTAATTATTTTAGTGACTTAGGCCAACCTGCACCTCAGGGACCTCCCCCCAGTGTGACTCAGGAGGGCTGGGAAGACCGCCTGGAGCTGTCTCCTCTGCATCTTGTTGGAGCAGGGAAACCCACCCAGCCTTGGGTTGAAGAGCGTTTCAAACTCTCCGAGCCCCCTGGGAAAAGAGGAGCCGCACCTTCCGCTTCCCCAGAGGCTTCCGAAGGTTCCAGGTTCACGAGACCCTCGTGGCACCAGGGTTTGTTCACGATGCCCCTGGGCCGCTAGAGATGCCCACCAGCCCCATTCACCATGGAGTCAGGTCCAAAACACTCCCTGAGCGTCTATGTACTAGCAACAGCTACGGCAACATGCACAGAAATTAATCTTTCCATCCCATTCTTCAAGGACCACAATTACTTCCTGGTGGGACAGGGGTGCCTGGTGGGCAACTCCTCGCACCTCACGATGCGACTGGACACTGCCACCTTCCATTCTGTCCACACTGCTTGTCGCCGGGACTCCCATCCCTGCAAACACTGGAAACCCAGACTTTGCAAAGACATGACATCATCTGAGGGAACACAGAGTGATCCGCTGACCCCTTCCACACGGGGTTGGAGAGACATCTGCGCGGCTTTGCTTCCCTCAAAATAAAACCGGCTGAGCCCCGAGCTCGCGGCAGCCCCCTGCTAGGCTCGGCGCAGTGCGGCTACCAGTGGGCGGCAGGCAGAGCACCAGGGCCTTTGATAACACAATGCAGGATAGGGGCCTGGGGGCCCAGGGGACAAGGAGGCGTTTGGGGTGGGGGAGAGGGAGGGAGGGAGAGAATGGGTGACTGTGGACAGGAGGCCAGAAGAGACTAAATATATCTTTTAACCCCTGCAAGGTTCTCTTCCCCATTGGTAAACAGGACCTAACCATAGCCGTGCCCTGCCTCCTTTAAGGATTATCAGGAGATCCTGGGTTTAGAACTGTTCTGCAAACTGTAAAGCTTGGAACAGATGCTGGATGTTACAGCCACAGCTCATCCTCATCCCCAGAGACGACTGGAGGGGCCCTTTCCCGTGGGCGCATCCCGTCCTCCCAGCACCCTGCGGAAACGCAGCAGATTCCAAATGATGCTCGCCGCTCATCCTGCTCCCTTTAGCTAACACCGTGCTGGTTACGTTCAGGTCTCCACAGGCTTCCGAAGGAGCAGTTACTATCTCAAAGGCAAGGTTCCCATGCCCAGCAAGGTCACTGAGGGAAAGAAGAATGCAACCCCGAAGGCAGGCAAAGCACTGCCAGCATTCAGAAACCTTAAAAACAATTCCATAAATGCTGTCCTGGGCTTCCCTCTGGGCCACAAGGCTTTCCATCAAATATGAACGAAGAGGAGCTTGACTCTATTACAAAATTAATAATGTAGGATGGTAGCTGCCAAAGCCATTCATAATCATAATTGCTTCTGCGTGCACTCTCTTGAAAGCTATTTCATGTTTGTCAAGAACTAGGAATGAAGTCTCTTCCTTAGATACTTATATGGTCAGGCACCAAACAGGGCTGTACTTTGCTGCACACATTAAGTGTGGTTCTGAAAATACGTGTGTTCAAAATCTAATAAACACACTTTTACTTTGCCGACAGACTCAGAAGAAAATGCATTCCTTAAAAAGAACAACCTCCCACTCTTTCACCCCATTTTTTAGTCTAGATTTTCACAGATGGCTGCCGAAAGCACTGGGATCATGTAAAATTTTGAATTAAAGGCAAATATACGATCTGTAGAGTCAACATATGATTTTTGCAGTTGCGAAGATACTGGAAAGGGTAAATGCGTGCAGTTTGAAGATAGGTCTAATTTTACCAAACTGCATCGTGGCCCTAAAAATTCTGCTCCTTAGATGTACAATTAGGGTTAATTCCAGGGTTCTAAGAGAAACGGGGGGCTTGCAAGCCTCCCTGCAGGAGAACAAGAGCGGAATGAACAGGAGCGTGAACCAGGAGCAGTTTCTTGTGAGCACAGGAGTCTCCAGCCTGGACTTTTAGAGCCACTTCTAAGAGATGATGACAGCTGAGATACATGGGCCTCTCTGGTGCTCCCTGAAACAGACTGTAGGTCACAGAAGAAAATCACGACTCCGTCCCAGCCCCAGGATCTGGAGTCAGGCCTGTCTGCGGTTTCAATCTCATGTGGCCTTGGGCAAGTTGCATCCTATCTTTGCGCCTCAGTCCCCCATCTGTCAAATGGGGCCAATACTATCTACAGAGTGCTAAGTTCCAGTGCAGTGCTGCAGGGGCAGAGCTGCAAAGTCACCAACCCTACACAGGAATACTTGTTTCCTTCCTGGCTGGGGGCCCAAGGAGTCATGGACTTGTGAGCTGCCCTGCTCACTGAGCCTGCCACTTCTCCCGTGCATCCTCTGACCCAGCAGTTCTCCAACGCTGGTGCATCTGAGAATCCCCTGGGGAGCTGATAAGAGCACACAGGCCCCCAGCACATGGGTATAGGAGACACTGTGTGTGGTCTGTGTGTGTTTAACCAAGTTCCCCAGGTGAGTCTGATACTGTCCAAAGGTAGAGAACACTGTCTAGATGCATTTAAAGCCCAGGACACCTTTCAGCAAGAAAAATTTTACAGAGACTATTATATAAGTGAGTTCAGTGGTTCTCTCACATGGCTGGACATTATACCCACCCAAGGAGATTTTACACTCCTGAGGCTGGAGACCCACACCTCAGAATCTGGTTAGAGGGACTTCCCTGGTGGCACAGTGGTTAAGAATCCGCCTGCCAGTGCAGGGCACACGGGTTCGAGCCCTGGTTTGGGAAGATCCCACATGCCGCGGAGCAACTAAGCCCGTGCGCTACAACTACTGAGCCTGTGCTCTAGACCCCGCGAGCCACAACTACTGAGCCCACGTGCCACATTTATTGAAGCCTGCGCACCTAGAGCCCGTGCTCCGCAACAAGAGAAGCCACCGCAATGAGAAGCCCACGCACCGCAACGAAGAGTAGCCCCCGCTCGCCGCAACTAGAGAAAGCCCGCGTGTGGCAGTGAAGACCCAACATAGCCAAAAATAAATAAATAAATAAAAATTTTTAAAAAACCCAGCAGCTGTTATTATAAAAAAAAAATCTGGTTAGATAGCCCGGGAGTGCAGCCCTGGAGCCGGGTTTTCACAGCTCCCGAGGTGTCCAAACGTGCAGCAAAGTTTGAGAAGCCCTGAGTTAGACCCAAGTGAAGCACTCAGTGGCCTCTCCTTGCCACCACCCAGTGCACCCTCTTCTCCACCCCAAGGCGTCACCACCAGACCCCAAGACCTCATGACGACGCGTGCAAACCAACTGCTTCCATGTGCAGCAGAGAAGCCCCGCCAAGCTGGTTTGACTCAGCACATCATTCAGCTCCGGCCGAGTAGGGCCGGCAGCTCAGAGGCAAGGACAGCAAGATTATCTTCTGTTCTGAGCAGTCTGCCCCCAGCACTGTCCCCTAAACCTCTAGCCTGGCTGTCATCTACCTGCCCCTCCAGCCCCCAGTGCAATACAGGCTGCAAGAGGGCAGGGCTTTTGTCTGTTTGCTCAGAACTGTACCCCTGGTATGGAGAACAGGACACAGCACTTAGTACATGCTCAACAGACATTAGCTGAATAAATGAACGAATGAGTGAATGTGACTGGGAATGGGTCATGGGCTTGCTGTACCCTTCCCAAGAACACGTGCATTTCTACGGGACATTCTGGAAAGACCAAAACCCCCAAAGGCCCCAAGAGATGGAACTCCAGGTATCTACCAGGTGGCTGGCCAGGAAGATTCCTTAGGGCTGGGAATCTCAAGAGAGCTCAATTCACCCCAGGAACGGGATATCCACAGGGACGTTACCTACACCATCTAGCTGGAGTGGGTCTAATCTATGGCTTCAAACTTTTCTGCAGAGCACTATGGCTTCCACCAAGGACTTGAAGGGTCTCCATGGAAACAGTGGGGTTGGATGGGCAGGACACCCCACTCTCAAAACATCAACCAAAAGCATTCCCTGATAACCTGTTTCACATATGCAGCTCCAGGTAAGTTTCCATTAAAAGAAAGGATGTTGGGGTTTTTTTGGTTTTGTTTCTGTTTTTAATGTTTGAAACAACCTTAGCTATATTGTTTAGCTAAACAAGTAAATCTTTATACTTTCTTTATCAAGACCAAGTGTGTGTCTTCAAGCGGGAGGGAAAGGGAGGAGCTGATGCCAAGGCACCATCCAGAGGGAAGCTTCTGTTTGCTGTTACCTGTGCCTGCAGTCCAAGAAGGAGAAGGGTCCAAGACCTCTCTCCAGATGCTCCAGATTCCTACATCCTCATCCTTTCCTGCTCCTGTCAATCCAGATACGAGGCTTTGGGAATGAGAAATGAGATGGCATCACTTCTCAGCTCAAACTGCCCGAAGATTGGTCATGAAAAATGTCAAGGACGACATGCCCACACTGCCTTGCAGATGAGGTCCAGGCCCACAGAGGTCTACCAGCCTGTAACACTTGTTTCCCCGCCATGGCGGCAATGGTGGGACCATATATCATGTGCTAAGAAAACTCTTACTTGAACTTCAAATATATGGATCCTGGGTAGTAGTGATAATAAGCAATACTTTCCAATTTTCTCCATTAGACGGTATGCTTGTTAAGAAGACATAAACTTACTTAGGTCTTTACTTCTAGAGCCTAACACATAGTAGGTGTCCCAGAAATCACTGTTGTTTCACTCTATTTCATATATGTCAATTAATAATCCAACAACTCTATGATAGAGATACTGCCATTGACTTTATTTTGTAGTTAAAGGAATTGAGAATCAAAGAGGGTAGATGAAGCCCCAAGTTATAATTAGCCTAAAATGGAACCAGAAACAGAATCAGAATCTTAACCCAAGTTTTCCTCATCTAAATCCCATACTTTTTTTTTTTTTTGGCCACACCCTGCAGCTTATAGGATCTTAGTTCCCTGACCAGGGATGGAACCCGTGCCCCCTGCAGTGGAAGCACGGAGTCCTAACCACTGGACTGCCAGGGAAGTCCCCCTAAATACTACAGTCTTGCAAATGCCTAAGGCTTATGGACAGAGTCTAAATGGAGCACGTCCAAAGGTTCAGTCCACTAGAGGAAGACAGGAGTCCAAGTCTGCAGGCCTCAGTCTCCAGCAAGAAGTCTTCATCTGAGAAGACCCAAGAGGACTATCTCCTATGGGCTCTTGGCCCTGAAGGCTGAAGCGCTTTCTAAGGCATCTTTTTTTTTTAATCTTTTATTTACTTTTTTACACATCAGGTACTTATTAGTTATCTACTTTATATATATTAGTGTATATATGTCAATCCCAACCTCCCAATTCATCCCACCACCACCACTCCCCAGCCCTGCATTCCCCCCTTGGTGTCCATACGTCTGGTCTCTACATCTGTGTCTGTTATTTCTGCACTGCAAACCTGTTCATCTGTACCATTTTTCTAGATTCCACATATATGCCTTAATATAAGACATTTGTTCTTTCTGACTTACTTCACTCTGTATGACAGTCCCTAGGTCCATCCACGTCTCTACAAATGACCCAGTTTCGATCCTTTATATGGCTGAGTAATATTCCATTGTATATATGTACCACATCTTCTTTATCCATTCGTCTGTTGATGGGCATTAAGGTTGCTTCCATGACCTGGCTATTGTAAATAGTGCTGCAGTGAACATTGGGGTGCATGTGTCTTTCTGTGTCCTTATGGTTTTCTCTGCGTATATGCCCAGTAGTGGGATTGCTGGGTCATATGGTAGTTCTATTTTTAGTTTTTTAAGGAACCTCCATACTGTTCTCCATAGTGGCTGTATCAATTGACATTCCCACCAACAGTGCAAGAGGGTTCCCTTTTCTCCACACCCTCTCCAGCATTTGTTGTTTGTAGATTTTCTGATGATGGCCATTCTGACCAGTGTGAGGTGATACCTCATTGTAGTTTTGATTTGCATTTCTCTAATAATTAGTGATGTTGAGCAGCTTTTCATGTGCCTCTTGGCCACCTGTATGTCTTCTTTGGAGAAATGTCTATTTAGGTCTTCTGCCCATTTTTTGATTGGGTTGTTTGTTTTTTTAATATTCAGCCACACAGGCTGTTTATATATTTTGGAGATTAAGCCTTTGTCCATTGATTCGTTTGCAAATATTTTCTCCCATTCTGAGGGTTGTCTTTTCGTCTTGTTTATAGTTTCCTTTGCTGTGCAAAAGCTTTTAAGTTTCATTAGGTCCCATTTGTTTATTTTTGTTTTTATTTACATTACCCTAGGAGGCGGGTCAAAAAAGATCTTGCTGTGGTTTATGTCATAGAGTGTTCTTCCTATGTTTTCCTCTAAGAGTTTTATAGTGTCCAGTCTTACATTTACGTCTTTAAACCATTTTGAGTTTATATTTTTGTGTATGGTGTTAGGGAGGGTTCTAATTTCATATTTTACATGTAGCTGTCCAGTTTTCCCAGTACCACTTATTGAAGAGACTGTCTTTTCTTCATTGTATATCCTTGCCTCCTTTGTCATAGATTAACTGACCACAGGTGTGTGGGTTTATCTCTGGGCTTTCTATCCTGTTCCATTGATCTATATTTCTCTTTTGGTGCCAGTACAATATTGTCTTGATTACTGTAGCTTTGTAGTATAGTCTGAAGTCAGGGAGTCTGACTCCTCCAGCTCCGTTTTTATCTCTCAAGACTGCTTTGGCTATTCAGGGTCTTTTGTGTCTCCATACAAATTTTAAGATTTTTTTGTTCTAGTTCTGTAAAAAATGCCATTGGTAATTTGATAGGGATTGCACTGAATCTGTAGATTGCTTTGGGTAGTATAGTCATTTTCATAATATTGATTCTTCCAATCCAAGAACATGGTGTATCTCTCCATCTGTTTGTGTCATCTTTGATTTCTTTCATCAGTGTCTTATAGTTTTCTGAGTACAGGTCTTTTACCTCCTTAGGTAGCTTTATTCCTAGGTATTTTATTCTTTTTGTTGCAATGGTGAATGGGACTGTTTCCTTAATTTCTCTTTCTGATCTTTCGTTGTTAGTGTACAGGAATGCAAGAGATTTCTGTGCATTAATTCTGTATCCTGCAACTTTACCAAATTCATTGATGAGCTCTAGTAGTTTTCTGGTAGTGTCTTTAGGATTATCTATGTATAGTATCATGTCATCTGCAAACAGTGACCATTTTACATCTTCTCTTCCAATCTGTATTCCTTTTATTTCTTTTTCTTCTCTGACTGCCATGGCTAGGAATTTCAAAACTATGTTGAATAATAGTGGTGAGAGTGGACATCCTTGTCTTATTCCTGATCTTAGAGGAAATGCTTTCAGTTTTTCGCCACTGAGACTGATGTTTGCTGTGGGTTTGTTGTATATGGCTTTTATTATGTTGAGGTAGGTTCCCTCTATGTCTAGGGCATCTTTAAGAGCCGGGCATCCTGCTGCCTCCTGCCCTATCTCCAGTTCTGAGTCACACTTGTCAGACTGTCCCCAGTGATCAGATCAGACTGGCTCTGTCGGCTGTCTGTGCCTTGACTCACCTGGGACAACAGAAAAGGAGAGAACTTGGCTGACCTGGTTTAGTCCCCAACCTTCCACACCAGTGACAAGCAGGACATTCACCATAAGACTCTGGGAAGTGCCCCAGAGTTTGGGGAAGGCATTAGGTGAGGTGAGAAATCGGCTGCCCAGGACACACTCCAGGTCTGAACACTCCAAATGCTTAACAATAGGTTCCTGATCATAGGTAACTATAGGCTCTATTAATATACAGGCCCTAGTAACAGAATAGGCTTCGGGGCTACACCCTAAAATAGGCTTTAACATTTACCAACGGGGGACAAAGGTTGATCTAATTGGGATATGGGATATGTTTCCTGCTACATTTGCAGGCATCACCTACAGATAAAATGACATCCAGTGGAAGGAAGGGACATCTCTTCCTGATGCTTCATTTTAGGAGCATGAAAGCTTTTCCTAGAAGCTCCGCAGAGACATCCCCTCATGTCCCTTCAAAGAACAGCAACACATGCAGGGACCTAAACCAATCTCTGGTAAGAGACATGGGAACACCACGATTGACTTTGACGAATCAGGATTTGTCCCTGAAGCTGGGGATGGACTCACTGATTCCTGAATCCTCCTTCCAGGAAGCGGGGAGGTGGGGGAGGGGGAGATGCACAAAGAAGCTAAAGAAGAGGAAGAGGAGGAGGAAAGGAAACGGTTCTGTAAACCACCACCAGTGTTTGTTATGAACTTAAATTATTCCACTACTTGCTGATCCTATTATGCAACCATTAAAATAATTATTAAAAACGATGGGGCAGCATGGTCATGTCTCATAATTTAATAAGATGAAAAAACCAGGAGACAAAAACATACGTGTACAAGGTGTGCAGCACACAAATGTGTCTGTATGTGGATAATACTGGAAATCACATGCCACAATGAAATTAATTCAGAGACACGTTAGATGGAGGGATTGAGACTGACTTCATTTTTCAATTTCCCAAACATCCTGTAATGTTAGAAAATGTTAATAATTGTAATAACGTGAATAATTAATAAAACAAAAAACAGCCTATCAGTTGAACATAGCTCTGATGGAGATATAGAAATCAAGCAGAGCGTGTGGATATTCTAGCCTAGGTCAGGCTCAGAGAGACTCTGAGAGCCACATGCTGCGTTGGGGGGAATAATTTCTCAAGGTGAGATTCTGAGCATCTGGGCATCTCTCTAAACAAAATTAAGTTTGTGTTTTGTTCCTACACCAGAGCATGTTGTTTAAAAAAAAAAAAAAAGCTTAATGAACTTAAACTACGTGTGAAGGGTATGTATGTTCTGGGTGGGCAGCTGGACATTAAAGATAGACTACTCAGTCCACCCAGAATTCGCTCTTGAAAGCACCAGAGGGAACTGGAAAAGACAGGTACTGATCCTCCGGAGCAACCAGGTCTGGGGCCTGCGTGCTACCCAGCAGGAGAGACAAACAGGGGTTTCAAAAACCAACACAGAATCTCAAGGGTCGAGGGCAGGCACTTTGCCTATAGGTGTTGATTCTCACTCGGGCAACTCTCTGTAGTGAGACCCCAGGGTGATGTGCAGCAGATTTTTACATATATATTAAGTTCAGCTGGTCTTAGAATATAAAGGGATTTGTCTAAAATGGAGGGGTCCCCAATTAGTTGCCCCCATATGGACCCAGGCTCAGGAAAGGCTGGAGTGACAGAAGATGGTTAGCTCACAACACTGGCAACAATAATCCGTTCTCAGGAGGCACAACCACACTCAGGAAAGCCCTGGACGTATGACGCCCCTCAGAGTGTCCTTTGTTTCGGGAAGGATGCTATCAGCGGCATGTAACAGACAGCCCCATCTCAAAATGCCAACGCTGAAGACAAACATTATTTAACACAAGGAGTCCAGAGCTGGGTGAGCAAACGCGGCTGCCCAACACCACGTTCAAGGATGAGGAGGATTCTCTCCATCTTCCTGTTCCACTACCTTCAGCCTGGGCTTTGCTCTCAGACCCACTCCCTTCCTGGTAGCAAGACGGTGGTCCCCAGTGCAGCGTGGCACGCAAACACAGTAACATCCAGAAGAAGAAAAGATGACCTTCCATTCCTGTGTGTCTCCTTCTGACAGTGAGGAAGCCTCTCCCAGAAGCCCCTGCCACACGCCTCTCACACCTCCGTGACCACAACTGCACCAAGGGCTCGAGCCCAAACCAATGACCGGCGAGGGGAGCCGCCGTCGCGAAGGGCAGGGCCACGTGAAGGGCGGATGCACCGGATGGAGGCGGAATTCCATTAGAAAGGGGGAGGGGGACGTCCTGGGTATGAACCAAGGCACCCGGGTACCCATGCTCTTGACATTGCCCCCGTCCTCTATAGCACAAACACCCTCTCTGACCTCTCCCACTGTCTCCTTTCCATGCGCCTGTTTTCCAGTCTAGCCACGCATCAGAAATTCTCCTCCTCGACTGGTCTTACCTGGAGAGCGTCACGGCTTCTGTGGAGCTGGCTGGAAACTGCTGCCTCAATCAGAACTCCTTCCTCTCCTGGGTCCCACATCATCGTCCTCATACTTGCCACTACCCACCTCCTATGTTAGTCAGCTAAGTGGCTTCTGTCTTCCGCAAACTAGACTTGAGCTTCCCGGGGACAGACATTACGTCCAGTTCAGGTCTCGGTGCCCACAGTGCCCAGCTCTCCACCGCGTGCTCTGCGTCTGTCCACCTGAATCCACTAGAGCTTTGCACCAAGTAGCTGAGATCCAAGTGCCCACCTAGTACATCCACGTCCCGCTCCTCAAGGCCAACGCCTACACTCCTAGTTAAAAACAAAGTTACCGTGAAGCGAGGCAGGAGGCTGCGCCCTGCACCTGCCTGCTGGTTTCCAGCACAGGGGGACGGGGTCTGCATCCTTGAGATGTTACAGAGCAGCACATGGAGGCACCCGGGCCACAGTGAGGGTCCCCTGAAGCTTCTCCCCCAGCCTCCAGCACAGAGAGGGACAGGGTCACCCCCAAAGCAACTATCTCAGAAACACACAGCGCATGCAGGAGATGTGCTAATTCCTTAGCAAAGACTTCATCTTATAAACTAAGTTCAAACCAGGTTGGTTACTGGTCATTCCTACGTGATGAGTGTTGCCCTGCCAGTGCTCAGGACTGCCAGACCCTTTGCTTCAGAATTCCTCTCTCTTCTTGCACACAACAGCCTGTGATGCAACGGAAGACAGAGCTCCTATCTCCCATCCCTGATTCTGAAGCTAAGGCCCGAAACTGCTGCATGGTCCTCCACATGGCAGGGGGGATCCTCTCAGCTGCCTGGGTGGCCTCACTCATCCCAAAGAACTCTAGCTGGCCAGTGTTATCCAAAGATAAGACAGCAGAGCCCGATACTCTAGTGATGGTGTGTAGCCAAAGCAGAAAAGAGGGGGACTTTCCCTTCCCCAGTTAGATGTTAAAGGAACCCACGGATACATTAATTGTCCAAGCAACTATTCCAAACTTCCCAGTTTGGAAAGAGCATCAGCTCTGAAGTCAGTTCAGAGGTACATTCAAAACCCAGGTCAGCCACTGATCAGTCTGCTGTGTGACCTCGAGCAGGTCAAATCACCTCTCTGAGCTTCAGTTCCCTCATCTCGAAAATGTCCATCATGATACTGATCTCATAGGCTCGTTGGGACAATTTCATTAAAAGAGAACGCATTCAAAGAACCCAGCATGGAACATGAGCTCAGTAAGTGGGAGCCATGACTCCTATTACCACTAAAAGCATTAAACCCTAAGCTGTTTTCCCACATGCTGCGCCCCGCTCCTGTACCAACCACACCAAGGTGAGTACAGAGGTCACAGAATGTCAGAGCTGAAACTGCTCTCAGATACCGACTTAGCTCCATGTTTCTAACTCCACTGGGAAGTCACTGGGAAGAATGACATCCTGCTGCCTGTGGGGTCAGCAGATGACGGAGCCCACTCCCAGAATGAAAAGCTCAACAGGCGCGACTACGCTAAAGGCACCAAGACGCTGGCTGCGTACCTGTACGAAGCGTCCCAGCTGAAGAACGGGGCTCCGCCCTCGTCCCGCCACCTCGCGCTCTTCCCGCAGCTCAGGAAAGCGGAAGCCCGTCTCTCTCCTTTCCCTCTCGTCAGATTCTCCAGGCCTCCAGGAGTGGATGCGAGCGCACCCACCTGTCTCAGGATGGAGTTACCTATCCCGGCAGCAATAAATGTTCAGTCCTGGGGGCCTGTAAACGACCCTGGGTGACAGCTGAGTTCTCGGTGGTGTCTCAAGAAAACAGCCAAGCCCTAAAAGCACAAGTTCTTCTGTAGAAAGTTCTGGTCGATGTCCACTGGGCTAAAGAAAGGCCTTGGTGCTTCCTGGTCCCACCTCTGCCCCTAGAGTCAGGGTCGCACCCACTTGGAACATTGAGTCGCGGGTACCTGGTGCCTCAAGGGCCACCCTTTCTGTCCCCTGCTGTCTCGGGCACATTCTGTCCTTTTCTCAAGACCTTAACCGTTATGGTGTCCCAGGTCTTCTCTTTATTACGATCCCTCAAAACCTAAACCTATTGGGAGGGTTACTGGGTCTCAATCTGAGTTGCTAAATAAAAAGTAAAAACTGAAAAAAAACCCCCCACAAAAAACCCTACCATCTCACAGGCCCAATCAGAGACCAATTAAATCAGGGGGCAGGGTGCGGGCACCTGCGTTTTCTTAGGCCAGTCTCCTCACTTTACAGGGGCGGAGAGGAAGCCCAGGAAGGTGAAGCGAGTGTCTGCTGATCTCTTCCAGTGTGACACTGCGGCATCAGCCCAGCGTTTCAGGTATCAGAATATCTTGGGGCCTCTGATTCTATCAGCCAAGGTCGAGGCCCCTTCCGGCCAACAGGTTTGACTGGCTTGTCTTCCGTACCCTCACCGAGCCCTCTTCTGTGCAGACAGGACAAGCCCTTAAAGGCTTTGTGTGATGGGCACAGATGGGCAAGGAGGACGGGCACATTCCAGGCGGTAGGAACGGAGGGGCTACTCACCGCTGCCCGAATGCTCAGAGCCTTCTCCTCACGTCCTGGCCCAGCTCCCTGACCTCCGGCGCAAGCTGCTCTCCCAGGGAGAAAGCACTTCTCCCTTCCCACTGGCTGTTTCCCACTCTGGGGCCTTGTCCCCTGCCTCAGCCCCAGCACGACTCGGAGGGCCCCCCCCCCCCATTAAACAATTCAAGGGCTATTCATCGAGCACCTATGGGCCAGGGACTCTCTTAGGAACGGAGTTACTACAGTGAGGGGGCCGAGCTGGTAGCTGCCAGCGCGCAAGCCGCGCGTCCCAAGTCCGCCCGTAACCCGTCACAGGAAGGGGCCACCCCTCGTCACCTCCTACCAGAGGCCCAACTACTTGCTAAGCAAGGGAGAGCCACTGGGGGGGCACACACGGGACAAACCAGAGCTGGTCTAGGGGAGCGCAGAGTTCAGGGGGTGCAGACTCTCAGAAGTACACACGTTTAGGGAGCGGTTCCTTTTTAGCTGAGAAAACACTGCTACAGAAGCGTGGCCTTCGCTGACTCCGAACCCTGACGTGAGCAGCGTGGGCGCCGGAGTGAAGCTGTTGCTGATTGGCTGTTAGGAGGCTCTGAAGTGAAGGTGTTGCTGATTGGCTGAATTCAGTCGGGACGCGTGCGCTTGGGTGTATGGCTGGTGGGGGAGGTATAGCTACCGTACTGCGAGGAACTATGGCCAGGGTCAGTCTGTTCTTTTTTTTCACTTTTTTACTTTTTAACCTTTTTTTTTTTTTTAAGTGAAGTATAGTTAATTTACAGTGTTATTCTTGTCTTGATGTTAGCATATGGGAACTCCCCCCATCCCCCCAGGTCCGCCTCTGGGTCCTTTCTCAGCCAAGTCTGGGTTCTGAAAGGGGGACACCCCAATACCTAAATTCAGGAAGCTCACGGTCGGCTTACGAATTCGGGGCACACTCCTAAAAAAGGAAGCAGTGCGCCCAGGCGTGGTGTTCATTCAGCAAACGATTAGGGTATGGACTCCAGCTGTATTTTACTCCATGTGGAAGCACTGGGGGCCACACAGAGCCCTGAACTCAAGACCAATAGGAGAAGGGTCAAGAGCAAAATACAAAAATAAAATAAAATAGGGCTTCGGAATTGAAGCATCTCTGAATGGAAAGCTGACAGGAACCTGAGAGAGCGTGTGCTCCAGCCTCCTCGTTTAAAGGGTAGGAAAACCTGATTCCCAGAGGACGTAACTAACACGCCCATGTTCATAAAGCACGTTAGTTGACCAAGTGGGACCCAGGTATCCTGACTCCTGGTCAACTTCTTTACTGAAACCTACTGCCCATGAACAAGGAGAAAGGAGCTGACTGCTCTCATGTAAGGTAATGGGGGAAAGCCTCATGGGGCAGGTGGGGCTGCACCTGGGCTTTGAGGGGAAGGGCATGACGAGCAAAGGCATGAGTACAGAACCCCCTTGCACCTGCTCATCCAGGCGCCCCATTTCCTCACACCAGCCCCACTGTTTTTCTCCTGCCTCTGCCCTGGTGCCTGGCTCCCTCTTGCTGGAGTGTTCACACCTGGAGCCCTGAATTCCAGAAGGCACATCAACCGGGATTTCTAAATTGCATTTGCAGGTCTGTCCCACGGGGGAAAGAGCGCGATGAGAGGACACCAGGGAGGTCCCCAGGTACTGGGCAGGCACCCAGGGCCTCCCCTCCTCCCCTTGCTCTGGAGCAGCTCTTCCACCATCCTCTACAGATGCTCACGTGGGGCGAGCAGCAACAGTTCACTTGCTGGCAGCAGCAGCCGCAGGCTGGGAGAGGCCTGCGACCTGAGAGAGGTTATGGAGGCAAAGCCTGTCCTTGATGCTCACAGACACCCTCTGCCCGTTCATATCTGAGCGTGCCCCCTCCGTGCTCCGTGGCTCCTCCCAAAGCCCCAACCCCTCCCCCAAACCTGCTCTCTGATGTAGTCCTCCTTCCCTCTTGCAGAGGGACACATGTCCAGGTTCTGGAGATAAAGAAAAACATCAAGGTGGATCCTGTGCCCTCAAGTAAGCATGAACAAGTCAGAGAAAGAGATTTAATGAATATATATGAAAGCCGAACAACATGGTAGGTGCTGTGCTGGGCACTTCCATGTTTTATTTAACTCACAGTGCTGAGAGGTAGAGAGGGTTTGTGGTGGACAGAACCCTACGATGACCCCCCCAAATTCCCATCCCCTGGCTCTGGTGGCCATCGCCCCTCTGATGGGACTTCCCTTGCCAGTTCCTGCTGTCATCCTCTACTTTTCAGGGCTAACGCCCTGGCTACTTAGAGACAGAAGCTGGAAGAGCTGAGCAACAGGAACAAGCTGTGCTTTCGCATCTGGCAGGGACAGGGAGGTTCCCCAGGGAAGCTGAGAACAGCGGTCCTGGAAGTGAGCAAGGAGATGGCACCTGCTGGCCAGGGGTGGCAGGGGGGCGGGGAGGGGGCAGGAATCCGCACCCGCTCCAGCTCCTACCATGGGTGATGCCTTGGCCGCTGCACAACCCAATGCTCGCTGCTCACTTCAGACTGGCAGGAAGCAGACGAGGGAGACGTTCCTTCAAAATTATCAGCTCCCTGCAATTCCCTACTCCAGGCCTCCTCGACCTAGAAAAACAGACCAGCAGAGGACAGCGCCCCCATCTGGACTCACAGACTTTATCCAGCTCTTCAGGAAGCCATGGGAAGAGAAATGAACAGCGCAGAACAAGCAAGGCCATGTGCACTTTCAATCAGTCACTGGCTCCCGGAATGTTCTAGCAGGAAGGTTTTCTGAAGATCATTTTGCTGCTGAGAAGACTAAGGCCAGAGAAGGAAAATGATTTGCCCTGAATCACACAGGCGAGTTGTGGCAGAGCCTGGCTTACGGCCCAAGTCTCCTCTGCCTCCTGTAATCAAGCCTCTGTATTTCTTCCTTACCCACCCCACAACGTGTGTGTGCCTGTGTGCGTGTACACACACACAAACATATAATATACGTACATACAGACACATACACACTTATATAGGATTCTCAAAGAATGCATTCTAGAGACAATTTAGAAAATGTAGAAAACAAGAAGAAAATTGATATTCAGCCAAAGTACCAAAATTCAGAAATCATATGTTGGGGTATTTTATTTTCTCTATGCATACGCATAATACATGAAGAATATATATTGATATATGTTGAAGCATTGGAATTTACTATAGATATGGATTTGCAATCTCTTTTCTTTACTTGTTACATTAGCACGTTACATCTATAAATATCTTCCAAAACATTTAACAGCTTTAAAATACAACATCACATGCATGTACCACATTTATTTAACTATTTCCCTATGGATGATCTTGAGATTATTTTTATTATTTTACAATTTAAGTAACAAGGCAATTTGGACAACTTTCACTTCCAGCCAAAGAGGAGTAACAGGGATCAGATTTACTCTGCCACTTGAACAAAAAATTTTTTAAAACATTTTGAAAACATAGGGCACATGCAAAAAAAAGTTTGTAAAATCGCAATTTTCAAGAAGGTTGCCATTGGGTGATAAAGGAAAGTGATCCCTGAGAGATGGGAAAACACCAGGTGCGTGAGCCATTCAGCTGCCCCACGTAAGTGCCTTGGGAGAGTTTCCAGGGGGTGCAGGGAAGGGAGACCCCAGTGGAGCTTGATGAGCTCCCTGAGTTGAGTAGATGGAGCTGGGAATCCAGCGAGACCAGCTAGACAGAGACACAGAGAGGAGATTTCTGCAGAGAGCAAACCCTGGAGACCCGCAGAGGGTCTGTCCTAAGTCTTTAGGGGAATATTAATTAGCACGTGTGAGGAAACTACTGGAGGCTGGTAAAGAACTATTGGGAAGGATTCATGGCATCATTGCCTAGCATTCACATACAGCTGGACACAGCCTATTGTCACCAGACAGACTGGAAAAGTCACAATTCACAGGGCATTCAGTTGAGTAGTCAGGAAGGTCTTGCCTCAATAGGAGGAAAAAATTAGCCCTAGACTGAGCCTTTTCTGAGCCCACCAAAAATATCTTAAAAGCAAGAACCAAAAGAATCAAATTGTTTCCACATAACTCAACTGTGTCCCAGAACAATGGTCCAAATTATTTGGAAGAGAAACATTCAGCATCCAACAAAGTATGATTCTCAATGTCTGGCATCCAATAAAAAATTACCAAGCAGGCAAAGAATCAGGAAAACACAACCCATAATGTGGGAGTAAAGTAATTGATTAAAAGTGACCCAGGTCTAACACATATATTAGAATTAGCAGACAGGACATTAAAACAGTTATTCTATCAGGATTCCATGCGTCCAGATAATTAACTAAGTAGAGACACTGAAGATGTAAAAAGATCCAAATCAAACTTCTAGAGATGAAAACTACAGTGTTTGAGATGAAGAGTACAGTGGAGGTGATTAAAGGCAGATCAGACATTTCAGAAAATAAGATGAAATAACTTGAAGTGTAGCAACAGAAGGTATATAAAATGAAACACAGAAAAACAGAATTTTAAAAAATGAAAAGAGCATCAGTGAACTATGGGACAACTTAATGGCCTAATATAAATGTAACTGGAATGAATCCTCAAAGGAGAGGAATGAGAGGGGAGGACAGAAGAAAATAATGGTCAAAATTTTCTACATTTGATGAAAATGATAAACCCACAGATCCAAAGACCTCAATAAACCCCAACCACAAGAAACATGAAGAAAACATCACCAATGCATATTATTGTTATTAAATTGTTCAAATCTAATAAAAAAGAGAAAATCTTAAAAACAGCCAGAGAAAAAAGACATGTTACAAACAGAAAGAACAATGACAAGGATGACAGAAACTTTCTCACAGGAAACAAATCAAGTGACAAGAAAAAAAAAATGTCAACTCACAATTCTATACTTAACTAACATTTCTTTCAAAATCGAAGGTGAAATGAAGACATACAAAAGCTGAACAAAATTATCACCAGCAGAAGAAATGTTAAAGAAAGTCCTTCAAGTGAATGGAAAATAATACTAGATAGAAATGTGGATATACACAAAGGAATAATGAGCATGAAAAATGGTAACTACATAGATTAACAGACATGATTTTTTGCTTATTATATAAATCACTTTAAAAGATAATTTACAATCTAAACAACAATAACAATGTAGTACGGTGTTTACAACATATGCAAAAGTAAATTGTATAACAGCAATAATATAAAGGTGGGGGGGGGGATAAATGGAAGCATCAGAAGATTCTTATATTACACCTGAAGTAGTATAATACTTGAAAGTAGGCTGTGATAAAAATGACTACCATAAACCCTAATTCAACCACTAAAATAACAAAATAAGGAGCTACAGGTAATAAATCACCAAAGGAGATAAAATGGAATAAAAAATAATTAATCCAAATAAAGAAGAAAAAGAGGAAAAAAAGGAATAAAGAACAGATGGGACAAAATAGAAAACAATAGCACAATGACAGACTTAAACATGACCACACCAACAATCACATTAAATATAAAGGTTTTAAACACACCAATTAAAAGGCAGAAATTGCAACTGTCAGATTGGATAACAAAACAACACCAACTATATATGCTGTCTACAAGAAATGTACTTTAAATATAGAGGAACAAACAGAAACAGACTCGGGAATTCCCTGGTGGTCCAGTGGTTAGTTAGGGCTCTGTGCCCTCACTCCTGAGGGCCTGGGTTCGATCCCTGGTTGGGAAACTAAAATCCCACAAGCTGCATGGTGTGGCCAAACAAAACAAACAAACAAACAAAAAACCAAACAGACTCAAAGATACAGAGAACAAACTGGTGGTTACCAGTGAGGAGAGGGAAGGGAGGAGGGGCAAGACAAGGGCAGGAGATTAAGAGGTATAAACTACTATATATAAAATAGGGACTTCCCTGGTGGTGCAGTGGTTAAGAATCCACCTGCCAATGCAGGGGACATGGGTTCGAGCCCTGGTCCGGGAAGATCCCACATGCCGCAGAGCAACTAAGCCCATGCACCACAACTACTGAGCCTGCGCTCTAGAGCCCACAAGCCACAACTACTGAGCCCTCATGCCACAACTACTGAAGCCTGCGTGCCTAGAGCCTGTGCTCTGCAACGAGAAGCCACCGCAATGAGAAGCCTGTGCACTGCAACGAAGAGTAGCCCCCGCTCACCGCAACTAGAGAAAAGCCCATGCGCAGCAACGAAGACCCAACACAGCCAAAAAATAAATTAATTAAACAAAAAAAATTAAAACACAAAAGAAAACAAAACAAAAAAGCTACAAGGATATATCGTACAGCATAGGGAATATAGCGAATATTTTATAATAACTTTAAATGGAGTATAATCTATAAAAATATTGAATCATTATGTTGTATGCCTGAAATTAATATAATGTTATAAATCAACTATACTTCAATTAAAACAGTAAAAATAAATAAAAAATAAAATTAAAATATAATTTAAAAAAAGTAAAGGATGGAAAAATGCACTAGCCAAAAAAAAGCTGGAGGGGGTATTCTAATACCAGACAAGGTAGATTTAAGAGCAAAGAATATTACTACAGATAAAGAAGGTCTACCTTATGAAGAAAAAGAGGTGAATTCATCAAGAGGACATAACAATCCTAAATGGTTATGCCCCTATTAACAGAGGCTCAAAATACATGAAGCAAAAATGAAGAACTATAAGGAGAAATTGACAAATCCACAATTATATTAAGAAATTCCAGTAACTCTCTCAAAAACTGATAGAACAAGCAGACAGAAAATCAGCAAGGACAGAGTAGCCTTGAGCAACACTGTCAAACAACTTGATGTAATTGACATTTATCAAACACTCCACCCAACAACAGTAGAACACACATTCTTCTTTTTTTTAAAGCATTACTTTTTTTTTTTTAATTTATTTTTGGCTGCGTTGGGTCTTCGTTGCTGCACGCAGTCTTTCTCTGGTTGTGGCGAGCGGGGGCTACTCTTTGTTGAGGTGCACGGGCTTCTCATTGCGGTGGCTTCTCTTGTTGTGGAGCATGGGCTCTAGGCGTGTGGGCTGCAGTAGTTGTGGCACGAGGGCTCAGTAGTTGTGGCTCGTGGGCTCTAGAACGCAGGCTCAGTAGTTGTGGCGCGCAGGCTCTAGAGCGCAGGCTTAGTAGTTGTGGCGCATGGGCTTAAGTTGCTCCGCAGCATGTGGGATCTTCCTGGACCAAGGATCGAATCCACGTCTCCTGCATTGGCAGGCAGATTCTTAACCACTGCACCACCAGGGAAGTCCTGAACACATATTCTTTTCAAGTGCATATTGAACATCTACCAAGATAGACCATCTTCTAGGGCATTAAAAAAAAGTCTCAATACATGTAAAAGGGTTCAAGTCATAAAAGTTAAGGAATTAAATTAGAAATCAATAAAATAAAGCTCTATGAAAAATTATCAAGTATTTGGAAAGTAACATATTTATATGTAACTCATGTATCAAATAAGAAATCAAAAGGGAAATCAGAAAGTATTTTGAACTGAATGAAAATTAAAACAGAACATAAAAATTTGTGGAATGCAGTTAAAGCTGTACTTTGGGGAAATTTTGTAGCATTAAATGCCTGTCTTAGAAAAGAAGAAAGGACTCAAATCAATGACCTAAGTCTCTACCTTAAGAAAATATAAAAAGAACAATTAGATCCAAAGTAGGCAACAGAAAGGAAATAAAAGATAGAGTGGCAATCAATCAAATAGAAAACAGTGAAACATGAGAGAAATTCAATGAAACCAAGAGCTGTTTGCCTGAGACCAATAAAATTAATAAACTTCTAAACAGTCTGATGAGGGGGAAAAAAAAAAGAAAGAAAGAAAACACCAATTACCAATAACAGAAATGAGAAAGGTCAAAGAGGTTCTCATAAAAATTTGTACACAAAAGGGAAAATTATAAGCAACTTCTGTCTGTAAATCTGTCAATTTAAATGAAATGGATGGATTCCTTGAAAGACACAAACTACTAAAGTTTACTGAAGAAGAGACAGATAAACTGAATAGTCCTATATACGTTAAGCAATGAAATATATTGTTAAAAACCTACCCACAAAGAAAATTCCAGGCTCATATCGCTTCACTGGTGAATCCTGCTAAACACTTTAAGAATAAATAATACCAGTTCTACACAAACTTTTCCAGAAAACTGAAGGAGAAAATACTTCCCAGCTCATTCCATGAGGCCAGCATTATCCTAATACCAAAACCAGATAAAGACATCAAAAGAAATGAAAACTACAGACTAATATCCCTCCTAAATATAGATGCAAAAAATTCTAAACAAAATTTTGGTAAATTAAATCCAACAATATGTAAAAAGGTAACACATCATAACCAAGTGGGGTCTCTCCCACTTTTGTTTTAACATTTAAAAATCAATCTGTGGGACTTCCCCGTGGCACAGTGGTTAAGAATCCGTCTGCCAATGCAGGGGACACGGGTTCGATCCCTGGCCAGGAAGATCCCACATGCCGCGGAGCAACTAAGCCCATGTGCCACAACTACTGAGACTGCGCTCTAGAGCCTGCGAGCCACAACTACTGAGCCCTCATGTCACAACTACTGAAGCCCATGCACCTAGAGCCCTCCTCCGCAACAAGAGAAGCCACCACAATGAGAAGCCCGCGCACTGCAATGAAGAGTAGCCCCAGCATGCCGCAACTAGAAAAAGCCCGCACGCAGCAATGAAGACCGAACACAGTCAAAGTAATAAATAAATAAATTTTAAAAATTTAAAAACCAAACTGTGTAATTCACAATATTAATAAACTAAAAAAGAAAAACCATATGATCATCTCAATAAATACAGAAAAAGCATTTGACAAAATTCAATAACCATTTCTGATTTTTAAAAAATTCTCAGCAAATTAGGAGTAGAAGCAAATATTCCCAACGTAATTCAAAGCATTTATCTGGTAGACAGTTTATATCCAGAATAAAAGACATCCAGATTGGAAAGGAAGAAATACAAAAGTCTTTACATGATTACATGTTTACATGACTCTCTATTAGAGAAAATCGAATGGAATCTACAAAAAAGCTACCAAACTTATGAGTTTAGCAAGATTGCTCGATACACGATTAATATGCAAAAATCATTTCTATCTCTCTAACCTATCAATACACAATCAGAAGCTGAAAATTTTACAACTATACAATTAACTCTTACAATGCAATAATTTTTTAAAAACCCAATTTTAAAATGGGCAAAAAATCTGAATAGACATTTTTCCAGAGAAGACATAGAAATGGCCAAAAAGCACATGAAAAGATGCTCAACATCATTAGCTGTTAAGAAAATGCAAATCAAAACCACAATGAGATACCACTTCACACCCACTAGCATGCCCATAATAAAAAAGACAGATAATCACAAGTGTTAGAAAGGACATGGAGAAATTGGAAGACTAATAGAGTGCTAGTGGGCAAATTGTGCAGCCACTTTAGAAAACAGTTTAGCAGTTAAATATAAAATATTAAGCACAGAGTTACCATATGATCCAGAAATGCCATTCGTAGGTATATACCCAAGACAAATAAAAACATGTTCACACAAAAACTTGTATACAAATGCTTACAGGCACACCATTAACAATAGTGAGAATAAACTGAAACAACCCAAATATCCATCAGCTGATGAATGGATAAACAAAATGTGGTATATCCCATACAATGAAATACTATTCAGCAATAAAAAGAAATGAAGGACTGATAAATGCTACAACATGTATGACCTTGAATACATTAGGCTGAGTGAAAGAAGTCAGACCCCAAAGACCATGTACTGTATGATTCCATTGATATGAAACATACAGAATAAGGAAATATAGAAACAGAAAGTAGGTTAGTTGTTGCCTAGGGCTGGGAAGGATGGGAGAGTTGGGGGTGACGAATAAGGGGACCACAGGTAACAAAAGTATTCTAAAATTGATTATGGTGATGGTCTCTAAATATAATTGTAAGTCTTAAATGGGTGAATTGTATGTTGAGTGAACTATATCTCAATGAAGCTGTTAAAGAAACAAGCAAGCAAAGTTGGTGTGGTCTCCAAGGGGTAGGATTCCCAGGAATTTGTTCTGAGTCCTACATGGATCTACACGAAGCCATGGATGAGACCCAGTTGATGTTTCCTCCCCTTTCAACCTCTCCACCCCTCCCGTTCCCTCCGTTACAAGTCTCAGAAGCCTAGGTATTAGCTAGTAACTCACCACCCGAGCCCGCAGGAAGGTAGGCGGCAGCTTCAGGTCATCCTCAGCACAGTGCCTCAAAGGAACTTGCTGGCAGGCCCTCTCAGAGCAGGAGCCACTTCAGTTCGGCCACAAAGCAGGATTCTCAGAGGCTGGGCAAGGCAACCGCACACCTCTTCTTTCCCACAGGTCAGTGGCCTGGAGGGTGAGCCATGCTGGCTGCCAAGCCAGGATTACAGGGAAGGACGCCTGCTCCCACACCCCCGAATACAGCGGAGCGCGTCTGCCCCAGCCTGCCCCATGGCTGCCTGGGAGAGGGTGGGAGTGGGGCATCACAGGATGGAGGCGGGGGTGGAGTGTTGCCTCCAACATGCTGGGATCAGAGAGGGGAGCCCATGGCGCCTGCAAGAGTTGCAAAGGTGGCACACGAGAGAAGGTGTGGCGTTCTGACAACTTCTTGAAGCTGGAGCAGGCTGCCCCACTTACCTGCATGGCTGCCCGGAATCCCTTCCAGGCAAAAGCCTTGCCTCTTCGGTAGGCAGAGGAGAAATCGAGAAATGCCAGGCCATCTGGGAGCCAGTGGGAGAGCACCTGCCCCGGTGCTCCTTCCGAATTCTAGGTGCTGTTTTATACAGCAGGGTTCCAGCCACCTCCTCCTTCCAGGAGCTCAGCGGGAGCAGGGAAGGCTACCCTGAGGTGCTGGGACACTTGGCCCAGGGCAGGATCAGCTGAGGTGCTGGGACACTTGGCCCAGGGCAGGATCAGGCCCTCCACCCCCAAACCAACACCAGGGTCTTCCTGGACTCTGGTGAAGTGGCACTGCTGTCACCAGGACACAGGCAGCCCCACAGCTGCTGGCACTGGTGGCAGGGGACTGGCTCTGAAATGCCAAAGACAGGCATTAGGAACTCTGGAAGGAACTGGGAACTGGGGGACATTTTGCACAGAGAAAACAATTTCTGATCAACCCTTTCCAATGATTTGTGGCTTGTACTCAACCATTCACAGGAGACTGTTTTCAAGGACTTTATTTTAAATTGATATAGAGTCTATTCAGTTACAAAATTCATTTATTGCATTCTTTCCATTTAATAGCTGGGATTCAAAGTGTTAAAGATTTGATTTACCCAAGTGAAAAAAGACCAAGGAATCATTTGTAAGTGGCATTTCTGGAGAATATGCCTAATGTTTCAAAGTTAGTGTTTTGTGCCTTTAGGTTACAATACTAATATCCTATTCCAAGTAAAGTGTAAGACACAGGTCTAACTAACAACCACATGAAACTCGGGCAACAACCATCCTGAAACAGCTGTAACACGCGCACCGGCCTCCAGGCCTCACGTGCTCACACTCACGGAGGACTTGAGTTAGGACATCCTGCCTTTCCAGAAACACAGTGGCTCTGAATGCCTCAACTGCTCCTTGTGGTAGAGGGGTTAAAGGATCCTTTTCTGAAGTTGGCTTCTCCATGGAAGAGGAGAATGACTTAAGGACATTCTGAAATTTAGAAACAAAATCAAACAAAACCCTTTTGCCAAAAAGTCTCTTGTCGTCTGCAAAGCTGGTGAACATGTGGATGCCAGTATTTTTATTTTTTTTATTTTTATTTTTTATTTTTTGCCAGTATTTTTAGAGAGAGATGTTTTAGGGGCAGGAGGTAATTGACCAAGTGAGGATGCTTTGTAAGTTGTTTTTTTTTTCCCTGGAAAGGCAGAAAAGAATAAAAATCAGTTAAACATAATATTTAGAATGTAACATCTTCACTTGGGCATTTATGAATATGAAATCTACATGGCAACAAAAGTACCATCTTCTGATGACTGCACTGGGAAAGTCAACAAACCCACACTAATTCCTGTTCCGCTTATTTCTTGGCTCGAGCTCAGCACTTTCAGCTGACCTCGTGCGACGATTCTGTCTGGGGCTTATTTCTGTGTCTTGAAGATCGCATCTGAAAATGGAAAAAAGAAAACGGCAGCTTAGAAAATGATGATCCCTATTATTCCCCAGCAGTTTCTAGTTTACAAGCCCCTTCCAGTGTGTTTCTATGTGATCCTCCAAATAGCCTTCCACTCCACTGACAAGTCTGCTATGATAATTATTATGACTTTTATTATTATTTCCACTGCACAACTGAGAAAACGGTGACTTAGCAAAGATCACACATCATAAGTGACAGAGTTAGGAATTGAACTCCTTTCTTCTGAATCAGAATCGAGCAGCTTTACGCTTCTGCTTCAGAGGCAGAAAGCTGCAGAAAATGTGCTTCCATCCTAACAACAAGACGAAGCCAGAGAGTCGAACAAAATCATAACTTATCTGGATCCTGTCAGACAGCTGAGGTTGTAAGGGAACCAAGAAAACAAAATCCCCTCCCAAGAGAGAGGAGCCACACGCATCCTTTCACTTCGGGCAGAGCACCGGGGAAAGGGGTCGCTGCTGCACGAGCAGGTGGGAAGACGAAAGTTGACGTTTTCTGGATTCTGCAGCACAGCCTGGTGCTGCGGGCCCCCGACACCGGAGCCTCGGCAGCGCTCCTTGAGACACTGACAGAGGGCAGGACAGTGAAGAGGGCCCACGAGGGGCACAGGGGTAAAGCAGGGGATGGGGAGCGGCAGGGGTCAGGCCCTGACTGATTTCCCAGGTTTGTCAGTGGAGTAGAAGGCTGTTTGGAGGATTAAATGAAACCGCGTGGGAAGGCACTTATAAACTAGAAAATGCTGTCGAGAATAAGAAGAGATGATTTAAAGTATATGGGAGGGGCTTCCCTGGTGGTGCCGTGGTTAAGAATCTGCCTGCCAATGCAGGGGACACAGGTTTGAGCCCTGGTCCAGGAAGATCCCACATGCCGCAGAGCAACTAAGTCTGTGTGCCACAACTACTGAGACTGCACTCCAGAGCCCACGAGCCACAACTACTGAAGCCTGTACGCCTAGAGCCCATGCTCCGCAAGAAGAGAAGCCACTGCAATGAGAAGCCCGTGCACTGCAACGAAGAATAGCCCCCGCTCGCCGCAACCAGAGAAAGCCTGAGTGCAGCAACAAAGACCCAATGCAGCCAAAAATAAATAAATAAATAAAATAAAAATTAAAATAAATAGAGTATATGGGAAGATGTGCATAGGTTAAATGCAAATATTACACCATTTTATATATGGGACTTGCGTATCTATGGATTTTGGTACCTGCAGCGGTGGGGGGCAGGGCCCTGGAACCAACCCCGCATGGATTCTGAGGGATAACTGCAATCTCAATATTGAGTCTTTCTTACACCTGCTCAAATCTGTTGTTGAGCCTCTTAGTGAAATTTTCATTTCAGCTATTTTGTTTTTCAACTCCAGAATTTCTATTTTTAAAAAATTATTTCTATTTCTTTATTGGTATTCTCTATTTGGTGAGACACTGTTCTCATACGTCCCTTTAGTCCTTTGATCAGAGTCAAAACAGCTGATTTCACTGGTTGCTTCTCCCCCGCCCCGGTGTGTATAGGCCACAGTTTCTTGTTTCTTTGTTTATGTCTAATTTTTTGTTGAAAACTGGACATTTTTACCAATATACTGCGGCAACTATGGGAATTAGATTCTCCTCCTTCCTCAGCGTCTGTTCGTGATGGTGTCTGCTGCTGTTTGTTAAGTGACTTTCTGAGCGAATCCTGTAAATATACATTCTTTGTTGTGTGAGACCGCAGACGTGTCTGCTACATGAGCTTAGTGGTCAGCTAATGATTAGATATAACTTTCCCTAATCGCCTGGAAGCGATGTAACACAGAAGCCCTTGTCACAGTCAGTCTTTGCCAAGGGGCTCTGTGTGCTGGGGCGTGCATTCAGCACTTGGGGGACAACTCCACCTTAGCCTCTCCTTTCAGCTTGCATAGAGCCTCACAGCCAGCTCGAGGTGGGAGATGAGGACCCTCTCAGGGCTCTCCTGAGCACGCACAGAGCCCTAAGCATGCATGGGACCTTCCAGAGCCACCGTGATATATCAGAGCTGGTCAAAGCCCTGAAGGAAATCTTATTTTCCAGCTTTTCCTTTAAGTTTTTTGCTTAACATATTGTTTGCCCCAACTGTTATCTACCTCAAATGGCTATGAAGTTAATCAATTGTCTCTAATTGTTTTAAACAAACACCTCAGGGGAAAAAGAGGCTTTTCACACTGGGTGAGCTCCAAGTCAGGTAAAGTAAAGACAGTCTTGCAAGTGGGAGTCTTCCAGGAAACCACCAGACAGATGAAATAATAATTCTCTGGGAACGAGGCTGTGAAGGAGCTCCAACTCCGTTCTGCCTTTTCTGCAGGTTGCCAGGCTGCTGGTCCTCATCAAGACAGCAGACTACTGGCTCCCAAGGCCATTGTCAGGCTAGAGAGAGGGGGATGGGAACAGGGGAAGTCAAATCACCACAAAGCTCACTGTTCTAACTAAAATTCAGACATTTTTCTTGAAGTAATGCTCCTTGGATTGCTGCTGTCTTTGGTTAATTTTCAGTTTTGAAAAAGTTGATTCTGACAAGTTTTGTCAATTTTGTCACTGCTTTTACGGAATTTCCAGACGTCCTTATTTCATAACATCTACTGAATGTTTTCTCCTTTATCTTTTTAATTTTTTTCCCCCAGCTTTTAACTCATGGTCTTAATATCTCTAAAATTTCACAAGTCAAATTTCTCATCTTTTTTTTCCTAAATAAATACATTTATTTATTTATTTATTTTTGGCTGCGTTGGGTCTTCATTGCTGCGCACAGGCTTTCTCTAGGTGCGGCGAGCGGGGGCTACTCTTCGTTGTGGTGTGTGGGCTTCTCATTGCGGTGGCTCCTCTTTGTTGCGGAGCACGGACTCTAGGCGTGTGGGCTTCAGTAGTTGTGGCTCGTGGGCTCTAGAGCACAGGCTCAGTAGTTGTGGCGCATGGGCTTAGTTGCTCCGCAGCATGTGGGATCTTCCCGGACCAGGGCTTGAACCTGTGTCCCCTGCATTGGCAAGCGGATTCTTAACCACTGCACCACCAGGGAAGTCCCAAATTTCTCATCTTAATATTTTATTGCCATTTATTTATTTGGCTTCTGGGTTTTTTTGTTTTTTTGTTTTTGTAATGGGATGTTCCCCCTTATATTTAACTTCTATAAAATTACTGTTTCTTTGCTCTCTAACCTTGTTTTTAATTTCCTTCTAAAATTTTAAGTAATGTGTTTCTCCCATATTTCCCCTCTTTGATTTGCCTTCACAATAGCTGGCAACAAACATGGCTACAGTGTTAGTGGAAGAAGCAGTCTCTACCATAAGCATGGGCTTGAAGTAGAGTCCCTAGCAAGCAAGGATCTCAAGGTTCTCCCAGAGTAATTCTCTAAAATACCTCATCCTCAAAGATGCAGGAATCCTAATAGGATAAGCCACCTCAAGATTTTTTTCTAAGCATGAAACACACTTATTTACTAGAATGAAGACACTTAATAACACACTTATTTACTAGAATGAAGACACTTAATAACATGGCCCAAACATAACAGGCTTTTAAATTCTTAGCCTCTGGAAGGTATAATCAATGGATTCTTGAGCAAACTTTGCCAACTTTATGCTGTTAGCCAACTGGGGATACTCCTGTGGAGGACCACGGTGAGAGGCATCAGGAAGCCCTGAATCTACTGAATACAGAAGCCATACCTGGGAGATGTGGCCATCTATTACCAGCTTGCTTCCAGTATACACTATCACCAGGATGATTTACCTTCCTCTTGGTAGAGTCATGGAAAGAACCTCTCAGTGTGAGGGCTCCCGCCACTTCCTGTTGATTACAGGGGGCCTGGGCAGAATAAGGGCCATTTAAACAGGGAAGAGGTTTCTGATTATTCTTTTTTTTTTTTTTTTTTTTGGAAACACAAGATTGGTTGTTTCCCTGCTGTGAGTACTTTCAATTTTTTAAGCACTGTATGGGGCAAAGGGCCCATCCAGAATACTAGTGCATAAGCTTGAAGAGGGACCAAAAACTGACAAGCATTACATGGAAGCAAAGTTACAGGCCAGTTTCTCAACATAACAACAAAACATCTTAAACAAAATATTAAGAAACCAAATCTAGCAACATATAAAAGAGTTAATACACCATCAACAAATTAGGTTTATTTCAAGAATGCAATCTTGATTTAACATGCGAAAAATCAATATAATTCACCACATTAACAAAATAAAGGAGAAGAATCACATATTCATCTTAATATATTCAATAGAAAATATTAAAAAACACTCGAAAATATTCAACATCCATTTATGTTAAAAACTAGGAATATAAGGTAAAAATATTGAATGCTTTCCCACTAAGATTGGGAATAAGAAAAGGATACCCTTATTACCACTTCTAGTTAACATCTAAGTAGCAGTCCTAACCTGTTCAATTAAGCATTAACAAAGACTTTAGAAAAGGTATTATATTGAGATGACATGGTTATAGATGTTGAAAAAAACCCCAACCCTATAGGGTATTAGAATTATTAAGTAAATTTATCAAAATTCGTGAATACAGGGTTAATGTAAAAATTTAATTTGCTTCATATATTAGCAACAAGCAATTAGAAAACAGTAAACAAACAACAAAAGAATACTATTTTAAATAACATAGTTACCAGAGGAATGCAAATTTAAATCACAATGAGACGCCACTGGACCCTATGAAGGAGAATGACTAAAATGAAAAAACTAAGAATGCCAAGCATTGATGAAGGACATGGAACTTCTGGACCGCCCACTGTTGATGGGAGTTTAAAATGGTATGAGCACTTTGGAAAAATGTTTGGCAGAAGCTACTGTATACATGCACATCCTAACACCCAGCTATACCACTCCTCAGTATATACTCAACAGAAACAAAAGAACATGCACCAATGGACAACTACAGTTACGTTGCTGACAACCTTATTCATGACAGCCAAAAACTCGAAAAAATGTATCTAGCAAAAGTAGTATGGGTAAATAAATGGTGACTTATTCATACAATGGAATATTACAGAGCAGAGGTGATCAAACTTTGGCTTGCAGCAGGATCACCTGAGGGTTTCTTAAAACACAGGTTGATGGGCCCCATCCCCAGAGTTTCTCATTCAGAAGGTCTGGTGTGGGGCTCAAGAACTTCCTTTTCTAATATATTCCCAGGTGATACAAGTGCTTCTGGTCAGGAAGCCACTGCTCTAGATAAAGCAGTGAAAAATAACAAACTACCGTGATATGCAACCATGGAAAAATCTCACACATGTAATGTTGTCTCCAAGAGTGCACACTATATGGTTCCATTTATATGAAGTTTACAACCAGGCAAAATTAACCCATGGTGATGGAAGTCAGAACTGTGCTTACCTCTGGGAGGAGGCATGAGAAGGCTCTTAGAATGCCAGGAATGTTCCAAGTCCACATCTGGGTGGTGACCTTGGTGGCCCCCCATGATCCACACCTCCTGCCTCTGTGCAATCCCCTTCCCTAGCGTCTGGGGCTGGCCCTGTGACTTACTTTAACCAACAGGATGTGGCCGAAGTGATACAGCACAAGTTTCAGGACTAAGTCTTAAGAAGGCTAAGAGATTTTTGTATTTGCACTCTTGGGAGCTGTATCAGTCTGGGTCCAGTCAGGACCATGATAACTTGAACAGAAAAGTTTAGTATAAAGAATTACTAACTGCAACAGAGGACTGGAGTAACGTGGGGTTGGCTAGTAAGAAGGAAAGAGAATCCTGAAGAATATATTACAGAAAGAGTAGAAATAAGGAATAGCTGCTCCTCAGGGTTGAGATGCAGCACCCCAGGAAGAGCCCTCTCCCCAGACAGATCCAGACACCTGCGTGGAGAGGGCAGGGCTGTGGCTAACTGAGTCAGAGCAATGAGCTGCTGGCCAGGGTACACTGTAGGACCAGGCACTGGGGAAGGCCTGCAACCAAGAGGCAAAACCCCTTCTTCTTGCAATGTCTCTCCAGTGCCCTCTACTGATAAAACTTAACATCAGGAGAGCCGGCAAAGGAAAAATATTTAAAGGGCCCAATTCAGTTTTCACAGAGCAGGCAAAAAGGATGAATTTGGAGCTGAGGCAATAAACTGATAACTGGCACAGGGGCCCTGAGCCTCCATATACAAAATCCCAGCTATCCTGCTGGAAAGACCACACGGAGAGACCATGCGGAGAAACCACATGGAGAAGAACAGGCTCCCAGACTACATGGAAAGACAGAGAAGTCCAGACACCTCAGCAGAACATCACCTCCAGCCGCCCTGCCAGTTGGCTACGTGCCACATAAATAACCACCAGCAGCCTGAGGCCAGCCCAGACTGAAGAATCATAAGCAAATGAAATGGCTGTGGCTTAAGCTCCTAAATTTCCGGGTGATTGATTACATGGCAATTAAAAACTAAACAGAAACTTTCTGTTCAATTTGTTTTGGTTATCTACTGCTACATTCTCATGAAACAGCACAATCCCTATTTGGTCATTATTCTAGATCTGGGCAGGGCTCAGAACAGACAGCTTAATTGGGTCTGGAGGGTCCACTGTGAGGAAGGCTCACTCACATGGTGGCAAGCTGGCGCTGGCTGTTGACTGGGAGCTCAGCTGGAGGGAGGGTGGGACCTCCGTTCTCCTCCAGCTGTCCTCTCTCCATGCCCGCGGTGGGCTTCTCACAGCAGAGGGGCTGGGTCCAAGAAGAAGCATCCTAAAAGTGAGTGTTTGGAAAGGACAAGCCCTACTGTGCAAACGCTTACCAAACTTCTTCTCACATCACGTGGTCAAACCCAGAATCAACGTGGGCCTCAGGAGTGTGAATACTGGTGGGGCGTGATTCACGGGGGCCACCAAAGTAACCCTAACCTCAGGGGTATTCAGTTGTAAAAATTCATCAAGCTGTACACTTAAGATGTGCATACATTAATAATAGTTATTAATAAGTAATAGTTAATAAAGTTCACTCCTCCAAAGAAAGACAGCCAAATGATTAATAGTCCTCCCTTAGAAAATGCGATGCGCTCATTAGCGCACTGCAAATGACTTCTCATGGGGTTAGGATGAAATGCAGATTATCAATAGAGAAAATGATTCTTCCTTTTCTGATTTTATAATACTAGAAAAAGCTATTTCCCAAAAAAAAGATTTTTAAGGCACTAAGAGATAAAGGGTTAAAAAAGATTTGTAAGTGGCAATCCTCATCCATTCACAGGTTCTTGAAGCCACGTAAGCCGTGTCACTAACAGCTAGAACCCACCAGGGAGTGTATTCAGATCCAGTGAATACTGACTGACATATTCAATCCCTCATACACCTACTGAGCGCCCGCCATGGGTCCCCCCAGGCACCGTGCGGGGCGTGGGGTACAATGAACATCTGCTCTAGGAAGCACGCCGGGTGGTACGCGCCCACTGCTGCGGGAGCAGGGGAGCAGCCAGGGGCCTCTGAGCAGAGCTGGGAAGGAAGGAATGACAACTCCCGTCCGAAGAAAGGGGGAAAGGCAACTCAAGCGGAAGCAACAGCAGGTACCAGGCAGCATGACTCTGAAGCAAATGTGAGTAGTTCAGCCAGGCTGCAACAAGGGGGGGCGGGGAGGGGAGGAAGGGCAGTGCAGGAGCCAGCAGGTAGGCTGGGGCCATGGCTGGAAGAGCCTTGGATGCTGGTGAGTCCCTGCAGGACTTTACCAGAGAGAACACAGTGTATTTTAGGTCTCATGGGCAGAATGAAGCGTACCGACTAGAGGCAGAGAGGCAGGTGGATGGCTGTGGTAGGAAGCCAGAGAGAAGAGCGAAGGGCCTGAGCAGGCCGTAGCACAGAGGGGCCAACAGAGACAGTTCAGGGGTCGTCCACAGCCCCGCCACTCAACGCGGGGCCCCAGAAGCAGCGTCAGCAACACCGGGGAGCGTGCTAAAATGTAAACTCCTGAGCCCCAGCCCAAATCTCCTGAATCCTGATCTCAGGATTGAGTGGAGCCCAATAATCCGTGTTTTAACAAGTCCTCCAAGTGATCTTGATGCAAATTTAAGTCTGAGGACCACTTATCTATAAGACTTCGCAATCACTGCAGGTGAGAGGTAAGGGAGAGTGAGAAGTTGAAGATGATTCTTAGGTTTCTGGCTGGAACAGTGGGGCAGACGGTGATACCACCATTCACTGAGGGAGGGGACAATGGAAGAGGAGCAGGTCAGGAGAGAAGGGACTCAGACCCTCCGAGGAGACATTCCCCCACATTTTATGGATAAGGAAGTTGAAATCTGGAAACGTGAAATGATTGACCTGGACCATTTTTCTTCCTATTTTCATTCTGTTCAATGTAAATATATCCTGTAGCTCAAAATGATAAGATGAACCAATATTCACAGATAGAAGAACCCAAGACCAGTCTGCAGAAAACAGGGTTTTGTTTTGGGTTTTTTTGCTGCTTATGAAAATACTGCTTTATATGGGGGCATTGTGTTGCTAATAGAACCTCTCAATCATTTACGGAATTAGGAGAACATGCTGGGACTGAAATAGTATGTTCTAGGACTAATATCTCAAATATGCCACTTGTGGTACCACAAAATGCCTATAAGCTTAAGATGGGTATTTGTAGAACTATCACATTTTGTTGAAAAGTAAAGCTGTGCAGCTTTTCCCTGATTCTGCTTCTAAAGCTACACCGTGGCATAAGCTGGTTTAAACTGCTCTACACTTGGCTGAAATCAGGAAGCCTGAATTCTTAGCCCAGAAACCACTAACTAGCTGTGGACCTCAACCTCATCAACTTACCTCTCTGGAGCTCAGCCTCCTTCTCTATAAAATGAAGGGACTAGACTAGATGAGCACTTACATCCTTCCAGCTTTAACATTTATTATCTGTGAGGATCAAGCGATGGGATTTGTTTTCTAAGTGATTTCTTATAATAATGACTTTAAGAGGTCATCATTGCCAAGAATGGGCTTGGACTCAGGAATTTTGGGCTACAGCTTGTCAGAGCCATTGACGTCAGGATTTAGTTTAGCATAAACAGGGGGATTCCTGGTACAAGAGGAAGTAGTTAGCTAACGAGTGGCCTCCTCTCCTAGAATGCAAAGTTCAATAATGCTTAGGTGAGACTAATGCAGCCACAATCTCAAACTTTCATAAAACGCTACTGTTTGAGCCACCAAATATCTCATTGGCCTAATAAACCTACTCATAATGCTTTCCCTGGATACACCACACTTTTCCATTCTCCCAGTGATTCAGCTATAATACTACAAAATGTCAGCACAGGAAACCTCATTCTTGGGAAAGACAATTTAGCTTAATGGTCCATAGAGCTGAATTTTGACATAGATTAAAATCTCAGCTCCATCACTTATCACTTATTGCTAAGTGACCTTGGATGGAGATTTACCTCTTTCAGCCTCAGAGAGGCTTTCAGAAAGGTGAAGATGTCAAGAACATCAAATGCTGCTAAGAAGTCAAAGGAGATGAAGTCTAAAAAGTTGTCCTTTGGACTTAGCCACATAGAGGTCTTCGATGACTTCAATGAAGGCTATTTCAGAAGAAGGATGGGGCTGGCTGAGGATGTTGATGAGTCAGTGGGAGATGAGGAATGGAAACTGCAAGTAGAGGCCACCTACTGAGAAAGGAAGGAGAGACACGAGAGCAGCTTCAGGATGAGACTGAGTGAGGCGGTAGTTAGTCAGTTGGTTTCAAGATGGGAGAGATTCGGGCTCGCTGAAAACCTAACGAGAGAGAGAGAGAGGACAAGAGAGGGAGAGATGCCTAAATGAGAGAAGAGAGAATGGGTAACATTCCTGACAAGAGGGTAGGAATGAGGTAGGAGAAACTAGACTCTATAATAAAGAGGCAGCCCTTTATTATAAAATGAAGAAATTATAAAAGAAGGGATAAAATATGTACAAACACAGGCAGATTTATACATTTGGTGTTGGAAAGATGAGGATTCCCATACAATGGCTTCTATTTTCTCTACAAAGGAAGAGAAAAGGTCTTCAGCTAGGCCGGAGCCACTGAACAGAGAAGGGTTCAAGTAATCCTTGTGAAGAACAAGACATAGAAATAATCACAGAAACAGTAGAAGTGCTAGGCAGTTTTGAGGACCCACTTGTGGTATGTGATCTTCATGAAATTTTAGTGGAACAAATCTGCCCAGTTGTACTACAGTCTTATGACTGGCAACATTTAGGAAAGGATTAAAAGTTTTCTAAAGAGTCTAAGCCACTGCTTAAGGCCCGACTGTTAATTCCTGACTATTAATTGCCCATTGGAACAATTTATCTTTAGAAAAACAACTTCTGACAAGTAACTGGAGTTATTACACTAAGATTCCATTTCTAAGCAGAAATACATAGAAACAAGTAGTGAACTGGAAATCTTTACCTTGATTTTTGTGAATTATTACTTGCTTAAGTCAGTAAGCACAAATATTCTTTGGTTTGAAAATCAACTGTATAGAATTATAATTTATCAGGTGAAAGTACATGCTTATTTCGTGATTATGAGAACTCACTTATGTGATGCTTCCCAGGCTTCCTCTTCTTCTAGGAGATCTCTTATGATGTCTGAACTGGAACTAAAAGGACACGTACATCAATATTGTCAGACAATAAAAAGACCATGGTTCCATTCATATAAAATTCTAGAAAATGCAAGCTAATCTCTAGTGACAGAGAGCAAACCAGCAGACCAGTGGTTACCTGCAGGGGGCAGGGGGTGGGCAAGGAGGGGCTACAAAGTGGCCCAAGGAAACTTTGGGAGTGATGGATAGGTCATCACCTTGACTGTGCCGACGACTTCACAGTACACATGTGACAAAGGTCATCAAATTGTGTGCTTTAAATATTTGCAGTTTATTATACATCAATTTCAATGAAGCTGTAAAAAAAAACTTAATTAATTAGCAATAATAAAGAAAAAAAATCCCTAAAGCTTAAATAAACGCCTCAGTAAAAAAACCTGGATTCAAATGGAATATAATCGTGAGCCTTTTCAATTTCCATTTATGGCAACCAAAGATCAAATCATGTTTTAAAAACTGCAGTTTAGTAATGAAATTCACAAGAGATATTAAGTTCCTAAGTGTCTGTTAGTCCCTCTGTAACCAAATAAAGTAAAATGTAATTAATTTGAACTGTGCTAATCCTGTAATTTGTTATAATGCAACTTAGCTTAAAGTGCTACGTAATCTTTGGCCTATCTGTGCAGGGCAGGGCGGGAGGCAGGGGAGCAGAGTAAATAAGGATAGAGAGGACAGGTATTACTTCTTTAAAAGAAAAATGTTTTAAGGCTTTTAGCATCTTGTTCTTACCCAACTAAATTCCTTATATGTGTGTGTGTGTATATATATATGTATTAGGAAAAAAAGCATTTCTTTAGACATCCAAGACACACAAGACACAGAATGTCATGGGCAGTGTATGGGACAACTCAAATAGTCGTCACAACCCCCAGGATAAAGAAGGCTCAAACAAAGGACTAACTCTCTCTCGGGCAAGAGACAACAGGTTTGGAAATGTTAGTGCCAATCTTATTTCTAGTGATATTCTAAGAGATAACAAAAGTTTAAAAATTATGAAGATTTAAAGTGTCAGTGAATCATTCTCAACCACTTCTGAAAAACTACTTTGAAGTAGTGTTTGCCTACAGCGCCTGAACAAAAAAAAAAAGGGGGCAACAGTCAATAAACACAGTTCTGTACCAAACATTTTACTCAAGGGATTTCCCCAATTCCCAAGACCCTCAAGGAGCTACACGCAGGGTGTCCCTGACTGTGGCTTGTGTGTACAATGGCCTATGTGTAAACGCTCCATTCGCATTGCAATGTAGTGACCCTCCAATAGAGCGAGCACAATTCAGGATGAGGTTCCTCAAAGGGTAGAAGCACGACTCCTCGTATTTGTGGATCGAGAAAACATGTAACAATAATGAAGTATTGTAAATTTAGTAATACTGTTAATTTATATTTTATCCATTAGAGAAGTGCATATATACATTTTAAAAATAGTAGTACACACACCTGTGAGACACTCTCGATTATGTCCATGGATAATTCTCGATATGCATATGCTTTTGCAGACCAGCTGCAATCATTCTTTCAGGTCCCTGGGACAGGAACCATTGACCTAACCTGTCAGAGTACCTAAGCATCTACTACTCTTTTACACTGAGGATGGCCCCCTGCTCAAATGCAAGTGTCCCTGAAAATAATAACACATTAATTTATCATCAGTCATTTTCACCTTAGTATATACAAGCCTATTATAAGCTTTCCCATTAAACAGCTAGCTAAATATAGTGTTCATTAGGAGAGGAGAGGAAAAAGCAGAAGACCCTTAAGGAGACACAAGGCAGATTTCACCAACTTCATTGTTTTCCTAAGAGACAGACCCACCTGGCCACTCGCTGGGGAGGGCTAGCATACACTGCCACCCTTATTCCCATAGAAGAGGTCTAAACCTTTCCGTTCACAAGATCCCAGCCTTTGTTAATCCTTACTTTGGTGGTAACTATACCAACTTTATCAAGAAAACTGAAGCTGTCTATGGGAGATTTTCATTTCCTTCTCTCTACGCCAACTGATACTGATACCATCACCCACTCTTCCTTACCTGAACGGAGCTAGGGCAGTGTCTCTCAACCTTTTTCCATGACTGCCCCCACTCCCCACACCTAAGAAGTCTTTTCAGAGCTTCTTTTTTTCCTAATTGCCCCGCAATGAAATTTTAATACCACAAATATAATGTATATCTGTTTACATACTGTGTGTGTGTATACATGCTTTACATGCGGAGTAAGATTTTCTTTTTAACCATCTAGCACCCCACCCCCAATTCCCACCCCTTGGGGGGGTGAAATCGCTCCTATTGAGAACTCATGAGCTAGGGGAATGGGAGAAAGTGGCAGTCATATAGCTCTAGGTCCTGGCAGGTATCACATCACTAGAGAAACCGTAAAGTCGGCTTCCTGCTGACACCCCCCAACACACACATACAATTTTTTTTTCAACAGGAAGGTTACAAAGCATCCCTACTATTCCAGCTAAGTAAGCAGGACGGCCAAGCCTGTCAAATAACCTATTAGTCTGTGATCAACTAACCTCCGGGCTTTCAAATCATCAGTACAAACCACTGATTTGTTGAAGGAAAATATTTGCGGATCATTAAGGACACAAACCTAAGAGGTTTTTGCTACACTATTTCAGTGAAAACAGATGGTAGAGGAGGTGTACAAAAGACACATCTCAGAAGTGGTCTGCAATCTCCTCTTCGTCTGCAATTTCAATACTACCAACCAGCACGATGCACAGTGCCTCGATTTCCTCAATTCTTATCACCTTTCCTTCTACTCCAGCTCAGTCGCTAACCTGGTGATAACCACATCACTAAACTGAATGACAGAAAGTTTGGGAGGCTTGACGTTTACCTAAAACGAAGTTTCAGCATATTTTGCTATGCCTGCTGCTCTAATTCTAGCCACCACTTAGAAAGTGTGAGTTGATGCTGACTAATACAATTAAAATAGCAGACAGAAATGTCCATTCTTTTTTAAGGTAATGTACTTACTATATTCTACTCAAAAGCCACATTCCTGAAATTAAACATACTGTTTCACAAATAGGATTTTACAAAGAGACTACTGGGCAAAACAGGCAGTGTTACTAAAATTATCACTCTCAGATCTCTTCCTTGTGTATTGCAGTAATTAGTAGTTTTGAAATCTTAATCATTTTAATATGCCTTGGAGATCAAAAATTCCTTTCACACACTTTCAAGACATCTAAACAATCCTCCACAGGAGAAAATAAATTACTCCCTCCAGTATACCCAGAGTCAGGGTACACACAAGCCTACACAGCTGTAGCTTTTAATTCTCAGACAAGAAATTTTTTCAGAGTAAACTTCAGATTCTCTACAATTTGGGTTTGAAACACTCCGGGAGACCATGATTCAAGAAGCCAGATGAATGTGGAGTCTGGAACTTGAACGTTAGAGCTCCCTGTGGGAGGGTGTTCAAATCGTGCTGTCTGATGTCACCATCCAGACCAGGATAGAGTGGATATTATTATACAAATTAAATACATGAGATAAAGATTTATAGGCAAAAAATATGAATCTTCAATTCTATGGAATTCCCTCTTCCTATACAGGAAGAGTCTAGTAGCTCTATTTGGAACACCCACACTTAATTTTTCGTACCATTTAGACTTCATTTTCAGCTCAAACTTTCAGAAGTGTAAGCTCAACTGCTTTCTTCTTTGTTTGCTGGCTGCTGGTTGGTCTTTGTCCAGTTGGTCTTCCTATAATATTTTACTCTTGTCATTCTCTGATCAAAAGTAGTGGCATAACATCTTACCAGGTGAAGGAAAACACTTTCTTTGCTTACTTCTCTTGCAGCCTTCTATTTCTACCGGTCAAGATTTTACTACCAAAGCTGAAAAGTGACATACCAAATTCCTCTGGCAAAGGGATGACTGCTCGTACTACCCAGAGGAAAAAAGTCACAGGTTTTAGTGTTGGACAAAGTCAAGGTTTCAGTCTTGTTTCTGTCATTTGGTGTACCCTGGGCAAGTTACTTAATCTTTCCAAGTCTCAATATCCTCACCTGAAAAGTCAGGATAATAAGACATATAGTTCAAAGGAATATTTTAAAGATTAATCAATATAATACATAGAATGTTTAGCATAGAGCTTGGCACACAGTAAGTGTTCAATAAATGCTGCATCCATTTTCATAAACCAGATTTGGGTCTGAATTACCCAAATAACTGCCTCAGCACCATGCTTCAATTTGCCCTAGGAGACCAGATCACTATGTGCTGTTTTAATCTTTAATCTTTGGTTTCTATGACACCAAGGTGCAAATTCATCAGAACTTTTTATTTATCCAGCATGGCAGGTACACAGCGTACTGTGGGGTAGGTAAAATGCAAACATCTGCTACAAAAATCCTACGGATTAAAGATTACTTACAAGTGGAATTTTTCTTTTATCTACTAGTTACTCTCCACCAATCCCCACCCCCCCAAATCTCCCCTCATAATTGTGGCATTAATTTGAGCATGGTTGAGTATATCCAACTTAAAAAAATACCTCTTTAAGGGCTGATCACTGGAGGACTGATGGACAGCATATAAGCCCACTAGACAATGGTACTTAAATAAATGCTACCAGCTCCATGAATCCTTCCTCAGACCCCTGTTTCAAATACTCTGTTCCGTAGGGTGAGCAACAGCTTATGTGCCAAGTATTTTAGCAGGTGGCTGACAATAATATTAGAATAGTAAACATCCTAGGTTGAAAAAAAATCACTCAATGACAAAACCAAAAATTACCATTTTGTTAGCAATTACTTCTACAAATCACTGTGATGACTAGTTTATATACACTAGCTTTAATTCATATAAGAACCCTAGGTTTTATCCCCAACTGACAGGTAGACAAAAACTCAGAGAAACTAAAGGGAAAAGAGGGATGTTTTCATGCTCTCCACTAGATCTAGAAAAAGATAAAATGAAGACAGCTCCAGATTCAGATATAAGAAAAATATAATAACAGAACGAACTTATTTATCAAGTAATATGTGGAAAATCCTTAATAAGAGATGAAATGTTCAATTTACAAAGAATTCACAATACATGATCACCTCATTTGCTTTTTAGAATCACCCAGAGAGGCTGGCAGGGCACAAACACTATCATCCTATTTTATCAATGAGGAAACTGAAGCCCAGGGAAATTAATTCAATAATCTACCATGTGCCAGGCACCCTGCTAGAGGCGCAAAGCCATGGCTGAGCTGATGAACAAAGACGGATGGCTAGGTACAGGGATCTGATGGATGCATATAAATTTCAAGGACTCGATGTCATAGCATCTTAGGGGAAGATACATTCCCCCAGAACAATGCCCCATTCATCCAAAGGACTGTAGATCCCAGGTACCACCCAGTTTAAGCTCTTTTGAAAATGCAAAAGATATGGCAACACGACTCCATGTTCCCACACTTTCTCTACAAGCTTTCAACAATCAAAATTCTCCATCTGAAACAAGATGAACCATTTAGCTTTCAGGGGTATTCTGAAGTCCAGAAATGTTCCCAGAAAAAAACAAAAAACAAAAACAGTCTGTAATAAAATACAAAACAGTAATGTGTATCAGTAGAAAAAGATTTTGTGGCAATTTTAAATTCATTCGATGACACATTCTTAACAGTTAAAAACCAAATGTAATGTGTTAACCTTCCAAAAACAATTAAGAAGATTTTTAAAAATAACAAAGCTATCATTGAATTACAGTAAGATACTTACACCTTAGGTTCAGTTACTTTGACAAGGTTTTCTTTAGATACTGTTTTCTCTTAATTTGACCAGAAACATAAACACCTAGTCATCAATTTTCTTAATAATTCCAGTGCCCCTAAATTACAAAACCCCGTTACTATATCTGTCTTACTTTACTGCTGCATTACGAACCTTCACGAACCAATTTATATAATATGACATTGACGAAGACGATGACGATTTCCAAAACTTTATTGTAAAGTACCTACTCTTTTTTTGGCTGAAGTAGATTCATATCTTTACATGGTTCAAAATCAAAATGACATGAGAAGACGGACACTGAGAGGTCTCACTTCCTCCTCTGTCCCCAGGCAATCCGTTCCCCTCTGACTCCAGCACATAATCACTTATTAGTTTGTTGTTTACTCTGCTGATGTTTCTTTATGCAAAACCAAACAAATAAAAGTATACTCATTTCCTCCCCTTTTAGAAAAGAAACAGAATGCTATCTATGCTGTTCTGAATTTTGGTCTTTTCACTTGCAAACGTATCCTGGAAATCTCTCCGTGTCAGCATGTAGAGATTTTCCTTTTTGAACAATCACATAGTATCTCATTGTGTGGATGTACCAGAGTTTAATCAACCAGCCCCCAAGGATGAATACTCAAAGTAGTTTCCAACCTTCTGTTATGATAAACAATGACTCGATGAATAACTCCAAGTATAGTCATTTGTACGGGTGCAGGTGTACCTATAGGACAAATTCATGAGAATACTGGGTAAAAGGCCAAACAGTACTTTTGGTTGGTCTCACCAGCTTCCTCTCCTTAGGGACTGTATTATGTAGCACTCCAACCAGTAATAAATGAGAGTGTGTGTCTCCTCATACCCTTACTGCAGAGTCTATTAACAAATGTTAAGATGCTTGCCAACCTAACGGGTGACAAATAGATGCAATTTGCATTTCTCTCTGGGCAAACCATCTGTTCAGGGCTTTTGCCCATTTTTCTTTTGAGTTTGTGGGTCCTTTCCTTCTCAGTCTCTAGGTGCTCAAAAAGAATATCAAATCTTGAATGTTTTAAAAAAGGTTCTATTAAACCTCTATACATGATAAGAAAATGTATTAGCATGTCTTCTTTCATAGTCAACAACATTTCTAAGTTATATCTGAAAGTTAAACACATTCGAAGTTTTTTCTTAGTTGATGAGAAAGAATTCCAAAGCAAGCATCTACTATATGGGCAATCCTCACTACCAGGTGATCCTACAAAACTTACCTGGCATGTTCTGTTTCCCATTCTCAAAGGCTCACCCCTCAAATTGCCTACCCGCCAGCCCACCCCAATCTCAGCTGATGAAACTGCCTTAACTATGTTAAGAAGATAAAAGCAGGGGAGTTCCCTGGTGGCCTAGTGCTTAGGATTCTGGGCTTTCACTGCCAAGGCCCGGGTTCAACCTCTGGTTGGGGAACTGAGATCCCGCAAGCCACGCAGCACGGCCAAAAATTTAAAAACAAAAAGACCAGCAGGAACTTGCTGCCCCTGCAACTGTGCCTATGTCCTGCCTCCCTTGCTGCTTCTACAGGTCAGTCAACCCCACTCCTAACAAAGGCCGACCCTTCCACCTGCTCCCACCTCGCTGCCTCCTCGGGACTTCACTCACGCAGCTGGCTCCCCACCCCTCATCAGTGTCCCCTTCTCGACTGCATATTCCCATCAAAGCCCTCCCGCAATCCCGTGTTCCTCCACGTACAGTCCTAATCTCCGCCACCCTTCACAGCAGAAGTTCCTGACAGCTGGTGGGAGTTGCTCCCTCCTTCGTCCCCTAAGGCTTCCCCTCAGCGCACACCGCTCAGTCTTCCAGGGAACGCTTCACTCGAAGCCACACCTGCTAAAACCTTCATGTTGCCCAAGTCCACAGTCCCTGCTCCCTAGTCAAACAAGTCTTGTCTCATTTGACTTCTCAGCTGTTTTCTTCTGTCAGCTTCCATGGTATCACAATGTCCTAGTTTTCTTCATCCACCACTGGTCTTATTCTTCCTGGATCTCCTTTGCTCAGTCTTTTCTAAATGCTTCTACTTTCTCAATGTTGGAGTGAGAGAGGGTTCAGTCCTATGTGCCTTTTTCTCCTTCTTAAAGCCAAAATTCATCCACAGGCTGAGCTTTTCCTATCCTACCACGTCCAAACCACCTGCACGTGCTGTCTATCCTACCTCCAAAATACATCCCCAATCCCACCCATTTCCGTCTTTACCATGATGGTCCTAATCTGCTCTACCATGACCCCTCGGATGGACTGGACCAAAGCCTACCTGGTCTCCCTGCTGCCACTCGCCTCACCTCTAACCCCCCGTTCACTCTTCACAGCATCTGGAGTCATCCTTTTAAACCATATAAACCAGACCATACTGTCACCAGATCAATATTGATAAGTCAGTTGGTCCCCAAGTTAATCTACAGATTGAATTTAATCTCATCCAAAATTCCAGTAGACCTTTTCTTTCTTTCTTAGCAACTGACAAGTTAATTTTAAAGTTTATATCGAGATGCAAAAGGACCCAGAATAGCCAAAACAATTTTTAAGCCCATGGCAGCACCTCTGGCCTCCAGCATCAATCATCTCTTTGATGGAAGTGTCTGACACACAAATGCTATCATTTTTTATATGGCAAGAAAAGGGTTAGGAAATACTGTATTCAACAGATAATCATACCTTTTAGGTCAATCACTTTAAATTCTTATAAAAAGTGAAGAAAAGTACTGTGTATTTTTTTTCAAGGAAGAGAAATAAAAGGACATTAGGTTAATTCCAAACACTGGAATCCTCTTGGCCCTCTGGAAAAAACTCAATTTCAAAGTACAATCAAACATTTGTGCTTATGTTTAACTTATAAACTTAAGGGAAAAAAAGAAGAAAAAGAAGACATCAACTCTGAGAGTCTAATGTAAGGGATAAATTTTTTTAATTAGCAAAATTTTCACCGCTACAACTAGATACTGAATCAAAATCTCAAGTTAAGTGGGCAGGGGGACAAAATCACGATGCTTCACTTTGTTCTGACTCAACTATTAGCAGCATAAATGACCAACACACAAAAAAAACCCCAAAACTAGAAGACAACGAGATCACAGTAACAGGTTACGATATTCAGCCTCGTAAGGAGGAACGAATTACAAGACCAGCAGCATCTCAAGGTGAAAATTTCCTCTACCACTGAAGAAGCTTCCATTCGAATACAAGTTCCCTGGACAACAAGAGGCAGGGTATGAAGCTCGTGATGGGAGCAGCATGTCTTCTGCACAGCCAGGTCAACTTCTATATCATCTGCCCAGCTGCCCATGCTGAGGACGCGTGTTCAACTGTACAGATGTGGGATGCCTGGCCAATACCAACCACCAAACCACAGAAACCCAGTATCAAGTCAAGGTTCAGGCCATAAAACTCTAGTCTTACAATCTGTTCAAGGAGGAGGAGAATTTTAAAACTACCTTATACTGCTGGGTTTTAGGCAGCGGTCACTGAACCGCCTTGTGACTCAGTTCCCACAAAAATGAGGCCTTAGACCAAATGATCTAGTGTATGAGAATTATCCCTCCAAAACTATATTGACTCCAAATTTTAATGTTGACACATATTTTTTAATTTTTGATTTGTACTATTATTACCCATACTCCAGTAACAAGATGTAAAAGGCTCTAACGAAATGTGCTTACTAGGGCAGGGGCAGCATAGTAAAGCACCTTACAGGCTTCCACAAGTGACTTCTGCAGAATTACCTAAAAAATAACAAGCCTCCACATTTGAGGCCCATCATATTTTAATGCTTGAATCTCTCTAAGATACAAGAACAATGGGTACTACTTACGTGGTAAAATCAATAGGAGTAAGCAAAATCAGCAATTTAATATGTACCCGTGTTCCAGAATGTGACTATTTGTGTGGGACTAAGAGAACAAAGAAGACGTGCAAATAAACACGGCATGTCCCTCTGACAGGACAACCATATAATCTACCACCTAAACCCAGACACTTGGGAGAGTGATACAGGGTACTACTAATAATGATGCCAAGAGAATAAGTGGGAACCAGCCGATCTCAGAGACACCAGAACATATGGTCATTCTATGTCTAACTGACATTTTAAATAACTCAGTTAAAATGCTGTTCTACTAACAAAGGAATCAATGGCACCCAAGATAAAAATTCTGACACAATTCATGTTATAATGGGGGAAAATCTGGGCTGAGAATTACTGGCTTCAATTCTATTCAGTGAATGACTTGAGATAAGTCACATCACCTCTCTAGGCCTCCATTTCCTTACCTGTGATATGAAGGTACTACATTTAGTGATTTCTCAAGGTACCTTTGAAATTGAAAATGTTTGTATTCTATCCTAATGTGCCTTCTTCCCAGGCTCTGAAGGTCTCCAAGGAGATCTCATAACATGTATTCCTCTGATTTAAAAGCAAAGATAGTATAAATTGAGAAGGCAGGAAAAAAGCTCTGACTTTAACTTTCAAGTTGACTATAACAAATGATGAACTTGAACAATTCACTGAAAATACAAAATTCCAACAGCATGATGTGGAAGTTACATATCATTTCTAATTCATCCAATTTCATTCACCAGAACAAAACTAAAGGATTCTGATTCTGACATTTTGTTTTAAACTAGAGAAACCTCTTAACTGCCTGCCTATGTTTGGGGGTCTGGGAGTGCTGATCCAAAATAACTATTGATCGTCTAACATTTAGAAGGAACTGGTAGTTCCTTCAAGGTCTCATACTTACTCTGCTCCAAGCATTCTGAAAAATACGTTCTCGCCTACTCTTTTTTTTTTTTTTTTAATGAAGAACTAAATTCTGAACCAGTCAAGATTGTATCTCAGTTTTATGAATCAAGCCAAATATACGCAGAAGCACATTGAAACAAGAATTCCTATATGGTTTACAAAATGTCTGAAAAACTAAAAAGGGAAATACATTTTTAAAAACTTCAACCTTACAAAAATAGCAAGTATTACCGTGTCATGCCAATCCAAACTCTCAACCCTACAGTCATCGTACCAAAACCTCCGGTGACAATCAGACACTGCTACAAGCTATGACAATGAAGGTATCATGTGACAAGTGTGGAACCTGGAAGGGACTGCCAATTTCAACAAGCATTTTAGATACACAAGTTAGCAACCACTGTGGAATTGTGAAACTCCCTCCTGATACAGAAAATTGAAGGGCGCAAAGTAATTTTACAGAGGATCTTTATATCATGGCAGTTCATGAATTTGGTGAAAACAAAGAAAAATATCTACCACCTAGGATTGACTCAGAATGCTGAAAAATCATGAATTTATTATAAAACAAAAACAAAAAAAGCTACTATAAAGAAGCCCATCAGATTACCCAGTGAAAATGCATTTAAAAAAAAAAAATCCCTAAAAGGTGTCAACATGAAGTATCTGAGATTAGAAGAAAACCTCATTATTTAACAGCAAATACCCTTTGCCGATGAGAACGGCAGAAAAGATAAAAACTATCTGTACTTTCACATTGTTCTGGGAGGATCACTACTCAAACCACTTTTACAAGTATATATTCACTAATAAACACACGGTAACTGAAGATGGTGAGGCCTATCGTAAACCGTGCGTGTTTTCTCTTTTGATGAAACGTAAAGGCTGGGTAAGCTACATCCTCTGAGGTGACATCAGTCTATAAAGTAAAAATATTAGCACAAGAAAGCAAAACTGATAAAACAAGTAAGACAACCGAGAGGAAAACAGAATTCTTCCTTCACGCTTCATTTATGGATTAAATTTTAACATAGTACAAAATAATGCACTTTATGGAATGCATTACACAGAGCTTTATTAATTTATATGACTAAATGTAATACATAATATTAAATGAAAGAAAAAAAAGAATTCAATAACTAAACTTACTACAACCTAGAAACTGTGCAATTTACCACTGAAGAAAATGTTTCGATGACTTTGGTTTTCCAATATTCAATACATTCTTTGAATATTTTCATGCCACTATGTCTCCTTATTTTGATGTTGTAATGTACTTTAAAAAAAGAAAAACTTTAATTTTAGAATAGTTTTATATTTACGGAGAAGTTGCAGAGATAGTACAGAAAGTTCCCATATGCCCCACACCCAGTTTCTTCTATTGTTAACATCCTACATTAGGTCTGATACATTAGTTACAACCAATGAAGCAATATTAATACATTATTATTACTAAGGTTCATATTTTATTTGTATTTCTTTAGCCTTCACTTAATGTCCTTTTTTGGTTCCAGGATCCCATTCAGGACACCACATTACATTTAGTAGTCGTATGTCCTTAGGTGCCCCCAGACAGTGTTGGTTTCTCAGACTTGCCTTGTTTTTGATGACCTTGACAGTTGAGGCATGCTGGTCAGGTTATTTTGCAGAATGACCCTCAACTGGAGTTTGTCTGATGTTTTTCGCACAGTCTGACTGAGGTTACTGAGTTTGGAGGAGGAAGACCACAGAGGTAATGTGCCATTTCCAGGGCATCACACCAAGAGCACACACGCCATCAGCATAACACTGCTGTTGATGTTGACCTTGATCTCTTGGCTGAGGTATGTCTGTCAGGTTTTTGTTTCCTCTTCTTCTCCCCTTCTTTTCCCTTTCCTTTCCTCTCGCCTTCCTTCCCCCCTTTTCTGTCTCTTTTTCTAGCATTTCCCTGCTTCCTGCCCCAGCCCTGGATTCAGCCATTTCGCCAAGAAGCACTGGTTCCTTCTTTTGGAAAATGTTATTAAACACCAAGATCAGGGCACTAGGTGTGCTCCTTGCAGCTGTGCTGCCCTTGCTTCTGGGCCCTGGCAGCTCACAGAAAAAGGAAACACATGTGTAAAATAACTAGCTCACTTACACACACAGATCTATAAATACTTCTGTATGTATCCACCTGACTCTATATTAAGCTAAACATGAGTTCATTTTAAGGTCTCCAATTCTAATCCACTACCACATGGATAGTTTTAGCCTTATTTGTCTGTAATCTCCCCTCCAACAGTCAGAAACCTGACTCCCATTTGCCATCCACTTAAGACAAAGACACACAAGTAACATGACAGAAAAAAAATATTATGCTAAGCTACGGACAAGCAGAGTTAGACAAAAGTCTTCTGAAATAAGTCAGGGAAAAACCCCAGCAAATACATATTAGAGAAATATTTAAGGTTCACACATCAGTGCAAATCAAAGAGTACAGAGAAGTATACTACAAAATACTTTCTAATTCTTGATCATGAAGAAGCAATTCTGTGTAAAAAACATTTAAAAAATAATTGCTATTAAATGTGCCAAATAAAAGGTTAGCTCTCTCCCCCCCTTTTTGTCCAAGGAGGATTCAAAGGCACACAATATCGTCACCTATTAATGAGGTACTTCTAAAGACTTTCCCCAGAAAGACCAGCGGGCTTCTTCTGCCACACCCTGGAGAGTCACGTCCGAAGCGGAGAGGACATCCACAGACACCACAAGGCCCATTAACACTGCTCTAACTGCCGCCGAGGAGAAACAAACCAGGATAATGAGGAAATATTCCCGACAATCAAAGAACTCCCAGTTCCGTGCTTGTGATTTTTCTAAGACCCAGAGATTTTTATTTAGTATGTTGGTGAACTTCAGTTTGATAAAAAAAGATTACTTCATACTCCAGTTCATTATCTATCACACAAGAGGAAAAAGTAAATTGTTTCTCATCAACAAACACATTTTCCTCCAGCAGTTTGTGGACCCATTTGTCTCAGAGCTTTCTAGATTATCTGTCCCTTTCTCTCCCTGGCATCTGCTCATCTACCACTTATTCAACAGCCCGCAAATACCCTTACGTCTCCCCTTCCTGGCAGCGACGGGCAAGTGAGCTTGGCAAACAGGGGCACAGAGGGGCAATGAGCTCTGGGACTCCCCCCACCCCTGCTCCTGCCTTCTCTTGGGCCCGAGATACAGACAGAAGTCTACAGTACCCCATTTGCATTAATAGAGTCTACAGAAAACCAAACCAGTTTCCTGTCTTCAGTTGTAATCATGGCCTGGGCAGACCCCACTGATGCCCTGTCCCTATCCCCTTGCCCTAATCCCTTCACATACTTGATCTCCAAACGTAAGCGCCTTTGCCTGCCATGCTAGAGCCAGCTCTGTCGCCAGCATGGAAGGCTGGAAGCAGTGGGGAGCAGCCCCCAACCAAACGACATACCCCTGCCCCTTGCCTTGGGTGGGACAACTCAGGTGTGTGTTTTAAACCAGCTTCCAGTTCCCAGGAGGGATAAACCCCAGTCGCTCACAGTGACGTCTGGTTTGATAATATGCCCCTTAAATGCTATCTTCCCTTTCCTGTCGCACTTGCCCACTCCCGACAGCATGGTTCTTTCACCTTCTAAATTAACCACTTCCACTCAAATCCTTGTCTCGGGGTCTGCTTCTCAGGAAGCCCAAACATTTCAAGCACTGCATGTTTACACTCTTTCAAGAATGTGAAGAGCGAGCCGGCTTGGCCATAAGCATTATCAGTCAGGCAAACTTGGGCTCTGAGGTCAACTAGACCTTGGCTCAAGTCCAGGTACTGCCATCTACCATGTGTACAACCCTAAGCTGCTTATGTGACTCCTTAGACCTTTCACTTCCACTTCTCTAAAATGGGCTTGCCTGTGGACTAAGCCATGTAACACAGAACACTGCTAGCACTCACATATTGTTGAGTCCAAAGACCTCCTACAAAACCCATCAGCTTTTCAATAGCAAGCATCAAGGGACACACCCCCAAGGACTCTGAGCTCCTCTCCTCAGAATCCTCATCTTGCTGTACTCACCAATTCTGAACTATTAGGTTTACCCAATCCTAACCAAGACCCGCACTGAAAGAACTGACTAAACCAAAATCGTAATCTCAACACACAAGTCAGCTTTGCCCCTCTGGCTGAGAGGCCACTTTGATGACAGAGGCAGTGTTTCCCATTCCCTTCAACAAGCAATAAACTCAGCGTGGTCTTATCCACAGGCTTATGGTGCCAGTACTCCACATTCCTCAGATGAGTGTCACAATGGCACTTTTTCTCTTACGATTTCCCCCATCATTCTCCAATTGACTCAGAATTTAAGAAAAGCTGAAATTTAACTACTCCTTAAATTTTCCAACAAATTGTAATCAAGATCTCTTCACATATTTTTGTTTTTTGCTCTCTTGCTCTTAAGAAGTTTGGACAGATAGCTCTTGGAAAAATGACTGAAAAGTGAGGAAAAGTTGTACCAAAATATATGAAATTCATGGCCCATAGTTAATACGCCTCTTTGTCAAAGTTTCCGGTGTTCTGTGCCTGTCTGTATTGGAATTCCTACACAAAGATGCTGCTACTGACCTAGCATCAGAGAAGAGGTAATGGTTTTGGCCAGGAAGTGTGAAAAGTTAAAATGTACTCATTCACACCTTACCTGACCCAGATTCTTTTATGACCAGCACTTGGCATCTCCAAGAAGGTTCACGCAGGTTACAGGTTACCAAGCAGTGAAATTAGGTGGTCTCTGTGATACTCTTCATTCCTACTGACATCAAAGTCCCTGCTTCATTAGCCCACACTCTCGAACACACCAAAGCTGAGGTAACCATGTTGGGTCGGTCCTGAACAGACTGACTGAAATAAATATGGTTTCAGCGGCTGAAAACAATACTCAGCATCCCATGTAGATCCCTGGCTACCACTTTTTTTAGCCAATAAATCGTAACTATAAATCTTTCTTTTAGAAAATCTGGTATAAACAAGCTTCTCTGATTATGGAAAATGACCCTTTCCAATAAATTTTTTTAATTTTAACAATTTCACACTTACAAAAACATGACTCTTAGACCCTTCACCCAGATTTTCCAATTGCTAACATTTTGCCACAGTTGCTTTCTCACTCTTTCTCTGTGTGTGTGTACACTCACACACATACACGTTATTTTTTTAAGCACTGAGAGTAAGTTTCAGCCATCATGTCCCTTTAACCCTTCAGCGTGCATTTCTCAAGAACAAGTACATTCACTTACACGACCATAATAAAATTTTCAAAATCAGGAAATTGAATACTGATATAATATTACCTAATCTATGACATTACTCAGTTTTTTCCAGGTACATAAAAAGTTTCTTTTTAACTTATATTGCCTAGAATTAAAGTGCATAAATATTTTTTTTAAATAATGATCTAAAGTTTCTTCCAAAGAATAGCATGACCACTATTCATCTCTACATGAAGATTAAAGCTTCCTCTCTAGGGTCATAATCAAAAGCATCTTTTCTTATAACTTAGCACTCAAAAAAAATGCAGTTTTTTCTGCTTGCCAAAACTCAGGGAACAAAAGCCCTCTCTTCTTAAGAAGAACAATAAGTGAATTTACAGAAATTTGGACAAGTCTCTTGAACTCCCGGGAGTCATCTAGGAGGTGTACAAAAATCTAAAATTCCTATCAATTTTTTTATCATCTGTCTTCAAATTGGCAAGAAAGAATCAATATAACATTAATAATTAAAACTCTAAAAGAGGTACTTATTTAAGAGTTAAGAATCAAATTAGCAACAAACAATTTCATCCTAGTAATTATTTGGATTAGATACACCTATTGGATCTTAAAGTAAGATTATTCTTAGCTGTCAATCTGGCATATTACATCAATTTAAATACTGCTCTAACACAAAGAAAACCAATAGTGTAATTCAATAAGATCTATAATCTGTATTACAGCATGACTACATGAATTAAAAAAACAACTCAATTTATTTTCACTCACATTAGACCTAAAGCAGCATGACTTGTCTCTTTAAAAGAGAAAAAAAGCATAAAAATTTACAAAATATTATGATTCTTGTGTATTAAAAATGTTCCTCTAAGTATCCATGTACCCATACTGCTGTCTTTAGAAGAATGTACATATGAAAGTGTTAACCCAAAGTTCTTTCTGGCTGATAAAATTTTACTGGACTCTTACTTTTTGTTTACCTAAATTTTCTATTTTTCACAATAAGCATGCATAACATCTAAATTAAAAATTGTTTTGAAAATCTAGGGCTTTACAGTGAAAGCAATAAAACTATCATAAAAAGAAAAAGTGAGAAAATTTTCATAAAAAATGAACGCTTCAATATACAAGGAATAAGCATAATTCTAGAAGGTTGATTCATGGTCTGCAATGGTCAAGTGGTAAAAGAACACAGATAATTTATCAACTATTACACTTGTCAAAAATAACAGGATTACAGAATGTTAGGGTTGGAAAAGATCTGAACAAAGTCACTGAGTGTCATGTCTCATCTCCCTTCCATGTGATGTCTGAATTATGGAAAATAAAAGTTGGACCAGACAAATAAAGACCACTAATCTCTGAAATGCTTTGATTCCACTAAAGGCATTTGGTTGTGATGGGTCCCTTTTCACTTTGAATTCTTGTCCTGATTTCTAAGGTGTTAATTAACCTAATCAACTGAGTATCTCTCTTGACCATTTAGATTTTAGAGTCACTAAATCGCACTGGCATTTACCAATGGATCACTATACTTTGTGACAGCCTTCTGCCAGGTTACCACCAACTTTATGAGTGTTATGACCGACTTTATTAGTTTCCAACTAGGTGGTAAAATTATGCTTGAAGTGAGTTAGGGACCTTATTCATATTCAGATACCACATTTCAAAAATCTAAGACAACATTAATGGTAAGAGGAACCATTATTTTTAACTTTTACATATCCAGAGTTCTTTTAAACCTATGTAGACATAGGTTTTTATCTTATACCACTGTTGTACATATATTTTCTAAAAAACTGAAATAAGTTGGTTAAAGTATTCCTAAAACGTATTCAGATTCGGAACCCTACTCTTCATCATGTTTTGACTCAACGTCTATGATGTCTGATTTTTCCCTCACAAAGTCATCCTCTGTACCACTGAAAGCACTGGAGATAAAAGCATTTCTCCAAATTACCTGACAATTGTCTCCAGGCATTTCATCTAAGGCACTGACACCCATTCTGCAAACTAAACTCATAATTTTGTTTTTCTCAATCACATAAACTGTGACTGGAAGATGAGCAGCTTCTGTTCACAGACAGCAAGAAATGTCTGACAAATTGATACTTGACACCCAAACAATAGTCTTTGCAACAGATGAATCAGTCAGGCTCACTGTTATTACTTTGAAATTTTTCCCATCTATTCCAAGGGATGTGACCATTTCTCCTGCCTTCAGTAGGTCATGTAACAAACAAGCAATCCTTTGCACATAGTTCACTAACAAGTCTTCAGATACTTGTGGGCATCTTTAGGTCTTGTAAATCACTTGACTGTTTTGCAAGAAAATACAGAATTGCAGTCATTCATCCAACAGTGAACACTACCTCGCTAACATCAAACTTTCACCCTGCTGTATTTTGTTACTTTCTTCGTACACAACTTTTTTCTCATTATTTTGTTGAAGACATTTTAAATGACAAACCAATGTAATGTTAACAATACATGTAACTCAACTGAAACTCACACACTGGCAAGTATATCACAACTACCACCTGGCTGGCAGCAACTGTAAAACACCATTGATCACTGTACCTATCACAATTTCAGACATTAAAATGTAAAACAGAAAATGTACACCTTAGAATCAAGAAATCCTTCACTTAATAATGGTTGTGTAGTAACCCAAGGCAGGAGATTTTTTTTAAAATGAGTGATAGACTCAATTCTTAAGGACTTTGATGAGTAATAATAGGAAGGACAAGGATAGTCAAATAACTATAATACAAGGCAAGATTTGATTTGGACAAACTGCTATGGAATTCAGAGACGCTGTTACAGGAATCCACAGAGGAAGTTAAAATTACTTCCTGCATAGTGGGAAGAATAAGAGAAGAGATCGGAGGAAGGGCTACGAAAAAGGGTCATCTGAGAGCAAACTTGACATGAGTGATGGAGCAAAGTCTCAGAGGAGGTGGATGAATTCATCTTAAGAAAGTATATGTCTTTAGAAATGTATTAAGAAATATATCTTTCTCTTACAATTAACAGGAAAGAAGTGGTCAGAAATTACAAGAAACCTTAAAATGGAAAGGAAGATCTGGAGACAGGTCAGATTAACTGCCTTGGTGAACTGGGAGACAAGGTGTTCATTCAAAGTGAGGAAACAGACACAGGCAACTGGGTTGGAAATGCAATAAGGAGTAAATTAGGTGGTGAGCACCTAGCTGAGGCTGAATTAAATGAATTTTCAATGGAACTAATTAGCCCAGGCTTACAACTTTCTAAAGTTCAGAACAGAAGTAGGAAAAAAAAAAAGATAAATTGTGGGATTTACTCTATGATATAATAGCTTAAGAATTAGAATGAAGGAATAGAGGACTATGAAAGCATTTCTGAAATATCCAGTCCTAGAGGCCCAAGTTTTGCAGTATTACTGAAGAAAACTCAATTGATTTGGTCTTTATAAAACCAGAATAATCATATATTTATCAAAGACTCTCACATCTATTATCTCATTTCATCTTCCCAATAGATCTGAGACAGAAGATATTTATACATGCTTTTCATAGCTATGGAAACGGACTTCAAAAGATTGACTCCCAAATCACCCAGCAGATCCTGACCCGAAGCCACTCAACTGTAAGCCTGTACTTCCCTGCTGCACCACAGCTGCTCCGCCTGCACACTTCCTCCTCCACAGTCCACTCCGGAGTCGGCCGCCCAGTGGTCCGCCCTGGTATCAAAGCAAACACCACTGCACTCCCACTCTCCCTTCAGCCTGAGTTTCTAGGTCTTATATAAGGAACAGACTCAACGTTTTAAATGTAAAAAACCTTAGACTGATAAAATGACAGGGCAAATTAAAAGGAGGGTATAAAAGGGTACTTAATTAAATCAAAATTTTAAAGTTTAACATATTTAATATTTACAATGTGTGTAACACTTCTTTATACTTGAGATATGAGTACCAGACACTGACCGATTTCTCAAGGCAAGCCACACAAATCCTCATATTCGGTCTCTAAAAGCTAAGCTTCCAAAGTGTGCAAACAAAGGCGATGATTTTTGTCCTTGTTAAAACTACAATTAGAAACAACCCAAACGTCTATCAACTAATAAATGAAAAAATAAAATGCATATCCATACAATGGAATATAATTTAGAAAGAAAAAGGAATATAGTACTGAAACATGATACAAAATGGATAAACCTTGCAGACAGTATACTAAGTAAAAGAAGCCAGTTACAAAAGACCACATATTGTATGATCCTGTTTATATGAAATGTCCAAAATAGGCAAATCAATAGAGACAGAGTAGATCAGTAGTTGCCGGGAGCTAGCAGAGTTGGGAGGAACTGTGGAGTGACTGCTAATGGGGATGAGGTTTCTTTTCCGAGTGATGAAAATGCTCTAAAATTGTGGTGATGGTGGTACAACTTTGGCAACACAGTAAAAACCATTGAATTGTCACCTAAAGGAGTGAATTGTATGGTACGTAAATTATACCTCAATAAAGCTGTTAAATATTCGCAATTAGCAGGTAGTTCCACTGGTCATGGGTGTATTGTGTGTGTGTGTGTGTGTGTGTGTGTGTGTAGACATATATACATGCATAACTAATTAAAGTGTGGAAGAATATAAGAGCCTACTTTAAAAGAAATTAAATGGTTTAATAACCCTCTCACAGTTCAGTGATAACAATAAGTCTGTCTGAGGCCAAGACCTCCAACAAACTCATCCTGTTTCCCACACTCTCACCACCAGATAAAAATACATCTGGCTGCCATGTGTCTCCCCTTTCATTTTCCTCCATTCCACCCTCCACTCCAAATCTATAAAAATGTCCCATTTCATCCTGGCATTCCAGAACATTCGGGCATCTCGTGACTATGCTTAAAAACTCACTCTTATTTCCCTGAACTCTGTTTCTCCTCCGTTTCTACCCTGTACTCCGATGAGTTTTGTGTTTAAAAACAAACACTACCCAATGAACTTACAGGAATGGCCTGATCCAGAGTAACTGTGCAGCAGAGCCACAGTCTTGGAGAAACTCAGGCTACCGTTATGTTCTGCCTTTACCCAACTCGGGATAAACCGTTTCTGATCTTGAAAATGTTCGGGGCAAAATGAGAAGATTTTCCCTTCCTAATACTTGATTCTCAATAACCTGAAGCTGTTTTCCAAGAACCCTAGGAAAGCAAAGGTCCTTGGGTATATTCTTCTCATAAAAAAATTTCTTCTTAATTTGATATTTTAGATTAGACATAATCTATCATTCTAGAGTACTGTGAACAATTTTTAAATGAACAAATACCAAAGATTAAATAACATGTTGCTGTTACCATTTAAAATTGGTACAATTCATTCAGAAGGCAACACCACCACCCACCAAGGTCAAAATGATGCTAAAGTTAAGGGAGTAATTCATTAGAAACAAAAGACTTCCTATAGGGAGAGCTCTACCACAGCTTTAGGTGTGTAAGTATAAAAAACACTGGGGAAGATGTAGAAATCCAATAGAAACTGAAAAGTTTGGTCAATTATGGTACAGGAACCCAACAGAACGCTGCAGCTACTAAAAAAAAGTTATAAAGATGAGGTAGAAACATGGGTAGCATTTATCATATAAAGTGAATCGCAAGAACACAAAATGGTGACTATAACACAACACTGTGTCATCTTTCAAAAACACATCATCTTCTTAAATTGTCTTTTAAAAAATTTGGAAAAATGACTCACCTCCAAATCTCTCATTATAAAAGGTTCCCCATCCATTCTATTTGCTCAATTAAATTTTTCTTTCTTTTGTCTTTCTGGCCATCTCTACTTTCTAGTATAGCCGTGTTTATCTCCTTCACTCATTCTCTTGATAAAAATTTCACTGCCAGTCATGCTCTCTTTTCTAACTCTAGGAGAAATATCTATATAAAGGCTACATTTGCAGCAACATGGATGGACCGAGAGACTGTCATACTGAGTGAAGTAAGTCAGACAGAGAAAGACAAATACCATATGATATTGCTTATATGTGGAATCTAAGAAAAGGGTACAAATGAACTTATCTACAAAACAGAAATAGAGTTACAGATGCAGAAAATAAACTTATGGTTACCACGGGGTAAGGGGGAGGGGGAAGGGATAAAGTTGGAAGACTGGGATTGACATATACACACTACTATATATAAAATAGATAACTAATAAGGACCTACTGTATAGCACAAAGAACTCTACCCAATACTCATAATGGCCTATATGGGAAAAGAACCTAAAAAAGAGTGGATATATGTGTAACAGATTCACTTTGCTGTACAGCAGAAACTAACACAACATTGTAAATCAACTATACTCCAGTAAAAATTAAAAATAATTTAAAAAAAAAAGCCTACAAAGCAGAAAGCAAAGTCCCCAGTGACTGCTGCACACACTCGCCACATCCTGCCCTGATGCCTTTGTGAACCTTACAAAGCAGCAGGAGACGACGCAAGGAGATGAGGACTGGCACCAGGCCTCAAAGCTACTTCTGGTTATTTCTGCTGCTCTCTTAGCATGCACAGAAAACAGAAATTTTAAATAATCAACTACTGCAAGTTTCTTACCTATTGCATGAATCTGACTCTGGTGAAGAAAGAGCTACCTCTTGAATATCAGTACAACTGGAAGAATCATCTGGTCTGTCAGGCTCTAGTTTCCCTGGGGAGTCCAGCTTTGACTGAGGGAAGTGGTTTGTTACTGAGGACATATCTGAGAATTTCATTTTATTATCTTCCTGTCCTAAAAAGGAAAAAAGAAATGAAAGAAAGAAAGAAAAAAAAAGAAACATTTAAGAGTATCTTAAAATTTACAACTTCTGTATATTTATTATTTCCACAACATTTAATATTGCTATTCGGTAAAATAGAAGTTTATGGAACACTGATTCCAAAACTCTAGTGACAGCCAGAGAATAAGAATTAGCACTACACTGGTGCTATCTGGTTATACTGTCCACCCAATGTATTTCCAGGTTAATTAATTCAAAAATAAAATGTTCTTTAAAACCAGGAGCAGGGAGAACCTTATAATTCTAGTGAGACTTTTATTTACAGTATTACTAAAGAATTCCTGAATATTTCACAGATCAGAGAATAGTGATAAACATAAGAAACATGACAAAAAAGGATTAAAGATTCAATTAATAAGAGAACAACAATATTTGTCACTGACTGCTGAATGGTAGTGAATTCATCTGGACATTTTTCTAAATCTGTTACATAGAATCTAATATTCACTGGGGAAGAGAAAAACTAATCAGACATAACCAATATATCTGTTTGATCCCACACATGTCACATTTCTACACATCCCTTGTCATATTCTCACTTTCCAAGGTCTCTTATTGCAGATAAAGATAAAGGCCCAGGAAAGCTGGGGGGATGCAGACACAGTGTTTGCAAGAATATGACATGCAGATGTGACCAAATATCTGTGAATATGAATGCAGAAAATCATCTCCGTGCAGGATTCTTCAGTGTCCAGGCCCCTCCCTCACGATGTGTTTCAGGGCTCTGCTGGGACTTCACTTGTGCTGGCTTTAAGATTCAGGGACCGAGTGAGTTCTTGACATGCTTGACACGTGCTACTGGGATAGAGCCCCCTTTCATGTGTTTGCTCACAGAGAAGCAGAGCTTTCACACATCACTCATGCACTTGTGGAGGCAAGTGACCTTTAACAAAGGACACCAACAAGAACTGTCAAGGTTTTGTTATAAAGATAAAGTTTATGGAAAAAGAATAAGACAGATTCTTCAAACAAACAAACAAACACCTTTCCAACTCCATATGGTCAAGATTTTTCCAGAAATAATTATAAGTTTTTGTTACACTCGCAAACAGCATACATCACACAAGAGTATAATTTCTAAAAATAAGCTCCTGATGTTGTCTGGCTTTCGCTAAGCCTGCTCATTACCAAAACAAAATCGTACCCTCTAATGTTTATCTGGGAAAGGGAAACAAGCAGTTAACTAAGAGGACCATCCAGGATCTCTAGGATATTCTCTTGTAAACAGACACCTAGGACCAGGTTGAGAGGAATCAATCACACAGTAAACCTGGTGAACCCAGGCAACTCTATCACTCCACTGGCTGGGAGAATGCAATCAAGCCGGCAAACCAGGGAGCAGGAATTCAACATAAAACTACCTTTTATTTTTGCACCTGATTTATATTCTTCTCTTACTTCTTCCCCTCTTATATAAGATTCTACAGGATAAATTCCCTCTTGCAGACAAATATCATTCAACAACTGTGGGCACTGAAAGTCAGTTATCCTTCATATCTGCCCATGGATCTCAGGACAGAACTCCAAATAAAGCCGAAAACATGAGGTCCCGACATTAAACCTCCCTAAAGAAACGTAACAAAAACAGATGAAGGTTTTACTTAACGGGACACATAACTTGTTCACTTATATTGGCACTTTAATGAGCAAGTTTACTCTAAAGAGCAAAAGTTACACTGGTTGTATGATGCTATACATAGCCCAACCTTTTGGTCTGTGCCAGTCTGTCTGCCTCTCTCTCACACTCCCCACCCCTCCCAGACACACGCGTTCATGCGCAGCTATCTACCAGCAGCACTCGGCTCTGAACCCCAGACAGAGCAATATTCATGTGCACATACACAAAGAATACACCACCCCTGACTACAAGCAATCAATCATTTTCAAAAGAGATTCAACCAATAAACAAAAATATTCTCTTAATCCGAGATATTAAACCAGATTTTCTCAGGAGCTCAACTACTTTCTGACAACGTCCTTTAACAACTGCATGAACAAATTTAACTTGTTCACAAAGACCATGAAGTATATACTTATACTCAGGCAGCAACCTACTACATGACACCAGGAGAAGTGAGGACAAAAATAAAGAATGCAATAGCACTGAAAGAATAAAACACTTAGAAATAAATCTAACCAAGGAGGTGAAAGACTTGCATGCTGAAAACTACAAAATATTGTTGAAAGTAATTTTAAAAAAGACAAAAATGAATGACAGACATCCGTGTTCATGGAACGGAAGACTTAATATTGTCAAGATGTCAACTAACCAAAGCAACTAATCAATGCAATCCCAATGGCACTTTTCGCAGAAACAGAAAAATCCATCGTAACATTCACATGGACTCCCAAGGGAACCAAATGGCCAAAACAACCTTGAAAAGGAAGAATAAAGTTGGAGGACTCATACCTTCCGACTCTGAAATTTGTTACAAAGCTATGGTAATTAAAACAGTATAGCACAGGCGTGAGGATAGACATACAGACCAATTAAATAGAACACAGAGTACAGAAATAAACCCTCACATACATGGTCAACTGATTTTCAACAAGGATGTCAAAAGCATTCAACAGGGAAAGGACAGTCTTTTTAACAAATGGTGCTCAGAAAACTGGATTATCTACATGCAAAAAGATGAAGATGGACCCTTACTTACACCACATACAAAAATTAACTCAAAGTGGACCATAGACCTAAACATAAGAGCTAAAACTATAAAACTCTTCGGAGAAAACACATAGGAAAATCTTCATGACATTGATTTTGCAACAACTTCATGGCTATAACAGCAAAAGCACAGGCAACAAAAGAAAAAATTGATAAACTGGTCTTCATCAAAATAAAGCACTCTATGCATCAAAAGATACTATCATGAAAAAAAAAATGATACTATCATGAAAACAAAAAGACGACCCAGAAAAAAGCTGAAAAATATTTGCAAATCATATATATAAGGGATTAATATTCAGAATATTTAAAGAACTCTCAAAACTCAACAACAAAAAAACAAACAAGCCAATTAAAAAATGGGCAAAAGACCTGAACAGACATTTCTCCAAAGAAGAAAAACAAATGGCCACTAACCATATAAAAAGATGCTCAACATCATTAGTCATTAGAAAAATACAAATCAAAAAACCACAATGAGACACAAATTCACATCTACCAAGACGGCTACAGTAAAAAAAAAAAAGGAAAATCACAAGTGTTGACATGCATATAAATTGGAATCCTCAAGCATTGCTGGTGGGAATGTAAAATGGTGCAGCCACTATGGAAAATAGTTTGGTGGTTTCTGAAAAGGTAAACAAAGAATTACTATGTGAACCAGAAATTCCATTGCTAGGTACATATCCAAAAGAATGGAAAGCAGAGACTTGAACAGATACATGAACACCAATGCACACAGCAGCATTATTCACAACTGCCAAAAGGTGAAAATAACCCATTACAGATGAATGGATAAACAAAATGTGGTATATAGATACAATGGAATATTATTCAGCCATAAAAAGTAATGAAATTTTGATATATGCTACAACATGGGGACCTTGAAAACACTATGTTTAATGAAATAAGCTGACACAGAAGGACAAATAATATATGATTCCACTTATATGAGGTACCTAGAATAAGCAAATTCATAGACACAGAAAGTAGACCAGAGATTACCAAGCGCTGGTGGGGAAAGTGGAAGAGTTATTATTCAATGGGTACAGAGTTTTCGCTGGAGATGACGAAAAAGTTTTGGGTGTAATAGTGGTGATGGTGACACAACACTGTGAACGTACTTAATGCCACTGAATTGTACATTTATGAATGGTTAAAATGATAAATATGTTTTGTATATTTTTATCACAATAAAGAAAAAATAATAAAGAATTTTCTTGTGCACTTTCCTCCATTATGATTGCTCTGTTCACTGGCCCAAATCCTGGCAACATAAATATAATATCAATCTCAAATTTTAAAATGGGTTGAAATTGGAATGTGCTGTGTATTAGCCTTAGATATTTTAGCAGAACATTCCATCCAAAGTTAATACCAGCGACCTATAATAAAAATAATTTATTCTCTTTGTAGGATACCTAAGGATCTGCAGCAATAAATCCTATACCTCAAGCTTAAACAACTAAAAAACTTCTGATTTCTCATTAATGGAAAGGAAGACAGATTTTAGAAACTGTGTCTTCAGGACATCTCCACAATCATTCTTCCCAGAATAATAAACCTAGTTTATTAATAAACATCCAACAACTGCTATATGTCTAAAAATACTTTTGCCCATTTCAAATACCAATTAAGTCCAAAGTAAATTCCTTTGGTTTTTTCGTTTTGATATTAAAAATTATAAAATTCCATATACTTCTGTTTTTAGTTAAAGTCTCTTACCCCCGCATACAGATAATAGCTTTTCTGTAGATTCATCTTCTTCTGTTACTTTTTTTTTTGACATTCCAACAGTTTTCTTATACCCTTTTCTGGCTTGATCCACCAGACGCTGAAATTCATTCTGATGTTTTATACCTGAAATTCAAAAGATCTTCTCAGTAAATCAAGGACTATAAAAGTTACATGTCTACAACCGATGGACTGAACATCAAGAATAACACAAGCTTGCTCAAGAACAACACCCTTTGGACACACTTACAACGAATCTAAAAGGCCTGGGGAGCTGAGGAAGCATTCTTTTATATCTTCCCCGTTCCTCAGATACAAACTTGAAACATGATATTCCTAGTTCGCAACTGTAGGTTTCTTCCCATATCCCACTCTTTTAAAAAGGCTTTTTGATAGAGCATGAAAGATGCTGTTTTCTTAAATATAACCAAAAGACACCATTCTAACTTCCAAGACACAACCGAGTACTAAGAGGAAGAACATTAACTGAGTATAAAAGCAGAGACTTCTAGGAAAGTTGGATAAAAACATAGGATATCTACTTTAATTCCCCCTTTTTCCTTCACATTTCTTGCCTGTTTCCTATCAGAACCCCTTTAATAATCTAAGATCCCCACCACCACCAATCTACCTTATCTTAGGATATTATAACTAACCAATCTTAATTTACTACTACTTTAACACCTCTGAAAATAATTTAAGCCTGACCTCCAGGTCACCATTATTAATGTACATTATTTACTCAATAAAGAGTAGCCGTTCGTCATTCGAGCATGGACTTGAACACATCTATTTGTGATTCTGAACCATGGTTCAAACAGCTGAGGCTGTACTTACTTATCTAGCAACCTTAAACACTTAAGTCATGGTCCAAAATGATGTTGTAAATCCTATAAAAATACATTTTAGAAAGATTCATACTGCAAGTAGTTAACACAAAGTTTTGAGACTGTTTTCCTCCAGTAACCATCATTTTCCCTGTAGTGCAATACCATGAATAACTGGGTTTAGGGGAAAATTTGTGCTTCAGTTGAAAACTATGCATTTTCTAGAGCCACCCTTCCAGGATTCCAGTCATCCACTGCCCTTGAGCTATGTTACAGTTCTGTAAATTGTAGATAACTGACCACAATGGAAAACAATTCTTGTCTATAGACAAGCAGAATCCTGTCTAGTGAAGTTGCGACTGACTTCCGTCCCCCTCTGGAAAAAGCCAGTTTTCCCTCCATTTGCATATTCATTTCAATATTCCTGATCTATACATGTGACTGTTCTTTGGACATTAGGGACAGAATGCTCCTAATTCTAACATATTTATGTGCATGGTATGTGTATGAAAACTCCCAGTGAAACTAATGTGTTGGGTTGCAAAGTGTCTGGTAAATTTTAAATAAGAGACTGGTTAAAATTTCAGCAAAATATAAGCTGCCCATAAAGATTACTAGAAAAAATGAGCTCTTCAGAAATAGGTGAGATCTCATGTAGAATACAAGCTAGGTGATTTCTTTTAAGCCCTATTTAACTCTATACATTTGAGAACAATTACTTTATACTTGCTTAGCTCCCCGGAATCAATGAGCTACCACCACCGCCATCCTTATGTAGCTTGTGTTAGGCAAGAGTAACACAGCACTATGGGGTCTACATAATTTAAGCAGATCAGCCTGGGCCATTCTGCTAGTAAGGCTTCTCCTGCTAGTAAGGCTCCTCCATTGTGTACTTATGGATTGTGGATTTAGAATGACTCAAGAAACTTGCTAAAGTAATCTCGTAACAGTTAAGGAGGCTTAATGACTTTATCTTCTGAAGTAATAAAATCCCAGGTTTAGAAGAGATTTTCTTTTTAAATCTAATTACTCCTACAGCTGGGCTGGAAACCAAAAAGTAAATGGCAACCACAGCTTTGGCTCTGGCCCAAGAAGTCCAATAACCCCTCAAAAAATGAACAATGCCAAGAGATTATCACTAATAAAATTGTTCCCACTCATTTCTCCACCTCATTTTAGGAGTTCTGCCATTTGGCAAGGAGAACTTTAGAGTTTAAAGTCTCAGTTCTGCTGGCTCAATGCCCTGAATTTACCTCTTAAAAGTTTTAAGCAGATCAGATAGTGGTAGGAGCTGACGAATAAGCCCACATTCAACCACCTCATACTCTTCAAGATTTTTAATACTTGAATCATACCACCTTTTCTGCCTCACCAAGTTGAAATACCATAATCTTTTCTAGTGCCAAGTCAAGCCCTTCATGTCCCAACCACCTTAACTGCTCTTTTTTTTAGAGCAGCTTTTACAGCCAGAGTATCTCTGGGTCTGCCCATGAACCCAGGGGTGCACCAAAACCAGGATCCCGAGTGGGACAGACTCAAGTCTCTAAAGCGATGTCACTGAGATACACACTCATCTACTTTAAATCACAGAATGAGTCTGAAGTCAGTGTCTCCCAAAGTAAAATCTCATGTCTTTTTTTCACCAACTACCTATGACACCCACGCAGCGAAACATGGATGAAGAACAGATTAACAGTAAAGGCTAACATCCACTCAGGATTTATTCATTTAACCTGAACTGACCAGCCTCACTTTAAATTCATCATCATAAGTCTCAAACTACTTCATCTGTGCACACATGATCTATCTTCCTGGCAGTTAGCATGAAACGGCTATCCTTGATGCAATTAAGGGCCAACTGCTAATTTATGCTCTGGATTCCATCACTAAGGCCTTCTCAGTGATATAGTATGTGCAATTATCCTTTCCTCTATCACCTATTTCCCCCTCTCTTTTGAATCTTTCCCACTGCATACAAATAAGCCTGGGACGGGACCGTGCTTTTGAAACAGAGTGTGCGTTGTGAAAACAACTTAGTAGATCCAGACTAGCATTTTTTTCTTAAAACAATAAAAAGAATAGGATAAAAAGTGCCAGAGTGCATTAAAAATGGAAAGAGGAAAACAACCAAGATGTCCTTCGTTAGGTTAATGGATAATAAACTGTGGTACATCCAGAGAGTGGAGTGTCATTCAGCTCTAAAAAGAAGTAAACTATTGGGACTTCCCTAGGGGCTAAGTGGTTAAGAATCCGCCTGCCAATGCAGGGGACACGGGTTTGAGCCCTGGTCCAGGAAGATTCCACATGCTGCGGAGCAACTAAGTCCGTGCACCACAACTACTGAGCCTGCGCTCTAGAGCCCGTGAGCCACAACTACTGAGCCCACGTGCCACAACTACTGAAGCCCGTGCGCCTAGAGCCCATGCTCCGCAACAAAAGAAGCCATCGCAGTGAGAAGCCCACGCACTGCAACGAAGAGTAGCCCCCGCTCACCACAACTAGAGAAAGCCCGCACACAGCAACAAAGACCCAACGCAGCCAAAAATAAATAAAATAAAATAAATAAATTTATAAAAAATAAATAAATAAAAATCTAGATGTGGACATATGCTTTCACTTCTGCTGGGTAAATAGCTAGGAGTAGAATTATTGGTAGGTAGGTTTATGTTTCAATTTATAACAGACTACAAACTGTTTATCTAAGTGGCTGTATCATTTTGCTTTCTCACCAGCAATGTATGAGAGTTCCATTAGCTCAACATCCTGGCCAACACTTGGGATTATCCTTTCTTTCTTTCTTTTTTGCCATTAAAATAACCATATCTTTTCATGCGGTTATTTGGTATTTGAGTATCTCCTTCTCTGAAGATCTGTTTAAATATCTGCGCTTTTAAAAAATACATCCTAGGACTTATTGAATTTTAAGAGTTCTTTATATAATACAGATACCAGCACTTTGTCAAATATAAATTTTACAATATTTTCTCACAATCTGTGACTTGCGTTTTCATTTTCGTATTTGTCTTTTTTTTTTTGGCCACACCATGCAGCATGTGGGATCTTAGTTTCCCTACCACGAATCTAACCCACACCCCCTGCAGTGGAAACATGGAGTCTTAACCACTGGACCGCCAGGGAAGTCCCTTCATATTTGTCTTCTGAAGTGTAAAAGCTTTTATTTTAATGAAATATAATTTATCACTTTTTTTTTCTTTTACGATTCATACTATTTGTGAAAGATGATCATGTCAACTGTGAACAAAAAGTCTTATTTCTTCCTTTCAAATCTGAATATTACTTCTCTTTCTTGCCTTATCACACTGGCAAGGACCCACGGTACAATGCTGAACAAAAGTGGTAAGAATAGACATCTCTACCCTGCTCCTAGTCAGAAGAGAAGCATTCAATATTTTACCATTAAATATGATGTTAGTTGTAGGTTTTTCAGATATCCTATACCAGCAAGGTCCCCAACCTTTTTGCACCAGGGACTGATTTCATGGAAGACAAGTTTTCCACAGACCGGGGTTGGGGGATGGTTCAGGCGGTAATGCGAGCAATGGGGAGCGGCAGATGAAGCTTCACTCGCTCGCCCGCCGCTCACCTCCTGCTGTGCGGCCCGGTTCCTAACAGGCCGTGGACTGGTACCGGTCCACGGCCCAGGGGTTGGGGATCCCTGCTATACCAGATTAAAGAAATTCTCATTTAGTGAGAGTTTTTAATTACTAATGGGTGTTCAACTTTGACAAATACTTATTCTGCATCTACTTATAAAATTATAGAGTGTTTTTTTTTCCAGTCTGTTAATACACTGAATTATATTGATTAATTTTCTAACATTAAACCAATCTTGCATTCTTAGGATAAATTCCACTTGGTTATAATGCATTATCCCTTTTATGTAATGCTGGATTTGATTTACTAAAATATTGTTAAGAATTTTTGCATCTATGTTCATGAGGAATATTGGTCAGAACTTTTTATTATACTACCCTTGTCTGGTTTTTACTTTCATGGAAACTTTAGCTTCATAAAATGAGGTAGGAAGTATTCCTTCCTTTTCGATTTTTTAGAAAAATTTTTGTAGAATTGGTATTATTTCCTTCCTTATGTGTTTCATAGAATTCACCAGTGATGCCATCTGGATCTGCAGTTTTCTTCCTGGGGATGCAAATTCAATTCATTTACTAGATATAGGGCTATTCAACCTTACCTATTTCTTCTTGAGTAAGGTTTGGTAATTTGTGTCTTTCAAGAAATTTGTCCATTTCATGTATGTTTCCACACTGACTGGCATGAAGTTATTAATAATATTCCCTTACTGTTCTTCTAATATCAATAGGATACTTAGTAATTCTCCCTCTTTTATTCCTGATATTGGCAATTTGTGATTTCTCTCTTTTTGTCCTAATCAGGCTTGCTAGAGGGTTCCCAATTTTGTTGACCTTTACAAACAGCTTGTGGTTTCATAGATTTTCTCTGCTATTTTTCTGTCTTCAATTTCACTGATTTCTGCTCTTCACTGTTACTTTCCATCTGCTTACTTAGGATGGAATTTGTCCTTCTTTTTCTAGTTTCTTAAGATGAAAGCACAGATAACAAATTTAAAACCTCTTCTCTTTTCTAATATAAGCTTTTAATGCTACACATTTCCCTCTAAGCATTGCTTTAGTTGCAACACACATTGCTATGATGTCCTTTCATTCAGTTCAATTTATTCCCTAATCTGCATTTACCTCAGCCAGAATATTTTTCAATTCAAGTATGTACGTCATCTAAGGAATTCCATTTGTTTTTTTGTTTTTGTTTTCGTTTTTTGGCCACACTGTGCAGCTTGTGGGATCTAGTTCCCCGACCAGGGATCAAACCTGGGTCAGTGAAAGCGAGGAGTCCTAACCACTGGACTGCCAGGGAATTCCCTTTTGGGTCTTTTTTTTATACTGTCCATTTCTCAACTCAGCAGGACCCTCCCTCATTCTTCCTTCTTCATATAAAGAACATATTTGTAAATGTTGTTTAAACATTTTTATCTACTAGTTTCATCATCTCTGTCATTGCTGGGTCTGGTTCTATTAATTGATTCTTCTCTTTTCTAGGATGTTATTTTTTTGCTTCTTTGAATTCCTGGTAATTTCAATAGGATATTGTTAATTTTATATTGTTGTACCTATTTAGTGATTATTTTGAGGTTCCGCCACCCAGGACCTTAAAGCTGCCTGCAAGCTGCTGGACCTGTAGAGCTCACCATGTTATTTGTTTCCTTTCTCCGGGGAAAACAGTCCTGTGCTACCTTTTTCCAATATCTGAAAATCCATTGATTTATATATTTCATCTGGTTTTCTAGCTTTTAAGGGAGAAAAGTAAATACAGTCTGTTATTCCATCTGGGCTAGGAGTAGAAATCGCCGTTTACTTTGATTTTTCTGTGCTGGGACAGTATTTTACCAAAATATGCCATTTATGATTTATGTTAATGTAATGAATTTATTGTTGTTTTTAAATAAGTTAATAAATATTTTTGAAATTTCTCGGTTTTAATTTTTCTTAGACCCATGTGTTATTTGGAAGTGTATTATTTAGTTTCCAAATATTGGTGATTTTCCAGAGGGCTTTGTTACTGATTTCTAATTTGATTTCATCTCATGGTAGAGAACAGACTTTGTGCACTGAATGAACTCACAAGGTGACCTTCTGCAGATCCCCGGGGTTCTCTCTCAGTGCAACTCTCTCCTCTCCGCACTCTGTCTTGCAAACTTCAGCTCCTTCAGTTTCTCTGGTCTTTCTTTCTCCTTAACTCAGAGCCCTCCAAGCTCTGCCTAGGATCTCCCTGCCTGACCCGGAGCCTACAAACTCTATATAATAAATATAGAGTTTAATAATAAATATAAATAAATATAGTATAATAATATATATAATATAAATATAATAATAATAAATATATATAAATATAAATAAATTTTATATATAATATAAATTAAATATAATAATTAAATATAATAAATTGATATAATAAATTTTTCCATCTCTCAGAGATTCCTGTCCTTTGTTACCTAATGTCTAACGTCTTGAAAACTATTTCATATGTTTTGTCCATTTACAGTGTTTGTTGTTTTTTTTTGCAGGGGGACGGGGGGGTTGTTGTATATCAGGTCCCAATTATTCTGTCTTGGCCAGAAGCAGAAGTCCTCCAAGCTTTAATCTGTAATATGATACATATCAACAACTGTAACCCACATAAACGAAAGCTCTTTGGTGCCCTAGACAAATTTTAAGAGTGTACACAGCTTGCGAGAGCACCAGAATCACAACTGGCTGCTGGACAATCATTGACAGGAAGACCCTGGACTTCACCAAGGAGGACACCCCACGTCCAAGGACAGAGGAGAAGCCACAGTGAGACGGTAGGAGGGGCTCAATCAGAGTAAAATCAAATCCCATAACTGCTGGGTGGGTGACTCACAGACTGGCGAACACTTATACCACAGAAGTCCACCCACTGGAGTGAAGGTTCTGAGCCCCACCTCAGGCTTCCCAACCTGGGGGTCCGGCAAAGGGAGGAGGAATTCCTAGAGAATCAGACTTTGAAGTCTAGTGGGAATTGATTGCAGGACTGTGACAGGACTGGGGGAAACAGAGACCCCACTCTTGGAGGGCACACACAAAGTAATGTGTGCATCGGGACCCAGGGGAAGGAGCAGTGACCCTGGCGGAGACTGAACCAGACGTACCTGCTGGTGTTGGGGGGTCTCCTGCAGAGGCGAGTGGTGGCTCTGTTTCACCGTGGGGATAAGGACACTGGCAGCAGAGGTCCTGGGAAGTTCTCCTTGGCGTGAGCCCTCCCAGAGTCTGCCATTAACCCCACCAAAGAGCACGGGTAGGCTCCAGTGTTGGGTTGCCTCAGGCAAAACAACCAACAGGGAGGGAACCCAGCCCCACCCATCAACAGTCAAGTGGATTAAGGTTTTACTGGGCTCTGATCGCCACAGCAACAGGGAGGGAACCCAGCCCCACCCATCAACAGTCAAGTGGATTAAGGTTTTACTGAGCTCTGACCGCCACAGCAACAGTCAGCTCTACCCACCACCAGAGCCTCCCATCAAGCCTCTTAGATAGCCTCAACCACCAGAGGGCAGACAACAGAAGCAAGAAAAACTACAATCCTGCAGCCTGTGGACCAAAAACCACAGTTACAGAAAGACAGAGAAGATGAAAAGGCAGAGGGCTATGTACCAGATGAAGGAACAAGAAAAAACCCCAGAAAAACAACTAAATGAAGTGGAGATAGGCAACCTTCCAGAAAAAGAATTCAGAATAATGATAGTGAAGATGATCCAGGACCTCGGAATAAGAATGGAGGCAAAGATTGAGAAGATGCAAGAAATGATTACCAAAGACCTAGAAGAATTAAAGAACAAACAAACAGAGATGACCAATACAATAACTGAAATGAAAACTACACTAGAAGGAATCAATAGCAGAATAACTGAGGCAGAAGAACGGATAAGTGACCTGGAAGACAGAATGGTGGAATTCACTGCTGCGGAACAGACTAAAGAAAAAAGAATAAAAAGAAATGAAGACAGCCTAAGAGACCTCTGGGACAACATTAAACGCAACAACATTCGCATTATAGGGGTCCCAGAAGGAGAAGAGAGAGAGAAAGGACCAGAGAAAATATTTGAAGAGATTATAATCGAAAACTTCCCTAACACGGGAAAGGAAATAGCCACCCAAGTCCAGGAAGCGCAGAGAGTCCCATACAGAATAAACCCAAGGAGAAACACGCCGAGACACATAGTAATCAAAGTGGCAAAAATTAAAGACAAAGAAAAACTATTGAAAGCAGCAAGGGAAAAACGACAAATAACATACAAGGGAACCCCCATAAGGTTAACAGCTGATTTCTCAGCAGAAACTCTGCAAGCCAGAAGGGAGTGGCATGAAATACTTAAAGTGATGAAAGGGAAGAACCTACAACCAAGATTACTCTACCCAGCAAGGATCTCATTTAGATTTGATGGAGAAATCAAAAGCTTTACAGACAAGCAAAAGCTAAGAGAATTCAGCACCACCAAACCAGCTCTACAACAAATGCTAAAGGAACTTCTCTAAGTGGGAAACACAAGAGAAGAAAAGGACCTACAAAAACAAACCCAAAACAATTAAGAAAATGGTCATAGGAACATACATATCGATAATTACCTTAAACGTGAATGGATTAAATGCCCCAACCAAAAGACATAGACTGGCTGAATGGATACAAAAACAAGACCCATATATATGCTGTCTACAAGAGACCCACTTCAGACCTAGGGACACATACAGACTGAAAGTGAGGGGATGGAAAAAGATATTCCATGCAAATGGAAATCAAAAGAAAGCTGGAGTAGCTATACTCATATCAGATAAAATAGACTTTAAAATAAAGAATGTTACAAGAGACAAGGAAGGACACTACATAATGATCCAGGGATCAATCCAAGAAGAAGATATAACAATTATAAATATATATGCACCCAACATAGGAGCACCTCAATACATAAGGCAACTGCTAACAGCTATAAAAGAGGAAATCGACAGTAACACAATAATAGTGGGGGACTTTAACACCTCACTTACACCAATGGACAGATCATCCAAAATGAAAATAAATAAGGAAACAGAAGCTTTAAATGACACAATAGACCAGATAGATTTAATTGATATATATAGGACATTCCATCCAAAAACGGCAGATTACACGTTCTTCTCAAGTGCACACGGAACATTCTCCAGGATAGATCACATCTTGGGTCACAAATCAAGCCTCAGTAAATTTAAGAAAATTGAAATCATATCAAGCATCTTTTCTGACCACAACGCTATGAGATTAGAAATGAATTACAGGGAAAAAAACGTAAAAAAGACAAACACATGGAGGCTAAACAATACGTTACTAAATAACCAAGAGATCACTGAAGAAATCAAACAGGAAATAAAAAAATACCTAGAGACAAATGACAATGAAAACACGACGACCCAAAACCTATGGGATGCAGCAAAAGCGGTTCTAAGAGGGAAGTTTATAGCTATACAAGCCTACCTAAAGAAACAAGAAAAATCTCAAGTAAACAATCTAACTTTACACCTAAAGAAACTAGAGAAAGAAGAACAAACAAAACCCAAAGTTAGCAGAAGGAAAGAAATCATAAAGATCAGAGCAGAAATAAATGAAATAGAAACAAAGAAAACAATAGCAAAGATCAATAAAACTAAAAGTTGGTTCTTTGAGAAGATAAACAAAATTGATAAGCCATTAGCCAGACTCATCAAGAAAAAGAGGGAGAGGACTCAAATCAATAAAATCAGAAATGAAAAAGGAGAAGTTACAACAGACACCGCAGAAATACAAAACATCCTAAGAGACTACTACAAGCAACTCTATGCCAATAAAATGGACAACCTGGAAGAAATGGACAAATTCTTAGAAAGGTATAACCTTCCAAGACTGAACCAGGAAGAAACAGAAAATATCAACAGACCAATCACAAGTAATGAAATTGAAACTGTGATTAAAAATCTTCCAACAAACAAAAGTCCAGGACCAGATGGCTTCACAGGTGAATTCTATCAAACATTTAGAGAAGAGCTAACACCCATCCTTCTCAAACTCTTCCAAAAAATTGCAGAGGAAGGAACTCTCCCAAACTCATTCTATGAGGCCACCATCACCCTGATACCAAAACCAGACAAAGACACTACAAAAAAAGAAAATTACAGACCAATATCACTGATGAATATAGATGCAAAAATCCTCAACAAAATACTAGCAAACAGAATCCAACAACACATTAAAAGGATCATACACCACGATCAAGTGGGATTTATCCCAGGGATGCAAGGATTCTTCAATATACGCAAATCAATCAATGTGATACACCATATTAACAAATTGAAGAATAAAAACCATATGATCATCTCAATAGATGCAGAAAAAGCTTTTGACAAAATTCAACACCCATTTATGATAAAAACTCTCCAGAAAGTGGGCATAGAGGGAACCTACCTCAACATAATAAAGGCCATATATGACAAACCCACAGCAAACATCATTCTCAATGGTGAAAAACTGAAAGCATTTCCTCTAAGATCAGGAACGAGACAAGGATGTCCACTCTCACCACTATTATTCAACATAGTTCTGGAAGTCCTAGCCACGGCAATCAGAGAAGAAAAAGAAATAAAAGGAATACAAATTGGAAAAGAAGAAGTAAAACTGTCACTGTTTGCGGATGACATGATACTATACATAGAGAATCCTAAAACTGCCACCAGAAAACTGCTAGAGCTAATTAATGAATATGGTAAAGTTGCAGGTTACAAAATTAATGCACAGAAATCTCTTGCATTCCTATACACTAATGATGAAAAATCTGAAAGAGAAATTATGGAAACACTCCCATTTACCATTGCAACAAAAAGAATAAAATACCTAGGAATAAACCTACCTAGGGAGACAAAAGAACTGTATGCAGAAAACTATAAGACACTGATGAAAGAAATTAAAGATGATACAAATAGATGGAGAGATATACCATGTTCTTGGATTGGAAGAATCAACATTGTGAAAATGAGTATACTACCCAAAGCAATCTACAGATTCAATGCAATCCCTATCAAATTACCAATGGCATTTTTTACGGAGCTAGAACAAATCATCTTAAAATTTGTATGGAGACACAAAAGACCCCGAATAGCCAAAGCAGTCTTGAGGCAAAAAAATGGAGCTGGAGGAATCAGACTCCCTGACTTCAGACTATACTACAAAGCTACAGTAATCAAGACAATATGGTACTGGCACAAAAACAGAAACATAGATCAATGGAACAAGATAGAAAGCCCAGAGATTAACCCACGCACCTATGGTCAACTAATCTATGACAAAGGAGGCAAAGATATACAATGGAGAAAAGACAGTCTCTTCAATAAGTGGTGCTGGGAAAACTGGACAGCCACATGTAAAAGAATGAAATTAGAATACTCCCTAACACCATACACAAAAATAAACTCAAAATGGATTAGAGACCTAAATATAAGACTGGACACTATAAAACTCTTAGAGGAAAACATAGGAAGAACACTCTTTGACATAAATCACAGCAAGATCTTTTTCGATCCACCTCCTAGAGTAATGGAAATAAAAACAAAAATAAACAAGTGGGACCTAATGAAACTTCAAAGCTTTTGCACAGCAAAGGAAACCATAAACAAGACGAAAAGACAACCCTCAGAATGGGAGAAAATATTTGCAAATGAATCAACGGACAAAGGATTAATCTCCAAAATATATAAACAGCTCATTCAGCTCAATATCAAAGAAACAAACACCCCAATCCAAAAATGGGCAGAAGACCTAAATAGACATTTCTCCAAAGAAGACATACAGACGGCCACGAAGCACATGAAAAGATGCTCAACATCACTAATTATTAGAGAAATGCAAATCAAAACTACAATGAGGTATCACCTCACACTGGTCAGAATGGCCATCACCTCACTCCTGTTAGAATGGGCATCATCAGAAAATCTACAAACAACAAATGCTGGAGAGGGTGTGGAGAAAAGGGAACCCTCTTGCACTGTTGGTGGGAATGTAAATTGATACAGCCACTATGGAGAACAATATGGAGGTTCCTTAAAAAACTAAAAATAGAATTACCATATGACCCAGCAATCCCACTACTGGGCATATACCCAGAGAAAACCGTAATTCAAAAAGACACGTGCACCCGAATGTTCATTGCAGCACTATTTACAATAGCCAGGTCATGGAAGCAACCTAAATGCCCATCAACAGACGAATGGATAAAGAAGTTGTGGTACATATATACGATGGAATATTATTCAGCCATAAAAAGGAACGAAATTGAGTCATTTGTTGAGAAGTGGATGGATCTAGAGACTGTCATACAGAGTGAAGTAAGTCAGAAAGAGAAAAACAAATATCGTATGTTAATGCATGTATGTGGAACGTAGAAAAATGGTACAGATGAGCCAGTTTGCAGGGCAGAAGTTGAGACACAGATGTAGAGAATGGACATATGGACACCAAGGGGGGAAAACTGCGATGAGGTGGGGATGGTGATGTGCTGAATTGGGCGATTGGGATTGACATGTATACACTGATGTGTATAAAACTGATGCCTAATAAGAACCTGCAGTATAAAAAAACAAACAAAACAACTAATACTAAACTTTCATTGGGTTATTTGTATGGAAATATGTTAATATAAATGTTTCAGACATTACATGAAATTTCTAAAAATCTTATATTTGTATTTGTATGGAAATATGTATGGAAATATGTTAATATAAATGTTTCAGACAGTACATGAAATTTCTAAAAATCTTATATTTGTATTTGTATGGAAATATGTATGGAAATATGTTAATATAAATGTTTCAGACATTACATGAAATTTCTAAAAATCTTATATTTGTATTTGTATGGAAATATGTATGGAAATATGTTAATATAAATGTTTCAGACATTACATGAAATTTCTAAAAATCTTATATTTGTATTTGTATGGAAATATGTATGGAAATATGTTAATATAAATGTTTCAGACATTACATGAAATTTCTAAAAATCTTATATTTGTATTTGTATGGAAATATGTATGGAAATATGTTAATATAAATGTTTCAGACATTACAGGAAACGTCTAAAAATCTTATATGTTCTGGTATAATGTTATAAGTAATAATCCTAGTTATTACTTTAAAATGTATATCTCAGAAATAACTAATTTTCTTGTCAACTGCATTATTATGAACTTTCATCAAATCTTTAACCATGGTCATTTTTAAGTCTTTTGTCATTTACAGACAGTTCTGGGTGTACTCTGATGATTTTGCAAATATGTTCCTATAAAAGAGTTTCATCTTCAAGAAATTCATTGAAAAGACTCTGACAAGTACAGGTTTCTGGTAACTGACTGTACTGCTGAACTGAATGAATAAGCATTTTCAGAACTCTAATGAAAAACTGATGAACTCATAAAAGTGCTAACAAAAGATCAAGATGAAAAAAAAGAAATTAATTACATGGGACTGAGTGAACTGATGAGGATGAGTATAATTTTTGTGACTTTCTGTCTGAATTAAAAAAAAAAAAATCCCACAAGGACTCAGAGGAAAAGAATATACAAATCAATTTTCACTGCAAAGTAAAGGAGCTGTTACAGTGGAGGATTACTGGACTGAATGTCAATGTTATGACATAGTATAAGTGTGTTTCATGTTTGGTAATTGCAATCATTGTTGCTTTTGTTGTGGTCATCCATGTACAATGCTTGGTGTCAGTCTATCTATCTCTTGTAAAAATAAAATACAGTGTGTGTGTGTGGAAAAAAAAAAAAAAAAAAAGAACACTGGAGCATTTTAGCAAATACTCCCTATCAGGTTAAGAATGTTCTCTTCTATTCCTAGCTCGTTTGATCTTGAATGCATGTTTCATTTTATTCACTGCTTTTTCTGCATTAATTCAGATGGTTATGTAATTTTCCTTTTTAGTCTATTACTATGGTAAATTATCTTAATTAATTATAAAATTAGCATCCTAGTATTGCTAGAATAAACTCTGTTTGGTCATAATAAAAAAAAAAAAAAAAAAAAAAAGAGTGTACACAGGCTTAGGGAACTGAGAATTGTTGCTCTAAACGTTGGGGTGCCCCAGGGCTTAGCCTTAGGCTCTGTTCCCCACAGTACTCTTTTCCCAGCTAATTGTATCTAAGTATATAATTTTAAAGCACATGTCCTTTTAGTTAGATAGATTCATCCATTCATGCCTAATTCTCTTTTCCACTTGGATATCCACTAGAAACCAAAACTTAACACAAACAAAATAGGAATTTTGATTCCATTTCCCCATCCACAATCCTCGCCCTGGTCTCCATCTCAGTAAATGGCATCATCACTTCTCCAGGTGCTTGAACCAAAAATGCAGGGGTCATTCTTGATTCCTCTTTCAGTCATCCCCCTATATTAAATTCATCAGCAAGTACTATTGGTTGCACTTTGCAAGTTTACCTTGATTGTGTATTTTACTTCTGCTACCGCTCTAGAAACGCCACATCTCTAATTTACTAAAATGGCCTCACTTCATTCAGGTCTCTTCTCAAACATCACATCACCTTCTTAAAGGAGCCCTTCTGGTCCAGCAGCTCCATCACTTTCTACCCCTACCTTAAGTCTCTTCATAGCACGTATCACTATCTGACACATCTTACTCGTTTGTTTACTGTCTGACTATTCCCAATAGAGTGTAAGCTCCACGTGGGCACAGACTTGGTCTGTTTCTTTAATGTTATATTCCCAATACCTAGAATACTGTCTGGGTGATCCATAAATACTGCCTGAGTGAAGAGACTTTAGGTTAGTTTTCTTACTATTTCTTGCCACCTTACAATTTATTCTCTATTCAGCAGATGCCATCTTTTTAGACATAGATAAAATCACATTACTTGTCTTTCTAAACTCTCCAATGACTTCCCACTGCAGGAAGAATAAAACCCAAGTACACTCTTACAAGGTCTTTCCTTCCGGGACCTGGCCCTACCTCCCTGTAACCACTCTTCCGCCTCGTTCACTACACTCTACTCACACCCACCGATGCTGTGTCTACCTCAGCGCCTCTGCCCCTGACGCTCCCTCTGCCTGCAATACTCTTCCTCCGGCTCTGTGAATGGCTGCCTTTATTTTCATTTCGATTTTTTTTTTACTTATGACTCTTCTCAAATGTCAACTCCTCAAGAAAAACCTTTTCTTGACTACATTATCTAATGCCCCCATAATTTCTATAAATTACTCTGCTTTATTTTCTTTATAGCATCTGCCACCTAAAATTGTTATAATCATCTGCTGATTTACTGTTATTTATCTGTCTGCTGTTAGAATATAAGCTCCATGATGAGAAATTTATGTATCTTGCTCACTGCTCTATACTCACTACCTAGAAGAACAGCTAGCACATAGTAGATGCTCAATAAACATTTACTGAATTAATGAACAGCCAAATAAAAAAACAAAGGAACATATTAAGCTAAAATGCCTTGCCTACTTAACAGGATTAAGCTGGTGTTCTCAGGAAAAGTTACAGGAGGTAATCCCAGAGTGTTCATTAGAGGTTTGTCTTTTTTTACTTGGCAGAGTATAAAACTATATTTTACCAAGGTGAAGAGCATGAAGATCCCCAAAATATGTCTGTCATGGCAGTTAGGCAAGTAGAGTAACTTCCTTCAGGCAAAGATTCCGCCTCTTACTGGAGCAATTCAGTCTTAATTAAGAAGACCTACCAAAAGCATTTGCAACCTGAAACCCGCAGGTAACTCAATAAACTCATTTGATTCAACTTTGTATCAAATACACTTTCTACAGATCTGCAACTAAGGCTCAAATTGATTTCACTGTTTCTCTCCTCTTCTAAAAGAGGGACTCGAGAAGATAAATCTATCCAAAAGACTGCTAAAGAAAATAAGAAAGCTATATCGTCACAAACTACCAAAGTAACTCATTCATAAAATTAAGCTTCTTTTAAGCAATATAACCCGAAACCAAAGCTTAGCGTACCCCCACCCCCACCCAAAAGAAGTTCCCAACATAAGGAGTTATTCACTCAGATTCAAAGCACGCTACAGTGCAAAGGGCTTCAAGTTGAGCACAGGGTGAATGTGGGCTTAATTTCCAGTCCTGCTTTTTCCTAGCTATGTGGGCAATTTATCTATGCCAAATAATAAATCAATAGTAAAAGTAATATTTCCAGCTATGTATGGACTCAAAAAGTATTCCTCCATATACCCTTTTTTTCCCCAGGGATTTCCCTGGAAAAATGTATTCCACCAAAACAAGGAAAAAGAAGAGGCAGATTTGGATCCTGAAATAAGTGAACCGACACAGGAGGGAGGAGAGAATACCCAGAAGGCTGGTGAAAGGAAATTCCAGGGTAGCTATGAAGGAGGCCCAAAGCGCAGTCACAGTAGCCTGGAAAAGGGCTGGGGGCTGCTTCAGGCAAGATGTTCTGGAGAAAATAGTGAGTTGATAAATAATCTATGAGCTTCAAAGTAATAGAAAGTGACTGACATTTCTCATAGAAAGTTTACAGATAAATTAATACCAGATAAATAGAAAACTAAGCAAATAAAATTACTAATTATAGGGAAAATAGAATGTTTTCCTAAAAGGAATTACAACTGTAAGGGAGGAAAAAATAATCTCCCTTCTAACCTTCTTAGTTCTTAGCTGGGGCTTTATAACAAAAGACACATTTACATGAGAAAAACAAACAGATGTTTATTAACATGTATACCTCATGTATATATGGAAGATACCCAGAGAAAAATAAGTAACTCTAAGCCACTTGGAGGTGACTTTGAACACTGGCTTAAATACCATCTTCAGCTGGATTAAAAAAAAAAAAGAAAGGTGTGTGGGAGGCCAGTTATGGGGAGATGGCCAGGAAAAACACAGTAAACAAGAGTGAAGTCCGCTATGCTGATTTAAGTCAGAGCCTTCTCCGTCAACAGGAAGACTAACTTACTCCTAGGGATAGAGAGGGGAGGAGGGACAGGCACCTTTGTAACTGCGTCCTACACTTGGGCAAAGAGCTTTCCTTTCTGCTGCTTCTCAATTGCCTTCTGCTCAAAGCAACACGTCACGGTGGCATATTCTCGGGTGGTGGCATACTCTGACACACCTCATAACCATAGTATTGTATGTTGCCTGGTTCAAACTGTATACAACGTCTCTAACTAATACTGACCTTATAAAAAATTATGACAATATTCAGAAATTGGGAGGGAGGAGAAGGTAAGAGTCAGGATGTACAAAAGAGCTAAATTTTCATTTTTCAAATTAGGACTTCAATCAATTGTTAACATGGAAAACTGAAACACTTCAAGAAATAGCAGAAAGAATAATCTTTTATAAACATGAAGGTAATTGCTAAAACAAAAGCCAAAAGGTTTGACCGTTGTTAATTCTAGGAAATGAAGATGGAGACAAGGAGGTGGCAAGGAGGCAGAGTTTTTAATAAGCCTTAGAGAAATGTGATTAAAAACCACATACATGGGCTTCCCTGGTGGCGCAGTGATTGAGAATCCGCCTGCCAATTCAGGGGACACGGGTTCGAGCCCTGGTCCGGGAAGATCCCACAAGCCGTGGAGCAACTAAGCCCGTGCACCACAACTACTGAGCCTGCACTCTAGAGCCCACGAGCCACAATTACTGAGCCCGTGCGCCACAACTACTGAAGCCCACGTGCCTACAGGCTGTGCTCCACAACAAGAGAAACTACCACAATGAGAAGGCCATGCACCACAAAGAAAAGTAGCCCCTGCTCTCCACAACTAGAGAAAGCCCGCGCGCAGCAACAAAGACGCAACGCAGCCAAAAAGTAAATTTAAAAAATTTAAAAAGTAAAAAACCCATGTACATTAAAACATTAATAAAAATGTTTAAAAAAAAGAAGAGCCATCAATGGTATATTTAGATCCTGACACTAAATCAAACTCTAACTACACTATAATGCTAATAATAAGCGCTTAAGCTTTAGGAAGTTCCCAAAAGGTTTCAAAAAAAAAAAAGTATATACCGAGGTTTATTTTAGAGCTAAGTGAATTAATTTAACATGTTGACCTATTTAGTAAAATTAAAGTTTGTATATATTTATCTATATATTTATATTTATCTATTGCCCACCCTATTTAAATGGTGGGCAATAGATATTTATATATTTTCTTGCCTATATCTAACCCATGTTTTCTTTAATGTAGCATAATTGTCAGATACCATCCTTTAGTGATTTAAATTATTTTTGTTCCATGCAAATTTTCTGGTTTCCTTATTGTTACAGGCCTTAGTTTTGCCACTTCAGTGATCATCTGATATTCTCTAGCTCCTGTATCAACAAAAATTACTTTGGCTTCCCAAAGGTTGATCAAAGAGGATGGATCACATCTGTTTATCTTTAGAGCGCCAGCGCTGTAACTTCTGTGGTTCAGCCTCTGGTCCGTGAATCCTCCAGGCTCCTTTCCCTACTCCGAGAAGGCTCGGGCCATCACAACTACATCTAGTGCCTGTGTACTTCACCCTCCCTCCGCACAAAGATCACGGCTGTATCTGCCCCTTCAAAGCTTAAGAAGTGAAAAAAGAAAACACAATTCTTTGGGCACGACTAAGGCATATCATGTGTGGAATATTCATTCAGCAAATATTAACTATCTGCTGTTTGCCAGGCACTTAAATTTAAATTTAAACTAAAAACCAACCAACCAGCCAAAGAATAAGCAGCTATCTAATTGACAAAACAGTAATGTGCTAGCACTGGGAAAGATACATATAAAGGTCATTTAAGGAAAATGAAGCGATAAAGTTGGGAAGCTGGTAATAATGAATAAAATGAAAACTATTTTCAGCATAAATATGCAAGCTACAGGGTTCTGAAATTCTTTACATAAATACTGTCACTGGCCTGAGGACAGGATGGCAAGTCAGGAATGTTTCCATTTTAATCCCATTTTCTTCTCACTTAGTGATAAGCTCAAAGTAGAATGTTAGTCACAAATCAAAGAGCACGCACATAGTTAACAAAAAAAGGTCACTGTCTTGAGTAAACACTCAACCAAAATTCAGTCTTTTAAGTAATATTAACAAGAAAGTTTGTATTAAACATTAATATAAAATTATATCTTAAAAAATTACTTAAGATGAGAAACTGTAACCCAAGTTCTTTGTAAACAAAGAAAACATCACATAACTTACGATATTTACTGTGAATTTCATCTATTTCCTTTTCTGTTTGGTCCTTTGTAAAAACCATTATCTAAAAAATCCAAAAATTCGTAATTAAAAATTACCAAAAATGACAAAAAATAGAAATTAGTACTATAAACTTTAAAATCTCAAATGTGGATGTTTAAAATAGAGGAAAATAATCTCTCATCTCTGTTTTATATAGACCTAGGAAGATTAACTCCTGTTTACTTCTCTTGAATATTGTAATTAACGTACATTTTACTCATTACTTTTTTCATCAGTAGAAAATGCAACACTGATTCCATTAGAATTTATGAAGTATTAAGACAACAATCAATTAAATTTCCTACTTTCAATATTTAATTTTCCACATTCATTACTACAATAGGTAACATAAAACTACAAGACTGAAGAGACAGCTAGCAGATCATTAACAAGGCAGATCTTCTTGTTTGTCTTCTACCTTTTCCAGCCTAACTTTTCCAAGTCTACCACAAAGGTATACAAAGAAAATGCAATAATACAAGACTTCATGTGTTAAATTTCTAATTCACTTTTTAAAATTTTAGACTTAAAAGATCTGAAATGTACTTACACGATTCATTATAGTCTCCATCTTATAGTTAGCACACAGGTAATAGTAAAGTCAATGAAAATCTCACTTTTTTCTACTATCTGATTATAAACTTACTTCCCTAAGGTCGTTGCTTTCCTTACAAACACATTACCGATGGTCTAGAAAAAAAGTCTACTTGGGAGAGCCCAAAACACTTCCTCCAGTGTCAAAGGACACAACGGCTATTTTCTTCTTTGGTATCCTTTCCTCAAGTTTTGGACCATCAAGCTAGAGGAAGGCAATAGTGAAGAAATTTAGGTCTCTGATTCCCTCAGTAAGCTCAATAAATGCTCAATCCTCATCAACTCTTAAAATTACTTAATTTCACCATCAGTATAACCATAGAAATGCAGAATGCCAGAGCTAAAAGGGGATCTTAGAGATTATATAGTTAAACCCCTGAGTTTTACAGATGAAGATCTTAAGGGCCACAGAGGTTAAATGTTAAAGAGCTTATTAAATGCAACCACCAGAGAAACGACAAATACCAAGGTTACCTGATGTACAGGCACATGCTTTTTTCCACAAAAATTAATTCATCAATAAACTCTACTTTGAATTGATCTTGTGCCAGAAGACTGCTAAATACGATAAAAATGCTAAAATGAGCTGCAAGGAAATCATAATACATTAAATGGAAATGTGTTCTAGTACATTTCCCACTGAACAGATTTAACACTGGTTTGCTTTAATTTGTAGGGTATTCGACTTTTCCTTCCTTCATTTCTACCGATACTGAAAAAGACCATCAACATACGCTTTCGTTGAGTTTACTAGCTTCAAGACGCATCCTAGTCTTCTCCATATTTTCAATTTCTTGAACTATTTCAGCAGCTGTTAAAATAAAGGCATAGAGCCAATATTAATTACATGGTGTTGCTCAATGCACCCTGGTTATATAAACTCTTAATACTGAAGCTGGACGATGGGTATATATGAACTCTCTGTCCTGTCTTTGTAATTTTTCTGTAAGTCTAAAGTCATTTCAAAATAAAAGGGTTAAAAAAAAATAACAGAGTTAAAACACTTAACTTTTACACATGCAATTACAGTTTAAAATATAACTGGAAGAGTACAGCAAAGTCATTTTGCTCTTTCCTTTGAGCATACAGGTATAAACAGGAATCCCAATGGAATATGAAAATTAATGTTAGTGTGAATTCTATTCTTAGGGGATATCCACTGAAACTCCAATGTACAAAATGTTACAACAGTCTACTTTTCAAGGAAAGACAAAGGTCTACGAATACAAGGGGGTAGATGGCCTTGACTCCAGAATTTTTGTCAGTAGGTGTAGTTACCAAACACATACATCAAAGAGATCTGAAATACACTCCATCTCATATATAAATACTTTTGAACGCAAATAGCATGAAATTCGCCAATGCTATCCTTCTGCGTACTAGGTCAACATATTAAGACTAAAATACACATACAGTATAGGGGGAAAAAACTACAATCCCTTACACACATTTATACATAAAAAGATACTATATCTAGAATTTGCCTCAAAATAATCCGTGGGGGGAAGGGATGTAAATGACAGACAACACGCCATTAGGCCTGAGTTGACAACTGTTTGAGTCAGATAACAGGGTAAATAGGGGAAATCACCATATTCTTCACCGTTAGAATTTAAATTCTATAGAACTTATAAATAATCTCTATTAAAAAGTTTTTTACAAAACTGACAGTCCTCGAGAGGATCATTTAAGAAGGCAATTACCTCAATTCAAAGTTTGTTTTTCAAGCACTGAGAGGTACCTCTTGCCTCCCTAATATCATAAAACCAGTAGAAACAATGTAAACAATCTCTCCCTCTGTGAATCATGGTATAACAGGTAAGCAAAGGGACCACTTGCATTCTACCTAATCCACTAACCCAAGTATCACTCAAGTTAGAGAACATCTGGCATACTCTCTTCTAAGGTATTAAGGAAACTGTACTAGGATTAGATGCAATTTAGGGGATTAAATCTTTCAGGGAGACTTCTGATTCTGTTTGTGATGTAAGGAGCTGGATACAGTGTCATTCTCACCCTAACAACGAGAAATGGCTGGATAACCTATAAAACTGTAACTTTACTCGAATCCAACAGAACTAAGGTCACAGGGAAACCACCTAGCCTGAAATCTAAGGAAAGTCAGGTGCCTTAGAGAAGAGAGGGGTCATGAGTACTGGCTGACATAAGAAAACAAGGATTATCCTACCGCTGGGTAAGAAGATTTCAGATAAACTTTTTTTTTTTTTTTGGCCGCACAGCAAGGCATACGAGATCTTAGTTCCCAGACCAGGGATCGAACCCGCACTCCCTGCAGTGGAAGCGGTCTTAACCACTGGACCGTCAGGAAAGTCCCTCAGGTAAACTTTTTGATGAATTGCAAAAGGCCAAGGGTGAACCACCATGAAAATATAAAAATCCTGGGAATCTTAGACACAGGGGGACTCACACCTATTCCAAGGTTTTCTACAGACCTTACTGGATACTCTCAACAACTACTGGGGGAAAGATGAGAAATTAGAAAAAGTATCCCTCTGGATACAGGCTTGGGAAAGAACAGCCCCCAATGCAGGAAGGACATGAAGCCCCATCAGATCTTTAACCCTTAGGAAACAAAAGCGTTAAGCCACTGAGGGAAGGTCAGCAAAACTGAAGTCCCCAGAGCACAGGTAAATGGAGAAAGTAAACAAGCAAAACCCTCTACTCTGGCAGAAGGGTCAGGAAACTGCCCTGGGCCCAGACCACCAGAGGACCCTTGCCACTTGGGGAGGCACAGGATCACTGAGAGAGACCCACCTGTGAGACCCAGAATCAAGGGCCTGCCTAAGATGGAGGCTAAGCTAGAATAACAGAGAACAACCTCATGTTCCCTACCACGGAGCCAGGACACTCCAAGTGACAGGTACCTGTAATTAGCCACTGGGAGAGAAGTGAGCATGGAAAGACTCCTTAAGGCACAGGTTCACAGGGTAAACCTAAGTGCGAGTGATACAGGCACATTTTAAAAACAAACAAACTTCTGGTAACTCAGGTACTGACCTAAAAAGCACAAGGGAT